>NC_134355.1:412888479-414088479 GCF_048569485.1 Anomaloglossus baeobatrachus | reverse complement strand
TGCTAGTATAATGGCTTAGTAACAATGAGTTTGAGTGTGCAATGCAGGCAGACGTGCTGCAAATATCTTTGCACTACTGGGACTATACAGAAGTCCAATAGCCACGTTTAGGATGCCACTAAGTTCACTCAGTGTTTGCTAGCATAATGGCTTAGTTACAATGAGTTTGAGTGTGCAGTGCAGGCAGACGTGCTGCAAATATCTTTGCACTAGTGGGACAATACAGAAGTCCAACAGCCACGTTTAGGATGCCACTAAGTTCACTCAGTGTTTGCTAGTATAATGGCTTAGTAACAATGAGTTTGAGTGTGCAAAGGGCAGGAGGGTACAGTGGCAGGGTTGTGGGTCTCTGGGTAGAGGAAAGGAAGCCTGCCTTTCTATCCCTCCTAATGGGGAAATGCAGAGAGGAAATCCCTGACCTTAGCTACACAGACGCTGTCATCTTGTGTAGCTGTTAAACTCTGTTTTCACGGACCTGTCACCTATGGCCCTGACCCTGCCGGTATGAGCCCTTAAAAGGACTGATAGAAAGTGCTATCCCTATGCTGTACAGCGCTGTGTATGGAGCGTACACAGCAGTATCGGCGATAGGAGCTGCGCCAGTGATGACTGACACCAAGGACGCAGAAGGCAGATAATGGCGTGCTGGAGGAAAATGTCCAGTTTTATAATGCAGGGACATGTGACATGGACATCCTATCACACATGCCGTTGCTTCTCTGGCTAAAAGTCCACTTAGCTGTGTGTGTGTCTGGGATTGGCTGACATGCTGGCCCGCCCCACTACACGCGCGCGCTTAGGGAAGGAAGACAAGGGAAAAAAAATAAAAATGGCGAATCCATACAGCAGTGATCTGAATGCGCTGTTCCCACACACTATACACTGAAATTTCATAATAGTGTGAGTCACAGAGTGACTTACACTATTACAGCGGAAAGCCAGCTAGGAATTAGCTGGTCTTTTTGCTGCTAGAACCGTTCTCGAACGGATATAGAACTATCGAGCTTTAGCAAAAAGCTCGAGTTCTAGTTCGATCTAGAACAGCCCCCAAAATCACTCGAGCCGCGAACTGGAGAACCTCGAACCGCGAACCGCGCTCAACTCCACTCTGCACCAGGCTCTGTGAGGGTACATTTAAAAAAACCTCTGTGAGGGCACTCTGGATACATGCAGTGTAAAAAGTTTCTGGGCACTCTCTCTCTCTGTATACAGGCCATGTAATACTCTGCACTTTTTTGGATAAGAATGAGGAGAGACTTCCTTGGTGCATGCAGGTGACAGGACATTGTGCGTAATTTATTAGGCTTGAGTATTGTAGCACGAATGGTGAGGTCAAGACAGGTAAAGGCAATTTTAGATTGGATGGCTGAGAATACCTCCAGCTCCTTCACTTTGTTTTCCACCCTGTCCCCTGCTGAAAGTGCAGTTTGCACCTGCGGCCCATGGGCAACTGGGCTCCAACTCACCCCCTAGTAAATCAGGCAAGCAGTCTGAGCTAAATGTCTTGCAGCAGTCATTTCTGATTTTTGATGACTCAGCTGGATTTGGTTCTGTAGGCCGTCCACCTGGCCTTGCCCCAGAGGGTGCAGAAATTGATTGCACTGATGTCCAACCACTTGATTAGTTAATAAACTTATACATTGTCTTACACCTCAGTATTTTTTGTGCTAATTACTTTGGTATTGTATATATATTTGTATGGACTTTTTTTGTATTTTGTATCAGTGCACTTTATTATTTTGTGGTTCACATTAATGCTCAGCCATCACTTTTTAGTTTATGTTTGTGTTGTCAGAATTTTCATTGTATATGTCTTTTTATCTAATATTTTTCCAATTTTATGTATATTCTGATGATTGTTGTTGTCCTGGTAGAATATTTTGGGTTTTTTTATACAATAGGGCCATATGGGACATTTTTCTAATGACTCTATGAAAATTGTAAAAGTAGGTTGTTCAGTGTGAGGGTGACGATGAGGGCATGCTAGTGCACATGGTCAGTGGACCACTGCAGTAGAGATGAGCGAACTGGCCGTGGTTCGGCTTGAGTTCAGTTCGTCGAACGGAGGTCTCGTTCGAGTTCAGTTTGGCGAACGTTCGACGAACCGAACTCGAACCAATAGGATATAATGGGAGGCAATCACAAACACATAAAAACGCATTATAAATGTACACATACAGTTAATAAACATTGCCATAACACTTACCTGTCCCCGCGATCCCTCCTGCACTCTGTCTCCTGCCGCTATTCCATCCGATGATTGCTGAATCCTCCCGGTGACCAGTACTGCCAGCAGTGATGCAGGACCTATCGTCACGTCAAAATAGCCATGTGACCAGTCACGTGGCTATTATCTCATTGGCCACAGACTCGTCACATGACTATGACGTGTCATGTAGGACCTGTCATTGCACTCTCCGGTACACGATGCACATTTGTGTATCGCCGTGTACCGGCGACATGCTCTAGCACACGGTCGACTCCCCGTTCCGTTAGGGACTGGCTGACACAGCCGGTCATTAACGGAGATCACCGTTGCCATAGCAACGCAGTTAGCAGTGACGTCACCGCTAACCGCGGCTCCGGGAATCACATGATCGGAGCCCTGTTGCTATGGTAACGCATCTGTCACCGCCAGCAGCCAGCAGCACTGATCTCTCACGGAGTGAAGGTGCACGCTGCTTCCCGTGCAGCCTTCACGGAGTGAAGGCTGCACGGGAAGCAGCGTCTTCCCCCATGCAGCAGTGATGGAGCAGAGCTGCATTTGTTGAACGAGAAAGACAGAAGACCATGGATCGTGGAGGGCTGACAGGGGGTAATAAAGATGGAGTCTCTAATGTGTCTGTGTATTTATTTCTATTAAAGTATTTTTTCTCTGTGTGGTGTTTTTTTTTAACCCTTTATTGGAGATTCTTAATGGCTGGGTCAAACGTGCCTGACATAAAGAATCTCTGGCTTAATACTGGCTAGTAAAACAAAGCCAGTATTAACTCATGATTACCCAACAAGCCACCCGGCTCCAGGGCTGTTGGAAGAGTTGGATACAGCGCCATATGATGGCGCTTCTATGAGAGCGCCATTTTCTGGGGCGGCTGCGGACTGCAATTCGCAGAAGAGGCGCCCAGAAACCTCGGGCTAACCTGTGCTGTGGATTCCAATCCCCAGCTGCCTAGTTGTACCTGGCTGGACACAAAAATGGGGCGAAGCCCACGTCATTTGTTTTTTAATTATTTCATGAAATAAGTGAAATAATTAAAAAAAATGGGCTTCCCTATATTTTTGGTTCCCAGCCGGGTACAAATAGACAACTGGGGGTTGGAGACAGCTCGTGGCTGCCTGCTGTACCTGGCTAGCGTACAAAAATATGGCGAAGCCCACGTCATTTTTTTGGTGGGCAAAAAACTTCTGCATACAGTCCTGGATGGAGTATGCTGAGCCTTGTAGTTCTGCAGCTGCTGTCTGCTCTTCTCCATACAGACAGACAGCAGCTGCAGAACTACAAGGTTCAGCATACTCCATCCAGGACTGTATGCAGAAGTTTTTTGCCCCCTGAAAAAATTATGTGGGCTTCGCCATATTTTTGTATGCTAGCCAGGTACAGCAGGCAGGTATGGCTGCCCCCAACCCCCAGCTGCCTATTTGTACCCGGCTGGGAACCAAAAATAAAGGGCAGCCCTTTTTTTATTATTTCATGAATTTCATGAAATAATTAGAAAACAAATGACGTAGGCTTCGCCCTATTTTTGTGTCCAGCCAGGTACAACTAGGCAGCTGGGGATTGGAATCTGCAGCACAGGTTGGCCTGAGCTTTCTGGGCCCCACTGCTGCTAATTGCAGTCTGCAGCCGCCTCAGAAAATGGCACTTTCATAGAAGCGCCATCTTCTGGCGCTGTATCCAACTCTTCCAGCACCTGCCTGCTATACCTGGCTGGTATACAAAAATATGGCGAAGCTCACGTCCTTTTTTTGTAGTTTTTTGGCAAAAAAAAAAAAAATGCTTCCCTGGATTTTCCATTGCCAGTGAAGGTAACACCAAGCAGTGGGGGTTAGCAGCCAGTAGCTGCTTGGATTACCCTTAGCTAGCAATACAAAAAATGCAGCGGGAGCCCATATATAATTTTTTTAATTATTTATTTAAATAACTAAAAACAAAATGGGCTTCCCTGTATTTTGATTGCTGGACATCACAGTGCTGTAAAAATAAATCTTTAAAAAAAATGACGTAGCGCTCCGCGGTATTTTTGATTCTCAGCGCGGATAAAGCAGACAGCTATGGGTTGCCACCCCCATCTGCCTGCCGTTACCTTGGTTGGCAATCAAAATACAGGGAAGCCCATTAATTTTTTCTATTTAAAAAATAGTTAAAAAAAAATGACGTTGGGTCCCCCCATTTTTGATAGCCAGCTAGGGTAAAGCAGACGGCTGTAGCCTGAAATCCACAGCTGGCAGCTTTACCGTGGTTGGGGATCCAATGTGGAGGTCCCCCCAGGCTCTTTTTTTATAATTATTTTATAAATATTAATAATTACACAAAAAAGTAGGGTCCCCCCCAAATTAGATCACCAGCTAAGGTAAAGCGGACAGCTGTGGTCTGGTATTCTCAGGGTGGGAAGGTCCATAGTTATTGGGCCTTCATAGCCTAAAAATAGCAGGCCGCAGGCACCCTAGACTTGGCGCTTCACCCCAGCTCATCCCGTGCCCTGGTGAAGTGGCAAACGGGGTAATAAATCGGGTTGATACTAGCGGTAAAGTCACCTGAGATCAAGCCCAGCAGTTTGTGATGTCATGGCGTCTATTAGATACCCAACATCATAAACTGTCAGTACTAACAAAAAAAAAATCGACAAAAGAAATTTATTTGAAAAAACAGTCCCCAAAACATTTCCTCTTTCACCAATTTATTGTAAGAAAAAAAATAAAGGGGTCCCACGACGACTCTGGACCGTCTAGAATATGGGGGGGAGACACTCAGGGAACGTATCCCCCATTTTCTAGGAGTGCAGACCCTTCATGTGAGGAGTGTGGGTGCAATGAATCTGCACTCACTCTCCCCGGGTCCACAGCAGCAGAGTCCATGTCGTAATGGTTGCTACCAAAGCTGCAATGCCCTGCTCATGAGGTAAGGGCATGCCTAATCAGGAAAACTTTTCTACATTTCCAAATATTGGTATTTGCTGATATTATTGCTATTCCACTTACTATATATTGGGGATAGGATCTTGGAGATGGAATACCCCTTTAAGTCCAGTTATCCAGCTGAATGAATACTTAACAACAGAGCTCGCTATTTAGATGTGTTTTCTTGTGGTGTATAACGGACTCTCATGTTTGGTAGTTGTTCAGCAGGGAAACTGTAAAAGCAAATCCCTCCATTTGGAAATGTAGTATATAGCTTTCCTGATAAATTATGTTCCTTAACTCATGAGCAGGGCATTGCAGTAATGATAATAATTTATTAATTTATATAGCGTTATTAATTCCATAGCGCTGTATGTCTTTGGAGTGTGGGAGGAAACTGGAGTACCCGGAGGAAACCCACGCAAACACGGGGAGAACATACAAACTCCTTGCAGATCGTGCCCTTGGTGAGAATTGAACCCAGGACCTCAGCGCTGCAAGACTGCAGTGCTAACCACTGAGCCACCGTGCCGCCCATTTAGCTTACAGATGCATAACCACCACTCACTGTGTCTGAACACAGGAAGCTGAGCTGACAGACGCTCTGTGCATGTGGCAGCGTCTATTGTGATGGAGAGGGCCGTGGGGGGATCAACGCTGCACAGGTACCGTGGGACATCGGGTAACACCGGTGGTGTTATAGGGGGTGACCTGGCAGGGCCTGGGGAGGAGTTTTCTGTTGCATGTGTCATGGCACATGCGACAGAAATCAGAGGAGTAGGGTGAATGCGGCCGGCGCGCTGCTGTGCGCGTGGCCATCTTGGACTTCTGGGAGGGCATCAGGGGGGCACTTTGGCGACATAATTTTTTACCGGCGCTGTCATTTACTGTAACGTGATCATCGGTATACGGTGTATACCTGTGATCACGTGAGCGGGGACCGGAAAAACCGTCCTGAATCATGATCTCCAGGGTCTCAGCTAGCCCTGAAACCCCGGAGATTTTCTGACGCTGGGGGGGCGGTATTCACTTATTTCTGCCTGCTGTTTATAAACAGCAGATCAGAATAAGGCTACATTCACACGACCGATCCATTTTTGTGGTCTGCAAAAAACAGTCAGTTTTTTTTCACGGGTGCATCCGTGTGGCATCCATTTCCGTTCCGTAGACGGTCCGTATGTCATCTGTTTGTTATCCGAGTGCCTTCCGTTTTTTTTGTGTACTGCAAAAAAACTAAAGGAGGGAAAATACATAAATTTACCCAGGATCCTTAGCTTCAACCTACATGAGGCGGTCACATGTTCACTCCAGTGCCATTTTCTACTGCTTTTCACAGCGTAGAGCGCTCTGGTGATTTTCCTGTGCTTGTACACTTCATATCAGTCTTTTCTGTCATTATAATGGCAGAAAGACACATAATGTCCCACTCTCCTGCATTTTGTAATTTTGCACCCTTTGGTGCCTTTCATGTGGCACTAAGGGGTGCTTAGCTTTGTATTTAGCCAAAAAAATGAAAAAAAAAATGACGTAGGGTTCCCCCTAGTTTTGTAGCCAGCTAGGGTAAAGCAGACGGCTGCAGCCTGCAGATCATAGCTGGCAGCCTCACCTTGGCTGGTAATCCAAAACTGAGGGCACCCCACGCTGTTATTTTAAATTAAATAAATAATTAAAAAAAAAAACACGTAGGGGTCCCCCCAAAATTGGATCACCAGCCAAGGTAAAGCAGACAGCTGGGGTCTGATATTCTCAGACTAGGGAGGTCCATGGTTATTGGACTCTCCCCAGCCTAAAAATAGCAGGCCGCAGCCGCCCCAGAAGTGGCGCATCCATTAGATGCGCCAATCCTGGTGCTTCGCCCCAGCTCATCCCGTGCCCTGGTGCGGTGGCAAACGGGGTAATATATGGGGTTAATACCAGATGTGTAATGTCACCTGGCACCAAGCCCTGGGGTTGGTGAGGTCAGGCGTCTATCAGATACCCAACATCACCAACCCAGTCAGTAATAAAAAAAAAATAGACGACAAACACATTTTTATTTGAAAAAACACTCCCCAATATATTCCCTTTTTAACCAATTTATTAGAAAGAATAACAAATCCAGGTCTGGTGTAATCCAAGGGGTTGCCATGACGATCCACACTGTCCCAGTCAATGAAGAGCAGGATATTCCCCATTGGCTGGGAGAGCAGTGCAGTGACCTGAGCTAACATCAATGGGTCAGCCCAGGTCACTGCAGGGGATGACAAGTGCTGCTGTCAGCGAGGTACATTACCTGCGCTGATCTCCTGCACTGCTGACAGCACCTGTCACTGAGTTCAATGACCGCCGCCTTCACAGCCAAGTATCGCGAGAGGCCCGTGACGTGACCGCTAGTCAGTCTCGGGTCGGAAGCGAGAGAAGGTGATGTGACAAGCGGCGGCCATGGAGGACAGTGACAGCGCTGAGGTCGGGACTTCATCACCGCAGGTAAGCCGAGCGGGACCATGTGTGCAGAGTGCCAGGAGGACGTCAGTGTCATGGACTTCATGGCTGGGGACGTGTGTGTGTGTGTGTGTGTGTGTGTGTGTGTGTGTGTGAGTGTGTGTGTACATGCTGCGTGCAGGAGGGGGCGGAGTGAGCTGAGCAGGGAAGTGTGGGCTTCCTGCACGTAACTAGGATAAACATCGGGTTACTAACCAAAGCACTTTGCTTGGATACCCAATGTTTATCTTGGTTACCAGCTTCTGGCAGGCTGCCAGCGATGGCTCCTGCACACTGTAGCTGTAAAAATCCCTGCTTTTTGTTGCTAGAACCGTTCTCGAACGTATCTAGAACTATCGAGCTTTAGCAAAAAGCTCGAGTTCTAGTTCGATCTAAAACAGCCCCCAAAATCACTCGAGCCGCGAACTGGAGAACATCGAACCGCGAACCGCGCTCAACTCTACAGTGCAGCACATCTCTGATGATGATGATGATGATGATGATGAAATACTGCTGTGTCTTTCTGCAGTGTGCAGACCAACAAGGAGGTCAGTGTGTCACATGAAGTTTTGCACAATCTTTGCCGACTGTCATGTCGGCATTGAGAACTGTTCAGTTTGCATATACCTGTTGTTTGCTGATTCATAGGCAGGCCAGCAATAGTTAATCTCTGCTGGTCTGTTTGCACCTTTGGTCATTTGTTGTGGGGAGGCCAATCACATCTGCTCCCCTCCTATTTATGCTGGTGGAAATCTTTCAGCCATACCAGCTATAATTTATTCTATGTTAGTCTGTGTGATGTGGTGTGCCAGACTTACTGGTAAACATTGTGCTCATTGCTTGCTGCGGTTGTGGAGTTTTCTCCTGTTGTTTTGTAGCTTCCTTCCTGCTCTTATATTCCCATCTGAACCTCTTATTGTCTTTTCCTTTGTATGTGCATGGTGCGTGACAGAGTTTTAGTTAACCCTTGTCTGTCTTTGTGTTTTCATCACAGTCTTGTCCCATCCCTCACTGAGGAAGGGGAAAGGGGAATCAGCTCAGGACTGGTCAGGAGCAGGGCCAGGAAGAAGACTCAGGCCTCTCCACCATCAAGAGTATCCCTGAGATTAGGGATAGCATAGGGCCCCCAAGTTTGAGGAACAGCTTAGGAGCCCCAGACCTTAGTCACTGTGATACAGGTATGAGGAGGGAATTGAAGATTATGGTGGAAATGATTAGTAATGATGAGCAAAACCATGGAAAATCGGGTTCACTGAACCAACACGGGGAAAAAGAAAATTGGGAACTTGATGGCGAACTTAACCCCGAATAACGAATTCCATACAAGTCAAAAGGAATGAGATGTTCGGGGTTATAAAATGGCCAAAGTAAGTGCTAGGGGGCTGTAAGTGGAAGTTAAGTGATAAGAGCAGGATAGTTATAGATACCATGTTTTCCAGTGTTAACAGGAGAATCACGTTGAAGTCGGACTCTCTTCTGGACCTGCTAAATAAGATTCATGAATATTCCCGGCTTCACCCACTCACCCTCTGTCAGTGTTTATAATTGGTTGCAGACTTCTATACACGCCCCCACCCTTTGTCCACATCTGTGATTAGTTGCAGTCAGTTTGCTATGTAGTAGTGTAAAAAGAAATAAATAATTTATAAAAAATTATATAGGCTCCTGCCATATTTTGATAACGAGTACGGGTAAAACAACAATGGTAGGCTGCAGCACCAACCTATGAGCTTTACTATGGCTGGATATCAAAATAGAGGAAAGAAAAAGACCTAGGAGTTGCCCATTTTTTATATCCAGCCATGGCACAGCAGACAGGTGTAGGCTGGTATTATCAGGATGGTAGGTACCATGTATATTGGGCCTCCCAGCCTAAAAATACCAACCCACAGCTGCCCAGAATTGTCACATCCCTTAGATGCAACAATGCCGTCGCATTACCCTGCTTATCCCGGTTGCCCTCGTGCGGTGGCAATTGGGGTGATATAAAGAGATAATGACAACTGTGATTTGTCAGCTGCTATTAAGCGCTATATTATTAAGGGGAAGCATCTATGAGACTCCTCCCCAATTACAAATCATGTAAGTGAAAAGAAATAAAATACAAATACTCAAAAATCCTTTGTTTGAAATAAAATACACACACCCTCTTCAACCCCTTTATTAACCCCCAAAACACCATTGCACATCCTACGCAATCCATATGAAGTCCCAGAACGATCCCGATACTGCTACATCCAGAGCCCAGAGAGCGAGAAAACACGTGTGCTCTTCACAGGATCTAGGAAACACGGACAACCGACGGAGGAGCCCGGCTGTGAGCAGGGACATCCCATCTGGGCTCCCCCGTTGCTCTCAGTGAAAGTGCTGCAGAGACTTTTTCTCTCTACATGGCACATGTCCTACCACCACCAAAGATTGCTGAATGTTTCTCTGCTGTATTGCCTCCTACTCCGTTTACTTCAGCTCATCCTGGAAGTGTAAAACCTGTATGGCCAACTTCAGCACAGCCAGGGGGAAACAATAGCAAGCTGTTCTTACACTCATCTGTTTGGGAGAAAAGTACCACACCAGGAGCTATGGACAGGGATCAAAGAAGACAGACAGATGAGTGATTGCTGCCACTGAATCTCTAGTGGTGTGCAATAACGAGTGAAATCTTGAATCTACTCTGGATCTAGCTGATTTGATGCACAATCTTTCCCTGGTGTATGTGCTGATTTTGGTGGTGCAGAGGTTCTTGAAAAATTTCCCTGAGATGTCACTGGTGCTGCAGAAAGTGTTGACTGTCTGTGGCTTTCAGCATACTCACCTTGCTGTCTGCACTGCAGCGTAACTTCAGCCTTCTCGCTCACTGCCTCATATGCAACATACCCACAAAGTGGAAATCCACCTTACATATGCTGGAGAGACTGTGCAAGCAACAGCAGGTGATAGTAGAGTTTCAACAGCAGCACAAATGGGTGAGTCACTCAGTAGAACACCACCACGTCAAGACCAATGAATGGACGTCCATTTGGCATGTGTGTGCCGTGATGCACTGCTTCCAGTTCTCCATGAACATGGCCAGAGCTGATGACTCCATCATCAGCGTTACTATCTCCCTTATCTGCCTCCTTGAAAAAATGCTTCAGGTGATGATGAATGAGGTGGTGGCACAGGAGATGAGGAGGAACAGAGCCCATTCACACAATTATCAGGCCAGTCATCCACAGAAAGCCCAGGCGGTGGATTCCTACATCAACAGCGACTTGTACACAACTCTCCATCCAGGGGATAGTTTTGGAGAATGAGGATGACAAGGAGGAGGAAATGTGTTCACATCTGGATGGCACCAAAAGCACCTCACAGCCAATACTGGAGCATGGTTTGGAGGACACAGAGGATACAGTCAATGCATGTCTCAGCTAGGACACCTTGTGTATGCCTCTAGGCAGTCTTGCACATAAGAGAGAATACATTCTGTACTTCCTGCACAAAGATTACAGAGTTGCCAGGAGTGATATCAGTGTTGATTACTGGGTGGCTACCCTGCTGGATCCCTGCTATAAGAACAACATGCCATAATTAATTTTGTCACTGCAGCATAATTGGAAAATGCAGTAGATGTGTTGCGGGCGGGGGGCGCTGCCACTTCTGGGGCTGCTCGGATCCAGATTGCTGCTGCGGCTCGAGTGGCGACTGGACCCGAGCTCGCACGACTGGCTGTCCTCATAACTGTCGGAAAGGGGAATATTTACAAGGGGTTTGTCGTGTCGGCGACGCAACCCGTGGGTTGCGGTGAGGGATGGGGATTGGGGATACTGCCACTGCCTGGTGATGGGGCGCCCCGGGGCTGGTGTAGCGGGGCAGAAAGATGGGAACCCCTCCACGGGTAGGGGAGGTGTAGTCCCGGGGCCCGTGGTCGGTACACAGGAGTAATGGCTGCTGGAGGTGGCGTGCCGAGTTGGACCGGGGGTTAATCATGTACTCACAATTCAGTAATCTCACGCAAGTCCAAAGTTAAACCAAGTTGCCAGTGACCGGCTGCCGTTGGATGGTGTATTCGGGTCCCACACCCGGGTTAGTGAACAGGTGTCCTTTCCTCCTGCACTCTGTGTTTATCTCTTCTGTCAGACGACTTTGCATGGAATGGAGAAGTCCACTCCTGGTACTGTGTATGTTTGGGAGCTCTAGCCCGCAAAATTTGACCCTTGGGATTTCTGTGGGTTCTGACGAACACCCTATCCTGTTACGGGGGGACTGGCGGATTAGGACCAGGGGGTATATATCCCAATCGCCAGTCAGGGCCCACCATGCTCCAGGTGGCAATGGAGCTGCTGGCACCCTTTGGGTTAGGCGGAGACTATAGAGCTGGACGGCTCTGAGATAACCCAGGGAACCGGTCACGTGTGTAGGGAACACATCAGGCCGGATGGTAACCAGTTAGCGTTGACCGAGAAGACCGCTGTGAAAGCGCCCTGTCGGTCACGTGTGTAAGACACGTCAGGCCGAGCGGTCCTCCGATTAGCGTTTCTGGCCACAACTCGACTGGCCATGTGTGTAAAGGACACGTCAGACCAGGTAGTCACACCAGTAGCATTTGACTGTGAAGCCGAGGAGGATAATAGGGTTCACACACCCAATCCAGGAACACCCTGTTAACTTCACAGGGGTTCTGGGGTGCGCTGTCCATGCGCGTAGAGGGCACAACCAGACAGGTGGCGCAGCAGGTACACTGTTCGTGTGCGTAGAGGGCACTCTCGGAAAGGTGACGCAACAGGTATTCTGTCCGTGCGCGTAGGAGGCACAACTGAACAGGTGACGCAGTAGCCGCAGCCCAGTTAAAGCCACTGGACTGCTCTAGCACAACAGGAACGGTAGCAAGGAAGCTCGGCGCCTGACCCTCATGTGCTGAGCCACGAATCTTGGCGTGACAGGCACCGTTCGCCTAGCCCTACCTACCGCTTCCAACAAGGCTTATGCCACCAAGAACTCTAAATGAAGACTGCGCACCTCCATGTTGTTTCCAACCCCTTTTATAACCCGGGTTCGCCCCAAACCCAGGGTGGAACCACCAAGGTCCAATAGCAGAGTGCCATGTCATCAGTGACGTCACACGCGACCTATCCGGAACCGCCATGTCATTGATGACCTCATGGCAGCCACGCCCCAAATACTTCACCAGTCATCGTCAATGGTGAGGTGCCAGATCATAGGGGCGGGCCTCTGCGAGCCAGTCCGGAGTTGCCACGTCATCAGGACACCTGACACCCTCTGCCCTATCAGGGCCTGCCACCTCACGGACATGCTCAGTGAGGTCCTTACCGGACCTAGCCTCTGATGCACTAAGTGCCTGAGCATGCTCAGTAGCCTGAGCAACAGGCTCAGAAAGCAGACTATCAGTTTGAGCATGCTCAGTAGGCACATCCCAAAACTTAGACACAGCATGAAGTCCAAGTACCTGTGCAAAGAGGCTGTTAGGGTTAATTGTGGGAGCATGCTCAGTAGCCTGAACTGAGGACTTAGTCTCAGAAATAACACAATCAGGCTGAGCATGCTCACTAGGCAAAACACCGGGCTTAGACTCTGGCTGGGGTAAATCGGCGCACGCATGCGCACTAGCCGCCTCTCCACACTTAGACGTGGTGGAAGGAGTAGCCAACTGGATGACCCGAGGCACTGCCAAGAACGGCAGCCGGCTGGGCGCAACAGGAACCACAGCAGGCTGCTTGTGGCTATGGCGGCACCGGTTTGTAACATATCCCTCGCGTTGGGCTTCAGTTTCGCTCTCTGGGCTTCTGGAGAACAAGGCCTGAAACCTTGTCCTCTGCTGGTTGATTAACAAGGGGCATGCAACCTTCTTCGTCCTAGGGTCCAGGCACCCCGTCCATGCGCGGCCTCCGGACCGGATTGCCGCTGTTGGTACCAGCGGGCTACGACCCTGCCCCGGTCCACTTAAGGTCTCTCGCGACCAGATCTCCGTCGTCTGTGGTCCTGTTCACTGTCTGCCACCTAGTCAGGTAGTCCAGGGGCCCCTACCCCTGACTCCACTGCTGTCTGCACTTGACTCTCCTGTTTCCCTTCACCTCCTCCACTCAACTGTCAACACTGTTCTGTTGTAAGAACTTAACTCCACTCTCTGGTTCCCCTGACACCTCAGGACGCCTAGGTGGGTGTTCTCATCTGTCTGATCCTGCCCACTGGTGTGTCCTTATTATCATGAGGGGGTGGCTAGGTTTTAATGGCTGTGTGGTGTACCTGGGTGTGGGTTTTTGGTGGTAAGGCCAGAGTCACACTTGTGTATGACTAGGCGAGTCTCGCATCAGCATCACCCGACACAGCCGCAAACTCTCGGACAGGAGCGGGTCAGCTGCATAGGAATACATGCAGCTGAGAAGCACCTGTCCATAGAGTGTGTGACCGCCCCAGGTGATACCAATGCGAGACTCGCCGAGTCATACGCAAGTGTGACTCTGGCCTAACAAGGAGGGTGGACAACTTTTGTGACTACCTGGTTTTGCCAGGGCGACGCACTCCCCCTTGGTTGAATACCATGGGTAGGGGAGGTGTAGTCCCGGGGCCCATGGTCGGTACACGGGAGTAATGGCTGCTGGAGTTGGCGCGCCGGGTTGGACCGGGGGTCAATGGTGTACTCACAGTTCAGTAATCTCACACAAGTCCAGTGGTAAACCAAGTTGCCAGTGACCGGCTGCTGTTGGAGGGTGTATTCAGGTCCCAAACCCATGTTAGTGAACAGGTGTCCCTTCCTCCTGCACTCTGTGTTTGTCTCTTCTGTCGGACGACTTCGCATGGAACGAAGAAGTCCACTCCCGGTACTGTGTATGTTTGGGAGCTGTGGCCCGCGAAATCTGACCCTTGGGATCTCTGTGGGTTCTGACGGATACCCTATCCCCCGCGTTGGGCTTCCGTTTTGCTCTCTGGGCTTCTGGAGAACAAGGCCTGAAACCTTGTCCTCTGCTGGTTGATTAACAAGGGGCATGCAACCTTCCTCATCCTAGGGTCTAGTCACCCCATCCGTGCACGGCCTCCGGACCGGATTGCCGCTGTCGGCACTGGCGGGCTATGACCCTGCCCCGATCCACTTAAGGTCTCCCGTGACCGGATCTCTGTCGCCTGTGGCCCTGTTCACTGTCTGCCACCTAGCCAGGTAGTCCAGGGGCCCCTACCCCTGACTCCACTGCTGTCTGCACTTGACTCTCCTGTTTCACTTCACCTCCTCCACTCAACTGTCAAAACTGTTCTGTTGTCAGAACTTAACTCCACTCTCTCGTTTCCATCCCTGACACCTCAGGACCCCTAGGTGGGCGTTCTCATCCTCCTAATCCCGCTCACTGGTGTGTCCTTATTATCATGAGGGGGAGGCAAGGCTTTAGTGGCTGTGTGGTGTACCTGGGTGTGGGTTTTTGGTGGTAACAAGGAGGGTGGACAACTTTTGTGACTACCTGGTTTTGCCAGGGCATCACAGATGCACTACTGACGGCATTCCCATCTGACAGCAGGAACACAGTGGTAGTACAAAGTAGAGGAGGAAGAGGAAGTCGCCAATGCAACTGGGAAATACACACCACCTCAAACCAAAGGAAGAGTTAGCTGGCCAAAATGTGGGAAAATCGTCCTCATTATGCCACCACATTCAGCACCACCATCTAATAAGCTCTGTTTTAGTAGAAGGCAGTATTTCAATAACATGATGGAAGAGTATGTCTTTACAGGTCTCCATGTGCTGAGTGATGGATCTGCACTATTTAACTTCTTTGTCTCCAAATTGGACATGTAGCCTGAGCTCACCCTTTACGCTTTTAAGGTGGTGGCCCACCATGCGGCAAGGGTACTATTGAAATGTGTGCTTAGCAAAGCAGGGTGTGTAATAACAGACAATTGCATCTGCCTGTCCACAACTAAAGTGAGCAAGCTCAACTTCCTTAAAAGCAACCAAATGTGGATCCGATAGGACTTGTCCGTACCTCTGGCTGACTAGAGAACTATACCAGCTGCACCCAGCCATTGTTATGCTCTACCGCAGTTCATTCGTTATATTTGTCATTCCAAATGTTTTAGGACCTGCTCAAAAAAAAAAAAAATAAAACCAAGAGCCAAAGAAAAGACAAAGGCACCTTCCTCCCCCTTTTCTGCCTCTTCCACCTACACCACCGCGTGCACCTTCACCTCCTCCTCAACGTTCTCCTCCACTTGGACCTCCGCCATCTGGTTCAAAACAATTTATTTATTTTTTTTATTCAACTTTTTATTTTTGAAAAAGGTTTTTTTAACATGTTGTACAACAGAAAAGAAAAGAATAACACACTGACATGCAGTTACATGAATAGCTGTACCATTTCACAAGTATGCTTACAGATGGACTATATCGTTAACACTCTAATTGTCAAATAGAAGATGGAAGGTACCCCCCGAAACCGGTCTAAGTCCCGAGTATCAGACATTCCAATCCTATATCCAAC
Organism: Anomaloglossus baeobatrachus; assembly: GCF_048569485.1. Classification (NCBI taxonomy): domain Eukaryota; kingdom Metazoa; phylum Chordata; class Amphibia; order Anura; family Aromobatidae; genus Anomaloglossus; species Anomaloglossus baeobatrachus. Next base: position 414,072,439 of record NC_134355.1, on the reverse strand, counting down.
CCTACACCTGGCAGGTATCCACAAGGGCATCCCAGAGAGACCATGTCACTGTGAACTTATCCATTGTATTATGGAGCTGGGCTGTGAGCTTTTCCATACTCCTGACATCTTTTATTCTGGCATATAGATCTGAGACTGAGGGCGGGGCTACCCTTCTCCAGAACAGTGAAATTAGACACTTGGCCGCAGTAAGGACATGGAGTAAAAGCTTTAGTTCAGGTTTGCTTAGAGACGATGGAAGGGCATTCAGCAAATAGACTACCGGATCTCTGGTCACACTACCACCCACCAATCTGCCAATCAGGGACTCCACCTCCTCCCAGAAGCCTTCAATGATCGGGCATGTCCAGAATATATGGTATTGGGATGCTCCCCCAAGGCCACATCTCCAACACATGTCTGGATAGGTACGGTTAAATTTGTGAAGGAGTTCTGGTGTGTGGTACCATGTCATGAGGATCTTTACTTGATTTTCCTTATAAAGAGTGCTAATTGAGGACCTAAATGTCCTAGATCATATTACCGACCAGAGTGCATCTGAAAGGGGGCGTCCAACCCATCCCTCCCATCTCTTCATGTATGAATGCCTCAGTGGCTCCAGTGAGTCCCCGATTATCAGAATGTTATAAATGGCCGAGATCAGTCCCCTGGTGGTGGTCCTGCCAGAACAAAGGGTTTCAAATGCTGTGGGACGACGCACCCCCACCTGTCCCATAATGTCTGTGAAAAAATGTGATATCTGTTGATATGAGGAATATAGATGGAGGGGTAGGTTGTATTGATATCGTAAATCCGAAAATGGCTTCAATTTCAGCGTAACCGGGTTAACCACGTCCCAAAAACAGTAGAGGCCCGCCTTCGCCCACTGCCCCGTCACTCCCGGATTCATGCCCTTTGTCAAGTGTGGCGTGAACAAGAAAGGGGTCAACAAGGAAGACTGTGAGGCCAGCTGGAACTTCATTCTACACTGTCGCCACACCTCTCTTGTAAACGCCATCGGGCCTAGGAGGTCTCTGGAGGGGGTTTCACTAGGGCGTCCCCATATTAGCGAGCTAGGGTGGAAAGGTGCCATCCAAAGCTTCTCTATCTCCGTCCACTTGTTAAAAGCCGGCAGAGTCGTCCATGACACCAGGCTGCGCAGGTGTGCAGCATAGTAATAAAGCTTAAGATTCGGACACGACAAGCCCCCCTTTGTACGTGGTGTATATAGTACTGAATCTGGGATGCGATGCCTTCCTGAGTGCCATATAAATTGCAGGAGTTTTGATTGGACTTTTTTCAATACCCCCAGGGGAACCTGCACCGGGAGTGTTTCAAACAGATACAGAAACTTAGGGACAACTGACATTTTAATTGTAGCAATTTTACCCAAAAAAGAGATCTGTAATCATGACCATTTTTTCAGACTATTTTCCACTTCGCGTATCAGGGGCGGGAAATTGGCTTGGTATAATGTTTTATAACTGGGGGTTATTTTGACTCCTAAATATCGTAGGGAATCTGAACGCCAGGAGTACTTAAAATTTTGTTTGAGGGTCTGTAATTTAGTTTCTGGGATGTTGAGCGGCAAGGCCTCTGTTTTGTCGGAGTTAAGTTTATAACCCGAGAGTCTAGCATATTGAGTAAGTACTGCGTGTAAGTTTGGTAGGGAAATGACGGGATTAGTCAGGGACAACAGGACGTCGTCTGCAAATAGGGCCACTTTAAAGGATTTATCCCGCACCTTGACCCCCATAATGTCCGGATTGAGTCGAATATGTGCTGCCAGTGGTTCAATGCTTAGGACATATAGCAAAGGGGACAGAGGACAGCCCTGCCTAGTTCCATTTCGGATGGGCAGGGGATTGGAGTGCGCATGAGGGAGGCGAATTGTCACCGCAGGGAGAGAATACAAGCCCCGCAGTGCTGAGAGAAATGGTCCCGACAAGCCAAAGTGGCCCAACACAGAAAACATGAAGGACCAATCCAGCCTATCGAAAGCCTCCTCCGCATCTAGTCCCAGAGGAAGTGCTTCCACTCCCTCCCTATTCACCACCTCCACCAGATCTAAGATCCTTTGGGTGTTGTCCCCCGCCTGTCTATAGCGAACGACACCTACTTGGTCTTTATGGACCAGCTGTGGAAGCCAATTATTTAGGCGGTCCGCCAACAGTTTGGTGAATATTTTAAGATCAGAATTTAAAAGGCTGATAGGGTGATAGCTCGCACATTCCATGGGGTCCCTACCTGCTTTAGGGATGACAGTTATGTAAGAGTGTAAAAAAGTATTTGGGATGTCCTCACCCTTCATAAAAAGGTTGAAAAGATGTGTCAAATGAGGTGACAGTTCTCCCAGGAAGGTTTTATAATATAGGTAAGTAAACCCATCCGGGCCCGGAGCTTTGTGGTTTGGGAGGTCTTTAATGGTCTGATGGATCTCATCCGGGACTATTTCTCGGTTAAGATCCTCCAGAGCCTCCTGGGACAGTTTTGGAAGGTGACAGTCAGTCAAATAATCATTCAATATTGCTGTTCTATCTGGGTGGGACATTGATAATGACGGAGGGATAGAGTACAAGGATGTATAGTATGCGTGGAAGAGTTGTGCGATTTTTGTGGGATCATAATGAGGGGTGCCCAAAGTATCCTTTATGGCGGAAGTTATTGTTTGGTCCCGAAGCCTTCTGGCCAGCATCGTATGTGGTTTATTGCCATACTCATAATACTTCTGGCGTGAGTAACGTAGGAGCTTTTCTATTTTCCCGTGTGATATCTCTTTTAATTTAGTTCTAAGGTCTATTTCCGCTTTCAGGCGAGTCCTAGAGGATTGGGTGCGAAGGCGTTCCTCCGCTAATAGGAGGTCTATTTCACATTGACGATAAAGTTGCTGTGAGTCCTTTTTGAGCTTGGAAGAAATGGCTATGCACCCCCCTCTAATAACCGCCTTGTGGGCTTCCCATATCACTGGGAAAGATGGAGGGGTCTGAGAATTCTACTCAAAGTAATTCTGTATGGCCTTACGGATAGATTCTCGAGAAGTAGGGTTGGCGAGTAGGGATTCATTTAGTCTCCAGTGGGTTCTTTTTGAGGGAACATTTGTTAAATTAAGGTGTAGTAGTAAAGGGGCATGGTCTGACCACGTGATACTGCCTATTTGTGCTTGTCGGAGTGTTCTAAGAGTGAGAACATTACCAAAGAAATAATCGATTCGGCTATGGGAATTATGAGGGTGTGAGAAGAAGGTGTATTGTCTTGCTGTCGGATTATCAATTCTCCACAGATCAAATAGTTGATATTTATGGATCAATTTGCGAAATCCCGTAGACAGATTAGATGACTTACATGGGCTTGTGGAGTGTGAAGGTGCTAGCATTTTATCAGCTCTGTGTGAGAACACCATATTAAAGTCCCCCCCTATAATGTGAATGACCCCCCGGTCTGACGGGAGGCGTGAAAGGACCGAAGAAACAAATCTAATCTGATTAGAGTTTGGGGCATAGAGGTTACATAGGATTAATTTCATCCCATTCAGCGTGCCCTGGATGATCAGGTACCGACCTGAGGGATCTGCTTCCCACTTACTCACTTGAGGCGGGCAAGTGCGAGAAATTAGTATAGCCACCCCAGCTTTCTTTTTTGTGTTTGTAGCCGAAAAGGATTGAGGAAACCAATGGCGGGCAAAGTTAAAAGAGCTTTTTTCCGTAAAGTGTGTCTCTTGCAGAAACACCACATCCGCCAGTGATTTTCGCATCTCCTGGAGAACCAGCCTCCTTTTAACATCGGAATTCAACCCCTTCACGTTAAGGCTCATCAACGTAGCCATCCCGGTGTCTTAATGTAAGCTAGTGTAAGGACTAGTGTTTGAGACTGTCGCTTGATGTGTATGGTAGATATACTCCCTGAGCCCTTCTGAAACCTAGCATCTCTACTATAGTAAGTTGCATACCTGTGAGTACAACCAGAACAATAAAGAATAAACCAAAACATATCTATGTTCTACCAAAAAATTGAAACTCTTCAATTATACAATAAGGGTATGGAATCAACCCCGACCGTCCACTACCCCACCAGCAGAGTCGACTTACTTTTATACAAAGTTAAGGGTATTTCACTATATATAACCTGCACTATAAACCAAAGTGCGAATCAATTGGTACGACTCTGCCAAAGGGTGAGTGGCAGAACCTCACAAACCGGACTGGGGGTCCAAACCCCTCCCCCCCGGGATTTTTCTTAAGAGGTAGAAAGTCCCAGGAAAAAGGGAAGCAATATAAGCAGACCAGTTGACCCCCTGGAATTCCCATATGAGATCAAAAAATGACTGTAAAATCACGGGAAAAAACAATCAGGTAGGTCCTTCCGCTCTTGGGGCTCTAGGTCGCCGTTTACGTGCTGCTGTGGCTGGCTGCCAGGTCTGAGGAAGCTGCTGTATCTGTTGGGGCAGAGTCCAATCTGGGAGATCCGGGACAGAAAGGTCAAATGCCCGGCAAAAGGACTCCAAGTCTGCAGGGGTCCGAAGGTTGGCCGACGTCTCCCCTCGCCGTGCAGATAGGCTGAACGGGAACCCCCATCTATAGAGGATATTATTGGCCTTTAGGGATGACAGTAATGGGCGGAGGGCCCTCCGCTGCTGTAGTGTCAACCATGAGAGATCCTGAAACAGTTGAATCTTAGCATCTTGGTACATCGCTTGTTTTGGCGGTCGTGCTCTGAACATTATTTCCTCTTTAAGTTCGAAGTCCACGATATGACAAATAATGTCTCTCGGGTTCCCTGTCAAATTTTTGGGGCGCAAAGCCCTGTGTGCTCTGTCCATAGGAATTGGACTATCAGGAGGACGCTGGAGGAGGGAGTTAAATATGGTCTGCAGGATTTTTGTAACGTCCTCCTTTATTTGGGACTCAGGAACACCTCTGACCCTTATATTGTGGCGCCTGCCTCTGTTATCAAGATCTTCAATATGACGTTGTAACTCTCTTATGGCGTCGGCTTGGGAGGAGGTATGGGACTGGAGGTGGCAAATGGTTGTTCTAGCATCATTATGGTCGGTCTCCAGCTGATTTATTCTTTTTGAGATAGAGACTGCATCCCGTCGGACCGCCGCTATTTCAGACCTGCAGGTGTCTTTTACTTCAGAAATAAGTTCTTGGAAGTCCTTTTTTGTAGGAAGCTGACGGACAAATTCCCACCAATCCGCTGGGGGACATGGAGGCTGTGTGGGTGTAGCAATCAGGGTCCCCGGAGCTCCCTTCCTGGAAGCTTCTCTAGCAGGCGAGCTCAGGGGGGTCCTAGAGGTCCCTTTAAGCTGTGCCACAGGGGCTGGGCTCCCTGACCCTGTATTTCCAGATACAGTCTGGCTTCTTTGGGGCCTGGGAGTGAGAGATTCATTTTGCAAGATTGGTGGTCCCAGTGGGGAGGACAGGGGGGCATCTTTAGGAGATTCAGGGTCATGCCACACAGGCTGGGGAACTATAGCAGGCAGAAGGGCCTCACTCCTGGCCTCTCGAGCCTCTTTCTGTGCCTCTCCCCAGTCCCCCCACCACCATCCACCATCCTACAGTCGGGGCTCCCCCACTCCCCACTCCCGCCGCACCAGGCCATGGCACCGGACTCCCCCTGCGGGTGTTCCACAGGAGCCGACGGGCTCCAACCGCCGCCGCTCTCCAGTATCTCCAGAGGGGGGAGGGGCGGCATCCCCACCTTCTCCGTGTGGCCGCCGGAGCTCGTGTCTAGGGAGAGCATGTACCTCCTGTCTGGCCCCGCAGTCTCCAGGCTCACGCTCCCGGCTGGCTTGCTGCAGTCCCGTTCCCGCCCGCAGGCAGGTGAGTCACCTCGCGTCTTCTCCGCCGCCGCCATCTTGACTGCGAGGCTGGCTCCCCCTCTGCCGGCGTCCGCGGGATCTCCGGCTCTTCCTCCATCTGTGCCGTCAGATTCTTCGGGCTCTTCACCCCTCCCTCCGTCTGCAATGTGGCCCAGCTCTCCCCGTCCGCTGCCTCCCACACCTCCTGGTGCTGCCGCCGTCTGTGTAAGCAGATGATGTGGCGCTCCAGCCATCCGGGCGTCCTCCTAGTCCTGCTCCCCTGGCAGCTCTTTCGTTAAGAAGGAGTCCATAGTAAGCGGTGCTGGGGCTCCTGGGTCTCTGGTGGTCTTAGGGGGCTTCTTTTTCCCCATCCTGGGCACTCTAAGCTTACATAAATGGGCTTATTTTTCACCCGGGGAGAGGAGCTCAACCCTCAGGCGTCCTACTCCATGAAGCTCCGGCCACGCCCCCCACAATTTATTTATTTTATTCTGTTATTTTAAAGGGGTTCAGTGTGACCTGTGAGAAACTCTTCCAATTTTGGCTGTGTGGGTAAACTCTGAAAACATGCTCTTTAGGGGCACTCTTAAAATTGTTGCTTTGTAGGTAAATTTTCAATTTTGGCTATGTGGGTGAATTCTGAAAACAGGCTCTGTAAGGGCATTTTTAAAATTGTTGGTCTGTCATGGAACTTGTTCAGTTTTGGCTGCGTGGGTGAACTCTGAAAACATGCTCCTTTGGGGTACTCAAAATTGTTACTCTGTGGGGGAACACTTCCAATTTTGGCTGCATGGGTAAACGCTGAAAACAGGCTCTGTAAAGGTACTCATAAAATTGTTGGTCGTTGGGGAAACTCTTATAATTTTTTCTGTGTGGGTCAACTATGAAAACAGGCTCTGTTGGGTCATATTTAAAATTGCTGCTTTGGGGAAGAACTATTCCAATCCTCGCAGTGGACCGCAAAATTTATCCTAAAACCAACTGCATGCTTTTTAACTGCAGCAGCTGTAGTGTACATCAATAGAGCTGAAATTTTGTCTTTGTAGGGAAACTGTAAAAACAGGCTCTTTGGCAACACTCTAACAATTTTGGCTCTGTGGGGGAACTCTAAAATCAGACTCTTAAATTCTTTATTGAATTAATTTACTTCATATTTAACCATGATTGCTATGGTGACAGAATCTCTTTAAATCATTTCCCTATCCACATTTGTATGCAGGGTAATTTTCTTGATTTTACCCCTATTTTGCTTCTTCTTGCAGCCCTCTAGCCTTTAATACAACCATTTTATGGCACAGAAGTTTGGGTCCCCATTTTCTTCTATGGGAATCACTGTTCAAGGTCAAGTTCAGGTCAGGTTCAAGACCAAACCTAACTTGTAACGAAACTTTGGTCGAACCCAGCAAACCCAAACATTCGCGGGTCCGCTCATCTCTATTGATTTTGTTTCAGTAGAAGAACTGACCAAACGAAGTAGGTGGACTTTTAATTGTGGAATTTCTTTTTATCACTTAAATCCCTTCATGACTTAGAACGTAACAGAATGTTCTAAATCATGAAGGGGTGATCATCGCTGGTTGCTGCTGTGAGCCAGTGGCGATCCCTGTACATGTCTGCTTATTTGAACAGCAGACATGTGTGCCTCACATGTGTGCCGCACCTGTTAACCCGTTAAATCGCTCTGCCAAAATGTGATAGCCAGCGCAATTTAAAGAAGTCATAAGAAGGGAACAAAGTTCAATTTTTTGTTTCACAGGTGTATAAAATCTAGCTCCTAAACATACACTCTCCTTTTGCTAACATTTGTGCAAGAATCAGTTCCTGATAAATGCTCAACAAACTCTAGTGTGTTACTGCATTTTCATAAAAATTATTCAATTATTAGTAGTGCCATAAAAAGGATTTAATTGGCTGAGCAGCAGCATTCAAGCCTTGCAATACCAAATCCAATGACCAATGTTGGCTGGCGTGATGTAAAGTGTGGGGTGGCAAGTTACCCTTCTCAATATGAAAGTCTGATGAACAAGTCTAGGTCTGGAAAATGTATGTCTGTTGGCATTCTACCAATTGAAAATTTTGGTGCTGGGGGGATATACTATATAGTTTTTTTCAGGGGTTAAGCTGGGCCCTTGAGACCACTAAAGGAAAATGTAATGCTTCAATATTGCCAAACATATTTGACAATTGTATATTTAAATATTGTGGGAACACTTTCGGAAGCCTTTCACTGAAATTGGTTTGAAAGAACCTGACTGGTCCGCACAGTGAGCTAATCTCACTGCTTCCAAACACCTTTGGGATAAACAATAAAAGATATTGTGAGCCAAGCCCTCTTCTCCAAAATCAATATCTGACATCACAAATGCTCTTTTTGATGAATGGATAAATATTCTCTAAGAAACACACCATAATTTTGTAGAAAGGCTTCCCAGTAGAGCTGATGCTGTTTTAGAACCAATTTCACATGAATAGTTATGGAAGTAGAGGAGGGTGTCATATAAACTTTTGTAGTTGTATTGTTTCAGTGTTCCAATACACTATTCCATACAGTGTACTAAAGCTGCTACTTTAACCATTTTATTTTAATGGTCAGCACTGTAGAATATGAGCATACAGTAGGTGGTATGCCCATGATTTAGTAAGCCGCCAGGTTCCTTTTAAGAATGTTATGGTAATATTAAAGTAGGTATATTACTTATGAAAAATAGAAAATTACTTTCACGCAACAAGTGAAATTATATCATATTATTACTTATGTTATGATAAGTCCCATAACAATCATAAGATGTATTTTAAAATACTGTAATATGTTTTATTGAATTAATCTATAGTACCGCTGTGATATTTTTATCCATAAAAGTCTAATGTTCTCTTTTATTGCAGTAGTATCTGCACTTTTAGGTAGAAACTGTTCACATAATTCAAAGAATGTATGTGACCAAATTCCCATTTAACCAACCCGTGTATAGTACTGAGAACAACAAATTATTTGTATACTTATTGCTATAGTTTATTCCACCAGCAAGGTTACATAAGAAAGGAGCAATTCAGCTAATAAAAACATATTGGAGTAGTGCTCCTAATGTGATTCCCTAATATTATAGTTCATTATCAATGCCCAGGATATTGTAGAGCTCACTGGATTATGTACAAACACTAGAAAGTGTATGCAGTTTTAGTAATGCAATAAATATATGTTTGCAGGGCTGGATAATGGCCTATGCAAAATTGTCTCTCAGTGCAATCAAGCCATTGTTTTTTTTTTACTTCATGCATTATATATTTATAGGTATTTTGAGGAGAAAAAACATCAAATTTATTCATTTTTTTAAAAAATATTTTTGCAAAGACATTTTTGTCGATTTAAACGTTTGGGGTTTTTTTCAAGAGGGGAGCTTTTTTACCCCATAATGAAATCTATAACATGAAAAAAAGTCACATCCAACAAGCAAAACAATAAACAATGCCGTCAAATATTGACCATAGATTGTGCTTAAGGCTGAGCAAACCCAAACTATAAGGTTTGGGATCTGTGCCAGACACTTTGTGTCCAATGCTTAACCCTGAACATATACTTTTTACTGTACATCCGGTTACTCATCGGGTTCAGCCACCCGGATAAAAATTTAAAAAAAGTTAAAAGGAAGCAAACTAGAGATTATAAAAGGAGAATTATAATTACCAAGTCTCCTGCACAGCTGTCACACTGCTTCTGGGTCCACTCATTAATCCTCATGCATATTCCCTGCCCACCCTCTGCGACAATGTCTGTGAATGGTTGTAGTCAGACTGCCGGCATGCCAACATCTGTGATTGGTTGTGGAGTGTAAAAATAAACAAATAATTGCAAAAATGGAGGTAGAGTTCAGCGTATATTGATACCCAGCACAGGTTTACATTTTTAAACCCTCTGTCACCAAGAGGTGTATTTTTAGATACAGTATTAACTCAAGAACTCCAATTCGTCCTGCAAAAAACTAGCCCTCACATGACTCCGTCGGCAGAAAAATAAAAAAAACTATAGCTTTCAAAATTCATTGATGAAAAAACCTTTATTTTGTAAAAAAAAACAAACATTTTTTAACGTAATAGCAGCCAAACCTAACAAAAACTATATAAATCTGGTATCATTGCAATCATACTAACCTGAGGAATAAAGTCACCTTATTACTTATACCGCATGGTGATCGAGTCGACGTCCAAAAAATAAAATAAAGCCAATTCTTCAACTGCTGTTGATTTATTCATCCTGCCTCCTTAAGATCACAGTACAGTGTGGCTCACATTTATCCTGTGCTATACGCTGATCGCTTAAACTGGGGATTATAAGTAAATCTCTGAAAATCATGATTTAGATATAATTCCCAATGGAAAATTCACTCAATGAGGCAGTGGAAGTCACTTTTAACTCTGATGTAAGTTCTCAGCATAGACCACAGGATAAATGTGAACTGATCCAAAATGTTCTGTACTGCAAATTGCCACCAAATAGCATTCAAGTCAACCCACAAAAATTGAAGTCCTCATTCAGGTCCATAATCTGTTGAAGGAAATATAGGGTGCTTTCATGTTACTACGAGCACAAAGGCTGTGGAAAAACGCTATGGCTCCCCCTAAAAACAGAAATCCACCAAAATCTTACCTCCCAAATCCAAACACTCCCCTACCTTCTCAGCTCCACAATGTGGCTAAACCACAGTTAATGTCCACATGCTTGGCATTATTGTAGAGAGAAGAGCCTGCTTAATTTACGGGGTCTGCAGATGCACGAGCTGGGCACAATGTAGGAGCACTACAGTGTACAGTACACAACAAGGGCTTATTTGCAATTTTTAATTCTGCAACATTCATAGCGTTTGACTTCTTTGGGAGTTGTCCAGAGACTAAATCATTACTACATCCATAGATGAACTCCCAGAGGGGAGTAATTTCCTAATATTGGTCACTTGAGGTGGTTTCTGCTCTTCTGGCACTTAGGGGCTCTGCAAATGAAGTCCGCAAATTATTCTAGAAAAATCTGTGCTCAAAAAATCAAATGGCGCTCCTTCCATCCCGAGCCCTCAAATGCAGCCAAATAGTATTGTACAGTCACATGTTGGGTATTGGCACAATCAGGAGAAATTGTGTAACACATTATGGGCCTTTTCTTACCTATTTCCCTTGTGAAAATTTCAAATCTGGGGTTAAAACAATATTTTAGTTGTAATTTTTTTTTTTCTTTACCGCCCAATAGTGTAAAATGTTGTGACACATTTGTAGTGTCAATACACTCTTTGTGTTCCTAGATAAATTTAATGAGGGGTGCAGTTTGTAAAATAGAGTCACTCATGGGGAATTTCTGCTGTTCCTGCACCTCAGAGGCTCTGCCAATGTGACATTGCACCTGGAAACTATTCCATCTAAATATGCACTCCAATATGGCGCTCCTTCTGTTCTTTACTTTGTATTGTGCCTAAAAAGTAGTTTTCAACCACATATGGGGTATTGGTGTACTCAGAAAATATTGCACAAAAAATTGTATGGTCCATTCTCTCCTGGTACACTAGTAAAAATTTGGGGTTAAAGCAACATTTTTGTGGTTAAAAATGTATTTTTTCACTTTCACAGCTCAACGTTATAAAATTGCAGGAAGCACCTTTGGGTTCAAAGTACTCACCAAACATCTAGATAAATCTATGTTGGGTCTAGATTTTAAAATGGGGTCACTTATGAGGGAGGTCCACTGTTTATGCCCATTAGGGGCTCTCCATATGTAACTTGGCTTCAGCTAAAGTTTCCAGACAATTTTGCTTTAAAAAATTTAAATGCTGCTCCTTCCCTTCCAAGCCATGACGTGCGCTGAAACAATAGCTTTCCACCACACATGGGGCATTGAGTACTGAAAAGAAATTGCACAACAAATTGTATGATGCATTTTATCTTGTTATTCTTAAATGCAAAATTTTGAACCCTTTTAATCTTGTAACAAAAAATGTTATAAAATGATGCTGATGTATAGTAGACATGTGGTAAATGTTATTTATTAACAAATTTTTGTGACATAATGCTCTGGTTTAGGGGCATAAAAATTAAACGTTTAAAAATTCCAAAAACTTGCAGTTTTTTATTGCAAATTTCCGATATGTTCGCAATTAAACGCAAAAAATATTGTTGTAAATTTACCACTATCACAAAGTATAATATGTTGTGGAAAAATAATCTCAGAATCATTGAGATCCGTTGAAGCGTTCTAGAGTTATTACATCATAAAATGAAACTGGTCAGAAATTAAAAAATTGGTCTGGTCAGAAAGAGGAAAATAGACTGGGTTGAGGGGAGCTTTAATATTAACTGTCAAAGAATTGGGAACAATCAAATGTGACGCAAGCAGGAACCAATTCCTCAAGTGATGTTATATTGAAGAACTGTGACCCCCTGGAATGACCAGAAGTAAAAGGTGTTCAGTGCTCTGGGACATTGACAAGGTAACGTAGGCTCAAAACAGACCACCACTGAATAAGATACAGAAGTTTAAATGTCAAGACTAGGGCAAGAAATATCTGTAGACATATTTTTAAAAGTTTTTCTGGACTGATGGGATGAGTGAATCTTGATGGACCAGATAGATGAGCACATAGCTGGTTGAGTAACAGCCACAGACCTCCACTTCTACTTAAATGCCTGCAAGGTGAAGGTGGGGTTCTGCTAGTAATTTTAAAGAGAAGTTATTAAGACAGTACACGCTGAGCGTGCGAGGTTCTGCAGAAAAGTGCGGGGATTGAAGCTAAGTGCATAGTTTAAACACTATCTCATAGTTTGACACAAGAACATAGTTTGAATTTATCCTTATATGTTTCCTATTGGTTTTTTTTTCTTTGTTTTTCTACTTTACTGATTATCCCCATTTAATAGGTGCTCCATGGACAATGCTACCAGGTGTGTACCTTGTCAGATGTATGCATGCCTTGAGCAGCCGTTCGAGGGTGAATATGCCTGCACTCGATGCAAGCATGTTGCATATTTGGAAGCCCAGGTAACTGATCTAAATAAGCAGCTTGCAATTCTCAGGGGCATTGCAACCTGGAGAGGAGTTTAGAGATCACTGAGCTTTCTCTGGCTGGGGACAGTGATATGGAGGAGGGTGGAGGTGGGGAAGGTCAGGACTCAGAGGTAGGTAGCTGGGTAACACTTAGAAGAAGAGTTAGGGGGAAAAGTGTCAGGGAGCCTAGTCCTGATCTGGCACAACCTAGTAAATATGCCTGTTTGACTGATATTAGGAATGAAGGACCAGGACTAGGATCACTACAGCAAGACATTGCTCCTAGCAACCAGGAAAATGACTGCTGTAGGAAGGAGCTAAATAGGAGTGCAGCAAATCCCAGACAGATGTTGGTGGTAGAGGACTCTATAATTAGGCGGACAGACAGGGTCATCTGTCGCCAAGACTGTGAATGCCGAACAGTGTGTTGTCTGCCGGGTGCTCGGGTTCAGCATATTGCGGATCGAATAGACATTGCTGGGTGTGGCTGGGGAAAACCCAGCGGTCATGGTGCACATTGGTACTAATGACAAAGTTAGAGGCAGGTGGAAGGTCCTTTAAAATGATTACAGGGAACTAGGAGAGAAGCTGAAGTCCAGGACCTCCAAGGTGGTGTTTTAAGAAATACTACCAGTGCCACGAGCGTCACTAGAAAGACAGCGGGAGCTTAGGGAGATAAATACGTGGTTTAGAAATTGGTGCATTAAGGAAGGGTTCAGGTTCATGGAGAACTAGGCAGACTTCTCAGTCGGCTACAGGCTCTACAGTAGGGATGGGCTGCACCTCAATGGGGAGGATACAGCTGTGCTGGGGGAGAAAATGGTCAGACGGATGTAGGAGCTTTTAAACTAGGATCTGGGAGGGAGGGTAGTGGAGCAAATAAGGGGATAGAGCAGATAGAGACAGTGAGACGGTAGTGGTCAATGAAGGATTAGGGGGGGGTGGGACATGCAAGGAACGTAGGGAGGCTAGGAGTAATAAATGTGTTAATAGTATTAAATGTCTACTAGCAAATACAAGAAGTCTTGCAAACAAAATGAATGAATTGGAGACTCTTATGTCAACCATGGATTATGATGTGGTGGGCATTACGGAAACCTGGCTGGATGAGAGCCATGACTGGGTGACAAACATACAGGGTTATACTACACTCAGGAAGGACAGGAAAGACAAAAAAGGTGGTGGGGTGTGTATATTTATCAAATCTAACCTAAAACCTGTGTTGAATGATGACATTGGGGGGAACTGCAACAATGTAGAGTCAGTATGGGTAAATGTACATGGGGAGGGGAATAATGGAAAAATGCTAATTGAAGTTTGCTATAAGCCTCCTAACATGCCTGAACAAACAGAGGGTGAAATGCTGGAACAAATTGAAAAGGCAGCTAATAATAATAATCGGGTTCTTATTATGGGGGATTTCAACTATCCAGACTAAAGATGAGCGATGTTCGATGTTCGAGGTTCGTCAATTTCATGTTCGAGTGATTTTGGGGGGTGCTCGAGCTCGAACTCGAGCTTTTTGCTAAAAGCTCGACAGTTCAAGTTAGGTTTGAGAACGGTTAGATCAAGAAAAACGTGGCTTCTCACAGTAAGGCTATGTGTACACGTTGCTATCTTCATGCATCCTGCGTCCCCAGCACAATCCCTCTCTCTTTCCTACTCACCAACCACGGGCGTCTCGCAGCACGGCTGTCAGAAATCTGTGGCATCTTTTCCTCTTTAGAAAATGGCTGCCGCTTCATTATTCAATCAGGTATTCCGTGCTATCCCCGCCCACCGGCGCCCATGATTGGTTGCAGTCAGACACGCCCCCACGATGAGTGACAGCTATCTCACTGCAACCAATCACAGGCGTCGGCGGGTGGCTCTATATCGTGCAGTAAAATAAATAAATATAAAAAAAAAAAAAAATGCAGTTCCCTCCATATTTGATACCAGCCAGGATAAAGCCCCACGGCTGGAGGCTGATATTGTCAGGATGGGGAGCGCCACATTATGGGGAGCCTACCACCCTAACAATATCACCCAGCAGCCGCCCGGAATTGCCGCATCCATTAGATGCGACAGTCCCGGGACTCCACCCAGCTCATCCCGAATTGCTCTAGTGCAGTGGCAATCGGGGTAATAATAAGTTTAATTATGCCAGGCATCTCCCCGAGATACCTTCCATGATTAAAAAGAAAGTGAAAGTAAAGAAACCCCCACAGCAAAAAATCCTTTACTTGGAATAAAAGACAAAAAAACACCCTGTTTCACCATTTGATTAAAATCCCCAAATACACATCCAGGTCTGATGTAATCCACACGACACTGTCAGCTCTGCTACAGAACACAAGTGCTCTGTATCAGCTTCACATAGCAAAGAAGTAAATCGCCCAGTGGAAAGAGCGCTCGCCAAAGAAGCATAACTTCACGAGTTCTAGTCCAGGTAAAGAAATTAATGTTTTCATTTTTTTATTTTTAATTTTAAATTATAATTATTATATATTTATAATTATAATTTAAATTAATTATGCACTGAAGGGAGGAGCCGGACATCAGCTGTGAGCCGCGGGACAAACCTCTAAAATCGGAGCAGTACATGGAATGAGGCTGCAGTGCTCTCTCTCTCTCTCTCTTTCTCTCTCTTTCTCTCTTCTCTCTCTATTCTCTCTCTCTTCTTCTCAGACCTGGCGAGGATCAGCTGATGCGGTCACCTGACGGAATCAGCTGACACTATAAGTCGAGCGGTGTGGCCGGCTTTTTACCGTTCGGTCGGCTAAACTATCAGCTGATGCTGTCGGACAGGAGTCTGCACTGAAGTGTGGTTTGTTTGGTTTTTTTTGCACTGATGCATCAGCTGATTGTATAAAAGCCGTTTATACAATCAGCTGCTATGTCATGTGATTCAGGCCCTTGAACCTGACACATCATCTGATCGCTTTGCCTTCCAGCAAACTGATCAGATAATATTGGATCCGGATTGGACGGCGCGGGACCCTTGACCCAAGATTACTGCGGAGGTGGGTTCTTTATTTCAATAAAGATGGAGTTACTAAGTGTGTTGTGTTTTATTTCTAATACAAATATTTTTCTGTGTGTTGTGTTTTTTTTTATCTGTACTAGAAATTCATGGTGGCCATGTCTAATATTGGCGTAACACAATGAATTTCGGAATTAGGGCCAGTTGATAATATACAGCTAGCCCTAACCCCATTATTACCCAGCGAGCCACCCTTCACCAGGGCAGCTGAAGAGTTGGATACAGCGCCAGAAGATGGTGCTTCTATGAAAGCACCATTTTCTGGGGCAGCTGCAGACTACAATTCGCAGCAGGGGTGCCCAGAAAGCTTGGTCACCCTGAGCTGCGGATTCCAATCCCCAGCTGCCTAGTTGTACCTGGCTGGACACAAAAATTGGGCGAAGCACACGTCATTTTTTTTTTTAATTATTTCATGAAATCTATGAAATAATTAAAATAAAAGGGCTTCCCTATATTTTCGGTTCCCAGCTGGGTACAAGCTGCTCCATTCACTAGTATATGCAGGAGAGCAGACAGCAGCAGAAGAATTACAAGGTTCAACATACTCCATCCAGGGACTGCATGAAGGAGTTTTTTGCCCACCAAAAAAATGACTTGGGCTTCGCCATATTTTTGGACGCTAGCCAGGTACAGGAGGCAGGTACGGCTGCCCCCAACCCCCAGCTGCCTATTTGTACCCGGCTGGGAACTAAAAAAAAATACGAAAGCCCTTTTCTTAATTATTTCATGAATTTCATGAAATAATTAAAAAAAAAATCGACTTGAGCTTTGCTCCATTTTTGTCTCCAGCCAGGTACAACTAGGCAGCTGGAGATTGGAATCCTTAGCACAGGTTAGCCTGATTGGGAGAAAGTGCTGTGGTCAGATGAGACAAAAATTGAGCTCTTTGGCCTTAACTCAACTCGCCATGTTTGGAGGAAGATAAATGCTGCCTATGAACCAAAGATCACCATCCCCACTGTCAAGCATGGAGGTGGAAGCATTATGTTTTGGGGGTGTTTCTCTCCTAAGAGCACAGGACTACTTCACCACATCAGTGGGACAATGGATGAAGCCATGTACTGTAAAATCCTGAGGGACGACTTTCTTCCCTCCGCCAGGACTTTAAAAGTGGGTCATGGCTGGGTCTTCCAGCACGACAATGACCCAAAATATACAGCCACGGTAACAAAAGAGTGGCTCAAAAAGAAGCACATTAAGGTTATGGAAGTCTCCAGATCTTAATCCCATAGAAAACTTATGGAGGGAGCTGAAGCTTCAAGTTGCCAGGTGACAGCCTCAAAATCCTAATGATTAAAAGATGATTTGCAAAGAGGAGTGGACCAAAATTACTTCTGACTTGTGCAACCCTCATCATCAACTACAAAGAACGTCTGACTGCTGTGTTTACCAACAAAGGTTTTGCCCCCATTTATTAAGTCTTGTTTACAAGAAGGATGAAATACTTATTTGTCTCTGCAAAATGCAAATAAATTTATATAATTTATACAATGTTATTTTCTGGAATTTATTTTGGATATTATATCTCTCACTGTTAAAATTAACCTACCCTTAAAATTATAGACTGTTCATGTCTTTGTCAGTGGGCAAACTTACAAAATCAGTTAATAATTTCCTTCACTGTAGGAACAAAAACAAGGTCAATTTAATGTTAATGCCTGCCTCACAAAAGGCAGATATTACTGAAAATGGGGACAGACAGAGCACAAAAAGATTGTTTGCTTCATTAAAGTCAATGATGATTCTGCCTATATCTGTTTTTTAGGGACATCACAAAAACATGATGTGAACACAACATTCTGTAGGTAACCAAGATTTTTTGACATCTTCCAATATGATGTGAATTACAGTACATGCTGTCTTTTTTGTTTGTATTTAGTTTCCTAGTTTATGAACTACTAATATGGCCACTGGATCAGGATTATTTTAATCTTTTTTCTACACTGTAGTTTTTAATATAATATATATTGTGAATAATATATAATCCAACACTGCGATGTATTATTAGTATATAAATATTCAAGATTTAAGGGTAGGGAAAAGAAACTATTTTAACCCTACATTGCACACTCCAAACATATAGAAAAAAGGGGAGAACCAAACAAGAGTGTAGCGCAAAATTATTCAAAGTTTAAAGCAAAAGAACTGGCACAAAGAAAAGGATCAGCAACACATTCCATGGGCCTATATGTAACAGTTATTACATATGATCACAAGGCATAAGGGTAAAATACAGCACAGTAATGCCAGCAGGTCTGAACGCAGTCAGAGCAAAGGGAACATCACAAAATAGAGTAAAATATGAACAGCTGACAAAAAATTATTATTATTATTTATCCTAACTCCAATAGAAACGGTACTCAACATTGCAAGATGCCCAATGTATCATGTTGGGTAAATACCAATTATATAGCCCTGATATTGCACATGACCCTAGCAGCAAAGGAAGATTTTTGTTGGTCAGACTATTAACCCATCATGCATAACCCTATTACGAAAAAAGCTCCGACCAAATAAAGTCAGAGAAAATAAGGGGGAAGAGACCATGAGTAGCATGAATGTATGATGGTCATCGTGACATACCCATGGTCACAAAAAACAGCCCAAGGAAAGTAGCTGAGCAGTCTGGCAGTGTTTTACTTACAAGTAGTGATCAGCAAGCATGCTTGCCACAGCTTGTTAGTAGTGTTGAGCGGACCCGGACCTGAAAAATCCGAATCCACGCGGTTTGAGCGGCAGATCCGAGTCCGACCCAGACGCGGGATTCCGAGTACACGATCCAGATTCGGCTTTTTTTTTCTCTCTCTCTCTCACTCTCACTCTCTCTCTCCCTCACTCTCTGTCTCTCTCCCTCTCACTCTCTCTCTCTCCCTGGATTCCACTCCTCATTGACATATATTGGCTGGATTCCGGATCGGATCTCGGACTTCCGTGTCAACCCAACAGTGATCCGCCGGACCCGGATTATTGATAATCCGCTCAACTCTACTTGTTAGTTGATTGAGCATTTGTGTGCTCGGGTACTAACAGAGCTTGACCAAGTATTGTGGGTGCTCAGTTGTTTTGTCCATGAAACAATGACCACAGTGAAGAGGCTTGTTTCACTGCATGATGTGTGCAGGCACCCCTGGGAGATTAAAGAAACGTTTTCAGATGTAATGTGTCAAATTAAAAAAAAAATCTGGCCTTCCTCAAGGAGGACATGCTCTCTTTACGGCTGGCTAAGAGTGGGTGGAGAGACGAACTGCTCAATCATTGACTTCCATTAGACTTGTTCTTTTAAATTGAACACTTTCAGAGCATCTGACCTGCTCTACTCAAGGACCGAGCACTGAAGCATTTTAGTGCTCGCCCATCTTTACTAACAAGGAATATCTGAATGGCCATGTTTACTTAAGGCTTAATGGACAAGAACACATAGCAGGCGTGGATGGATTTTTTTTTTAGGCCCCTACAATGACAATCCATTAACACCTTATGATCACTGGGTGCCAATGGGGTCGTAAAGGGAGTATCTGCCCTTGATTTAAACACGTATATTCCGTAGTTATTATCCGGGCATGTAAGGAGTTAAATGGTCAAGATGAGAGTAACCTTAAATTAAGCCCATAGCAGATTTGAAATTATCATCTACAAACTAGGAGTTACTTTAACAACAAGTTCAAAAGAACCATGTGAATGTGCACGATGATGCAATCCAGTTTGGTCCTCCTCTTCCCCTTCTACTCTATGTGAACATCCAAGGAGAGCACATGATAATTTGTGCAAATTTATGAATAGACAATGCAAAAATATTGCGATTTTATTATAGATTCCACCAAAATGTAATTGGCACAGAGGAAGTGTTTGATGTGAATAACACAACAATATATAATACTAATAAAGCTGAACTGGGTGATTGCAATAATATCTTTATAATAGCAAGCTGATATTTAATAGTTTCTACAAAATAGCAGTAAAATGAGAATAGTAATGCTGGCTGTTTGGATCTGAAATAATATTATACTGTTTAGTCATTATTTTCCTTTGCACATGAATTCTTTCTTTTACTTTCCTTAAAAAAAAATAACATAGACTTTGCCTCTCTAAAAAAAAAACTGAATCATGATTTGGCAAGAAATAAATAGAATGTAATCATGGAGCACAAAGGAATAGTGACATTGTTAAATGTGAAGCCATTTATGCAATTAACATTACTGGAACAGTTGGAGCAGGATTTGTATTGAGTTTCGGCACAGAACAAAAGTACTACCCTGATGGTTATTGCTTTGAGATTAAAACAATGTTTAACAATATTTTAAATAAAGCCTTGGCTATAATTTACACTGAAAAAGCTGACAGCGTTCTTCCATTGTTCAGCGAGCCCGTCGTTTTCATTTTTTACTCTTTTCCTTTGGCAATGTTCATCATTTCTTAGTACATTGTAAGCATGATCTATTTTACATACTGTAGATTTACTTAAAAAGACAAACATCGAGTCTAGTTGGAGATTCAGTATTAGTATGTGTGTGCAGTTGCATAAAATTCTACCCCTGCTTCTTAGGAATAAAGTATATACATTTTGATTTAGAGTTTAGATACTTTAATAGATTAGTGTTGGAATAAGAACTGGAACCCCACTGCAGATGGAAATCACAGTAGTCGTCAAACAAGTGTATAGACAAAAAGAGAATATGCAGAGGTGGTACATCTGAATGTACCAAATGATGCATGATGCCTTCTCCTGTGGTTTACTATCACCATCCCCTGTGTCAAAACACTATGGTGTCATTTGGTCAGATATGACTGAATATTAATACACCATGTACTTGCAATCTCATAGGATTAAGTTAAAACAAATACATAATATCGTGAAGGAGAAAACAGAGATGCAGTTATAAGAGAAGAAATAATAATGTTTGTTGCATACTGAGACGATTTTCAAAACCTACCTTATAACTGATTTATGATAGAATGATATGTAGAGAAATCTAAAAAATAACTGTCACTGAGCTTGGAGGCTCCCCAACCATTAGAAAAAGCCGATAGGATGTAAAACTTGAGGAAGCTCAATAAGAAATGAAGGAGTATTGCTGCATAGTAAATAAGTCTTTGACAACAACTGCAGTCCTGAGAGACAAAAGTAGCACTGGCTTCAGGAAAAGCCCGTAGAAGACTGCAGGGAAGCTAAGGATCAACATTAAGCAGGTAAATAAAATTTAGGATGTAGGTAAACATCATTTTACATATAGGTCATTGTAAATAAGAATGGAAAAATTGGCAAATACGTCAATCTATAAATCAATGTAGCATATTAATGTCATGTTAAGGAACTTGAATGATAAATATTAGAGATGGGCGAATAGTTAACTGATAGTGTTCGGATTATGCTTACCGAATATCAAGTACTATCCCAGTATTCGTCACAACAAGAAAAATGCTTGTGTCCCCCATTGATTTGCATTAGGTTCGTTATTCGTGATGTATACTGGAATAGTACTTTGGCATTCATTACTAATAATGAAAACACAAATAGTTACTATTTACCCATCATTACTATTATTAAAGGGATTGTCCAACAGAAAACATTTTTTAGGTATTGATAGATTAAAAAATATTAAAGATTAAAAAAAAAAACTGAGGTATACTCACCAGCAGCCATTTGATTAGAAGAGCACATTCTCAAATGTTTCTACCTCTGATAAAAGTAAAATATATCTTTGTACCGTGTTAGCCAGTAGAGATAAAAAAATTGTTTAAAAGAACAGAAAGTCCTCAGTGGTTGATACCTTTTAATGGCTAACTGAAAAGATGGTAATAACTGCAAGCTTTCAAGACTACTCAGGTCTCTTCATCAGGCATGGTATAACACAAAATCTGAAGAGTCACATATTTATACACAACAGGACTTAGAATAGTGCAGTAAAAAAAAAACAAAAAAAAAACAAGTTATATGAAACAGAACTATCACTATGGCAGGGGGGCAAACTGTTGTGGGGCCATAAATACTGCTGCAGTTCAGTGTGAAAGTTTTATTGTCCTTTGATAAGGGTCTGGTCCGGGCTGTGACACGCTCGGATGGTCAGAGGAGCACATCTTTTAACTGATGTAAAAAGACATGAATCCATGAGACACATTCATTCCTTCTCTGAATGTGTCAAAGGTCATCATAAGTTTGTACTCCCATAGTCTCCTATCTCTCTGGGACTTGAAGTTTCCTTTCAATACCATTGAAATACCACTGGTATTGAAAGGAAACTTCAAGTCCCAGAGAGATAGGAGACTATGGGAGTACAAACTTATGATGACCTTTGACACATTCAGAGAAGGAATGAATGTGTCTCATGGATTCATGTCTTTTTACATCAGTTAAAAGATGTGCTCCTCTGACCATCCGAGCGTGTCACAGCCCGGACCAGACCCTTATCAAAGGACAATAAAACTTTCACACTGAACTGCAGCAGTATTTATGGCCCCACAACAGTTTGCCCCCTGCCATAGTGATAGTTCTGTTTCATATAACTTGTTTTTTTTTTGTTTTTTTTTTACTGCACTATTCTAAGTCCTGTTGTGTATAAATATGTGACTCTTCAGATTTTGTGTTATACCATGCCTGATGAAGAGACCTGAGTAGTCTCGAAAGCTTGCAGTTATTACCATCTTTTCAGTTAGCCATTAAAAGGTATCAACCACTGAGGACTTTCTGTTCTTTTAAACAATTTTTTTACCTCTGATAATGCATTCTTCTAGCCACCTGACCTCTGCAGCCAAGATTGCGGTGGTGCTGGGACTTCCAGACACTTTCAGAGCTGGTGAAGCTTTGCGGAATGGGCTGCACTGGATCCATGTAGGCGCTGGAAGATGACTCTGTTAGTATTTTTATAAGGCATGGATTGATCATAAATAATTGTTAGACAACACTTTTAATCTAAATTAAAGGAGTTCAAGAAAGGAAAAACATTATCTAGTGGACAGGCCAGGTTAAAAACATATATTTATTTCAAATCTTTAAAAATAAAATGAGCAGCGACAGCAGACATAACACCGACAGATAAACTCGGGTGACAACCAATGCGTTTCGACAAACAATTATGTCTTAGTCATGGATATTAGGTGGCCGAATTGCTTTCTAATTATGGATAGATTTTAGCTGGTGCCTTAACTCTCCATAGATTTTTGCACTCATCTTTATCATGTGTTCAATACTTTTTCCCTGTGACCATTTTTATTATTACAAATAACTTAATTTCTAGACATCTATGGTTTAATTTCTTTGCCGGTGTGGATTGGATGGGTTGTTATTGACATCTGGTGAGAAAATTATGTAAATAGCACCTTTAGAAATATATTTTCCTAAAAAAATGGTGTCATGTTCAATACTTATTTCACCTTCTTATTTCTACCCCCTGATACTTTTCCATACTAATATTTGTTTCTCCTGTCTCCTGATGTTTTTTTGTTTTTTAAATATATATATATATATATATATATATATATAACTAGTGTTTTTAATATTTTCCATCCATATGAAAGAACTTTGAATTCTCTATCTTGGATTTAAATTTAATCTTAGTTACAGCAAAATATTCCACGGGTATATCAAAAGTGCACTGTGGGACCAAGTCTGAACTCAGTTTATCTTTATATCCAGACTGTTATTTTACATAGAAACATTGTATAATAGTGTCAGGAAGAGTGAAGCGTGTGCTGCCTATTTATTTAACTTACAGACAATTCATTAGACTGCATATAATGGTAGAAAAACACATAAATCAACAGTGTGTAGAACAATTAAGAAAGCAATAACAAATGTGTTCATAAGAAACTCATTCTATGCTCTATTTCATCAATCAAGCATTATACAAGTTATCCGGCAAGGCAATTTTTTTAAACTTCTCAGAATGGACTTAAGATAAGTAAAGCTCACTTTACCACTTTAGTTCTAATGCTTTCAAGTCAATATTTTAATGTCTAATTCCTGTTCTAGCAATAATATTACCAACAAGGATATATGACCTATGCATTCAATCCCTGGATGAAGTTGTGACCAGCAACAGGCAGGGATTGGTTGCATCAGTTAAATGTAATTTTCACTGGAGCAGGCGGTAGAGACTAAAGAGCAGAGGTACTCAGGAATTCTGTTGGGGTTTTTTTTGGGAAAAAACAGTAGTAAAGCTTCATTTTGTACTTCACCACGTTTTAACATTAACACTAGAAGTCCCAGAAATTTCGAGCTCCCCACTGAAGTCCCAAAAGAGGGTCAAATGACATACAATAAACTGAATAGAACTAACTAGAAACTAAATGGCTAAACTCAATGGAAAACAACAACCTCCTGTGGTGCGACAGTAATGGCCTTAATTACAGAACAAAAGACGGTGATCATAGGATGTTAGCTAAAATCCTTCAGGTCATTCGACCCGTCTCTGGGTTCCAAAGGTAAAAATGTTAAATGACCCCTCTCTGGGACTTCTAGTGTTAAAGGCTATCATTAGGAAAGTCGATTAGCAAGGAAGACATTATCTATAAAGATGAGTGGAACAATGGAAATTCAGGTTCTGGGGTTCAGCCAAACTTTTTATAAAGTTTTTTTTTTGGATCAGGACTTGACCTGAACTTCATTTAAAGCCACTGTTTGGCAGTTTGGCTCTCCATCAACATGCAGCCAGCTATAAACAGAACACGTCCAAGGGAAGGGTAGGAGATGTTTTTCCATTTTCTTGTAAGTGTGCACATTACAAACGATCTTGATGATTTTCCCCCCACTGTGAACCATTCAAACAATACAAGCGGCTCACACTGTGCTAAGCATCAAGCATAACCGAGTAAAGCGTTTACTTTAACCTCATAACGACGGCCGTACGACTTAAGCGTCGGAAGAACAGAGTACTTATTCTGTTCCGACGCTTTAAGGTGTTGCACCAAAAAAACACTGTAGCGCTCCCCAGCGACGGGAAATCTTGGGGGTTTCAGCTACCGGGGGTAGCTGAGACCCCCCAGACTATGAATCGGGGTGGTTTTTTTGGACCCCGATAATGTGATCGCCAGTATACACCGTATACCGCCGATCACATTGGAAAAAAAACAAATTGAAAGTAAAATTGATTTCTTTTTCATCTGACGTGATCAAACATGTCAGATGAGAAAGAAATATAAGCCCCTAGTGCCCCCAAGGGCCCCGATACTGGAGAAATCCCCCCACCCCCACACCAGAACATTCAAAATGGCGCCGGAGCGCACAGAAAACTGCCGCCGCCGACTCTGCATTCACTTCCCTCCGATCTGAAATGATCAAACATTTCAGATCGGAGGGAAATGTCCTCCCCCTAAGCCATGATCCGGTACACGGACCCCTCCGGTTCTCCAGAGCAATCCGCCCTCCCCTTCGGAGCATGCAAGATGGTGACGTGCACAGTAGCGTGCGGCCCGCATTCATCCTCCTTCCCTCATTTCTGTCGCATGCGACAGAAAAGTCGTCTACATGTCCTGCCAGGTCTCCTGCCAGGTCTCCCGCCGTCACCCCATGTAAGCCCCCGGTCTTCCCCGGTACATGGCTGCTTCTCAGGTCCCTGTGATCACTCCGCCTCCTTCTGGAGACCTGGCGGCAAATGCGCAGACAGTGGCTGTCAGCTGGCTCCTTGCAAGCAGGGATGCTGAGCTCACTACCACTGAAACTGCTATACTGTAGACCGGGGGAGTGTGAGTGCAGTAATGTGCAGCCACACTCCTCACATGGGGGGCCTGCTTTTCCAGAAAATAGGGGATATGTTCTCTCAGTGTGCCCCTCATATTCTGGAATGAGGTTACTGCAGGTCACTCTGCCCTAGGTTGGACCGGGGCAGTGTGAGTGCAGTATTCTCAAATTACTGCACCCACACTGCCCACATGAAGAGCTTGCTCTTCCAGAAAATGGGGATACATTCCCTGAGCATGCCCCTCATATTCTAGAAGGTCCAGAGTAATCGTGGGAAATCCAAAATGGATTACGGCGGACCGGAATTTTTTTATTTTCAATAAATTAATGAAAGAGGGAATGTTTTGGGGAGTGTTTTTTCAAATATTTTTTTTTTGTCGTCTTTATTTTTTTTCAATTACTGACTGGGTTAGTGATGCCGTGACATCTCTAACCTCTGGGCTTGCTGCCAGGTGACATTACACATCTAGCATCAATCCCATTTTATTACCCCGTTTGCCACCGCTCCAGGGCAGCGGCGTGAGCTGGGGCGAAGCGCCAGGATTGGCGCATGTAATGAATGCGCCACTTCTGGGGCAGCTGTGGCCTGCTATTATTAGGTTGGGAAAGGCCAAATAACTATGGCCCTTCCCACCCTGATAATACCAGGCCACAGCTGTCTGCTTGACCTTGACTGGTAATCCAATTTGAGGGGGACCCCACATTTTTTTTTTAAATTATTTATAAATAATTATAAAAAACAGCTTGGGGTGACCTCCAAATTGGATCACCAGCCAAGGTGAAGCTGCCAGCTGTGGTCTATAGGCTGCAACCGTCTGCTTTACCCCAGCTGGCTATCAAAAATGGGGGGACCCCACGTCGTTATTTTAATTATTTATTTATATTTGGGCTAAATACACGGCTAAACACAATGAAAGTCACTGACGGGCACCAGCTTAGAATATGCAGGGGGTAGAACATTATATATGTGTTAGACGTCTATCCATCCATCCATCCATCCTAGCTCTTGAGGCTATGTGTCCACCATCAGGATTTGCAGCGTTTTGGAGATAGAGTGTTTTCACTGCATCCATAACGCTGTGTTGTGCAGTACAAGCGAAGTGGAAGGATTTTTAGAAATCTCCTGCCCAGGTCACTTCTTTTCTCTGCAGCATAAACTGACCTGCGGCACGGCTTCCAGAAGCAGCATGTCAATTTATGCTGCGGAGAATAAAGTATTCTTCGGAGGGAGAATAAAGTCTGCAGCTGTCTGAGCCTGGATTGTATAAACAGGTAGCTGCGTTCTCCCGTGGACAACACTCACATCTCTGCAGGAGGGCTGGCACTGCATCCTAGACACAGTGTCGCCAGATTGTGAGCACATAGCCTAAAAGTGAGAAATTTGTCGCAACAGCAACATTTTTGTGAAGTACCTGTAGATTGAAAATTCTCACTATACCCCTGAATAAAGTGCTTGAAGGGTCTAGTTTCCATAATGGGGTCACTTGTGGGGGTTTCTGCTGTACAGGTGACCTAGGGGCCCTGCATATGCGACATGGTGCCCACAATTTGTTTCAACTTTTACAAAATTCAAATCATGCGCCTTCCATTCCGAGCCCTACTGTTTGTCCAATCAGAGCTTTTTTCGCCACATATGGGGTATCACTGCACTCATAAGAAATTGGATAACAAACTGTGTGCTCCATTTTTTGGTATTTCCTCTTGAAAAAGTGAGGAATTTGGTGCTAAAGCAACATTTTTCTGAAAAAAATTAAAATTTTCAATATGACTACCTAAGGTTATGAAATTCTATAAAGTATCTGTGGGTTGAAATGCACACTATACCCCTAGATAAAATCCTTAAGGGGTCTAGTTTCCAGAATGGGGTCACGTGTGGGGGAGCTCCACTGTTTAGGCACCTAAGGGGGTCCCCAAACGCAACATGGCGTTCCCTAATGATTCCTGCCAATTTTGCAGTCAAATGGTGCTCCTTTCCTTCCGAGCCTTGCCGTGCACCCAAACAGTTGATTTTTACCACATATGATGTATCAGCGAACTCAGGAGAAATTGCACAATAAATTTTATGGTGCATTTTTTCCTGTTACCTTTGTGAAAAAAGCTACCTGGTTGAAGTAACAACTTTGAGGTAATTTTTTTTTCTATTTTCTTGGCTTAACATTATAAAATTCTGTGAAGCACCTGGCGGTTCAGGGTACTCACCAAACATCTAGATAAATTCCTTGAGGGGCCTAGTTTCCAAAATGAGGTCACTTGTGGGGGGTTTATGCTGCTTACGTACCTTAGGGGCCCTACAAATGCGACATAGTGCCCGCAATCTTTTTCAGCCACATTTCCTTTGCAAAATTCAAATATTGCTCCTTCCGTTCCAAGCCCTCCCATTTGTCCAAACAAAGTTTTCTGACCACATGTGCAGTATCACCACGCTCATAAGAAAATGGATAACAAATGTTGGGGTCCAATTTTTGGAATTACCTCTTGAAAAAGTGAGAAAATTGATGCTAAAGCAACATTTTTGAGAAAAAAAATGAAAATTTTCAATATGACAACGTAACGCTATCAAAATCTGTGAAGTACCTGTGGGTCCAAAATGCTCACTATACCCCTAGATAGAAGCCTTGAGAGGTCAAGTTTCCAAAATGGCATCACTTATTGGGGGTTTCTGCTGTTTAGGTACCTTAGCGGCCCGGTAAATGCAACATGGTGCCCGCAATCTATTTCAGCCAAATTTGCTTTCCAAAATTCAAATATTGCTCCTTCTGTTCCGAGCCCTCCCCTTTGTCCAAACAGAGGTTTCTTACCACATGTGGGGTATTGGCGTGTTCATAAGAAAGTGGGTAACAAGTTTTGGGGTCCATTTTGTTGTGCTATTTCTTCTAAAAATGAATAAATTTGGGGTAGAGCAACATTTTTAGGTAAAATTTTATTTTTTTTTTTTTTCATTCCACATAGCTTTAGTTCCTGTGAAGCATCTGAAGGGTTAATAAACTTCTTGGATGTGGTTTTGAGTACTTTGGGGGGTGCAGTTTTTAGAATGGTGTCACTTTTCTGTCACCTAGACCTCTCAAAGTCACTTCAAATGTGATGTGGTCCCTAAGAAAATGTAAATTGAAAAATTGCTGATAAACTTTGAACTCTTCTAACTTCCTAACAAAAAAAAATGTGGTTCCAAAATTTTGCTGATGTAAAGTAGACATGTGGGAAATGTTATTTAACTATTTTGTGTCACACAACTCTCTGGTTTAAAGCCGCTTTACACGCTGCGACATCGCTCAAGCGATCTCGTTGGGGTCACGGAATTTGTGACGCACATCCGGCCGCTTTAGCGATGCCGTTGCGTGTGACACCTATGAGCGATTTTTCATCGTCGCAAAAACATGCAAAATTGCTCATCGGTGACATGGGGGACCATTCTCTAATATCGTTGCTGCAGCAGTAGCGAAGTTGTTCCTCGTTCCTGCAGCAGCACACATCGGTACGTGTGACACCGGAGGAACGAGGAACTTCTCCTTACCTGCCTCCCACCCGCAATGCAGAAGGAAGGAGGTGGGCGGGATGTTCGTCCCACTCATCTCCACCCCTCCGTTTCTATTGGGCGGCGGTTCATTGACGCAGCTGTGACGTCACTGTGATGCTGAACGAACCGCCCCCTTAGAAAGAAGGCGTTTCGACGGTCACAGCGACGTCGCAGGGCAGGAAAGTAGTGTGACGGGTCTGGGCGATGTTGTGCGCCATGGGCAGCAATTTGCCCATGCCGCAAAATCGATAAGGGCGGGTACCCATGCTAGCGATATCGGTACCGATATCGCAGCGTGTTAAGTGGGCTTTAACGGTATAAAAATTCAAAATTTGAAAATCGCTAAATTTTCTAAATGTTTGCCAAAATTCAATTTTTTTCATAAATAAACTAAAAAAAATTGTCCAAAATTTGGTACTAACATGACGTCCAATATGTAATGGAAAAAACAATCCCAGAATCACCGGGATCCGTTGAAGCGTTCCAGAGTTCTAACCTCATAAAGTGACACTGGTCAGAATTGCAAAATTTGGTTTGGTCATTAAGGTGAAAATTAGCTCCATCACTAAGGGGTTAAAGAAGCTCTCCGACATAAACTCCAACATTTTTTTTAAGCTAATCTGTGCTGTATTGTCATCTAAAACATCCGTACATTTTTTTTTTGGTTCTAACTTTTGTTCCTCTTGAATTTTCACTTCAATCTCTGCAGTCACTTTATTTACCTGAAGCGCAAGCAAACTTGACATCTTCCTGTGTTTGCTTGCCGAACTTCACAGTCAGAGCTGGCAGCGCCCGGACTCACTGTCCTGCCCCGCTCTTTGTCCGCCCTCTGCACACTCATTGGCTGTCAGTAATCTGCTTCAGCACTGACCTCTCATCACTCCAGCATTGGAAATAACATGAAAGATCCTGCTTCTCCTATTTGTGACAGCACAATCATCTCACATCACATTCCCAATGGTGACACATAGAGTTGTTACAAATTCTTCATCCCTTATAAATAAACTAGAAGGTGGCCCGATTCTAACGCATCGGGTATTCTAGAATTTATTGTGTAGTTACTGTATGATTTTTGTTATATATATATATAGATGTTGTCTGTAGTTGCCAAGTGTTTGTGTAGGGCACTGTAAATGTTCTGGGTGTTGTCTGGGTGGGGGTGTGTGAGAGCGGTGTTGTTTGTGTGTTGCGTTGTTTGTGGAGCTCTGTGTGTCTGCAGCGTTGTGTGTGTGTGTGGTGCTGTGTGTTGCGTTGTGTGTTGTGTTGTTTGTGGAGCGCTGTGTGTCTGCAGCATTGTGTGTGTGTGTGGTGCTGTATGTGTTGCATGGTTTGTGTGGGTATGTGTGTGTATGTGTGTGTATATGTATAGGTGTGTGTGTGTGTATGTGGTGTGTGTCTGTGTCCGCTAAAGGAATCCACACTGTCACATTAACAATCACGAAATTTTACACAGCTGCCTCATGTGACTCAGGGAACATTATAGACTATGTTTGGAGGGGAAAATTTAACCCCACGCTTCATAGATATTTGCCAAAAACACTGCTTACATTTAAGGTCAATGGAGCTGGGAGTTACAGGTCATTAATAGGAGCTCTGATTGGTTGCTATAGGCAACGGAGGACATTCTTGATATAAGACAGCTTATGTGTGAGGTAATGATTTCTGTGGAGAGACGGTTAGAGGGAGACACACAGAGAGACGGAGAGAGAGACAGAGAGACAGAAAGCGAGATAGAGACAGAGAGAGACAGACAGAGAGAGACAGAGATAGAGAGATAAAGACAGACAGACATACAGAGACAGACAGATGGTAAGTGAGACAGAGATAGCCAGATAGACAGAGAGAGAAACAGACAGAGAGAAGCAGACAGACAGACAGCATGGAAGAGTGTGAGTGTGAGACTTACTATCCCAGGCAATGCCGGGTACTACAACTATATATATAAATATAAATATATATATATATATATATATATATATATATATATATATATATATATATATATCCATCAATGTATAGAATATGTAGCCGGCTCACACACACATGAAAAGCCAAGTTTTTCAGCCCATTTTTTATGCTGAAAACATCCCCCTCGGCTTATACTCGAGTGAGGGTCCCACGAAAAAATTATTCTCACTTGTCCTTCATTCCCACTGTGTCATCCTTCCTGTTTCTTGTAAACTGCAGGCACATAGACCCCTTGGTGATCGCAGGAGATTCAGGAACTGCCACTGTTGTCATCAGTGTATTACTTC
This sequence comes from Anomaloglossus baeobatrachus, assembly GCF_048569485.1. Taxonomy (NCBI): domain Eukaryota; kingdom Metazoa; phylum Chordata; class Amphibia; order Anura; family Aromobatidae; genus Anomaloglossus; species Anomaloglossus baeobatrachus. The sequence goes on along the minus strand of NC_134355.1, from coordinate 414,041,175 downwards.
ACTTGAATGATTTGTGGCGCCAGCAACAGAATCGGCCCAGTGTACCAGCCACAATCACTGAGGCATCTATATGCCTGCAAGGTACAATATGGGCACATTACTACAGGGCACAATATGGGCACATTACTACAGAGGACAATATGGGCAAATATAATGTAGTAATGTTCCCGATCCTTGTGCCCATCATATAGTAATGCCCCCATCCTGTAATAATGTGCCCCATCCTTGTGCCCATCCTGTTGTATTGTGCTATCCTTCTGCTAATCCTGTAGTATTGTGCCCATCCTATATTAATGTGCCCCATACTAGGGCCCATCCTGTAATAATGTGCTCATCCTGTAGCAGTGAGCCCATCCTTCTGCTCTTCCTGTAGTAATGTCCCCTTTTCAGCTTTTCTTCTTGTAGCAATGCTCCATCTTGTAGAATTGTTGCATATTGTGCCATTTTTTACACAGACAAAAAAACCAGACAGATTCTCCTCACCTGTCCTTTGTTCCCTGCAAGTCCTGTTTGCTTCTTGCAGCCTGCAGCCCCCTTCATGAACGTTGCCAGGGGCCGCCGCTGACAGAGCTTTGTATCAGATGACAGTTTCCCAGATGCTGTGCATGGACGAGATCTCTATACAACTTACGCCAATGATCAGATGATGGCTTCTGATTGGCCAGCGGCTGATCATTGCAGTAGCAGTATAGAGAGCTCGCATCTGCGCAGTGCCCGGAAATCATTCATCTGATACAAAGCACTGGCTGTGTTGCCCCCTGCACAGGCAGTGATCATCAAGGGAGACATTGGCCTGCAGGCCGTAAAATGCAACAGGGGCCGCATGCAGCCTACACGGGCAGCGTCTTTGAGTCCTCTGCACAACGGTATGTGTGAGGGTACAGGGGAAGACTGGCGAGGACTCCACGCACTGTAGCAACCCAACAGGGCGGCAACATGACGTCATCTGTGATGCCCGTCAACAAGGTCCTGTTCCTGTCGATGTGACATCACAGAAAGCAGCAAAATCCTGGCAGCAGCAGTCAGATGACCACTTTGAGCTGGGGAAGAGGGGATGACAGCACCACAGGTATGTAGTTGCATTCTACGTACCTGCCCCTATGTAGCCCAATAGTGAAATGAAAAAAAGCAAAATAACCCAGGTAACCTCTTTAAGTGGTTTGCACATGTAAATCACCTGAACTCCCAACTTTGCTTTTTTGGAAAAGTCTGTGTTTGGTACGAACATCAGGTTCACTCTTCTCTAATTCTCTACAAATTTAATGTCCCTTATTATGTCTATAATAAATCCCCCAAAAAATAGGTTAAGTCCACCTGTAAAATCAGATAATTCTTTATTGAAAACTTCATCAGCATGAGAAAGCCATCTGTGACGCACTTGTTCCCGGTGCTTCTCACACCCTTAGTCATAGATACAGTATTTCAGCTGTGTAGAGTGAATTTAAAGGGAACCTGTCAGCAGAAATTTCGCCCAAAACCTAAAAGATTCCCCCTCTGCAGCTCCTGGGCTGCATTCTAGAAAGGTCCCTGTTATTATTGTGCCCCATGTGAGACCAAAATAAAGACTTTATAAAGTGGTACCTTTTTGTATTCAGATACTGTAAATGTGACACGGGGGTGGGCTTTCTGGCGTCCATTATTCTGCCCCCTGGTCCTGTATGCCGCCCCCATCGCTCCTTTCCATAGCTGATGCACCGCCCACTGCTCCAGCCATCCCCACGCATGCCCAGTGCCAGTCTCACGGGACTGAGCAGTGTGACCGATGGTGACGTGTGCGCAGACAAGTGATTATGGGCGGGGCTGTGATTGTTATCAGCAAGTACCCGCCCATAATCTTGTGAGCGCGCAAACCTCACCAGCGGTCACACTGTGCTCAGTGTAGATGCTAGACTGTATGGGCTGCTTCCAGGGATGACGTCCCTTTTATCACGTGATAGTATTTTGAACACGCCCCTATCACGTGACAAAAGGGACGTCATCCCAGCACAGAATAGTAGCTAGGAAGGGAAACAGTCTTTGTAACATTCATTCACCCAGTTTTTGTGTTAAAATTAATGAACACAAAAAAACACGGTTATCTACCACCGTTTTTTGAGCTGAGGCAAAAAATTTAGTGTATGCCCTTATAGTTCAATATGAAAAAGTATAGCCTTACCAAAAAATAAAGTATATGACATATGCACATTTATGAATTGTGATTGTGATCATGTTATTTATTGTTTGGAATGTACTTTATGCAATTTGTGTTGCACGTCAATAAAAATTAAAAAAGGGTCTCTGAACATAATACAATATAAATAAAATTATTAATACTTATTCAGGGGTATACTTTGTGGAGATGCATAAAGGAAATGTGACAGGTATGCAGTGATATGGTATTGAAAGAGTTACATGCCCAGTGGGGATGGTAAGAAAAAAATATTTTTAAGAAAATGCATTGTATTTTGAAATTAAATACAAAACAGCCTGAAGGCATGCACTTCCATAACAACACCATGCTAATGTATTCAATTATGTATTTTAATATGTATATATATACTGTTGATTGTTATAGATCTTCTGACGAAGGTTTTCATTGGCTGTCCATGATTTTAAATTCACACTACGCAGCTGTAGTATCGTATCTATGACTAAAGCCGCGAGAAGCACCGAAAACGCGTCAGTAATGGCTTTTACACGCTGAATGCTGATGAAGCTGTTTTTAAATTAATTTTCAATAAAGGATTATCTGATATTAGAAGTAGATTTACCTTATTTTTTTCAGACTTTACCATATTTTGTACTGCTGGGCAGCTTAGTATTATGGTTCCACTTAATTATATCATGGAGCTGGACTATTTGACCACATTGCGGTAAATTTGTTTTCCCTTTTTTTAATGCATAATAAATGTCAGCTGTGACTCTAGGATGTATCCTTATGCGCCCATGTGCAGAACCGTCCTGGGCTTCATCAGAGCTGAAAGTCTAAAGGCCGCTTTACACGCTACGATTTACAGTCATATGAAAAAGTTTGGGCACCCCTATTAATGTTAACCTTTTTTATTTACAACAATTTGGGTTTTTGCAACAGCTATTTCAGCTTCATATATCTACTAACTGATGGACTCAGTAACATTTCTGGATTGAAATGAGGTTTATTGTACTAACAGAAAATGTGCAATCCGCATTTAAACAAAATTTTACCGGTGCAAAAGTATGGGCACCTCAACATAAAAGTGATATTAATATTTTGTAGATCCTCCTTTTGCAAAATAACAGCCTCTAGTCGCTTCCTGTAGCTTTTAATGAGTTCCTAGATCCTGGATGAAGGTATATTTGACCATTCCTGTTTACAAAACAATTCCAGTTCAGTTAAGTTTGATGGTCGCCGAGCATGGACAGCACGCTTCAAATCATCCCACAGATTTTCAATGATATTCAGGTCTGGGGACTGGGATGGCTATTCCAGAACATTGTAATTGTTCCTCTGCATGAATGCCTGAGTAGATTTGGAGCGGTGTTTTGGATAATTATCTTGCTGAAATATCCATCCCCTGCGTAACTTCAAGTTCGTCACTGATTCTTGCACATTATTGTCAAGAATATGCTGATACTGAGTTGAATCCATGCGACCCTCAACTTTAACAAGATTCCCGGTGCCGGCATTGGCCACACAACCCCAAAGCATGATGGAACCTCCACCAAATTTTACTGTGGGTAGCAAGTGCTTTTCTTGGAATGCCGTGTTTTTTTGCCTCCATGCATAACGCCTTTTTGTATGACCAAATAACTCAATCTTTGTTTCATCAGTCCACAGGACCTTCTTCCAAAATGTAACTGGCTTGTCCAAATGTGCTTTTGCATACCTCTGGCAACTCTGTTTGTGGCGTGCTTGCAGAAACGGCTTCTTTCGCATCACTCTCCCATACAGCTTCTCCTTGTGCAACGTGCGCTGTATTGTTGACTGATGCACATTGACACCATCTGCAGCAAGATGATGCTGCAGGTCTTTGGAGGTGGTCTGTGGATTGTCCTTGACTGTTCTCACCATTCTTCCTCTCTGCTTTTCTGATATTTTTCTTGGCCTGCCACTTCTGGGCTTAACAAGAACTGTACCTGTGTTCTTCCGTTTCCTTACTATGTTCCTCACAGTGGAAACTGACAGTTTAAATCTCTGAGACAATTTTTTGTATTCTTCCCCTGAACAACTATGTTGAATAATCTTTGTTTTCAGATCATTTGAGATTTGTTTTGAGGAGCCCATGATGCCACTCTTCATAGGAGATTCAAATAGGAGAACAACTTGCAAGTAACCACCTTAAATATCTTTTCTCATGATTGGATACACATGCCTATGAAGTTCAAAGCACAATGAGGTTACAAAACCAATTTAGTGCTTTAGTAAGTCAGCAAAAAGTAGTTAGGAGTGTTCAAATCAAGAAATTGATAAGGGTGCCCATAATTTTGCAGCGGTCAAATTTTGTTTAAATGCAGATTGCACATTTTCTGTTAGTACAATAAACCTCATTTCAATCCAGAAATATTACTCAGTCCATCAGTTATCATATATATGAAACTGAAATAGCTGTTGCAAAAACCCAAATTGTTATAAAGAAAAAAGGTTAACATTAATAGGGGTGCCCAAACTTTTTCATATGACTGTATCTGACGATATGTCGTTGGGGGTCAAGGTTTTCGTGACGCACTTCTGTCGTCATTAGCAACGTCGTTGCGTGTGACACCTATGTGCGACTCCGAAAGATCGCAAATAGGGTGAAAATCGTTGATCGTTGACACGTCGTTCAGTTTCAAAATATTGGTCGTCATTGGGAACGCATTACTTACAGCAAGATGGAATTGCAGCTGTATATTGCTCAGGCCAAAAGACTACTGCTACTCCAGCAGGATACAGCTAAACCCCCACTAGGTGGAGGCAACACAGGTGCAGGTGGAGCCATTCACACTCACTTCCAAATATGGAGGAGGTAATGGCTGGATGGTAAAACTGCACACTGGTGGCTTGCATAGAGCACTGTTCACACTAGCAGACGCACAGTCACAAACCCGCAGCCTATTAGGTGACGCCCATACTATTAGATCAGGCGGGCTGCCAAGCCGTACCCCCACTGCACGCTACGTAGGGACAGAAACTCTGATAGCAAGGCCTAGCAAAAAGGGGCCTGGCTGTATCCTGTACAAAAAAGTTTTTGAGGTTTTTTGTTAGCATTATGGCCATAAGACGTAAGCCTACAACCCTCGTCACGGGAACCTCATGCTTGTAGGTCCCTACACTATATATATAATATAATAAAGCAAAAAAGAAAATATCATTACTTACAGCAAGATGGAATTGCAGCTGTATATTGCTCAGGCCAAAAGACTACTGCTACTCCAGCAGGATACAGCTAAACCCCCACTAGGTGGAGGCAACACAGGTGCAGGTGGAGCCATTCACACTCACTTCCAAATATGGAGGAGGTGATGGCTGGATGGTAAAACTGCACACTGGTGGCTTGCATAGAGCACTGTTCATACTATCTGTTCACCATCTTGCTGTAAGTAATGATATTTTCTTTTTTGCTTTATTATATTATATATATAGTGTAGGGACCTACAAGCATGAGGTTCCCATGACGAGGGTTGTAGGCTTACGTCTTATGGCCATAACGCTAACAAAAAACCTCAAAAACTTTTTTGTACAGGATACAGCCAGGCCCCTTTTTGCTAGGCCTTGCTATCAGAGTTTCTGTCCCTACATAGCGTGCAGTGGGGGTACGGCTTGGCAGCCCGCCTGATCTAATAGTATGGGCGTCACCTAATAGGCTGCGGGTTTGTGACTGTGCGTCTGCTAGTGTGAACAGTGCTCTATGCAAGCCACCAGTGTGCAGTTTTACCATCCAGCCATCACCTCCTCCATATTTGGAAGTGAGTGTGAATGGCTCCACCTGCACCTGTGTTGCCTCCACCTAGTGGGGGTTTAGCTGTATCCTGCTGGAGTAGCAGTAGTCTTTTGGCCTGAGCAATATACAGCTGCAATTCCATCTTGCTGTAAGTAATGATATTTTCTTTTTTGCTTTATTATATTATGTCATTGGGAACGCAGCAGACATATCGCTACATTTGACACCCTGCCAACAGCGAACAACATCCACACGACCGCCTTGGTAAAACAATATATCGCTGAACGATGTAGCGTCGTTTGTGAGATGTGTATGTGTGACCGCTACAAAACGACCTATGAGCGATCTCGGCAAATCGTAACAACGATCTGGGCGTCTCACATCGCTAACGAGATCGCTAGCGATATCGTTGTGTGTAAAGCAGCCTTTAGCCTAGTATGAAAGGCCCAAGAATTTCAGTGCAAGAGGTGATGATAAGAAGATGCAATGGGTGATGTTGAGAAGTGGAGGGGCCAAAGAGGTGAATGGTAAGTATAGGGAGTTTTTCATTTTTTAACCTTTTGAAGACCCTTTACTGTTTCGAAAAAAAGATATTCAGCAGTTGCCATTTTTCTGATATGTCTAGCAGAAAAAAGGAGCACTTTTTTTATTACTGCTGTATATGGAGGAGTTGGGAGAGATAGTTGTCGGCTAAACCAGCATTCGGCTAACTTCTATCTATTATGTGCAGGTATTTTTGACAAATACAAGTTCTTGTATTTGTCAAAAAACTCTGAGGTTCAATACATCTCTATAAATATCCATCCAAAACATTTGTGATAGTGGGGACATGAAGTAATGGCTTATTGGTGGGATGGGCATCTTTCATCACCATAAAACCAGCATTTTCATTTATTTCCTAAAGGGTCAGATTAACACCTTAGTTTTAAGTTAGTAACTACCCTCTTTCCCCTAAAATAAGACACTGTCTTATATTTTTTTTTTGCCCTGAAAAGAGTGCAATGTCTTATTTCGGGGGAGGGCTTTTCTTTTTCTTGAGGAAACATGGTTGGGAGACCATTTAAACCCCCCAAAAAATGAAGATCCCCCTTACCAGAATCATTATACTTACCAGACGCTGGGCGTCTGCGTGGCTTCCAGGTCCTCCTGCGATTTCTAGTGGGCGCTTCCAGTAGGTATGCTTCACTCCATCCACCGCTACTTCTGGCTGACCTTCCCACATCAGAATGCATACACACAGTCATATACACATACACACACACACACTCATGAGCTTGGGCGCACACACTCACCACATACTGCACATACAATCGGGCGCACACACAAACCACATCCAGTGATACCATTTGCTTCCAGCCAGCAGGGGGTCTCTGCTCTCTTGTCTCTATGATGCGTTCCAACACTAGGTCCTCCATGTGTTCCACCTGTAGGTCCTGGCACTACACTGCACAGCATTGTAGGTGCTTATGCCACTCAGAAGCAATCAATATCACTGGATGCGGTGAGTGTGTGCAATCTATTGTGTGATTGTGTGTGTGCGATCTCATGTGTATGTGTGTGTGATCTGATGTGTGTCAGTGTTTGTGATCTGATGTGTGTGGGTGTGTGTTCCACCACAGGTCTTTGATGCGTTCCACTGGTCCCGGTCGGTGTCTGGTGAGTATAATCGTGGGGTCTTCTCTCTTCTTTCTTGTATCTTTTGGGGGGTGTCCGCTGTCTATAATGAAGTGTCCTGCAGTTTTCTTTAACTTTTTTTAGTTGCATGGACACTTCATTATTGAACCATGACTAGATGTCAGGCTGCCAGCAGGGGGAGCGGGAGTCCTGCAGGGAAAGACACTACACGGAGCTAAATGAGCAAGGAGGGGAACTCCCAGTGTGTGCTAATGCAGTGTCTGCTAGCATCAGCTGGACAGCTGAAGCTATGAAGCATGCAGGGGATGGTCAGACGGGTCCGGGTCATACACAGTACGGGCAGCAGGAAGACCGGAGCAACTAGCAGTGGAGGAGTCGAGATCAGGCCGAGGTCGGTACCAGAGGAAACAACCGAATGGGTAGATAGAAGAGGGGGGAAACACCCGGGGCTATTGTGGGAAGGAAGGAGGTGGGACAGAGGAATGGCAGAACGACTAGCGGACAGAACACAGAGAGAGGCTTAGGGCACAGAGAGGTAACAGATCAGGATCACTCTTACAGGGACCAGCACTCACAGGCAAAGCAGCGCTAAGCTTATAGCCGACACTGGTTCACTGGAAATGTCAGCTTTTAAGGCATCCAGGCTCCGGAAGTGAGGCCCAGGAGAAGGCTCCGCCCCCTAGCCATGTGGACTGGAAGGCGAACCATGACACTAGGTCTTATTTTCGGGGTAAGTCTTATATTACAGCCTTAATGAAAACTCCTGCTAGGTCTTTCTTTCATGGTATGCCTTATTTTCAGGGAAACACGGTATGTCCCAAACCTCCACAATTCTATTCTCTCTGATCTACTATAACAGGAGTGAAGCACAATTCTAAAGCTACTTTTCTACATGAACAGCTAAAAAATACTCATGAAATTAACAAGTGGTACAAAATTAGTATAATAGTATGCAAATGCCTATATATGTCTTGCCTTTATGAAAATTGAACTATTGTAAAATGGGATTAAAGTGTACAGTTTCCATTTTAATGCATGCATATTCTGTTTTCAGGTAACAAAGTAAAGCACATACATTTTTTAGAACAAAAACAGATTGAATCTGTGAATGTTCTACACATCAATGTTACATTTGATTGTCAATGCCATTAAAGTCGCCTGATTATTTATTCATAATAAAATAGTGAATCAGAGCTTTTTACAGTCATTTCTATTTAATCATAGGGGCTTTCACTCAGCTTTTCTTTTTTATCATTTATATCAGTCTTCAAGTCTGATATATTTAAGGATATTTTTTATTACTAAGATTTCAGACATTTTGGAATATAAAATGTTGACAGCTTATGTGCTGTTATTATGGTATTTTTAAAGGGGTTTACCCATTTTGGTTTACTGCACGCCATTAGCAAGCTTTTCAAAGTAACCTCACCCATGACTTGTAGACTGTGAGCCCTCGCGGGCAGGGACTACTCTCCTCCTCTACCTGTCTGTGCCTTGGTTTGCCTAATTATTCTACATGTCTCTACTATGTGTACCCCTTTTCACATGTAAAGCGCCATGGAATAAATGGCAGTATAATAATAATAATAATTGTTATTATTATTATTATTAATAATAATAATAATAATAATAATAATAATAATAATAAAAAAAGCAATCCGTATTAATTCTCCCCAATTCCAGAGCTGCATCTCCGCTACTACCTTATCAAGTCAACAGTTCTACAGTCAATCACTGGGCTAAGCAACTCCACTTATGTAGACAGCACAGGTTGCTGATGGCAGTGAATGGCTGCAGTGCTGGTGATGTAACAACTACTGAAGCCGTGGTGGTAATGTAACACCGGACATGGGGAGGGTGAGTAATGGATGTTTCAATTGTTTTTAAAAACAGGTACTCTGATGACTTGCAGAATGTTGATGGGAAATCCTTTTAATAAATTAAAACATATTGAGTTGTCAAAGTGGTGATTAGAATTGTATGGAAATATCGGTAACGTCATCAATATATAAAACATTCTCCTTGCAATATTGATACTAATGTACTGTCTCCTTACACTTACACTACAAGTACGAAGATCTAGCTTACAATAAATCTTTCTCAAGTCAAGACATAGGAACTAAGTGCATAGCACTTCTATCCCAGGAGATACTTTAAAGTGTTATTCCCATCTCCAAGATCCTATGCCAATATGTAGTAGGAATAATAATAATAATAATAATAATAATAATAATAGTAAATTCCTCCAATTAGAAATGTGATATAGTTCTCCTGATATAGACATGCCTCTTACCTCATGAGCAGGCCATTGCAGCTTAGGTATCCATGGTTATGTTCACTCATATAAGGAGAGTTAGTCCTAGTGGTCATTACCATAGATACCTAAGCTGCAATGCCCTGCACATGAGGCAAAAAATAAGGCGATATCAGGAGAACTATACTGCGTTTCTAATTGGAGGTATTTGCTAATATTTGTCACGGCCAGGTGGACGGGCAGACCCAGGAGGTGGATCCACTGGGCCGAACTCCTAGATGGTAGTAAAGAGTCCGGTAGCTGGAACACTATAAACAGCAGAACAGTCCGTGCACACGAGTATAGCGGAGAAGTCCCTGGGACCACGGAGTCACGGGTGGTAGTCCGGGTGACGCAGCTCAGGTTCGGAAGCCGAGATGATGTCAGGCGGGGTCCGGAACCTTTGGAGCGAGATGACGAGTCACCACAGGGATCCGGGATGGTGCGGACTGTCAGGATGGCAGATGGACAGCGTTCGGGGTTCAGGATACGGCAGGACTGGATGGCGAGGCAGGCACGGCTCTACAAGAGAGATAGGTGAGTATATGCACAGAGACACCAGGAGACCTGACTCCTAGCTTAGGAAACACGAAGATCAGGCCCTGCCCCCTTGGACAATAAACCCCTTTATACCCTGTACCTGATTAGCCTCATTTCCTGTTAATGGACGCTGGCCCTTTAAGAAAGGGTCAGTGACCGCGCGCGCGCCCTAATGCGCATGCGCGCGGCCTGGGTGCCAGAAGCCAGGGAAGGAAGCTGAGAGGAGGACGCAGGGGAGCCGGCCAGGGCCTGGGAAGCCGTCGGGCGCCGGGATCGGAGACCAGGGGGCCTGGGAAGGACGGGCACCGGAGGCTGGAGAGCGGGGAGCGTGGCAGGTGAGCCGGGGAGCGGGGCTGAGGACCCGGGGAGCGGAACAGAGGACCCGGGAAGGGGAGCCGAGGACCCGGGGAGCGTGACAGTACCCCCCCCCCCCACGCCCCCCTCCCCGCAACCGGGACATGAAGGCACGGATCAGAGGAGTGCCCACGTTCTCCCTGGGCTCCCAGGACCTATCCTCAGGACCATACCCTTCCCAGTCCACCAGGAAGAACTGTCGACCTCGTACGGTCTTCATGGCCACGATATCCCTTACCGCATAGATGTCGTCATCGGCAATAGGTGGAGGAGCCGGACTGGCAGCAGCGGAGAAGGGACCAAGGACAACCGGCTTGAGCAGGGAGACGTGGAATGAGTTGGGTATCCTCATCGTGGCCGGGAGCTGTAGCTTGTAGGAGACCTCATTGATCTTGTTGAGGACTTTAAACGGCCCAATGTAGCGAGGACCCAGCTTGTATGATGGTATCTTCAGGCGGACGTACTGGGAAGCAAGCCAGACGAGATCTCCAGGAGAGAAACACGGAGGGTCCAGACGTTTCTTGTCTGCGTGTCTTTTCATCCGCAGGGAAGCACGCCCAAGGGACGCTTTGACAGAATCCCAAATGGTTGCAAAGTCACGGGCTACTGTATCTGCAGCAGGGACATCCGAAGAAGGAGATACAGGCAATGGGATGGAAGGCTGAAGTCCGTAAACGACATGGAAGGGAGAGCTGGAGGACGACTCACTGATGTGGTGGTTATGGGAGAATTCAGCCCAAGGAAGAAGAGCGGACCAGTCGTCATGATGGGCGTTAACATAGTGACGTAAGAAAGAGGTCAAGATTTGATTGACCCTCTCTACCTGGCCATTAGACTGAGGATGGTATGCAGATGAAAAGTCCAGAGTCACTCCCAGATGTTTACAGAGAGCCCTCCAGAAGCGGGAGGTGAACTGAGTTCCTCTGTCGGATACGATGTGTAATGGAAAGCCATGCAAGCGGAAGATGTGTTGTATATAGGCGTCCGCGAGTTCCTGAGCAGAGGGCAGTCCAGCCATAGGGACGAAATGGGCCATTTTAGAGAACCGGTCCACCACGACCCATATGACTGTGTGTCCGGAGGACAATGGCAAGTCCGTAATAAAGTCCATTGCTATGTGTTGCCACGGAACTGAGGGTATCGGCAGAGGCAGAAGACGGCCATATGGGAGGTGTTTGGGCGTCTTGTTCCTGGCACAAGAGGAACAGGCGGATACAAAAGCAGCGACGTCCGTGCGAAGGGATGGCCACCAATAATGACGTACAATCGCACCCCATGTCTTTTTCTGACCAGCATGACCGGCTGTTTTCGAGGCATGACCCCAGTGTAACACTTTTTCCCTGTCTACCTCGGAGACGTAGGTCTTCCCGGGCGGTATCTGGGCCAGGGTGACAGGGGCCACCGGAATGATTTTACTAGGACAAATGATGGGTTGGGTAGTCTCTTCCTCCTGCTCCATGGGCATGAAAGACCTGGACAAGGCATCAGCGCGTACATTCTTGTCCGCGGGTCGGAAGTGAAGCTGGAAATCAAACCTGGCAAAGAATAGGGACCACCTGGCTTGCCGTGGGTTCAGACACTGAGCGGACCGTAGGTATTCCAAGTTCTTGTGGTCCGTGTAAATAATCACGGGGTACACTGCCCCTTCCAGGAGGTAGCGCCATTCCTCCAAAGCCAGTTTGACTGCCAAGAGCTCTCGGTCACCGATGGTGTAGTTGCGTTCAGGCGCTGAGAAGCCCTTGGAGAAGAATCCGCAAGTCACCATCTTCCCGGAGGAGGACTTTTGCATGAGCACTGCTCCGGCTCCTGAGGAGGAGGCATCCACCTCCAAGGTGAACTGGCGGTTTAACTCCGGACGGTGGAGTACAGGAGAGGAAGCAAAAGCCCGCTTCAGAGAGCCAAACGCGGCGTCAGCCGCAGGTGACCAGTCCTTTGGATTAGCCTCCTTCTTAGTCAAAGCGGAGAGAGGAGCAGTCAAGGCAGAGAAGTGAGGGATAAACTGGCGGTAGTAGTTGGCGAATCCCAGGAAGCGTTGGATTGCCTTCAGTCCAGAAGGAGGAGGCCAGTTGAGAATGGCGGAGACCTTCTTGGGATCCATCTGCAGTCCAGTATCAGAGATGATGTACCCCAGAAAGGGGAGAGAAGACTGCTCAAAGACACACTTCTCATACTTTGCGTACAGACGATTCTCTCTCAGTCTTTGTAGAACCAGCTGTACGTTTTCTCTGTGGGTTTGGAGGTCCGGAGAGAAGACAAGGATGTCATCTAGATACATTACCACACAGATGTAGAGAAGGTCCCGGAACACGTCGTTCACCAGTTCTTGAAAGACGGCAGGAGCGTTACACAGGCCGAAGGGCATCACGCAGTATTCATAATGTCCATCGCGCGTATTGAACGCGGTTTTCCATTCGTCACCAGAGCGGATGCGTACCAGATTGTAAGCACCCCGAAGATCCAGCTTGGTGAACACACGAGCTCCTCTAAGCCGGTCAAACAATTCGGGAATGAGCGGCAGAGGGTACTTGTTTTTTACGGTGATTTGATTCAAACCCCGGTAGTCTATGCATGGGCGTAAGTCGCCCTCTTTCTTCTTGACAAAGAAGAAACCTGCTCCAGCAGGAGAGGAGGATCTCCGAATGAACCCCCTTGCCAGGCTCTCTGAGATGTAAGCAGACATGGCCCTTGTTTCGGCTGGAGATAAAGGATATATCCGTCCTCGTGGTGGTGTTGTTCCTGGGAGCAGGTCGATGGCACAATCGTATGGACGATGCGGCGGCAGTACCTCGGATTCCTTTTTATCAAAGACATCTGCAAAGGACCAATAGGCCGAGGGCAGCCCCGGTAGGTTCTCTGGAACCGGAGGTCGTCGGATGGGTTGTATGGACTTTAGGCACCTCTCATGACACGAAGAGCCCCATCTGGTGATTTCGCCAGTGCCCCAGGTAACTGATGGTTCGTGTGTCCGCAACCATGGAAGTCCCAGCAGGATCTGGTGGGACATGTGTGGGAGGACGTAGAAAGCGATGTTCTCGGTGTGAAGGGCACCGATACGCAGTTCGACCGGCCTGGTGATCCAGGAGATGGTGTCAGAGAGGGGTCTCCCATCCACCGAGGCAATCACTAGGGGCTTGTCGAGTGGAATAACAGGCACCCGGTACTTGTCCACCGTGGCCTGCTGGATGAAATTGCCTGCTGCCCCGGAATCGAGGTAGGCATCAGCCGTGAACCGCGTCTCTCCCGTTGTCACTTGCACTGTCCATGTAACCGGGTCAGAGAGAGTCCCAGCACCTAGGGTGGCCTCTCCTACCAACCCTAGGCTTTGGAGTTTCCCGGCCTCTCTGGACAGGAGCGTAGCAGGTGTGTGCCCTCACCGCAGTAAAAGCAGAGACCCTTAGCGAGCCGCTCTGCTCGGCGTTGTTCAGACTGACGCACTCGGTCGATCTGCATGGGCTCGTGGACGGGAGCCCCAGCTGTCGATGACTGAAGTACGGAGGGTTTCTGCGGAGGAGAGGAATGCCGTACCGGACGTCTCTCACGGGACACTTCCTTGGATCGCTCCTGAAAGCGAATGTCCACTCGAGTCGCTAGGGCAATCAGGGCATCCAGGGTGGTCGGTACGTCACGACCCGCCAGCTCGTCTTTAATTCGCCCTGAGAGTCCTTCCCAGAAGGCGGCGGTTAGGGCCTCGTTGTTCCACCCGAGTTCTGAGGCCAGGGTGCGAAACCGGATCGCGTATTGACCCACCGTCAGAGTCCCCTGACATAACCGGAGAAGAGACGAAGCAGATGCGGAGGCGCGTCCGGGCTCATCAAAGGTACCACGGAATGCCTGCAGGAAGTCCTGGATGTTCGTGGTCACAGGATCCCCCTTCTCCCACAAGGGGTTCATCCACGCCAGTGCCTCACCCTCTAGATGGGACATGATGAAGGCGACCTTGGCTTGGTCGGAGGCAAACAAATGCGGCAGCTGCGTGAAATGGAGGGAGCATTGGTTTAAGAATCCCCTGCAGGTCTTGGGGTCTCCGGCGTACCGGGGTGGTGAAGCCAACCGAAGTCTGGTGGTATCTGAAGAAGTCGCCACAGGAGCTGGATCCGTGGATTGACTAGTGGAAGCCCGGGACGTTGAAGTCGTAACTGCCGCTTGTAGCGTGTTCAGGCGAGCGTCCACAGAAGACATGAATTGCAGCATGCGGGTCTGGACTTCACGCTGGCGTTGGAGTTCCTCCTGTACGGCTGCTAGTGCTGCAGCGGGATCCATGGCCTGATCTTACTGTCACGGCCAGGTGGACGGGCAGACCCAGGAGGTGGATCCACTGGGCCGAACTCCTAGATGGTAGTAAAGAGTCCGGTAGCTGGAACACTATAAACAGCAGAACAGTCCGTGCACACGAGTATAGCGGAGAAGTCCCTGGGACCACGGAGTCACGGGTGGTAGTCCGGGTGACGCAGCTCAGGTTCGGAAGCCGAGATGATGTCAGGCGGGGTCCGGAACCTTTGGAGCGAGATGACGAGTCACCGCAGGGATCCGGGATGGTGCGGACTGTCAGGATGGCAGATGGACAGCGTTCGGGGTTCAGGATACGGCAGGACTAGATGGCGAGGCAGGCACGGCTCTACAAGAGAGATAGGTGAGTATATGCACAGAGACACCAGGAGACCTGACTCCTAGCTTAGGAAACACGAAGATCAGGCCCTGCCCCCTTGGACAATAAACCCCTTTATACCCTGTACCTGATTAGCCTCATTTCCTGTTAATGGACGCTGGCCCTTTAAGAAAGGGTCAGTGACCGCGCGCGCGCCCTAATGCGCATGCACGCGGCCCGGGTGCCAGAAGCCAGGGAAGGAAGCTGAGAGGAGGACGCAGGGGAGCCGGCCAGGGCCTGGGAAGCCGTCGGGCGCCGGGATCGGAGACCAGGGGGCCTGGGAAGGACGGGCACCGGAGGCTGGAGAGCGGGGAGCGTGGCAGGTGAGCCGGGGAGCGGGGCTGAGGACCCGGGGAGCGGAACAGAGGACCCGGGAAGGGGAGCCGAGGACCCGGGGAGCGTGACAATATTTCATTGCACCTATTACATATTGGGTCCAGAAAGATATACAAGATAACATATGGTGCTTCCAGTGTAATCAACCTTGGACAAAGTTTCCCTCTTTCCCTTTCTATAGCCTTATATATAATCTATCTAGTTTAAACATATTTTTAAAAAATATATTTCAATGTTTTATGCAACATTCGAATTAGTCTACAGGGAAACCTATTCAGGATATCTTGCATTTTGGAACAATTATTAAAATAGACTTTTGCTCCGTTGTTTTCATATAGATGTCCTTTATATTGAGGTTATAGTAATTTTAGCAGCTGTAACATTCTTGCATATTATATATTAAATATTAAATATTATATGCACTATTTTTAGTATCAATTCATTCAATTGTTTTATATAGATGTCTTATTGATTGTATATTAAGTTCATAATAATTTTATTATTGATGTATAAATATTATGTTCTAATCCTCAAGTTATAATTTCAATGCTCGGTTAGAAAATATACAAAGTGATTAACACCCTCATCTCTGGTGTAGGGCTCTTGTCCACTTGCAATTTTCATGTGCGACTGTGATCCAATAAAAAATCGGATCACACTCGCACCAGTGTTAAGCTATGAGGCATTGTCCACTAGCTTAATTTTATATGACACGTCTTGTGCTCTTGGTGAAATTGCAGCATGCTGTGATTTACACCGAGTCTCAGCTAACCCCCATGCAAGCCTATGGTAGCGAGAAAAAAAAATCGGAATACGGGTGGCATATGCATGTCATACAGATGGCATACGCATGTCACATGGATGCTTGATGTTAACAATCTATCCACTTGCACACAGCATCAGACTGGCTGCCGGAGGAATCTCCAGTAATACCAGTCCTGGCCGCGGTTACATGCACTGAACTCCAGAGCTCTCACCTGAGCTCCGGAGTGCAGCCTAGACTGAACAGCGAGCGCCGAGTGATTGATTCCCCGGCGATTGTAGTTCAGTTCATGACAATAAAGATCTACCTTGTCCAAGGCTGATTACACTGAGAGCACCATATATGATTATGTATATCTTTCTGGACCTCATCTGTGGTCACTCTGGCGGAGGAGTTTTACTTACAGCATGCCGATCGGGAGCAGACCAAGTGACAGCTAACTAAGGACAAAATCTGTATATGAGCTAAACTTGCTCACTATAGGTGAGTGCAATATATGAAATATCTGATTTTGAAAGTAAATAGTACCATGCTCAGAAAAGCACCGCATTGTGGGTTGTTTTTTTTACCTTCTCTTTCATCTTTCTAGGAAGATATTTTTGCATTACCTACTATATATTGGTATTGGATCTTTGAGGTCTTTGAGATGGGACTACCCCCTTGACTGCTTGAAGCTGAAGGCTAAGACATGGCTAGCATTTTAGCATTGCATATATATACTGCCTATAATTATTAACAGAAGACACAGCTGGAGCAGCATCTAGCACTCAGGAGTGGCAATGCTGGACTAGCAATGTGTAGGAGAAAGTGAATGTGTTACAATGTGTAGCAGCAGCTGCCCTTTTAAAGTGGAGTTCATGAACTGTTAACGCATGTAAGCTACAAAACAGAGACAGCTGGAGCAGAGTTCAGCAGCAACAGTAAGGTCAGAGCACTGAAGGATCAATAACAAGAATTTAAGAAAAAAAAAATCAATAAACTGTAAAAAAAAACCAACACAATATGGCATGTATAAACAAGCAAGGTACAATGTAAACACGGTAGGTCTTCCTTTACTTGTCTTCTAATTCTAAATTATGCATTACCTCCCCAAACTTCTTATGATACTTCCTCTGAATCCAAACTTCAACTTCAACTCTTGCTGACAATTTAGAAATGGCAAGTATTCTAATATATATATATATATATATATATATATATATATATATATATATATATGTATATACTGCACACATTTAGTGTGTCGACCCATATCCTGTCCACCGCCATTAACTTGAGAATGGCAGCAGCTATAGGCATAGAAGTGGTGTCTAGGTATAGTAAAGTATCCATGCACTACGCAATGAAACCACCTATAGCGCCACCTGGTGGAAAACAACAGAGTTAGCATTTTTATCTCGAAAACGAAACGAGATAGAGAAAAAAGTTAATTACAATGTTGTAGGGCATCATCAATTCAATACGAATCGACACCTTGCATACAGAAATGCTATGATTAGAACGTGTAAACTCACAAGGACATGCGGACGTGAAACGATACCTCATGGAGATCTTCCTACAAGTCATTGGGTATAGTGGCTGTGTGGAGTGGCCTACACGCTCACCTTACTTGGCCCAATTGGACTTTTTTCTGTGAGGTCACATCAAACAACAGGTGTATGCGACCCCTACACCAATTTTGCAGGACCTACGACGACGTATTACAGATGCTTGTGCAAATGTGTCACCTACCATATTGCACAACGTGCAGCAATATACAGTATGCTGTCCAGAGTCCAGCTGTGCGTTGCAGATGACAGTGGCCACTTTGAGCATCAAAGTTACATGAGCACCATATGCGTGACTAGCATTCAATAATTTGGGGGGGTCATGGGTTTCATATCATAGCATTTCTGTATGCAAGGTGTCGATTCGTATTGAAGTGATGATGCCCTACAATTCTTTAATTCACTTTTTTTTTCTATCTCATTCCATTTTCGAGATAAAAATGCTAACTCCCTTGTTTTCCACTAGGTGGTTCTATAGGTGGTTTCATTGCGTAGCGCATGGCTACTTTGCTATACTTAGACACCACTTCTATGCCTATAGCTGACGCCATTCTCAAGTTAATGGTGGTGGACAGGATATGGGTGGACACACTGTGTATATATATATATATATATATATATATATATATATATTGTGATGTAGCGACCGGCAATGTTGTGAATGGCCGGTATGTGCCGCAGAGGCGGAGGGCTTCTGCGATCTGAACCTGGAATGTTTCTCTGGGACTTGTAGTTCCATGAGGATTGCAGTATGCATTCAGGGCTGGGTTCAGGAGATGGTCAGAGGTGATGGTCGAGACTGACCATCCACATGCCTCCCATACATGGGTGTGTCTAATGGGTTTTAATCAGACTGTGAGTAGGAGGGATCCAGCTGGCTTAAAGCACATGGTCAGGAGATCATGTGCATGCTGAGACAGCAAAGGGCTGTGAGAATTCAGGGAGTTGCAGAGTCTACTGGGGCTCTGGCCTGAAAGCAGGTGCCATCAAACGGAGCTGGTCCGAGGACCGGGTTAGTGAGCCCAGTGAGAGAGTCTCCCTGGCGGTTGAGCCTACATAGAAACCTGCAAAACGACTGACAGGTAACCCTGAGAAAAGGGGATGTGGACTGGCTGATACCAGAGAATGAACTGTATGGACACTCGGCGGTTGAAACCGACAGTGAGACATTGTCGTCCTGCGGGAGAGTGGCTGTGGCCCGTTATACGGCGTGGTTTATGAGGATCTGAATAAATCCCCTAGATTGTTTAAGTGACAAAGTGTTCCTGTGTGCCTTAATCCCGCTGCGTGACGCATGGTTCCCCACACGCTTGAGGCCCACGTCGTCACATTATATATATATATATATATATATATATATATATATATATATGTATATTTATTTATATATCAGCATATGAAAATAGACCAGCTGACCTCAGAGCTCCGGCTA
This sequence comes from Anomaloglossus baeobatrachus, assembly GCF_048569485.1. NCBI lineage: Eukaryota > Metazoa > Chordata > Amphibia > Anura > Aromobatidae > Anomaloglossus > Anomaloglossus baeobatrachus. The sequence goes on along the minus strand of NC_134355.1, from coordinate 414,021,751 downwards.
AGTGATACCTGGTCATTCTTGGTTGCACGGATCTGGACTGGGAACACATCCAGCAATAATGGCAGTCTTGTGAAAAGTTCCAGCAGATAAGAAGACTTCAGGTAGTAGGAATAAAATCCAGTTTTATTGAGCAAATTAAAAGATTCCAGAGCTTAAAATTCATAAAGTGCAGGATACATGCTATGGCAGACTACGCGGTTCTCCCCTTCACTAGCCAACATAGTAATGGCCACATGGGAAGAAAATTTTATCTATTCAAATGATAACCCATTTAAAAATGGCATTGTGTGGCTAGGGAGGTGCATAGATGATCTGGTGTTTATCTGGAATAAGTAGATTTTTGATGAGAATTCTATAAAATGTTTTTTGATTATCTTGATTCCAACGATTACAACCTTAAATTTACCAGTTCCATGCAGGTTTGTACAGTAAATTTCTTGGATCTAACATTGTCGGGAGATTCAATTACAAATACTATAGATATTTCTCCTTACAGGAAGAGTATGTATTGTAATAGTATTTTGACAGCCACCTCCAATCATCCAAAACATACCATCAAGAGCATACCTGTAGGGGAGCTCATACGCTTAAAAAGAAATAGTACCAAAAATCTAACATATAAAAAGAGGCAGATCAGGCTTGTAACAGACTAAAAAGAAAGGCTATCCTAAATGTTATCTAGAAAGAGCAAAGAATTTGGTTAATGATATGGATAGATTTCAATTATTGGACTCGAAAAAAAAAAGCACGAAACAACTCAATGTGTCTGAGAAAGTTGTATTTAGTACTTCTCATAGCCCTCAATATGACATAATTATCTCCATTATTAAAAAATACTTACCTGTTCTTTGCTAGGATAAAATTTTGAAAAAAATAGTGGATAATAACGCTATTTCTTTTGTCGCAAAACGTGCTCCAACACTTAGTTCTCTTTTATCACCTAGCCTTTTCAGGGATCCCATGTCAGTTAGTTCCAATAATAATAATTGGTTAAAAAACGTAGGTTTCTATGGATGTTGAGCTAATGTGTGCAAATGTTGAAAACATGTTAAAAAAATCCCAAGACATTCACTTCCATGCACAACAGAAAACAATTTGATATTCTCACACATATCAATTGCAACTCTGCAAACATTTATCTGATAAACTGTGAAATTTGCAGCAGACAATATGTGGGGTGTACAATGAAGAAATTACAAAAGAGAATACGCAAACATCTTTCTGATGCTGTCAGTTTACCGCTAGCGGGAGCTTCTGTGGTATCTCGACATTTTTCTCAGGTGCATAAGGGTGATGTAAAAGGTTTTTCCTTTCTAGGTATTGAACAGGTTAAGAGACCAGAGAGAGAGGGTAATTACCATAAAAAAATATTAGTGAGAAAAAGTAAATGGATGTTTTTGTTGAAGACTAGGCTTCCATATTGTTTTAATAATAGGATGGACCTGGCAACACATTATGGTTAATTTATAATTCTTTGTTGGTTTCCTGGTTTCTCCTTTTCTTTTGCTGTATGTTCCTCTATATATTTTTTGACAAATTTATTCTAATAGTCAGTCTTGTAACGCCATTGCTTACATGTACATTACATGTTTTAATAATTGTCTTGCGATTTTTTTGTATGTTTTTATTCATGGGTTGATGCTTGACATATATTGTATTTGGTATATTTCACAAGCTATGTTCACACTCATGCTGGTTTTCTCATACTGGTCTTGGTAGGTGAGGAGTTAATGCTCTGGTCATTACACACACCTGTTTTCATCCACAGCCTTTCTGGTCTGTGGGTGGGTTCATTTATTTAAGAGCATGTCCACACTAAAATACCATCTTGGGACCGTGAAGAAGGCGGCTTTATACCACCGAAATGCATAGACTGCCATAGCATGCATCCTGCACTTTATGAATTTTGAGCTCTGAAATCTTTTAATTTGCTCAATAAAGCTGGATTTTATTACTACTACCTGAAGTCTTCTTACCTGCTGGAACTTTTCACAAGACTGCTATATATATATATATATATATATATATATATATATATACATACATATATATATATATATATATATATATATATATATATATATATAATGTCACTAAACATTAGGCATATTTGGCTATCAAGTGAAATTTATGCAAAACGTAACAGGTTCACACTGCAATGATAATGCTATTTTATCTTGGAAGTAAGGCATTTAAGTAGTAGCATGCAATGGTGACTTACTCATCTCAGACTATTTATCAAAGCACCCCCACCAAAAATGTCCATGTCTTAAGAACTTGTCATGTGGCCTTGGGCATCAATTCCAGCTTGACAACGATATCTCATACTGATCACAAATGCAGTTTGTATGCTGAAGCATGGTATCCCACTCTTCTTATAGGGATGCCCTCGGTCATTGAGGTTCTGAGGTTCAGAGTTGCGATCCTCTACACGGCAACTCAGCTGATACCATACATTTTTTATGGGATTCAGGTCTGGAGAAAGTGGAGGCCTCTTCATTTGAGGTACCCAAGTCTAAAGCAGCCATTCCCTGATGATGCGACCTCGATGAGTTCGAGTATTGTCATCCATAAAGATGAAATTAGGCCAGTGTTGTTCATGCAGAGGCACAATGACCGGATTAATGAGGTTATTCAAGAAGTAGAGGCTTGTCACTGTACCATTCACAAAGTGTAGGGCATTTCTGTAATGACTAGAAACACCTGCCCTCACTGTAACAAGAACAACCACCAAAGGCTTGGCTGGTGACAACATTGGCTGATGCATAGCACTCTCCTTGACATTTCCAACTTCATTAGTGGCAATCATTTCTGCTCAGTGTGAATCGACTTTCATCAGTGAACAGCACTGAGGCTCACTTGTTCCTTATCCATCAAGATGATGATATCTGTGCCTAGCTCACAGACCCTGCTGATGGAAATGGTTTTGAATGATCTGGTGTGACACTTGGGTGCCTTTCACCTCCCTTAAATGTGCCTGGAGTTGTGTGGTATTCATCATCCTGTTCCGAATGTCATTGTTCCCAATGAAGAGGTAATCACTGTCGGTGGCCAAATAATGTCCACTGCTATGCCTTTCTTTGACTTTTAAAGTCTCTCTGCATCCCTATTGAAACCTACTGATGACATGCTAAGCTCGGTGGCCACTTCCGTCTGAAAACATCCTGCTTGAAGCCTCACAATGACAAAATACTATTGATCAATTGTTGGGTGTCTGCTTGGTCTCATGATATCAATATGTGATCAGCATATTAAGATGGACTGTTTAAATACCAATTCTAATTGAACCCCAAAATGTATTGGGTGATTCATGGATCAAACACCTGTTGTGAATTTTGCCATTAAGCTTCTTGTTAGAAAACAGCACGTTGTGCAAAAAGTAGTGAAACATTGAACATTTCAACACATGCATTGAAAAGTTTAGAGAAGGTCACATTAAGTTCACCTAAAGAGGTTAGGACATTTTAGGATCATCCTGAAATTTCACTCGAAAGCCAAATATCCTAACATTTTTGTGGGTAGTGTATATTTATACAGTAGATCTTGAAAGGCGATGTGCAGGACTCAATTAATAAGTTGCTAGAAAAATTTAGATTCAATCATTGCAGCACAAGAGTCACAATAGAAACTAAAAGGAAAGGTTCATATTGTCTCGCCATTCACAGAAATGTGATATGGGATCATTTTCATTTGCCCACTGACAAAGACATGAGCAGTCTATAATTTTAATGGTAGGTTAATTGTAACAGTGAGAGAGAGAGAATTTCCAAAAACAAAATCCAGAAAATCACATTGTATAAATTGTATAAATGTATTTGGATTTTGTAGAGAGAAATAAGTATTTAATCCCTCTGGCAAACAAAACTTAATACTTGGTTGCAAAACCCTTGTTGGTAAGCACAACAGTCAGACTTTTTTTGTAGTTGATGATGAGGTTTGTGCACAAGTCAGGAGGACTTTTGGTCCACTTCTCTTTGCAGATCATCTCTAAATCATTAAGATTTTGAGGCTGTCACTTGGCAACTAAGAGCTGCAGCTCCCTTCATAAGTTTTCTATGGGATTAAGGTCTTGAGACTGACTAGGCCACTCTATGACCTTAATTTGCTTCTTTTTAAGCCACTCCTTTGTAGCATTGGCTGTATGTTTTGGGTTATTGTCATGCAGGAAGACCCAGCCACGACCCATTTTTAATGTCCTGGCAGAGGAAAGGAGGTTGTTACTCAGGATTTTACGGTATATGGCTCCATCCATTTTCCCATTGATGCGGTGAAGTAGTCCTGTGCCCTTAGCAGAGAATCACCCACAAAACATAATGTTTCCACCTCCATGCATGACAGTGAAGACAGTGTTCTTTGGGTCATAGGCAGCATTTCTCTTCCTCCAAACATGACAAGTTGAGTTAAGGCCAAAGAGCTCATTTTTTGTCTCATCTGGCCACAGCATCTTCTCCTAATCACTCTCAGAATCATCCAGTTGTTCATGGGCGAACTTCAGATGGTTTTGCACATGTGCCTTCTTGAGCATTGGGACTTTGCGGGCACGGCAAGATTTTAAGCCATTACGGCGTAATGTGTTACCAACAGTTTTCTTGGTGACAGTGGTCCCAGCTACCTTGATATCATTAACAAGTTCTACCTGTGTAGTTTTTGGCTGATCTTTCACCTTCCTCATGATCCTGGATACCACACGAGGTGAGATTTTGCATGGTGCCCCTGATCGATGTCGATTGATACTCATTTTGTATTCCTTCTATTTTCTTACTATTGCACCAACAGTTGTCTCCTTCTCACCTAATATATTACTTATGGATTTGTAGCCCATTCCAGCCTTGTGCAGGTCTATGATCTTGTCCCGGACATCCTTAGAAAGCTCTTTGGTCTTGACCATGTTGTAGAGGTTAGAGTCTGACTGATTAATTGAGTCTGTGGATAGGAGTCTTTTATACAGGTGACAATTTAAGACAGCTTTCTTTAATGGAGGTAACGAGTTGATTAGGAGCGTCTAAGTGGTCTGTGGGAGCCAGAACTCTTAATGGGTGACAGAAGATCAAATACTTATTTCTCTCTGCAAAATACAAATAATTTTATATAATTTATACAATGGGATTTTCTGGATTTTATTTTAAATATCCTATCTCTCACTTTTAAAATTAACCTACTCTTATAATTATAGACAGCTCACATCTTTGTCAGTGGGCAAACTTACAAAATCAGCAAGGAATCAAATACTTGATTGATTATTGTATGTGCATATTAACCCTTGTCCAAATTGTACTATTTAGAACGCTATTTTGCAAATACATGGGGGTCAAAAAAATAGTGCAAACACATATGTTACACTTGGTAAATTAATTCAGCCGAACAACATAATACAAGTCTGGGTGCAGGTGGGGTGTTACCTGTGAGTCTTGCAGAGGAGCTTGGCAATATGGAAGAATCTGAAAGTATTAAAAGAAATAACCGATTTTTTTATTCATAATCAAGGGTTGTTCACAATACAGATAATAAAAGTAGCAAGACATTCCTATTTCAACCACCCATATGTATGGTGTTAATGCATCCCTTTTCTGCCTGTCGCCATACCCAGTTTCCCTTGTACCATAACACTGACCTCTCTTGCACAGTGACCAGGAGCATCTCTACATTAATTGGCCAAGAAGTCCTGCTGATGTTCGTGGAGGCGTGGTATAAGTATGTTGAGAATAGTTTGGTGTGGTTCCAGTAGTTCCCTGTAATGATCACTTCCTGTGATGGCATGATTGAATATCCTCTAGCAATTTATTTTCCCTGCGCATGAATCGGATGGTATATAGATGGTCTGTATGCTGTCTGTTTTTTTTCCTGCACCCATAAACTTGTATTGTCGAGTTTTGTCCGATTTATGCATCCATATGCAGGATGAGAAATTTTCTTCATGCCGAATTTGGCTCAGAAAAAAACTGCAGATCTGAACTGCTTGCTTGAATAAAGCTGGTGTCACACACAGCGACAACGACAACGACGTCGCTGCTACGTCACCATTTTCTGTGACGTTGCAGCGGCGTCCCGTCGCTGTCGCTGTGTGTGACATCCAGCAACGACCTGGCCCCTGCTGTGATGTCGCCGGTCGTTGCTGAATGTCCAGCTTCATTTTTTGGTCATCACTCTCCCGCTGTGACACACACATCGCTGTGTGTGACAGTGAGAGAGCGACGAAATGAAGCGAGCAGGAGCCGGCACTGGCAGCTGCGGTAAGCTGTAACCAGCGTAAACATCGGGTAACCAAGGGAAGACCTTTCCCTGGTTACCCGATATTTACCTTCGTTACCAGCCTCCGCTCTTGCTGCCAGCGCCGGCTCCTGCTCTGTGCACATGTGGCTGCAGTTCGCATCGGGTAATTAACCCGATGTATACTGTAGCAAGGAGAGCAAGGAGCCAGCGCTAAGCAGTGCGCGCGGCTCCCTGCTCTCTGCACTGTGACATGTAGCTGCAGCACACATCGGGTTAATTAACCCGATGTATACTGTAGCAAGGAGAGCAAGGAGCCAGCGCTAAGCAGTGCGCGCGGCTCCCTGCTCTCTGCACTGTGACATGTAGCTGCAGCACACATCGGGTTAATTAACCCGATGTATACTGTAGCAAGGAGAGCAAGGAGCCAGCGCTAAGCAGTGCGCGCAGCTCCCTGCTCTCTGCACTGTGACATGTAGCTGCAGCACACATCGGGTTAATTAACCCGATGTATACTGTAGCAAGGAGAGCAAGGAGCCAGCGCTAAGCAGTGCGCGCGGCTCCCTGCTCTCTGCACTGTGACATGTAGCTGCAGCACACATCGGGTTAATTAACCCGATGTATACTGTAGCAAGGAGAGCAAGGAGCCAGCGCTAAGCAGTGCGCGCGGCTCCCTGCTCTCTGCACTGTGACATGTAGCTGCAGCACACATCGGGTTAATTAACCCGATGTGTACTGTACCTAGGAGAGCAAGGAGCCAGCGCTAAGCGCGGCTCCCTGCTCTCTGCACATGTAGCACAGCGACGTTATGATCGCTGCTTCTGCTGTGTTTGACAGCTAAGCAGCGATCATAACAGCGACTTACAAGGTCGCTGTTACGTCACCGAAAATGGTGACGTAACAGCGACGTCGTTGTCGCTGTCGCTTAGTGTGAACCCAGCTTAACATGAGTTAATGCAATCCATAGTTTTCTCACAGTGCACTCATCCTATCTATATGCTAGTGTGTTTACACTGAACATGATTGTCTAATCTGAACACAACCACATTCCAAATTATCAAAGGTTGTTCACACTTATGTGACCATATTATTTTAGTTTTGTTATTATTTTCCCGCTGAAAATGATTTTAGTTTAGTAACGTTCAAGTGTTCAGCCTCCCTAATGTGGGAAGTATTTGTAAATAAAATTGTTTCTTTTTCTATTTTCCACTTTTGCAGTTTTACAAAAAAATAATAAACCTCTGATATCCTGTAGCTTCAGGACGAGCTACGTTTAACCAAGGGGGAATATGACGCCCTGGCCTATCAGGTCATCACAGGGTTATGTGCAATCTGTCCTTCTGCACAATATCCACCTCCTCCTTGGTTACGGGTCCCCAACTAATGGTGTTGCCAACATCAGCCAATCAAAATCCTAGGAACACTCTGCACCACACCCACCAGACACACCAGTGGACAGCCTGAGTGGAATAGGGTTGCCCACTTGGGTGGTTGGTAAGGGGAGGTCAGGAGTTTCAGGGGTAAGTCAGTAAGAGAGAGTCAGAGAAGGAGAGAGGAGGTCAGGAGCCGGGCTCCTGGGAAGCAACTAGGTAGCAGACGGTGGTCTGTGCCTAGTAGGAGCTGGACCCCCGGTTGCAGGGGATCGTAACAAGGGGCACGTAACTGTTGAGGAGGACAGCCGGCGGCCTTGTACCATCACTGGGCTGGGACCGGGGCACGACGGGGTATGTGGACCCTAGGTCAGGGAGTAGCTTCAGGCAACCTGACAATTTACCCAACGAGAACGGAGCCTTCAAGATCTGCTCTCCACCTGCTCCAAAATCGGGGTGCTAGTGCAACGAGGGGGATAGGACTTTCCACTAAAACGGTCTAGGAAATCCCAAGCATGAACACTGAGAGCAAGCTCCCACAGTTAGCCAAACTGGGGAGCAGGACCCGACTAGTTCAACACTACCAGGACCAACTGACAAGTGAACTTAGTGCCAGGAGGAAGGTCACGGATCACCAGGCAAAACCGGTGGGGACAGGACCCAAACTATCTCCCCTCAGCAGCAGCAGTGTCCAGAACTTTGGTTTACCAAGTTGTCGGTGTCAGCTTTATGGACTGAGTGAGTACGCAAGTGACCTGTTCACCCCCAACGGCACTCCCCAACACCATCACCGAGTCCCGGGACATCTCCCCTACCCGTGGAGGGGTTAAAACACCTAGCTGCCCACGCCATTACCCTCAGGTACTCCCATCTGCAGTGGTGGTACTCCACCTTACCACACACCACAGGTGGCATCACGAACCTTAAATATACAATCCCCTGTAAATACCCCCTTTATTTGAGTGGCCGCACGACCCCCCGGGTCCGGACACTCCTCGAGCCACCGCGGATCCGGATCCGAGCAGCGCGGCTGCTGACATGGGGGCAGCACACAAGCACCAATTTCAGAAAAAGCCAATTGATTTATTGGTGAATTATCAGTGCAAGGAAAAACAGAATAACTAAAGGAAACCCTTGCAAACACATGAAGAACATGCAAACGTTACGAATATGGTCAGATTAAACAACAGGGCCAAGAATACAAAGCTGCATTGTTAACCACTGCTCCATTATTATGAGAAATAATAATTGTTATATGTGGAAAATTATATTGTTTTTTCAATCCCCTGGGACCATATTTTTAAAAGTGTTGAAAGAAAACTTACAGTAAGTAGTTGTAAAATTCTAAATAATTCGAATATCAAAAAGATGTTAGCAGCTTTAAAGTTTAAATGTATTCATGCCTAACACCTTTGGACAAAAGCTATTCAGTAAATTAATTTTATCATCAAGGTTCAGTTAGTTTTTATTTTTTCTGTCCTTTTCTTTAGTTTTAGCAAATTAATTTCCATTCAGATTTGTAAATGACTAACTAAATTGTGATTAAAATATAACAGTACCTGGAACTGCAAAAATAAGACAGAACAGAAGAGAAACTCATTAAATGAACTTTTGCAATGCATATGTTTTGCTAAATTATAAATCATGAATAAATGTGAATATCTCACAAAATGTAGTGGGGCTTTTTTGGCAAATAGAAATTAAAGACCCTTGAACAGAGCCGGAGCCTGACACCTCAACAATGACAATTTTTCGATTTTTGATTAATGTTTTGAATTTTTTTTTTAATATGTTTCATCCCATTATTCTTTCATTCAGAAAATTGTTATGATAGTTCTGTATATTTGTAAAAGGTTGGACAATATTCTTTAAAAAATGCAAAACCCTGCATTCTGTATTAACATAACAAAATTATATTTTAATGTTTACTTAAATAACCTGTTACAACAGTTACCACTGCTCCTGATTTCTGGCATTGGCTGTGACACTGACAGCACACCAATAGTATGGAAGCCAGTGATCTCAGCAGGTGCCAGCAAAGATGCTGTAATGCCCCCCTAAGAATTGTTGATCTCACTAATAGGCGGACATGTGATATCAGCACCACAGACAATAGAGTGGTGGATGCCTGCAAGAGGACTCAGGGAAAATGAGAACAATGTAGTTTGCTAGTTTGTTCCAAACTGTGTCCAGGGACTTATCAATATATAAAGTATATAAAGCTGAGTGTGTGTGTGTGTGTGTGTGTGTGTGTGTGTTTGTGTGTGTGTGTGTGTATGTTTGCTAAAGAAATCTGTACCGTCGCATTTACAATCACGAAATTTTGCACAGAAACCTTATTTTATTCAGGAAACATCATAGACTATCTTGAGGGGAACTACAGTTATTCGCCAAAAAAATTGCTTACATTAAAGTCAATGCAGCTGGTAATGGATCTGTTATTATAGACTCCTATTATGGACAGAGAAAGATACACACAGAGAATTCCACACACAGAAAGAAACATATTCCCATGTTTCTATTTTCTATATTTTCAGGTCACTAATAAGAGCTCTGATTGGTTGCTCTAGGCAACAAAGGACATTATTAGTGTAAGACAGCTTATGTGTCATTTAGTATGATTTTGGTGGAGAGATGGATAGAGTGAGCTAGAGAGACAGTCAGACAGAGAAATAGAGAGAGACAAACAGAGAGATAGACAGAGTGATTGACAGAGAGACAGACAGAAACAGACAGAGACAGATACAGAGAGAGAGGCAGACAGGGAGACAGAGAGAGCCAGACACAGAGAGAGAGAGAGAGGCAGACAGGGAGACAGAGAGAGCCAGACACAGAGAGAGAGAGAGAGGCAGACAGGAAGAGAGACAGAGAGACGGGGAGACAGCGAGAGAGACAGAGAAAGAGACAGAAAGGCAGACAGAGAGACAGATAGAGGCAGAGAGACAGACAGAGACAGATAGAGAGAGATGGCAAGAGAAACACAGATAGAGACAGACTGAGAGAGACAAAGAGATAGACAGGTAAACACAGAGAGAGAAACAGAGAGACTAACAGAGAGAGGCAGACAGGGAGAAAGACAGAGAGAGAGACAGATGGAGAGAGAAAGACACAGACAGAGACACAGACAGAGAGACAGAGAAACAGAAAGACAGAGATATAGAGGGAAACAGAGAGGGATAGACACAGACAAAGACAGGCAGAGAGACAGAGAGATAAAGAGAGAGACAGAGAGCTGGAGAGACAGAGAGAGACACAGTGACATAGTGAGACATAGCGAGACAGAGAGAGAGAGACAGAGAGAGAAAGATAGACAGAGAGATACAGACAGAGAGAGACAGACAGAGATACAGACAGAGAAAGACAGACAGAGAGAAACAGACAGAGAGAGACAGACAGAGAGGGAGAGTAGGAGACAGACAGAGAGACATTTAGTTACTATCTGGTACTTTAGCTAGTTAACAATATAAATGAGCTATGAGGGATTCAAAAGAACAAATTAATGGAAAGATATCCCCATACAAAATAAACATTTAATAGATATGCATTAAAAACATGTGGAATCAAAGACAATCTGATAGTACCCTCATGTAGCAGTTACAATCAGACACAAAGGGGAAAAAAAGTAGACGGGTAGGAGGGTTAGTGTTAGGGATAGAGTAGAGCGCGGTTTGTGGTTCGTGGTTCTCCACTTCGCGGCTCGAGTGATTTTGGGGGCTGTTCTAGATCGAACTAGAACTCGAGCTTTTTGCTAAAGCTCGATAGTTTTAGATACGTTCGAGAACGGTTCTAGCAGCAAAAAAAACAGCTAATTCCTAGCTGGCTTTCCGCTGTAATAGTGTAAGTCACGCTGTGACTCACACTATTATGACATTTCAGTGTATAGTGTGCGGGAACAGCGCATTCAGATCACTGCTGTATGTATAATCGCCATTTTTTTTTTTCCTTGTCTTCCTTCCCTAAGCGCGCGCGTGTTGTGGGGCGGGCCAGCATGTCAGCCAATCTAGGACACACACACAGCTAAGTGGACTTTTAGCCAGAAAAGCAACGGCATGTGTGATAGGATGTCCATGTCACATATCCCTGCATTATAAAACCGGACATTTTCCTCCAGCACGTCATTATCTGCATTCTGCGTCCTTGGTGTCAGACATCACTGGCGCAGCTCCTATCGCCGATACTGCTGTATACGCTCCATACACAGCGCTGGACAGCTTAGGGATAGCACTTTCTATCAGTCCTTTTAAGGGCTCATACCGGTAGGGTCAGATCCATAGGTGACAGGTCCGTGAAAACAGAGTTTAACAGCTACACAAGATAACAGCGTCTGTGTAGCTAAGGTCAGGGATTTCCTCGCTGCATTTCCCGATTAGGAGGGATAGAAAGGCAGGCTTCCTTTCCTCTACCCAGAGACCCACAACCCTGGCACTGTACCCTCCTGCCCTTTGCACAGTCAAACTCATTGTTACTAAGCCATTATACTATCAAACACTGAGTGAACTTAGTGGCATCCGAAACGTGGCTGTTGGACTTCTGTATAGTCCCACTAGTGCAAAGATATTTGCAGCACGTCTGCTTGCATTGCACACTCCAACTCATTGTTACTAAGCCATTATACTATCAAACACTGAGTGAACTTAGTGGCATCATAAACGTGGCTATTGGACTTCTGTATAGTCCCACTAGTGCAAAGATATTTGCAGCACGTCTGCCTGCATTGCACACTCCAACTCATTGTTACTAAGCCATTATACTAGCAAACACTGAGTGAACTTAGTGGCATCCTAAACGTGGCTATTGAACTTCTGTATAGTCCCACTAGTGCAAAGATATTTCCAGCATGTCTGCCTGCATTGCACACTCCAACTCATTGTTACTAAGCCATTATACTAGCAAACACTGAGTGAACTTAGTGGCATCCTAAACGTGGCTATTGGACTTCTGTATAGTCCCACTAGTGCAAAAATATTTGCAGCACGTCTGCCTGCATTGCACACTCCAACTCATTGTTACTAAGCCATTATACTAGCAAACACTGAGTGAACTTAGTGGCATCCTAAACGTGGCTATTGGACTTCTGTATAGTCCCACTAGTGCAAAGATATTTGCAGCATGTCTGCCTGCATTGCACACTCCAACTCATTGTTACTAAGCCATTATACTAGCAAACACTGAGTGAACTTAGTGGCATCCTAAACGTGGCTATTGGACTTCTGTATAGTCCCACTAGTGCAAAGATATTTGCAGCACGTCTGCCTGCATTGCACACTCCAACTCATTGTTACTAAGCCATTATACTAGCAAACACTGAGTGAACTTAGTGGCATCCTAAACGTGGCTATTGGACTTCTGTATAGTCCCACTAGTGCAAAGATATTTGCAGCACGTCTGCCTGCATTGCACACCCCAACTCATTGTTACTTACTAAGACATTATAATACCAAAAATTGAGTAAACTTAGTGGCATACAAGAAGTGGCTGTTGTACTCCATTAGTGCCCCACTGGTGCAAATCTATGTGCAGCACCTCTGCATGACACCCACCCGCCCTGTTTTTAATAAGCTATAATGATAGCAAAAAATACTGCCATTTAGTGGCATCATAGAACTGGATGTTGTATTTCATTATTGTCCCACTGGTGCCAAGCTATTTCTAGCACCTGTGCAGGACACCCTCCTGCTCTGTTTTTAATAAACTATAATGATAGCAAAAAATACTGCCATTTAGTGGCATACAAGAAGTGACTGTTGGACTTCCATTAGTGTCCCACTGGTGCAAATCTATTTGCAGCACCTCTGCATGACACCCTCATGCACATTTTGCTACGCTAATTTTATAGCAAACTCAGGGAATTCCTTGCTGCATTTGATCATTCGGAGGGATAGAAAGTGATGCTTCCTTTAGCTTTTCCTTCTGTTCATAGACAGCATCTCCAAGTCCACACCCGAAGAGCAATTTCTCCTCCACGTCTAAGTGTGGAGAGGCAGCTAGTGCGCATGCGTGTGCCGATTTACCCCAGCTGCAGCCTAACTACAGTGTTTCGCCTAGTGAGTATGCTCAGCCTGACTGTGCCATTCCTGAGGCTAAGTCTTCATTTCGGGATACAGCGCATGCTCCCACACTTAGTGCGAAAAGCCTCTTTGCACAGGTACTTGCATTCCGTGCCGGGTCTAAGTCCTGTTTTGTGCCTAGACACCATGCTAAAGCTGATAGTGTTTTTTCAGAGAGTGTATTTCATGCTACTGAGCATGCTCAGGCACTTACTGCATCAGAGACTAGGTCCGGTAATGAACTCTTTGGCCCTGCCCCTGATGTGGGGGGCCCATATAGACCACAGGGCATCAGGTGTCCTGACAATGTGGCCAGGTTACTCCCAAATGGCTTGCAGAGGCCCGCCCCTATGACTTGTCACCTCATTATTGATGGTCAGACGATGACTGGTGAGGTGTTTGTGTCGTGGCAGCCATGAGGTCATTATTGAAGTTGCGGTTCCAAATAGGACGCTAGTTATGCCACTCATGACGTGTCACTCTGCTTTTGTCTCCAGGAGGTGCATTGTGGGCCACCCTGGTTTGGGGCGGACCCAGGTTATAAAACGGGCTGGAGCCAACAAGGAGGTGCGCAGTCTTCTATTATGCTCCGAAAGAGCACACCTCCATGTGTTGAACCCATTGTGGCTTTAGGCCAGAGGTAGGCAGGGATAGGACGTCGATGCAGGCCACCACCACAGTTGGTAACGCAGAACGGTTAAGACCAGCTCCTGTCCTACAAGTCCTGCTTGTGCAGCCCAGTGGCATTAACAGGCCTGTTGCTGCTGATGCGCCTGCTGTCCACAGGTGTGGCCCCAATGCACACGGTCAGCATACTCAATGGCCCCTGTGATGTTAACAGGGAGTTCCTGGGCTGGGTGGGCGTGTGGACCCTGTGACGCTAACAGGGCTCCCAGTCTCCAGATCCGAGTGGCGTCTAACTCGGTTCAGGCTACTATTAGTTTCATAGCCACGCAACTCTGAATCCTCCACCTAACCTTCCAGTTGCCAACCTCTCCTTTTCCATCTGGGAGCACGGTGGACATTGACTGCTGATGGGGATATATACCTTTCTCTTTCTTTTCTTATTAATTTTCGTTATATAGCGGTAACATAGTATATACCACCTTATCCAAATCTGCCAGTCCCATCGTAACAGATGGTGTTTCTTCATCAAATGTTACTTTTGCTTAACCAACAAACCCACGGACAAAAACTTTTTTCCCCTTTCCAACACACCTGTTCCCCTTTCCACCAGCATTTGTCCTTTTTCAACTCATTTGGTATATGACCAAAAGTGCAACTCTGCAGGGACACCGTACTCAATGCCATCTCAGCACAGCAGCCAGCCCTCAGTCCCTCAGATGTGGACAAGTAAAAGACCATTTCCTCCTATCCATGACAAAGCATTGAGATTCACTCTGTGCAGCACTGGTGTTTACTGGAAAAGCAGATCTAAGAATCCGTACCACCTTCTGCAGATACTCCTGTATACGTGCGTCCCTTTCTATGGCAGGAATTATTTCGCCAAATTTTGTCTTGTACCGGGGATCTAAAAGTGTGGCAACCCAGTAGTTAGCATTACTTCGAATTCGTACAATCCGAGGGTCATGTTGTAGGTAGTGCAGCAAGAAGGCGCTAATGTGTCTTGTGCATCCAGGAGGACCAAGTGCTTGGTGTGTTGGTGGCAGAGAGGTGAGAATCGTGCCTCCTTCCTCTGCCCTCTCCCCCCAACCTCGCACAACCGAAATTTGAGCAAGCTCTCACTCATCAGCTGAGTCTTCCATGCCCATCGCAAGTTCGTACTCCATTTCTTCATGGGCTCCTGCACCTTCCTCAACAATTTTTGCTGATACTATGCGCCCTTGTTAATAGAGATGAGCGAACCGGTCGCGGTTCGGCTCGAGGCCGGTTCGCCGAACGGGGGTCCCGTTCGAGTTCGGTTCGTCGAACGTTCGACGAACTGAACTCGAACCAATAGGCTATAATGGGAGGCAATCACAAACACATAAAAATGCATTATAAATGTACACAAACAGTTAATAAACATTGCCATAACACTTACCGGTCCCCGCGATCCCTTCTGCACTCTGTCTCCTGCCGCTATTCCGTCCGATGATCGCTTAATCCTCCCGGTGACCTGCACTGCCAGCAGAGATGCAGGACCTATCGTGACGTCAAAATAGCCATGTGACCAGTCACGTGGCTATTATCTCATTGGCTACAGACTGGTCACATGAATATGACGCGTCATGTAGGACCTGCGAGTGCATCTCTCCGGAACACGGTGCACATATGTGTATCGCCGTGTACCGGCGACATGCTCTAGCACACGGTCGACTCCCCGACACAGCCGGTCATTAACGGAGATCACCGTTGCCATAGCAACGCAGTTAGCGGTGACGTCACCGCTAACCGCGGCTCCGAGAGCACCGTTGCTATGGTAACGTGTCTGTCAGCGTTACCGCTGTTACCGCTAGCAGCCAGCACTGATCACTCACGGAGTGAAGGCTGCACGCTGCTTCACGATTGTAGTGAGGATTGTAGTGAGGATGAGGTTCCCCAGCCCCAAGTGATGAGCTGGTGAACCTCATCCTTCCTCACTACAATCGTCACTACTACTACACTAGAAAGAAAGAAGACAGAAGAGCAGGATCGTGGAGGGCTGACAGGGGGTAATAAAGATGGAGTCTCTAATGTGTCTGTGTATTTATTTCTATTAAAGTATTTTTTCTCTGTGTGGTGTTTTTTTTTAACCCTTTATTGGAGATTCTTAATGGCCGGGTCAAACGTGCCTGACATTAAGAATCTCTGGCTTAATACTGGCTAGTAAAATAAAGCCAGCATTAACTCATGATTACCCAACAAGCCACCCGGCTCCAGGGCTGTTGGAAGAGTTGGATACAGCGCCAGATGATGGCGCTTCTATGAGAGCGCCATTTTCTGGGACGGCTGCGGACTGAAATCCGCAGCAGAGGCGCCCAGAAACCTCGGGCTAACCTGTGCTGCGGATTCCAATCCCCAGCTGCCTAGTTGTACCCGGCTGGACACAAAAATGGGGCGAAGCCCACGTCATTTGTTCTTTAATTATTTCATGAAATAAGTGAAATAATTAAAAAAAACGGGCTTCCCTATATTTTTGGTTCCCAGCCGGGTACAAATAGGCAACTGGGGGTTGGAGGCAGCCCGTGACTGCCTGCTGTACCTGGCTAGCATACAAAAATATGGCGAAGCCCACGTCATTTTTTTGGTGGGCAAAAAAATTCTGCATACAGTCCTGGATGGAGTATGCTGAGCCTTGTAGTTCTGCAGCTGCTGTCTGCTCTTCTCCAAACAGATAGACAGCAGCTGCAGAACTACAAGGCTCAGCATACTCCATCCAGGACTGTATGCAGAAGTTTTTTGCCCCCTGAAAAAATTATGTGGGCTTCGCCATATTTTTGTATGCTAGCCAGGTACAGCAGGCAGGTATGGATGCCCCCAACCCCCAGTTGCCTATTTGTACCCGGCTGGGAGCCAAAAATAAAGGGAAGCCCTTTTTTTATTATTTCATGAATTTCATGAAATAATTAGAAAACAAATGACGTAGGCTTCGCCCCATTTTTGTGTCCAGCCAGGTACAACTAGGCAGCTGGGGATTGGAATCCGCAGCACAGGTTGGCCTGAGCTTTCTGGTCCCCACTGCTGCGAATTGCAGTCTGCAGCCGCCTCAGAAAATGGCATTTTCATAGAAGCGCCATATTCTGGCGCTGTATCCAACTCTTCCAGCACCTGCCTGCTATACCTGGCTAGCATACAAAAAAATGGCGAAGCTCACGTCCTTTTTTTGTAGTTTTTTGGCAAAAAAAATAAATAATGCTTCCCTGGATTTTCCATTGCCAGTGAAGGTAACACCAAGCAGTGGGGGTTAGCAGCCAGTAGCTGCTTGGATTACCCTTAGCTACCAATACAAAAAATGCAGCGGGAGCCCATATATATTTTTTTTTAATTATTTATTTAAATAACTAAAAATAAAATGGGCTTCCCTGTATTTTGATTGCTGGACATCACAGTGCTGTAAGAATAAATCTTTAAAAAAATGACGTAGCGCTCCGCGGTATTTTTGATTCTCAGCGCAGATAAAGCAGACAGCTATGGGTTGCCACCCCCATCTGCCTGCCGTTACCTTGGTTGGCAATCAAAATACAGGGAAGCCCATTAATTTTTTCTATTTAAAAAATTACGTTGGGTCCCCCATTTTTGATAGCCAGCTAGGGTAAAGCAGACGGCTGTAGCCTGAAAACCACAGCTGGCAGCTTTACCGTGGTTGGAGATCCAATGTGGAGGTCCCCTCAGGCTCTTTTTTATAATTATTTTATAAATATTAATAATTACACAATAAAAGTAGGGTCCCCCCCAAATTGGATCACCAGCCAAGGTAAAGCGGACAGCTGTGGTCTGGTATTCTCAGGGTGGGAAGGTCCATAGTTATTGGGCCTTCACAGCCTAAAAATAGCAGGCCGCAGGCACCCCATACGTGGCGCATCCACTAGATGCGCCAATCCTGGCGCTTCACCCCAGCTCATCCCGTGCCCTGGTGCAGTGGCAAACGGGGTAATAAATTGGGTTGATACTAGCTGTAAAGTCACCTGAGATCAAGCCCAGCAGTTTGTGATGTCATGGCGTCTATTAGATACCCAACATCATAACCTGTCAGTACTAACAAAACAAAAAAATCGACAAAAGAAATTTATTTGAAAAAACAGTCCCCAAAACATTTCCTCTTTCACCAATTTATTGTAAGAAAAAAAATAAAGGGGTCCCACGACGACTCTGGACCGTCTAGAATATGGGGGGGAGACACTCAGGGAACGTATCCCCCATTTTACAAGGTCGCTGTTACGTCACCGAAAATGGTGACGTAACAGCGACGTCGTTGTCGCTGTCGCTTAGTGTGAACCCAGCTTAACATGAGTTAATGCAATCCATAGTTTTCTCACAGTGCACTCATCCTATCTATATGCTAGTGTGTTTACACTGAACATGATTGTCTAATCTGAACACAACCACATTCCAAATTATCAAAGGTTGTTCACACTTATGTGACCATATTATTTTAGTTTTGTTATTATTTTCCCGCTGAAAATGATTTTAGTTTAGTAACGTTCAAGTGTTCAGCCTCCCTAATGTGGGAAGTATTTGTAAATAAAATTGTTTCTTTTTCTATTTTCCACTTTTGCAGTTTTACAAAAAAATAATAAACCTCTGATATCCTGTAGCTTCAGGACGAGCTACGTTTAACCAAGGGGGAATATGACGCCCTGGCCTATCAGGTCATCACAGGGTTATGTGCAATCTGTCCTTCTGCACAATATCCACCTCCTCCTTGGTTACGGGTCCCCAACTAATGGTGTTGCCAACATCAGCCAATCAAAATCCTAGGAACACTCTGCACCACACCCACCAGACACACCAGTGGACAGCCTGAGTGGAATAGGGTTGCCCACTTGGGTGGTTGGTAAGGGGAGGTCAGGAGTTTCAGGGGTAAGTCAGTAAGAGAGAGTCAGAGAAGGAGAGAGGAGGTCAGGAGCCGGGCTCCTGGGAAGCAACTAGGTAGCAGACGGTGGTCTGTGCCTAGTAGGAGCTGGACCCCCGGTTGCAGGGGATCGTAACAAGGGGCACGTAACTGTTGAGGAGGACAGCCGGCGGCCTTGTACCATCACTGGGCTGGGACCGGGGCACGACGGGGTATGTGGACCCTAGGTCAGGGAGTAGCTTCAGGCAACCTGACAATTTACCCAATGAGAACGGAGCCTTCAAGATCTGCTCTCCACCTGCTCCAAAATCGGGGTGCTAGTGCAACGAGGGGGATAGGACTTTCCACTAAAACGGTCTAGGAAATCCCAAGCATGAACACTGAGAGCAAGCTCCCACAGTTAGCCAAACTGGGGAGCAGGACCCGACTAGTTCAACACTACCAGGACCAACTGACAAGTGAACTTAGTGCCAGGAGGAAGGTCACGGATCACCAGGCAAAACCGGTGGGGACAGGACCCAAACTATCTCCCCTCAGCAGCAGCAGTGTCCAGAACTTTGGTTTACCAAGTTGTCGGTGTCAGCTTTATGGACTGAGTGAGTACGCAAGTGACCTGTTCACCCCCAACGGCACTCCCCAACACCATCACCGAGTCCCGGGACATCTCCCCTACCCGTGGAGGGGTTAAAACACCTAGCTGCCCACGCCATTACCCTCAGGTACTCCCATCTGCAGTGGTGGTACTCCACCTTACCACACACCACAGGTGGCATCACGAACCTTAAATATACAATCCCCTGTAAATACCCCCTTTATTTGAGTGGCCGCACGACCCCCCGGGTCCGGACACTCCTCGAGCCACCGCGGATCCGGATCCGAGCAGCGCGGCTGCTGACATGGGGGCAGCACACAAGCACCAATTTCAGAAAAAGCCAATTGATTTATTGGTGAATTATCAGTGCAAGGAAAAACAGAATAACTAAAGGAAACCCTTGCAAACACATGAAGAACATGCAAACGTTACGAATATGGTCAGATTAAACAACAGGGCCAAGAATACAAAGCTGCATTGTTAACCACTGCTCCATTATTATGAGAAATAATAATTGTTATATGTGGAAAATTATATTGTTTTTTCAATCCCCTGGGACCATATTTTTAAAAGTGTTGAAAGAAAACTTACAGTAAGTAGTTGTAAAATTCTAAATAATTCGAATATCAAAAAGATGTTAGCAGCTTTAAAGTTTAAATGTATTCATGCCTAACACCTTTGGACAAAAGCTATTCAGTAAATTAATTTTATCATCAAGGTTCAGTTAGTTTTTATTTTTTCTGTCCTTTTCTTTAGTTTTAGCAAATTAATTTCCATTCAGATTTGTAAATGACTAACTAAATTGTGATTAAAATATAACAGTACCTGGAACTGCAAAAATAAGACAGAACAGAAGAGAAACTCATTAAATGAACTTTTGCAATGCATATGTTTTGCTAAATTATAAATCATGAATAAATGTGAATATCTCACAAAATGTAGTGGGGCTTTTTTGGCAAATAGAAATTAAAGACCCTTGAACAGAGCCGGAGCCTGACACCTCAACAATGACAATTTTTCGATTTTTGATTAATGTTTTGAATTTTTTTTTTAATATGTTTCATCCCATTATTCTTTCATTCAGAAAATTGTTATGATAGTTCTGTATATTTGTAAAAGGTTGGACAATATTCTTTAAAAAATGCAAAACCCTGCATTCTGTATTAACATAACAAAATTATATTTTAATGTTTACTTAAATAACCTGTTACAACAGTTACCACTGCTCCTGATTTCTGGCATTGGCTGTGACACTGACAGCACACCAATAGTATGGAAGCCAGTGATCTCAGCAGGTGCCAGCAAAGATGCTGTAATGCCCCCCTAAGAATTGTTGATCTCACTAATAGGCGGACATGTGATATCAGCACCACAGACAATAGAGTGGTGGATGCCTGCAAGAGGACTCAGGGAAAATGAGAACAATGTAGTTTGCTAGTTTGTTCCAAACTGTGTCCAGGGACTTATCAATATATAAAGTATATAAAGCTGAGTGTGTGTGTGTGTGTGTGTGTGTGTGTGTTTGTGTGTGTGTGTGTGTATGTTTGCTAAAGAAATCTGTACCGTCGCATTTACAATCACGAAATTTTGCACAGAAACCTTATTTTATTCAGGAAACATCATAGACTATCTTGAGGGGAACTACAGTTATTCGCCAAAAAAATTGCTTACATTAAAGTCAATGCAGCTGGTAATGGATCTGTTATTATAGACTCCTATTATGGACAGAGAAAGATACACACAGAGAATTCCACACACAGAAAGAAACATATTCCCATGTTTCTATTTTCTATATTTTCAGGTCACTAATAAGAGCTCTGATTGGTTGCTCTAGGCAACAAAGGACATTATTAGTGTAAGACAGCTTATGTGTCATTTAGTATGATTTTGGTGGAGAGATGGATAGAGTGAGCTAGAGAGACAGTCAGACAGAGAAATAGAGAGAGACAAACAGAGAGATAGACAGAGTGATTGACAGAGAGACAGACAGAAACAGACAGAGACAGATACAGAGAGAGAGGCAGACAGGGAGACAGAGAGAGCCAGACACAGAGAGAGAGAGAGAGGCAGACAGGGAGACAGAGAGAGCCAGACACAGAGAGAGAGAGAGAGGCAGACAGGAAGAGAGACAGAGAGACGGGGAGACAGCGAGAGAGACAGAGAAAGAGACAGAAAGGCAGACAGAGAGACAGATAGAGGCAGAGAGACAGACAGAGACAGATAGAGAGAGATGGCAAGAGAAACACAGATAGAGACAGACTGAGAGAGACAAAGAGATAGACAGGTAAACACAGAGAGAGAAACAGAGAGACTAACAGAGAGAGGCAGACAGGGAGAAAGACAGAGAGAGAGACAGATGGAGAGAGAAAGACACAGACAGAGACACAGACAGAGAGACAGAGAAACAGAAAGACAGAGATATAGAGGGAAACAGAGAGGGATAGACACAGACAAAGACAGGCAGAGAGACAGAGAGATAAAGAGAGAGACAGAGAGCTGGAGAGACAGAGAGAGACACAGTGACATAGTGAGACATAGCGAGACAGAGAGAGAGAGACAGAGAGAGAAAGATAGACAGAGAGATACAGACAGAGAGAGACAGACAGAGATACAGACAGAGAAAGACAGACAGAGAGAAACAGACAGAGAGAGACAGACAGAGAGGGAGAGTAGGAGACAGACAGAGAGACATTTAGTTACTATCTGGTACTTTAGCTAGTTAACAATATAAATGAGCTATGAGGGATTCAAAAGAACAAATTAATGGAAAGATATCCCCATACAAAATAAACATTTAATAGATATGCATTAAAAACATGTGGAATCAAAGACAATCTGATAGTACCCTCATGTAGCAGTTACAATCAGACACAAAGGGGAAAAAAAGTAGACGGGTAGGAGGGTTAGTGTTAGGGATAGAGTAGAGCGCGGTTTGTGGTTCGTGGTTCTCCACTTCGCGGCTCGAGTGATTTTGGGGGCTGTTCTAGATCGAACTAGAACTCGAGCTTTTTGCTAAAGCTCGATAGTTTTAGATACGTTCGAGAACGGTTCTAGCAGCAAAAAAAACAGCTAATTCCTAGCTGGCTTTCCGCTGTAATAGTGTAAGTCACGCTGTGACTCACACTATTATGACATTTCAGTGTATAGTGTGCGGGAACAGCGCATTCAGATCACTGCTGTATGTATAATCGCCATTTTTTTTTTTCCTTGTCTTCCTTCCCTAAGCGCGCGCGTGTTGTGGGGCGGGCCAGCATGTCAGCCAATCCCGGACACACACACAGCTAAGTGGACTTTTAGCCAGAAAAGCAACGGCATGTGTGATAGGATGTCCATGTCACATATCCCTGCATTATAAAACCGGACATTTTCCTCCAGCACGTCATTATCTGCATTCTGCGTCCTTGGTGTCAGACATCACTGGCGCAGCTCCTATCGCCGATACTGCTGTATACGCTCCATACACAGCGCTGGACAGCTTAGGGATAGCACTTTCTATCAGTCCTTTTAAGGGCTCATACCGGTAGGGTCAGATCCATAGGTGACAGGTCCGTGAAAACAGAGTTTAACAGCTACACAAGATAACAGCGTCTGTGTAGCTAAGGTCAGGGATTTCCTCGCTGCATTTCCCGATTAGGAGGGATAGAAAGGCAGGCTTCCTTTCCTCTACCCAGAGACCCACAACCCTGGCACTGTACCCTCCTGCCCTTTGCACAGTCAAACTCATTGTTACTAAGCCATTATACTATCAAACACTGAGTGAACTTAGTGGCATCCGAAACGTGGCTGTTGGACTTCTGTATAGTCCCACTAGTGCAAAGATATTTGCAGCACGTCTGCTTGCATTGCACACTCCAACTCATTGTTACTAAGCCATTATACTATCAAACACTGAGTGAACTTAGTGGCATCATAAACGTGGCTATTGGACTTCTGTATAGTCCCACTAGTGCAAAGATATTTGCAGCACGTCTGCCTGCATTGCACACTCCAACTCATTGTTACTAAGCCATTATACTAGCAAACACTGAGTGAACTTAGTGGCATCCTAAACGTGGCTATTGGACTTCTGTATAGTCCCACTAGTGCAAAGATATTTCCAGCATGTCTGCCTGCATTGCACACTCCAACTCATTGTTACTAAGCCATTATACTAGCAAACACTGAGTGAACTTAGTGGCATCCTAAACGTGGCTATTGGACTTCTGTATAGTCCCACTAGTGCAAAGATATTTGCAGCACGTCTGCCTGCATTGCACACTCCAACTCATTGTTACTAAGCCATTATACTAGCAAACACTGAGTGAACTTAGTGGCATCCTAAACGTGGCTATTGGACTTCTGTATAGTCCCACTAGTGCAAAGATATTTGCAGCATGTCTGCCTGCATTGCACACTCCAACTCATTGTTACTAAGCCATTATACTAGCAAACACTGAGTGAACTTAGTGGCATCCTAAACGTGGCTATTGGACTTCTGTATAGTCCCACTAGTGCAAAGATATTTGCAGCACGTCTGCCTGCATTGCACACTCCAACTCATTGTTACTAAGCCATTATACTAGCAAACACTGAGTGAACTTAGTGGCATCCTAAACGTGGCTATTGGACTTCTGTATAGTCCCACTAGTGCAAAGATATTTGCAGCACGTCTGCCTGCATTGCACACCCCAACTCATTGTTACTTACTAAGACATTATAATACCAAAAATTGAGTAAACTTAGTGGCATACAAGAAGTGGCTGTTGTACTCCATTAGTGCCCCACTGGTGCAAATCTATGTGCAGCACCTCTGCATGACACCCACCCGCCCTGTTTTTAATAAGCTATAATGATAGCAAAAAATACTGCCATTTAGTGGCATCATAGAACTGGATGTTGTATTTCATTATTGTCCCACTGGTGCCAAGCTATTTCTAGCACCTGTGCAGGACACCCTCCTGCTCTGTTTTTAATAAACTATAATGATAGCAAAAAATACTGCCATTTAGTGGCATACAAGAAGTGACTGTTGGACTTCCATTAGTGTCCCACTGGTGCAAATCTATTTGCAGCACCTCTGCATGACACCCTCATGCACATTTTGCTACGCTAATTTTATAGCAAACTCAGGGAATTCCTTGCTGCATTTGATCATTCGGAGGGATAGAAAGTGATGCTTCCTTTAGCTTTTCCTTCTGTTCATAGACAGCATCTCCAAGTCCACACCCGAAGAGCAATTTCTCCTCCACGTCTAAGTGTGGAGAGGCAGCTAGTGCGCATGCGTGTGCCGATTTACCCCAGCTGCAGCCTAACTACAGTGTTTCGCCTAGTGAGTATGCTCAGCCTGACTGTGCCATTCCTGAGGCTAAGTCTTCATTTCGGGATACAGCGCATGCTCCCACACTTAGTGCGAAAAGCCTCTTTGCACAGGTACTTGCATTCCGTGCCGGGT
The DNA here is from genome assembly GCF_048569485.1 of Anomaloglossus baeobatrachus. Taxonomy (NCBI): domain Eukaryota; kingdom Metazoa; phylum Chordata; class Amphibia; order Anura; family Aromobatidae; genus Anomaloglossus; species Anomaloglossus baeobatrachus. The sequence continues at coordinate 413,996,610 of NC_134355.1, read as the reverse complement.
CTAAGTCCTGTTTTGTGCCTAGACACCATGCTAAAGCTGATAGTGTTTTTTCAGAGAGTGTATTTCATGCTACTGAGCATGCTCAGGCACTTACTGCATCAGAGACTAGGTCCGGTAATGAACTCTTTGGCCCTGCCCCTGATGTGGGGGGCCCATATAGACCACAGGGCATCAGGTGTCCTGACAATGTGGCCAGGTTACTCCCAAATGGCTTGCAGAGGCCCGCCCCTATGACTTGTCACCTCATTATTGATGGTCAGACGATGACTGGTGAGGTGTTTGTGTCGTGGCAGCCATGAGGTCATTATTGAAGTTGCGGTTCCAAATAGGACGCTAGTTATGCCACTCATGACGTGTCACTCTGCTTTTGTCTCCAGGAGGTGCATTGTGGGCCACCCTGGTTTGGGGCGGACCCAGGTTATAAAACGGGCTGGAGCCAACAAGGAGGTGCGCAGTCTTCTATTATGCTCCGAAAGAGCACACCTCCATGTGTTGAACCCATTGCGGCTTTAGGCCAGAGGTAGGCAGGGATAGGACGTCGATGCAGGCCACCACCACAGTTGGTAACGCAGAACGGTTAAGACCAGCTCCTGTCCTACAAGTCCTGCTTGTGCAGCCCAGTGGCATTAACAGGCCTGTTGCTGCTGATGCGCCTGCTGTCCACAGGTGTGGCCCCAATGCACACGGTCAGCATACTCAATGGCCCCTGTGATGTTAACAGGGAGTTCCTGGGCTGGGTGGGCGTGTGGACCCTGTGACGCTAACAGGGCTCCCAGTCTCCAGATCCGAGTGGCGTCTAACTCGGTTCAGGCTACTATTAGTTTCATAGCCACGCAACTCTGAATCCTCCACCTAACCTTCCAGTTGCCAACCTCTCCTTTTCCATCTGGGAGCACGGTGGACATTGACTGCTGATGGGGATATATACCTTTCTCTTTCTTTTCTTATTAATTTTCGTTATATAGCGGTAACATAGTATATACCACCTTATCCAAATCTGCCAGTCCCATCGTAACAGATGGTGTTTCTTCATCAAATGTTACTTTTGCTTAACCAACAAACCCACGGACAAAAACTTTTTTCCCCTTTCCAACACACCTGTTCCCCTTTCCACCAGCATTTGTCCTTTTTCAACTCATTTGGTATATGACCAAAAGTGCAACTCTGCAGGGACACCGTACTCAATGCCATCTCAGCACAGCAGCCAGCCCTCAGTCCCTCAGATGTGGACAAGTAAAAGACCATTTCCTCCTATCCATGACAAAGCATTGAGATTCACTCTGTGCAGCACTGGTGTTTACTGGAAAAGCAGATCTAAGAATCCGTACCACCTTCTGCAGATACTCCTGTATACGTGCGTCCCTTTCTATGGCAGGAATTATTTCGCCAAATTTTGTCTTGTACCGGGGATCTAAAAGTGTGGCAACCCAGTAGTTAGCATTACTTCGAATTCGTACAATCCGAGGGTCATGTTGTAGGTAGTGCAGCAAGAAGGCGCTAATGTGTCTTGTGCATCCAGGAGGACCAAGTGCTTGGTGTGTTGGTGGCAGAGAGGTGAGAATCGTGCCTCCTTCCTCTGCCCTCTCCCCCCAACCTCGCACAACCGAAATTTGAGCAAGCTCTCACTCATCAGCTGAGTCTTCCATGCCCATCGCAAGTTCGTACTCCATTTCTTCATGGGCTCCTGCACCTTCCTCAACAATTTTTGCTGATACTATGCGCCCTTGTTAATAGAGATGAGCGAACCGGTCGCGGTTCGGCTCGAGGCCGGTTCGCCGAACGGGGGTCCCGTTCGAGTTCGGTTCGTCGAACGTTCGACGAACTGAACTCGAACCAATAGGCTATAATGGGAGGCAATCACAAACACATAAAAATGCATTATAAATGTACACAAACAGTTAATAAACATTGCCATAACACTTACCGGTCCCCGCGATCCCTTCTGCACTCTGTCTCCTGCCGCTATTCCGTCCGATGATCGCTTAATCCTCCCGGTGACCTGCACTGCCAGCAGAGATGCAGGACCTATCGTGACGTCAAAATAGCCATGTGACCAGTCACGTGGCTATTATCTCATTGGCTACAGACTGGTCACATGAATATGACGCGTCATGTAGGACCTGCGAGTGCATCTCTCCGGAACACGGTGCACATATGTGTATCGCCGTGTACCGGCGACATGCTCTAGCACACGGTCGACTCCCCGACACAGCCGGTCATTAACGGAGATCACCGTTGCCATAGCAACGCAGTTAGCGGTGACGTCACCGCTAACCGCGGCTCCGAGAGCACCGTTGCTATGGTAACGTGTCTGTCAGCGTTACCGCTGTTACCGCTAGCAGCCAGCACTGATCACTCACGGAGTGAAGGCTGCACGCTGCTTCACGATTGTAGTGAGGATTGTAGTGAGGATGAGGTTCCCCAGCCCCAAGTGATGAGCTGGTGAACCTCATCCTTCCTCACTACAATCGTCACTACTACTACACTAGAAAGAAAGAAGACAGAAGAGCAGGATCGTGGAGGGCTGACAGGGGGTAATAAAGATGGAGTCTCTAATGTGTCTGTGTATTTATTTCTATTAAAGTATTTTTTCTCTGTGTGGTGTTTTTTTTTAACCCTTTATTGGAGATTCTTAATGGCCGGGTCAAACGTGCCTGACATTAAGAATCTCTGGCTTAATACTGGCTAGTAAAATAAAGCCAGCATTAACTCATGATTACCCAACAAGCCACCCGGCTCCAGGGCTGTTGGAAGAGTTGGATACAGCGCCAGATGATGGCGCTTCTATGAGAGCGCCATTTTCTGGGACGGCTGCGGACTGAAATCCGCAGCAGAGGCGCCCAGAAACCTCGGGCTAACCTGTGCTGCGGATTCCAATCCCCAGCTGCCTAGTTGTACCCGGCTGGACACAAAAATGGGGCGAAGCCCACGTCATTTGTTCTTTAATTATTTCATGAAATAAGTGAAATAATTAAAAAAAACGGGCTTCCCTATATTTTTGGTTCCCAGCCGGGTACAAATAGGCAACTGGGGGTTGGAGGCAGCCCGTGACTGCCTGCTGTACCTGGCTAGCATACAAAAATATGGCGAAGCCCACGTCATTTTTTTGGTGGGCAAAAAAATTCTGCATACAGTCCTGGATGGAGTATGCTGAGCCTTGTAGTTCTGCAGCTGCTGTCTGCTCTTCTCCAAACAGATAGACAGCAGCTGCAGAACTACAAGGCTCAGCATACTCCATCCAGGACTGTATGCAGAAGTTTTTTGCCCCCTGAAAAAATTATGTGGGCTTCGCCATATTTTTGTATGCTAGCCAGGTACAGCAGGCAGGTATGGATGCCCCCAACCCCCAGTTGCCTATTTGTACCCGGCTGGGAGCCAAAAATAAAGGGAAGCCCTTTTTTTATTATTTCATGAATTTCATGAAATAATTAGAAAACAAATGACGTAGGCTTCGCCCCATTTTTGTGTCCAGCCAGGTACAACTAGGCAGCTGGGGATTGGAATCCGCAGCACAGGTTGGCCTGAGCTTTCTGGTCCCCACTGCTGCGAATTGCAGTCTGCAGCCGCCTCAGAAAATGGCATTTTCATAGAAGCGCCATATTCTGGCGCTGTATCCAATTCTTCCAGCACCTGCCTGCTATACCTGGCTAGCATACAAAAAAATGGCGAAGCTCACGTCCTTTTTTTGTAGTTTTTTGGCAAAAAAAATAAATAATGCTTCCCTGGATTTTCCATTGCCAGTGAAGGTAACACCAAGCAGTGGGGGTTAGCAGCCAGTAGCTGCTTGGATTACCCTTAGCTACCAATACAAAAAATGCAGCGGGAGCCCATATATATTTTTTTTTAATTATTTATTTAAATAACTAAAAATAAAATGGGCTTCCCTGTATTTTGATTGCTGGACATCACAGTGCTGTAAGAATAAATCTTTAAAAAAATGACGTAGCGCTCCGCGGTATTTTTGATTCTCAGCGCAGATAAAGCAGACAGCTATGGGTTGCCACCCCCATCTGCCTGCCGTTACCTTGGTTGGCAATCAAAATACAGGGAAGCCCATTAATTTTTTCTATTTAAAAAATTACGTTGGGTCCCCCATTTTTGATAGCCAGCTAGGGTAAAGCAGACGGCTGTAGCCTGAAAACCACAGCTGGCAGCTTTACCGTGGTTGGAGATCCAATGTGGAGGTCCCCTCAGGCTCTTTTTTATAATTATTTTATAAATATTAATAATTACACAATAAAAGTAGGGTCCCCCCCAAATTGGATCACCAGCCAAGGTAAAGCGGACAGCTGTGGTCTGGTATTCTCAGGGTGGGAAGGTCCATAGTTATTGGGCCTTCACAGCCTAAAAATAGCAGGCCGCAGGCACCCCATACGTGGCGCATCCACTAGATGCGCCAATCCTGGCGCTTCACCCCAGCTCATCCCGTGCCCTGGTGCAGTGGCAAACGGGGTAATAAATTGGGTTGATACTAGCTGTAAAGTCACCTGAGATCAAGCCCAGCAGTTTGTGATGTCATGGCGTCTATTAGATACCCAACATCATAACCTGTCAGTACTAACAAAACAAAAAAATCGACAAAAGAAATTTATTTGAAAAAACAGTCCCCAAAACATTTCCTCTTTCACCAATTTATTGTAAGAAAAAAAATAAAGGGGTCCCACGACGACTCTGGACCGTCTAGAATATGGGGGGGAGACACTCAGGGAACGTATCCCCCATTTTCTAGGAGTGCGGACCCTTCATGTGAGGAGTGTGGGTGCAATGAATCTGCACTCACTCTTCTCGGGTCCACAGCAGCAGAGTCCATGTCGTAATGGTTGCTACCAAAGCTGCAATGCCCTGCTCATGAGGTAAGGGCATGCCTAATCAGGAGAACTACTGTAGAGGAAGCTCTGCTCACTGGTATATAGGTGCTCAGAGGTAATAATAGATAAAATTAGTGAGTAACCTCGGCACTCTAAATCTCCCAGACTAAGTCAGTAAGTCACAACGGATAGTAAAGCAAAATCACTCTTTATTGGTCCGTATTAAGAAAAAAAAATTTTCATAAGCATATATGTTTTTGTCCAAAACAAGTTACAAATGACGTTTCGGCCTGAGCCTTCGTCAGATTGGACTTATCTGCATGTAATCATGAAAAATGACAATAATCAGTATCACATAAGAGTGAGAGAACAATAACATAAACTCGAACAATGTAGAGGTACAATTGGGATGCAGCAAAAAAATTGCAACACAGCAAGAAATGAAACACATGATACAAATGTCATAATACAGTACAAGGACAATATAGTAATGACAAATATGGGGTCAGAGTAAGCTTAGACAGCTCTGGTACGAAAGAGATGTCAATCATAAAGTAACATGTGCAGTAGGTGTAGAGCTACAGTATGCATGGCAGAGCTAATGAGTAGACCGACCATAGAAAAAGAACGGAGAAAAAGTGGAGAAAAAGTGGAGAAAAAAATGGATAAAAAGTGGATAAAAAGTGGATAAAAAGTGGAGAAAAAAATGGAGAAAAAGTGGAGAAAAAGTGGAGAAAAAGTGGAGAAAAAATGGAGAAAAAGTGGAGAAAAAAATGGATAAAAAGTGGAGAAAAAGTGGAGAGAAAAAGTGGAGAAAAAGTGGAGAAAAAGTGGAGAAAAAAATGGAGAAAAAGTGGAGAAAAAGTGGAGAAAAAGTAGAGAAAAAAGTGGAGAAAAAGTGGAGAAAAAGTGGAGAAAAAAGTGGAGAAAAAGTGGAGAAAAAAGTGGAGAAAAAGTGGAGAAAAAAATGTAGAAAAAGTGGAGAAAAAAGTGGAGAAAAAGTGGAGAAAAAGTGGAGAAAAAAAATGGAGAAAAAGTGGAGAAAAAGTGGAGAAAAAATGGAGAAAAAGTAGAGAAAAAAATGGATAAAAAGTGGAGAAAAAAATGGATAAAAAATGAAGAAAAAAGTGGAGAAAAAGTGGAGAAAAAGTGGAGAAAAAGTGGAGAAAAAGTGGAGAAAAAGTGGAGCACCCTTTGGTGCCTTTCATGTGGCACTAAGGGGTGCTTAGCTTTGTATTTAGCCAAAAAAATGAAAAAAAAAATGACGTAGGGTTCCCCCTAGTTTTGTAGCCAGCTAGGGTAAAGCAGACGGCTGCAGCCTGCAGACCACAGCTGGCAACCTCACCTTGGCTGGTAATCCAAAACAGAGGGCACCCCACGCTGTTATTTTAAATTAAATAAATAATTAAAAAAAAAAACACGTAGGGGTCCCCCAAAATTGGATCACCAGCCAAGGTAAAGCAGACAGCTGAGGCCTGATATTCTCAGACTAGGGAGGTCCATGGTTATTGGACTCTCCCCAGCCTAAAAATAGCAGGCCGCAGCCGCCCCAGAAGTGGCGCATCCATTAGATGCGCCAATCCTGGTGCTTCGCCCCAGCTCATCCCGCGCCCTGGTGCGGTGGCAAACGGGGTAATATATGGGGTTAATACCAGATGTGTAATGTCACCTGGCATCAAGCCCTGGGGTTGGTGAGGTCAGGCGTCTATCAGATACCCGACATCACCAACCCAGTCAGTAATAAAAAAAAATAGACGACAAACACATTTTTATTTGAAAAAACACTCCCCAAAACATTCCCTCTTTAACCAATTTATTAGAATGAAAAACAAATCCAGGTCTGCTGTAATCCAAGGGGTTGCCATGACGATCCACACTGTCCCAGTCAATGAAGAGCAGAATGTTCCCCATTGGCTGGGAGAGCAGTGCAGTGACCTGAGCTAACATCAATGGGTCAGCCCAGGTCACTGCAGGGCATGACAAGTGCTGCTGTCAGCGAGGTACATTACCTGCGCTGATCTCCAGCACACTGACAGCCCCTGTCACTGAGTTCAATGACTGCCGCCTTCACAGCCAAATATCGCGAGAGGCCCGTGACGTCACCGCTAGTCAGTCTCGGGTCGGAAGCGAGAGAAGGTGATGTGACAAGCGGCGGCCATGGAGGATAGTGACAGCGCTTAGGTCGGGATGGCGGGACTTCATCACCGCAGGTAAGCCGAGCGGGACCATGTGTGCAGAGTGTGTGTGTGTGTGTGTGTACGTGTGTACATGCCGCATGCAGGAGTGGGCGGAGTGAGCTGAGCGGGGAAGTGTGGGCTTCCTGCACGTAACTAGGATAAACATCGGGTTACTAACCAAAGCGCTTTGCTTGGATACCCGATGTTTATCTTGGTTACCAGCTTCTGGCAGGCTGCCAGCGATGGCTCCTGTACACTGTAGCTGTAAAAAGTCCTGCTTTTTGCTGCTAGAACCGTTCTCGAACGTATCTAGAACTATCGAGCTTTTGCAAAAAGCTCGAGTTCTAGTTCGATTTCGAACATCCCCCAAAATCACTCGAGCCTAGAACTGGAGAACCTTGAACCACGAACCGCGCTCAACTCTACTTGTTAATCCCTATCCCCCACCATGACTGCCACCTAGGTGCCGCTCACCGTATGGACCTTGTAGATCTTATTATCCCTTCTGCATATGACTCCTCCTGTACTTCCTCCCCTTCCTCTTGGACCAACACCTGACTCCGAATAATGCCTACAGTGTGCTCCATCTTGTAGATGACCAGAATTGTAACGCTGAGAATGGCATCGCCAGTGCTAAACATCTTCGTCGACATTTGTAAACTGTGTAGAAGGGTGCATAGGTCCTTGATCTGACACCACTCCAGCAGCGTGATCTGCACCACCTCTGGATCAAGTTAGCCCAGGGTATACATCATACCGTATTTCAGCAGGGCTCTGCGGTGCTGCCACACACGCTGCAACATGTGCAGATTCCAATTCCTGCGTGTCCGAACATCTCATTTCCTGCGTTTAACCGCCAGACCCTAAGACTTCAGGAGTGATGAAAGTTGTTGAGCTGCTGGGTGCGAAGGATGAAAGTGAGCACATAGCAGCGTGCCCGCTGCACAAGGCCATGTAGGCCGGGATGGTATTTTAAAAATTGCTGGAGAATCAGATTCAACACATGAGCCATACAAGGCACGTTTGTCACATTGCCCTGATGAATGGCCGCAGACAGGTTTGCATCATTGCCGCACACGGCTGTTAAGTCACCAACGTAGTCTACTCAATCAATTTGTACTCCGGTCGCCAGGTGACAACATGTTCCTTTCGTGCATAGTGCTGATGATGGGAAAGGAGTCAATGCCTGCGGCGCAGGTGGACGCAGGTTATGGTCACCCACTGGGTTGCGTTACCTTGACAGATACAGAACCACAGGCTGAATGTAAGTGGTGGGTATCTCACAGATGAAGTACCATCATTCAGCTACAACCAATGGGAAGACACCACACCCTTTTTTAGGCCCCTCCTGTCTGCAGACCACTGCCAGACAAAGCTATGAACCTCTTGTTACTGTTACCCCCAGTTCAGTTTTATGAGTTTGTGTGCTTGCTTCCTGACTACTTTTCCTGCTTGCTGTTTATGTACCTCGTTGGCCGATCCGCATTTCACCTCTGCTTGTTTTCTGATTAAGTCCTGGCCATCCCATTCTGTTCCTCTTCCTCAATTAATGTTTTTGACGCTGCATGACTACTATTCTCTGGAACTGCAGCCTTCCACAGGTATTGATCAACTTGGGCCCTGTGTAATTCCAAATCACTGTATAGGGGTTAAAGGGTTTCAGGGTTCTGGGTGTCCAGCTTGGTGAGTGGCTTGCCTCTAGCCTATCCTTTACAGCCCATCTGAGTGTGTCGATCCAGGCAGGCGTTACACCGTGCCCTCTGCAGAACGCCATGTAGGCCGGGATAGTGTTTTAAAAATTGCTGGACAACCAGGTTCAACACGTGAGCCATACAAGGCACGTGTGTCACATTGCCCTGAAGAAGGGTCGCAGACTGGTTTGCATCATTGTCGCACCCGACCTTCCCTGACTGCTGGTTGAGTGTAGACAACCATTGATGAAACCCGGTCTCACTCTCCATAGCTAACCGTCCACAATTCCTCAGTGGTGTCTCACATTTCCCCTACATTTCAAAGTAAACATTTGACCGCCTGATGGCCTTGAGCTCTGCTGCCAGCATAGTAAGGAGGTGTGTGGGATTCCTTGGGCGCAGTTACAAGGAAGGGTGGCCTGACCACACAGGGTCTGGGCCGAGGTGGAGGACCCACACGAGGTTGAGGAGGCAGAAGCAGTGGAGGAACTTGTACATACAGAGGAAGGATTGACACTCAAGTCGTGGGGACGGCAAGACTTGTACAGCAAACCCTTCTCCATCTCTCACCATAGTTACCCAGTGCCCAGTCAGCAACATGTAACTCCCCTAATATAACTGAATAGGATAACTGAAGTGAGCACTAATATATATATTATGAGTGCAAGCCAAAAAATACATACTATACAAAGGATAAGGCTGCACATCAAACATAGATAATGGTATAATGCCTCAAGCATATGGAAAAATATTGGAATATACAATGAAAAATGCTACTTGCTAATTTGAACATGTGAATAATGAATTGCATACCTGCTATGAATATTAGGAAAAAGGAGATATTTAGCAATCGCATTGATCAATGTAACTGAGCCCCAAAGCCTCGTCAAGGCATATCTCTATATTGGGGTCCCTAGCTCTGTGACCCTAACTGTGTGTCATCTCATTGCAATTAAAAACTGCTGTGGGTGGAGAGGGGTAACTAAGGACTTTCTTATATAGGAGATGGAAAAAACATGGCCGAAAGGGGCGGAGCTGTGTTCACATTCAGAAAAAAAACTACATATAACTGAATAGGATAACTGAAGTGAGCACTAATATATATATTATGAGTGCAAGCCAAAAAATACATACTATACAAAGGATAAGGCTGCACATCAAACATAGATAATGGTATAATGCCTCAAGCATATGGAAAAATATTGGAATATACAATGAAAAATGCTACTTGCTAATTTGAACATGTGAATAATGAATTGCATACCTGCTATGAATATTAGGAAAAAGGAGACTCCCCTGTCCATGCTTACTGGTCCAAGTATCTGTGGTGAAATGCACCGTCACACACAGAGTTTCTCAAGGAATCGGTGAGGTTGTGTGTGACCTGCTGTGGTAGCGCGGGCACGCCTTTCTTGGAGGAGTGACGACTGGCCATCGGCTCTTGGGGCCCTGAAATGGCATAAGGTCTCGAAAATCCTCGGTCTCAAAAGGGTTTGAAGGCAGCCTTTCTGTTGCCAACAAGTTGCAGATGATGAAACTCAACCTCTTAGGCATGTCATGCCCTTCGAAAATCATGTAAAACACAGCGAGGGGACTCCAACCACAGTCTCCCTCGTTTCTACTAATTGAGCCACACACACCCCACTTGACTGGCATCAGTTGACCCACCTTTTGAAAAAGAAAAAGATGCTTTGCATGAAGCACTCTCAAAAATACGCGTGCCTTTCACCTCCCCTGGATGACCCAGGGGAAGAAAAGTCCTCTGAGAGCCATGACTTGTTCATCTTGGTTCTTTTACAAACACAGCGAGGGGACTCCAACCACAGTCTCCCTCGTTGCCACTAATTGAACCACACACACCCCACTTGACTGGCATCAGTTGACGCCCCTTTTGAAAAAGAAAAAGATGCTTGGCATGAAGCACTGTCAAAAATACGCGTGCCTTTCACCTCCCCTGGATGACCCAGAGGAAGAAAAGTCCTCTGAGAGCCATGACTTGTTCATCTTGGTTCTTTTTTGAAAAGCGAGGGGACTCCAACCACAGTCTCCCTCGTTTCCACTAATTGGGCTACACACACCCCACTTGACTGGCATCACTTGATCCCCCTTTTCAAAATGAAACAGATGCTTTGCATGAAGCACTCTCAAAAATATGCGTGCCTTTCGCCTCCCCTGGATGACCCAGGGGAAGAAAAGTCCTCTGAGAGCCATGTCCACATTGTCAGTGGACAGACACGTGTGCTTATCTGCCAGCAGACCCCCAGCAGCACTGAAGACAGGTTCCGAGAGAACGCTGGCTGCAGGACACGACAAGATCCCCAAGGCGTACGTGGCAAGCTCAGGCAATTTATCCAGATTGGAAGCCTAAAATGAGCAGGGCTCAAGTTGCACAATAATGGCATCGACGTTTCCTTGCATATACTCATATATCTGTGTGTCCTCCTCTTTTTCCTTGTCCAGCTCTTTTGTTTTCACATGAGTATATGTCCTTGTCACTTTCCCATGTGTTTGTGTTGTGAGTTGTTTGTCACCTTTTGGACACCTTTGAGGGTGTTTTCTAGGTGTTTTTATGTGTTTGTGAATGCCTGCCATTGTTTCCTATGCGGTTCGAGTTCGGTTCGTCGAACGTTCGACGAACCGAACTCGAACGGGACCTCCGTTTGCCGAACCGAACTCGAGCCGAACCACGACCGGTTCGCTCATCTCTAGTTAGGGAATGAGGATTTTATTTTTCATTAATCAGGGACTAAGGTTAAATGATAGGGTTTCAACCACTTTAAAACTGAATGCTATCTGCTTAAGGCTATGTGCGCACACTGCGTATTTTTGACGCTGCGTTTTTGTGCGTTTTTGGCCGCTAAAAACGCACAAAAACGCACCTGCGTCGAAAAAACGCGGCAAAAAACGCACGCGTTTTGCCGCGATTTGGTGCGTTTTTTTGCTGCGCTTTTGCTCACTGCGTCCTTATGCGTTTTTTATCAGTGAACAAAAAAAAGGTCTGATGTCATTTCCTTCTTCAATGTGTTCTTCATTCTCCACTAGTGTATGCAGAAGAGCAGACAGCTGCAGAATTACAAGGCTCAGCATACTCCATCCAATAGTGTATGCAGGAGAGCAGACAGCAGCTGCAGAACTACAAGGCTCAGCATGCTCCATCCAGGACTGTATGCTTGAGGGAGAGTCAGGGGGAGCAGACCTACAAGGCTCAGCATCCTCCATCCAATAGTGTATGCAGGAGAGCAGACAGCAGCTGTCGAAATACAAGGCTCAGCATCCTCCTTCCAGGACTGTATTCAGGATTTCTTTGCCCCCCCAAACAAAAAAAATGACGTGGGCTTCGCCATATTTTTGTATGCTAGCCGGGTACAGCAGGCAGGTACGGGCTGCCCCCAACCCCCAACTGCCTATTTGTACCCGGCTGGGAACCAAAAATATAGGGAAGCCCTTTTTTTTTAAATTATTTCATGAATTTCATGAAATAATTTAAAAAAAAAATGACGTGAGCTTCGCCCAATTTTTAAGTCCAGCCGGGTACAACTAGGCAGCTGGGGATTGGAATCCACAGTGCAGGGTGCCCATGCTTTCTGGGCACCCCCGCTGTGAATTGCAGTCCCGCAGCCACCCCAGAAAATGGCGCTTTCATAGAAGCGCCATCTTCTGGCGCTGTATCCAACTCTTCCAGCTGCCCTGAAGCTGGGTGGCTCGCCGGGTAATAATGGGGTTAGGGCTAGCTGTATAGCTGGCCCTAAGCCCGAAATTCATGGTGTCATGCCAATATTAGACATGGCCACCATGAATTTCTAGTAAAGATAAAAAAAACACAACACACAGAAAAATATTTTTATTAGAAATAAAACACAACACAATTAGTGACTCCATCTTTATTGAAATAAAGAACCCCCCCTCTGCAGTAATCCTGGGTCAGGGTCCCGCGCCGTCCAATCCGGATCCAATATCATCTGATCGGTTTGCTGGAAGGCAAAGCGATCAGATGATGTGTCAGGATCAAGTGCCTGAATCCCATCACACATCAGCTGATTGTATAAAAGCTGTTTATACAATCAGCTGATGCATCGGTGCAAAAAAAAATAAAAAAAATAATACTCACTTATGTGCTGATTACCGGTAGCTCCTGCAGCGATGGGGCGGGAGTCTGATCCTGTCCGATCGCTGCAGCAGCTGCCGGTAATCAGGGATGAAGTCTCCTGACGCATCCGCTGATACCGGCCGGGCGCCCGCGTCACCGCGATACTTACGATCACCTGATGCGTCAGGTGACTGCATCAGGTGATCCATCGCCAGGTCCTGCATCCATCGGAGGTTTCCCGGCCGTCTGCACACAGCCGGAGAGGGGGTGGCGATACCGTGAGAGGAGATGGGAGCGGGCATGGCACCGGGAGGCTGCAGACAGGTGAGTATAACTTTTTTTTTTCTACTGTTAACTTTTGTTTTCGCAGCCGCTTCCACCTCCCGCCCAGACGGCAGCATACATGCACAGGACGGGAGATGGAAGCGGCGGTGACAGTACCGGGAGGATTCACGCTTCTGTATATACTGACAGAAGGAATCCTCTTCCTGTACACGTCACTTTACTACCCACCTCCTGCGTTTATAGCTGCGTTTTTGGTCTTAGAAACGCACCAAAACGCACCAAAACGCAGCTATTTGCGTTTCTCATTGCGTCTTTCAACATCCCATTAAACTCAATGGATGAAAAGCGCAGTGAAAAACGCGGGAATAATTGACATTCTGCGTTTTTGTGGCACCACAAAAACGCAGCTGAAAAAAAACAGATGTGTGCGGACAGCAAAAATGAAAACTCATAGACTTTGCTGGGGAAGCAAAGTCCTGCAGTTTTGAGGCCAAAAACGCACCCGAAAAACGCGCAAAAACGCCATGAAAAACGCACTTTGCGCACATAGCCTTAAGATGTGAAAATAATCTCTTGTTCTGGTTGATTTTTTCTGTCCATGGACAACATAATCATTTAAATAGACCTTGTGATGGTTAATTACCACTATCTTGTGCCTAAAATGCAATTCAACACTTAAACACATTAAACTAAAATTGTCTAAACTGCCCAGTGGCATCAACCAACAGGAGCATGTGTATGGGTGCCTCCCAACTATCCCATGACAGACAATGCCAGGAGAGAAAAAGATCAAGATTGCTGAATTTCAGCATCTTAAACGGGTAGTCCCTACTCAAAGATCTTATTCCAATATGTAGTCAGTGTAATATAATTAGAAATGTATTATAGTTTTCCTGATATAGCCATGTCTTTTACCTCATGTGCAGGGCACATTCATAGTTACGATCAGTCATATATTGACATATAAGTGACAGTTGTTTAGTTATTTAGTTGGATGCGGATGTAAGCATATATACCTAAGCTGTAATGTCCTTCACTTGAGGTAAGAGCCATGACTATATTAGAAGAACTCTACTACATTTCCAATTTGATGTATTTGCTATTATTATTATTATTACACCAACTACATATTGGGATAAGATCTGGGAATAACTTTTTAATCCTTCATTCTCTTTGGAGGTAACCCGCTTGAAGAGGAGTCTCTCGAAAAAACATAGGAACACTTGCTTGAGCCAAGCATTCATGTGTGTGAAGGTGTCAGGAGAGAAAAAATGTTTATGGAACTGCAAGGGGGAGTTACTGCACGTTTTTCCACACAGAAAGCTCATTGGTGGACTCAATGGGTTCAATTTATCGAAATTTAGATAAACATTTTCCAGAAGACCTCCACTTTGCTCCTCTTTTAAATGTGTCTCTACTTCTATATACCTCACTTCTATCTCAGTAATGGGAATGTCTTCACTGAATACAGATTTTACCTGTGAATTGACAATTATAATAATTACTGATCAATTATGTCAGAAAAGGCAGGAAATTTGTCTATTAAGATATGTTACAAAGTTGTTTATTTTCAAGTAAAACACTCGTGCATGCTCTTATTATCTCCTGGGTCGACAACTGCAACCTCCTGCTCTGTGGCCTCCCTTCTAACACTCTCGTAACCCTACAATCTATCCTAAACTCTGATGCCCAACTAATCCACCTGTCTCCTCACTATTCCTCAGTCTCTCCACTCTGCAAGTCTCTTCACTGGCTTCCTGTTACCCAAAGACTCAGTTTCAAAAGACCCACGATGACTTACAAAGCCATCCATAACCTGTCTCCTCTATACATCTGTGACCTAGTTTCCCGGTACCTACCTACACACAACCTCCATTCTTCAGAAGATCTCCTTCTCGACTCCCCTTTTTTCTCCTATTCCCACATTTGCATACAAGATTTCTGCCGTACCTCCCCCATTCTCTGGAACTCTCTACCACAACATGAGACTTGACTACCATGGAAACCTTCAAATGGAACCTGAAGACCCAACTATTCAGACAAGCCTACATTCTGCAGTAACCTTCAGTCCACTCTACTGCTGCCCGACCAGCTGTACCCTTACCTACTTTATCCTCTCCCATCCCTTGTAGATTGTGAACCCTCACGGGCAGGGTCTTCTCCTCCTGTACCAGTCTGTGCCTTGTATTGTTCATGATTATTTTACTTGTCTATGTATGCCCCCCCCTTTTTCACATGTAAAGCAGCATGGAATGGATGGCATAATAATAATAATAATAATAATAATAATAATAATAATAATATATTGATTTATTAAATAAAAATTAAAATGATGGTTACACTTTAAAAACCATTTTTTTTGCAACTTTGGGTGACTTTATCAAACCAGTTTCTATCTACACATAGTTCTTTTTACTTACATAATATACCACAAGGTCACACCCAAATGGTGGTAAAAGGACAATTTTTTGTTGCTATTCTTGTAATTAGCTACTTAGGTGTATTTTTGGGTTAAAACATACATAAAATCACAGCATTCGAAACTATGTTAAAAAGTCAGCATTGCCTATGGAATAGGGCCGTCGCATCATTACCTCCAGTTTTCACTGACACTTTATTGAGTCATGTCAGAAAATAGCTCTGAGTGGTTTTCAATAATTTTAGAGCCACTGTTAGAAAAATGTGGCTCCAATGCTTTACAGCTTCACTGTACTGTTCGAAACAATAGAGATCCCAGGGGAATAAGTCTGTCAATGATATATACTAACCTGTGTCACAGGAGAGTTAGATGACATTCATACATTTACAATACATATATCTTAAAATTGAATTATATTTTTGTAAATATTTCCAGACGTAACACATTTTAGCGATTTTATTTATAAAGATATAGTAAGGAGAATATTTATTTGTAATTATGTAGTGTTAAGATTGGAAAAGTTTGCAACAGCAATAAATAGAAAATCAACTGTGTTGCTTCAGCTCCAGAATCATATCTATGGAAGGATTATACCTTTGAGCAAGTTTTAATGTTAATCTCTACACTAAAGATTGCATTGTGTAACCTTTGGTGAATTCCATCAATCATTTTGCTGTTTCATAATCAACACAGTACAAACAATATAAGAATGCGGTGAAGTTGTTGTTCCAGTCAGCTCGCAAAGCTGTGAAGATTTGACATGTAGTTAATGATCCAGCTTGAAGGCAGCCATTATTTACTATGGAAGGAAATGGAAAAAGTGGCCTAGTTGCAAGCTACATTATCTCTCATGTGAGAAAAACAAGAAATGTAAACCAGAGTCCTCTATGACATTTCATAAAATATGATATTCTAATAGAAAGGTTGTAAAAGATCTTCATTTAATGCAAACTTCTGCTTCAAAGCTTTCTCACATTAGGGAATGCTGCATTTCAATATTTTTTTAAAAGCTAGTCACATGATAGATGAGAAATAGCAAACATAAGTTTTTTACTTTCTGCAGTAGTATTTTGGCCTAGATTATATAGAGGTTAAATTTCCTCTGAAGACCTTTAGTCATACATACAACCAGTGTTGGACTGTCTACTGGAGGAACCGCCAGTAATACCAGTCCTGGCTGCGGTTACCTGGATTGAACTCCAGAGCTCTCACTTGAGCTCCGGAGTGCAGCCTGGACTGAATTCGGGGTTTGCAAGACTGAACCGTGAGCGCCGACTGATTCCACAGTGATTGTGGTTCAGTTCATGTCATAGCAGCTGACAGACCAGGCTGAACCCTGCAACTCAGGTGACAGCTTCAGAGTTCAGCCCAGCCTGTCCGCAGCTGTCATGAACTGAACTGCAATCGCTGGGGAATCAGTCGGCGCTCACGGTTCAGTCCTGCAAACCCCAAGTTCAGTCCAGGCTGCACTCTGGAGCTCAGGTGAAAACTCCGGAGTTCAATCCAGGTAACCGCAACCAGGACTAGTATTACTGGCGGTTCCTCCGGTAGACAGTCTGACACTGCATACAATCACCTAATGTTTACCTTAAAACCTAGATTTTGAGTTGTGTGATTGTTTTTTAGTGTGTTTAGAAAATGTTTTTGAAGAATCAGCATCTGTAGAGAGATTGTGCAGCTGCAGAAGTGAGGAGCCAGCTGTCAGAGATGGCCAAACTGCTCTTAGAGAAGGCAGATACGGTTTATTATCATAGCTGCCTTCCTGATGACTGTTTATAAAAAGCAGACCAGGACTAATCATGTGGTTGCTGGTATCATACAGGAATTGCTGATATCATACATGAATTGCTGATCTGCAGTGCAGATAAGCTCTGCACTGCAAATAGGAGGATAAAATTTATCTTTAAATTTGCCCAGGGGCTGGCATTTTAACCTCAGTTAAAGGCAAAAAAGCAATAGAAAATGTACTTAAATAATGAAATATTCCACAAAGTTTTTTTATGGCCTTAAGGCCCGTCTCACACGTCAGTGAAAACCACAGACGTTCTTCACTGACGTGTAAAACACGCACATGTCCCTCCGTGTGCCGTGATTCACGGCACATGTGGGTTGTCTAAGTGCAATCCGGGCTCCGTTCTCCGTGGTCCGTGATTGCACATAGAGATTAACTCACCTGTGCCCGCTCTCGCTCTCCATGGTGCTGACCGCTCCCGCAGTGCAGCATCCGGCCGGCGCTGACCTCCGCAGCAGCTGCTCCCGGGGCGACTGTGTCGTGCATTCATAGATATGCATGACAGTAATGAGCCGGCTCAGAAGCAGCAGGCAGAACAGGCTGCAGAGAACGCCGCTGAAGCCGTGTGAGTAAAAATGATTTTTATTTTATATGCACGTTTTTTTCTGGCACGTGTTTCACAGATCACACCACTGCGTGGTCCATGGGACATCAGTGATGCCAGAAAAAAATGGACATGTCTCCGTGCGGCAATCACGGACACGCGGTACACCGCATGGAGACACGTGCAGTGAAAAATCACTGATGTGTGAGCAGACCTATTGATTATAATGGGTCTATAATGGGTATGTCAGTGATTCTGGAATGTAGAAAAAAAAGCACAAATGTACCAGAATCACTGTCGTGTGAAACAGGCCTAAGGGAGACACAATTTGTGAAATAAATTTAAACATGAAGAAAAAGCAGGGGAAGAATAAAATAAAACTTTTTAAAAGATATAAAAATATTTGTCATAATAAACGGAATATAATATAAATTGTATTCTCTGCTTTTTTTTGGCCTTATACAAAATCCAATATTAGCACACAATAAAAAATACAAACAAAAAAAATCCCATGTAACATGAGAAGGAGGTATACATTATTTTAATCACCAAACAAGAAAATAATTTGTAAATATGTCTGATCATGAAAGAGTGAAAATGGGTGAGTCTTGAACAAGTTAAAGTTTGGCCACTATTGACCTGCTTATGGGCGCAATAGGTATGACACACCAAAGCTGACACATTCATACAATTAACAGTTTAACCCTCTCTCTATTGGACTGGCCTAATGATTATATAAGCCTGACTTGGTCTCCTTAAAGGACCAGACATTGACTGTCAGTAAAAAAACAAAGCGTAGGTCCCAAAATGTTTATGGCCATATTGGCAACAACTATTATATAATTTCAATCTAAGAACCTTTTATATAGTTGTCCTGAAAATTCTATTATTAATATGCATGAACAGAATATCTCCCAAAATAGTAAAATATTGCAATACAGGGAAACAAAGCAGGAAGCCCAGGCTGTGAATATGTCTTTAAATTGCCCGTGCATGATAGGTGATCTAATATTGTGTGAAAAACCCAGAGGCACCCAGATATTGACAACAGAAAATAGGGAAAAAAAATTATATCACCAGTGTAGTTTTGATATTAACCCCTTCACGACCGGCCGATTTTTCGCTTTCCGTTTTTTTTTTCGCCATTCTTTTTCTGAGAGACGTAACTTTTTTATTTTTCAGTCAATATGGTCATGTGAGGGCTCATTTTTTGTGGAACGAGCTGTACTTTTAAATGAAACCATCAGTTTTACCATATAGTGTACTAAAAAACGGCAAAAAAATTCCAAATGCAGAAAAATTGCAAAAAAAGTGCGATAGCACTATGGTTTTTGAGATATTTTATTCACTGTGTTCACTATATGGTAAAACTGATATGTGGGTGTGATGCCTCAGGTCAGTGCGAGTTCGTAGACACCAAACATGTATAGGTTTACTTTTATATAAGGGGTTAAACAAATCTGAAGTTTGTCCGAAAAAAGTGGCCATATTCCGTGACCCGTAGCGTTGTCATTTTTTGGGATCTATGGCTCAGTGATGGCTTATTTTTTGCATCTCGAGCTGACGTTTTTAACGGTATCATTTTTGCGCAGATGCTACGTTTTGATCGCCTCATTGCATTTTGCGCAAAAGTTGTGGCGACAAAAAAACGTCATTTTGGCTTTTGGAATTTTTTTGCCGCTACGCCGTATATTGACCAGATTAATTGAATTTATATTTTGATAGATCGGGCGTTTCTGAACGCGGCGATATCAAAAGTGTGTATATTTTTTATTTTTTTAACCCTTTAATTTTCAATGGGGCGAATGGGGGGTGATTTGAACTTTTAGGTTTTTTTGTTTTTTTTTAATTTTTTAAAACTTTTTTTTAACTTTTTTTTTTTATTTTACTAGTCCCCCTAGGGGGCTATTGCGATCAGCAATCCGATCGCTCTGCAGTATCTGCTGATCACAGCTACACAGCTGTAAACAGCAGATACACTCTCTTTTTCTTTTGCTGTGCAGCGGGCACAGCGAAAGTGAAAGAAAGTCATGTGTAGTATAGGAGTCATCACATGACCCTGTGCTACCATGACAACTATCGGAAATCACGTGATCGCGTCACGTGACTTCTGGTATCGAGCGGTAAGTAAAAGTTTACCGCGATCGCGCTTATAATGGCGCTGTCACGTATTGACAGCGCCATTTAAGGGGTTAATCGGCACGAGCAGATAACGATTCTGCTCGTGCCTAGCAGGCACACATCTCAGCTGTGAAAATCAGCTGAGATGTGCGCCGATCGCGGCATGCTGCCGCCAGAGGACCGCGGGCAGTAACATTATGACATTTAGGACGTAATTTTACTGCCCGCGGTCGTTAAGGGGTTAATATGGGGAGGGGCTAATGTTGCTGTTCTACTGGTGCGCTCATTTCATGGTGCTCTAGGGTAGAAGAGGGGGGTAATTATTTATTTTAAATGGTAGAAGTATATCAGGAGGGTTGTACCAAAAATTAAAGGGCATTATATACTGTCCCCAACAATGATATAAAGAGGTCTCAATACATTTTACATTGATTATTTTGTACCAAACATAAGAAACAGCACAAGTCCAATTATTGTGCCCAGACATGTAGTTTTCAGATACACCTTGTCGCTGGGTACCGGGCTCACATGTATTGGTCAATAGCCAATACATAAGCTAAGTATCTCTTTTTCAAATAGTCCTGTAGCAGTAATGCAATTCCAGAGTTCCCTTGTTCATTCTTAGCATTTTAGAGTGAAGCTCTAAATGCCTTTCGACTAACATGCACACTAATCCGAATCTCCCAAGACTTCTCCCGAGCGCATCGGTCCTCTGGAATACTTATGCCCCAAGAAACTAGGCTGCACCACAACTTACTCAGCTTCAGACGCTCCCTAAAAACACATCTTTTTAGGATGGCCTATCACACTCCAGAATCGAATTCAATTCACTTAGTCCCTCCATGACTTCTCAGAACATAACTCTTCGTCAAACTCCACCGTAGCCAAAAGCATCACAAAGCTTAGCTAATGACTGGTTCATGCAGCCTTTAGCTATCCCCCATTTCTTTGAGATGGCTGGATTGTCATTGTAAACAAGCGCCTGTACCTTGTCCCCCTCCCCCCAACTCAATGTAGATTGTAAGCTGTTTTGAGTACGGAAGTCTTTATTTTTGCCTTAATTATTGTATCTTCTATAACTGTTACTTGCTTGTATATGAACCTCTGAATTGTAAGCACTGCAGAATATGATGGAGCTATAGAAATAAAGATTATTATTATTATTATATTTTGCAGTTATATTGTGTTTTCAGCTAGCACCTGTTCCCTCCTGTTGGATGAGCGTGTGAGTCTTTTTGATATATCTGAGATGTGTATTGTCTTTAATTTATGCAACTTAAACACCTTAAAGCCTCTGCCACACTCACATAAAAATCACGCACGTGCCGCGAGACACGTATTTTCCCTGCGTGTTGCGTGTAGGTAAGTACGTGTCTCCGGTACGTGCAGGCCACGTGTGTTCTCCATGTGCTATCCGCGATAACACATGGAGATCCGGTAATTTGCATACTCACATGGTCCTTCCTGCTGTCCAGGGTACTGATCTTCGGTCTCCAGCCCTGCCAACTCTCCTCTGCTGCTGCTGCTGGCCGCAGTGAAGTGAATATTAAATGAGCATAATGAATGGCGGTCAACAGCAAGTGACAGCAGCGGCAGAGACAGGAGGGCTGGAGAAGGTGAGTAAAGATTTGTTATTATTTTCTCTGACACGTGAGTTTTCTCCGGCGCGTATCACACGGGACCGCATCCACACTACATCTGTGTTGTACGGGTGCGGGCCGTGTGACACCCGTACTGCCGGAAAAAATGGACATGTCAGCGTGATGGAAAACGCACACATGTACAAACGGACACGGACACACGTTCCGTGTGATTTTACGTGTGTGTGCCTGCTATCATAGGGTAGCATTGGTGTACGTGTCTCTGTGCAAAAACATACCAAACACATACCGGGAGCACGGATGTGTGCCGGAGGCCTAAGATAAACATTTGATTTAGCCAGCTGTGCACCTTGGTAGAAATTATTCTAATTTCCACACAATAGAGTATGTCTATTGCAGATTTTTTTATCAATCAGTCCTGTGCTATACTGATTTTCTATGCACTTTACGACCACACAAAAATGAGCGCAAACAATGACGGCATTACATACAGTTAGGTCCATACATATTTGGATAGAAATAAGATTTTTCAAATTTTTGTTCTGTACATTACCACAATGGATTTTGAAAAAAACAATTCACATGCAGTTGAAGTTTAGACTTTCAGCTTTAATTCTGTGGGTTGAAAAAAATTATTGAATAAACATGGGAGGAACTAAAGCATTTTCTAAACTTATTCCCTTGTACATGCACGCTCATGCTCAGAGAGCGCAGGCATTGACGGCTGATGTCATGTCAGACTTGTATGAGTCTGACAGCGCATCACCAGTACAGCCGCATACTTCTGACAGGAACATGCACTGCTTTCCCCGCCCGCCGGCCGTTCTGCTGCCTGTGATTGGTTGCAGTCAGCTGACACGCTGATACTCAGGGTGGGGGCGCATCTAGTTGCAACCAATTACACGTGCCGGTGGGCGGACAAAACAATGAATATTGAATTGTCGGCTCCGGAAGGGAAATATGTGTCCCGGAAGGAGTTTGCTGCCATGACACAGCCTCGGCTGAGTACATCGCAGAATTCTTCTTTGGAAAAGTTTTCCAGTTCTGTGAGATTCCTGCGTCGTCTTGCATGCACTGCTCTTTTGAAGTCTAGCCACAGATTCTTAATGATGTTCAGATCAAGGGATTGTGCGGACCATTGTAAAACCTTTAGCTTGTGCCTTTTCAGGTTGTCTATTGTGGGTTTTGACATGTGTTTAGGATCATTATCCATTTATAGACGCATTCTTTTTTCAATTTCAGCTTTTTATTACAGATAGTTTTCTATTTCCATCAAGAATTTTTTGAAATTTCATTGAATCTATTATTTCCTCTACCCATGATATATTCCCAGTGTCATTGGCTGCAACATAACCCCAAACCATTATTGATTCACCAAATGTTTAGTGGTTGGAGAGATGTTCTTTTCCTGAAATTCTGTGCCCTTTTATCTTCACACATACCTTTGATCTTTGTGGCCAAAGAGTTCTATTTTAACCTCATCAGTCCACAGTGCTTGTTTCCAAAATGCATTAGGCTTGTTTAGTTGTTTGGGGTTTTTTTGCATACTTTTGCTGAATTTTATGTTGAGGATACAGGAGACGTTTTCTTCTGATGACTCTTCCATGAAGGCCATATTTATGCAGGTGTCTCTGAACAGTAGAACCATAATTCCAGAGTTTGCTATATGTTCCTGAAGATATTTTGCAGTCATTCAAGAGTGTGTGATTTGCCTTTCTAGCAATTCTAAGAGCAGCTCTCACAGAAATTTTGCTTGGTCTTCCAGACCTTCTCTTGACCTCCACTATTCCTGTTAACTGTTATTTCTTAATTGCATTTCGATTTGTGGAAAGGGCAACTTAAAAATGCTTTGCTATTTTCTTATAGCTATATATATTTTCAGGGGCTATGTAAATGTGACTTGGTATATATACCTGCCAATTTTGCTTTCCAAAGTTGAATTGTGCTCTTTGCCTTCCGAGCCTTGTCAAGCACTCAAAAGTACTTTCCACCACAATAGGGATATCGATGTACTCAGGAGCAATTGCACCACAAACTGCATGTCCATTTCCTCACCCTTATTATGCAAAATTTAAGGCTATAGCAATATTTTAGTGAGAAAAAGTTTTTTTTTTCCCTTCCATATTGCTGTAATATCTGGGAAGCAGCTAAATGGTTAATAAACTTTTTTTAATGTAGATTTGAACACTGTGAGGGGTGCTGTTTTTAAAATGGTGTCACTTTTGGGTATTTTCTGTCACATAGGTCCCTCAAAGTCACTTCAAATATGATATGGTCCCTAAAAAATTGGTTTTGTTAATTTTGTTGTAAAAAATAGATATTGCTGATAAACCTTTAACCCTTTTAACTGCCTAACAAAATAATGGTGCTGATGTAAAGTAGGTATGTGGCAATTGTTATTAATTAATTATTTTGTGTGGTATAACTATTTGGTTTAAAGGTATAAATATTGAATTTGGGGGGTAAACTTCTTTGGAATTTTAATCTATAAATTCAAATTATATCGACCAAACATTCTCATAATTAATTATTGGAAGATATTAAAGAATTGCAGCGTTATTACCACATAGTAACATAGTAACATAGTCTCTAAGGCTGAAGGAAGACCTTATGGCCATCTAGTTCAGCCTATTTTTAGTGCAGCTGTTCTGCAGTGTTGAACCAGGGGAAGGCAAAAACCAACAGAGTAGAAGCCAATTTTCCCCAAAGCAAAAAAAATGCCTTCCCGACTCCTAAAGCTGGGTCAACTATCTACCTGTAATTTTATGTTACTCATAACCTTCTATACTGTTGCTAATAAGAAAAGCATCCATTCATCTCTTAAATTCATTCAGTGAGTTGGCCATCACCACTTCCTCAAGAAGTTCCAGAGCCTCACTGCTCTTATCGTGAAGAACTCTCTTTTATGCTCTAAACACTATGGTTCTTGTCACAGTCCTTGGTATGAGCAAATCATGGGAGAGATCTCTGTATTGCCCTCTGATATACTTGTACATATTTATTAGGTCTCCCCTAAGTCTTCTCTTTTCTAGAGTAAATAGACCTAATTTTGATAACCTTTCTGGGTATTGTAATGCACCCACTCCATTTTTTATTTTAGCAGCCCGCCTCTGAACCCTTTCAAGTTCAGTAATGTCTTTCTTGAGCAACAGTGCACAAAATTGCACACAAAACTCCATGTATCCAACTTGGACATAAACTCCAACATAAATTGGCTCTAGTCAGAATAAAAAAACTGCCATTAGTAGAAAGTTGGAAAAAGGTTTGGGGATAAAGGGGTTAAGGTGTCTCTGTCTTAACTGGACTAATATATTTTGTTTTCTTGGAGATACTAAAAGTGTTTGGTGTTTCATTCATCATGGCTGTTTTATTATTTTAGTCACCTGTTAACGCACAAGCAATCCAGTATAGAGCTTCTTATTTTATTTAACATAACCGAGGGCGCGTTGGTTTACTTTTCGCATCCCACTGTGATGGTTGGTCATTATGTCCACTGTAATCATAATTTTTACTTTCACTGTGAGCTTCATCTCCTTTCTCTACCAGATATAGTGTACCACCCCGCGGGCTTGGCCGGCTGCCGAGCCGCTCGGATCCGTGCTCGTTGGTGGGTGGCTCAAGCTCTCCACGGACCCGTGGGTCACGTCGCTCTGAAAGGGGGTTGGCGCTACACGCAGGGACTTCGGTGGGGAGTTCCGTGGCCGGGGCCGCAGTGGTTTGTAGGGGATTTAAATTTGTGATGCCACCCATGGGTTGTGGTGAATGGATGGACACCACCGCTGCCGTCGACTAGGCCTCCCAGGGATGGTGTTGCGCAGCTTGGTTTTGACTCCTCCATGGGTAGGGGAGTGATGGTCTCGGGGAGGGAGGTGCTGAGGCGGGGGAGCGGGTGCCTGCTGGGTGCTAGTGCGGTGCGGTTCGGCGCGGTGCGTGGCCCGAAGGCACTGTTGTACTCACTATGATACAACACACTGGAGTCTCTGGTAAACCAAATGGGATGATGAATGGTGCCTGCAACCGGCTGCAGCTTCCCCTTAACAGGTTGGTGGTTTCCGCCTTTCTCCTGCATCTCTTTAGTGTAGACGTTATGACTCCTATGCCTAAGCAACGGTAGTCTGCTCCCCGGCTTTCTGGGTGTCGGGAGAGCACTGTTTGCCCACAGACGCTGGCCCCTTGGGTCTCTATGCCTTGGCGGTGGCTTTACCCTAATGGTTGGGCTGTAGTCTTCAGTCGGGTCTTGTGTGGGAAAGGTCCTAAAGTCCAGTCCTCAATCAGTTGATTCGACTTAGCCTAGTTGTTTCTGGGCCTCGTACTGGGTCTGAGTATCCCTCCTAGTGCTCCAGTTTCCAATTGGTTCCCGGTTCGGTACCGGCGGGCCACTGCCCGACCCCAGTCCCTATGGTTCCACCGGCTATAATCCCAGTTCCTGCAGGCGGCTACCACCGTCTTCCTCCTTGCCAGAGGTGACTGGGCTCCAACCCAGACACCTAGTAGACAATGGCAGGCCTGGTCACAGGTCTGCCTGTGAACTTGACTACTCCCCTCCACTGTCCAAGCTAATCCACTTAGAACTACAGTTTTTCCTGCCTTCAGGCCTGTGAACTCCTCGGTGGTCGGGGCCAACCGCCTGGCTCCACCCCTCTGGTGTGGCCATCAAACCTGGAGGGAGGTGACAAGGGTTTTGAAGTTTGGCTGCTGTCACCTTTTTAGGGAGGGATGTGTATGCATGGGACTACCTGAGACGACCTGACTAGTCCAGGGCATCACAATAGCACAATGTTTTTTCCACCATTCACCTGCTGATCCTGCTTCACATCAAGTTGCAGGCTACATGGACCTACATGGTCGCCAAAAAACCAAAGGCAGTGATGAACTCATACAAGTTACAGTTCTTTCTCCAGTCCCATTCTCTGTTGTACCCTGGTGATCTCAATAGGGATGTTACAATTGTCCCCACTGACAAGTTTAGTAGCCTAGTGGGTGAACCAGATGTAGCTTCCAGTTGTGGAGACTTCACCAACTGTACTGGTTGTACGTAGTGGTGCAATACTGGAACTTAATCCATGTATCTAGTGAGCCTTGAAACTCATGTTTTGTAGCTGATCATAGTTGCTGCTAGAGGTATCGATAGTAAAGTGCAGTGAACTTTGGAGCTCAAAGTCTAGTCAAAAGAGTATCCTACAGTCTTCTGCATGGCAGAGCACATAGAGCGCTCCCTTTTCTGAAAGTTTATTAGTGGCTAAGTATCTTCCAGCAAAGGTGGAGCACATACCATCTTTTCTCAAAACTCCACTTGGGGGTACAGCAGTTACTCCATCATTAACAACTTGACCAGGAGTTTAGGTGGCACACAACAGATGACTGGGAGTGTATGCCTGTTTCTTCAATATACAACCACAGATGGATATGTGGCAGTGTGATAGCAAAAAGAACAAAGAGTACTTGAAGTGTAAGAATCATTAGTAGTGGATGACGAAAATTGTGATCATGACACTAACCTGGTACTACTAGATGGTGTGGACTGACTGTTAAAAAGTAGAAGGACAACCTGAAGCTTGCTTGCTAGCTTACTTTTTCCTAGAGAGCAACTGATCGTAGTTCATAGTCTATGCAAGCCTGCATGTCCATTGCCTATTTTATTGCCATAGATCCTGTGACTGGCAAAAGATTCATCCATCAACAATTTGGAAAGAACTAGAATAACCAAGCTGCCAGCACATACCGATTGCCATCACTACTATCAAACCTCTCAGGCACTTTGAAACCTCTTCTATTAAAAGCATGTGTAGCATGATTTGCTTCCTAGCCAACCACAGAAAAAGCTGATTTTATACCTGAGAATATTCTTGCCGTACACCACATTTGCTGTGTCCCCAACCAAAGCATCATCATCATTGTCTTTATCATCCTTAACTTAGCTAATAGTTTCTGCTGTGTGGAAAATGTCTTGAGATACTTGTCACCTAGCCTGATATCCATTTCGAGATTTGCCCTGACTCAGAGTGCCACCGCCACTCTTGGTGCCCTTATCTACATTTCTTGCAGAGGCAGCAACATAGATGGACATTGGAATAATTTCCTCTATATCTCATGGCCCCATGTCATTTTCTAATAAAGACAGACTGAGCATCAGTTGATCATGTGAAAAACTGTATATTTTCTAATCATAGGGTACTGTGGATTAGGTGACTTAAAGGCAAAACAGATACAGGTGCCCATAATAGAATTGAAATTCTGTTATGTAATACATTAAGGGAGTTGTCTGACATAAACTGTAAAAAAAAATGTAAGCTAATCTGTGCTGTATTGTCATCTAAAACATCCCTACATTATTTTTTTTTATGTTTCTGACTTTTGTTCCTCTTGAATTATCCCTTTATTCTCTGCAGACAATTTATTTACCTGCAACTCAACCAAACATGAAATCTTCCTATGCCAAACTCACAGTCAGAGCTGGCACCGCCCAGGCTCAGTGTCAAGCCCCGCCCTCTGCACACTCATTGGCTGTCAGTAGTCTGCCCAGCACTGACCTTTAGCAGAGGACAATATGGGAACATATAATGTAATAATGTGCCCATATTTGTGCCCATCTGGTAATAAATGTGCCCATCCTATAGTATTGCGCCTCATCCTTCTGCGCATCCTATAGTAATGTCCCCTTGGGATCCTCTTCTTGTAGTAATGCTCCATCCTGTAGTAGTGTCCCATTTTGTGCCATTCTTCACACACGCAAAAAAAAACCAAAGACAAATCCTTCTCACATATCCTGGTTCCCTTGGTGCCTGTTTGGTTCTTGCGGCCACAGCCCCCTTGATGAATGCTGCCAGTGCCGCAGCTGACAGAGCTTTATATTAGAGGACAGATTCCCAGGTGCTGAGCAGGAAAAAGCTCTCTATGAAGCGTCTCCAGTGATCAGCTGCTGACCTCTGATTGGCCGGCGGCTAACCATTGCAGTAGCTGTATACAGAGCTCGCGTCTGAGCAGTGCCGGGGAATCTGTCCTCTGATATAAAGTGCTGACTGCGCAGCCCCAGCACAGGCAGCAATCAGAAAAGGGGCCATGGGTCTATGCACCGCAAACAGCATCAGGGGCTGCAGGTGACAACGTTTTATGTCAGAGGACAGATTCCTGGGCATTGTGCAGGAACGATCTCGCTATGCAGCTTCTCCAGTGATCAGCTGCTGCCTCTGATTGGCCGGCAGCTGAACATTTCAGTAGCTGTATGCAGATCTTGGTCCTGCGCAGTGCCTAGGAATCTGTCCTCTGATATAAAGCACTGACATTGCGGCCCCAGCACAGGCAGTGATCAGCAAGGGGGCCACGGGCCTGCAAGCTACAAGCAGCATCAGGGGCTGCATGCAGCCTACCAGCAGCGTCTTTGACACTACTGCACTACGGAATGTGTGAGAGGGTGCGGGGAAAGGTGGGCAGGGACTCCACGCACGGTAAACACCCAGTAGGGCTGCAACATGTCCTCAGCTGTGTGCACATCAACAAGCTCCTGCCCCTGACGATGTGACATCATAGGATGCAGCAAAATTAAAGCAGGAGCAGTCACATTACCGCTCTGAGCCTGGGGAGAGGGGCTGACAGCAGGGCAGGTAGGTAGTCGCTATCTACTTACCTGCCCCAATAATTAGTTGCAGTCAGACATGCCCCCACGCTGAGTGACAGCTGTCTCACTGCAACCAATCACAGCTGCCAGTGGGCGTGTCTATATTGAGCAGTAAAAAAAATAAATGTATAATTAAAAAAAAAATGACGTGCGGTCCCCTCCAATTTGGATACCAGCCAGGGTAAAGCCAAACGGCTGAAGGTTGGTATTCTCAGGATGGGGAGCTCCATGTTATGGGGAGCCCCCCAGCCTAACAATATTAGCCAGCAGCCGCCCAGAATTGCCGCATCCATTAGATGCGACAGTCCCGGGACTCTACCTGGCTAATCCCGAATTGCCCTGGTGCGGTGGCAAACGGGGTAATAAGGAGTTAATGGCAGCAGCCCATAGCTGCCACTAAGGGGTACTTGGCACACTACCACATCGCAAGCCGATCCTTGCGATGCCGAGCGTGAAAATCCCCGCCCCATCACAGCTGCGATATCTTGTGATAGCTACCGTAGCGAACATTATCGCTACGCCAGCTTCACATGGACTTACCTGCCCTGCGACGTCACCCTGGCCGGTGACCCGCCTCCTTCCTAAGGGGGCGGGTCATGCGGCGTCACAGCGACGTCACATGGCAGGCGGCCAATAGAAGCGGAGGGGCGGAGATGAGCGGGACGTAAACATCCCACCCACCTCCTTCCTTCCACATAGCCAGCGTGAGCCGCAGGATGCAGGTAGGAGATGTTCCTCACTCCTGCGGCTTCACACACAGCGATGTGTGCTGCCGCAGGAACGAGTAACAATATTGTAACATCGGTCCTTCCGAAATTATGGAAATGACCAGCGCTACACCGATAATACGATTTCGACGCTTTTGCGCTCATTAATCGTATCAAAAACTATTTACACACTCCGATATCGACAGCGACGCCGGATGTGCGTCACTTTCGATTTGACCCCACCGACATTGCACCTGTAAGTTAAAGATAATGAACACACACATCCAAAAAATCTTTTATTTGTAATGAAAGACAAAAAAACACCCTCTTTCACCACTTTATTAACCCCTCAAAAACACCTCCAGGTCTGACGTAATCCACGCAAAGTCCCACGACGCTTTCAGTTCTGCTACATCAGAAGCTGACAGGAGCAGCCATAGAACACTGCCGCTCCTTTGAGCTCCATGCAGCAACTGAAGTGAGTCACGCGATCAGCTGTGCTGTCACTGAGGTTACTCGCGGCCACCGTTCTCAGGTGGAGTACTGCAGCTGTGGCCGCGAGTAACCTGAGCAAAAGCACAGCTGATCGCACGGCTCACTGTAGTCACTCAGGGGATTTGTGATCACAGGTGAGTCCTTCACATGTGACCACAAATCAGGCTGTGACACAGAGAGAGAGAGCTACGCAATGTCAGTGAACTCAGGTGAAGCTCTGACGTCACTGCTGCGGATGCCTGTGTCCTGGCACTGACCTTGGAGGTTCATCTGAGTTCATGACAGCACGCAGAGACAGAGCCGTGGGATAACAATGAAGTCAGGTGAAGTTCATTCTCATCGCCTGCCTCTGTGTCTGCTGTCAGCGGGCATGTAGCAGAGCTGAATTACCGGGGGAAAGCACTGACAAAAATGCATCCAAAACGCATGTACTGTAAAATGCATGCAAAATGCATCCAAAATGCATGCATTTTGGATGCATTCTTTTTGTCAACACGCAGCGTCAAGTCTGCCAGAGGGTGCATTTATTTTTGCACTGGCCAGGACACAACATGCACATGAGCCCTCAAAGGTAGCATCATCCTGCAGTAACTAAATGAAGGGATATATTTTTTAATACACTCTTTGCTTATGCTTCATAGATATGCTTGCCATGAGAAAAAGACGGAAATTATGACCTGAGGTTGTTATGATTACTGGTGCCAGGAGTGTTGCTTGTGCTGTTACATCTGCTAGTGGCTTCCATATATTTATTAGTGGTATGTGAGAA
Source organism: Anomaloglossus baeobatrachus (assembly GCF_048569485.1). Classification (NCBI taxonomy): domain Eukaryota; kingdom Metazoa; phylum Chordata; class Amphibia; order Anura; family Aromobatidae; genus Anomaloglossus; species Anomaloglossus baeobatrachus. The sequence goes on along the minus strand of NC_134355.1, from coordinate 413,965,499 downwards.
TTTTACTCTCACACATGTCCATTGACATTTTTTAATTTATCATTCATTTTGGACACAAATATAACATTTACAAAGGTGTTAAGCCTCATTTTCAAATCTGAAAAATAAGAACTCAACACAAATGCTATATACAATGCCTTGAAAAAATATTCAAACCCTGTGAATATTTCCACACATTTTTATGTTGCACATATAAATTTAACCCCTTCACTTACCGCTAATTTAGAATTTTTCTTTTTTCGTTTTTTTTTAATCTTTTCTTCCAAATGCCATAACATTTGTATTTTTCCATCAATGTACCCATATGAGGGCTTGTTTTTTAATTAAATCATTCATTGTGCCCCATACTGTAGTGGAAAATTGGCAAACAATTACAAGTGTGGTGAAATTGCAAAAAAAGAGCAATTCCACATTTTTTTTGTGTTTTTATTTACCATGTTCAATATTTGGTAAAACTTACTGGGAAGTATAATTCCACAGGTTTGCTGGTACCAAGCAAACAAATATATTTATTTTTTATTTAAGTGGTAAAAAAATACAGAAATTTGTCAAAAAAGAGTTGTGCTTTTGTCGCAATATTCTGAGACCCGTAACATTCTTATTTTAGGGATCTGGGCCTGTGTGATGGCTTATGTTTTGAGTCGTGAACTAACATTTTTAGTTTTACTATTTTTGAGTACATGCAATGTTTTGATTGCCTCTTATGGAATTTTATTGCAATGTTGCAGCTGTAGCACTCCTGAGCCACTCAGGGTACTACTAGGTACTGCTTCCTCACCAGGATGAAGGCCCTAATCCCAGGGACCTGGAACACCAGTGCCAGCAACACCTAGACACACCAAAACCACAGTTTCCACTCCACATCAGGGGTAATTGGCTAGATGGGGATGGCCACCTAGAGGGTGGAACCAGACCAGAGGGACTAGACAACCTGGTGGCAGGGGACAGCAGTCAGTCAAGTAGAGTTGGTAGTAGTGAGTGAAAGTGGAGAGATGTGCCTAGAGCTGGCTCGTGTAATGGTGACCCGGGGGCCCAGGAGAGCGGTCGCCAGGGCAGGTACACCCGAGTACCAGTGGGACCAGAGCACCAACGGGGCACAGGGCCCTAGGTCAGGCGACAGTTTCATTTAGCCTGGCAAATACCTGCACAGTGAGGGGACCTTCACGGACCTCACTGGCCCACAGATCCGAGAGCACCAGCAGTAATGCAAGGATCAGGGTTCGGGACACAGACCAGCCCTACAGGGTCCACACTGCCGTACGGACAAGGAGGCTATCACAAAAAGGGACAGTCAGACCTTAAACCGCTCCAAGCTACGGGGACCCAACCACACTGAGGGTGCCGGGGACAGAGCAACCAAGTCATCAAAAGACACTGGAACTACAGGGACCTGAACCAGCCGTCTGAGGGTCAAGAGTGAGTAGGGACTGTTAACTACAACCCACAGTGTGGCCTCCTTTATTACTCCATCATACATCTCCTGGGTAGAGTTGAGCGCGGTTCGTGGTTCGTGGTTCTCCAGTTCGCGGCTCGAGTGATTTTGGGGCATGTTCTAGATCGAACTAGAACTCGAGCTTTTTGCAAAAGCTCGATAGTTCTAGAAACGTTCGAGAACGGTTCTAGCAGCCAAAAAACAGCTAAATCCTAGCTTGGTTTCTGCTGTAATAGTGTAAGTCACTCTGTGAATCAAACTATTATCACATTTCAGTGTATAGTGTGCGTGAACAGCGCCTTCAGATCACTGCTGTTTCTATAATGGCGATCGCCATTTTTTTTTTTTTTTTCTTGTCTTCCTTCCCTAAGCGCGCGCGTCTTGTGGGGCGGGCCAGCATGTCAGCCAATCACAGACACACACACACCTAAGTGGACTTTGAGCCAGAGAAGCAACGGCATGTGTGATAGGATCTGCATGTCACATGTCCCTGCATTATAAAACCGGACATTTTCTTCACGAACGCCATTATCTGCCTTCTGCGTCTTTGGTGTCAGACATCAGTGTCGCAGCTCCGTCCTCCTGAGTCCTATAGCCGATACAGCTGTATGCGCTGCATACACAGCGTTAGACAGCTTAGGGAGAGCACATTCTAGCAGTCCTTTTAAGGGCTCAAAGCGGCAGGGTCAGAGAGCCATAAGTGACAGGTCCTGCAAACAGCAACAGCGTCTGTGTAGCCCAGGTCAGGGATTTCCTCCCTGCATTTCACCATTAGGAGGGAATAGAAAGGCAGGCTTCCATTCCTCTACCCAGAGCACCACAATCCTGCCACTGTACCCTCTTGTCCTCTGCACACTCCAACTCATTCTAAGTAAGCCATTATACTAGCAAACATTCAGTGTACCTAGTGGCATCCTATACGTGGCTATTGGACTTTGCTATAGTCCCACTAGTGCAAAGACATTTGCAGAGCACGTCTGCCTGCATTGCACACTACAACTTTTTTAAACTAAGCAATTTTACTAGCAAACACTCAGTGTACCTAGTGGCATCCTATACGTGGCTATTGGACTTTGCTATAGTCCCACTAGTGCCAAGACATTTGCAGAGCACATCTGCCTGCGTTGCAGACTCCAACGAATTATAACTAAGCCATTATACTAGCAAACACTCAGTGTACCTAGTGGCATCCTATACGTGGCTATTGGACTTTGCTATAGTCCCACTAGTGCCAAGACATTTGCAGCACGTCTGCCTGCATTGCACACTACAACTTTTTTAAACTAAGCAATTTTACTAGCAAACACTCAGTGTACCTAGTGGCATCCTATACGTGGCTATTGGACTTTGCTATAGTCCCACTAGTGCCAAGACATTTGCAGAGCGCATCTGCCTGCGTTGCACACTCCAACTAATTATAACTAAGCCATTATACTTGCACACACTAAGTGTTTTTTAGTGGCATCCTATACGTGGCTATTGGACTTTGCTATAGTCCTACTAGTGCCAAGACATTTGCAGAGCGCATCTGCCTGCGTTGCACACTCCAACTAATTATAACTAAGCCATTATACTAGCACACACTCAGTGAACCTAGTGGCATCCTATACGTGGCTATTGGACTTTGCTATAGTCCCACTAGTGCCAAGACATTTGCAGCACGTCTGCCTGCGTTGCACACTCCAACTAATTATAACTAAGCCATTATACTAGCACACACTCAGTGTACCTAGTGGCATCCTATACGTGGCTATTGGACTTTGCTATAGTCCCACTAGTGCCAAGACATTTGCAGCACGTCTGCCTGCGTTGCACACTCCAACTAATTATAACTAAGCCATTATACTAGCACACACTCAGTGTACCTAGTGGCATCCTATACGTGGCTATTGGACTTTGCTATAGTCCCACTAGTGCCAAGACATTTGCAGCACGTCTGCCTGCGTTGCACACTCCAACTAATTATAACTAAGCCATTATACTAGCACACACTCAGTGTACCTAGTGGCATCCTATACGTGGCTATTGGACTTTGCTATAGTCCCACTAGTGCCAAGACATTTGCAGCACGTCTGCCTGCGTTGCACACTCCAACTAATTATAACTAAGCCATTATACTAGCACACACTCAGTGTACCTAGTGGCATCCTATACGTGGCTATTGGACTTTGCTATAGTCCCACTAGTGCCAAGACATTTGCAGCACGTCTGCCTGCGTTGCACACTCCAACTAATTATAACTAAGCCATTATACTAGCACACACTCAGTGTACCTAGTGGCATCCTATACGTGGCTATTGGACTTTGCTATAGTCCCACTAGTGCCAAGACATTTGCAGCACGTCTGCCTGCGTTGCACACTCCAACTAATTATAACTAAGCCATTATACTAGCACACACTCAGTGTACCTAGTGGCATCCTATACGTGGCTATTGGACTTTGCTATAGTCCTACTAGTGCCAAGACATTTGCAGAGCGCATCTGCCTGCGTTGCACACTCCAACTAATTATAACTAAGCCATTATACTAGCACACACTCAGTGAACCTAGTGGCATCCCATACGTGGCTATTGGACTTTGCTATAGTCCCACTAGTGCCAAGACATTTGCAGCACGTCTGCCTGCGTTGCACACTCCAACTAATTATAACTAAGCCATTATACTAGCACACACTCAGTGTACCTAGTGGCATCCTATACGTGGCTATTGGACTTTGCTATAGTCCCACTAGTGCCAAGACATTTGCAGCACGTCTGCCTGCGTTGCACACTCCAACTAATTATAACTAAGCCATTATACTAGCACACACTCAGTGTACCTAGTGGCATCCTATACGTGGCTATTGGACTTTGCTATAGTCCCACTAGTGCCAAGACATTTGCAGCACGTCTGCCTGCGTTGCACACTCCAACTAATTATAACTAAGCCATTATACTAGCACACACTCAGTGTACCTAGTGGCATCCTATACGTGGCTATTGGACTTTGCTATAGTCCCACTAGTGCCAAGACATTTGCAGCACGTCTGCCTGCGTTGCACACTCCAACTAATTATAACTAAGCCATTATACTAGCACACACTCAGTGTACCTAGTGGCATCCTATACGTGGCTATTGGACTTTGCTATAGTCCCACTAGTGCCAAGACATTTGCAGCACGTCTGCCTGCGTTGCACACTCCAACTAATTATAACTAAGCCATTATACTAGCACACACTCAGTGTACCTAGTGGCATCCTATACGTGGCTATTGGACTTTGCTATAGTCCCACTAGTGCCAAGACATTTGCAGCACGTCTGCCTGCGTTGCACACTCCAACTAATTATAACTAAGCCATTATACTAGCACACACTCAGTGTACCTAGTGGCATCCTATACGTGGCTATTGGACTTTGCTATAGTCCCACTAGTGCCAAGACATTTGCAGCACGTCTGCCTGCGTTGCACACTCCAACTAATTATAACTAAGCCATTATACTAGCACACACTCAGTGTACCTAGTGGCATCCTATACGTGGCTATTGGACTTTGCTATAGTCCAACTAGTGCCAAGACATTTGCAGCACGTCTGCCTGCGTTGCACACTCCAACTAATTATAACTAAGCCATTATACTAGCACACACTCAGTGTACCTAGTGGCATCCTATACGTGGCTATTGGACTTTGCTATAGTCCCACTAGTGCCAAGACATTTGCAGCACGTCTGCCTGCGTTGCACACTCCAACTAATTATAACTAAGCCATTATACTAGCACACACTCAGTGTACCTAGTGGCATCCTATACGTGGCTATTGGACTTTGCTATAGTCCCACTAGTGCCAAGACATTTGCAGCACGTCTGCCTGCGTTGCACACTCCAACTAATTATAACTAAGCCATTATACTAGCACACACTCAGTGTACCTAGTGGCATCCTATACGTGGCTATTGGACTTTGCTATAGTCCCACTAGTGCAAAGACATTTGCAGAGCACGTCTGCCTGCATTGCACACTACAACTTTTTTAAACTAAGCAATTTTACTAGCAAACACTCAGTGTACCTAGTGGCATCCTATACGTGGCTATTGGACTTTGCTATAGTCCCACTTGTGCCAAGACATTTGCAGAGCGCATCTGCCTGCGTTGCACACTCCAACTAATTATAACTAAGCCATTATACTTGCACACACTAAGTGTTTTTTAGTGGCATCCTATACGTGGCTATTGGACTTTGCTATAGTCCCACTAGTGCCAAGACATTTGCAGCACGTCTGCCTGCGTTGCACACTCCAACTAATTATAACTAAGCCATTATACTAGCACACACTCAGTGTACCTAGTGGCATCCTATACGTGGCTATTGGACTTTGCTATAGTCCCACTAGTGCCAAGACATTTGCAGCACGTCTGCCTGCGTTGCACACTCCAACTAATTATAACTAAGCCATTATACTAGCACACACTCAGTGTACCTAGTGGCATCCTATACGTGGCTATTGGACTTTGCTATAGTCCCACTAGTGCCAAGACATTTGCAGCACGTCTGCCTGCGTTGCACACTCCAACTAATTATAACTAAGCCATTATACTAGCACACACTCAGTGTACCTAGTGGCATCCTATACGTGGCTATTGGACTTTGCTATAGTCCAACTAGTGCCAAGACATTTGCAGCACGTCTGCCTGCGTTGCACACTCCAACTAATTATAACTAAGCCATTATACTAGCACACACTCAGTGTACCTAGTGGCATCCTATACGTGGCTATTGGACTTTGCTATAGTCCCACTAGTGCCAAGACATTTGCAGCACGTCTGCCTGCGTTGCACACTCCAACTAATTATAACTAAGCCATTATACTAGCACACACTCAGTGTACCTAGTGGCATCCTATACGTGGCTATTGGACTTTGCTATAGTCCCACTAGTGCCAAGACATTTGCAGCACGTCTGCCTGCGTTGCACACTCCAACTAATTATAACTAAGCCATTATACTAGCACACACTCAGTGTACCTAGTGGCATCCTATACGTGGCTATTGGACTTTGCTATAGTCCCACTAGTGCAAAGACATTTGCAGAGCACGTCTGCCTGCATTGCACACTACAACTTTTTTAAACTAAGCAATTTTACTAGCAAACACTCAGTGTACCTAGTGGCATCCTATACGTGGCTATTGGACTTTGCTATAGTCCCACTTGTGCCAAGACATTTGCAGAGCGCATCTGCCTGCGTTGCACACTCCAACTAATTATAACTAAGCCATTATACTTGCACACACTAAGTGTTTTTTAGTGGCATCCTATACGTGGCTATTGGACTTTGCTATAGTCCTACTAGTGCCAAGACATTTGCAGAGCGCATCTGCCTGCGTTGCACACTCCAACTAATTATAACTAAGCCATTATACTAGCACACACTCAGTGAACCTAGTGGCATCCTATACGTGGCTATTGGATTTTGCTATAGTCCCACTAGTGCCAAAACATTTGCAGCACGTCTGCCTGCGTTGCACACTCCAACTAATTATAACTAAGCCATTATACTAGCACACACTCAGTGTACCTAGTGGCATCCTATACGTGGCTATTGGACTTTGCTATAGTCCCACTAGTGCCAAGACATTTGCAGCACGTCTGCCTGCGTTGCACACTCCAACTAATTATAACTAAGCCATTATACTAGCACACACTCAGTGTACCTAGTGGCATCCTATACGTGGCTATTGGACTTTGCTATAGTCCCACTAGTGCCAAGACATTTGCAGCACGTCTGCCTGCGTTGCACACTCCAACTAATTATAACTAAGTTACATTGTCAGGGATATTTATTCTTTATTATTCTGCTGTTAATAAAGCTAGACCACCACTGCAATCTTCACCACCTCTCAATTTTTACTACCACATTTTCAGTCCACAATCTTGTCGCAATCAACATGAGTGGCAAAATGACAGATGCTGGTGGAAAGGGGAAGAGGCGTGGTGGAAAAGGAAAAAAAGGTTTTGTCAGTGGGGAAGGTGCCAAAGCTCCATTATCATCTGCTGAAGATAGACCATCTACTAGCAAAAGTAAGATGTCTACTACTTATTGTGGACAATCCGATGTGCTCCCTTTTTTACGGACACGAACAAGAGGAACAAAGGTAGATGATGGGCAAAAAAGGAAAATGCTTGAATGGATCTCAAGTGGTCCAACAAGTGCCCTCTCAGCCACTTCAAGTACCGCATCCAAAAAACACCATTCCTCTGAGTTGTCATCCCAATCACACTTGATTTCTCCCAGCTCTGAAGTCTCCATCAGCCCTGCACAGTATGGTGGAACTGAGATGGCTGAGTCTGCAGAGCTGTTCAGTCACACTATAGCCTGGGAATCAGAGGTCTGCTCCCAAGCTACAGTGAGTACAGAACAGGAAATGGTCTGCAGTGATGCCCAGAACCTTTGTGACTCAGATTCAGGCCGTGAGGACCAAGTTTCTGAGCATAATGTTGACCCTTTGTCACAAACTGTAACACCTGTGGTTATAGACAATGAGGAACATACTGATGAAGATGAGACGCAGATACCCGATTGGGATGACAACTTAAATATTCGGTCAGGGCAAGAAGAGGCTCGGTCTGAGGGGGAGGGGAGTGCGAACACAACAATTGATGATGACGTTCTAGATCCCACCTACTGTCAACCCCCAGTCAGGCACTCGAGGAGGTCAACAGAGGCGGTGGAGGAGGATGCAACCGACGACGAAGTTACCTTGCGCCTTCCTGGACAGAGTCGGAGCACTGGTAGCACGTCTACAACTGCATCCTCAGCCACCACTCTGCCTATGAGCATTATTCGGGGTGGATCAACAGGTCGCATGGCCTCTAAGCCTTGCCTAGCCTGGGCCTTTTTTCACATCGAAAAAGATCGCCCAACTCATGTGATATGTAACATTTGTCATGATTCTGTTAGTAGAGGTCAAAACCTCAGCAGTTTGACAACTTCTTCCATGAATCGTCACATGAATAAATATCATAAGTCCCGGTGGGAAGCTCACCGTGCTGCAATGCCGGCTAGCGGAGCGAACCATCCACCGCCCGCCCCTTCCAGTGCATCCGCGCGCTCTTTATCTTCTAGGACTGTGGGGACAGCTGTCACACCTGTTTTTCCACGCAAAACTTCCACCACTGTAACCGCAACAGGCAGTTTGCTTGTAAGGTCGTCAGTTGGTTTGGAAGGGGAAACAAGTGAGTGTGTACAGCTCTCTCAGACATCGATAGCACCAACGTTGGATGAAGGCAACATCATGTCTCCGCCTGCACTTTCCTCACAAACCTGCATTTTTCCAGGGACACCCTACTCAACACCGTCTACACACAGCAGCCAGATCTCTGTCCCTCAGATGTGGTCAAATAAAAGGCCACTTCCTCCGACCCATGACAAAGCTAAGAGGTTGACTCTATCCCTCTGTAAGCTGTTGGCTACCGAAATGCTGCCTTTCCGCCTAGTGGACACACAGGATTTTAGAGACCTTATGTCTGTCGCTGTGCCCCAGTACCAGATGCCTAGTCGCCACTACTTCTCTAAGAAAGGTGTGCCCGCGCTACACCAGCATGTCGCACACAACATCACCGCTTCCTTGAGAAACTCTGTGTGTGAACGGGTGCATTTCACCACCGATACTTGGACCAGTAAGCATGGACAGGGACGTTACATGTCGCTGACTGGGCACTGGGTAACTATGGTGATAGATGGTGAAGGGTCTGCTGCACAAGTCTTGCCGTCCCCACGACTTGTGTGTCAATCCTCTGTCTGTCCAAGTTCCGCCACAGCTTCTGCATCCTCCACCTCATCTGGGTCCTCCACCTCCGCCCCAAGCCTGCCTGGTCAGGCCACCAGCGTTCTCACTGCGCAGAAGGAATCACGCACGCCTCATTACTATGCTGGCAGCCGAGCGCAACGGCATCAGGCGGTCTTTAGCTTGACATGTCTTGGTAATAAGAGTCACACAGCTGAGGAGTTGTGGTCAGCTCTGCGGTCCTAGTTTAATAAATGGTTGTCTCCACTCAACCTGCAGCCTGGTAAGGCCGTGTGCGACAATGCTGCAAACCTGGGTGCGGCCCTTCGCCTGGGCAAGGTGACACACGTACCTTGTATGGCTCACGTGTTGAACCTTGTCGTGCAGCAATTTTTAACACACTATCCCGGCCTAGATGGCCTTCTGAACAGGGCACGAAAACTGTCTGCTCACTTCCGGCGTTCAAGCGCCGCAGCTGAGCGACTTGCATCGCTACAGAAGTCTTTCGGCCTGCCGGTTCATCGCCTGAAATGCGATGTGGCGACACGCTGGAATTCAACTCTCCACATGTTACAGCGACTGTGGCAGCACCGCAGAGCCCTGGTGCAATACGTCATGACGTATAGCCTGGGCCAACGAGATGCAGAGGTGGGGCAGATCACCCTGATGGAGTGGTCTCAGATCAAGGACCTATGCACCCTTCTGCACAGTTTCGACATGGCGACGAATATGTTTAGCTCTGACAATGCCATTATCAGCATGACGATTCCAGTCATTTACATGCTGGAGCACACGCTAAACACTATTCGGAGTCAGGGGGTGGGACAACATGAAGGGGAGGAACTACAGGAGGATTCATATGTGCAAGGGACAACAACATCACCAAGGTCCAGACGTTCATCATCACCAACGCAGCAGGCATGGGACCATGGGGAACAGGGATCGACAAGGGCGCATAGTAGCAGGCGAAATGTTGAGCAAGGTGCAGGAGAACATGAAGAAATGGAGGACGAACTGTCCATGGACATGGAAGACTCAGCGGATGAGGGAGACCTTGGTCAAATTTCAGTTGAAAGAGGTTGGGGGGAGATGTCAGAGGAAGAAAGAACGGGTAGCACCTCTATGCCACAAACACAGCGTGGACTTGGTCCGCATGGCTGCGCAAGACACATGAGTGCCTTTTTGTTGCACTACCTCCAACATGACAGTCGTATTGTCAAAATTAGAAGTGATGATGACTACTGGATTGCCACACTATTAGATCCCCGGTACAAGTCCAAATTTTGTGACATAATTCCAGCCATAGAAAGGGACGCATGTATGCAGGAGTATCAGCAGAAGCTGTTACTCGAACTTAGCTCGGCTTTTCCACCAAACAACCGTGCAGGTGCAGGGAGGGAATCTCCCAGTTGTAACTTGACAAACATGGGACGGTCTCGTCATCTTCACCAGTCTACCCGTACCAGTAGGACCGTATCTGGTGCCAGTAACAGCAATTTTATGGAATCTTTTCATAATTTTTTTAGACCCTCTTTTGCAAGGCCACCAGAGACAACAAGTCTGACACATACTCAACGGCTGGAGAGGATGATACAGGAGTATCTCCAAATGAACATCGATGCCATGACTGTGCAACTGGAGCCTTGCTCCTTTTGGGCTTCAAACATAGAAAAATGGCCAGAGCTCTCCAGTTACGCCTTGGAGATTTTGTCGTGTCCAGCTGCCAGCGTTGTCTCTGAACGTGTATTCAGTGCTGCTGGGTGTGTGCTGACAGATAAGCGCACGCGTCTGTCCAGTGACAATGTGGACAGACTGACGTTCATCAAAATGAACAAGTCATGGATCCAGAAGGAATTTACTACCCCTGTGTCATCCTGGGGAGAGTAAATGCTTGTGGATTTGGAATGTGCTTGATGCAAATCAAAACATTCTGTTTGCAACTAGGGCCCAAGTGCTGCCACTGATGGGGTGGGTGTCTGTGTGGCCCAATTTTTGGAAAAAAGGGAGACTCCGCTTGGAGTAACCCTTGCTTACATTGTTTTTAAAAGAAGCCAAGATGAACAAGTCATGGGTCAGCAAAGACTTTGGTGTCATCCTGGGGACGGTTAATTATGGGGTATTTTTGAATGTGATTGATGCAAATGTAGCTGTGAAGTGTACAACTAGGGCCCAAGTGCTGCCACTGATGGGGTGGGTGTCTGTGTGGCCCAATTTTTGGAAAAAAAGGGAGACTCCGCTTGGAGTAACCCTTGCTTGATGTGTTTTTAAAAGAAGCCAAGATGAACAGAGCTGGGATCAGGAAAGACTTTGCTACCTACCCCGGTGTCATCCTGGGGACGGATAAGAATGGCGTATTTTTGAATGTGCTTGATGCAAATCAAAACATCCTGTTTGCAACTAGGGCCCAAGTGCTGCCACTGATGGGGTGGGTGTCTGTGTGGCCCAATTTTTGGAAAAAAAGGGAGACTCCGCTTGGAGTAACCCTTGCTTGATGTGTTTTTAAAAGAAGCCAAGATGAACAGAGCTGGGATCAGGAAAGACTTTGCTACCTACCCCGGTGTCATCCTGGGGACGGATAAGAATGGCGTATTTTTGAATGTGCTTGATGCAAATCAAAACATCCTGTTTGCAACTAGGGCCCAAGTGCTGCCACTGATGGGGTGGGTGTCTGTGTGGCCCAATTTTTGGAAAAAAAGGGAGACTCCGCTTGGAGTAACCCTTGCTTGATGTGTTTTTAAAAGAAGCCAAGATGAACAGAGCTGGGATCAGCAAAGACTTTGCTACCTACCCCGGTGTCATCCTGGGGACGGATAAGAATGGCGTATTTTTGAATGTGCTTGATGCAAATCAAAACATCCTGTTTGCAACTAGGGCCCAAGTGCTGCCACTGATGGGGTGGGTGTCTGTGTGGCCCAATTTTTGGAAAAAAAGGGAGACTCCGCTTGGAGTAACCCTTGCTTGATGTGTTTTTAAAAGAAGCCAAGATGAACAGAGCTGGGATCAGGAAAGACTTTGCTACCTACCCCGGTGTCATCCTGGGGACGGATAAGAATGGCGTATTTTTGAATGTGCTTGATGCAAATCAAAACATCCTGTTTGCAACTAGGGCCCAAGTGCTGCCACTGATGGGGTGGGTGTCTGTGTGGCCCAATTTTTGGAAAAAAAGGGAGACTCCGCTTGGAGTAACCCTTGCTTGATGTGTTTTTAAAAGAAGCCAAGATGAACAGAGCTGGGATCAGCAAAGACTTTGCTACCTACCCCGGTGTCATCCTGGGGACGGATAAGAATGGCGTATTTTTGAATGTGCTTGATGCAAATCAAAACATCCTGTTTGCAACTAGGGCCCAAGTGCTGCCACTGATGGGGTGGGTGTCTGTGTGGCCCAATTTTTGGAAAAAAAGGGAGACTCCGCTTGGAGTAACCCTTGCTTGATGTGTTTTTAAAAGAAGCCAAGATGAACAGAGCTGGGATCAGCAAAGACTTTGCTACCTACCCCGGTGTCATCCTGGGGACGGATAAGAATGGCGTATTTTTGAATGTGCTTGATGCAAATCAAAACATCCTGTTTGCAACTAGGGCCCAAGTGCTGCCACTGATGGGGTGGGTGTCTGTGTGGCCCAATTTTTGGAAAAAAAGGGAGACTCCGCTTGGAGTAACCCTTGCTTGATGTGTTTTTAAAAGAAGCCAAGATGAACAGAGCTGGGATCAGGAAAGACTTTGCTACCTACCCCGGTGTCATCCTGGGGACGGATAAGAATGGCGTATTTTTGAATGTGCTTGATGCAAATCAAAACATCCTGTTTGCAACTAGGGCCCAAGTGCTGCCACTGATGGGGTGGGTGTCTGTGTGGCCCAATTTTTGGAAAAAAAGGGAGACTCCGCTTGGAGTAACCCTTGCTTGATGTGTTTTTAAAAGAAGCCAAGATGAACAGAGCTGGGATCAGGAAAGACTTTGCTACCTACCCCGGTGTCATCCTGGGGACGGATAAGAATGGCGTATTTTTGAATGTGCTTGATGCAAATCAAAACATCCTGTTTGCAACTAGGGCCCAAGTGCTGCCACTGATGGGGTGGGTGTCTGTGTGGCCCAATTTTTGGAAAAAAAGGGAGACTCCGCTTGGAGTAACCCTTGCTTGATGTGTTTTTAAAAGAAGCCAAGATGAACAGAGCTGGGATCAGCAAAGACTTTGCTACCTACCCCGGTGTCATCCTGGGGACGGATAAGAATGGCGTATTTTTGAATGTGCTTGATGCAAATCAAAACATCCTGTTTGCAACTAGGGCCCAAGTGCTGCCACTGATGGGGTGGGTGTCTGTGTGGCCCAATTTTTGGAAAAAAAGGGAGACTCCGCTTGGAGTAACCCTTGCTTGATGTGTTTTTAAAAGAAGCCAAGATGAACAGAGCTGGGATCAGGAAAGACTTTGCTACCTACCCCGGTGTCATCCTGGGGACGGATAAGAATGGCGTATTTTTGAATGTGCTTGATGAAAATCAAAACATCCTGTTTGCAACTAGGGCCCAAGTGCTGCCACTGATGGGGTGGGTGTCTGTGTGGCCCAATTTTTGGAAAAAAAGGGAGACTCCGCTTGGAGTAACCCTTGCTTGATGTGTTTTTAAAAGAAGCCAAGATGAACAGAGCTGGGATCAGCAAAGACTTTGCTACCTACCCCGGTGTCATCCTGGGGACGGATAAGAATGGCGTATTTTTGAATGTGCTTGATGCAAATCAAAACATCCTGTTTGCAACTAGGGCCCAAGTGCTGCCACTGATGGGGTGGGTGTCTGTGTGGCCCAATTTTTGGAAAAAAAGGGAGACTCCGCTTGGAGTAACCCTTGCTTGATGTGTTTTTAAAAGAAGCCAAGATGAACAGAGCTGGGATCAGCAAAGACTTTGCTACCTACCCCGGTGTCATCCTGGGGACGGATAAGAATGGCGTATTTTTGAATGTGCTTGATGCAAATCAAAACATCCTGTTTGCAACTAGGGCCCAAGTGCTGCCACTGATGGGGTGGGTGTCTGTGTGGCCCAATTTTTGGAAAAAAGGGAGACTCCGCTTGGAGTAACCCTTGCTTACATTGTTTTTAAAAGAAGCCAAGATGAACAAGTCATGGGTCAGCAAAGACTTTGCTACCTACCCCGGTGTCATCCTGGGGATGGATAAGAATGGCGTATTTTTGAATGTGCTTGATGCAAATGTAGCTGTGAAGTGTACAACTGGGGCACAACTGCTGCCACTGAAGGGGTGGGTGTGTGTGTGGCCCAATTTTTGGAAAAAATGGAGACTCCGCTTGGAGTCACCTTGCGGTGTTTTACATGATTTTAGAAGGGCGTGCCATGCCTATATCTGTGTGTCCTCCTCTTTTTCCTTGTCCAGCTGTTTTGTTTTCGCATGAGTATATGTCCTTGTCACTTTCCAATGTGTTTGAGTTGTTTGTCACCTTTAGGACACCTTTGAGGGTGTTTTCTAGGTGTTTTTCTGTGTTTGTGATTGCCTGCCATTGTTTCCTATGCAGTTCGAGTTCGGTTCGTCGAACGTTCGACGAACCGAACTCGAACGGGAGGTCCGTTCGGCGAACCAACCTCGAGCCGAACCGCGACCGGTTCGCTCATCTCTACTCCTGGGCTCAGCCCTACCTGCGGAGGGCCTACCACCACAGCTGCCATTACTACCAGCCCTAGACTCAGCAGTGGCGATTTCAAAATCTTATTAACTGCAACAAGCAGGTGGCGTCAAACAAATTACTTTAATCTCCCCTCTAAATACTCCCCATTAAAAAGCACCCAGGGCACGGGACCGAGCAACGGCCACCAAAGTGACATTCCCCAGTAATACACTGCCCGTGACTGAGTACCTCATTCCCTGTGTGACACACAGCAACCAAAAAAACGTTAGTTCTGATGTTTTGATTTTTTTTTTCTCATTACACCGTTTAATTAATTTATTTTATATTTTGATAACTTGGCCATTTCTGAAGGCAACAATATTAAATATGTGTTTTTTTATTATTATTATTTTATTTTCAAAGGGGAAAAGAGTAGATATTTGAATTTTTGTGTTTTTTTAATTTTTCATCTTTTTAAAAACTGTTTTTATTGCGTTAACTCGTTCCCTTAGGGCACATGAAGCTGATATACATTGAACTACATTATAACAGTAACAGGGATCATCAGCTGACCCCTGGCTGTCATGTAAACCTATCGGCACCTAATGAATGATCCCATCATGGGGCCGCCGATGGGGTCATGGAATGACACACACCCCACTGGAGCGCATTGAATCCCACTGTCATAAATAGACAGTGGCATTCAACTAGCTAACAGGGGACAGTGGATCGTCTGTTAGCTGCAACTGTTTTTATTGCGTTTACTCGTTCCCTTGTAGCAGGGAAGTTAATTGTGAAATAATAATATAATTTCTCTTGTGCTGGATGGGGGAGGGTAACACACACAGAAGATCATGTCTTTTACCCTCAGCCAGGTTGGGAGGAGTCTCCAACACCTGGCTATACACACACCCCCATGACATCACAGGTTACAGCCAATCATAGGGCTAAATGAATCTTGGTCACAAGCCCTATATTAAGCTGACCTCTCACCCCCCTCTCTCTCTTGCTCCCTGGATGGACACACAGAAGGATGGCTGAGTACCCCTCATATAGGGATAGATAGTATCATATTGTTGGGTGGGCTGTAACTGTGTGAGTGCCATAGTGGGTGGTATGTAACTGTGGGTTTTATAGTAAAGTATTTACTGGTGTTTTATTGTATTGTATGTGTATATAATTTAGTATATGCTTTCCATAGTGATTACTAGTGATAAGCGAGTACGCTTGTCACTAATCGGTACTCGCACGAGTATCACTGTACTCAGGCTACTCGGCGGGTACCGAGTAATTTCGCGATACTCGTGCTGTACTCGTGGTCTTCATCCCTGCATCTTGGCGCTCTTTTGAGAGCCAGCCCTCATGCAGGGATTGGCTGGCAGACCACTGCAATGCCACAGCCCTGTTAGTTGTGGAATTGCAGTGATTGGCCGGCCCGCACAGCGTGACCGAAGCTTTATACCGGCGGGCGCGCTGTGCTCTGCACACAGCCATCTTGTATTCCCTGCTTTCCTCGCCCACAGGCGCCTATGATTGGTTGCAGTGAGACACGCCCCCACGCTGAGTGACAGGTGTCTCACTGCACCCAATCACAGCAGCCGGTGGGCGTGTGTATACTGTGCAGTGAAATAAATAATTAAATAATTAAAGAAACCGGCATGCGGTCCCCCCAATTTTAATACCAGCCAGATAAAGCCATACGGCTGAAGGCTGGTATTCTCAGGATGAGGAGCCCCACGTTATGGGGAGCCCCCCAGCCTAACAATATCAGTCAGCAGCCGCCCAGAATTGCCGCGTACATTAGATGCGACAGTTCTGGGACTGTACCCAGCTCTTCCCGATTTGCCCTGATGCATTGGCAAATCGGGGTAATAAGGAGTTAATGGCAGCCCATAGCTGCCAATAAGTCCTAGATTAATCATGTCAGGCGTCTCCCCGAGAAACCTTCCATGATTAATCTGTAAATTACAGTAAACAAACACACACACACACACACATGAAAAAATCATTTATTAGAAATAAAAAACACAAACCAATTCCCTCGTAACCAATTTAATAAGCCCCAAAAAGCCCTCCATGTCCGGCGTAATCCACAGACCTCCAGCGTCGCTTCCAGTTGTGCTGCATGCAGGTGACAGGAGCTGCAGCAGACACCGCCGCTCCTGTCAGCTCCACGCAGCAACTGAGGTGAGTAGCGCGATCAGCTGCTGTCAGTCAGGTAACTCACGGCCACCGCTGTATCCAGTGGTGGCCGCGGATAAGCTTAGTGACAGCTCAGCTGATCGCGCTACTCACCTCATTTGCTGCGTGGAGCTCACAGGAGCGGCGGTGTCTGCTGCAGCTCCTGTCACCTGCATGCAGCAGAGCTGGAAGCGACACTGGAGGTCCGTGGATTACGCCGTTCATGGGGGGCTTTTTGGGGCTTATTAAATTGGTTACGAGGGAATTGGTTTGTGTTTTTTATTTCTAATAAATGATTTTTTCATGAGTGTGTGTGTGTTTATTTACTGTAATTTACAGATTAATCATGGAAGGTTTCTCGGGGAGTCGCCTGACATGATTAATCTAGGACTTATTGGCAACTATGGGCTGCCAATAACTCCTTATTACCCCGATTTGCCAACGCACCAGGGAAAAACGGGAAGAGCCGGGTACAGTCCGAGAACTGTCGCATCTAATGTATGCGGCAATTCTGGGCGGCTGCTGACTGATATTGTTAGGCTGGGGGGCTCCCCATAATGTGGAGCTCCCCATCCTGAGAATACCAGCCTTCAGCCGTATGGCTTTATCTGGCTGGTATTAAAATTGGGGGGACCGCACGCCGTTTTTTTTAATTATTTAATTATTTTACTGCACAGTATACACATGCCCACCGGCTGCTGTGATTGGGTGCAGTGAGACACCTGTCACTCAGCGTGGGGGCGTGTCTCACTGCAACCAATCATAGGCGCCGAAAAGCAGGAAAGCAGGGAATACGAGATTGTTTAATGAGCGGCCGGCTTTTTCAAAAGAGGAAAAGCCTCCGGAGTTTAGTGAACAGCTGTGCAGCGCCACGGCAGTGATCGGGGAACGGTAAGTATGAGAGAGGGGGGAGACTGACCGACAGACTGTGAGAGGGGGACAGACAAGACAGAGAGAGACCGATAGACAGACAGAGAGACCGACCGACGGACTGAGGGAGATAGAATGAAAAAAAAAAAATGACCGACATCGCTAGTAAAAAGCACAAAACGTGCGTTTTGGACATTGGAGTGCCACACAATGTTTTCACGTAAAATCTTTCATGTAATCTCAAAAAGTAACATACACCAGCTCTATCTCACTATTGGGTATGTGCCCTTAACATTTCCGCCATGAAAATTCATTTTGGTGTCATTTTGGAAGGTTTTCTGGTGAGTCCGTAAAAATGGCGTAAAACTCGGACAAAACTGTTCACAGCTGTGACTTTTGAGTGATAAATGCTTCAAGGGGTCTTCCCCATACTGTTGCCATGTCATTGGAGCACTCTTCTAAGACTTTTGTGACATTTTTAGGGTTTCTACATGCTGCCGGGGGTCATTTCAGAAAATACTCGGGTCTCCCATAGGATAACATTGGGCTCGGTGCTCGGGCCGAGTACACGAGTATCTTGGAATGCTCGGCCCGAGCCTCGAGCACCCAAGCTTTTTGGTACTCGCTCATCACTAGTGATTACATGTGCTAGAATTATATAGTGTATTAAGTGTAGTCTTGTTAGATAATAATAAACTTGTTATATTTATTATTACAACAAAATGACTCTGAGTATATGCTTATTTGGGATGAACCAGGTATTAAGTAGAGATGAGCGAACCGGTCCCGGTTCGGCTCGAGGTCGGTTCGCCGAACAGAGGTCCCGTTCGAGTTCGGCTCGTCGAACGTTCGACGAACCGAACTCGAACTGCATAGGAAACAATGGCAGGCAATCACAAACACAGTAAAACACCTAGAAAACACCCTCAAAGGTGTCCAAAAGGTGACAAACAACTCAAACACATGGGAAAGTGACAAGGACATATACTCATGCGAAAACAAAACAGCTGGACAAGGAAAAAGAGGAGGACACACAGATATAGGCATGGCACGCCATTCTAAAATCATGTAAAACACTGCAAGGTGACTCCAAGCGTAGTCTCCCTTTTTTTCCAAAAATTGGGCCCCACACACACCCACCCATTCAGTGGCAGCAGTTGGGCCCCAGTTGTACAATTCACAGCTAGATTTGCATCAAGCACATTCAAAAATACGCCATAATTAACCGTCCCCAGCATGACACCGGGGTAGGTAGCAAAGTCTTTCCTGATCCCAGCTCTGTTCATCTTGGCTTCTTTTAAAAACACAGCAAGCAAGGGTTACTCCAAGCGGAGTCTCCCTTTTTTTCCAAAAATTGTGCCCCACACACACCCACCCATTCAGTGGCAGCACTTGTGCCCTAGTTGTACACTTCACAGCTACATTTGCATCAAGCACATTCAAAAATACGCCATTCTTATCCGTCCCCAGGATGACACCGGGGTAGGTAGCAAAGTCTTTCCTGATCCCAGCTCTGTTCATCTTGGCTTCTTTTAAAAACACAGCAAGCAAGGGTTACTCCAAGCAGAGTCTCCCTTTTTTCCAAAAATTGGGCCACACAGACACCCACCCCATCAGTGGCAGCACTTGGGCCCTAGTTGCAAACAGGATGTTTTGATTTGCATCAAGCACATTCAAAAATACGCCATTCTTATCCGTCCCCAGGATGACACCGGGGTAGGTAGCAAAGTCTTTCCTGATCCCAGCTCTGTTCATCTTGGCTTCTTTTAAAATCACAGCAAGCAAGGGTTACTCCAAGCGGAGTCTCCCTTTTTTTCCAAAAATTGTGCCCCACACACACCCACCCATTCAGTGGCAGCAGTTGTGCCCTAGTTGTACACTTCACAGCTACATTTGCATCAAGCACATTCAAAAATACGCCATTCTTATCCGTCCCCAGGATGACACCGGGGTAGGAAGCAAAGTCTTTCCTGATCCCAGCTCTGTTCATCTTGGCTTCTTTTAAAAACACAGCAAGCAAGGGTTACTCCAAGCGGAGTCTCCCTTTTTTTCCAAAAATTGTGCCCCACACACACCCACCCATTCAGTGGCAGCACTTGTGCCCTAGTTGTACACTTCACAGCTACATTTGCATCAAGCACATTCAAAAATACGCCATTCTTATCCGTCCCCAGGATGACACCGGGGTAGGTAGCAAAGTCTTTCCTGATCCCAGCTCTGTTCATCTTGGCTCCTTTTAAAAAACACAGCAAGCAAGGGTTACCCCAAGCGGAGTCTCCCTTTTTTTCAAAAATTGGGCCACACAGACACCCACCCCATCAGTGGCAGCACTTGGGCCCTAGTTGCAAACAGGATGTTTTGATTTGCATCAAGCACAATTCAAAAATACGCCATTCTTATCCGTCCCCAGGATGACACCGGGGTAGGTAGCAAAGTCTTTCCTGATCCCAGCTCTGTTCATCTTGGCTTCTTTTAAAAACACAGCAAGCAAGGGTTACTCCAAGCGGAGTCTCCCTTTTTTTCAAAAATTGGGCCACACAGACACCCACCCCATCAGTGGCAGCACTTGGGCCCTAGTTGCAAACAGGATGTTTTGATTTGCATCAAGCACATTCAAAAATACGCCATTCTTATCCGTCCCCAGGATGACACCGGGGTAGGTAGCAAAGTCTTTCCTGATCCCAGCTCTGTTCATCTTGGCTTCTTTTAAAAACACAGCAAGCAAGGGTTACTCCAAGCGGAGTCTCCCTTTTTTTCCAAAAATTGTGCCCCACACACACCCACCCATTCAGTGGCAGCACTTGTGCCCTAGTTGTACACTTCACAGCTACATTTGCATCAAGCACATTCAAAAATACGCCATTCTTATCCGTCCCCAGGATGACACCGGGGTAGGTAGCAAAGTCTTTCCTGATCCCAGCTCTGTTCATCTTGGCTTCTTTTAAAAACACAGCAAGCAAGGGTTACTCCAAGCGGAGTCTCCCTTTTTTCCAAAAATTGGGCCACACAGACACCCACCCCATCAGTGGCAGCACTTGGGCCCTAGTTGCAAACAGGATGTTTTGATTTGCATCAAGCACATTCAAAAATACGCCATTCTTATCCGTCCCCAGGATGACACCGGGGTAGGTAGCAAAGTCTTTCCTGATCCCAGCTCTGTTCATCTTGGCTTCTTTTAAAAACACAGCAAGCAAGGGTTACTCCAAGCGGAGTCTCCCTTTTTTTCCAAAAATTGTGCCCCACACACACCCACCCATTCAGTGGCAGCAGTTGTGCCCTAGTTGTACACTTCACAGCTACATTTGCATCAAGCACATTCAAAAATACGCCATTCTTATCCGTCCCCAGGATGACACCGGGGTAGGAAGCAAAGTCTTTCCTGATCCCAGCTCTGTTCATCTTGGCTTCTTTTAAAAACACAGCAAGCAAGGGTTACTCCAAGCGGAGTCTCCCTTTTTTTCCAAAAATTGTGCCCCACACACACCCACCCATTCAGTGGCAGCACTTGTGCCCTAGTTGTACACTTCACAGCTACATTTGCATCAAGCACATTCAAAAATACGCCATTCTTATCCGTCCCCAGGATGACACCGGGGTAGGTAGCAAAGTCTTTCCTGATCCCAGCTCTGTTCATCTTGGCTTCTTTTTAAAACACAGCAAGCAAGGGTTACTCCAAGCGGAGTCTCCCTTTTTTTCCAAAAATTGTGCCCCACACACACCCACCCATTCAGTGGCAGCACTTGTGCCCTAGTTGTACACTTCACAGCTACATTTGCATCAAGCACATTCAAAAATACGCCATTCTTATCCGTCCCCAGGATGACTCCGGGGTAGGAAGCAAAGTCTTTCCTGATCCCAGCTCTGTTCATCTTGGCTTCTTTTAAAAACACAGCAAGCAAGGGTTACTCCAAGCGGAGTCTCCCTTTTTTTCCAAAAATTGTGCCCCACACACACCCACCCATTCAGTGGCAGCACTTGTGCCCTAGTTGTACACTTCACAGCTACATTTGCATCAAGCACATTCAAAAATACGCCATTCTTATCCGTCCCCAGGATGACACCGGGGTAGGTAGCAAAGTCATTCCTGATCCCAGCTCTGTTCATCTTGGCTTCTTTTAAAAACACAGCAAGCAAGGGTTACTCCAAGCGGAGTCTCCCTTTTTTTCCAAAAATTGTGCCCCACACACACCCACCCATTCAGTGGCAGCACTTGTGCCCTAGTTGTACACTTCACAGCTACATTTGCATCAAGCACATTCAAAAATACGCCATTCTTATCCGTCCCCAGGATGACACCGGGGTAGGTAGCAAAGTCTTTCCTGATCCCAGCTCTGTTCATCTTGGCTTCTTTTAAAAACACAGCAAGCAAGGGTTACTCCAAGCGGAGTCTCCCTTTTTTTCCAAAAATTGTGCCCCACACACACCCACCCATTCAGTGGCAGCACTTGTGCCCTAGTTGTACACTTCACAGCTACATTTGCATCAAGCACATTCAAAAATACGCCATTCTTATCCGTCCCCAGGATGACACCGGGGTAGGTAGCAAAGTCTTTCCTGATCCCAGCTCTGTTCATCTTGGCTTCTTTTAAAAACACAGCAAGCAAGGGTTACTCCAAGCGGAGTCTCCCTTTTTTCCAAAAATTGGGCCACACAGACACCCACCCCATCAGTGGCAGCACTTGGGCCCTAGTTGCAAACAGGATGTTTTGATTTGCATCAAGCACATTCAAAAATACGCCATTCTTATCCGTCCCCAGGATGACACCGGGGTAGGTAGCAAAGTCTTTCCTGATCCCAGCTCTGTTCATCTTGGCTTCTTTTAAAAACACAGCAAGCAAGGGTTACTCCAAGCGGAGTCTCCCTTTTTTCCAAAAATTGGGCCACACAGACACCCACCCCATCAGTGGCAAGACTTGGGCCCTAGTTGCAAACAGGATGTTTTGATTTGCATCAAGCACATTCCAAATCAACAAGCATTTACTCTCCCCAGGATGACACAGGGGTAGTAAATTCCTTCTGGATCCATGACTTGTTCATTTTGATGAACGTCAGTCTGTCCACATTGTCACTGGACAGACGCGTGCGCTTATCTGTCAGCACACACCCAGCAGCACTGAATACACGTTCAGAGACAACGCTGGCAGCTGGACACGACAAAATCTCCAAGGCGTAAGTTGCGAGCTCTGGCCATTTTTCTAGGTTTGAAGCCCAAAAAGGAGCAAGGCTCCAGTTGCACAGTCATGGCATCGATGTTCATTTGGAGATACTCCTGTATCATCCTCTCCAGCCGTTGAGTATGTGTCAGACTTGTTGTCTCTGGTGGCCTTGCAAAAGAGGGTCTAAAAAATTATGAAAAGATTCCATAAAATTGCTGTTACCGACACCAGATACGGTCCTACTGGTACGGGTAGACTGTTGAAGATGACGAGACCGTCCCATGTTTGTCAAGTTACAACTGGGAGATTCCCTCCCTGCACCTGCACGGTTGTTTGGTGGAAAAGCCGAGCTAAGATCGAGTAACAGCTTCTGCTGATACTCCTGCATACGTGCGTCCCTTTCTATGGCTGGAATTATGTCACAAAATTTGGACTTGTACCGGGGATCTAATAGTGTGGCAATCCAGTAGTCATCATCACTTCTAATTTTGACAATACGACTGTCATGTTGGAGGTAGTGCAACAAAAAGGCACTCATGTGTCTTGCGCAGCCATGCGGATCAAGTCCACGCTGTGTTTGTGGCATAGAGGTGCTACCCGTTCTTTCTTCCTCTGACATCTACCCCCAACCTCTTTCAACTGAAATTTGACCAAGGTCTCCCTCATCCGCTGAGTCTTCCATGTCCATGGACAGTTCGTCCTCCATTTCTTCATGTTCTCCTGCACCTTGCTCAACATTTCGCCTGCTACTATGCGCCCTTGTCGATCCCTGTCCCCCATGGTCCCATGCCTGCTGCGTTGGTGATGATGAACGTCTGGACCTTGGTGATGTTGTTGTCCCTTGCGCATATGGATCCTCCTGTAGTTCCTCCCCTTCATGTTGTCCCACCCCCTGACTCCGAATAGTGTTTAGCGTGTGCTCCAGCATGTAAATGACTGGAATCGTCATGCTGATAATGGCATGGTCAGCGCTAAACATATTCGTCGCCATGTCGAAACTGTGCAGAAGGGTGCATAGGTCCTTGATCTGAGACCACACCATCAGGGTGATCTGCCCCACCTCTGCATCTCGTTGTCCCAGGCTATACGTCATGACGTATTGCACCAGGGCTCTGCGGTGCTGCCACAGTCGCTGTAACATGTGGAGAGTTGAATTCCAGCGTGTCGCCACATCGCATTTCAGGCGATGAACCGGCAGGCCGAAAGACTTCTGGAACGATGCAAGTCGCTCAGCTGCGGCGCTTGAACGGCGGAAGTGAGCAGACAGTTTTCGTGCCCTGTTCAGAAGGCCATCTAGGCCGGGATAGTGTGTTAAAAATTGCTGCACGACAAGGTTCAACACGTGAGCCATACAAGGTACGTGTGTCACCTTGCCCAGGCGAAGGGCCGCACCCAGGTTTGCAGCATTGTCGCACACGGCCTTACCAGGCTGCAGGTTGAGTGGAGACAACCATTTATTAAACTAGGACCGCAGAGCTGACCACAACTCCTCAGCTGTGTGACTCTTATTCCCAAGACATGTCAAGCTAAAAAACCGCCTGATGCCGTTGCGCTCTGCTGCCAGCATAGTAATGAGGGGTGCGTGATTCCTTCTGCGCAGTGAGAACGCTGGTGGCCTGACCAGGCAGGCTTGGGGCGGAGGTGGAGGACCCAGATGAGGTGGAGGATGCAGAAGCTGTGGCGGAACTTGGACAGACAGAGGATTGACACACAAGTCGTGGGGACGGCAAGACTTGTGCAGCAGACCCTTCACCATCTATCACCATAGTTACCCAGTGCCCAGTCAGCGACATGTAACGTCCCTGTCCATGCTTACTGGTCCAAGTATCGGTGGTGAAATGCACCCGTTCACACACAGAGTTTCTCAAGGAAGCGGTGATGTTGTGTGCGACATGCTGGTGTAGCGCGGGCACACCTTTCTTAGAGAAGTAGTGGCGACTAGGCATCTGGTACTGGGGCACAGCGACAGACATAAGGTCTCTAAAATCCTGTGTGTCCACTAGGCGGAAAGGCAGCATTTCGGTAGCCAACAGCTTACAGAGGGATAGAGTCAACCTCTTAGCTTTGTCATGGGTCGGAGGAAGTGGCCTTTTATTTGACCACATCTGAGGGACAGAGATCTGGCTGCTGTGTGTAGACGGTGTTGAGTAGGGTGTCCCTGGAAAAATGCAGGTTTGTGAGGAAAGTGCAGGCGGAGACATGATGTTGCCTTCATCAAACGTTGGTGCTATCGATGTCTGAGAGAGCTGTACACACTCACTTGTTTCCCCTTCCAAACCAACTGACGACCTACCAAGCAAACTGCCTGTTGCGGTTACAGTGGTGGAAGTTGTGCGTGGAAAACCAGGTGTGACAGCTGTCCCCACAGTCCTAGAAGATGAAGAGCGCGCGGATGCACTGGAAGGGGCGGGCGGTGGATGGTTCGCTCCGCTAGGCCGCATTGCAGCACGGTGAGCTTCCCACCGGGACCTATGATATTTATTCATGTGACGATTCATGGAAGAAGTTGTCAAACTGCTGAGGTTTTGACCTCTACTAAGAGAATCATGACAAATTTTAAATATCACATGATTTGGGCGATCTTTTTCTATGTCAAAAAAGGACCAGGCTAGGCAAGGCTTAGAGGCCATGCGACCTGTTGATCCACCCCGAATAATGCTCATAGGCAGAGTGGTGGCTGAGGATGCAGTTGTAGACGTGCTACCAGTGCTCCGACTCTGTCCAGGAAGGCGCAAGGTAACTTCGTCGTCGGTTGCATCCTCCTCCACCGCCTCTGTTGACCTCCTCGAGTGCCTGACTGGGGGTTGACAGTAGGTGGGATCTAGAACTTCATCATCAATTGTTGTGTTTGCACTCCCCTCCCCCTCAGACCGAGCCTCTTCTTGCCCTGACCGAATATTTAAGTTGTCATCCCAATCGGGTATCTGCGTCTCATCTTCATCAGTATGTTCCTCATTGTCTATAACCACAGGTGTTACAGTTTGTGACAAAGGGTCAAC
This sequence comes from Anomaloglossus baeobatrachus, assembly GCF_048569485.1. NCBI lineage: Eukaryota > Metazoa > Chordata > Amphibia > Anura > Aromobatidae > Anomaloglossus > Anomaloglossus baeobatrachus. Next base: position 413,939,496 of record NC_134355.1, on the reverse strand, counting down.
ATTATGCTCAGAAACTTGGTCCTCACGGCCTGAATCAGAGTCACAAAGGTTCTGGGCATCACTGCAGACCATTTCCTGTTCTGTACTCACTGTAGCTTGGGAGCAGACCTCTGATTCCCAGGCCATAGTGTGACTGAACAGCTCTGCAGACTCAGCCATCTCAGTTCCACCATACTGTGCAGGGCTGATGGAGACTTCAGAGCTGGGAGAAATCAAGTTTGATTGGGATGACAACTCAGAGGACTGGTGTTTTTTGGATGCGGTACTTGAAGTGGCTGAGAGGGCACTTGTTGGACCACTTGAGATCCATTCAAGCATTTTCCTTTTTTGCCCATCATCTACCTTTCTTCCTGTTGTTAATGTCCGTAAAAAAGGGAGCACATCGGATTGTCCACGGTAAGTAGTAGACATCTTACTTTTGCTGGTAGATGGTCTATCTTCAGCAGATGATAATGGAGCTTTGCCACCTTCCCCACAGACAAAACCTTTTTTGCCTTTTCCACCACGCCTCTTCCCCTTTCCACCAGCATCTGTCATTTTGCCACTCATGTTGATTGCGACAAGATTGTGGACTGAAAATGTGGTAGTAAAAATTGAGAGGTGGTGAAGATTGCAGTGGTGGTCTAGCTTTATTAACAGCAGAATAATAAAGAATAAATATCCCTGACAATGCAACTTAGTTATAATTAGTTGGAGTGTGCAACGCAGGCAGATGCGCTCTGCAAATGTCTTGGCACTAGTGGGACTATAGCAAAGTCCAATAGCCACGTATAGGATGCCACTAGGTACACTGAGTGTTTGCTAGTATAATGGCTTAGTTATAATTAGTTGGAGTGTGCAACGCAGGCAGATGCGCTCTGCAAATGTCTTGGCACTAGTGGGACTATAGCAAAGTCCAATAGCCACGTATAGGATGCCACTAGGTACACTGAGTGTTTGCTAGTATAATGGCTTAGTTATAATTAGTTGGAGTGTGCAACGCAGGCAGATGCGCTCTGCAAATGTCTTGGCACTAGTGGGACTATAGCAAAGTCCAATAGCCACGTATAGGATGCCACTAGGTACACTGAGTGTTTGCTAGTATAATGGCTTAGTTATAATTAGTTGGAGTGTGCAACGCAGGCAGATGCGCTCTGCAAATGTCTTGGCACTAGTGGGACTATAGCAAAGTCCAATAGCCACGTATAGGATGCCACTAGGTACACTGAGTGTTTGCTAGTATAATGGCTTAGTTATAATTAGTTGGAGTGTGCAACGCAGGCAGATGCGCTCTGCAAATGTCTTGGCACTAGTGGGACTATAGCAAAGTCCAATAGCCACGTATAGGATGCCACTAGGTACACTGAGTGTTTGCTAGTATAATGGCTTAGTTATAATTAGTTGGAGTGTGCAACGCAGGCAGATGCGCTCTGCAAATGTCTTGGCACTAGTGGGACTATAGCAAAGTCCAATAGCCACGTATAGGATGCCACTAGGTACACTGAGTGTTTGCTAGTATAATGGCTTAGTTATAATTAGTTGGAGTGTGCAACGCAGGCAGATGCGCTCTGCAAATGTCTTGGCACTAGTGGGACTATAGCAAAGTCCAATAGCCACGTATAGGATGCCACTAGGTACACTGAGTGTTTGCTAGTATAATGGCTTAGTTATAATTAGTTGGAGTGTGCAACGCAGGCAGATGCGCTCTGCAAATGTCTTGGCACTAGTGGGACTATAGCAAAGTCCAATAGCCACGTATAGGATGCCACTAGGTACACTGAGTGTTTGCTAGTATAATGGCTTAGTTATAATTAGTTGGAGTGTGCAACGCAGGCAGATGCGCTCTGCAAATGTCTTGGCACTAGTGGGACTATAGCAAAGTCCAATAGCCACGTATAGGATGCCACTAGGTACACTGAGTGTTTGCTAGTATAATGGCTTAGTTATAATTAGTTGGAGTGTGCAACGCAGGCAGATGCGCTCTGCAAATGTCTTGGCACTAGTGGGACTATAGCAAAGTCCAATAGCCACGTATAGGATGCCACTAGGTACACTGAGTGTTTGCTAGTATAATGGCTTAGTTATAATTAGTTGGAGTGTGCAACGCAGGCAGATGCGCTCTGCAAATGTCTTGGCACTAGTGGGACTATAGCAAAGTCCAATAGCCACGTATAGGATGCCACTAGGTACACTGAGTGTTTGCTAGTATAATGGCTTAGTTATAATTAGTTGGAGTGTGCAACGCAGGCAGATGCGCTCTGCAAATGTCTTGGCACTAGTGGGACTATAGCAAAGTCCAATAGCCACGTATAGGATGCCACTAGGTACACTGAGTGTTTGCTAGTATAATGGCTTAGTTATAATTAGTTGGAGTGTGCAACGCAGGCAGATGCGCTCTGCAAATGTCTTGGCACTAGTGGGACTATAGCAAAGTCCAATAGCCACGTATAGGATGCCACTAGGTACACTGAGTGTTTGCTAGTATAATGGCTTAGTTATAATTAGTTGGAGTGTGCAACGCAGGCAGATGCGCTCTGCAAATGTCTTGGCACTAGTGGGACTATAGCAAAGTCCAATAGCCACGTATAGGATGCCACTAGGTACACTGAGTGTTTGCTAGTATAATGGCTTAGTTATAATTAGTTGGAGTGTGCAACGCAGGCAGATGCGCTCTGCAAATGTCTTGGCACTAGTGGGACTATAGCAAAGTCCAATAGCCACGTATAGGATGCCACTAGGTACACTGAGTGTTTGCTAGTATAATGGCTTAGTTATAATTAGTTGGAGTGTGCAACGCAGGCAGATGCGCTCTGCAAATGTCTTGGCACTAGTGGGACTATAGCAAAGTCCAATAGCCACGTATAGGATGCCACTAGGTACACTGAGTGTTTGCTAGTATAATGGCTTAGTTATAATTAGTTGGAGTGTGCAACGCAGGCAGATGCGCTCTGCAAATGTCTTGGCACTAGTGGAACTATAGCAAAGTCCAATAGCCACGTATAGGATGCCACTAGGTACACTGAGTGTTTGCTAGTATAATGGCTTAGTTATAATTAGTTGGAGTGTGCAACGCAGGCAGATGCGCTCTGCAAATGTCTTGGCACTAGTGGGACTATAGCAAAGTCCAATAGCCACGTATAGGATGCCACTAGGTACACTGAGTGTTTGCTAGTATAATGGCTTAGTTATAATTAGTTGGAGTGTGCAACGCAGGCAGATGCGCTCTGCAAATGTCTTGGCACTAGTGGGACTATAGCAAAGTCCAATAGCCACGTATAGGATGCCACTAGGTACACTGAGTGTTTGCTAGTATAATGGCTTAGTTATAATTAGTTGGAGTGTGCAACGCAGGCAGATGCGCTCTGCAAATGTCTTGGCACTAGTGGGACTATAGCAAAGTCCAATAGCCATGTATAGGATGCCACTAGGTACACTGAGTGTTTGCTAGTATAATGGCTTAGTTATAATTAGTTGGAGTGTGCAACGCAGGCAGATGCGCTCTGCAAATGTCTTGGCACTAGTGGGACTATAGCAAAGTCCAATAGCCACGTATAGGATGCCACTAGGTACACTGAGTGTTTGCTAGTATAATGGCTTAGTTATAATTAGTTGGAGTGTGCAACGCAGGCAGATGCGCTCTGCAAATGTCTTGGCACTAGTGGGACTATAGCAAAGTCCAATAGCCACGTATAGGATGCCACTAGGTACACTGAGTGTTTGCTAGTATAATGGCTTAGTTATAATTAGTTGGGGTGTGCAACGCAGGCAGATGCGCTCTGCAAATGTCTTGGCACTAGTGGGACTATAGCAAAGTCCAATAGCCACGTATAGGATGCCACTAGGTACACTGAGTGTTTGCTAGTATAATGGCTTAGTTATAATTAGTTGGAGTGTGCAACGCAGGCAGATGCGCTCTGCAAATGTCTTGGCAGTAGTGGGACTATAGCAAAGTCCAATAGCCACGTATAGGATGCCACTAGGTACACTGAGTGTTTGCTAGTATAATGGCTTAGTTATAATTAGTTGGAGTGTGCAACGCAGGCAGATGCGCTCTGCAAATGTCTTGGCACTAGTGGGACTATAGCAAAGTCCAATAGCCACGTATAGGATGCCACTAGGTACACTGAGTGTTTGCTAGTATAATGGCTTAGTTATAATTAGTTGGAGTGTGCAACGCAGGCAGATGCGCTCTGCAAATGTCTTGGCACTAGTGGGACTATAGCAAAGTCCAATAGCCACGTATAGGATGCCACTAGGTACACTGAGTGTTTGCTAGTATAATGGCTTAGTTATAATTAGTTGGAGTGTGCAGAGGACAAGAGGGTACAGTGGCAGGATTGTGGTGCTCTGGGTAGAGGAATGGAAGCCTGCCTTTCTATTCCCTCCTAATGGTGAAATGCAGGGAGGAAATCCCTGACCTTGGCTACACAGACGCTGGCGCTGTTTTCAGGACCTGTCACCTTAACTCTGACCCTGCCGGTTTGAGCCCTTAAAAGGACTGCTATAAAGTGCTCTCCCTATGCTGTCTAACGCTGTGTATGCAGCGCATACAGCTGTATCGGCTATAGGACTCAGGAGGACGGAGCTGCGACAGTGATGTCTGACACCAAAGACGCAGAAGGCAGATAATGGCGTCCTGGAAGAAAATGTCCGGTTTTATAATGCAGGGACATGTGACATGGACATCCTATCACACATGCCGTTACTTCTCTGGCTCAAAGTCCACTTAGCTGTGTGTGTGTCTGGGATTGGCTGACATGCTGGCCCGCCCCACAAGACGCGCGCGCTTAGGGAAGGAAGACAAGAAAAAAAAAAAAAAATGGCGATCGCCATTATACAAACAGCAGTGATCTGAAGGCGCTGTTCACGCACACTATACACTGAAATGTCATAATAGTGTGATTCACAGAGTGACTTACACTATTACAGCAGAAACCAAGCTAGGATTTAGCTGTTTTTTTGCTGCTAGAACCGTTCTCGAACGTTTCTAGAACTATCGAGCTTTTGCAAAAAGCTCGAGTTCTAGTTCGATCTAGAACAGGCCCCAAAATCACTCGAGCCTAGAACTGGAGAACCACGAACCACGAACCGCGCTCAACTCTAGTATTAAGGGCAAAGCAGAATAAGGCAATAGTAACAGAGAAATTATTACCCTTGGGAATATATACAGTATATTTGTGATATTGGGAATAGATCCTTGTGATAGTAAAGAGACGAAGGTCTTTTACACCATTTGCATAGCAATAGTTAGGGTGTGGTGTTTTATTCCCCTTTTACAGTGACACACAGTGACCAAAAAAAGTTAATTCTGATGTTTTGATTTTTTTTTCTCATTTCACACTTTAATTACTGTATTTTTCGCTTTATAAGACGCACTTTTGTTCCCCCAAATTTTGGGGGAAAGTAGGGGGTGCGTCTTATAAGCCGAATATACGGGGGGTATATATATATGTACACTTCAGGGTCCAGGGGAGGTGGGGGCACTGTGCTGGGGGCAGGTGAATGCTGCGGCGGCAGCGTTTGATCTCCTGCTCTCGCTCATTTAATATGCACACCCGCTGTCCATCTCCGGTGGTGCTGAAATCGCACCGCAGTGAGGGGCTGGGGCAGCGGTGCATATTATATGTCTCTGCGCGCCCCTGTGATGGCACATGCCCCCCTGTGTTAGATTTGGCCCCCATGCTGCTGCTCATCCTAAAATAAAAAAGCTTTACTTACCTCCTCCAGCGTTTCTCTCGATGTCCCTGCTTCCGCTGTGATCAGGCACGCAGAGATGAGATCACCCTGCTGTGCCGATCACATGACCGCACTGAGAGCCAGGAAGTAAGGAAGAGAAGCACGGAGGGAGACAGGAGGGAGATAAACGCTGGAGGAGGTAAAGAAAGAATGTTTTATTTTACTATGGGCAGCAGCCTGGGGGCGATATCTAACATAGGGGGACTTATGTGATCTATAGGGGCCATAGGCAGCACTATGGGGGCGATATCTAACACAGGGGGACTTGTGCGATCTATAGGGGCCATGGGCAGCACTATGGGGGCGATATCTAACACAGGGGGACTTGTGCGATCTATAGGGGCCATGGGCAGCAGCATGGGGGCGCTATCTAACACAGGGGAACGTGTGCATTCCATAGGGGCCATAGGCAGCACAGGGGAACATGTGCAATCCATAGGGGACCATAGGCAGCACAGGGGAATGTATGCAATCCATAGGGGGCCATAGGCAGCACAGGAGAACGTGTGCCATCACAAGGGGGCTATATTCAATATAAGGGGGCCATATCCAGATTAAGAGGGCTAATTTTAGGATGGGGGGCTATGAGGGACATAAACCCTATATGATTTGTTAGAGGGACACTGGCATTATAAGATGGACCCCATTTAACATTTAAAAAAAAATTCTCTTTTCCTTCACCAAATTTGGGGGTGCGTCTTATAATCAGGTGCGTCTTATAAAGCGAAAAATACGGTAATTTACAGTATTTTATATTTTGATAATTTGGCCATTTCTGAAGGCAACAATATTAAATATGTGTTTTTTTATTATTATTGATTTATTTTCAAAGGGGAAAAGAGTAGATATTTGAACTTGTGTTTTTTTAATTTTTCATCTTTTTAAAAACTGTTTTTATTGCGTTAACTCGTTCCCTTAGGGCACATGAAGCTGATATACATTGAACTACATTATAACAGTGACAGGGATCATCAGCTGACCCCAGGCTGTCATGTAAACCTATCGGCACCTAATGAATGATCCCATCACGGGGCCGCCGATGGGGTCATGGAATGACACATGCCCCACTGGAGCGCATGTAATCCCACTGTCATAAATAGACAGTGGCATTCAACTAGCTAACAGGGGACAGTGGATCGTCTGTTAGCTGCACATGTCTGTTGGTCAGATTAAAGGGATAGGCATGATCTATGACAGAATTGTACATCATAGGTAGTAAAGGGGTTAAATGTATTTTCTTGAGATTTTATATTGTATACCAACACTAAGTAGAAAGTATTTGTAAACTGTAAGGGAAGTGTTATATGATTTAATACATATTTAAAAAGTATAGATCTGAAAATTGTGATGTGCATATCTATTTATAACCCCTGAGTCAATACTTTGTAGAGCCACCTTTTGCTCCAATTAATGCTGCTAGTCTTTTAGGGTATGTCTCTACTAGCTTTGCACATTTAGAGGCTGAAAATTTAGCTCTTTCTTCTTTGCAAAATAACTCAGTGAGATTGGATGGAGAGTGTCTGTGAACAAGTCTTGTCACAAATTCTCAATGGGTTTTAGGTCTGGACTATGACTGGGCCATTCAAACACATGAATATGCTTTGATATAAGCCTGTCCATTCTAGCTCTGGCTGCATGTTTAGGGTCTTTTTTCTTGCTTGAAGGGAAACCTAAGCCCTAGTCTCAAATCTTTTGCATCCTCTAACAGGTTTTCATTTAGGTATGTCACATATTTTGCTCCATCTTCCCTTTAACTATATTCAGCTTTGCAGTCCCAGCTGAAGAATAGCATTCCCTGTAGCATGATGCTGCCACCATCATGTTTGATGGTGTGGAAGGTGTTTTCAAGGTGATGTGATGTGTTATTTTTTTGCCACACATAGCATTTTGAATTTAGCCTAAAGTTCTACTACTCAGTTAACCTCAGTTTATCCTGAGCTGAGAGATTACATTGGGGTTTCCGTCTACATCTCTAAAATACATGATTTGCTTGAAGCCCCCACACGTACAATCATTATAGTGAAGAGGGCAGAGTTACCCTGGAGTCTGTCTGGCCTCTGTTCAGTGATGTCCATCTTTTCACAGGTGCACAAAACTGTAGGCAACCCCACTTTTGTACAACACTAACAAGACGGACACTACTGGATCATTCGCAGGGTGCTGCTTCATTATAATGGATCTTGCATCAGGGTTCCATCTAAAAAATGTATTTCAAAGATATAAATGGAAAACTTGATGTAAGTGATCAGGGTAGAGAGCAAGATAAATGAGAAGTGACCCTTATTATGATCTTTAGGAGGCAGAATTAACAAATTAAAAGAAGTTATTGAATTGCTTTTTTTATGATGACATTCATCATACAACGTAAGTGGTAAGTAGTGATGAGCAAGTGTAATCATTACTATTCGGTACTCGCATGGATAGTACAGTATTTGGGTTACTTATTACATTGCGAGTTTTTGTGTATTCGCCTCCCAATATTCGTATGTCCCGCCCAGCTGTTTTGGCACCAGATTTGCAGTCACTAAACATGCTGGGCTTCTTAGCCAATCACAGTAATGCCGCAGCCATCTTGGTTGTGACATTAATGTGATTGGCTGTCTACGCTTCATACTTACCGATCACAGCAGCAGGAGCGGAAGCGAGAGAGAGAGAGACCCATGTGTGAGTCAGAAACGTCCAGGCATATTCTCCAGGCTCTCCCCATTCAGTTTCATCACTTTACTATACCCCAGACCTCTTTTTTTGGTCCAGCAGAAAATTACTTGCATTTCCCATTGACTTGCATAGTACTCGCTATTCAGAACGCATATGCGAGTATCACAAAGTACTCGTTACAACTATAGCGATTACAAATATTTCTGTACTCGCTCATCTCTGGTGGTAAAACTAGTGATCAGCGAGTGTAATCGTTACTATTCGCTACTCGCACAAATAGTACAGTATTCGGGTTACTCGTTGTAGTTTTTGTATACTCTCCTCGCGATATTCGTATGTCCCACCCAGTAGGTTTGGTGCCTGATTTTAAACACTAGACATGCTGGGCTTCTTAACCAATCACAGTAATGCTGCAGCCATCTTGGTACTGGCATTATTATGATTGGCTGGCCGCATTTCATACTTACCGATCATTGGAGCTGGAGCAGGAGCGCAAGAGAGAGAGGCCCATATGTGAGTCAGAAATGCATGCAAGCATTTTCTCCAGGCTCTCCCCATTCAGTTTAATCACTTTCCAATCCATTTCAGCCTTTTCCTCAGGCCCCAGACCTCTTTGTTGGGTCCAGCAGAAAATTACTCGCATTTCCCATTGACTTGCATTGTACTCGCTATTCAGAACAAATACGTGAGTATTCCAAAGTCCTCATTACGAGTATAGAAATTACAAATATTTCGATACTTGCTGATCTCTAGGTAAGACGTCTTTATTCTTGACTCAGTTCAATCAAACTAATACCAGATATTTATTGTTTTTATTTAAGATTTTGCTACTTTTACAAACTAAATATCGTGCTTTTTTAACAAAGAAGGTTTAGCATCGCCATATTTTGAGGGCTATAATTTTTCTATTTTGCAGCCAAGCCGATGTGTGAGCAGCTTTTTCCAGGATGAGTGGAAGTCTTTCTTCATATCATTTTGGGGTGCACAACATTTTTTAATTGCTTTTAATTCTGATTTTTGGAAGGCAGAGTGCTCAACAATCAGCAATTCAGGAATAGTTTTTTTTGTTGTTTAGCTTTTTTTTTTTGCTATATTAAATTCTTACGTACAATTGTCTTTGATGACATTTTATACCTCTAACAGTGAATGTAGTGTTGTACCTACATGTAAATTACCCTAATAAGAATCATGTTCTAAATATATTACAAACTTCTAGTATCATGTAATGTTGGTGTGCTAATAACCTTCCTTAGGATATGCTTCATTAACTTGGAGAATTACATTTTTTGCTTTGGCTTCTCTTCAAAATATTGAAAACACAGTTCCTTATTTAAAGTTGTAATGAAAAATAGCTCTGAGTTAGTATGGTATGACGAAGCAACCATAATAAAAATTATCTCCCTGCATATGCTTCATAGTACCATTATGCACAAAAACTATTGGAAGGAAATTAGAATATTGTAAACGCTGGAAAACCAGTTATAAAAGGTAATTACAAATTAATCATTATAACAAGGTACATAAAACTAAAGTAAAAGAGCAAAAGGATTCAGGATGCTGTATAAGATTGACTGTTTCGGTATTATAGATATCTACTCGCAGAGATGCTATAGAGGTGGGACTAGGATCTGTATGATATACTTACAACTCCTTGCTATTTTCCTGAACTAGCAACACTCTCCCCTTGCTGCTTGACAGATCAGTTGCTTTTGTACACTTGTAAAAGGGATGAACTGTTGCTGTTGTGTTTCTGCCCTTGAAGACACCAATTGCGTTATGTAGTGTAAAGTGAGTAATGTTGTATGTTTTTTGTAAATATTGAGTCCTGTATATTGTAATGTGAAGAAATGCACTGTGTTACTATGTAATACATATTTCAGCCTGTGATATGTAGTGCTGACAGTGTGTTATGTTAGGGGTGCTTCACACACAGCGAGATCGCTACTGAGATCGCTGCTGAGTCACGGTTTTTGTGACCTCATTAGCGATCTCGCTGTGTGTGACACTGAGCAGCGATCTGGCCCCTGCTGTGAGATCGCTGCTCGTTACACACAGCCCTGGTTCATTTTTTTATTGTTCCTCTCCCGCTGATAAGCACACATCGCTGTGTGTGACAGCGAGAGAGCAACAATCCTGAATGTGCAGGGAGCAGGAGCCGGCGTCTGGCAGCTGCGGTAAGCTGTAACCAAGTTAAACATCGGGTAACCAAGGTGGTTACCCGATATTTACCTTCGTTACCAGCCTCCGCAGCTCTCACGCTGCCAGTGCCGGCTCCTGCTCCCTGCGCACACTAAGCTAAGCGGTGTGCGCTGGTAACTAAGGTAAACATCGGGTAACCATACCCGATGTTTACATTAGTTACCAGTGTCCGCAGCTTCCAGACGCCGGCTCCGTGCAAGCGCAGCGTCGCTTGCACGTCGCTGCTGGATGGGGGCTGGTCACTGGTGAGATCTGCCTGTTTGACAGCTCACCAGCGACCATGTAGAGATGCAGCAGCAATCCTGACCAGGTAAGATCGCTGGTCGGATCGCTGCTGCATCGCTAAAGTGTGAAGGTACCCTTACATGGAATGTACAGCAAGTTTATTTGTGGTTATCACAATGGGAGGGGTTAGTTGATAAGGAAAGAGACAGTTCCTTCTAGAAAGTTAGTGGAAACTTAATGTGTAACAGAAACAGATGTGTAGTCTGCAGATTTTTGAGGCCATATGCACTGGGTGACTTGTGGCAGGAGAAGGAAGGATACCTGAACAGAAATTATTTGAGCTTTAGGTATTGGCTGGAATATTGAGTGGAAACAATGGTGAAGCTGGCGATAGGACACTCGGAAACAACGGCCCCAAAAAATGGGAGCCGGAGGATTATTGGCCATGATAACAATCATCAAGGTAATAGGTTAATACTGGCTGGTGAGTAAACATAGTTGGATTGCCGTGGCAAATATTCCACAAGCATCTGAGAGAGTGGATCTTCTCTCTGCCATAGTGAAAAAATCCCCATACCACCTCCTCTACAAGGAGAGCGGATGGGCAGTCTTTGACAAGGTAGTGAGTGTCAAGAACTCTGCCATTCAAATTGTCTCTTCAGGGATGAAGAAGATAAACTCTGGTGTCACATAATGGAGGTAGCAATCCTAGAAGTTAAAGTGACCCTCCGATGAGTCTTATCATATGACTTAGTATTTATGCTACATCAGAACCTCAATATGCAGACATGGTATTTCGGGATGGTTGTCCCTCGTCAGTGCAAAGTATGACATTTGATGTGACTTTATGAGAGGCTAATATGTAGTCTAAAAGGGAAACTATTCTCCTTACAGAGACTATATGGATAAAAGAAATCCGGGTTTAATGCTGTGCTAGAAACCACATGGATCCAGAAGTATGTGATAAAATCCTTTTTCTTTATTTCTGCAGGTCAACACGTTTCAAAGACATATCCGTTTTCTTCATCAGGACAAAAGAACAGTACTGTTCTTTTGTAGGCCGGCAGGTGTAAAGCCCTCAAGGACCACCCTGACTTGCACCCCATAGAGTCGGTCTGCTGGAGCTAGCTGGAGCAGGAGGAAGACGAATCAGAGGAAGAAGTCCTTCCATCTGCTCGTGTGAGACTGCCGTCCAGACCCCCACCATACCCTGTAGTCCATTGGAACAAGATACATTGTGGTCCCCTGCTCCCTAGCTTCAGTTTCTGGCTGGAAGTGGCTGGCTGGGCCAAAAAGAGCCAACTTTGAAAATGGTTGTACCCAAGGTAAGGTCATTGCCTTTAACAAAAATGAAAGGTATTTCGGTCTGTTTTAGCGCTTACTGAACCATTGCTGAGCTCCTGTTAACACTACGCGTTACAGCAATCGACTGTTGCTTTCATCAGGTATAGCAGGAGCATTGTATAAAATTTCCATTTATAGATTAAAAACCCCACAAGTGAAACTTCTGGGTGTGCCGCACATTAAATCATTAAATCAGTAACTCTTTAACCCCCTGGATCTTATATCAAGGTAGTACTTTGAGGAATCGATTTGTTAAAATATACATATGAAATATGAACAATATAGAAAATACAAAAATTATGTGAATACAGGTTTACATATATATACATAAATATCTCTAGGTGTTAGGATTATTCAGAAACATAAATATTTAGGAATATTAAAAAAGATTTTTATATATTTATAAAAAAAGAGAATGTTACAAAATTATTAAAATAATTATTAGAAATTATTAAAATCGATGTATCATAGCTCATCTCCATTATATTCTGAATTTATCGTTCCAAGCCTATACAATGATTATACTAATATATACGGGCTTTTCTGTATTTATGTTCATGCATATATCCCCATTTTGTCAGCATTGTATAATTGCAGTTCTATTTCACCATATTAACTCTTTATTAAGGGTACATTTATTTGTCCAGCTGTGTAATTATTATTATCTACGTATATAATTTAGAGTATGCATTTATAGTGTAATGGTTATACCTCCTTCTTTTTAATGCATATAAGTTATAATATTATATTTGAAGGACTAATTATCAAATAATAATATTAGACATTTTTTTGTAGAGATAAAATTACTAGGTATGTGAGAATGTTTTTTTTCTTTCTTTTTATTCAGTTTTTTTAGAAAAGAAGAATAAATAGATAGAAAATAATGTTATTGCTTTTTTGGGGGGTTTGCAACAATTAAAGTTCAATATTTATTGCTTAGCGACATTATCTAATGGTAGATTATGTCCTTCTGGAGCAAGCGTGCCAAGTTTAAAAATCCAGAAGCTTTCTTTTTTTATTAATTTTGCTAGTGAGTCCGAGTCATTATTGTTAATGTGGTCTATGATGATTAATGACATTTTACTAGGATCCTTATTGTGTACAGCATTACAGTGTTTAGACATACTATGCAACGGATATCCTATTTTTATGTTGTGTCGATGTTTATTTAGTCTTTGGTGCATCTCCTGTATAGTACATCCCACATATTGGATGCCGCTTGGACAGTCAATCAAGTATATCACATATGTTGATTGACAGTTCAGTCTATATCTTATATTGGGCGGCCGGGGGGATTTTTTTGAATCCTCATGTATTTTAGGTAGGAAATAAAAATCATTAAAGATGCCTTTCAGAAAGGACTACTAAATAAAAAAGAGAAAAAATTTCTAGATGTTACATATCATACAACACCATATTTTTATTTCCTACCTAAAGTACACAAGGATTCAAAAAAATCCCCCCGGCCACTCAATTATTTCGGGTACAAACTCTATAACCAGCAACCTCTCTCATTATGTAGATTTATTCCTTCAAAGCTATGTAACGAGACAAGACTTCTACCTGAAAGACTCTACTCAACTGATCAGGGAAACAAAAAACTTACCGCTATGGAAGGACAGCATCCTCCTCACATTGGATGTAAGTTCTCTATATAACAATATAGCACATGAAAAAGGTCTACAAGCTATAGAAGATGTGCTACTAAAGGATATAGAGATATCTGATATACAAAAAAACTTCTTATTGATGGCAATAACATTTATTTTAGAAAACAACATTTTTCTTATTTGAAGGTTCCTATTATAGACAAACCAAAGGCTGCGCAATGGGGACGAGATTTGCACCCAGTTATACAAACATTTTTATGGGTGCCTTTGAGTCCGTCTCCATCGCGCAGTCAAAATATGCAGAACACATAATCCTATACCGCCGATTTATCGACAATCTGTTTATAATCTGGAAGGGTCCTGCAATAAAAGTTAATGAATTTGTAGAGGACCTTAATAAAAATAACTGGGGCCTAACCTTCACAGCCACATACTCGGATAAAACAATCCAGTACTTAGACCTACAAGTTATGTTGGATGAACTAGGGAGGATCACAACATTTTAAACCTGTGGACGTAAACAGTTACCTGAGATTTGATAGTGGGCATCTACCCAGATGGATTCGCAACATCCCGTATGGACAGTATAGGAGAGCATGGAAAAATTGCACGAAAGATAAGGACTTAGAGCTAGAAACAAAGATCCTTAAAAAACGGTTTCTTGAAAAGGGGTACCCCAAGAAATTATTGTATGATGCCTTTAGGAGAACAAATGCCCTCTCCCAAGAAACATGCATAGAACCAAACAACGTTACCCCCAAGGAAGAAAATGAAAAACTAAAATTTACAAAATGGAGTCTGGTAACCTCTTACTGTCAACCAAGATCACTCATTGAAAATATGTTGAAGAAATATTGGTTTATACTAAAGGGGCACCCCATTCTATCTGAGCATATACCCCAAAAACCCATAATCATATATAAGAAAAACAAATGTTTGGGTAATATGATTGCACCCAGCAATGCATCAAAAAGACCAATAACATCCAAAGTGGATAATCCTAGTCTGTGGGGCTGTTTTCCATGTTTAACATCAAAATGTCTATGTTGTAAAATCATTTGAAAAGGTCGAAGACCTTCACCTCTAAAACCACAGGTGAAATCTTCCCAATAAGATATAGACTGAACTGTCAATCAACATATGTGATATACTTGATTGAATGTCCGTGCTGCATCCAATATGTGGGACGTACTATACAGGAGATGCACCAAAGACTAAATAAACATCGACACAATCTATAAATAGAAATTTTATACGATGCTCCTGCTATACCTGATAAAAGCAACAGTGGATTGCTGTAACGCATAGTGTTAACAGGAGCTCAGCAGTAAAAGTTTGTTTATTTAAACCACTGGCAATGGTTCAGTAAGCACTAAAACAGACCGAAATACCTTTCATTTATGCTCACTCCCTAACGGGAAATTCGGTAGTAGCTGCTAAGGACCTGCCAAGTTAAATTAGAGAATCCAGCTGGAGGACGGATGATCACTCAGGAACTCTGAGATCCATGGTGCTGGTGGATACTAGGAGTCTGGAGTGACACCAAACCTGGATTCAGCAAGCGCGCTCACGGCAACAGAAACAGAGGAGAAATCCCTTCCTATAATCACATCACTGGGGTTGTGCGGGGGCGCACAACCTATCAAGGTGAGCAGTTTTATATTTAATTCTAATAAATTTATCCACGTGTGCCTCTCATTGCGCTTTCCCCCTTTTTTATTGCCTTTAATCAGACCTGAGGCTTTGGGTATATAGCTGAAGATAAGACCGTGTACCATATATATGTGATCGGTCCATAGTCAAATGGGATACTCTCCCTGCTCACCTACAGACACTATAAGTGGGGGAAAGGGTGTTGTTAATACGCCTGTGGTGGAATGATATGCAGTGGGGATAACCCAGCCCACCACTGAAGAGGACGTCAAGAGGTAAGAGGAGGCCAAGGAAGAACAGCGAAGTCGGCAATGTGGTGAGAACCCCATATATTAGCAGCAGTGAAACCCCAAGGAGCCTGTAGCCGCATCCCTGAGGGGTGCCTGTGGCCCGAATACCCATGTGGCTGAACAGGAGTACCAGCAACCTGTCATCCCTATTAGACTGTGCCTGGTACTACCATAAATGTTACCAGAAACCAGACACAATAACTATTTTATACTAGCACCAACATTCTGTGAGAGGACCACGGCCGAAACAAATACATGGACTAGTCGGGTAAATGGACCAGGCCATCGTTCCTTAGGTTTTGGGCAGCCTGAAAAAAGAAGGCTGATGACCCTGTCTGTCCTACTGTTGACAGATGGCCAAAGTTGAAAAAGAGGCTAGTTCCAGAACTCTGTTTTAAAGGAAGAAACCGGGGCCAGTCACGCTGCCATCAGGACCCTCAGTTGGGCAGGTTGCCACGTTGGCCGGAAGAGGCCCTGAGGTTACAATTTTAAAGAGCAAGAGATATTGCCCTTGTGGCCGGATAGGCCTGTTTTTTTTGGGGGGTGTGCTGTTTCCCCCCTCCACGTTTTGCGCTTATTGTGCCCCCCTCTGCTGGATGTGGAGGACTTTGACCCTTCTGGGCTGTAGAAAGTTACCCTATCAGTCAAGGACTTGCCCCTTGCACCTCTCTGGAACTGTGCTTCAAACTGCCATTTAAAGTTTGCTCCATGGACTTTGCTATTTACACCATGCCCTTACAGATTTTGCCTTAATCAACCCATGAGAGACAGTGTCCAGTCACTTGAATTGTGATTGGAGGGAGGGTGGATGGATCTCCTAATATACTAGCGAGGTCGGGATGTGTTTTATTCTTATGGATGAATAGTTTTAAGGACTGTACCCCCACCATTGTAGCAGGAGGGAGACATGGGCAAAATACATCGTTGTCTTCGTTATGGCGTCTAGCAAAGGAATGTGACCTCTCACTGCCTATTTTTTAGAACACATACTTTGTTTGTTCCTGAGATTTAGGCCGGTCCAGCCTGAAGAAAGAAAATATTGAGACCTAGGAGAAGAACAGAGTTGAGAGATTTCATGTCTGTTTTATTGCATGATTTTATTGTGTTGCAGAATTCTGCATGAATAAAGATGGCCACGGTTAAAGAGGGGAGGAATGTAGAAAGGTGGACTGTGACCTGCAACCCCCTGAAGACCTGCAAGTTTGTATTAAGTATATACTGTATATTTATATGTCGAAACACACAAGGACCATAGGTAGATCGCATAACTATAGAAGTAACAACTCATAGATCATAATGAACAAGAGCAGATAGAGTCTTTATATTTGCTTAACAATGAAGAAATTACCCAAACAAGCAGAATTTGAAAAAATATTAAGTATTTATAACAGTAAAGTGCTGTGGAGTATAACAATGATTACATACAATGTAAGGTAGAACCTGAGGGGAAAGTGCTGAAGGGGAAAAAAAACCCACATGTCTCGGAGAATGGAGCAAAAAAGGTTTTTCACTCCAAAGTGATCATAGAAAAAACTATAGGCATTTGCCCAAGGCAACAAGAAGAGCTGCATCAAAGTGAATCAAAAGCTCACATGGAGTGAGTCACTTGCATGTGTAGCACAATAAGGGCAGCACTATTCACCAAGCCAGATCATCGTAAACACCGGGGTAAACACGTGGGGACGCCGGTTGCCTTGGGCAAATGCCTATAGACTTTTCTATCATCACTTTGGAGTGAAAAACTTTTTTTTTCTCCATTTTCTGGGACATGTGGGGTTTTTTCCCCTTCAGCACTTTTCCCTCTGGTTCTACCTTACATTGTATGTATTCATTGTTATACCCCACAGCACTTTACTGTAAAAAATACTTAATATTTTTTCAAATTCTGCTTGTTTGGGTAATTTCTTCATTTTTAAGCAAATATAAAGACTCTATCCGCTCTTGTTCATTTTGTATATTTATATGTGCAGTAATTATAAGGTTTATCTATCATCAAAATGCAACAATGTTTAAAATGTGTATACAGTAAAGCATTTAACTGCTTCAGGACCGCCGACAGTTGATAAACGTCCGCATCTGCCGGGCTTTGTGTAGAACTGACGTTTATCAATGGTCTGCATTCAGGAGGGAATCATGACCCCCTGCATGCTGCCATCAGCAACAATAGTTCTGCCCAGAGACATCACCAGGATCTGATTGGATTAGGTCCTGGTAATGCTAAGCCTTTGCGATCGTCTATCTACTGTGATCAATATTGATCACAGCACATAGACGTTTCAGAGGTACAGAGAGCTGCTTGTCTTACGTCTCCCGGGCCTCCTGTGTCACGATCACGCAGGACCTTGGGTTGTCATGGCAACCGAAGGTCGCTTGACTCCGGATCTGCCATCTATGGTGACCTGTGAGATCTAGCCTGCAGCTGGATGTGACCGGCATTCTGCAGTGCACCCTGACACTGTCAGTATAATGCATTGCTACTGCATCTTAATGCAATCCTCCTCTGCCTCTGTGTTTAATCCTCACATCACCACCATTCTGATACCGCTTAATGCTGAATGTGACGCCCTCCACTTACCCTCTACCCTGACGGCTGTCCCTGTGACCCGTATACCTCTGCGTCTCTATTATAAGCAACTACCTTGAGAAAGGTCTGATAAACCGAAACGTTGGTTTGTTGCTTTTGTGTCAGGGTTCACATTTTGCAATTTTTGTCGGTTGTGAATAAAAACACTTGCATTCAAATTTTCCTCTCCTCTCTTATTGAGTGCTCGGGTTTCCCATTACTTGTTACTAATTTATTACCCGATAGCACCTATCTGTAGCAGTTGCAGCCGGACTTTTCTGTATTTAAGAAAAGTGAAAGTCCCATATAGGGACCAAGTTAAAAAGTAAAGAAAAGTAAAAGAGAACCCTGCAAAATGTAAAAATAACAGAGACAAAAAAATTATACCCAAAAATACATTTATTTATATCAAAACAAAAAAGAAAAAAATATACACTTATTTGGTATCACCGCATCCGGCCCAACCTGATCTATAAAACTGTCACACTATTTAATCCCTTCAGTGAACAGTTTTTAAAAAAATGCATCAAAAAATGATTTTTCATCATACTGCAGAAAAAGTGGAATAAAACGCCATAAAAAAGTTGAACATAAACAAAAATGATATTACTAAAAACTACATCTTCTCCCGCAAAAAACGAGCTGCCACACAACTCCATCAGTGGAAAAATAAAAAATGTACAGCTCTGAGAATACAGCAGTGCAAAAAAAAATGAATTTTCTAAAAAATTGTTTTTATTGCGTAAAACATAAAAAAATTATGTAAATGTGGTATCGCTGTCACCATACTGACTGGAAGAATTACCAAACAGTGATCGGCATAAATAAAAAAAAAAAATCGCAAAAAACAATTCCTGAATTACTATTTTATGTTAATTCTACCTACCCAAAAAGAAAATATAAAAATCCAAAAATCTTATGTGCCCAAAAATAGTACCAGTAGAAACGTCAACTCGTCCCACAAAAAACAAGAACTCATATGGATGTCTCTCGAAATACAATATGGCATCCGCTAATGATTGCAGCTAATTTTGCTGTCAAATGGCGCCCCTTTACTTCCGAGCCCTGCCATGCGCGCAAACTGTAGTTTTCCACCACATATGAGGTATCACAAAACTCAGGAGAAATTGCAGAATACATTTTATTGTGCATTTTTTCTTGATACTCTTGTGAAAAAGTAAGCTACATGGTTGAACTAACAATATTGTGTACAAAAAAAAATTGTTTTATTTTCATGCTTCAACGTTCTAAACTTCTGTGAATCCCCTGTGGGTTCAAGGGGCTCACCAAACATCTAGATAAATTCCTTGAGGGGTTTAGTTTCCAAAATGGGGTCACTTGTAGGGAAGCTCCACTGTTTAGGCACCTGAGGGGTTCTCCAAACGCAATATGGCATCCGCAAATGATTGCAGCTAATTTTGCAGTCAAATGGCGCCCCTTCGCTTCCGAGGCCTGCCGTGCACCCAAACTGTAGATTTTCACCACATATGACATATCTGTGTAATCAGGAGAAATTACAAAATAAAGTTTATTGTGCATTTTTTTCTGATACCCTTGTGAAAAAGTCAGCTAGATGGTTGAAGTAACAATTTTGTGTTAACATTTTTTTTTTTATTTTCATGGTTCAACGTTCTAAACTTCTGTGACTCCCCTGTGGGTTCAAGGGGCTCAGCAAACATTTAGATACATTCCTTGAGGAGTTTAGTTTCCAAACAGGGTCACTTGTAGGGGAGCTCCACTGTTTGCGCACTTCAGTGGTTCTCCAAACGCAATATGGTGTCCGCTATTGATTGCAGCTAATTTTGCAGTCAGGGGAGCTCCACTGTTTAGGCACATTAGGGGGTTCTGAAACTAAACATGGCATCCGTTAATGATTCCAGGCAATTTAACTTTAAAATATTCAAATGGCACTCCTTCCCTTCCGTACTCTGTGATGCACCCAAGCAGTAGATTTCCACCACATATTGTCACGCTCCCCGGGTCCTCTGCTCCGCTCCCCGGCTCACCTGCCACGCTCCCTGCTCTCCAGCCTCCAGTGCCCGCGCTTCCCAAGCCTCCTGGTCCCCGCTACCGGCGCCCATCGGCTTCCCAGTCCCTGGCCGGCTCTGCTGCGTCCTCCTCTCAGCTTCCTGCCCTGGCTTCTGGCACCCGGGCCGCGCGCATGCGCATTAGAGAGCCTGGCTAAGGGATTCATTCGGAGATCCTCCTCTCCTGCTGGAGCAGGCTTCTTCTTCGTAAAGAAGAAAGAGGGCGACCTACGCCCATGTATAGACTACCGGGGATTGAACCTAATCACCGTAAAAAACAAGTACCCCCTGCCGCTCATCCCCGAATTGTTTGATCGGCTCAGAGGAGCTCGTGTGTTCACCAAGTTGGATCTTCGGGGTGCCTACAACCTGGTCCGTATCCGCTCAGGGGATGAATGGAAGGCCGCGTTCAACACTCGCGATGGGCACTATGAATACTGCGTGATGCCCTTCGGCCTGTGTAACGCACCAGCAGTCTTCCAAGAATTAGTGAACGATGTGTTCCGGGACCTTCTCTACGTTTGTGTGGTGGTATATCTGGATGACATCCTTGTCTTCTCTCCGGACCTCCAGACCCACCGAGAGAACGTGCAACTGGTTCTACAAAGACTGAGAGAGAATCGTCTGTACGCCAAGTACGAGAAGTGCGTCTTCGAACAGTCTTCTCTCCCCTTCCTGGGTTACCTCATCACCGATACCGGACTGCAGATGGATCCAAAGAAGGTCTCTTCCGTTCTCAACTGGCCTCCTCCTTCTGGACTGAAGGCAATCCAACGCTTTCTGGGATTCGCCAACTATTACCGCCAGTTTATTCCTCACTTCTCGGCTCTGACTGCTCCTCTTTCCGCCTTGACCAAGAAGGGGGCTAATCCAAAGGACTGGTCACCTGCGGCCGACGCCGCGTTTGGCTCTAAAGCGAGCCTTTGCCTCCTCTCCTGTACTCCACCGTCCAGAGTTAAACCGCCAGTTCACCTTGGAGGTGGATGCCTCCTCCTCGGGAGCCGGAGCAGTGCTCATGCAGAAGTCCTCCTCCGGGAAGATGGTGACTTGCGGTTTCTTCTCAGCGCCTGAACGCAACTACACCATCGGTGACCGAGAGCTATTGGCAGTCAAACTGGCTCTGGAGGAATGGCGCTATCTTCTGGAAGGAGCAGTGTACCCCGTCATTATTTACACGGACCACAAAAACCTGGAATACCTGCGGACGGCTCAGCGACTGAACCCACGGCAAGCCAGGTGGTCCTTGTTCTTTGCCCGGTTCGACTTCCAGCTCCATTTCCGACCTGCGAACAAGAATGTACGCGCAGATGCCTTGTCTAGGTCTTTCATGCCCATGGAGCAGGAGGAAGAGACATCCCAACCCATCATCTGCCCTAGTAAGATCATTCCGGTGGCTCCTGTCACCCTGGCCCAGATACCGCCTGGGAAGACCTATGTCTCTGAGACTGACAGGTAAAAAGTGTTACACTGGGGCCATGCCTCGAAAACAGCCGGTCATGCAGGTCAGAAGAGAACATGGAGTGCGATTGCACGTCATTACTGGTGGCCATCTCTTCGCACGGACGTCGCCTCTTTTGTCTCTGCCTGCTCCTCCTGTGCCAGGAACAAGACTCCCAAACACCTGCCATATGGCCGTCTTCTGCCTCTGCCTATACCCTCTGTTCCCTGGCAACACATAGCGATGGACTTTATTACGGACTTGCCATTGTCCTCCGGACACACAGTCATATGGGTCGTGGTGGATCGGTTCTCTAAAATGGCCCATTTTGTTCCTATGGCTGGACTGCCCTCTGCCCAGGAACTCGCGGATGCCTATATACATCACATCTTCCGCTTGCATGGCTTTCCATCACACATAGTGTCCGACAGAGGAACTCAGTTCACCTCCCGCTTCTGGAGGGCTCTCTGTAAACATCTGGGAGTGACTCTGGACTTTTCTTCGGCCTACCATCCTCAGTCGAACGGCCAAGTGGAACGGGTCAATCAGATATTGACCTCTTTCTTACGTCACTACGTCAACGCCCATCATGACGATTGGTCCACGCTTCTTCCTTGGGCTGAATTCTCCCATAATCACCATGTCAGTGAGTCCTCCTCCAGTTCTCCCTTCCATGTCGTCTACGGACTTCAGCCGTCTGTCCCATTGCCTGTATCCTCTTCCTCGGACATCCCTGCTGCTGATGCAGTACTCCGTGACTTTTCAACCATTTGGGACTCAGTTAAGGCCTCCCTTGCACGTGCATCCCTGCGGATGAAGAGACACGCGGACAAGAGACGTCTGGATCCTCCGTGTTTCTCTCCGGGAGATCTCGTCTGGCTTGCTTCCAAATACATCCGACTGAAGATACCATCCTACAAGCTGGGACCTCGCTACATCGGACCGTTTAAAGTCCTCGGCAAGATCAATGAGGTCTCCTACAAACTACAGCTCCCGGCCACGATGAGGATACCCAACTCCTTCCACGTGTCTCTGCTCAAGCCGGTTGTCCTTGGTCCCTTCTCCGCTGCCGCCAGTCCGGCTCCTCCTCCTATTGCTGAGGACGACATCTATGCGGTAAGGGATATCGTGGCCATGAAGACCGTACGAGGTCGACAGTTCTTCCTGGTGGACTGGGAAGGGTATGGTCCTGAGGATAGGTCCTGGGAGCCCAGGGAGAACGTGGGCACTCCTCTGATCCGTACCTTCCTGTCCCGGTTGCGGGGAGGGGGGCGTGGGGGGGGGTACTGTCACGCTCCCCGGGTCCTCTGCTCCGCTCCCCGGGTCCTCTGCTCCGCTCCCCGGGTCCTCTGCTCCACTCCCCGGCTCACCTGTCACGCTCCCCGCTCTCCAGCCTCCAGTGCCCGCGCTTCCCAAGCCTCCTGGTCCCCGCTCCCGGCGCCCATCGGCTTCCCAGTCCCTGGCCGGCTCTGCTGCGTCCTCCTCTCAGCTTCCTGCCCTGGCTTCTGGCACCTGGGCCGCGCGCATACGCATTAGGGCGCGCGCGCGGTCACTGACCCTTTCTTAAAGGGCCAGTGTCCACTGACAGGAAATGATGCATACAGGTACAGGGTATAAAGGGGGTTAATGTCCAAGGGAGCGGGGCCTGTTCTTCGTGTTTTCCCAAGCTAGGAGTCAGGTCTCCTTGTGTTCTGTGAGATACTTACCTCTCTGTCTTCTAGAGCCGATCCTGCATCGCCATCCGGTCCTGCTGTATCTCGAACCCCGAACGCTGCCCATCTGCCATCCTGACAGTCCGTACCATCTCGGTTCCCTGCGGTGACCCGTCATCTCGCTCCAACAGGTTCCGGACCCCGCCAGACATCATCACGGCTTCCGAACCTGAGCTCCGTCACCCGGACCACTATCAGTGACCTCGTGGTCCCAGGGACTTCTCCATTGTGTTCCAGTGCACGGACTGTCCTGCTACCTAAAGTGCTCCGGCTACCGGACTCCTTTCCCTCATCGGGGAGTTCGGCCCAGTGGATCCACCTCCCGGGTCTGCCCGTCCATCTGGCCCTAACACATATGAGGTATCTGCGTGCTCAGAAGATATTGCACAATACATTTTATGAGGCATTTTATCTTGTTACCCTTGTGAAAATGTAAAATGTGAGGCTAAAATAACATTTTTGGGGGAAAAAGTAAAATTTTCATTTTTTCCTTCTACATTACTTTGGTTCCTGTGAAGCACCTAAAGGTTTAAGAGGCTTCTTGGATGTGGTTTTGAGCAGTGTTAGGAGTGTAGTTTTAGAATGGTGTCACTTTTGGGTATTTTCTGTCCATTAGGCCTCTCAAAGTCACTTTAAATGTGACATGGTCCCTAAAAAAAATAATTTTGTAAATTTTGTTGAAAAAATGAGAAATTGCTGATTAACTTTGACCCCTTCTAACTTCCTAACAAAAAAAAATTATGTTTGAGAAAATGCGCTGATCTAAAATAGACATGTGGGAAATCTTATTTAGTAACTAGCTTTTGTAGCATAACTTTCTGGTTTAATGTCATAAAAAGATTAAGTTTCAAAATTGCAAATTTTTTAAAATTTTCACCAAATTTCTGATATTTTTACAAATAAACGCAAAAGATATCATCTTAATTTTATACCTATCTTGAAGTACAATATTTCACGAAAAAAACATTCTCAGAATCACCGAGATCCGTTGAAGCGTTCCAGAGTTATAACCTGTCAAAGTGACACTGGTTAGAAAACAAAAAATTGGCCCGGTCACGAAAGAAAAAACAGGCTTTTGTGCGAAAAGGTTAAAGGTTGGGACCATTGTGGACTCATCTCTAGTAATACTGAATATAACATCGCACGGTGGGAAGAAGATCCAGAACGGCCAGGACATCCTGCTGCAACCACGTAATACCTCCTCACCCACTCCACTATACACTTTTTCTCGCCAGTCTGCAGCATGCCAGCGCTGGCACAGGACTGCGTCTCTCACCTTTGTACACCGCCCTGGCTACATTGCTCTCCGGCAGTCACTGTCACTTTCAAACTGCAGGCGGAGTGTGTGGCACAGCCATGTCCTGCACTCTTCCCGCACTTTGAAAGTGAGTGCTTCCCATAATGTGGGGTACAGTTACACCACGCACTGAGCTTGCACTTTAGGGTATGTGTCCATGATGATTAACCATATAGTCTACTGGAAGGATGAAGGATGGGGACATTACTACAGGATGGGCACTTTGCTACAGGATGGGGACCAGGATGGGCACATTCCTAAAGGATGAGGACAAGGATGGGCACATTACTGCAAGGGGACAAAGATGGGCACAATACTACAGGATGGGGACAAAGATGGGGCACATTACTACAGGATTGGAAAAAGGTTGGGGCACATTACTAGAAGATGGGGACAAGTATGGCAAATTACTACAAGATGATGTCCAGAATAAGAACATTACTACATGAAGTGGTAAAGAATACAGTACTACAAAAAGGGACCAGGGTGGGCACATTACTACAAGAAGAGGACAAGGATGGGGCACAGTACTATAATATGAGGACCACGATCGGAGAATTACTACAAGATGTGGGTCAAAATTACTATATAGTGCTAATGGTATGATGTCTTATTTACAAGAAATGGATAAAATGTGAAAAAAAAGGAAAAAAGAAAATTCAAAATGAAACATATATTTTTTTTCCCATTAAAAATGCTTTTTATATACAAAATAAACAAAAAAAGTCGATGTTTGTTGTCGCCACATCCATAATGACCCAAGCTACGTATATATATTCCTGCCAATTTTCTAGAGTAAGGTAATCTTCTCTGATAAGTCTAATTTTCAGCTTTGTCCAACACCTGGTCTAATGGTTAGACAGAGACCTGTAAGGTGTACAAGCCACAGTGTCTTGCACCCACTGTGAAATTTGGTGGAGGATTGATGATGATCTGGGGGTGCTTCAACAAGGCTGGAATTGAGCAGATTAAACTTTGTGAAGGACGTACGAATCAAGGTTACCCTGCAAAAACAGTTGCTTCCTTCTGCTCAAACAATGTTCCCCAACTCTAAGGACTCTTTTTTCTAGCAGGACAATGCGCTATGCCACACAGCTAGGTCAATCAATGTGTGGATGAAGGACCACTACATCAAAACCCTGTCATGGCTAGCCCAATCTCCAGACCTGAACCCCATTAAAAACCTCTGGAATGTAATCAAGAGGAAGATGGATAGTCACATGTAACATAGTCACATAGATGGATAGTCATATTATTATGCATTAACAAATCTTACTATTAGTATTTGGGAGTGCTACTTCCATTGTTTATTGGATTTGTAAGAGGTGTTTTGGCCCATGGTTACTGATGTGCAGTGTGTATGTGCAACTACACATTACACTTATACTAAGAAAACATTTTTGGCCTACATTTTTTGGTTTGGTTTTTCAGTTTCTTGTAGTTTGCAAATTCGAGAGTGTGGTCACCTTCTTAGTATGTGCATCTTATTTATTCAGCTTTCTACAGGCATGTGTAAAACATGCAGGCCTGGGTCTAGCTTTACCCCCCCCCCCCATCTATTTTGAGCCCTGTTGGAAAATAAATAAGATACTAGAATAGGGGCCATTCTGACTGGGTTCACCTTGTTGAAAAGATATCTTTTATGCTTTTTTGATCAATAAAATGTTTATTAATTGCCCTGTTTTTTTATTATTTATTTACTGTAGCCTTTCTATTCATTGTTTTTACTTTGGGTTATAATTGTATATTAATGGCCACAGTGTGTATGTGCAACTACACATTACACTTATCCTAAAAGGCATGTTTTCCCATGTTTTTTGGTTTTGCTTAATTCTATTGTACTTAGTATATTTGGGAGTGTGTCCATCTCCTTTATCTGTTTCTTATATAGTCAGGTTTCCATAAGAAAGGTATAAATATGCAGTCCCAGCTCCTGCTTTCCCCCTTTTATTTTGAGGATTGCAGGTACATAGCAAGGTTAGTTACTAGAGTAGGGACCATCCTCATTGGGTATGCCTTGTGATGATGGGACAGCTTTTATACTTTTTGATCAATTAAATGTTTATTAAATGCCTTATTTATTTACAATAGGGTTCTCAGTAGATATGAGCAAACCTGAAATTGAGTGTTTAGTGTTCATACCAAACACAGACTTTACACAAAAAACAGAGTTCTAATTCGGTGTTCGGGTGCTTTATGTATAAAAACCACTTGCGTGAGCATCTCTGAGCTCGGGTACGCTCGCTGCTCAGTCCAGTGAGAGCCACTTGCAATGTTTGAACGACTCTCTCTAGAGGTAACAACATGATGATTGGATGTAGTGTGCAGCAAAAACTAAGACTGGAAAAACCTTGCCCACCCTCCCCGAAGTGTTCTATTTTTGGCTGGTTGCATGTAGGCAGAGACGCAAACTGCCCAATTAGTAACTTCCATTGGGGTTAGACGAGATCCATAACCAATTTTAATTTAAAGTTTGGCTGAACCAGCCGAACCGAACTTCCATGGTTCTATATGGGTTATATTTCCATGGGTCTTTCATGGTTTACATTTGTCTTTTAATCTCCACAGTGTATATATGCAACTAGACATTACATTTATACTAACAGGAGTGCTGGCCAATGTTTTTTACATTACCACTCTGGGCTTGTTTATTACTGTCATCTGAATGACTTCTTCAATGTTACCACATTTAATTATCTTGCAGGTTAAATTTAGTATCAGACTCAAAATTATGTAGAATCCAAAGTAGTAGTGCCTCAGCACTGATATCCACTATGATTATTCAGTGACCTACCTCCTTTTTGCCTCTGCCGTGATTGGGGTAGATGGTCCGTGCACAGTGTGATTCCACAAGCAATCTTCAAAAAAATATTGCCAGAGGAAACTGCAGACGATTTGAAGAATCACACTTTGTACAGGCCACCCATCTCAATGATGACGATGAGGATGCAGACTTTTAAAAAGGAGACTGTGATGGGGTCCTTCTACTATATCACACAATCAACAGAGCAAGAGATGAGTGAGCAATTCAAGAATATTTATTCTAAGCAATTCAAACGGTCCATAAAATAATCCACCATACAGAGGGTAAAATAGTAAAGAAACACGAATATAGTCCAATGAGCGATAAATGTCCCAGGAGGTTAATCATAATCCTTCAGCAGTCCTTTTCCAGGGAAATCGGGGTGTCTCAGTCTCTGGGGTGTCAGCCTCTCCTCAGGGGATCAATCTTATTCCTTCTCTCTTCTCCTGCTCAGCCAGACTGCATCACTAATCCCTCAGGTAAGCAGAGAGTTTAGGAATATTCTAGGCCCCCTGCCCCACACCTAGGGACAGAAGCACTTCAAGGAGTTATAACCCTGCAGACAGGATAAACAATATATTGAACAGACAAACCACAACGCCCAAAACATGAACCCACACAAGGTGGTACATGACCCACAATATCCCACCATAACAGAGCCAAATTACTAAATAGGCAGAAAACTGTAAAAGAAACAGAGGAAGCAGGCAGAGGTGCAGAGAAGCATCAGAAGACCATACAGCCAAATCTTTCTCCGATGCACAACAATCCACACTGATGCACACCAATGCACAGAAGTCATCATTAGATGAAAACATTATATAACACCATAGGTATCAGTTTATTCAGCATCATAGTGTCAATATGGCCAATATGGCCATAACATTTCTTTAAATGTGTTAAATCTTTCTGACAGCATGTCTTCAAACAGTCTGCTACAAAAGTTCTAGTAAAGACAGCTAAAAATCACAACAGTGATTCCAATCAGGAATAGCTAAATGCAGCAGATGTTTGTCAGTAAGTGATATTTTAAGATATACTGTACTACAGTATAGCCCAAACAATATACTCGAAAATATTTGGGGGGTATAGAATGAAGCTAAAAACAATGCTAATTAGTACTATGTATAGCAATAAGAACAGAAGAAATCAATATAAATTAAACAATACAAAAGTCATCCTGCAAGCAAAATATTTTACCTTCCTTTTATATTGTAGGCAACAGTTTGTAGAATGGATCTGCATTCAATATCCATGCATGTTTTTTTTCCACAGAACATGTGATTCCATTATGATAAAGGAAATTTAACAATATGTTTAGTCAGACAACATGCTGACTATTCATCATTTTTTCACTGTAGGGATAGGAGAAACTTGCTTTCTGTCCTGCTAAATCACTTACTAACAAATTTTAAGAATTTTCTGGGGTGTTAGATGACTAAATGGAACCATCATCACTTGCTTATGAAGAAAGCGCAGGAGAAAATCAGCTTTGCAGGAACTAAGTGAAATAGCTAAGCATATACCAACTGTGAAAACAGATTGAATTTTTACTCACCTCTATTTCTGATTCCTTCATCACGTACAGTAAAATTGATTTTTAAAGACACAATGAAGATTTTTCTCTAAAACCTGGATTGATATAAATACAGTTATGTAATTGAGTTTAATTTGTAATTACAGTGCAGTCTGATGTCTTACCTGTTTCATAGCACACTCCTCAACATTGACATTTCTACACCAAGAAGGAAAAATTGTGGAATTATGGAAATCACAGGATCAATAGACATGATAAGTATATCCAAACAACGTCAAAATGGAAACAAAAATGTAAAAAACATCTTGATTCATTCAGTATTGAGTATGAGCACCATATACAGACAAACACACAGTAAAATGCCTTGGCATGATATTAATGAGGATATTAACAGTTGTCTGAGGAATGATCTTCGACATGAAAACTATCAAGATCCCCTGCTTGCAGCTCCCTATGTAATTGCCAACCATAAACATCCCATATGTGCTTGATGAAAGTCAATTGCAGAGACCATTCAGACCATGGTAGCATAGGCTGTGCCCAATAACATGACCAATATGTGGCTTGACATTGTCATTTTTAAAACAGGGGAGGGTTCCAGGTACTGTAATGATACCACTTCACACAATTCTGGGAGTAGAACTGGTGCCAAGTTCATTAAGGAAAGCTGCTTTGTGGCATTGCCCTATTGACGGCTATCATACAGTCATGTTGGCACTTGCACCCTTAAAATTATTCCAAAAATTGAAGTATTTCTCCTAGAAAATTATTGCAATGACACGTTTTGTTATACACATGTTTATTTCCGATGTGTGTATTGGAAAAACACAAAAAAAGGCGAATGGGACATAATTTTAGTCAAAACGCCAAAAATGGTCCTCAGAAAATAGTTGGCACCCTCAACTTAATATTTAGTTGCACTCCTTTTAGAATAAATAACTGCAAATAACTTTTTCATATAACCATCAAAAAGCTTCTTACACCTCTCAACTAGATATTTGGACCACTCTTCTTTTGCAAACTGCTTCAGATCTCTAAAATGTTTTGAGGGCATCTGTGCCTAGTTGCCACAGATCAAAATTACATGTATATTTCTATCTGTATAACATGTATTGTTAGCCTTAATGCGGACGCTTCTAGAAGAAATAGAGAGTTTTCCTTCAGAATTCCAGTCATCTGCTCACCAGAATGGATAATCAGTCCAGATTGTTCTTGTCCATTCAGTCCAAAGTCTTGCAGAGTGGATTTAGCATCTTCAGTTCACTTAGACCCAAGCCCTTGCAGCACCTACCTTGATTTTTCAGGAGCCTAAGGCCATGTGCCCACGGGAGCTTTTTGCTGTGGAGTTTGCCACGGAAAACCTGCGGATTTTTCTGGATTTTCCAGATAAATCCGCAGGTTCTAGCATGTACAGGCATTCCCCATGTTACCCTATGGGACATGGGGAGTGTCGGTGTCCACGCTGCGGAAAGTGCGGCTGCAGAATCTCCTGCGGAGATCCCTCAGCCGCACATAACTGCATGTCAATTATTTATGCGGATTTACTTGCGGAGAAATCACGTGAAAGTCTGCATGTTTCCCGCAGCTATTCCGCTGGAAACTCGCAGCTAAAAATAGCTGCGGATGCCGGCGGGCATCTGCGGGAAACATGCAGCCGTACCTGCGAATATATCCGCAGGTATGAGCGCCCGTGGGCACATAGCCTGAGATTAACTTCCCTGACCATTTTTCAGCTGACTGAAAGTTTTTTTTTTCCTTTAAGGAAAGCTATTGCCTGCATTTCAGGCTCTGCCCATGTACCACCCCCGTAGCAGCAGCCGAGGCGCTCGAATCCGGAGCCGCGGTGGCTCGGGGGGGTCTCCAGACCCGTGGGGTCCGTACGGACACTCGAATTAAAAAGGAGGGGGAGAGTATATACACGGGATTAGGAAGGTTCATTATGCCACCCACGGTGCGTGGTAAGTTGAGGTACCACCGCTGCTGTTGGGGACGCCTGGTGGCGGTGGTATGGCAGCAAGGTGTTTTTAACCCCTCCGTGGGTAGGGTTTTTTTGCACCGGGAGCCCGATGATGGTGATGTAGGGGTGCCGTTGGGGTAGGAGAAGGGTTTTTCAGTGTACGCACTCAGTCCAAAAATAACCACACCGACAGCTTGTAAACCAGAGTTCTGAGCACCACTGTAGCTGGGAGGGAGCACGCTTGGGTCCGTGTCCTTGGTGTTGCAATTAGTCTGTGACCCTTTCCTTGGCACAGTGTTTACTTCTTTGGACCCTCAAGTCTGAAACTTTTCGGGTCCCGCTCACCCGTGTGGCTAACGGAGTGAGCCTGCTCTCAGGGTTCACGCGTAGGATTTCTTTGGACTGTATTGGGAAAGTCCTATCCCATCAGTGCACTAGTACCCTGATTTTGGAGTTGGTTGGGGATGACACTTGAAGTCTTCAACCCCGTTGGTTAAATTACCAGGACGCATGAAGCTACTTCCCGGCCTAGGGTTCACGAACCCCGTCGTGCCCTGCCCAGTGATAGCTCAAGGCCGCCGGCCATCCTCCTCGGCAGTCTGTGCCCCCTGACACTATCACCTGTGACCAGGGTTCCAGCTTCTACCAGGCCCAGACCAACGTCTGCCACCTAGTACACAGGAGCCCTACTCCACCAGTGACCTCTCCTCACGAGAGTCACCTCCTTCCCCTTCCACTTCACTTTACCTTCTCAGCTCGACTCTCACTTTTTCACGTTCCCCTACCAACCCCCCATGTGGGCGGCCCTATTCCCTTCAGGTCCCCTAATGGTGTGTCTTATGGGTACGGTACAAAGTGTTCATAGGGTTTTGATTGGCTCAGCTGTTGGCAACACCAAAGGACCAGGACCTGTAACCAAGGAGGGTGGATACTGTGCTGAAAGGCAGATTGCACAATACCCTGTGACGACCTGATAGGCCAGGTCGTCACACCCACATACAGTATGTCTGGTTCAGAGATCCATTAAGGAATAACGTTTGGAACTCCATTCTATGTCTGAACTGGGTGCAAAAAACCTAAAAAACATCACTATGGGGAGATAAGGTATGCACACCAGTGACTATGGAATAGCAGAAACTGCTGTGTGAATACTGACATGAAAAATTCAATAGCTATTTGTAAGAATGAAATGTGAAAAATGGAACCTGCATTACTGCCATGAATATATGAATAAAGAGAAATTTAGCTACTGAATTGATCAATGCAGAAGAGCCCCAACACTACGCCAAGTATTTCTCTACGTTGGGGTCCCTAGCTTGTGTGTGTCCTCTCATGCAGTTAAAAAACTTACCGTGTATGGGACGCTGAGACCCAGGCTATATATGCGTATAATGTGGATTGGCAATAGGTGTGTATGGGGAGGGTTCACAAACGAAAAACTACTAACATTAAGGAATAACGTTTGGAACTCCATTCTATGTCTGAACTGGGTGCAAAAAACCTAAAAAACATCACTATGGGGAGATAAGGTATGCACACCAGTGACTATGGAAGGGGAATACATGGAATAGCAGAAACTGCTGTGTGAATACTGACATGAAAAATTCAATAGCTATTTGTAAGAATGAAATGTGAAAAATGGAACCTGCATTACTGCCATGAATATATGAATAAAGAGAAATTTAGCTACTGAATTGATCAATGCAGAAGAGCCCCAACACTACGCCAAAGTATTTCTCTACGTTGGGGTCCCTAGCTTGTGTGTGTCCTCTCATGCAGTTAAAAAACTTACCGTGTATGGGACGCTGAGACCCAGGCTATATATGCGTATAATGTGGATTGGCAATAGGTGTGTATGGGGAGGGTTCACAAACGAAAAACTACTAACATTAAGGAATAACGTTTGGAACTCCATTCTATGTCTGAACTGGGTGCAAAAAACCTAAAAAACATCACTATGGGGAGATAAGGTATGCACACCAGTGACTATGGAAGGGGAATACATGGAATAGCAGAAACTGCTGTGTGAATACTGACATGAAAAATTCAATAGCTATTTGTAAGAATGAAATGTGAAAAATGGAACCTGCATTACTGCCATGAATATATGAATAAAGAGAAATTTAGCTACTGAATTGATCAATGCAGAAGAGCCCCAACACTACGCCAAAGTATTTCTCTACGTTGGGGTCCCTAGCTTGTGTGTGTCCTCTCATGCAGTTAAAAAACTTACCGTGTATGGGACGCTGAGACCCAGGCTATATATGCGTATAATGTGGATTGGCAATAGGTGTGTATGGGGAGGGTTCACAAACGAAAAACTACTAACATTAAGGAATAACGTTTGGAACTCCATTCTATGTCTGAACTGGGTGCAAAAAACCTAAAAAACATCACTATGGGGAGATAAGGTATGCACACCAGTGACTATGGAAGGGGAATACATGGAATAGCAGAAACTGCTGTGTGAATACTGACATGAAAAATTCAATAGCTATTTGTAAGAATGAAATGTGAAAAATGGAACCTGCATTACTGCCATGAATATATGAATAAAGAGAAATTTAGCTACTGAATTGATCAATGCAGAAGAGCCCCAACACTACGCCAAAGTATTTCTCTACGTTGGGGTCCCTAGCTTGTGTGTGTCCTCTCATGCAGTTAAAAAACTTACCGTGTATGGGACGCTGAGACCCAGGCTTTATATGCGTATAATGTGGATTGGCAATAGGTGTGTATGGGGAGGGTTCACAAACGAAATACTTTGGCGTAGTGTTGGGGCTCTTCTGCATTGATCAATTCAGTAGCTAAATTTCTCTTTATTCATATATTCATGGCAGTAATGCAGGTTCCATTTTTCACATTTCATTCTTACAAATAGCTATTGAATTTTTCATGTCAGTATTCACACAGCAGTTTCTGCTATTCCATGTATTCCCCTTCCATAGTCACTGGTGTGCATACCTTATCTCCCCATAGTGATGTTTTTTAGGTTTTTTGCACCCAGTTCAGACATAGAATGGAGTTCCAAACGTTATTCCTTAATGTTAGTAGTTTTTCGTTTGTGAACCCTCCCCATACACACCTATTGCCAATCCACATTATACGCATATATAGCCTGGGTCTCAGCGTCCCATACACGGTAAGTTTTTTAACTGCATGAGAGGACACACACAAGCTAGGGACCCCAACGTAGAGAAATACTTTGGCGTAGTGTTGGGGCTCTTCTGCATTGATCAATTCAGTAGCTAAATTTCTCTTTATTCATATATTCATGGCAGTAATGCAGGTTCCATTTTTCACATTTCATTCTTACAAATAGCTATTGAATTTTTCATGTCAGTATTCACACAGCAGTTTCTGCTATTCCATGTATTCCCCTTCCATAGTCACTGGTGTGCATACCTTATCTCCCCATAGTGATGTTTTTTAGGTTTTTTGCACCCAGTTCAGACATAGAATGGAGTTCCAAACGTTATTCCTTAATGTTAGTAGTTTTTCGTTTGTGAACCCTCCCCATACACACCTATTGCCAATCCACATTATACGCATATATAGCCTGGGTCTCAGCGTCCCATACACGGTAAGTTTTTTAACTGCATGAGAGGACACACACAAGCTAGGGACCCCAACGTAGAGAAATACTTTGGCGTAGTGTTGGGGCTCTTCTGCATTGATCAATTCAGTAGCTAAATTTCTCTTTATTCATATATTCATGGCAGTAATGCAGGTTCCATTTTTCACATTTCATTCTTACAAATAGCTATTGAATTTTTCATGTCAGTATTCACACAGCAGTTTCTGCTATTCCATGTATTCCCCTTCCATAGTCACTGGTGTGCATACCTTATCTCCCCATAATGGTTCAGAGATCCAGCATGCGGATATCATTATATCCCTGCTGCAAGGAGGCTTGGGCTTTTTCCCTACCCTCTGATTCTCCAGAACTTTCCTCTTTAGACTAGTTTTTTAGGCCCTTGGGCTCCTGCATGATCAATCTGACAAAGTAGCTTTTGCTGAAAGTAAATTAACTGCTCTCCATCAATCCTGCTAATTATTATTGCATGGAGCTCTAGCATTGGGCTACATTCACACAGTGGAATAACTAGACCCTTCGCTCTTGTTTTCACTCCATACTTAGTGACTCTCCTGACTTTCTTGATTCCGACATGTTCCTGGAAATCCATCTGGACACATGCTGGCTCGAACATGGCCAGGAACACACTGATGATGCTGCACCTACTCCTAAGACTTGTGCACCCTGTTACCTGTACTGAGGAGCCCATGTAGATTGGGGAACTCACTCCCATCAACTTCAAGGGATCAAGCAACACATGCTGGTTTTGGTAACTACTGTGGAGAGCCTGGATGTCAAAGAACTTTCTGCCCAAAGCAACAACCACCAGAGAAACATCAGCGCTTGGGTGGGTCCGAGGATGCCCACCTAGGTGCCCAGGTATTTACCTATAATTCTGCAAATTTGTTGCTATCTGTTTATCTTACCAAGAATTATCTGTGCGGATTCAGCCATTTATTGATTGTAGTTTGGATTGTAAAGTATGTAGAAAAACATCCAGCACCATAACAGGAATCCAGCCAGGAAGATGAATAAAAAATTCTTCTGTTATATTTAGGTCATAATGTTCAAAAATACATACAAAATTAAAAAAACATGACCAAAACCTGACATGTTTCGGACCCTAGAACATGGTCCTTACTTATAGGTAACATGGACAAGAGTGAATGCTGATTTTATCAGAGGAAACATGAATATGGCTCAGTGAATCAATGTCCAAGTGAAAACATCTGATGTAGACTTATTTGTTCATTTAAGGCCTCTTTCACACGTCCGTGCCTCCGGTAAGTGTTTGGTCCGTTTCCTCATGTACCGGAGACATGGGCACACGTAGACCTATTAAAATCAATGGGTCTGCGTTCACGTGTGTGTTCTGCCATGGACCATTTGTACGTGTGGAGCATACGTGCATCTGTGTGCTCCACACGTAGACATGTCCGTTTTTCTCCGGCATCACGCGTTTGCACGAACGCAAACGGACCACACGGAGGTGTTCCGTGTGACACGCGTCGGAGAAAACACATGTGTCTGAGAAAAAATTTTACTCACCTTCTCCAGCACTGCTGTCTTTGCCGCTGCTGTCACTTGCTTCTGACCACCGCTCATTATGCGCATTGAATATTCACTTCACTGCGGCCGGAAGCAGCAGCAGCGGGGAGTCGGCAGGACCAAAGATCAGCACCACGGACAGCTAGGGACAGGTGAGTAGAAAGTTCCCATTCTCCGTGTGTTATCACAGATAACACATGCAGAACACCCGTGTGCCATAAACACAGATCATGGAGGCCATTACTCACCTTAGAAAACACGGACGTGTGAAAGAGGCCTAAGACAGGATGAACAGAGAGCAAAAACTACATAATGTTGACAGAAAGTACATAATATACAACTTTGACACTCCAAATGTTATCAAAATACATAGTATATGACTATATTACTTCAATTGTTGTCAAAATATAAATAAGCAAATCCCTCAGCATAAAAAAAAAATGCTTCCAGTATTCTCTGTTATTAGCCATTACAAGCAACTGTTATTGGTATGGAGAGACTGCAACTATTATCTCTTGTTATCAACCATTATAAGTCAGAAAATGGCTGGTATAATATGGGGGAACTACAACTATTGTTCTCTGATGTCAGCCATTACTGCTCTCTGTTCGTCCTGTCTTAGGCCCCCTTCACACGTCCGTGAAAATCACGCACGTGTTTCACGGACATGTCAAAGGTGCGTTTTCCCCTCCGTGTGCCGTGTTTATGGCACTACGTGTGTTCTCCGTGTGTTATCCGTGATAACACACTGAGAACGAGAACTTTCAACAAACCTGTCCCTGGCGTCGCTGTCCGTGGTGCTGTTCTTCGGTCTCCAGCCCGGCCGACTCCCCGCTGTGGCTGCTTTCGTCACAGTGAAGTGAATATTAATGAGCGGCGGTCGGCAGCAAGTGACAACAGCGGCAGATACAGGAGGGCTGGAGAAGGTGAGTAAAGATTTGTTATTTTTTTCTTTGACGCGTGAGCTTTCTCCAGCGCGTGTCACATGGGACTGCATCCACACTACATCCGTGTGGTCCGTATGCAGGCCGTGTGACACCCGTGCTGCCGGAGAAAAATGGACATGCATCCATGTGGAGCACACGGACACACGTATGCTCCACACGGAGGCACAGGCCAATGGCTGCACACGTGTGTTCACATAAACCCATTGATTTTAATGAGTTTATGTGTGCCCTTGTCTCCGGTACATGCGGGCACGGACCTAACATGTACCGGAGACACGTGCGTGTGAAGGGGGCCTCAAATGAACAAAAAAAGGCCGCTTTACATGCTGCGACATCGCTAGCCGATGCTAGCAATGTCGAGCGTGATAGCACCCGCCCCCATTGTGCGGCCGATATGTGGTGATCGCTGCCATAGCGAACATTATCGCTACTGCAGCGTCACACACACATACCTGCTCTGCGACGTCGCTGTTACCGGCGAACTGCCTCCTTTCTAAGGCGGCGGTTCATTCAGCGTCACAGCAATGTCAGTGCAGCGTCACCGAACCACCGCCCAATAGAAGCGGAGGGGTGGAGATGAGCGGGACGTAACATCCCGCCCACCTCCTTCTTCCACATTGCCAGCGGCCGCAGGTAAGGTGAGGTTCCTCGCTACTGCGGTGTCACACACAGCGATGTGTGCTGCCGCAGGAGCGACGAACTACTTCGTACACCGATCAGCAGTGATATTCAAGAATAGGGGGGCATGTCACCGATGAGCGATTTTGACCGTTTTTGCGACGATTTAATATCGCTCATAGGTGTCACACGCAAAGACATCGCTTAAGCGACCGGATGTGCGTCACAAATTCCGAGACCCCAACGAGATTGCTTGAGCGATGTCGCAGCGTGTAAAGCGGCCTTTAGTCTACATCAGATGTTTTCACTTGGACACTGATTCATTGAGCCAGGTTCATTTTTCCTCTGATAAAATCTGCATTCAACTTTGTCCATGTTACCTATGAGTAAGGACCGTGTTCTAGGGTCCAAAACATGTCAGGTTTTAGTTATGTTTTTTTAATTTTGCATGTATTTTATTTAACATTATAATCTAAATAAAACAGAAGATTTTTATATTCATCTTCCTGGCTGGATTCCTGTTATGGTGCTGGATGTTTTTCTACATACTTTGAAGTCTGTTCCCCTGGGCCTCCAACCTGGTGATCTTCCGTGCATCAGATATTCTTTGATATTCAAGGCATACAACGGTAGGCTGAATACTTTTTTTGGTTTTTGTTTTTGTTTTGGATCGTGTTTTGCAGCACATTTTGTAAAATGTCATGGTGGCAATAGATCTTTGTTTACATTTGCTAAAAATAAGTTTTCCAGTAAGAATCACTGCTATTGATGATACCCCTGTCACAAATGGTGTTGTGACATACATTCCTAAAGAGGTGTCCTTGCTTTTTGGAGTTTTACATTTTTAATCATTGTCATTTTTTGTACTTGAGAACCTGTTGGCAGTGGTCTTAGGTATGCCTTTGTTAACCCCTTCACCCCCGGCCACTAAAACACCCTAATGACCGGCCATTTTTTGCAATTCTGACCAGTGTCACTTTGACAGGTTATAACTCTGGAACGCTTCAACGGATCCTGGCGATTCTGACATTGTTTTTTCGTGACATATTGTACTTCATGTCAGTGGTAAATTTAGGCTGATATTTTTTGCGCTTATTTGTGAAAATTTTGGAAAATTTCGCAATTTTCAAACTTTGAAAATTTATGCTTATAAATCTGAGAGATATGTCACACAAAATAGTTACTAAATAACATTTCCCACTTGTCTACTTTACATCAGCGCAAGTTTCGAAACAATTTTTTTTTTCGTTAGGAAGTTATGCGGGCTTTACACGAGACGATATATTGTACGATATGTCGTCAGGGTCACGGTTTTCGTGACGCACATCCGGCATAGCGCACGACGTTGTTTCGTGTGACACCTCTGAGCGATGCAGTATCGCTCACAAATCGTTAGTCGTGTACTCGTCGTTAACTTTCATAATATCGTTTATTTTCATGGGTGCAGGTTGTTCATCGTTTTCGTGGCATCACACGTTGCTCCGTGTGACACCACGGGATTGATGACTACAGCGTACCTGCATCCCATGGCACCCGCCGGCTTAATGGAAGGAAGGAGGTGGGTGGGATGTTTACATCCCGCTCATCTCCGCCCCTCCTCTTCTATTGGCCGGCTGCCGTGTGACATCGCTGTGACGCCGAACGTCCCTCCCACTTCAGGAAGTGGACGTTCGTCGCCCCCAGCGAGGTTGTCTGGAAGGTAAGTGCGTGTGACGGGGTTAAACGAGTCTGTGTGCCACGGGCAGCGATTTACCCGTGACGCAAAAACGACAGGGGCAGCTACGATCGCTCGTGCTATCGCACAATAGATCGACTCGTGTAAAGCAGGCTTTAGAAGGGGTCAAAGTTCATCAGCAATTTCTCATTTTTCCAACAAAATTTACAAAACATTTTTAGGGACCACATCACATTTGAAGTGACTTTGAGAGGCTTAGGTGACAGAAAATACCTAAAAGTGACTCCATTCTAAAAACTGCACACATCACACTGCTCAAAACCACATCCAAGAAGTTTATTAACCCTTTAGGTGCTTCACAGGAACCAAAGCAATATGGAAGGAAAAAATGAAAATTTTACTTTTTAACACAAAAATGTTAATTTAGCCATAAAATTTGCATTTTCACAACAGAGAAAAGAGAAAATGCACCATACAATGTATCGTTCATTTTCTCCTGAGTACAATGATACCCCATATGTGGTAAAAATCAATTGTTTTGGCGCACGGCAGAGGTCGGAAGGGAAGGAGCGCCATTTGAAATTTTGAACTCAAAATTAGCTGCACTCATTAGCGGACGCCATGTCAGGTTTGAATACGCCCTGAGGTGCCTAAACAATGGAGCTCCCCCACAAGTGACCCCATTTTGGAAAGTAGAGCCGTCAAATCATTTTTCTAGATGTTTGGTAAGCACTTTGAACCCCTGGGGGCTTCACAAAAGTTTATAACGTTGAGCCGTGAAAAGATTTTTTTTTTTTACCACTGTTGCCTCAACTAGGTAGCTTTTTTTCACAAGGGTATCAGGAAAAAATGCACCATAAAATTTATTGTGCAATTTTTCCCGAGTATGCAGATACCTCATATGTGGTGGAAAGTAATTGTTTGGGCACATGGCAAGGCTCGGAAGAGAAGGAATGCCATTTGATTTTTAAAACGCACAGATGCGATACAAAAAGCGTCGGGGATACGGAAAAAAAAAGTCCCGCCGAAAATTGACCACGGATGCAGATCCGTTATCTGCTTCCTTGATCAGCGCTCGACCGCTGCAGGACGCACACACGGATGAGATGCAAAAAAAGACGCAAGATACAGACAAAAAAAAAAGTCCCGCCGAAAATTGACCACGAATGCAGATACGTTATCTGCATCCCTGATCAGCGCTTGGCGGGATGCACAGACGGATGAGGTATAAAAATGGACAGGTTATACAGAAAAAAAAAAGTTATACTCACAAAACCCAGAGGATTAGCAGGAGGATCACTGACCAGAGGAACTGAAGGAGGAATAGAAGGCAGCGAGATGGACAGCTTTACAGGAGCAGCAGGCAGGAGGTTGGACAGCTCATCAGAAGACCCAGGAAGGACCTAGCGATGGAGGCAGATGTGATCAGGCCAGTGAAGACCTCGGACATTCCGGAGAAGACAGGTAAGAGGACGTCGGAGAGGGATAGCAGATGGGGAGGAGGAGACCGGAGAAGCAGAATAGAGATCACGGGGAAGGCAGGCAGATCACGGGGGGAGCAGATCGGGATGACGGGGGCAGATCGGGACGTGGGGGGGCCATCACGTGAGCGCGCAAGGGCCATCACGGGAGCACGCAGGGGCCAACAGGGGGAGCAATACTCACATGGAGCGGCAGCGGCGGCGACGTTGTACTACAAGTACCATCCGGTGCACGCTGCAGACATGCTGGGGGGGCTCCCAAGACCAACACAAGCCAGGGGAGGGCGGTCAGCTCCAGATCAGACCACCCCACTGCACACTGATTGGAGTGATTGCATGTCATAGCATGATCGCGCCAATCAGTGCTGCAGAGGCTGGGGGGCGCCGTGTTTGAGCTCCAGCTATGATCTGCTGCAGCACCTCATAGCAGGATCTCACAGAATCTCACTGGGTCAGGCATTGTTTTAGCCAAATCCAGTACGATTGATGTGGTTGGCGGTTCAGATTTGAACAGCCAATTACAACGATTGTCGATGGGGGGTGGCGATGCCACCCGTCCTGGGGTCAAGCAAAGGTCCCCTGCTGTAAGAAACAGTAGGGAACATAATTTGAAAGCCGTTGCTATGGCCACGGCAATCAAGTGAACTTTAGGCAGTAAAGTTACATCCCTGGTCGTTAAGTCACGTTAAAATAGGACATAACTTTACTGCCCGCGGTCGTGAAAGGGTTAAACATAACCCGTTATTAACTGGCACCAGGGTGATATTGTGTGCTGGAGCCATGAGTGTAAGGAGACATGTATGTCCTTAACTGCTAACATGTCTGAAGCTGCACCCACTGATTTACCTCAGGTATTCAGAAATGTTACTGATGTATTTTCTGTGTCCAAATCTGAAAAAATTACCCCCACACAGAGATTGATTGTCCCATAGATTTAATACCAAACTCCCATCTCCCCAAGGGAAAATATACAAGCCTTAAGGTCCAGGACATCAGGCCATGAAAGATTATATTGCAGACAGTTTGCAAAAAGGGATTATCATACCTTCCACATTGCAAGGGGCGCATGATTCTTTTTTGTTGATAAAAAATATGGTGGTCTCGAACCTTATATTGACTATCACAACAAACTTAAATCCATAAGGCTAGGTTCACACACTGCGTTTTTTTGACGCTGCGTTTTCGTGCGTTTTTGCGGCAAAAAATGCACAAAAACGCACCTGCGTAAAAAAACGCGGCAAAAAACACACGCGTTTTGCCGCGATTTGGTGCGTTTTTTTTTCTGCGTTTTGCTGCGTTTTTGCTCACTGCGTCTTTATGTGTTTTTTATCAGTGAACAAAAAAAAAAGGTCTGATGTAATTTCCTTCTTCAATGTGTTCTTCATTCTCCACTAGTGTATGCAGAAGAGCAGACAACTGCAGAACTACAAGGCTCAGCATACTCCATCCAATAGTAAAAGGAATAAAGGTTTTACCCAGCTCACCTGCTTGATAGGAGACCGAGACCTGTGGACCGTGCAAGGAAAAAGTCGGCAATTCTTTGGTAATG
Source organism: Anomaloglossus baeobatrachus (assembly GCF_048569485.1). Classification (NCBI taxonomy): domain Eukaryota; kingdom Metazoa; phylum Chordata; class Amphibia; order Anura; family Aromobatidae; genus Anomaloglossus; species Anomaloglossus baeobatrachus. The sequence goes on along the minus strand of NC_134355.1, from coordinate 413,897,073 downwards.
ATGAAGGAAGATATTCCAGCAACTTGAGTCCAAACAGGAAATTCTTTAAAACGTTGATTCTTTATTATTTACATATTAAAAAGTCCATGTTGGGGTGAAACAAACCCAAGACAGAGAGGACGCGTTTCAAACACTTGGTTCTTAGTCAATCTCTAAAGCGTGTGTTCACAGGACTTGTTTAAAAAGGAGGCAGTAAAGACCCAAACATGTGTTTAATCAAATGGAAAGAGCTTTTCACTAAAGCATTAACCCTGTGAGGGGAACATTTTATTTGCAGGTATTCACACACGGTAACATAGGAGTGAATGTCAGACAAAAAAAAACAGCATTAGTAAGCAAACAGTATTTCATTTCTTTTATTCAAACCTGTGGGAATTCTGGTACCCATTAGAAAAATCCACTTAATTTCCCTCTGAAAAAGAATATCCTTTAAATTTCCTCCTCTCTTAGGAAGTTTTACTTTCTCAATAGCACAAACTTTCATGCCATCAAAACTACCGGCATGTATATCACGAAAGTGCTGGGAGGCACTAGACAACTTCCTAGATGTAACATTATTCACATCATAGATGTGTTCGGATATTCTTTTTCTTAGGGAGCATGAAGTGCTGCCAATATACTGCAGTTGACACATCGTGCAAGAAATCAAATAAACCACATGGTCTGAACCACAGCTAATCATAGAAGTAATTTGGTACGTTTTTTTATCAGCATATGAAGAAACATTTTTTACATTCAACATATAATGACAAAGTCCACATTTCTTGTGTCCACACTTGTATGATCCTGTGGTAGGTAACCAATTACGGGCAGTTTTTACATCCTCAATAGAGTCGCACCTGCTAGTGTGATCACTTGGTGATAGGATGGAACTTAAAGTCGTGTTTCTCTTGGAAACAAACTTCACTCCATCCCTTAATATATGATGTAAAGTGTCATCTGTAGACAAAATTGGAAGATATTTCTTAACAATTCTGATCACATCATAGTAGTTGCTGCTGTATTTTGTAGAAAAAACTACCGGTAATTTGTTCTGAAAGTTACCTTTATTTTTATCCTTATTGTTCATTTCAAGATATTGGGATCTGTTTTTAATATTCGCTTTGATTTTTGCCCTCTGAAGATTTTGAAAATTATACCCTCTGGCCAAGAACCTCCTATCAATACTACTACACTCTGCCTCAAAACTTTCCTGACTGCTGCAGCACCTCTTTGCATGTATATATTCACCTGTGGGGATATTCTCCACCACATGCTTGGGGTGACAACTTTTAGCATGTAGTAGAGAATTGCCTGATATGGGTTTACGATATAAACTACAGTCAATTTTGCCACTATCAATATTTCCATGGAGTGACATATCCAAAAAATTTTTTTTTGTTTGATCATGAAAAAAAGTGAATACTAAGTTGTGGGCATTGTTATTAATATAGGAAATAAATTCCTCTACTTTCTGTTCTGGTTTTTGCCACACAATTAGTATATCATCTATGTACCGAAGGTATATGATGGTATTAGATGAAAAAGGGTTAATTTGACTGAAGATAAATTGCTCCTCCCACCAGAACATAAAGACCCCAGCTAATGAGGGGGAGAAGCGAGCACCCATAGAGCAGCCCCGCAGCTGAACATACTTTCTGTCTAGGAAGGTGAAAAAATTATTTTTCAATAAGAAAAAAGTGACTTCTAATAAAAAATTCTGCAGATCATTAGAATAATTCGAGTATTTTTTAAGTTGGTCTTTTAGGGCCAGAATCGCAAGGGAATGAGGGATGGACGTATACAAAGTCTGTACGTCGCACGTGAGCCAGCTGTAATGACTTTGCCACTGAATATTAGAAACAATGTTCAGTACATGTTTGCTGTCTAGAACATAACCTGGAGAGATTTTGGGGAGAAACTGCAAATGATTATCTAGCCACTCTGACAGGTGTTCTGTGACAGAATCAATGCCTGACACAATTGGCCTAAACGTTGGTGGAAACAGATTTTTGTGAGACTTGGGGAGAGCATGCAACAATGGAGTGAGAGAGAATGGTGGATTAAGGAACTCCCCCTGTTTTTTATCTAGAACACCTAAATGCAATCCCTCTTCCACCAATCTCTCTAATGATTTTTTTATATCTGCAGAAGGATCAGAATCGATCCTCATGTAGGTGTCACTATCATTGAGCATGTTTAAAACCTCTCTTTCATAGAGGCCCACGTCCAAAACAACCACTGCTCCCCCCTTATCAGCATTCTTTATGATGATATTAGGATTATTGCGCAAGGAGAGAACAGCAAGTTTCTCTTTTTTAGATAAATTCTGGACATCATAAAGAATGCTGATAAGGGGGGAGCAGTGGTTGTTTTGGATGTGGGCCTCTATGAAAGAGAGGTTTTAAACATTGTTGCATGCTCTCCCCAAGTCTCACAAAAATCTGTTTCAATGTCATTACAGCTGGCTCACGTGCGACGTACAGACTTTGTATACGTCCATCCCTCATTCCCTTGCGATTCTGGCCCTAAAAGACCAACTTAAAAAATACTCGAATTATTCTGATGATCTGCAGAATTTTTTATTAGAAGTCACTTTTTTCTTATTGAAAAATATTTTTTTCACCTTCCTAGACAGAAAGTATGTTCAGCTGCGGGGCTGCTCTATGGGTGCTCGCTTCTCCCCCTCATTAGCTGGGGTCTTTATGTTCTGGTGGGAGGAGCAATTTATCTTCAATCAAAATAACCCTTTTTCATATAATATCATCATATACCTTCGGTACATAGATGATATACTAATTGTGTGGCAAAAACCAGAACAGAAAGTAGAGGAATTTATTTCCTATATTAATAACAATGCCCACAACTTAGTATTCACTTTTTTTCATGATCAAACGAAAATAAATTTTTTGGATATGTCACTCCATGGAAATATTGATAGTGGCAAAATTGACTGTAGTTTATATCGTAAACCCATATCAGGCAATTCTCTACTACATGCTAAAAGTTGTCACCCCAAGCATGTGGTGGAGAATATCCCCACAGGTGAATATATACATGCAAAGAGGTGCTGCAGCAGTCAGGAAAGTTTTGAGGCAGAGTGTAGTAGTATTGATAGGAGGTTCTTGGCCAGAGGGTATAATTTTCAAAATCTTCAGAGGGCAAAAATCAAAGCGAATATTAAAAACAGATCCCAATATCTTGAAATGAACAATAAGGATAAAAATAAAGGTAACTTTCAGAAAAAATTACCGGTAGTTTTTTCTACAAAATACAGCAGCAACTACTATGATGTGATCAGAATTGTTAAGAAATATCTTCCAATTTTGTCTACAGATGACACTTTACATCATATATTAAGGGATGGAGTGAAGTTTGTTTCCAAGAGAAACACGACTTTAAGTTCCATCCTATCACCAAGTGATCACACTAGCAGGTGCGATTCTATTGATGTAAAAACTGCCCGTAATTGGTTACCTACCACAGGATCATACAAGTGTGGACACAAGAAATGTGGACTTTGTCATTATATGTTGAATGTAAAAAATTTTTCTTCATATGCTGATAAAAAAACATACCAAATTACTTCTATGATTAACTGTGGTTCAGACCATGTGGTTTATTTGATTTCTTGCACGATGTGTCAACTGCAGTATATTGGCAGCACTTCATGCTCCCTAAGGCCCCCTTCACACGTCCGTGATACACGTGCGTGTTTGGTCCGTTTCCGTATATACCGGAGACACGGCCAAACGTGCACCAATGTTAATCTATGATTGTGGTCACACGTCCGTTATTTCATTATGTCCGTGTGTGCGTGTCCGTGATCCGTATGTGTTTGCGTTTGGCACGGATGCATGTCCGTTATCTGCACGGAGCACGCACACGTGGACACAATGAAAGTCTATGGGTATGTGCACACACGTTAATAAACACGTATGCATATACCTATAGTCCGTGTCCGTTTGGTGTTTTTATTTCTAGTCATGTCGGCTATTCTTTCTATTTCTGTGTATGTCCGTCAATCTCCCTGAGTCCGTCGGTCAGTCTCTCTGTCGGTCTCTCTGTCTGTCTGTCCCTCTCTCACAGTCTGTCGGTCAGTTTCCCCCCCTCTCTCATACTTACCGTTCCCCGATCTCCGGCGCAGCGCTGCACGGCATTCACACTGCTGCGGCGGCTTTTACTATTTTGAAAAAGCCGGCCGCCCATTAAACAATCTCGTATTCCCTGCTTTCCCCGCCCACCGGCGCCTATGATTGGTTACAGTGAGACACGCCCCCACGCTGAGTGACAGGTGTCACACTGCACCCAATCACAGCAGCCGGTGGGCGTGTCTATACTGTGCAGTAAAATAAATAAATAAATAATTAAAAAAAAACGGCGTGCGGTCCCCCCCAATTTTAATGCCAGCCAGATAAAGCCATACGGCTGAAGGCTGGTATTCTCAGGATGGGGAGCTCCACGTTATGGGGAGCCCCCCAGCCTAACAATATCAGCCAACAGCCGCCCAGAATTGCCGCATACATTATATGCGACAGTTCTGGGACAGTACCCGGCTCTTCCCGATTTGCCCTGGTGCCGTTGGCAAATCGGGGTAATAAGGAGTTATTGGCAGCCCATAGCTGCCAATAAGTCCTAGATTAATCATGTCAGGCGTCTATGAGACACCCTCCATGATTAATCTGTAAGTTACAGTAAATAAACACACACACACCAGAAAAAATCCTTTATTAGAAATAAAAACACACACACATTCCCTGGTTCACCACTTTAATCATCCCCGAAAAAGCCCTCCATGTCCGGCGTCCTCCAGGATGCTCCAGCGTCGCATCCAGCGCTGCTGCATGGAGGTGACAGGAGCTGCAGAAGACACCACCGCTCCGGTCACCTCCACGCAGCTAATGAAGACAGCCGCGCGATCAGCTGAGCTGTCACAGAGGTTACCCGCTGTCACTGGAGTGTCACTGTGACAGCTCAGCTGATCGCGCGGCATCACACACACGGACATTCCACACGGACATTCCACGTACACATACACGTTAATTCCACACGCACACACGGACGTTCTGCACACAAACACGGCTAGCATACGCAATTCACACAGGTGCCACACGGACCATAAAAACGGACACAAAAACGGGACACGGACCCGAAAAACGGCCCGTAACACACGTGCGTGTTTTTCACGGACGTGTGAAGGGGGCCTTATGGGGAGCCCCCCAGCCTAACAATATCAGCCAACAGCCGCCCAGAATTGCCGCATACATTATATGCGACAGTTCTGGGGCTGTACCCGGCTCTTCCCGATTTGCCCTGGTGCCGTTGGCAAATCGGGGTAATAAGGAGTTATTGGCAGCCCATAGCTGCCAATAAGTCCTAGATTAATCATGTCAGGCGTCTATGAGACACCCTCCATGATTAATCTGTAAATTACAGTAAATAAACACACACCAGAAAAAATCCTTTATTTGAAATAAAAAACACACACAAATTCCCTCATTACCAATTTATTAACCCCGACAAACCCTCCATGTCCGGCGTACTCCACAGTCCTCCAGCGTCGCGTCCAGCTCTGCTGCATGGAGGTGACAGGAGCAGCAGAAGACACCGCCGCTCCGGTCACCTCCACACAGCAAATGAGGTGAGTAGCGCGATCAGCTGCTGTCAGTCAGGTAACTCGCGGCCACCGCTGGATCCAGCGGTGGCCGCGGGTAACCTCAGTGACAGCAGCTGATCGCGCTACTCATCTCATTTGCTGTGTGGAGGTGACCGGAGCGGCGGTGTCTTCTGCTGCTCCTGTCACCTCCATGCAGCAGAGCTGGACGCGACGCTGGAGGACTGTGGAGTACGCCGGACATGGAGGGCTTTTTGGGGCTGATTAAAGTGGTTAACCAGGGTATATGTTTGTGTTTTTATTTCTAATAAATGATTTTTCGGGTGTGTGTGTTTTTTTACTGTAACTTACAGATTAATCATGGAAGGTGTCTCATAGACGCCTGACATGATTAATCTAGGATTTAGTGGCAGCTATGGGCTGCCAATAACTCCTTATTACCCCGATTTGCCAACGGCACCAGGGCAAATCGGGAAGAGCCGGGTACAGCCCCAGAACTGTCGCATATAATGTATGCGGCAATTCTGGGCGGCTGTTGGCTGATATTGTTAGGCTGGGGGGCTCCCCATAAGGCCCCCTTCACACGTCCGTGAAAAACACGCACGTGTGTTACGGGCCGTTTTTCGGGTCCGTGTCCCGTTTTTGTGTCCGTTTTTATGGTCCGTGTGGCACCTGTGTGAATTGCGTATGCTAGCCGTGTTTGTGTGCAGAACGTCCGTGTGTGCGTGTGGAATTAACGTGTATGTGTACGTGGAATGTCCGTGTGGAATGTCCGTGTGTGTGATGCACAATGTCGTTTATAAATGTCGGCTGACAGCAGACAGAGTTGCGCGATGAGAATGAACTCGGGTGAACTTCACCCGACTTCATCCTCATACCGCGGCTCTGTCTGTGTCGAGTACTGATTAGCGGTCACCTGTGAAGGATTCACCGGTGACCGCTAATCCCCCGAGTGACTGAAGTGTCCCCCCCTCTCTCATACTCACCGATCCCCGATCACCGGCTCTGCACGGCATTCACACTGCTGCGGCGGCTTTTACTATTTTGAAAAAGCCGGCCGCTCATTAAACAATCTCCTATTCCCTGCTTTCCCCGCCCACCGGCGCCTATGATTGGTTACGTGCGTGTTTTTCACGGACGTGTGAAGGGGGCCTAAGAAAAAGAATATCCGAACACATCTATGATGTGAATAATGATACATCTAGGAAGTTGTCTAGTGCCTCCCAGCACTTTCGTGATATACATGCCGGTAGTTTTGATGGCATGAAAGTTTGTGCTATTGAGAAAGTAAAACTTCCTAAGAGAGGAGAAAATTTAAAGGATATTCTTTTTCAGAGGGAAATTAAGTGGATTTTTCTAATGGGTACCAGAACTCCCACAGGTTTGAATAAAAGAAATGAAATACTGTTTGCTTACTAATGCTGTTTTTTTTTGTCTGACATTCACTCCTATGTTACCGTGTGTGAATACCTGCATAAAAAATGTTCCCCTCACAGGGTTAATGCTTTAGTGAAAAGCTCTTTCCATTTGATTAAACACATGTTTGGGTCTTTATCTTTACTCCCTCCTTTTTAAACAAGTCCTGTGAACACATGCTTTAGAGATTGACTAAGAACCAAGTGTGTGAAACGCGTCCTCTCTGTCTTGGGTTTGTTTCACCCCAACATGGACTTTTTAATATGTAAATAATAAAGAATCAACGTTTTAAAGAATTTCCTGTTTGGACTCAAGTTGCTGGAATATCTTCCTTCATCCATCCAATAGTGTATGCAGGAGAGCAGACAGCAGCTGCAGAACTTCAAGGTTCAGCATGCTCCATCCAGGACTGTATGCTTGAGGGAGAGTCAGGGGGAGCAGACCTACAAGGCTCAGCATCCTCCATCCATAAGTGTATGCAGGAGAGCAGACAGCAGCTGTCGAACTACAAGGCTCAGCATCCTCCATCCAATAGTGTATGCAGGAGAGCAGACAGCAACTGTCGAACTACAAGGCTCAGCATCCTCCATCCATAAGTGTATGCAGGAGAGCAGACAGCAACTGTCGAACTACAAGGCTCAGCATCCTCCTTCCAGGACTGTATGCAGGATTTCTTTGCCCCCCCAAACAAAAAAAATGACGTGGGTTTCGCCATATTTTTGTATGCTAGCCGGGTACAGCAGGCAGGTACGGGCTGCCCCCAACCCCCAGCTGCCTATTTGTACCCGACTGGGAACCAAAAATATAGGGAAGCCCTTTTTTTTTTAATTATTTCATGAATTTCATGAAATAATTAAAAAAAAAAATGACGTGAGCTTCGCCCAATTTTTGAGTCCAGCCGGGTACAACTAGGCAGCTGGGGATTGGAATCCACAGTGCAGGGTGCCCATGCTTTCTGGGCACCCCCGCTGTGAATTGCAGTCCCGCAGCCACCCCAGAAAATGGCGCTTTCATAGAAGCGCCATCTTCTGGCGCTGTTTCCAACTCTTCCAGCTGCCCTGATGCCGGGTGGCTCGCTGGGTAATAATGGGGTTAGGGCTAGCTGTATAGCTGGCCCTAAGCCCGAAATTCATGGTGTCACGCCAATATTAGACATGGCCACCATGAATTTCTAGTAAAGATAAACAAAAAACACAACACAGAGAAAAATATTTTTATTAGAAATAAAACACAACACAATTAGTGACTCCATCTTTATTGAAATAAAGAACCCCCCTCTGCAGTAATCCTGGGTCAAGGGTCCCGCGCCGTCCAATCCGGATCCAATATCATCTGATCGGTTTGCTGGAAGGCAAAGCGATCAGATGATGTGTCAGGTTCTAGGGGCTGAAGCACATCACACATCAGCTGATTGTATAAAAGCCGTTTATACAATCAGCTGATGCATCGGTGCAAAAAAAAAAATACTCACTTATGTGATGATTACCAGCAGCTCCTGGAGCGATGGGGCGGGAGTCTGATCCTGTCCGATCGCTGCAGCAGCTGCCGGTAATCCGGGCTGAAGTCTCCTGACGCATCCGCTGATAGCTTAAACCGGCCGGGCGCCCGCGTCACCACGATACTTACGATCACCTGATGCCTCAGGTGACTACATCAGGTGATCCATCGCCAGGTCCTGCATCTATCGGAGGTGTCCCAGCCGTCTGCATGCAGCCGGAGCGGGGGTGGCGATTCCGTGAGAGGAGATGGGAGCGGGCATAGCACCGGGAGGCTGCAGACAGGTAAGTATAACTTTTTTTTTTTTTCTACTGTTCACTTTTGTTTTCGCAGCCGCTTCCACCTCCCGCCCAGACATGGCGCCGCACGGCAGCATACATGCACAGGACGGGAGGTGGAAGCGGCGGTGACGGTACCGGGAGGATTCACGCTTCTGTGTTTACTGACAGAAGGAATCCTCTTCCTGTACATGTCACTTTACTACCCACCTCCTGCGTTTATAGCTGCGTTTTTGGTCTTAGAAACGCACCTAAACGCACCAAAACGCAGCTATTTGCGTTTCTCATTGCGTCTTTCAACATCCCATTGCACTCAATGGATGAAAAGCGCAGTGAAAAACGCGGGAATAATTGACATGCTGCGTTTTTGTGGCAGCACAAAAACGCAGCTGAAAAAAAACGCTGTGTACAGACAGCAAAAATGAAAACTCAGACTTTGCTGGGGAAGCAAAGTCATGCAGTTTTCTGAGCAAAAACGTACCCGAAAACTGTGCAAACACGCCGCGAAAAACGCACTGTGTGAACTTACCCTAAGGCTAGGTTCACACACTGCGTTTTTTACGCTGCGTTTTTGTGCGTTTTTTGCGGCAAAAAACGCACAAAAACGCACCTGCGGCAAAAAAAACGCGGCAAAAAACACACGCGTTTTGCCGCGATTTGGTGCGTTTTTTTGCTGCGTTTTGCTGCGTTTTTGCTCACTGCGTCTTTATGCGTTTTTTTATCAGTGAACAAAAAAAAGGTCTAATGTCATTTCCTTCTTCAATGTGTTCTTCATTCTCCACTAGTGTATGCAGAAGAGCAGACAGCTGCAGAACTACAAGGCTCAGCATACTCCATCCAATAGTGTATGCAGCAGAGCAGACAGCAGCTGGAGAACTACAAGGCTCAGCATTCTCCTTCCAGGACTGTGTGCAGGATTTCTTCGCCCCCCCAAACAAAAAAAATGATGTGGGCTTCGCCATATTTTTGTATGCTAGCCGGGTACAGCAGGCAGGTACGGGCTGCCCCCAACCCCCAGCTGCCTATTTGTACCTGGCTGGGAACCAAAAATATAGGAAAGCCCTTTTTTTTTTAATTATTTCATGAATTTCATGAAATAATTTAAAAAAAAAATGACGTGAGCTTCGCCCAATTTTTGAGTCCAGCCGGGTACAACTAGGCAGCTGGGGATTGGAATCCACAGTGCAGGGTGCCCATCCTTTCTGGGCACCCCCGCTGTGATTTGCAGTCCGCAGCCACCCCAGAAAATGGTGCTTTCATAGAAGCGCCATCTTCTGGCGCTGTATCCAACTCTTCCAACTGCCCTGATGCCGGGTGGCTCGCTGGGTAATAATGGGGTTAGGGCTAGCTGTATAGCTGGCCCTAAGCCCGAAATTCATGGTGTCACGCCAATATTAGACATGGCCACCATGAATTTCTAGTAAAGATAAAAAAAAAACACAACACACAGAAAAATATTTTTATTAGAAATAAAACACAACACAATTAGTGACTCCATCTTTATTGAAATAAAGAACCCCCTCTGCAGTAATCCTGGGTCAGGGTCCCGCGCCGTCCAATCCGGATCCAATATCATCTGATCGGTTTGCTGGAAGGCAAAGCGATCAGATGATGTGTCAGGTTCTAGGGGCTGAAGCACATCACACATCAGCTGATTGTATAAGAGCCGTTTATACAATCAGCAGATGCATCAGTGGAAAAAAAAAAAATACTCACTTATGTGCTGATTACCGACAGCTCCTGGAGCAATTGGAGGAGTCCGATCCCGTCCGATCGCTGCAGCAGCTGCCGGTAATCAGGGATGAAGTCTCCTGACGCATCCGCTGATAGGTAAACCGACCGGCCGCTGGCGTTAGCCCGAGACTTACGATCAGCTGATGTGTCAGGTGACTGCATCAGGTGATCCATCGCCAGGTCCTGCATCCTGCAGGCATACGTACCCGGGGAGACTGCACACACCGGAGCAGCGGGACCGGGAGCAGACATGGCACCGGGACCCTGCAGACAGGTGAGTATGATTTTTTTTTTTCTACTGTTTACTTTTGATTTAGCAGCCGCTTCCACCTCCCGCCCGAACATGGCGCCGCACGGCAGCATACATGCACAGGACGGGAGGTGGAAGCGGCGGTGACGGTACCGGGAGGATTCACGCTTCTGTATTTACTGACAGAAGGAATCCTCTTCCTGTACATGTCACTTTACTACCCACCTCCTGCGTTTATAGCTGCGCTTTTGGTCTTAGAAACGCAGCAAAACGCACCAAAACGCAGCTATAATAACAATTTGCGTTTCTCATTGTGTCTTTCAACATCCCATTGCACTCAATGGATGAAAAGCGCAGTGAAAAACGCGGGAATAATTGACATGCTGCGTTTTTGTGGCACCACAAAAACGCAGCTGAAAAAAACGCTGTGTGCAGACAGCAAAAATGAAAACTCATAGACTTTGCTGGGGAACCAAAGTCATGCAGTTTTCTGAGCAAAAACGCACCCGAAAACTGCGCAAAAACGCCGCGAAAAACGCACTGTGTGAACTTACCCTTACTGTAAAGAATGAGTATCCTCTAGCACTTATCCCTGATCTCTATAACCAGGGGTGTGTATAATCTGATTCATATCAGAGAAGGAGATGTTTGGAAGACCGCACTTAACACACCTGAGGGTCACTATGAATATTCTGTGATGCCTTTTAGGCTAAGTAATGCGCCAGTTGTCATTCAAAATTTTGTTAATGACATATTCAAAGATATCAGTGGTCAATACGATACAATAGGATACACTTTATTGATCCCACGGTAAATTGTATTGTCAAAAAAGAAGAAACTTCAGCTCTCCCCTCTTCACTCCCAAATCTTACCTCTGGTGCACGGAAACACCCTAACCTGGGTGAGAACACATGAAGAAAAGGAGAAATTCCAGCAACTCCAGGAGAAAGTTGATTTTCTTTAAAAGCAGATTCTTTATTGATAATAAAAATATTCCATCCAAGCAAGACAAAAATAGAAAGGCAAGACAGAGGAGCTGTGTCCTACACGTTTCAACCTAAATAGGTCTTAATCATGGAATGCCATTGCATCTAGCCAAAATTATATGATTAAAAATGGCAGATCGAAACAAAAAAATAAGTACTTACTATTTTTTTTTTTTTTTTTTTACAAAGTTTAGAATTTTTTTACAACTATACATGTTTGGTATCTGCAAACTCATACTGACCTAGGGAATCATAAGGCCTGGTCTGTTTTTAAAATAGTGAGCATGGTAAGTAAAAATAAAACAAAACCCACCGTGTAATTGCCCTTTTTTTGCAATTTCACCGCACTTGGATTTTTTCCATTTTCCAGCACATGATGGGGCAGAATCAATAGTGTCGTTCAAAAGCATAACTTGTGCCGCAAAAAAACAAGCCGTCATATGGCTATATTGATGGTAAGAAAGTTATGGCTCTTGGAAGAAGGGGAAAAAATGAAAAAACAAAAATTGCCCAGGGGTGAAGGGGTTCATATGCACATCCAACATATATGTACTGTACTCTAAAGAATCAGAGACAGATCCTTATTTGCTAAACTTGAAAAATGTGTTTTTTTGGGGTTTTTTTAGTTGAAGTAAATTTCATGTTGTATTTTTTTTTTGTCTGCTAAACGTTTCACGTGGATCCCTTTTAGAGGTTGTCTGACCCCAAAATGCCAATTTTTTTTTATAAAAGCGAGTAGAAGAGGAAAGGGTTCTTAATTCCACGCCAAGGACCCAAAGGGATTCAGAAGGAGATTAATGCTTCTTTAATATCATGCACAGGTCAACGCGTTTCAGGAGTCACAACTCCCTTCATCAGGTCAACAGGCAAAGAACATCAAATCTGTTTTTTATAAACTATAAAATAAATTTATTTAGAAACTAATTTGTGCTGTATTGTAATATGCAATACATCTATAAATTTTGTTTTCTGATTCTAGCTTTCGTTCCTCCTAAATGTCACTTAATTACCTGCAGTCACTTTGTTTACATTTTAGCTCTACCAATCTTGGCACCTTCCCTTGCTTTTTAGTTTAACCCTAGAACGCATATTGGGGGCCTTTTAGGCCCCCATGCTTACATTTTGGCTATTATCTGCAAAATTACTTTAGTTAGAATTTTGAAACTCCAGGTATTCCTCAAGTATGTCGTTGTTGATAATATCCAGTTGTTCATATAATTTTTTCCATAGGCATTATGGTGTAACAATTAGTGTTGAGCGAGTATGCTTGTCACTACTCGGTACTCGCACGAGTATCACTGTACTCGGGCTACTCGGCGGTGACCGAGTAATCTCGCGATACTCGTGCTGTACTCGTGGTCTTCATCCCTACATGTTGGCGCTCTTTTGAGAGCCAGCCCTCATGCAGGGATTGGCTGGCAGACCACTGCAATGCCACAGCCCTGTTAGTTGTGGAATTGCAGTGATTGGCCGGCCTGCACAGCGTGACCGAGCCTTTATACTGGCGGGCGCGCTGTGCTCTGCACACAGCCATCCAGACTGTCAGTGCAGGGAGAGTGTTGCTGCTTCAGGGAAAGGTTTGCGGCCCTTTATAGTTATTTCCGTAGCAGGGCTGCAAATAGTGTGACCAGAAGTCCTTCTCAGGACTATTGTAGTTGTATATAGGCATGCAGAGTATAGCCATGTCGGAGTACAGGAGCAGAGTCCTTCTCAGGACTATTGTTGCTGTATACAGGCAGGGCAGGCAGGGTATAGCCAGGTCGGAATACAGGCTAGTGACCAGAAGAGTCCTTCTCACTACTATTGTAGCTGTATACAGGCAGGCAGGCAGGGTATATAGCCATTCCTAGTGGTGACCGTATACCAGCCTTCATCATATCTGGGGCTGGTGTACACAGTCTAAAACAGTCCAGATAGTGTCAGACTTCTCAGTAATTGTTGCTCCTAAAAAGCTGTTAAGTTCTTAGTGCGTCCGTGCTTGCATTTAAAAAACGCACGTGTGTGCCTGTCGGTGGCAGCGTACAGGTGCACATTTTGCACAAACTAGTATATAACGCACAAGTCTAGTGAATAATACACGTCAGTCAGCAGTGTCTGATAGTGTCAAACTTGTCAGTAATTGTCGCTCCTAAAAAGCTGTTAGGTTCTTAATGCGTCCGTGCTTGCATTTCGGTGGCAGCGTAAAGGTGCACTTGTGTGCGTTTTGCACAAACTTGGATATAACGCACAAGTCTAGTGAATACACGTCAGCACAGCATTGCAAAATGCGCAAGGGCGTTGGCAAGGAACAAGGAAGTGGACGTGATGGTGGTACAGGCAGAGGCCGAGGTCGTGGGCAAGCTCTAATTTCGCCACAACAAAGGGCCACATCTACTCGCTCGCACGTCCTGTCCCAAATTCTTGGGGACCGCAGCAGTACACCGCTCTTGAACCAAGACCAGTGTCAACAGGTTGTTAGTTGGATAGCGGATAATGCTTCCAGTCAGATTGGCACCACCACAAACACTCTGTCTTCCACACGGTCAAGTGTCAGTAGCCGTGATACTGCACCGCACATTTCAGAACCTGATCCTCCTTCCTACCACCAGGCTGAGTACACGTCCACGGACATTACTGATCCCACACTTGGACACTCGGAAGAGCTGTTCACGTTTCCATTCGCACATTCTGGCCTCTCGCCAGCTCCTGTTGAAGTGGGTCATGAGGAGATCGTATGTACAGATGCCCAAATATTTGAGCAGCCACGTTCTCATGAAGTTGGCAACGTGTCTCAACAAGGGGTGGACGATGATGAGACACAATTGTCAGGAAGTCAGGAGGAGGAGCAGGGTGCAGAAGAGGAAGACGTGGTGGATGATCCAGTAACTGACCCAACCTGGCAGGAGGATATGCAGAGCGAGGATAGCAGTGCACAGGGGGAGGGAGGCGTAGCATCCCAACAGGCAGTAAGAAGCAGGGTGGTGGCCCCAGGCAGAAGTCAGGCAACCGTTCCCCGGAACAACAACATGACACAAGGTGCCTGTACAAATGTTAGGTCTTCCCGAGTCTGGCAGTTTTTTAAGTTGGCTCTAGATGATTCTAAGAAAAGGCCATTTGCAACACCTGCCATGCCAGCATCAGCAGGGGTACCAAAATTAGCAGCCTGACCACCACCAGCATGATCAGGCACATGTCAGCCAAGCACCCGACTTTGTGGGATATACAACAGAGTCGAGGAGCAGTGCTTGCTGATGTCACTGCTACGTCTTCGCTTGTTGTGCATGCGAGCCAATCCCCTGTCCATGCTGCATGCGAACAAGCCTCCTCCGGTCCTGCACCTGTAGTTGCCTACGCAGAAATAACACCATCATCAAGCACGTCCTTGTCCCAGCGCAGCGTTCAGTTATCAATTTAGCAAACCTTTGAACGCAGGCGCAAATACACTGCCAACGTCCCACATGCCACAGTTCTAAATGCTAACATTTTGCGACTGCTTGCGCTGGAAATGTTGCCTTTTAGGCTGGTGGAGACAGAAGCATTCCGCGACCTGATGGTGGCAGCTGTCCCACGTTACTCGGTCCTCAGCCCCCACTATTTCTCCCGGTGTGCCATCCCCGCATTGCATAACCACATGTCACAAAACATCACATGTGCCCTGAACAACGCTGTTTCAGCCAAAGTCCACCTAACCACAGACACGTGGACAAGTGCTTGTGGGCAAGGCCGCTACATCTCGTTGACGGCACACTGGGTTAATATTGTGGAAGCTTGGACCCAGTCTGAGCGAGGGACGGAACACGTCCTTCCCACACCAAGGCTTGCAGGCCCTACCTCAGTCAGGGTTTCACCCACACTCTACAGCTACGGAATGCCATGCTCTTCAGCCTCCTCCTCCTCCTCCTGCGCATCCTCATCCACTTTACGCTCCACACCAGTCCCAAGCTGGAAGCACTGCAGCACTGCCTCGGCGAAGTGGCAACAGGCTGTGCTGAAGCTAATCTGCATAGGTGACAAACCCCACAATGCAGAAGAGGTGTGGACAGCTCTGAAGCAGCAGGCAGATCACTGGCTCACACCTCTGAACCTAAAGCCAGGAAAGGTCGTGTGTGACAATGGCCGGAACCTGGTGGCGGCTTTGAGGCGAGGCCAGCTGACACATGTTCCATGCGTGGCCCATGTGCTCAACCTCGTGGTTCAACGGTTTCTAAAGTCATACCCAGAGCTGTCTGATCTGCTGGTAAAAGTTTGCCGCCTGTCTGCACATTTTCGAAAGTCACCTACTGCTTCAGCCGGCCTTGCCGGCTTTCAGCGCCGTTGGCATCTTCCGGCTCACAGACTGGTGTGTGATGTCCCCACACGTTGGAATTCAACTCTGCACATGTTGGTCAGGATATGTGAGCAGAAGAGGGCAGTTGTTGAGTACCTGCATCACCTAAGCCGTAGGGAAATGGGTCAAACTCCACACATAACACCTGAGGAGTGGAGATGGATGTCCGACCTATGTACCATCCTCCAAAACTTTGAGGACTCCACCAAGATGGTGAGTGGTGATGACGCCATTATTAGCGTCACCATACCGCTTCTCTGCCTTCTAAAACGGTCTCTGCTCAAAAACAAACATGATGCATTGCAGGCGGAGCGTGATGAGTTGGAGCAAGAAACAGTAGTGGGTGTGGGTGATAACACACAGCCCAGCCTCGTCTCATCACAACGTGCAGTGGAGGACTATGACGAGGAGGAGGATGAAGACATGGAGCAACTCTCCGGCCAAATTGAGGATATGACATGCACACAAGTCATATCCTCGGTTCAGCGTGGCTGGCCAGAGGACAGGGTAGATGAGGAGGAGGAGGAGAAGGAGGAGGACAGCATGTTCAGTCATCGTGTTGGTCAGGATACTGAAGTACTGGCTGTTAAGAGTCTGGCGCACATGGCTGATTTTATGGTAAGCTGCCTGTCTCGTGACCCTCGCGTTAAGAACATCTTGGCCGACAATCATTACTGGTTGGTAACACTGTTAGACCCACGCTACAAGAAGAACTTTATGTCTCTTATTCCCGAGGCGGAGAGGTCAGCCAAAATGCAGCAGTTCCGGAAGGCCATAGTCACGGAAGTAGGCAAAGCATTCCCATCACAAAACGCTAGCGGCATAGGTCAGGAATCAGTGGACAACCAAGGCGTACAGCCGAGAGGGGCACAAGTCAAATCCGCCAGAGGTAGGGGGACAGTCATTAAGATGTGGGAGAGTTTTCTCAGCCCCTCACGTACCACAGCCCCTGAGGTGCGGGGTAGTGCCACAAGAAATCCTAAGTTTGCCCAAATGCTCAAGGAGTACCTTGCAGATCGAACAACTGTACTCCGACATTTCTCTGTGCCTTACAATTATTGGGTATCCAAGCTGGACACGTGGCATGAATTGGCTCTCTAAGCCTTGGAAGTCCTGGCCTGCCCTGCCGCTAGCGTTTTGTCAGAGCGTGTTTTTAGTCCCGCAGGTGGAATCATTACAGATAAACGCACCCGCCTGTCAACTGAAAATGCTGACAGGCTAAATCTGATCATGATGAACAAGGGTTGGATTGGGCCAGACTTCACCACACCACCAGCAAATGAGAGCGGAATTTAAAGTTTGTAACGGGAATTTGCCATGTACCTCCACTCACCCATTGGTACACACTTCTGGACTTTGGATAATCGCTGGACTGCTCCTCCTTCTCCTCATGCGCCACCATGATGACCGTTACAATAGTTAGGCCGTTGTTTCAGGTATACCCCCAGTGGTAAATTTTTTCGCCCATTCTTTCAGAATGGACATTACAACGACAGAAGACCCGCTCCTTTGCAATGGGAACAATGTTTTGAGGCCCTCATGCACATCTCTATCCAGGGACAATGTGGAGCCTCACAATTTTTGGCTGCCCTGCCAAAGGGCTATACTACAATAGACCCACTTCCTTACAATGGGCACTTCAGGTTTACAGGCCATCATGCACGTCTCTATCCAGGGACAATGTGGAGCCTCCCAATTTTTGGCTGCCCTGCCAAAGGGCTATACTACAATAGACCCACTTCCTTACAATGGGCACTTCAGGTTTACAGGCCCTCATGCACGTCTCTATCCAGGGACATTGTGGAGCCTCCCAATTTTTGGCTGCCCTGCCAAAGTGCTATACTACAATAGACCAACTTCCTTACAATGGGCACTTCAGGTTTACAGGCCATCATGCACGTCTGTATGCAGGGGCATTGGTGAACCTCACAATTTTGGACATCCCTGGCAAAGGAAAATACTACAAAGACTCACTTCCTCAAAATGGGCACATTAGACTCAAGAGGCCTTCATGTACGTCTCTTCTCAGGGATATCGGAGTGCCACACAATGTTTTCACGTAAAATCTTTCATGTAATCTGCAAACGTAACATACACCAGCTCTATCTCACTATTGGGTATGTGCCCTTAACATTTCCGCCATGAAAATTCATTTTGGTGTCATTTTTGAAGGTTTTCTGGTGAGTCCGTAAAAATGGCGTAAAACTCAGACAAAATTGTTCACAGCTGTGACTTTTGAGTGATAAATGCTTCAAGGGGTCTTCCCCATGCTGTTGCCATGTCATTTGAGCACTCTTCTGAGACTTTTGTGACATTTTTAGGGTTTCTACATGCTGCCGGGGGTCATTTCATAAAAATACTCGGGTCTCCCATAGGATAACATTGGGCTCGGTGCTCGGGCCGAGTACACGAGTATCTTGGGATGCTCGGCCCGAGCCTCGAGCACCCGAGCTTTTTAGTACTCGCTCATCACTAGTAACAATGCTTGTTTGGTGAAAACTATATCTGTATGAATTGGGGGCCTTTTAGGCTCCCGCTGTTTTTATCATGTTCTCAGAAGTGTTTGTGTCTCAAGTTACTTTATTTGTACTCAGTAATGCTGGTGGAGGGGCCAGGATGTGGATAATAACATGTGAGGATGTCATGTGATTTTTGGAGGGAGTGATAAGGCCATGACATCACCTCAGGTCCTCTGAACACAGTAATGAGCTGTGTATAGAGTACTGAGGACAGTATACACTGTGAGCTAATTGCTGAAGGACCTGTGATATGATAAGCTGTTGAGAGGAAATCTGATTCATTTTCAGTTTCTAAGAAGCTTGCAAAGGCTAGAGCTTGTGTGCCAAAAAAATCCAGAGAATTGTACACCACCTTAAAGTATAAAAGGAAAGAGCTGCTGAGGGTGAGAGGAAGAAGGGGGGACATTACACCTACAGTGTGTCACACACAAGCAAAGAGTGGACAACTCTGATTATGTTCATTGTTTTTTCTTTTAGTTTGCTAACATCTAGTCAGCAATGGCACAGTCTTCCTCCAAGTGTCTGACTGACCAAGAGATTGAAGCGATTATGTTTCAAAGCGATGATGAAAGTGAACTATCTTTGTCTGATGAAGAATATCTGCCACCAGCTAATCAAACATCCTCATCCAGTGATTCTTCTGATGATGAAGAAGTGAATCTAGTGGATCCTCAAGAAGTGATAAGTAGAACATCCAAAATGAACGTTTTTTGGGACAGTAATCCTACATTAGTCGGACGTACTCCAATACACAATATTGTGAGACAGGCTCAAGGAGCTGTGGGAAGTCCTAGTTACTTTACGCCTAAAGATGTATTCTGTACTTATTTTTCTGACAATATTGCAGAAGAGGTCCTATTATGTTCAACCCTAGAAGGAAGACGTATCGCTTCTGCAAAAAATAAGTCTTGGAAAAATATCTCAAAAGAGGAACTTTATGCATATATTGGAGTTTTACTGCTGGCAGGGAGTCAAAAATCGTATGATGTCCCAATACGAGAATTATTTCTGGACCCACTTTCTGATCCACACTATAAGGCGACAATGTCGGTGGGCAGATATGAGGAAATTAGAAGAATCATTCACTTTGATGATAAGCGGACTCATGCAGTGAGGTTTGAAACAGACAAATTAGCCCCTATCAGTTATATCTGGAACATATTTATCAAAAGCTGCACAAAACTTTACCATCCTAGTACTAATGTTACTGTAGATGAGCAACTTGTACCGTTCAGAGGACGCTGCAAATTCATACAATACATGCCCAGCAAGCCAGCTAAGTACGGAATAAAAATCTTCTGGATGTGTGATTCTGCAAATTATTATGGCATAAATGGCGTAATCTACTGTGGCAAAGAGGTTGGTGCACCAGTACAGAAGGATCTGGGGTCTGAAATAGTCAAAACTCTTGCTGTTCCAATATTCAATTCAGGTAGAAACATCACCATGGACAATTATTTCACCAATGTTGAACTAGGCAATTTTCTGCTTGCAAAAGCTATTACACTTGTTGGTACTATAAAGCAAAACAGACAAGAAATTCCAGCAACACTCAAACACAATCATCAGCGACCACTTTATGAGAGTGTCTTTGGATTCAATAACAAAGCAACTTTGGTATCTTACAAGGCGAAGAAGGCGAAATCTGTAATTTTACTCAGTACCATGCATCATGATTGCAGTGTTGACAGCAATAACCAAAAATTGAAACCAGAAATCATCCTGCATTACAATGCAACAAAAGGAGGTGTAGATAAAATGGATGAGATGGTGGGAGAATATTCGTGTAAGAGGCAAACAAAACGATGGCCTGTAGTACTATTTTCAAATATGCTTGATGTAGCAGTCCTAAATTCATTCATTATTTATACAGAAACTCATCCGGAATTTCATGCACAGAGGAAGGACAGGAGACACATATTCTTGAAGGACCTTTGTCATGAACTTGTAATGCCTCACATGATAGAGCAAAGCGACTTAAAATGCTTGCCAAAGCAAACTAAAGAAGCAATGAAATGGTGTGGCGTACAGTTTCAGATTATTCCAGAGCCAGGAGAAAGAAAACAAAAGCGTTGTTTCATGTGTCCAAGAAACATAGAGAGGAAAACTGAGCAATATTGTTCCACTTGTAAGGAAAATGTTTGCAAAGAACACTCTTCTGAAAAAATAACATGTCAGAATTGTTTGGAAGACTAACATAATAGAAAAGAAAGTTAGAATAAAAATGTAGCTGCAGCTAGTTTGTGAGAGAGAGAGAGAGAGAGAGAAAAAAAAAATTATCGTGCACCCTGAATCCCGAGTACTGGTCGGACTCGGATCGGGCACTCAAACCGTGCATATCAACCCTATACATTGAGCTTTTGCTCAACCTCATAATTCACACGAAAGCTGCTGCAAAAGCTCATAATACATACCTGAGCTGCTATAAAAAAAATGGGGGACAAAGAGTTAATGCTGAAATATTTTAGATTTATTGAAAATTACAACAAAGTGCAATTGTGCATAACGGATAAGAACAAGAGGAAAAATATTGCTAAAAAAAATCCCAAAACTATATTGCAAAAGTGCATGTGCAATGAAAAAATACCAATAAAGGGTAATAATTAATACAGTTAGGTCCAGAAATATTTGGACAGTGACACAATTTTCGCAAGTTGGGCTCTGCATGCCACCACTTTGGATTTGAAATGAAACCTCTACAACAGAATTCAAGTGCAGATTGTAATGTTTAATTTGAAGGTTTGAACAAAAATATCTGATAGAAATTGTAGGAATTGTACACATTTCTTTACAAACACTCCACATTTTAGGAGGTCAAAAGTAATTGGACAAATAAACCAAACCCAAACAAAATATTTTTATTTTCAATATTTTGTTGCGAATCCTTTGGAGGCAATCACTGCCTTAAGTCTGGAACCCATGGACATCACCAAACGCTGGGTTTCCTCCTTCTTAATGCTTTGCTAGGCCTTTACAGCCGCAGCCTTCAGGTCTTGCTTGTTTGTGGGTCTTTCCGTCTTAAGTCTGGATTTGAGCAAGTGAAATGCATGCTCAATTGGGTTAAGATCTGGTGATTGACTTGGCCATTGCAGAATGTTCCACTTTTTTGCACTCATGAACTCCTGGGTAGCTTTGGCTGTATGCTTGGGGTCATTGTCCATCTGTACTATGAAGCACCGTCCGATCAACTTTGCGGCATTTGGCTGAATCTGGGCTGAAAGTATATCCCGGTACACTTCAGAATTCATCCGGCTACTCTTGTCTGCTGTTATGTCATCAATAAACACAAGTGACCCAGTGCCATTGAAAGCCATGCATGCCCATGCCATCACGTTGCCTCCACCATGTTTTACAGAGGATGTGGTGTGCCTTGGATCATGTGCCGTTCCCTTTCTTCTCCAAACTTTTTTCTTCCCATCATTCTGGTACAGGTTGATCTTTGTCTCATCTGTCCATAGAATACCTTTCCAGAACTGAGCTGGCATCATGAGGTGTTTTTCAGCAAATTTAACTCTGGCCTGTCTATTTTTGGAATTGATGAATGGTTTGCATCTAGATGTGAACCCTTTGTATTTACTTTCATGGAGTCTTCTCTTTACTGTTGACTTAGAGACAGATACACCTACTTCACTGAGAGTGTTCTGGACTTCAGTTGATGTTGTGAACGGGTTCTTCTTCACCAAAGAAAGTATGCGGCGATCATCCACCACTGTTGTCATCCGTGGACGCCCAGGCCTTTTTGAGTTCCCAAGCTCACCAGTCAATTCCTTTTTTCTCAGAATGTTCCCGACTGTTGATTTTGCTACTCCAAGCATGTCTGCTATCTCTCTGATGGATTTTTTCTTTTTTTTCAGCCTCAGGATGTTCTGCTTCACCTCAATTGAGAGTTCCTTAGACCGCATGTTGTCTGGTCACAGCAACAGCTTCCAAATGCAAAACCACACACCTGTAATCAACCCCAGACCTTTTAACTACTTCATTGATTACAGGTTAACGAGGGAGACGCTTTCAGAGTTAATTGCAGCCCTTAGAGTCCCTTGTCCAATTACTTTTGGTCCCTTTAAAAAGAGGAGGCTATGCATTCCAGAGCTATGATTCCTAAACCCTTTCTCCGATTTGGATGTGAAAACTCTCATATTGCAGCTGGGAGTGTGCACTTTCAGCCCATATTATATATATAATTGTATTTCTGAACATGTTTTTGTAAACAGCTAAAATAACAAAACTTGTGTCACTGTCCAAATATTTCTGGACCTAACTGTATATATGTAGGACAAAGAGAAACAACACAACCAAGAAACCCTGGGTCAAATATAAAGCCAGTTAAATAGAGCTTTATGCAGCAAAATGGTAAGCAACCATAATTGTGAAAATACAAATAGTATACTACATACAGTGCAGAAGAACTGAAAGTATAAATTTACTACCAATTACCTAAATAGAAGCAGAACCCGGGGTGGTGTGCCCCAACGCACGTTTATATGTGGTCACCTGCAGCTTCATAAGGGGGAAGAAAGAAAGTGTGTTTCTTGGTTGTGTAAATACAGAAAGAGAAGAAAAGTCATGTAAAGTGCTTATTGACATTGGAGATATTTTGATAAACATAGGGAAAAGTTTGCAGGCATTTAATTGCTTATATATACCATTGTTAAAATACTTAGTTGTTACAAATTACCACAAGAAGAGAAAGGGATGAAATGGAGAGTAAAAATATGAAATTGAAAGAAATGAAAATTATATACGTATAAGTAAAATTAGATGAATTTAATGTTATCAATTGGATAGCTTTGTTGAAATGAAGTGAATGTGAAGAATTGAATGCATGCCATTGTATGAGTGTGTTGACTTGAAGGAATGGGAGGAACTTGCCCTGGGACAAAAGGGGATGGTGAATGTACTGGAAGGTGGAGGGGAATATGGGTGTGTGGAAAGTAAGAAGAGAAGGGGAGGAAAGGGAATGGAGAAAAAAAGTAGAGAGAAGATGAAGAAAGTGTGGAAAAGAAATGTGCCTGTGAATGCTGATATATGAAAAATCAGGTGACAAAGCTGAATAAGAAGCTCATGAGATGCATATTATGCACACTCCTGTTGGAAGACTATAAAGCCATTAAACTCAAAGCTAAGTGAAATTTGGAGACTAGAAGGAGATATTAGTCATGGCACTCAGCTTCTCATTTACATCATTACTGGGTTAATAAGAAGCTGAGTGATAGCAAATTGTGGCAAGAACCCCTCAACAAAATGAAGTTCCAGCTATGTGATTACAGCCTCACGTCAATGGTGTTTAATTCTGCAAGGGATAACAAGTTGGTATCTGCAAAAGAAGATGGGAAATTCATAAAGGATGTGGAAAAGGAATTTGCCCAGGATGAGCTTTTCATTCTCCAAGAATAAGGTTGCCAAACAATCTTCAGCGAGCAACTGCAATATTTTCATCTTTAAACTGCACCCTAAAGAGGAAACCATAGATGGAAAAACATTTCATTGACTTCATGCAGAACATCTTTGACAGAGATCATGCAGAACCTGCACCACCACCAAAGGAAGGAGAAAAATTCTGGTACCTTCCATCCTTTGATGTCTATCATCTTCACAAACCTATCCATATCAGAATGGTGTTTTACTCCAGTGCTCAGTATGATGGCATCTCTCAATATCTTTATCTCCACTGGGCCTAACCTAAACAACTGCATAATAGGAGTGTTGGTTTGCTTCAAGCAAGAAACTTTTGCATTATTATATCATGAGGAAAGACAGTAGAAACTACCTCAGGTTTCCATAGCACAAGGACAATGATGTCCACAACTAGAGATGAGCATCCTTGATCAGTTAAGGATTTCCAAA
The DNA here is from genome assembly GCF_048569485.1 of Anomaloglossus baeobatrachus. Classification (NCBI taxonomy): domain Eukaryota; kingdom Metazoa; phylum Chordata; class Amphibia; order Anura; family Aromobatidae; genus Anomaloglossus; species Anomaloglossus baeobatrachus. The sequence goes on along the minus strand of NC_134355.1, from coordinate 413,872,650 downwards.
TTAAAAATCGCATGATCTTTAGATGTTTTGGTTCAGAATCAGAAATTCAAACAATTGACCCAAAAGTCTACAATGTTCGGTTTTCTTCGGTAAATGTTTGGTTTGCAGAAACCATCCTCTCCTGACCTAACCACAGACATGTCAAGTAATGGCATGGCTGTGACTGGCCTGTGAAAACACTGTAAAAAAAGGAAGCAAAAGGGTGAAAGCCGGACATACCAAGTCTCCCCACAGCTGCAAGGCTACTTCCGGGGCCACTCATTATTCCTCATATATATTCATTGTTTTCCCCGCCCACTGGTGTCTCGGACTGGCTACAGTCAGACTCTGCCGCCAGACAGCATCTGTGATTGGTTGGAATCACAGACGCTGTCTGTGTCCCTATACTAGTAAAAAATAAATAGACGAAAAATAAATAGACGTAGAATAAGTTCCCCCAACTATTGATACTAGAACTGATAAAATTCCCTGCTACAGCAATCAGTCCTCAGCAGTGTGCTTATCTCAGCTGTGCATCAAAATAAGAGTAATTGCATGTGTTATCTTTTTTATTATTTTAAGAAATAATGTTTAAAACATGGTGTACGCCCCCCTCCCAATTGTGATAGCCAACCAATATAAAGCCCAACAGCTGGGGGCTGATATTCTCAGGCTGGGGAGAGCCATGTTTATTGAGCCCTACAGCCTAAAAATAGCATCCTGCAGCTGTTAAGGATTGCCGCATCCATTTCATGCGACAATCCAAAAACTTTACCCTCCTGTTCGCGATTGCCCTGCTGCGGTGGCAATAAGGGTAAAAAAGGGTTAATGACAGCTCATAGCTGCCCCCCGTTACTAATCTGTAAGGGAAAAGAAATAAACACAAACCCCAAAAAAATCCTTTATGTGAAATAAATTTTAAAAAACACCCTCTTTCACCACTTTATTAACCACCAAAATACCCAGGTCCAACGTAATCCACATGACGTCCCATAACGATTCGAGCTCTGCTACATCTAAACTGACAATATGCAGCCATAGAACATGACCACACACTGTAACTTCAGGCAATGACTGAACCTCAGTGATCAGTGGTGACACTCAGGTTATTTGCGGTCACAGCTGGAGGTTCTCACAGCCCTTCACCTGTGACTACAGGTAACCTGACCTCAGGGGACTTCAATGAACTCAGTAACCTCACCTCAGGTAAGGTCACTGAGTTCACAGACTTGAGATGCTGATTTGGTGCTGAAATTTCTACAGCATAATCCTGCACCCAATCTACACCTACTATTGAAAACTGCATCAAAACTGCATCATACGCATGTGGTTTTGATGCAGTTTCCTTTGTGCCAGGAGGTGTAGATTGGGTGCAGGAATATGGTGTAAAAATTGCAGCACCAAATCTTGATCTCTTTGCAAAAAATTGCACAAAAACAATTTTTACGCCATTTCGGTGCATTTTTCTGCCTGGAGGTGCAAATTTAGTGCTGAAATGTGTGCACCAATTTTCAGCATGCAGTTTTGATGTAGTTTTTTTGCCAGGAGATGTAGGTTGGATGAAGGAATAGGATGTAAAAGTTTCAGAATCAAATCTGCATCTCTTGGCAAAAAAAACCCAGTTTTCTGGCAGGAGATGCATGTTTGTGAACTTAATAACGTAACCTGAGGTGAGGTCACTGAGGTTACCTAAGGTCAGGTTACCTGCAGTCATAGCTGGAGGGCCGTGGAAACCTCCAGCTGTGACCGCAACTAACCTGAGTGATGTCACCGCTCATCGCTGGGGCTCATTCGCTTCCTGAAGTTACAGCATGCAATCTTGTTCTATGGCCGCAAACTGTAAGTTCTGATTTAGCGGAGCTGGAATCGACGTGGGACTTTGTGTGGATTATGTTGGACCTGGGTGTTAATTTATTTATTAAAAAAAAAAATATGTATAATAATAATAATAATAATAAAGCCACATGCAGTTCCTTTTGATACACAGCCACAGCTGGGGGCTGTAGCCTGTAGCCATGGGCTTTACCTGTGCTGGTATCAATATATGGCGGGACGTCATGACATTTTTAAATTTATTTTACAACAGTACAAGGATGTAGACAGCATGTGTGATTCGAACTAATCCCACACGTCAGAGAGAGGGGGAGTGCGGTCTGACTGCAACCAATCAGAGACACTGGTGAGTGGGGAAAGCAGTGAATATGTATGCGGGATAATAAGTTGCCCCGGAAGTAGCGTTACAGCTTTGGCGATGCTCAGTATGTCCTGCTTTATTACATTATTTTTTTCTTTTGAAGCCCCTTACACCATTTGCAGTCCCCTACACCATTTTATAACACATAAGTTTTGCCTCCCATTGAATTCTATGGGTTCAGCTTAGATAATCGACCGTATCAGCGATCCCGATCAGATTCTTGTCAGGATCACTCATCTCTATCCAGAACAAAGTCATAGATTACTAGATGAAAGTATAGGTCTTCTGCAACAGGCTATCATGTCATCATCATGTCAATTTGTGGAGATGAACTTCATCGTAGATGATAGGCTTAAGTCTTTGTCCACAAGTAAAGAAGCAATTAATCTTTTCTCTATAACACAGAAAATGCTGTCTGCATAAAACCTCAGACTTCATAATATAATTTCCAATAGTCAGGAGGTAATAAAAGCATTTAAGATCTGAGGACCATGCAATGAGCAGAAATGAACTCAATCTGGGTTCCAGTGTTCCTCCCATGCAATGCAACCTTGATCTGCTTTGGGATATTAAACAAGACTCGTATCCATTCCAAGCAGGGCCTGCTCCATATTTTTTGTGGGGCCGGGCAAAAGTCTGATTGGGCCCCATGCACACGCAAATATGCAAATACACATACAGGCATGCGTACATATTCATATTTGATGACAAATTCACAAAAATACATAGAAACAGACAAAAATATATACACAGCCATACACATTGACATACGTAGATATACACATCATATATGCACACACATTAGAGATATTTTTAAAATGGGGAAGTCAGCAACAAGCTTCACTCAGTTCCCCCGCTTGATTTTATCCAGCTCCTCCTGGACATGTGGCTGTGCAGGGCACACTACTTGATGGCTGTCCCTTTAACAGACATGTCCATGCTCAGTAAACAGTGAGACTGCTCGGAGCTACAGTATATACATCACAGGAAGGGCTGGGGGCTACCTTATATTCATTACTGGAGTAGCTGGGGGCTACAGTATATAAATCACAGGAGGGTCTGTGAGCTCCAGTATATACATCACAGGAGAGGTTGGGGGCTACAGTATATACATAACAGGAGGGTTTGGGGATACAGTATATACATCACAGGGCTGGGAGCTACAGTATATACATCACAGGAGGGGCTGGAGCTATGGTATATACATCACAGGAGGGGCTGGGGCTACAGTATATACAGTACATCACAGGGGAGGCTAGAGGCTACAGTATATACATCACAGAGGCTGAGGCTACAATATATACATCACAGGAGGGTCTGGGGGCTACAGTACATACATCACAAGAGGGTCTGGGGGCTACAGTATGTACATCACAGGCGAGGCTTGGGCTACAGTATATACATCACAGGAGGGTCTGGGGGCTACTTTATATACATCATAGGGGAGGCTGCGGCTACAGTATATACATCACAGGAGAGGTTAGAGGCTACAGTATATACATCATAGAAGGGCCTGGGAGGCATAGACATTACTGGGAGGCTTAGATGTTACTGGGGGCATAGACACTACTCATGGGCATACATATTACTGAGGTCAGAAAAAAGTATTTTCAGCTTATGTGACGCCCTGGCCTAGCCAGGTAGTCACAGACACAACACCATACACCCCCCCTTCTCTGGACAGGTCACACCAGTCACACATTAAACCCTTGTTTCCACCCTCCAGGGTTGATGTTCACACCAGGTGGGGCGGAGCCGGGCGGTTTACCCCGCCCACCGAGCAGTTCACAGGCCTGGAGGCGGGAAAACACAGTAGTGAGTCCAGTTGTGGGCAGTGGAGTGAGAGGAGTGAAACTGTTGGTGTCTGGGTTGGAGCCCAGGCACTTCCAGCAAGGTAGGCAGACGGTGGTGGCCGTCTGCAGGAGTTGGTGAAGGTCAGCGGAACCGTAGGACCGGGGTCGGGTGGTGGCCCGCCGGTACCAAACCGGGGAGCCTAATGGAGCCAAGCACCAGGCAGGATATTCAGACCCTGACTAGGCTCGAAGCCAACCTTTAGTCAAATTTACTGATTGCGGTCTGGACCTCAGGGGTTCATTCCCACCCAAGTCCCGATTGAAGGCAACAGCCCAACCATTCTGGATAAGCGCCACCACCAAGGGCCAGAGATCCACAGGGCCAGCGTCTGCAGGCAAACGGGCTCCTCTGGCACGTATATGTTGGGGAGCGGACTACCGGTGCCCAGGCATTGGAGTCAAGATACAAAACACAGATGCAGGGAAACGACAGCCACCATCAACCCATCCAGGGAGAACACTGCAGCTGGCTGCGGGCCCCATCCATCCAGCCGTTTGATTTACCAGAGACTCTGTCCATCTGTGTCTGAGTGAGTACACCTGTGCCATCCGGCACCGCGCTGTGCTGCACCACAACCCTGCACCCTGCCAAAACCCATCCTGCGGAACCCTCCCTCCTACTGGGCCCTGGGACCAACAGCCTCTACCCACGGAGGGGTCAACACCTAGCTGCTCCCCGCCATCGCTCTCGGGAACCCCGTCACCAGCAGCAGTGGTGCCCACCATCACCACAACCCGTGGGTGGCATCACGAACTCTATATATCCAAAATTCCTCCCCTTTTCACTTGTGGGCGAGGAGCGCTGCTCGAGCCCCGGGTCCAGCCCACTTGAGCCACCGAGGAGTAGGCACCGGATCCGAGCGTGATCTCCCCAAGCAGCCCCCCGCGATGGGGAAGCTGGCCCCCGCCCCCGACACTTACCAGGATATATGGTCCCCGGAAAAATTTGTGGTGCACGGATCCTCCAGCATTGCCCCGTCTGGAACCAACAGTAAGTCAATGAGGGGAGGAAGGGGGCAGAGAAAAATGGAATCCAGCCCCAAAAACTATTTTATATAAAAATCAAAAATTTATTGAGACATATAAGTTAAAAATATGAAAACCGCATAAGGGGGAAAAGGGGTATCATAATATCCTTTTACGCGTTTCGGACAGGAGGTTAAAAACATGTCCTTATTCTTAGATAATCAAAAGCGATCAATGCGGCAAGCTTTAATAGCTGATCATCAAGGCTGAAACATAGGAACGAGGCAAAATAGGGAGGAGTAGGAACAAAAAAAAATCAAAAAACAGGTGTGAAAAAGTGAGAAGAGTAGGGGTGTTACTGAGTTAGATACCAATGCAGGAAATGTAGATTATATATGCCTGTACAAAAAATATATACATATAAAGGGTTGCTTTAATAATACATGTTGACATAAGATGTGAAAATGCCTATACATATATATATATATATATATATATATATATATATATATATATAAGTATATGTTAATAAAGAAAAACAATTCTTTATATATGCATATATAAAAGCATATAAAACATGTGTATATATGCATATATGTATAGAAAGAGTATACACATGCTTTTTATATCATCCATTTACCACACATGTATATATGATTACATATATACATTATTGATTATTGATCCGGGACTAGGGCTTATTTTCGGGGGAGGGCTTATATTTAAGCTTTGCTCCGAAAATGCTGAAAATCCCTGCTAGGGCTTATTTTTGGGGGAGGGCTTATTTTTGGAAAAACACGGTATGCATATATACAGATGTTTTACATGCTTATATACTGTATATATATGCACATATAAAGAATTGTTTTTCTTTACTAACATATATTTATATATATAATAATAATATAATAATCTTTATTTCTATAGCGCCAACATATTCCGCAGCGCTTTACAATTCAGGAGGATCATATACAAACAAGTAACAGTTATAGAAATACAATATTTAGAGGAAAAAAAAAAGAAAAAACACAACCCTGCTCGTGAAAAAACACAACCCTGCATATATATATATATATATTTATTTATATATATATGCAGGTATTTTCACATTTTATGTCAACATGTATTATTAAACAACAGCTTTAGAATGCACAGCCAAGGAATTCAGATAATGACCATGAAATGGGGGTGCACATGTCAAGCAAAACACATTTTGGACAGGAGAAACAAGAAGCTTGACCATAAAGGCACTCACTCCACAAGGTATATAAAGGGTTAAAAAACAATTTTATTTGTGTACAAAATATTAAAACCAACAATAACAAACATGATAAAGTGCACAAAGTGTGATAAAGCACCAAAGACAACAAGCAATACCCAGTTGGTCTTCCTATAAAATTATTTATAATGAATTTTCCATAAGGTTCACAGGGATTGGATCTATATAAAAATTTGAATATCAAGCCGTTTACTTCATATCAAAAAGCACTGGAATTCAAACAATACAGTACAGACTTAATAACCTAATCATCAGAGGATAATATAGTACACTGATACTAGTACCTATAAGTCCTTTGCTGGACCCCAGTTTGAGGCAGCAAAAAAAAAAAAATCCTGACCCAGTAGTCAAAAGATCCAGATCCACTGATCTAAATATACACAATCCCTGTAACGATAAATACTTAGCTTATAATAAGGAAGACCTGGCCCAACGCGTGTCGCTTAGAGCAGCTTCATCAGGGGCAAGGAGTGTGCACTTTATCATGTTTGTTATTGTTGGTTTTAATATTTTGTACACAAATAAAATTGTTTTTTAACCCTTTATATACCTTTTGGAGTGAGAACATGTATTATTAAAACATTATATACATATTTTTGTACAGGCGTATATAATCTACATTTCCTGCATTGGTATCTAACTGAGTAACACCCCTACTCTTCTCACTTTTTCACACCTGTTTTTTGATTCTTTTTTTTTTTCCTATCCCTCCCTATTTTGCCTCGTTCCTATGTTTCAACCTTGATGATTAGCTAATAAAGCTTTCCGCATTGATCGCTTTTTTTTACCTATGAATAAGGACATGTTTTTAACCTCCTGTCCGAAACGCGTAAGGGTATTATGATACCCCTTTCCCCCCTTTTGCGGTTTTCTTATTTTTAACTTATATGTCTCAATAAATTTTGGATTTTTATATAGAATAGTTTTTGGTGCTGGATTCCATTTTTCCCTGCCCCTTCCTCCCCTCATTGACTTACCATATTACTGAGATGCATACACATTATTGAGGGGCACATACATTACTGGGGTTCAAGACATACAGCTCTATGGGGCCCATACAGCTCAGGGGCGCTTATAAATCTCTGGGGGCACAAACAGCTCTGGGTGGTACATACAGCTCTGGGGGGGGTCACCTACAGGTCTGGGGGCCCATAAAACTTGGTAGGGCATACAGCTCTGGGAGGAGAGGCAGAGGGGCACAAACAGCTCTGGGTCCTGATGACGCTGCCTGGAGCTGTGCTGCAGCTCCTCTCTCCCTTCACTGCGTGCCCACAGATGAACTTTAATACACGTGCACGCAGCTTTCAGCAGTGAACGCTGTGTGAAAGTGCCGGGTTTAAAGGGCTGGCAGCCAGAAAAGTGAGGCTGCCGACCTGAGAACTACGGTCCCCAGAAGTCGGCCTGGGGGCTGCAGAATGGATCACTGCCCCTGATGACAGCTCTGGTATGCCCAGTCTAACGTTGGCCCTGATTCCAGGTGCCAGCCTGCAACAAATTCTTCACCAATTGAGAAGACTCATCTCATGTGAACAGCTTTTATGATTAGAGATGAGCGATCTTGATCAAAAAAGATGTAAAAATTTCAAAATCGTACCACCCATTGAGCCTTCTTTTAGTTTTACCTATTTAGCCTTGCTCTCTCAATGTGCGCCACTGTTTAGGACTAATCGCTGTCACCTCCAAGCTTAGTATAAGAGGATCCTTGTTCTCTTGATGCCAGTAGTGCCATAAACTTGGGGAACCAGAGTCCAAAAGAGAGTTTAGACCAATGCAAAGGAAAAAAAAAACAAAGAAAAACTAGGGAACTCACCAAAAATATAAAATTCCACACTTAGGACTTTCGAGCCAACCATTTGTTTTTAACTACAGTATGTTTGAATAAAGCTACAAGGATTTGACTTAAAAACACTACCTGAATTCTTCTGGGCATGTTTGCAATCAGATTCAAGCATGCCTCGCCCAAAATGTGATCCAAGGTCTCTTCTAAACATTCCCAATGTTAGTGCATACTTTTATACACACTTGGGTATTTAAATAGCTTGTTTTTCAACTTTACTCATAAATCTTTGATTGGGTTGAGGTTTGGGGAATGTGGGGGACAATTCAGCACCTGTACTTCATTGTCAGTGACCCAATTCTTCTCTAATCTAGACGTATCCTTCGAGTTGTTGTCCTGCTGGAGAACTATGTCAATCCTTTCATACCCATAGAACTCAAGTGTACAAACTAAGATGTCTTGTAGGATACTCTCATATATCTCAGCATTGTGACCACCATTGATGCTGGTCAAGTATCCAACACCTTTATTTGTTAAACAACCCCATATCAACAGGCTTCCTATCACTGGAAATTGCTGTACTATGCTGGAGTCTATTTAATGGTGCCAGACGCTGCATACCAGTTCCAATGAACACATGGAGCATTGATTCATATCTGAAAAAAATGCTAAGCTATTGAGCCCCTTGCTGTGAATCTCCTGATGAACCCTAACTTATTTCTTAAGGGGGAAATGTTTTGAGAAATGGGATCTGATTAATTTAACAGCATCATTATGCCTGTGCTGTCATTAGACAAGCTTAGTAGTAAGCAGGCTTCTTTCAATGTAAACATATTGTGATACAGTTGAAAACAGAAGCTTACATACACTATCTAAAAAGCCACATCTGCATGTTTTTCTCACTTTCTGACATGAAATTATAATAAACCTTTCCAATTTTGAGAGAGGGAGATCACCATGTGGAGCACACGGACGTGTGTGCAAACCAATTGAATTTAATGGGTCTGTGTGTGTCTGTGTTTTTGGTACTTGTGGTAACGGACACCATAAGTAATGGAAACATGGACAAGTGAAGGAGGCCCAATGATGATCTGTGCACCATGACTCTTAGATCTGGCTGTAATACTACAAAATGACAACTGCTTTTGCTGCCCTAATTTTTATAATGTCAGTTCTAGTACATTATAATTGGCTGTATCAGACCATGTGAAGTGACAGCTGCATGATCTCACTGATGCAATCTTCAGCAATGTGTGAAATTGTGATTGTGACAGACATTTTATTTATTTTTTTTCCACTCAAAGCGAGTTGCAAATAGTTACCATTTGCAAATTTCATGACATTCACTTCAAAATTAGTTTGCAGCATATTGTTTCAATCACTTCTTGTTTACATATATGCATGTGCTCTAGTCTTTTGTACGATAGCCTGCAAATGTTCCTTGGACTTTGGGTATCACCTTCTGTATAGTAATAAAAATACAATAAAAGGATAAAAGTATTGATTTGCCAACAATTTATTTTTCCAATCCAATAAGAGAGCAACTTTTCTCTTATATCTATGATTTCCCAACAGATGTAAAACGCTCTGAATAACTTTTACATGTAATGTAGTAAGGGTAATAAAATATTCAACTCATAAATGTATAAACATTTCAGAATTTACTATTTGGATTATTAGTCATATTTGTCGTTATTTATACACTATACTTACTAATTCATTTCCTAAAATAGGTTCCTGTGGAATACTTGGAAAGTATAATACAGTATTGACTGTCATTTTAGTCAATTTACAATGTTGAATGATTAACAGGAACACTATCTCAGTGGTGTTTTATAGACACAGGCCAATATTTTACTTAGAACGAAGCACCTGAATATTGATGATGATGATGATGTACAGATATATACATCTTTACATATTCAAGAACTGTTCTGAGCTCATGATCCTGCATAATAATGCTGAACAAAGACAGCATTCCATTATCCGTCATAGCCAGATGGTCTCTGCCAGGTGTTAGCAATTAATTATTGATTTTCTGTGGGAATATGTGCAAGAATATGTTAGAAATATAAAAGCCATTTTCCCAGTTTTCCAGTACTTGGGTGTGTAATTATTCTTGATTGTTCAACTTATTTTTCAGCTTTGTGTGAGAAAAGAAACAGACAATAATAGCAACTGAGGTGTTCCTACACCTTTAATGTGGTACTGTATAAGCAACATGAAAGTCGTAATTTTTTTTGTTTATTTTGTTGTATGTTAAGCTGTACTATTTGTACAATATATCAAACTTGTAATTCATCTGCTTTCATTTTTATATCATGATTAGTGATAAGCGAGCATGCTCAGCACTGCTCGGTACTCAACCAAGTACTTGAAAACTTGGAAGTATCAGTACTCGATCGAGTATCTGAAGTGCTTGGATGCCATACTTGAGTCCCCTCTCTGCATATCTCATGGCTGTTTTTCAGATACTAAACATGCAAGGATTGCCTGCCAATCATGGTAATACGGTAGCCGTGTTGGCTACTAGCATTAGTGTGATCTATGTAACACCCGGTGATGCCATGCTCACCATACTGTACCCCAGAAATAATGTACTAGAGTGATTATTACCTTACAGTCCTTCCTGTTGAAAAATAAAATATCTATTCTATTCTCTCATAGTACCACTCTTAGCTACATTTAGTGGAGGGTTAACTGCTGGTCAAGGGATTGTGTATAAGAGGCATCTAGGATGGATTATTGCCTTACAGTACTTGTTGCTGCAACGTAAAACCAAAAGTACTTTTCAGGCCTAAATCTATTCAATTCTTGTCCCAATTAAGGCCAATCTTAGCAGCAGACCTAATTTAACATGTGCAAGGCATGCGCTAAGTGATGGGGAAGTGGACATACTGTTGATGGTGGTGCATGCATAGGCTATGGTCATGGCCCAGGGAAAGTTGTCTGCTACATGAGCACAACAAACATACTCATCATCTCATCTTAGCTTCCTGACTCACTTTACAGTGTGTTTGGTCAGCTGCATTGCATCATCGGGTTTATATAAAAGCCGGTGATGCCATGCTCAGCACACTATAAACAAGAAATAGTGTAGGGAAAGCTTCTGCACAATTGATAGTATTATAGAGTGATTATTGACTTATAGTCCTTGCTGCTCCAATTAAAAAAAAATCTATTATATTCTCATAACACCGGTCCTAGCTGCTTTTAGTGTATAACTAGCTGCTGGAGTGGAGAAAGGCTAGTGAATTAGAGGAATCTATGCAGGGATTATTTTACAATCTTTGCTGCTGCGACATAAAACCAAAATTCCTTTTCAGTGCTAAGTCTAATATATTGTATTCACTAATACCACTCTTACCTGCATTTAGTGTAGGGAGAGCTGCTGCAGAGGGGATAGTGTATTAGAGGCATCTAGGAGGGATTATTGCCTTATATGCCTTGCTGTTACAACATAAAAAAAATATTCAATTCTCTAATACCACTCTTAGTTGTATTTAGTGTAGGGCCAGCTGCTGGAGAAGGAATAGTGTATTAAAGGAATCTAGGCACGGATTATTATCTTACAATTTTGCTTATGCAAAGTAACACTAAAAGTCCTTCAGGGTTAAGTCTAATCTATTCTATTATCTAATAATATTGCACCTAGCTGCACTTGGTGTAGGGAGAGCTGTCGGAGCAGGAATAGTGTATTAGAGTCATCTAGGAGGGATTAATGCCTTATAGTCCTTGCTGGTGCAATGCAAAAAATCTATCCTATTTTCTATTAATACCGCTATTAGCTGCACTTAGTGTAGGGCTATCTTCTGGAGAAGGGATAGTGTATTAGAATAATCTAGGCAATAATTATTACCTTACAGTCCTTGCTGCTGCACTGTAAAAAAATCTATTCTATTATCTTTTAATACTGTTCTTAGTTGCATTTAATGTAGGGCGAGCTACTGGAGAAGAGATAGTGTATTAGAGGCATCTAGGCAGGGATTATTGCCTTACAATCCTTCCAGTGGAGGCTGGGTGGGGTTTTTCCTATTTTTTTTTTTTTTTGGGGGGGGTGCACACTACATCTGATCACACTGTTGCTATTCCCAGTGTGAGCCATCCAAGCACTGCAAGCTGCTTGCACTGGGCTGAGCACTGAGCATATCCAAGCACAGTGATGCTCGTGCGAGTGCTTTTTGTATATAAAGTCTAGTGAACTCCGAATGCTATTTTTTGAAAAGTCTGTGTTTGGTACAAAAACCAAACCTCAGGTTGGCTCATCTCTAATAACATCCTCAATATCCATAATAAAGTAAGATTGGCCCTTATTTTCATTTACCTTGTATCTTTAACTCATTCCTGCCTCAATAATTGAAGTGGATAACCTCTCTGTTGGAATTTTGTGACCATTTTATTCAATCATATTTCAGTGGTTTCTGTAACAGTAACTATTCTTCTTACCCTCTGAAACTGCAAGAATGGTAGGGCTTTTTTCATTGAAGTGTGATGACTACTAAAATAGAGTAAAATATTATTTTTGTCAGTCAATTTTTCTGTACAAATCTGTCACTAATCTGTTACATGAACCCTTTAGCACCAATGTATCTAAAAAACCTAATTGTACTTGATTCACATTCAATGTAACATTTAATTCTGTCCATATTTGAATGAATGTAATCCATAAAAGATTGAAGGATTTGAATGTCTCACCTCCAAACACAAAACAGAGCCTCTATAAAATGACACAAAAAAATACAATGTTTTTTAAAAATAACATTACTGTATATAAATTCTTTCTCAAACTATGCAATATACACTGGAGATCAAAATTAGAAAACAATGTATGATCACTTGCATTTTTTCGAAATTATTAAATCTACATTGATCAACATGTGAAAGTTTTTTGTAGGGGTAAACCATGCCACTAGAACAGTATTTTACAAGAACCCAAAGTTTATCAACATAAAACCTATATTTTGCCCAAAATGTGATTAGAAATGGAGAACAACAATGACTGTAGCACAGAGAAAGATCATAACTAAATTAAATGACGGTAACAACAGTCACCAATCAGAAGGAAAAGTATAGGCCTTTTCTTTGAGTAACTTCAGAACATCTGCGGCCGCCACAGAATATCTCTAGTCTCTCACACTGCTCTGGTGTGATTTTGGTCCACTCTTCTTCCAGTCTCTTCCACAGTTCTTTGACTGTTGTGGGTTTCTTGGCCCTAACTTTGTCACCAAGGATTTCCCAGAGGTTTTCTGTTGGGTTTAGATCAGGAATCTGGGCTGGCTATTTCATTGTTTCAATGTTTTCTGTTTCAAGGAACTGCTTTACCCATTTTGCTGTGTGACAGGGAGCATTGTCCTGCATGAAAATTGCTGGCTGATTGAGTGATGAACGCAAGTAAGAAATGATGTGTTGTTGAAGAAGGTTATAATATACACGCTTGCATTCACTCTACCATGCAGAAGTATAAGAGGTCCAACTTCTGCTGCAGAGCAAATTCACCAAACCATGACTCTTCATCCACCACCTTTCACTGACTTCTTAACACTCTTTGGGTTCAGTTTTTCTCCAGTTTGTCCATGAACATAATGTTTCCCATTTGATACAAATAAATTAAACTTGCTTTCATCACTCAAATGAATTGTGGACCACTTTTCTATCCACACAACATGCTCGTCACCAAAGGTGAGTATAGCCTTTTGATTCTTTATGCTAATAAGAGTCCAAATGCTCTTAAACATCATGACACTGCATGATTATTATTATTATTATTTATTATTATAGCGCCATCAATTCCATGGCGCTTTACATGTGAAAGAGTTATACATAATAGGGACAAGTACAATAATCATAAACAGTACAAGGCACAGACAGGTACAGGAGGAGAGAGGTCCTTGCCCGTGAGGGCTCACAGTCTACAAGGGATAGATGAGGATACAGTAGGTTAGGGTAGAGCTGATTGTGCGGCGCTGTATCAGACTGAGGGTTACGGCAGGTTGTAGGCTTGTCGGAAGAGGTGGGTCTTCAGGTTCCTTTTGAAGCTTGGCAAGGTAGGCGAGAGTCTGATGTGTTGATTCAGAGCATTCCAGAGTATGGGGGAGGCACGGGCGAAATCTTGGATGCGATGGTGGATGATGAAAATAGATGCTTACCATGTTAAGATATAATCATATAGGACTACAGAATGACCTTAATATTTTTGAAATTGTGTGTTGTTCCTTAATTTTGATCTCCACTGTATGTGTTTGCATAAGGAGGTACAACATTCGAACCTATTGAGGTATGGCACCGACATCTGTAATATGTATTCTAGAAGAAAAGATTATTTCCATGTAAAATTAACTCTAAAAGTTGCTGAAAAATTCCTTTTGTAATTCAATGTATTGACTAGTGATGAGCAAACCGGTCGCAGTTCGGCTCGAGCTTGGTTCGCCGAACGGAGGTCTCGTTTGAGTTCGGTTCGGCAAACCACTCGAACCCATAGGAAACAATGGGAGGCAATCACAAACACATAAAAACACATTATAAATGTACACATACAGTTAATAAACATTGCCATAACACTTACCTGTCCCCGGTATGCGTCCTGCACTCTGTCTCCCGCTGCTTTTCCATCGGTAATCGCTGCGTCTTCCCGGTAACCAGCAGTGATGCAGGACCTGGTCACATGACTATGACTGGTCACATGACTATGACGCGTCATGCTAGGACCTGTCATTGCATCTCTCTGGTACACGGTGCACATTTGTATATCGCCATGTACCGGCGACATGCTCTAGCACACGGTCGACTCCCCGTTCTACTTCCCCGTTCTCTTATTGACCGGCTGACACAGCCGGTCAATAACAGACATCACCATTGCCATAGCAACGCTACCGCACGCATCGGCACCGGAATCACGTGATCGGAGCAGCGTTGCTATGGCAAACCATCGCTTACAGCCGGGAGCCTGTGGTAACTCTCACAGAGTGATTTCTGCATGGAGCACAGCGTCCTTTCTCCCATGCTGTCTGATGGAGTAGAGCTGCATGTGTTGAAGGAGAAAGAAGACAGAAGAGCAGGATCGTGGAGGGCTGAGAGGGGGTAATAAAGATGGAGTCTCTAAGTGTGTCTGTGTATTTATTTCTATTAAAGTATTTTTTTTCTGTGTGGTGTCTTTTTTTAACTCTTTATTGGAGATTCTTAATGGCTGGGTCAAACTTGCCTGACATTAAGAATCTCTGGCTTAATACTAGCTAGTAAAACAAAGCTAGTATTAACTCATGATTACCCAGCAAGCCACCCGGCTTCAGGGCTGCTGGAAGAGTTGGATACAGCGCCAGATGATGGTGCTTCTATGAGAGCGCCATTTTCTGGGGCGGCTGCGGACTGCAATTCACAGCAGAGGCGCCCACAAACCTTGGGCTAACCTGTGCTGCGGATTCCAATCCCCAGCTGCCTAGTTGTACCTGGCTGGACACAAAAATGGGGCGAAGCCCACTTCGTTTTTTTTTTTTTTAATTTTATAAAATTCATGAATTAATTAAAAAAAGGGCTTCCCTATATTTTTAGTTCCCAGCCGGGTACAAATAGGCAGCTGGGGGTTGGCGGCAGCCGTACCTGCCTGCTGTACCTGGCTAGCATACAAAAATATGGCGAAGTTTTTTGGCAAGAAAAATAAAAAATGCTTCCCTGGATTTTCCATTGCCAGTGAAGGTTTCACCAAGCAGTGGCAGTTAGCAGCCAGTAGCTGCTTGGATTACCCTTAGCTAGCAATACAAAAAATGCAGCGGGAGCCAATATATATATTTTTTTTCATTATTTATTTAAATAACTAAAAACAAAAAGGACTTCCCTGTATTTTGATTGCCTGACATGACAGTGCTGTAAAAATAAATCTTTAAAAAAAATGACGTAGCTCTCTGCGGTATTTTTGATTCTCAGCGCAGTTAAAGCAGACAGCTACGTGTTGCCACCCCCATCAACCTGGCGTTTTCTTGGCTGGCAATCAAAATACAGGGAAGCCCATTCATTTTTTTTATTTAAAAAAATAGTTAAAAAAAAAATATGACGTTCGGTCCCCCCATTTTTGATAGCCAGCTAGGGTAAAGCAGAAGGCTGCAGCCTGAAAACCACAGCTGGCCGCTTTACCGTGGTTGGGGATCCAATGTGGAGGTCACCGCAGGCTCTTTTTTTATAATTATTTTATAAATATTAATAATTACAAAAAAAAGTAGGGTCCCCCCCAAATTGGATCACCAGCCAAGGTAAAGCAGACAGTTGTGGTCTGGTATTCTCAGGGTGGGAAGATCCATAGTTATTGGGCCTTCACAGCCTAAAAATAGCAGGCTGCAGGCACCCCAGAAGTGGCGCATACACTAGATGCGCCAATCCTGGCGCTTCACCACAGCTCATCCCGTGCCCTGGTGCAGTGGCAAACGGAGTAATAAATGGGATTGATACTAGCTGTAAGGTCACCTGACATCAAGCCCAGCAGTTTGTGATGTCATGGCATCTATCAGATACCCGACATCACAAACGGTCAGTACTAACAAAAAAAATAGACAAAAAAAAGTATTTGAAAAAACACTCCCCAAAACATTCCCTCTTTCACCAATTTATTGTAAGGAAAAAAAAGGGGGGGTCCCACGATGACTCTGGACCGTCTAGAATATAGGGGGACACGCTCAGGGAACGTATCCCCCATTTTCTAGGAGTGCAGACCCTCCATGTGAGGAGTGTGGGTGCAGTGAATCTGCACTCACTCTCCCCGGGTCCACAGCAGCAGAGTCCATGTCTTAACTGTTGCTACCAAAGCTGCAATGCCCTGCTCATGAGGTAAGGGCATGCCTAATCAGGAGAACTATTCTACATTTCCAAATATTGGTATTTACTGATACTATTGCTATTCCACCTACTATATATTAGGGATAGGATCTTGGAGATGGAATACCCCTTTAAGTCCAGTTATCCAGCTGAATGAATACTAAACAACAGAGCTCGCTATTTAGACATGTTTTCTTGTGGCGTATAACGGACTCTCATGTTTGGTAGTCATTCAGCAGGGCAACAGTAATAGCAAATCCCTCCATTTGTAAATGTAGTATAGCTCTCCTGATCAACTATGTTCCTTACCTCATGAGCAGGCCGTTGCAGTAGCTTACAGATGCATGGTTACAACAACTCACTGTGTCTGAACACTGGAAGCTGAGCTGACAGCCGCTCTGTGCACGCGGCATCGTCTATTGTGAAGGAGGGGGCCGCAGGGGATCAACGCTGCACAGGTACCGTGGGACACCGGGGAACACCGGTGGGGTTATAGGGGGTGACCTGGTAGGGCCTGGGTAAGAGTTTTCTGTCGCATGTGTCATGGCACATGCGACAGAAATCAGAGGAGTAGGGTGAATGAGGCCGGCACGCTGCTGTGCGCGGCCATCTTGGATTTCCGGGAGGGGGTCGGGGGGAGGGGGGCACTTTGGCGACACCAAGGGACCAGAGGGGACCGGGGAGGAGATTTATCTCCCATCTGACATGTTTGTTCATGCCAGATGGGAGATAAAACATTTTTTACCAGCGCTGTCATTTACTGTAATGTGATCACTGGTATACGGTGTATACCGGTGATCACGTGAGCGGGGATCGGAAAAACCGGCCTGAATCATGATCTCCAGGGTCTCAGCTACCTCTGAAACCCCGGAGATTTTCTGATGCTAGGGGGCGCTATTCACTTATTTCTGCCTGCTGTTTATAAACGGCAGATCAGAATAAGGGTACATTCACACGACCGATCCGTTTTTGCGGTCCGCAAAAAAACGGTCCGTTTTTTTTCACGGGTGCATCCGTGTGGCATCCGTTTCCGTTCCGTATTGTTAGGTCCGGGTGGTGGATCCACTGGGCCGTGCACCCCACCAGAGGCCTGGGTGCATGGTAGCCGGAGCACTAGCATGGCAGGGACTGCGTCCCACAGGGGACGGGTAGAACAGAGTCACTGGGGCTTCAGAGTTCCTGGAGACAGTGCAGGAATCTGGCACAGGTGCCGGGTAGGAATGTCAGGCAATAGTATTGATCACAGGACACGGCACAAGGGGGACCTGAGCACTTAGCTTTCAAGACAAGGCTTACAAGACACGCTGATCAGGCCCCGCCCACATGGAAAGGCCAGTCTTATATACCCAGCACAGCCTCATGTCATATCCTGCTGCAGCAGTGCTGGGCCCATAAGACCAGGTGAGTGGGCGCGGCCTGACCCTATACAGAAGCATGAGTCAGACACATGAGACTGGGGACAGGACACAGGAAAGCATGAGCGGGAGCGGCAGCCGTGACCGGTGGATACGTGGACCGGATCAGTGGGTAAGGAGCGGTGCTGTGCAGGTGTGACTGGATCAGTGGGTAAGGAGCAGTGCCGAGGCATCGGGAGCGTGACACGTATATGGTCCGTATGTCATCCGTTTGTCATCCGTGTGCCTTTCGTTTTTTTTGCGTACTGCAAAAAAACTGAAGGAGGGAAAATACATACATTTACCAAGGATCCATAGCTTCAACCTACATGAGGCGGTCACATGTTCACTCCAGTGCCATTTTCTACTGCTTTTCACAGCATAGAGCACTCTGGTGAGTTTCCTGTGCTTGTACACTTCATATCAGTCTTTTCTGTCATTATAATGGCAGAAAGACACGTAATGTCGCACTCTCCTGCATTTTGTAATTTTGTACCCTTTGGTGCCTTTCATGGGGCACTAAGGGGTGCTTAGCCTTGTATTTACCAAAAAAAAATAAAAATTAAATTTAAAAAAAAAATGACGTGGGGCTCCCCCTATTTTTGTAGCCAGCTAGGGTAAAGCAGACGGCTGCAGCCTGCAGACCACAGCTGGCAGCTTCACCTTGGCTGGTAATCCAACACTGAGGGCACCCCACACTGTTTTTTTAAACTAAATAAATAATTTAAAAAAAAAAACACGTGGGGGTCCCCCCAAAATTGGATTACCAGCCAAGGTAAAGCAGACAGCTGGGCTCTGATATTCTCAGACTAGGGAGGTCCATGGTTATTAAACTCTCCCCAGCCTAAAAATAGCAGGCCGCAGCCACCCCAGAAGTGGCGCATCCATTAGATGCGCCAATCTTGGTGCTTCGCCCCAGCTCATCCCGTGCCCTGGTGCGGTGGCAAACGGGGTAATATATTGGGTTAATACCAGATGTGTAATGTCACCTGGCATCAAGCCCTGGGGTTGGTGATGTCAGGCGTCTATCAGATACCTGACATCACCAACCCAGTCAGTAATAATAAAAAAAAAAATAGACGACAAACACATTTTTATTTGAAAAAACACTCCTCAACACATTCCCTCTTTCACCAATTTATTAGAAAGAAAAACAAATCTAGGTCTGCTGTAATCCAAGGGGTTCCCATGACGATCCATACCATAGTCACTGTCCCAGTCAATGAAGAGCAGGATGTTCCCCATTGGCTGGGAGAGCAATGCAGTGACCTGAGCTAACATCAATAGGTCAGCCCAGGTCACTGCAGGGCATGACAAGTGCTGCTGTCAGGAGCGAGGTACATTACCTGCGGTGACGATCTTCTGCACTGCTGATACTGCACACTGACTTCAATGACCGCCGCCTTCACAGCCAAGTATCGCGAGAGCCTGTGACGTCACCACTAGTGACAGTCTCAAGCCGCAGTGAGAGATGTGAAGCGGCAGCCATGGAGGACAGTGACAGCGCTGAGGTCGGGAGGGCGGGAATTCATCACCGCAGGTTAGCCGAGCAGGGTAATGTGTGCGGAGTGCGAGGAGGGAGGAGCTAAGCGGGGTATTGTGTGCAGAGTGCCAGGTGGGTGGAGCCAAGTGGAGTAATGTGTGCGGAGTGTGAGGTGGGTGGAGCCAAGCAGGGTAATGTTTGCAGAGTGCCAGGTGGGTGGAGCTAAGCGGGGTAATGTGTGCAGAGTGCCAGGTGGGTGGAGTCAAGCGGGGTAATGTGTGCAGAGTGTCAGGTGGGTGGAGCCAAGCAGGGTAATGTGTGCGGAGTGCCAGGTGGGTGGAGCCAAGCGGAGTAATGTGTGCAGAGTACCATGTGGGTGGAGCAAAGCGGGGTAATGTGTGCGTAGTGCGAGGTGGGTGGAGCTAATCGGGGTAATGTGTGCAGAGTGCCAGGTGGGTGGAGCCAAGCAGGGTAATGTGTGCAGGTTGCCAGGTGGGTGGAGCCAAGCGGGGCCATGTGTGCGGGTGGCGGAGTGTGAAGTGGGTGGAGCCTAGCGGGGCCATGTGGCGTTGAAGACGTCAGTGCCGGGGACTGCATGGCTGGGGACAGGTGAGTGTGAGTGTGTGTGTGTGTGTAGACATGCCGAGTGCAGGAGGGGGGCGGAGCCGAGAGGGGAAGTGTCGGCTCCCTGCACACATAACCAGGGTAAATATCGGGTTACTAACCAAAGCTTTGCTTGGATACCCGATATTTATCTTGGTTACCAGCTTACCGCATGCTGCAAGCGATGGCTCCCTGCACACTGTAGCTGTAAAAAGCCACGCTTTTGCTGATAGAACCGTTCTCGAACGTAACTCGAGCAGCAAAAAGCTCGAGTTCGAGTTCTAACTAGAACACCCCCCAAAATCACTCGAACCGCGAACTGGAGAACCGCGCTCAACTCTAGTATTGACGCTCATCAAGGAGCCATTTCATTGCTCCCAGACCTTTGAATGTTCTATACAAAAATATTTTTAGTATATAAAATATATAATTGTGTATAATAAAAAAATGCTGAGTTTATGGAAAAATATACTTATGTAAAAATATTTTTAGTATAAAAAATTTTTCTTCACTGAGACTCATGTATATCCAGTTTGTGGTTCTACCGTACTTTTCATTTTATAAGATGCACTGGATTATAAGATGCACCCTAAATTTAGAGGAAAAAAAGGGGGGAAAAATATTGGATCAGTCTTATAATCGGACATCTTGCATAATCAGGCCAAATGATAGATGTTCCCCAGCCTGGCACTTTCTCACAGAAAATGCGAACAACAAAAAAACAGTGATTTTTAACCTTTGTCATACCAAGATCACTAGGCCCCCAACCACTACCAGACTGACTACCACCAAGCATGCTTAGGCACATGCCATCCAAGCACCTGACAAGGTGGTATGAACGCCTGTGTCTACATCAGTGTCTGCAGGTGATATCACTTCCTTGTCCCCTGTGTTAAGTAGTTGCCCTTAATCCCCTGTCTAGGACTCAGGCATGGATGTCTCCAACCCTGCACCTGTGTATGCACATTCGTAAACACCACAATTCAGTAGCGTTTCACAGAAGGAAAAACAGGGCACTGCTCCAACAAAATGACTTTCCAGCTTAAACCAAAAAAACGCTGATCACAATTAGCGCTCTATGCGCTGCCAATATCTGTGATTATGTGAAGACTTCCAGGGAGGACTAACTCAGGTAACAGCTACGGGGTGCTTATTCATAAAGATCACCAAACAAAACTTCAGGTAATGT
Organism: Anomaloglossus baeobatrachus; assembly: GCF_048569485.1. Classification (NCBI taxonomy): domain Eukaryota; kingdom Metazoa; phylum Chordata; class Amphibia; order Anura; family Aromobatidae; genus Anomaloglossus; species Anomaloglossus baeobatrachus. The sequence continues at coordinate 413,851,134 of NC_134355.1, read as the reverse complement.
GAAAAAAAGCTGAAACGGCACTCACCGATATTTGCAAGACCCGTCAAAGCCCCACCCCTAGGGGCAAAATGGCCATCTTCTTTGTGTGCTGACCACCTTCCTTCCCTCCCTGTAACGCCGCAGTATGTATCCTCTGATTTTGAAATAAACACCAGAGTGTTACACAGCAAATATCGGTGAGTGCTGTTTCAGCTTTTTTCACATTACATTCATAAACACCATCAGCAACCATGTCCACTTCTATGTCCCAGCAGTCCATAACCAAGACATTGGAACACAAGTGGAAATATGCAGCCACCCACCTACAGGCCCAAACACTAAATGGCCACATTTTCAGATTGTTTTCCCTGGAAATGTTGGCGATTAGGCTTGTGGATATTGAGTTTTTCCACAATCTCATTGCGGCTGCCATTCCTCAATACTCAGGCCCCAGTCCCCACTATTTCTCAGAGTAAGCTGTCCCCGCCTCACACAAGCATGTGTCCAATAAAATCACCCATGCCCTGACCAATGCGGTTACTGTGAAGGTCCACTTAACCACTGACATGTCAAAAACTGCCTGTGGCTAAGGACGCTACATTTCCCTGATGGCACACTGGATGAACCTTGTGGATGCTAGGACTGTCAAATCCTGGGGCAGCATATGTGCTACCAATGTTAACAAATTAGGGCCCTAGTTCCATTAGCTTCCCCCACTTCCTACACCAGTTCCTGCACCCCCTATGCTCCTCATCCTCCATCTCCGAATAGTTGTCTATATCAGTCGCATGCCAGAATCCCAGCAGCATTGCTTTGGTGAAGCAGCAACAAGCTCTGCTAAAACTAATTTCTTTATGTGACAAACAACACACCGCCACAGAGTTGTTGAAAGGCCTAACTGACCAGACTGATCTGTGACTCTCGCTGTGGAACCTACAACTAGGCATGGTCATGTGTGATCATGGACATAACCTAATGGCATCTCTGAAGCTTTGCAAGCTGTCACATATACTATGCCTGGCCCATGTACTCAACATAGTAGGTCAGCAGTTTGTGAAACCAACCAAGATTTGATTGAGTCACTTGTGAAGGTACACCATGTGTCCAGAAGTCAGCTACAGCTGCTGCCGGAGTGGCAGTCCTGCAGCAGCGCTTGCAAGTGCTCCCTCCCTAACTGGTTTGCGATGTGCCCAATCACTGGAACTTAATATTACATTTGTTTGCAAGGCTTTGCGAGCACGAAAGGGCAGTAACTGAACATCAGCTAAAACCTGATATTCCGGTTAGTTTCCGCAAATAAGAACCGAGGAGTGGGCATGTATCTTTGACATTTGTGAAATTCTAAAAAACTTTTGGGAATCAACCAAGATGATGAGTGGCGATGATGCCATAATCAGTGTAACCATGCCTCTTCTGTGTCTATTCAAACTTTCGCTGCTCACAATGAAAGAGCATGCTTTTCATGCATAGCAGGTAGAAATGGAGGATGAAAGTACATAGGTTGATACTACCCAGCTTAGCATCATCTTATTTAATCAGTGAGGATTGAGTTTTAATTAGGAGGAGGCTGAGGAGAGGGAGGAAGAGGAGATTGTTGCTGTACTACAGAAGGTTCTACGAACACCAGTTTTTCATCTGTTCAGTATGGAAGGCCTGAAGATGAGGAGCAGGAGGAAGAGATGGAGTCATTCCCCTGGTGGGGACAGGGAAGTCTTGCCTGTTGGTAGTCAGCCACATATGGGTCTCTTTATGTGACCCTACCTTTCCTATGAATGTTCCGTTATATTTATTATGGCCAACAACAATTACTGGTTGTTCACCGTTCTCAACCCACGCTATAAGGCCCGTTTCACATGTCAGTGAAAAACAGTGACGTTTTTCACTGGCGTGTAAAACACGCACATGTCCCTGCGTGTGCCGTGATTCATGGCACACGTGGGTTGTCTAAGTGCAATCCGGGGTCCGTTCTCCGTGGCCCGTGATTGCACTTAGAAAACAACTCACCTGTGCGCGCTCCCGCTATCCATGGTGCTGATCGCTCCCGCGGTGCAGCATCCGGCCGGCGGTGACCTCCGCAGCAGCTGCTTCCGGGTCGGCTGTGTCGCGCATAATGAATATGCGCGACAGTAATCAGCCGGCTTAGAAGCAGCAGGGAGAACAGGCTGCAGAGAGCGCGGCTGAAGCCGGGTGAGTAAAAATGTTTATTATTTTAAATGCACGTTTTTTTCTGGCACGTGTTTCACGGACCACACCACTGCGTGGTCCATGGGACATCAGTGATGCCAGAAAAAAATGGACATGTCTCCGTGCGGCAATCACGCACACGCGGGTACGCCGCACGGAGACACGTGCAGTGAAAAATCACTAACGTGTGAGCAGACCCATTCATTATAATGGGTCTGCGTATGTCAGTGATTCTGGTACGTTTAAAAAAAAGCACAAACGTACCAGAATCACTGACGTGTGAAAGGGGCCTAAGGAGAACATTTCATCTCTCCTTCCTGCTGCACAGATGACTGGTAAAATGGTGCAACCGCAGAAGGCACTAGTCAAGCAATTAGTACAAAAAATCCTATTTGATAACACTGGCGGCAGAGTTCATAATTCCTTGGGCAATGAAGGAGGAGAGACAAGGGAGACAGACACCAGATCTAACAGAGGCAAGGGAAGAATATCAAAGGTATGGGACAGTTCCATTAGACTCTCCCAGTGTCCTATCCCTCATACGCAGGAAACTCTGACAAGGAGGGAAAAATTTTAGAAGATGGTGAAGGGCTACCTAGCTGACCATACCAGCATCCTCCATGATTCCACTGTGCCATATAACTATTGGGTATTCAAACTGGACACATGGCATGAACTGTCCCCATTCGCCTTTGAGGTTCTGGCCTGCCCTGCTACTAGCAATTTGTCAAGGTGGGTTTTTAGTGCTCAAAGGGGCATAATAGTTAATAGGTGTATACACTTGTCAACTAAAAATGCTGACAGGCTGACTCTTATTAAAATGAACAAGGCCTAGGTTGACCCAGACTTCTCAATCCCACCAGATAACAGCAGCGGAACATAAAATCAAATATAATGTTCCTTTTTTCTGGAATATTCCTATGCACCCCTTGAAGCTCAAACAAGAGTTTTGGGTACTAGTTTCTTTTTAATCTTGTCCTCCTCCTACTCTTCCTCCACTATATCAAAAGTGTCATCATGCAACCTTTGCTCTTAATTTTTTCAAGGTGTGTATATGATGCCCTTCCACTTAATTTTTAAAGGATGTCTATGTGGCCTACCTCTTGCATACATAGATGTTTACCCCTCAGGGGTAAATGTTTTTCAGCCCTTGCACTTAGTGCATAGGCTTTACCATTGTAGGAGTCCCACATTTTTTAAAATTGTCTAATAATTAATTCTAAGGGGTACTTTGCACACTACAACATCGCAAGCCGATGGTAGCGATGCCGAGCGCGATAGTCCACGCCCCCGTCGCAGCTGCGATATCTTGTGATAGCTGCCGTAGCAAACATTATCGCTACGGCAGCTTCACACACACTTACCTGCCCTGCGACATCGCTCTGGCCGACGAACTGCCTCCTTCCTAAGGGGGCGGGTCGTGCGGCATCACAGTGCACACGTCACACGGCAGGTGGACAATAGAAGCAGGGGGGCGGAGATGAGCGGGACGTAAACATCCCGTCCACCTCCTTCCTTCCTCATTGCAGCCAGGACGCAGGTAAGGCGATGCTCCTCGCTCCTGCGGCTTCACACACAACGATGTGTGCTGCCGCAGGAACGAGGAACAACATCGTAACATCGGTCCTTCCGAAATTATGGAAATGACGGACGCTACATCGATCATACGATTTCGACGCTTTTGTGCTCGTTAATCGTAGTAAAAAGAATTCACATACTCCGATGTCGATAGCAACTCCGGATGTGCATCACTTTCAATTTGACCCCACCGACATCGCACCTGCGATGTCGTAGTGTGCAAAGTACCCCTTAGCCCTCTTCTATGCACCTTCCAGGGTGTATTGAAATCCCTCCTTTAAATTTTTGCTAGACCTTGCATTCTTTTTAAAATTGTTGAAAATGTATTCTGAGGCCGTCCATTACATGTCTTCCAGGTTGTAGTTCAATTCCTCTTAAATAAATACGGTGAAATATGGTGGGAGAAAGCTCGACTATTAAGGTTATGTCCACATGTTGCATTTTTTGCTGAGTTTTTTTGCAATGTTTTTTTCATGAGTGTTATGCAAATGAAAATATTTTTTCTAGTATCAGCAAATTCTAGGAGATTTCATAAGTCTCATGCACACAATTGTTTTATTTTTCCAGACTGAAATGTAAAACTACAGCATTTATTTTTTTTTTAAAGAAACAGAATGTGTCATTTTTCTCAGTGTTTGTTTTTTTTTTTTGCAGCTTTTATGCAGTGTTTTTCAACAAGGAAAGCAATGAGAAAGTGCAAAAATGGGGAACTTTTAATCCTATTTTGACTATACATTGTGGATTATCTCTACCTATCACTTCCTTGTCAGGTGAATATTTATCTTCCTATTTGCTGAGCCTGTATGTGTATTTTCCTATGTGGACTGGACATGTAAACTTATTGTAGATACAAACTTTTACTTTTAGTACTTTACTTTTTCATGTCCACTCCATTTTTAATACACACCTGCCAATTTTCCCTGCTATCTATTGATACAGTGCCATTTTTCTGGCATTAATGTCATCATTTATACCTCCTGGTTTTGGATGTGATTCCATCATAGTTGAAAGTATTCGTATAGCCACTCTTCTCATGATCTTCCTTACAATCTTTCCCGGTTGCCCCAAATAACCTACATTAGGTGGTCGTACTGTCTGGGACTGGGACCCCTTCACCCTCTTTCCTTGTTTGAATCTGTGCAGTTTACCATGTAATTTTACTCTCACTGTTCTTGTATCTGATCTCTAGTAGTTTACAATTTATTATCACTATTTAATAAAATATTTAATACCTTCACTCTAATTTTTTGGTTTCGTTCTTCTTTGCCTCCTCTTTAAACATGTTTTTTGAAGATCATACCCACTTAGGGACCACAAATTAGTGGCACCCTAGTGCATTATTACAACTGTTATGGCCCTTTTTGCATTGTGTTTAAGGTTATGTCCACATGTTGCATTTTTTGCTGAGTTTTTTTGCAATGTTTTTTTCATGAGTGTTATGCAAATGAAAATATTTTTTCTAGTATCAGCAAATGCTAGGAGATTTCATAAGTCTCATGCACACAATTGTTTTATTTTTCCAGACTGAAATGTAAAACTACAGCATTTTTTTTTTTAATTAACCTCTTCACGACCATGGACGGAAAGATCCGTCATGGTGCCCTGGGCCTTAACGACCAAGGACGGATATTTCCGTCATGGCGTAATCGCGGCACCGGAGCCTCCGGTGACTGCAAAAAGTTAGCATAAACTGCAGATTCGGGGAGGAGGGGACCTGTACCTGACCTCAGGAGGGGTGGTGCCTCCTCCCCGGACCTACGGAGGCTGTGATTGGCTGACGAACGCCGCTCAACCAATCACAGCCACTGTAATGTTCCAGCCACTTAAAGTGGCTGAAACATTGAAATCCAGCCCTGGCCAGTGCAGCTATTGCACTGGCCATTGGCTGGAGCTGGGTGACCTCACTGGATCACCCTCCCCCAGCTCCAGTAGCTCTGATTGGAGAGATCGGCCTTGTGACCACTGTCTCCAATCACAGTGGACCTGTTGAAGGTGAACGCCCCATCAGCTTCACTTCCCGTTCCCTACAGCACGCCAGCACAGTGGGTGTACACAGTGCAAAGGCAGGGCGACAAGCTCCGGTCCCATGCTGTTATGTGACCGGAGCATGGGACCCGGAAGTTGCCGCGCTGCCATTGCACTGTATGAAACCGGCCTCCCGATCCGCCGCTGCCCTCCGCGATCTGCCACCCGCACCCCCACCCCTCGTATCTGCTGCCCGCACCCTCACCCCCACACCTCCCGATCCGCCGCCTCCGCGATCTGCCACCCGATCTGCTGCCCGCACCCCCACACTTCCCGATCCGCTGCTGCCCTCCGCGATCTGCCACCCGATCTGCTGCCCGCACCCCCACCCCTCCCGATCCGCCGCTGCCCTCCGCGATCTGCCACCCGATCTGCTGCCCGCACCCTCACCCCCACACCTCCCGATCCGCCGCTGCCCTCCGCGATCTGCCACCCGATCTGCTGCCCGCACCCCCACACCTCCCGATCCGCCGCTGCCCTCCGCGATCTGCCACCCGATCTGCTGCCCGCACCCCCACCCCTCCCGATCCGCCGCTGCCCTCCGCGATCTGCCACCCGATCTGCTGCCCGCACCCTCATCCCCACACCTCCCGATCCGCCGCTGCCCTCCACGATCTGCCACCCGATCTGTTGCCCGCACCCCCACCCCCACACCTCCCGATCCGCCGCTGCCCTCCGCGATCTGCCACCCGATCTGCTGCCCGCACCCCCACCCCTCCCGATCCGCCGCTGCCCTCCGTGATCTGCCACCCGATCTGCTGCCCGCACCCTCACCCCCACACCTCCCGATCCGCCGCCGCCCTCCATCTGCCACAGTGCCACCGGTCCCCCCTGAGCTGCTGCCCGGCCCCTTTCCCTCGTGATCGGCTGCTTGTCCCCTCACCTCCGTGATGTGCTGCCAGCCCCCTCCACTCGAGATCGGCTGCCCGCTTCCTCCTCCGTTATGTGCTGCCCGGCCCCGCCCCCTCTCCGTTATGTGCTGCCTGGCCCCGCCCCCTCTCCATTATGTGCTGCCCGGCCCCGCCCCCTCTCCTCCGTTATGTGCTGCGCGCCCCCTCTCTGCGCCCCCTCTCCGTTATGTGCTGCCCGTACCCTCCCCTCCGTTATATGCTGCGCGCCCCCTCTCCTCCGTTATTTGCTGCCCGCTCCCCCCCACCTCTCACCCCCGTGATCGGCTACTCGCCCCCTCCCCTGTCACCCCCGTGATGTGCGCTCCCTCCCCTGTCACCCCCGTGATGTGCGCTCATTCCCCTGTCACGCCCGTGATGTGCGCTCCCTCCCCTGTCACCCCCGTGAAGTGCGCTCCCTCCCCTGTCACCCCCGTGATGTGCGCTCCCTCACCTGTCACCGCCGTGATGTGCGCTCCCTCACCTGTCACCGCCGTGATGTGCGCTCCCTCACCTGTCACCGCCGTGATGTGCGCTCCCTCACCTGTCACCGCCGTGATGTGCGCTCCCTCACCTGTCACCGCCGTGATGTGCGCTCCCTCCCCTGTCACCCCCGTGATGTGTGCTCCCTCCCCTGTCACCCCCATGATGTGCGCTCCCTCACCTGTCACCGCCGTGATGTGCGCTCCCTCCCCTGTCACCCCCGTGATGTGCGCTCCCTCCCCTGTCACCCCCGTGATGTGCGCTCCCTCCCCTGTCACCCCCGTGATGTGCGCTCCCTCCCCTGTCACCCCCGTGATGTACGCTCCCTCCCCTGTCACCCCCATGATGTGCGCTCCCTCCCCTGTCACCCCCGTGATCTGTGCTCCCTCACCTGTCACCCCCGTGATCTGCGCTCCCTCACCTGTCACCGCCGTGATGTGCGCTCCCTCACCTATCACCGCCGTGATGTGCGCTCCCTCACCTGTCACCGCCGTGATGTGCGCTCCCTCACCTGTCACCCCCGTGATGTGCGCTCCCTCACCTGTCACCCTCGTGATGTGCGCTCCCTCACCTGTCACCCCCGTGATGTGCGCTCCCTCACCTGTCACCCCCGTGATGTGCGCTCCCTCACCTGTCACCCCCGTGATGTGCGCTCCCTCACCTGTCACCCCCGTGATGTGCGCTCCCTCACCTGTCACCCCCGTGATGTGCGCTCCCTCACCTGTCACCCTTGTTATGTGCGCTCCCTCCCCTGTCACCCCGTGATGTGCGCTCCCTCCCCTGTCACCCCGTGATCTGTGCTCCCTCACCTGTCACCCCCGTGATGTGCGCTCCCTCACCTGTCACCCCGTGATCTGTGCTCCCTCACCTGTCACCCCCGTGATGTGCGCTCCCTCCCCTGTCACCCTCGTGATCTGTGCTCCCTCACCTGTCACCCCCGTGATCTGCTGTCCGCTCTCCCTCACCTCTCACCCCCGTGATCTGTGCTCTGCTCACCTGTCTCCTCCGTGATCTGCGCTGCGCTCCCTCCCCCACTTCTCACCCTCCCCGATCTGCTGCCTCCTTCATCTCCTGTGATCCAGCTGCCTAGATCCATCCTGTAGGGTAACTATCCCCAATCTCACCTCCCACTCCCCTTCCCACCCATCCCCCCTCCCCCCATCCTCTTCCGCTCCTGCATCCACTGCGCTATCTCCCATCCGCCCCCACCCTATCAAAGCCGCCGCCATGTCACATTCACAGATGCTCCCTTTATATGCCGCTGCCCCCCATCTGCCTCCCCCCCATCTGCCACCCCCCCATCTGCCGCTGTTTTTTTTTTCTATGCCATGGGGGTCTAGTTTCCAAAATGGGGTCACATGTGGGGGAGCTCCACTGTTTCGGCACCTCAGGGGGTCTCCAAACACAGCATGGAATACGCTAATTATCCCAGACAATTTTGCGTTTGAAACGTCAAATGACGCTCCTTGCTTCCAAGCCCTGCTGTGCGCCCAAACATTTTATTTCCACCACATATGAGGTGTCTGTGTACTCAGGAGAAATTGCACAATACATTTTATGGTGCAATTTTTCCTGATACCCTTGTGAAAAGAAAAGCTACCTGGTTGAAGTAACAATTTTGTGGTAAAAAAAATTTTTTTTATTTTCACGGCTCAACTCTATTAACTTTTGTGAAGCCCCCAGAGGCTCAAAGTGCTCAATAAACATCTACATAAATTCCATGAGGGTTCTAGTTTCCAAAATGGGGTCACATCTGGGGGAGCTCCACTGTTTCGGCATCTCAGGGGGTCTCCAAACGCAACATGGAATACGCTAATTATCCCAGACAATTTTGCGTTTGAAACGTCAAATGATGCTCCTTGCCTTCCGAGCCCTGCAGTGCCCCCAAACATTTTATTTCCACCACATATGAGGTGTCTGTGTACTCAGGAGAAATTGCACAATACATTTTATGGTGCAATTTTTCCTGATACCCTTGTGAAAAAAAAAGCTACCTGGTTGAAGTAACAATTTTGTGGTAAAAAAAAAAATTTTATTTTCACAGCTCAACTCTATTAACTTTTGTGAAGCCCACAGAGGCTCAAAGTGCTCAATAAACATCTAGATAAATTCCATGAGGGGTCTAGTTTCCAAAATGGGGTCACATGTGGGGGAGCTCCACTGTTTCGGCACCTCAGGGGCTCTCCAAACGCAACATGGTGCGGCTAACGATTCCAGCTAATTTTCTGTTCAAAAAAGTCAAATGGCGCTTCTTCCCTTCCGAGTCCTGCCATGCGCCCAAACAGTGGTTTTTCGCCACATATTAGGTATCTGCGTGCTCAGTAGAAATTTCCCAACAAATTTTGGGGGTTCATTTAATCCTGCTACCCTTGTGAATATGCAATATTTGAGGCTAAATTAACATTTTTGTTGCAAAAAGTAAAATGTTCATTTTTTCCTTCCACATTGCTTTAGTTACTGTGAAGCAGCTGAAGGGTTAATAACCTTCTTGAATGTGGTTTTGAGTAGCCTGAGGGGTGCCGCTTTTGGAATGGTGTCACTTTTGGGTGTTTTGTATCATGTAGACCTTTCAAAATCGCTTCAAATGTGATGGGGTCCCTAAAATAAGTGGCTTTGTAAATTTTGTTGTAAAAATGAGAAATTGCTCATAAACTTTGAACCCCTATAACTTCCTTAAATTTTTTTTTTTTCCCCAAAATTGTTCTGATGTAAATTAGACATGTGGGAAATGTTATTTATTAATTATTTTGTGTCATATGTCTCGTTGGTTTTAGAGCATAAAAATTCAAAGTTTGAAAATTACAAAATTTTCAAAATTTTAGCGAAATTTCAGTTTTTTTCACAAAGAAACGCAAAAAATATCAGCCTAAATTTACCACTAGCATGAAGCCCAATATGTCACGAAAAAACAATCTCAGAATCACTGGGATCCGCTGAAGCGTTCCAGAGTTATAACCTCATAAAGTGACACTGGTCAGAATTGCAAAAAATGGCCTGGTCTTGAGGGTCAAAATAGGCTTGGGGCTGAAGGGGATAAACAATGTGTCATTTTTCTCAGTGGTTTTTTTTTATGCAGCTTTTATGCAGTGTTTTTCAACAATAAAAGCAATGAGAAAGTGCAAAAATGCAGCAAAAACTAGGTGGAGGAGGCATTTTTTTTTCTCTATTATTTTTCTTTTTTAATTTGCATTTTATCCATGTCATCATATAGGAATGAATGTTTCCTAGCATTTTTTCCTGTAAAATCTATTTTTTGTTCAGTTTTGAATGTTTTATTGTCACTACCTAAAAGTGTCGTAATACTCTGACAGAATTGTTCCCATCAGCGACCTGGGAGCCATAGATGCACTAAGGCGTCTTCCCCATCATGTGCCCATTCCGTTTGAGGGCTGTTTTCATTCATATCCGTGATTTTACTACTTACCCAGGACTCCAGGGAGGGTCTGTCGGAAAATGCTCTAGTTTCCCATTGACTTCCATTATACTTGTTAATCCAGTCAAGTCCATCCGACTTGCTCGATTTCAGTAATGAGCACTCGAGAATTTTAGTGGTCACTCATCTCTAATCATGATAACTCATTATGTTCAAATAGTTCAGCAGCCACTGCCATATAAATTGAGGACTGGCCCAATGATCAAGACTAGAGTTGAGTGCAGTTCGTGGTTCGAGGTTCTCCAGTTCTAGGCTTGAGTGATTTTGGGGCCTGTTCTAGATCGAACTAGAACTTGAGCTTTTTGCAAAAGCTCGATAGTTCTAGAAACGTTCGAGAACGGTTCTAGCAGCAAAAAAACAGCTAATTCCTAGCTTGGTTTCCGCTGTAATAGTGTAAGTCACTCTGTGAATCACACTATTATGACATTTCAGTGTATAGTGTGCGGGAACAGCGCCTTCAGATCACTGCTGTTTCTATAATGGCGATCGCCATTTTTTTTTTTTTTTCCTTGTCTTCCTTCCCTAAGCGCGCGCGTCTTGTGGGGCGGGCCAGCATTTCAGCCAATCCCAGACACACACACAGCTAAGTGGACTTTTAGCCAGAGAAGCAACGGCATGTGTGATAGGATGTCCATGTCACATGTCCCTGCATTATAAAACCGGACATTTTCCTCCAGGACGCCATTATCTCTTCTGCGTCTTTGGTGTCAGACATCACTGTCGCAGCTCCGTCCTGAGTCCTATCGCTGATACAGCTGTATGCGCTCCATACACAGCGCTGGACAGCTTAGGGAGAGCACTTTCTATCAGTCCTTTTAAGGGCTCAAACCGGTAGGGTCAGAAAGCCATAGGTGACAGGTCCAGAAAACAGAGACAGCGTCTGTGTAGCCAAGGTCAGGGATTTCGTCGCTGCATTTCACCATTAGGAGGGAATAGAAAGGCAGGCTTCCATTCCTCTACCCAGAGCCCCACAATCCTGGCACTGTACCCTCCTGTCCTCTGCACACTCCAACTCTTTTTAACTAAGCCATTATGCTAGCAAACAGTCAGTGTACCTAGTGGCATCCTATCTGTGGCTATTGTACTTTTGTGTAGTCACACTAGTGGAAAGATATTTGCAGCACGTCTGCCTGCATTGCACACTCAAACTCTTTTTAACTAAGCCATTATACTAGCAAACAGTCAGTGTACCTAGTGGCATCCTAAACGTGGCTATTGTACTTTTGTGTAGTCACACTAGTGGAAAGATATTTGCAGCACGTCTGCCTGCATTGCACACTCAAACTCTTTTTAACTAAGCCATTATACTAGCAAACAGTCAGTGTACCTATTGGCATCCTAAACGTGGCTATTGTACTTTTGTGTAGTCACACTAGTGGAAAGATATTTGCAGCACGTCTGCCTGCATTGTACACTCAAACTCTTTTTAACTAAGCCATTATACTAGCAAACAGTCAGTGTACCTAGTGGCATCCTAAACGTGGCTATTGTACTTTTGTCTATTCACTCTATTGTAAAGATATTTGCAGCACCTCTGCCTGCATTGCACACTCAAACTCTTTTTAACTAAGCCATTATACTAGCAAACAGTCAGTGTACCTAGTGGCATCCTAAACGTGGCTATTGTACTTTTGTCTATTCACACTATTGTAAAGATATTTGCAGCACCTCTGCCTGCATTGCACACTCAAACTCTTTTTAACTAAGCCATTATACTAGCAAACAGTCAGTGTACCTAGTGGCATACAAGAAGTGGCTGTTGTACTCCATTAGTGCCCCACTGGTGCAAATCTATGTGCAGCACCTCTGCATGACACCCTCCTGCTCTTTTTTTAATAAGCTATAATGATAGCAAAAAATACTGCCATTTAGTGGCATCATAGAACTGGCTGTTGTATTCCATTAGTGCCCCACTGGTGCCAAGCTATTTATAGCACCTCTACATGACACCCTCATGCACATTTTGCTACGCTAATGTTATAGCAAACTCATGGAATTCATTGCTGCATTTGATAATTCGGAGGGATAGAAAGTCAGGCTTCCTTTAGCTTTTCCTTCTGTTCATAGACAGCATCTCCAAGAGCAATTTCCCCTCCACGTCTAAGTGTGGAGAGGCAGCTAGTGCGCATGCGTGTGCCGATTTACCCCAGCTGCAGCCTAATTACAGTGTTTCGCCTAGTGAGTATGCTCAGCCTGACTGTGCTATTCCTGACGCTAAGTCTTCATTTTGGGATACAGCGCATGCTCTCACACTAAGTGTGAAAAGCCTCTTTGCACAGCTGCTTGCATTCCGTGCCGGGTCTAAGTCCTGTTTTGTGCTGAGACACCATGCTAAAGCTGATAGTTTTTTTTCAGAGACTGTATTTCATGCTACTGAGCATGCTCAGGCACTTACTGCATCAGAGACTAGGTCCGGTAATGAACTCTTTGGCCCTGCCCCTGATGTGGGGGTCCCATATAGACCACAGGGCATCAGGTGTACTCCCAAATGGCTTGCAGAGGCCCACCCCTATGACTTGTCACCGCATTATTGATGGTCAGACGATGACTGGTGCGGTGTTTGGGTCATGACAGCCATGAGGTCATCATTGAAGTTGCGGTTCCAAATAGGACGCTAGTTATGCCACTCATGACGTGTCACTCTACTTTTGTCTCCAGGAGGTGCATTGTGGTTCACCCTGGTTTGGGACGGACCCAGGTTATAAAAGGGGCTGGAGCCAACAAGGAGGTGCGCAGTCTTCTATTATGCTCCGAAAGAGCACACCTCCATGTGTTGAACCCATTGCGGCTTTAGGCCAGAGGTAGGCAAGGATAGGGTGTCGATGCAGGCCACCACCACAGTTGGTAACGCAGAACGGTTAAGACCAGCTCCTGTCCTACCAGTCCTGCTTGTGCAGCCCAGTGGCATTAACAGGCCTGCTGCTGCTGATGCGCCTGCTGTCCACAGGTGTGCCCCTACGCACACGGTCAGCGTACTCAATGGCCCCTGTGTTGTTAACAGGGAGTTCCTGGGCTGGGTGGGCATGTGGACCCTGTGACGCTAACAGGGCTCCCAGTCTCCAGATCCGAATGGCGTCTAACTCGGTTCAGGCTACTATTAGTTTCATAGCCACACAGCTCTGTATCCTCCACCAAACCTTCCAGTTGCCAACCTCTCCTTTTCCAACTGGGAGCACGGTGGACACTGACTGCTGATGGGGATATATACCTTTCTCTTTCTTTTCTTATTATTTTCGTTATAAAGCGGTAACATAGTATATACCACCTTATCCAAATCTGCCAGTCCCACTGTAAGGGTATGTGCGCACGTTGCTTTTTACCTGCTTTTTACCTGCTTTTTTGCTGCTTTTTCTTCTGCGCTGTTTAATGCCAAAATGGATGTGTTCTTCTATTCAAGCAAAGTCTATGGGAATTTGGGTTTCTTGTTCACACTATGTTGTTCAAAATGCTGCCTTTTTGTGGCAGAACTTTGGTCAAAAACTCAGCTTTGCAGTGCAAAACCCAAATGGCAAAAACAATTGACATGTTGCTTCTTTGAAAAGCTGAGTTTTTGACCAAAGTTCTGCCTCAAAAAGGCAGCATTTTGAACAACATAGTGTGAACAAGAAACCCAAATTCCCATAGACTTTGCTTGAATAGAAGAACACATCCATTTTGGCATTAAACAGCGCAGAAGAAAAAGCAGCAAAAAAGCAGGTAAAAAGCAACGTGCACACATACCCTAACAGATGGTGTTTCTTCAGCAAATGTTACTGTTGCTTAACCACGAAATCCACGGACCAAAACTTTTTTCTCCTTTCCAACACACCTGTTCCCCTTTCCACCAGCATCTGTCCTTTTTCAACTCATTTTGGTATATGACCAAAAGTGCAACTCTGCAGGGACACCGTACTCAACGCCATCTCAGCACAGCAGCCAGCCCTCGGTCCCTCAGATGTGGACAAGTAAAAGACCATTTCCTCCTATCCATGACAAAGCGTTGAGATTCACTCTGTGCAGCACTGGTGTTTAGTGGAAAAGTAGATCTAAGATTGCGTACCACATTCTGCAGATACTCCTGTATACGTGCGTCCATTTCTATGGCAGGAATTATTTTGCCAAATTTTGTCTTGTACCGGGGATCTAACAGTGTGGCAACCCAGTATTCTGGATTACTTTGAATTCGTACAATCCGAGGGTCATGTTGTAGGTAGTGCAGCAAGAAGGCGCTCATGTGTCTTGTGCATCCAGGAGAACCAAGTCCTTGGTGTGTTGGTGGCAGAGAGGTGAGAATCATGCCTCCTTCCTCTGCCCTCTCCCCACAACCTCGCACAACCGAAATGTGAGCAAGCTCTCACTCATCTGCTGAGTCTTCCATGCCCATCGCCAGTTCGTCCTCCATTTCTTCATGGGCTCCTGCACCTTCCTCAACACTTTTTGCTGATACTATGCGCCCTTGTTAATCCCTCTCCCTCACCATGACTGCCGCATAGGTGCCGCTGACCATCTGGACCTCGTAGATCTTGTTATCCCTTCCGCATATGACTCCTCCTGTACTTCCTCCCCTTCCTCTTGTCCCAACACCTGACTCCGAATAATAATTACAGTGTGCTCTATCATGTAGATGACCAGAATTGTCACGCTGAGAATGACATTGCCAGTGCTAAACATCTTCGTCGACATTTGTAAACTGTGTAGCAGGGTGCATAGGTCCTTGATCTGACACCACTCCAGCAGCGTGATCTGCACCACCTCTGGATCAAGTTATCCCAGGCTATATGTCATAACGTATTGCAGCAGGGTTCGGTGGTGCTGCCACAAACGCTGCAACATGTGCAGATTCAAATTCCTGCGTGTGGGCACATCGCATTTCAGGCGTTTAACCACCAGACCTAAAGACTTCTGTAGCGACGAAAGTTGTTGAGCTGCTGTGTGCGCACAATGGAAGTGAGCACATAGCGAGCGTGCCCGCTGCACAAGGCCATGTAGGCCGTGATGGTGTTTTAAAAATTGCTGGAGAATTAGGTTCAACACGTGAGCCATACAAGGCACGTGTGTCACATTGCCCTGACGATGGCCCGCAGCCAGGTTTGCATCATTGCCGCACACGGCTGTTAAGTCACCAACGGAGTCCGCTCCGTCAATTTGTACTCCGGTCGCCAGGTGACAAAGTGTTCCTTTCATGAATAGTGCTGATGATGGGAGAGGAGTCGATGCCAGCGGCGCAGGTGGACGCAGGTTATGGTCACCCACTGGGCTGCATTACCTTGACAGATGCAGAATCTCTGGCTGAATGTAGCTGGTGGGTATCTCACAGATGAAATACCATCATTCAGCTACAACCAATGGGAAGACACAACACCCTTTTTTATGCCCATCCTGTCTGCAGACCACTGCCAGACATAGCTCTGCTTTTACCCCCAGTTCAGTTTTATGATTTTGTGTGCTTGTTACCTGACTACTTTTCCTGCTTGCTGTTTATGTACCTTGTTGGCCGATCCGCATTTCACCTCTGCTTGTTTTCTGATTAAGTCCTGGCCGTCCCATTCTGTTCCTGTTCCTCAATTAATGTTTTGACCCTGCCTGACTACTATTCTCTGGAACTGCAGCCTTCCACAGGTATTAATCACCTTGGGCCCTGTGCAATTCCTAATCCCTGTATAGGGGTTAAAGGGTTTCAGGGTTCTAGGGGTCCTGCTTGGTGAGTGGCTTCCCTCTAGCCTATCATTTACAGCCCATCTGAGTGTGTGTATCAAGGAAGGCGTTACACCGTGCTCTCTGCAAAAGGCCATGTGGGCCAGGATAGTGCTTTAAAAATTGCTGGACAACCAGGTTCAACACGTGAACCACACAAGGCACGTGTGTCACATTGTCACAGCGAAGGGCCGCATCCATGTTTGCATCATTGTCGCACCCGGCCTTCCCTGGCTGCTGGTTGAGTGGAGACAACCATTGATGAAACTCGGTCTCCAGAGCTAACCGTCCACAACTTCTCAGCGGTGTGACTCACATTTCCCATACATTTCAAAGTAAAACTTTGACCGCCTGATGGCATTGAGCTCTGCTGCCAGCATAGTAAGGAGGTGTGTGGTAGTCCTTGTGCGCAGTTACAAGGAAGGGTGGCCTGACCACACAGGGTTTGCGCCAAGGTAGAGGACCCACACGAGGTTGAAGAGGCAGAAGCAGTGTATTAACTTCCACATACAGAAGAAGGATTGAAACAACTCGTGGGGACGGCAAGACTTGTACAGCAGACCCTTCTCCATCTCTCCCCACAGTAACCCATTGCCCAGTCAGCGACATGTAACGCCTCTGTCCATGCTTACTGGGCCAATTATCTGTGGTGAAATGCAACCTGTCACACAGAGTTTCTCAAGGAATCAGTGATGTTTAGTGCGACATGCTGGTGTAGCGCGTGCACGCCTTTGTTGGAGAAGGAGTGGCGCCTGGGCATCGGCTCTTGGGGCACTGCGATGGGCATAAGGTCTCAAAAATCCTCGGTTAAAAAGGTTGGAAAGGCAGCATTTTGGTAGCAAACAGTTTCCAGATGCTGAAAGTCAACCTCTAAGCCATGTCATGCCCTTCTAAAAGCATGTAAAACACAGCGCTGGGACTCCAACCACAGTCTCCTTCGTTGGCACTAATTGGACCACACACACCCCACTTGATTGGCATCGGTTGAGCCCCCTTTTGAAAAAGAAAAAGATGCTTTGCATGAAGCACTCTCAAAAATATGCGTGCCTTTCCTGTCCCCTGGCTGACCCAGGGGAAGAAAAGTCCTCTGAGAGCCATGATTTGTTCATTTTGGTTCTTTTAGAAACACAGCGAGGGGACTCCAACCACAGTCTCCCTCGTTTCCACTAACTGGGCCACACACACCCCACTTGACTGGCATCGGTTGAGCCCCCTTTTGAAAAAGAAAAAGATGCTTTGCATGAAGCACTCTCAAAAATACGCGTGCCTTTCCCGTCCCCTGGCTGACCCAGGGGAAGAAGAGTCCTCTGAGAGCCATGACTTGTTCATCTTGGTTCTTTTAGAAACACAGCGAGGGGACTCCAACCACAGTCTCCCTCGTTTCCACTAACTAGGCCACACACACCCCACTTGACTGGCATCGGTTGAGCCCCCTTTTGAAAAAGAAAAAGATGCTTTGCATGAAGCACTCTCAAAAATACGCGTCCCTTTCCCGTCCCCTGGCTGACCCAGGGGAAGAAAAGTCCTCTGAGAGCCATGACTTGTTCATCTTGGTTCTTTTAGAAACACAGCGAGGGGACTCCAACCACAGTCTCCCTCGTTTCCACTAACTGGGCCACACACACCTCACTTGACTGGCATTGGTTGAGCCCCCTTTTGAAAAAGAAAAAGATGCTTTGCATGAAGCACTCTCAAAAATACGCGTGCCTTTCCCGTCCCCTGGCTGACCCAGGGGAAGAAAAGTCCTCTGAGAGCCATGACTTGTTCATCTTGGTTCTTTTAGAAACACAGCGAGGGGACTCCAACCACAGTCTCCCTCGTTTCCACTAACTGGGCCACACACACCCCACTTGACTGGCATCGGTTGAGCCCCCTTTTGAAAAAGAAAAAGATGCTTTGCATGAAGCACTCTCAAAAATACGCGTGCCTTTCCAGTCCCCTGGCTGACCCAGGGGAAGAAGAGTCCTCTGAGAGCCATGACTTGTTCATCTTGGTTCTTTTAGAAACACAGCGAGGGGACTCCAACCACAGTCTCCCTCGTTTCCACTAACTGGGCCACACACACCCCACTTGACTGGCATCGGTTGAGCCCCCTTTTGAAAAAGAAAAAGATGCTTTGCATGAAGCACTCTCAAAATACGCGTGCCTTTCCCGTCCCCTGGCTGACCCAGGGGAAGAAAAGTCCTCTGAGAGCCATGACTTGTTCATCTTGGTTCTTTTAGAAACACAGCGAGGGGACTCCAACCACAGTCTCCCTCGTTTCCACTAACTGGGCCACACACACCCCACTTGACTGGCATCGGTTGAGCCCCCTTTTGAAAAAGAAAAAGATGCTTTGCATGAAGCACTCTCAAAAATACGCGTGCCTTTCCCGTCCCCTGGCTGACCCAGGGGAAGAAAAGTCCTCTGAGAGCCATGACTTGTTCATCTTGGTTCTTTTAGAAACACAGCGAGGGGACTCCAACCACAGTCTCCCTCGTTTCCACTAACTGGGCCACACACACCCCACTTGACTGGCATCGGTTGAGCCCCCTTTTGAAAAAGAAAAAGATGCTTTGCATGAAGCACTCTCAAAAATACGCGTGCCTTTCCCGTCCCCTGGCTGACCCAGGGGAAGAAAAGTCCTCTGAGAGCCATGACTTGTTCATCTTGGTTCTTTTAGAAACACAGCGAGGGGACTCCAACCACAGTCTCCCTCGTTTCCACTAACTGGGCCACACACACCCCACTTGACTGGCATCGGTTGAGCCCCCTTTTGAAAAAGAAAAAGATGCTTTGCATGAAGCACTCTCAAAAATACGCGTGCCTTTCCCGTCCCCTGGCTGACCCAGGGGAAGAAAAGTCCTCTGAGAGCCATGACTTGTTCATCTTGGTTCTTTTAGAAACACAGCGAGGGGACTCCAACCACAGTCTCCCTCGTTTCCACTAACTGGGCCACACACACCCCACTTGACTGGCATCGGTTGAGCCCCCTTTTGAAAAAGAAAAGGATGCTTTGCATGAAGCACTCTCAAAAATACGCGTGCCTTTCCCATCCCCTGGCTGACCCAGGGGAAGAAAAGTCCTCTGAGAGCCATGACTTGTTCATCTTGGTTCTTTTAGAAACACAGCGAGGGGACTCCAACCACAGTCTCCCTCGTTTCCACTAACTGGGCCACACACACCCCACTTGACTGGCATCGGTTGAGCCCCCTTTTGAAAAAGAAAAAGATGCTTTGCATGAAGCACTCTCAAAAATACGCGTGCCTTTCCCGTCCCCTGGCTGACCCAGGGGAAGAAAAGTCCTCTGAGAGCCATGACTTGTTCATCTTGGTTCTTTTAGAAACACAGCGAGGGGACTCCAACCACAGTCTCCCTCGTTTCCACTAACTGGGCCACACACACCCCACTTGACTGGCATCGGTTGAGCCCCCTTTGGAAAAAGAAAAAGATGCTTTGCATGAAGCACTCTCAAAAATACGCGTGCCTTTCCCGTCCCCTGGCTGACCCAGGGGAAGAAAAGTCCTCTGAGAGCCATGACTTGTTCATCTTGGTTCTTTTAGAAACACAGCGAGGGGACTCCAACCACAGTCTCCCTCGTTGGCACTAATTGGGCCACACACACCCCACTTGACTGACATCAGTTGATGCCCCTTTTCAAAAAGAAAAAGATGCTTTGCATGAAGCACTCTCAAAAATACGCGTGCCTTTCCCGTCCCCTGGCTGACCCAGGGGAAGAAAAGTCCTCTGAGAGCCATGTCCACATTGTCAGTGGACAGACACGTGTGCTTATCTGCCAGCAGACCCCCAGCAGCACTGAAGACAGGTTCCGAGAGAACGCTGGCTGCAGGACACGACAAGATCCCCAAGGCGTACGTGGCGAGCTCAGGCAATTTATCCAGATTGGAAGCCTAAAATTAGCAGGGCTCAAGTTGCACAATAATGGAATCGATGTTTCCTTGCATATACTCATATATCTGTGTGTCCTCCTCTTTTTCCTTGTCCAGCTGTTTTGTTTTCGCATGAGTATATGTCCTTGTCACTTTCCCATGTGTTTGAGTTGTTTGTCACCTTTTGGACACCTTTGAGGGTGTTTTCTAGGTGTTTTTCTGTGTTTGTGATTGCCTGCCATTGTTTCCTATGCAGTTCGAGTTCGGTTCGTCGAACGTTCGATGAGCCGAACTCGAACGGGACCTCCGTTCGGCGAACCGACCTCGAGCCGAACCGGGACCAGTTCGCTCAACTCTAATCAAGACTCTGACACTCAACTACTAAATTTACGAAAGAGATTGCAAATACGAATCAATAATTCCTCAATAATGGAATAAAAGTCATTGAGTAATAAAAATCGTTTCCTATTATATAAAGTTTTTGATCAATATGTAGTATCTTCAACTAAAAAAACTTTACAACAAACTTTAATCAAGTGATACTAAATCCTTTATAACCAAAAGATCAATACTTCTACCGTTTAAGTTATAAATAGAGATGAGCAAACCTGAGGTTTGGTTTTCAAACCGAATACCAAATTTAAAAATCAAGGTTCGGGTTCAGGTTTGGATACTTTATGTGCGAACATACCTCACGCAAGCAAAACTGTGCTCAGGTACGCTTGGTGCTCAGCCCTGTGTGAGCCGCTTGCATTGTTTCAACGGCGCACACTGGGGGTAATAGCGTGATCACATGTAGTGTGCAACAAGAAAAAGGTTTGAAAAAGCCCATCCACCCTCCCCCGGAACTGATCTGCTTTTGGCTGGCTGTTTGTGAATGGAGACTCAAACTGCCAGTCATTGACTTGATCCGGGTTTTGGGAGAACCCGGAGCCTGTGGAGCTAGGTTCATTTGCTGCAGGTGAACCAAGCCTCAACGAAACTGCTCATCTCTAGTTATAAGCCTTTCAAATGGATTAATAGTAGAGTCCATAAAATATACCACAGTCCTTATAAACTAGATTTATTCTGCTTCACACTGGAATAATGCAAAGAAGAATACAATCTGATATAAATGTGTGGTGCACAGGAGACCAAGAGCATCAAATAAAAAGTTGGATCCTGGGTTTCATGGGTGGTAGTGGCCAAGTCTGGTGCCTGGCGCACACATGTAGTGGATAGAGGCACACAGTTTCTTGATGTGTGGATGTTAAAACTGCTATTTTTTTGTCCCCTCTATGTAGTGATGTTGATTGGTGACACTCCATAGTGTTAATGCATTGGAGGGAGACAGAAGACCCAGGAGACACTTTAATGTTAACATGTTAAAACAGGTGGTTCTTTACTGGTTAAAAAGCCTTAAGTTCCAAAGCCATGACGGGAGTAACATGTTCAGGTGGACACCGCTCCCCAGGCAGGCAGATAGCAACTAGAGATGAGCGAACCGGTCCCGGTTCGGCTCGAGGCCGGTTCACCGAACGGGGGTCCCGTTCGAGTTCGGTTCGTCGAACGTTCGACGAACCGAACTAGAACCAATAGGCTATAATGGGAGGCAATCACAAACACATAAAAATGCATTATAAATGTACACAAACAGTTAATAACAGAGAGTTGTAGATAGGGATGTCAAACCGCGCCACTGACTCAGCCGATCCAGGAGATTAAGGATTGATGTTGCTTTTATTCATTACACAGATCAAGTCAACGCGTTTCGGGGGTCGCAGCCCCCTTCATCAGGACAGACTGGCAAGCAAAACAAATTTGAGATTTGTTTTGCTTGCCAGTCTGTCCTGATGAAGGGGGCTGCGACCCCCGAAACGCGTTGACTTGATCTGTGTAATGAATAAAAGCAACATCAATCCATAATCTCCTGGATCGGCTGAGTCAGTGGCGCGGTTTGA
Organism: Anomaloglossus baeobatrachus; assembly: GCF_048569485.1. NCBI lineage: Eukaryota > Metazoa > Chordata > Amphibia > Anura > Aromobatidae > Anomaloglossus > Anomaloglossus baeobatrachus. Next base: position 413,829,083 of record NC_134355.1, on the reverse strand, counting down.
CATCCCTATCTACAACTCTCTGTTATCTGCCATTTTTGGGTCCGCTGCCGTGGCTTGGATTCTTAACATGCTGTTATAGGCGTTGTGACTCTCACAACCCCTATAGGTGAGTAAGTCCACCCTCCGTGTTTTTTCCCCCATTTTTCTGGGGTAAGACCCTATTGCGCTTCTCTTCCACAGTGCTTTCTTTGACAAACAGTTAATAAACATTGCCATAACACTTACCGGTCCTCGCGATCCCTTCTGCACTCTGTCTCCTGCCGCTATTCCATCCGATGATCGCTGAATCCTCCCGGTGACCTGCACTGCCAGCAGAGAAGCAGGACCTATCGTGACGTCAAAATAGCCATGTGACCAGTCACGTGGCTATTATCTCATTGGCTACAGACTGGTCACATGACTATGACACGTCATGTAGGACCTGCGAGTGCATCTCTCCGGTACACGGTGCACATATGTGTATCGCCGTGTACCGGCGACATGCTCTAGCACACGGTCGACTCCCCATTCCGTTAGGGACCGGCTGACACAGCCGGTCATTAACGGAGATCACCGTTGCCATAGCAACGCAGTTAGCGGTGACGTCACCGCTAACCGCGGCTCCGGGAGCACCGTTGCTATGGTAACGCGTCTGTCAGCGTTACCGCTGTTACCGCTAGCAGCCAGCAGTGATCACTCACGGAGTGAAGGCTGCACGCTGCTTCCCGATTGTAGTGAGCATTGTAGTTAGGATGGAGGTTCCCCAGCCCCAAGTGATGCCCCTCACTACAATCGTCACTACTACTACACTAGAAAGAAAGAAGACAGAAGAGCAGGATCGTGGAGGGCTGACAGGGGTAATAAAGATGGAGTCTCTAATGTGTCTGTGTATTTATTTCTATTAAAGTATTTTTTCTCTGTGTGGTGTCTTTTTTTAACCCTTTATTGGAGATTCTTAATGGCCGGGTCAAACGTGCCTGACATTAAGAATCTCTGGCTTAATACTGGCTGGTAAAACAAAGCCAGTATTAACTCATGATTACCCAACAAGCCACCCGGCTCCAGGGCTGTTGGAAGAGTTGGATACAGCGCCAGATGATGGCGCTTCTATGAGAGCGCCATTTTCTGGGACGGCTGCGGACTGAAATCCGCAGCAGAGGCGCCCACAAACCTCGGGCTAACCTGTGCTGCGGATTCCAATCCCCAGCTGCCTAGTTGTACCCGGCTGGACACAAAAATAGGGCGAAGCCCACGTCATTTGTTTTTTAATTATTTCATGAAATAAGTGAAATAATTAAAAAAAACGGGCTTCCCTATATTTTTGGTTCCCAGCCGGGTACAAATAGGCAACTGGGGGTTGGAGGCAGCCCGTGGCTGCCAGCTGTACCTGGCTAGCATACAAAAATATGGCGAAGCCCACGTCATTTTTTTGGTGGGCAAAAAACTTCTGCATGCAGTCCTGGATGGAGTATGCTGAGCCTTGTAGTTCTGCAGCTGCTGTCTGCTCTTCTCCATACAGACAGACAGCAGCTGCAGAACTACAAGGCTCAGCATACTCCATCCAGGACTGTATGCAGAAGTTTTTTGCCCCCTGAAAAAATTATGTGGCTTCGCCATATTTTTGTATGCTAGCCAGGTACAGCAGGCAGGTACGGCTGCCCCCAACCCCCAGTTGCCTATTTGTACCCGGCTGGGAACCAAAAATAAAGGGAAGCCCTTTTTTTATTATTTCATGAATTTCATGAAATAATTAGAAAACAAATGACGTAGGCTTTGCCCCATTTTTGTGTCCAGCCAGGTACAACTAGGCAGCTGGGATTGGAATCCGCACCACCGGTTGGCCTGAGCTTTCTGGGCCCCACTGCTGCGAATTGCAGTCTGCAGCCACCTCAGAAAATGGCATTTTCATAGAAGCGCCATCTTCTGGCGCTGTATCCAACTCTTCCAGCACCTGCCTGCTATACCTGGCTAGCATACAAAAATATGGCGAAGCTCACGTCCTTTTTTTGTAGCTTTTTGGCAAAAAAAAAAAAAAATGCTTCCCTGGATTTTCCATTGCCAGTGAAGGTAACACCAAGCAGTGGGGGTTAGCAGCCAGTAGCTGCTTGGATTACCCTTAGCTAGCAATACAAAAAATGCAGTGGGAGCTAACATATATTTTTTTTAATTATTTATTTAAATAACTAAAAATAAAATGGGCTTCCCTGTATTTTGATTGCTGGACATCACAGTGCTGTAAAAATAAATCTTTAAAAAAATGACGTAGCGCTCCGCGGTATTTTTGATTCTCAGCGCAGATAAAGCAGACAGCTATGGGTTGCCACCCCCATCTGCCTGCCGTTACCTTGGTTGGCAATCAAAATACAGGGAAGCCCATTAATTTTTTCTATTTAAAAAATAGTTAAAAAAAAAAAATTACGTTGGGTCCCCCCATTTTTGATAGCCAGCTAGGGTAAAGCAGACGGCTGTAGCCTGAAAACCACAGCTGGCAGCTTTACCGTGGTTGGGGATCCAATGTGGAGGTCCCCTCAGGCTCTTTTTTATAATTATTTTATAAATATTAATAATTACACAATAAAAGTAGGGGACCCCCCAAATTGGATCACCAGCCAAGGTAAAGCGGACAGCTGTGGTCTGGTATTCTCAGGGTGGGAAGGTCCATAGTTATTGGGCCTTCACAGCCTAAAAATAGCAGGCCGCAGGCACCCCAGACGTGGCGCATCCACTAGATGCGCCAATCCTGGCGCTTCACCCCAGCTCATCCCGTGCCCTGGTGCAGTGGCAAACGGGGTAATAAATCGGGTTGATACTAGCTGTAAAGTCACCTGAGATCAAGCCCAGCAGTTTGTGATGTCATGGCGTCTATTAGATACCCAACATCATAAACTGTCAGTACTAACAAAAACAAAAAATCGACAAAAGAAATTTATTTGAAAAAACAGTCCCCAAAACATTTCCTCTTTCACCAATTTATTGTAAGAAAAAAAATAAAGGGGTCCCACGACGACTCTGGACCGTCTAGAATATGGGGGGGAGACACTCAGGGAACGTATCCCCCATTTTCTAGGAGTGCGGACCCTTCATGTGAGGAGTGTGGGTGCAATGAATCTGCACTCACTCTCCCCGGGTCCACAGCAGCAGAGTCCATGTCGTAATGGTTGCTACCAAAGCTGCAATGCCCTGCTCATGAGGTAAGGGCATGCCTAATCAGGAGAACTACTGTAGAGGAAGCTCTGCTCACTGGTATATAGGTGCTCAGAGGTAATAATAGATAAAATTAGTGAGTAACCTCGGCACTCTATATCTCCCAGACTAAGTCAGTAAGTCACAACGGATAGTAATGCAAAATCACTCTTTATTGGTCCGTATTAAGAAATTTTTTTTTTCATAAGCATATATGTTTTTGTCCAAAACAAGTTACAAATGACGTTTCGGCCTGAGCCTTCGTCAGATTGGACTTATCTGCATGTAATCATGAAAAATGACAATAATCAGTATCACATAAGAGTGAGAGAACAATAACATAAACTCGAACAATGTAGAGGTACAATTGGGATGCAGCAAAAAAATTGCAACACAGCAAGAAATGAAACACATGATACAAATGTCATAATACAATACAAGGACAATATAGTAATGACAAATATGGGGTCAGAGTAGACTTAGACAGCTCTGGTACGAAAGAGATGTCAATCATAAAGTAACATGTGCAGTAGGTGTAGAGCTACACTATGCATGGCAGAGCTAATGGGTAGACCGACCATAGAAAAAGTAGAGAAAAAGTGGAGAAAAAGTGGAGAATAAGTGGAACATAAGAGGAGAAAAAGTGGAGAAAAAGTGGAGAAAAAGTGGAGAAAAAGTGGAGAAAAAGTGGAGATTAAGAGGAGAAAAGTGGAGAAAAAAGTGGAGAAAAAGTGGAGCATAAGTGGAGAAAAAGTGGAGAAAAAGTGGAGCATAAGAGGAGAAAAAGTGGAGAAAAAAGTGGAGAAAAAGTGGAGAAAAAGTGGAGCATAAGAGGAGAAAAAGTGGAGAAAAAGTGGAGAAAAAGTGGAGCATAAGAGGAGAAAAAGTGGAGAAAAAGTGGAGAAAAAGTGGAGCATAAGAGGAGAAAAAGTGGAGATTAAGAGGAGAAAAAGTGGAGAAAAAGTGGAGCATAAGAGGAGAAAAAGTGGAGAAAAAGTGGAGAAAAAGTGGAGAAAAAGTGGAGCATAAGAGGAGAAAAAGTGGAGAAAAAGTGGAGAAAAAGTGGAGAAAAAGTGGAGAAAAAGTGGAGCATAAGAGGAGAAAAAGTGGAGAAAAAAGTGGAGAAAAAGTGGAGAAAAAGTGGAGAAAAAGTGGAGATTAAGAGGAGAAAAAGTGGAGCATAAGAGGAGAAAAAGTGGAGAAAAAAGTGGAGAAAAAGTGGAGAAAGTGGAGAAAAAAATGGAGAAAAAGTGGAGAAAAAGTGGAGAAAAAGTGGAGAATAAGAGGAGAAAAAGTGGAGAAAAAGTGGAGAAAAAGTGGAGAATAAGAGGAGAAAAAGTGGAGAATAAGTGGAGAAAAAAATGGAGAAAAAGTGGAGAAAAAGTGGAGAAAAAGTGGAGAAAAAGTGGAGAAAAAGTGGAGCATGAGAGGAGAAAAAGTGGAGAAAAAAGTGGAGAAAAAGTGGAGAAAAAGTGGAGCATAAGAGGAGAAAAAGTGGAGAAAAAGTGGAGAAAAAGTGGAGCATAAGAGGAGAAAAAGTGGAGAAAAAGTGGAGAAAAAGTGGAGAAAAAGTGGAGCATAAGAGGAGAAAAAGTGGAGAAAAAGTGGAGAAAAAAGTGGAGAAAAAGTGGAGAAAAAGTGGAGAAAAAGTGGAGAAAAAGTGGAGAAAAAGTGGAGATTAAGAGGAGAAAAAGTGGAGAAAAAGTGGAGAAAAAGTGGAGCATAAGAGGAGAAAAAGTGGAGAAAAAAGTGGAGAAAACGTGGAGAAAACGTGGAGAAAAAGTGGAGAAAAAGTGGAGAAAAAGTGGAGCATAAGAGGAGAAAAAGTGGAGAAAAAGTGGAGAAAAAAGTGGAGAAAAAGTGGAGTAAAAGTGGAGAAAAAGTGGAGAAAAAGTAGAGAAAAAGTGGAGATTAAGAGGAGAAAAAGTGGAGAAAAAGTGGAGAAAAAGTGGAGCATAAGAGGAGAAAAAGTGGAGAAAAAAGTGGAGAAAACGTGGAGAAAACGTGGAGAAAAAGTGGAGAAAAAGTGGAGAAAAAGTGGAGAAAAAGTGGAGCATAAGAGGAGAAAAAGTGGAGAAAAAAGTGGAGAAAAAGTGGAGAAAAAGTGGAGAAAAAGTGGAGCATAAGAGGAGAAAAAGTGGAGATTAAGAGGAGAAAAAGTGGAGAAAAAGTGGAGAAAAAGTGGAGAAAAAGTGGAGCATAAGAGGAGAAAAAGTGGAGAAAAAAGTGGAGAAAAAGTGGAGAAAAAGTGGAGAAAAAGTGGAGATTAAGAGGAGAAAAAGTGGAGCATAAGAGGAGAAAAAGTGGAGAAAAAAGTGGAGAAAAAGTGGAGAAAGTGGAGAAAAAAATGGAGAAAAAGTGGAGAAAAAGTGGAGAAAAAGTGGAGAATAAGAGGAGAAAAAGTGGAGAAAAAGTGGAGAATAAGAGGAGAAAAAGTGGAGAATAAGTGGAGAAAAAAATGGAGAAAAAGTGGAGAAAAAGTGGAGAAAAAGTGGAGCATAAGAGGAGAAAAAGTGGAGAAAAAGTGGAGAAAAAGTGGAGAAAAAGTGGAGCATAAGAGGAGAAAAAGTGGAGAAAAAAGTGGAGAAAAAGTGGAGAAAAAGTGGAGCATAAGAGGAGAAAAAGTGGAGAAAAAGTGGAGAAAAAGTGGAGCATAAGAGGAGAAAAAGTGGAGAAAAAGTGGAGAAAAAGTGGAGAAAAAGTGGAGCATAAGAGGAGAAAAAGTGGAGAAAAAGTGGAGAAAAAAGTGGAGAAAAAGTGGAGAAAAAGTGGAGAAAAAGTGGAGAAAAAGTGGAGATTAAGAGGAGAAAAAGTGGAGAAATAGTGGAGAAAAAGTGGAGCATAAGAGGAGAAAAAGTGGAGAAAAAAGTGGAGAAAACGTGGAGAAAACGTGGAGAAAAAAATGGAGAAAAAGTGGAGAAAAAGTGGAGAAAAAGTGGAGAATAAGAGGAGAAAAAGTGGAGAAAAAGTGGAGAATAAGAGGAGAAAAAGTGGAGAATAAGTGGAGAAAAAAATGGAGAAAAAGTGGAGAAAAAGTGGAGAAAAAGTGGAGCATAAGAGGAGAAAAAGTGGAGAAAAAGTGGAGAAAAAGTGGAGAAAAAGTGGAGCATAAGAGGAGAAAAAGTGGAGAAAAAAGTGGAGAAAAAGTGGAGAAAAAGTGGAGCATAAGAGGAGAAAAAGTGGAGAAAAAGTGGAGAAAAAGTGGAGCATAAGAGGAGAAAAAGTGGAGAAAAAGTGGAGAAAAAGTGGAGAAAAAGTGGAGCATAAGAGGAGAAAAAGTGGAGAAAAAGTGGAGAAAAAAGTGGAGAAAAAGTGGAGAAAAAGTGGAGAAAAAGTGGAGAAAAAGTGGAGATTAAGAGGAGAAAAAGTGGAGAAATAGTGGAGAAAAAGTGGAGCATAAGAGGAGAAAAAGTGGAGAAAAAAGTGGAGAAAACGTGGAGAAAACGTGGAGAAAAAGTGGAGAAAAAGTGGAGAAAAAGTGGAGAAAAAGTGGAGCATAAGAGGAGAAAAAGTGGAGAAAAAAGTGGAGAAAACGTGGAGAAAAAGTGGAGAAAAAGTGGAGCATAAGAGGAGAAAAAGTGGAGATTAAGAGGAGAAAAAGTGGAGAAAAAGTGGAGAAAAAGTGGAGAAATGTGGAGAAAAAGTGGAGAAAAAGTGGAGCATAAGAGGAGAAAAAGTGGAGAAAAAAGTGGAGAAAAAGTGGAGAAAAAGTGGAGAAAAAGTGGAGAAAAAGTGGAGATTAAGAGGAGAAAAAGTGGAGCATAAGAGGAGAAAAAGTGGAGAAAAAAGTGGAGAAAAAGTGGAGAAAGTGGAGAAAAAAATGGAGAAAAAGTGGAGAAAAAGTGGAGAAAAAGTGGAGAATAAGAGGAGAAAAAGTGGAGAAAAAGTGGAGAATAAGAGGAGAAAAAGTGGAGAATAAGTGGAGAAAAAAATGGAGAAAAAGTGGAGAAAAAGTGGAGAGAAAGTGGAGAAAAAAATGGAGAAAAAGTGGAACACCCTTTGGTACCTTTCATGTGGCACTAAGGGGTGCTTAGCTTTGTATTTAGCCAAAAAAATGAAAAAAAAATGACATAGGGTTCCCCCTAGTTTTGTAGCCAGCTAGGGTAAAGCAGACGGCTGCAGCCTGCAGACCACAGCTGGCAACCTCACCTTGGCTGGTAATCCAAAACTGAGGGCACCCCACGCTGTTATTTTAAATTAAATAAATAATTAAAAAAAAAAAACACGTAGGGGTCCCCCAAAATTGGATCACCAGCCAAGGTAAAGCAGACAGCTGGGGCCTGATATTCTCAGACTAGGGAGGTCCATGGTTATTGGAATCTCCCCAGCCTAAAAATAGCAGGCCGCAGCCGCCCCAGAAGTGGCGCATCCATTAGATGCGCCAATCCTGGTGCTTCGCCCCAGCTCATCCCGCGCCCTGGTGCGGTGGCAAACGGGGTAATATTTGGGGTTAATACCAGATGTGTAATGTCACCTGGCATCAAGCCCTGGGGTTGGTGAGGTCAGGCGTCTATCAGATACCCGACATCACCAACCCAGTCAGTAATAAAAAAAAAATACACGACAAACACATTTTTATTTGAAAAAACACTCCCCAAAACATTCCCTCTTTAACCAATTTATTAGATTGAAAAACAAATCCAGGTCTGGTGAAATCCAAGGGGTTGCCATGACGATGCACACTGTCCCAGTCAATGAAGAGCAGGATGTTCCCCATTGGCTGGGAGAGCAGTGCAGTGACCTGAGCTAACATCAATGGGTCAGCCCAGGTCACTGCAGGGGATGACAAGTGCTGCTGTCAGCGAGGTACATTACCTGCGCTGATCTCCAGCACACTGACAGCCCCTGTCACTGAGGTCAATGACCGGCGCCTTCACATCAAGTATCGCGAGAGGTCCGTGACGTCACCGCCAGTGTCAGTCTCGGGTCGGAAGCGATAGGTGATGTGACAAGCGGCGGCCATGGAGGACAGTGACAGCGCTGAGGTCGGGATGGCGGGACTTCATCACCGCAGGTAAGCCGAGCGAGCGAGCGAGCGAGCGGGCGGGCGGGCGGGGGGGGGGTGGATGTGTGTGTGTGTGTGTTTGTGTATGTGTATGTATGTGTACATGCCGCGGGCAGGAGGGGGTGGAGCGAGCTGAGCGGGAAAGTGTGGGCTTCCTGCACGTAACTAAGATAAACATCGGGTTACTAACCAAAGCGCTTTGCTTGGATACCCGATGTTTATCTTGGTTACCAGCTTGTGGCAGGCTGCCAGCGATGGCTCCTGCTCACTGTAGCTGTAAAAAGCCCTGCTTTTTGCTGCTAGAACCGTTCTCGAACGTATCTAGAACTATCGAGCTTTTAGCAAAAAGCTCGAGTTCTAGTTCGATCTCGAACAGCCCAAAAATCACTCGAGCCGCGAACTGGAGAACCACGAACCACGAACCGCGCTCAACTCTAATAGCAACAGATGCAGGGAAACAGTCACATATGAGGCATGATGTACAGCAACAGTAGTAAGAGCCTATCTTGCTGACCAAGCTGATATATTAGAGTTGGCTTCCTCTATCTCACTGGAGTGGCATTCTTCAGCAGACAAAAAGTTCCAGTTCTCACTAATCTTCATATGTAGTAGGTTATCCTGTGTACCAATCTTCTTTATGGGAGACCCATATCCAGGACTCTACTATTTGTGCACCCACAGCTTTAATTTTGTGGTAGGCTAGGGCATTGTGCTAACCAGGTCATTCATCTGCCTAAATGCAGGAGAAAAGTGGAGTAGGGGCGGAGAGCACCAATTCCTGAAATGGGATCACACATTCTCTATAAACAATTGTGAGACAAGAAGAGGCAAAGAAAGTGTCAAAAACCGGGGATCACCAAAAAATAGAAATTTTCTTAGACACATATGCTCTGGACTAACACACAAAAACATTAAAAACATTTAAAATCCAAACCAGGAAAGTGATACCACCCGACATCCTCTAATATAAATAAGGTACACCAGAAAAAAACACCGCAAATAATGTGAGCAGTCATCCACAGCAATCAGAGTAACATATCACATGAGGCAAGGTATTGGAAATGAACAGCAATATAAAAAAATGCACGTGAATGTCATAAAAAAAATGCCCCACATATTTGCTGCCTATGCAATTGGACAACATGGTAACTTGGAACTAGCCTCCATGTCAATACTCTGCTCTTGTATATGCTTAACGGGAACCTGTCAGGTCCAATATGCACCCAGAACCACAAGCAGTTCTGGGTGCATATTGCTAATCCCTCCCTGACTGCCCCTGTATCTGGTAGCATAGATAAAGGGATCTTTAGAAAAAGTATTGCTAAAGATTTTTTATTGTATGCTAATGAGCATGGGAACTAGTCCCAAAGGCGTTGCTTACCTTGCTAGTCGGCGCCATTAGCATGTTAGTGCGCCCCTGTGGGTGTGCTAACATGCCAATCAATGCGCAGCATCAGAGGATGATCTCACTCACCTCTTCACTGCCATGGCCACCCGACGCTGGATTTTGGCTCAGTGCGCATGACCCCGGACTTCCAGTCTTGCGCACTACTTCCTCCGTAGCAGAAGGGTTCTTCTTCATTAAGAAGAAAGACTGGGGGCTAATCCCATTTTTAGATTTTCAGGAATTGAATCAGATTACCATCTGAGACTCTTATCCCTCTGATTCGGGATTTATTCAACCTGATTGTGGCAGCGAAGTGGTTCTTCAAGTTGGACATAAGTGGAGCCTATAATCTGGTCAGAATCAGAGAGGGGGCGGTGAATGGAAAACAGCTTTCAATACACCTGAGGGACATTTTGGAAGTCTGGTAATGCTATTTGGTCTCACTAATGCCCCTGCCATTTTCCAATATTTTATGAATAATATTTTTCACCATTTGGTGGGCAGGTTTGTGGTGGTTTATTTGGACGATATCTTGATTTACTCATCCGTTATGGAGACACATTAGATACAAGTAAAACAGGTATTACAGATTTGAAGACATAACAAACTGTATGCCAAACTGGAGAAGTATGTTTTTGCTGTCCAAGAGGTAGAATTTTTGGGGTACCTATTGTCATCTTTGGTTTTCGGCTGGATCCTGAGATGGTCCATGCTATACTTCACTTGGATTGTCCAGAAAACCTTAAAGCATTACAGCGCTTTCTAGGATTTACCAATTTTTTCGAAATTTATTCAGAACTAGGTCTCACTGACATGACAAAAAAAGGGACAGATTTCTCTAAATGGTCAGACTCTGCTCAGCAGGCTTTTTCCTCTTTAAAAATGTTTTTCCACAGCACCTATACTCATATGATGTTTCACAGCCTTTTATCGTGGAGGTCAATGCATCTGATGTGGAGGCTGTGTTGACACAACGTCCATCTCCTGGTTAACGGCATCCTTGTGCTTTCTTTGCCAAGAAAGTGTCCCCAGCCGAGAGAAACTATGATGTGGGTAACCTCGAGCTCCCGGCAATTAACCCCTTCAGCCCAGGGGCACTTTCCGTTTTTGCGTTTTTGTTTTTTGCTCCCCTTCTTCCGAGAGCCGTAACTTTTTTATTTTTCCGTCAATCTTGCCATATGAGGGCTTGTTTTTTGCAGGACAAGTTGTACTTTTAAATTAAACCATAAGTTTTACCATATGGTGTACTGGAAAACAGCAAAAAAATTCCAAATGCGGAAAAATTGCAAAAAAAGTGTGATGGCACAATAGTTTTTGGGATGTTTTATTCACGGTGTTCACTATATGGTAAAACTGATGTATGGGTATGATGCCTGAGGTTGGTGCGAGTTTGTAGACACCAAGCATGTATAGGTTTACTTGTATCTAAGGGGTTAAAAAAAATTCACAATTTTGTCCAATAAAAGTGGCGCCAGTTTTGCGCCATTTTCCGAAACACGTAGCGTTCTTATTTTTTGGGATCTATGGCTCAGTGATGACTTATTTTTTCCATCTCGAGCTGACGTTTATAATGGTACCATTTTTGCGCAGATGCTACGTTTTGATCGCCTGTTATTGCATTTTGCGTAAAACTTGCGGCAACCAAAAAACGTAATTTTGGCGTTTGGAATTTTTTTGCCACTACGCCGTTTACCAATCAGATTAATTGATTTTATATTTTGGTAGATCGGGCATTTCTGAACGTGGCAATAGCAAATATGTGTATATTTATTTATTTTTTAACTCTTTAATAGTGATGAGCGAGTACTAAAAAGCTCGGGTGCTCGAAGCTCGGGCCGAGCCTCCCAAGATACTCGTGTACTCGGGCCGAGCAACGAGCCCAATGTTATCCTATGGGAGACCCGAGTATTTTTGTGAAATGACCCCCCGGCAGCATGGAGAAACCCTAAAAATGGCACAAAAGTCTCAGAAGAGTGCTCAAATGACATGGCAACAGCATGGGGAAGACCCCTTGAAGCATTTATCACTAAAAAGTCACAGCTTTAGCAGTAATGCAGATCCATGTTCACATATTCATGGTTTCCATACTTTAGCATTATCAGAGTGCAAACTGTTTTTTTTGTATTTTATGTCATGTTCAGTTATGCACCTGTTCACACGTCAGGTCGAGGAGTGCAGTCAGTCTTTTTTGTCTATATGGAGAGGGTCATACCTTCTGACCGTGCACCCTTCCCCCAGTTGCCACAGGTAATCTTATCCTATATAGCAGGTTCCTACTTGCCCATACACAGGAGGTTTTTAACCTAGAGAGAGGCTTCAGCATAGCGTCAGGGACCCAGTTACGAGATATGCCGTGAAGGGGCAACTGGGCAGATATACAAATGGCCATTTATATATGCTAAATATCTCATATTTTTCTCAGATTTTCCTTAGCAGTAATGCAGATCCATGTTCACATATTCATGGTTTCCATACTTTAGCATTATCAGAGTGCAAACTGTTTTTTTTGTATTTTATGTCATGTTCAGTTATGCACCTGTTCACACGTCAGGTCGAGGAGTGCAGTCAGTCTTTTTTGTCTATATGAAGAGGGTCATACCTTCTGACCGTGCACCCTTCCCCCAGTTGCCACAGGTAATCTTATCCTATATAGCAGGTTCCTACTTGCCCATACACAGGAGGTTTTTAACCTAGAGAGAGGCTTCAGCATAGCGTCAGGGACCCAGTTACGAGATATGCCGTGAAGGGGCAACTGGGCAGATATACAAATGGCCATTTATATATGCTAAATATCTCATATTTTTCTCAGATTTTCCTGAGCAGTAATGCAGATCCATGTTCACATATTCATGGTTTCCATACTTTAGCATTATCAGAGTGCAAACTGTTTTTTTTGTATTTTATGTCATGTTCAGTTATGCACCTGTTCACACGTCAGGTCGAGGAGTGCAGTCAGTCTTTTTTGTCTATAAAAAGTCACAGCTGTGAACAATTTTGTCCGCGTTTTACGCCATTTTTACGGACTCACCAGAAAACCTTCCAAAATGACCCCAAAATGATTTTTCATGGCGGAAATGTTAAGGACACATACCCAATAGTGAGATAGAGCTGGTGTATGTTACTTTTTGAGATTAATACATGAAAGATTTTACGTGAAAACATTGTGTGGCACTCCGATGTCCCTGAGAAGAGACGTACATGAAGGCCTCTTGAGTCTAATGTGCCCATTTTGAGGAAGTGAGTCTTTGTAGTATTTTCCTTTGCCAGGGCAGTCCAAAATTGTGAGGTTCACCAATGCCCCTGCATACAGACGTGCATGAGGGCCTGTAAACCTGAAGTGCCCATTGTAAGGAAGTGGGTCTATTTCAGTATAGCCCTTTGCCAGGGCAGCCAAAAATTGGGAGGCTCCACATTGTCCCTGGATAGAGACGTGCATGAGGGCCTGTAAACCTGAAGTGCCCATTGTAAGGAAGTGGGTCTATTTCAGTATAGCCCTTTGCCAGGGCAGCCAAAAATTGGGAGGCTCCACATTGTCCCTGGATAGAGACGTGCATGATGGCCTGTAAACCTGAAGTGCCCATTGTAAGGAAGTGGGTCTATTTCAGTATAGCCCTTTGCCAGGGCAGCCAAAAATTGGGAGGCTCCACATTGTCCCTGGATAGAGACGTGCATGAGGGCCTGTAAACCTGAAGTGCCCATTGTAAGGAAGTGGGTCTATTTCAGTATAGCCCTTTGCCAGGGCAGCCAAAAATTGGGAGGCTCCACATTGTCCCTGGATAGAGACGTGCATGATGGCCTGTAAACCTGAAGTGCCCATTGTAAGGAAGTGGGTCTATTTCAGTATAGCCCTTTGCCAGGGCAGCCAAAAATTGGGAGGCTCCACATTGTCCCTGGATAGAGACGTGCATGATGGCCTGTAAACCTGAAGTGCCCATTGTAAGGAAGTGGGTCTATTTCAGTATAGCCCTTTGCCAGGGCAGCCAAAAATTGGGAGGCTCCACATTGTCCCTGGATAGAGACGTGCATGATGGCCTGTAAACCTGAAGTGCCCATTGTAAGGAAGTGGGTCTATTTCAGTATAGCCCTTTGCCAGGGCAGCCAAAAATTGGGAGGCTCCACATTGTCCCTGGATAGAGACGTGCATGAGGGCCTGTAAACCTGAAGTGCCCATTGTAAGGAAGTGGGTCTATTTCAGTATAGCCCTTTTCCAGGGCAGCCAAAAATTGGGAGGCTCCACATTGTCCCTGGATAGAGACGTGCATGAGGGCCTGTAAACCTGAAGTGCCCATTGTAAGGAAGTGGGTCTATTTCAGTATAGCCCTTTGCCAGGGCAGCCAAAAATTGGGAGGCTCCACATTGTCCCTGGATAGAGACGTGCATGATGGCCTGTAAACCTGAAGTGCCCATTGTAAGGAAGTGGGTCTATTTCAGTATAGCCCTTTGCCAGGGCAGCCAAAAATTGGGAGGCTCCACATTGTCCCTGGATAGAGACGTGCATGAGGGCCTGTAAACCTGAAGTGCCCATTTTAAGGAAGTGGGTCTATTTCAGTATAGCCCTTTGCCAGGGCAGCCAAAAATTGGGAGGCTCTACCATTGTCCCTGGATAGAGACGTGCATGATGGCCTGTAAACCTGAAGTGCCCATTGTAAGGAAGTGGGTCTATTTCAGTATAGCCCTTTGCCAGGGCAGCCAAAAATTGGGAGGCTCCACATTGTCCCTGGATAGAGACGTGCATGAGGGCCTGTAAACCTGAAGTGCCCATTGTAAGGAAGTGGGTCTATTATAGTATAGCCCTTTGCCAGGGCAGCCAAAAATTGGGAGGCTCCACATTGTCCCTGGATAGAGACGTGCATGATGGCCTGTAAACCTGAAGTGCCCATTGTAAGGAAGTGGGTCTATTTCAGTATAGCCCTTTGCCAGGGCAGCCAAAAATTGGGAGGCTCCACATTGTCCCTGGATAGAGACGTGCATGATGGCCTGTAAACCTGAAGTGCCCATTGTAAGGAAGTGGGTCTATTTCAGTATAGCCCTTTGCCAGGGCAGCCAAAAATTGGGAGGCTCCACATTGTCCCTGGATAGAGACGTGCATGATGGCCTGTAAACCTGAAGTGCCCATTGTAAGGAAGTGGGTCTATTTCAGTATAGCCCTTTGCCAGGGCAGCCAAAAATTGGGAGGCTCCACATTGTCCCTGGATAGAGACGTGCATGAGGGCCTGTAAACCTGAAGTGCCCATTGTAAGGAAGTGGGTCTATTTCAGTATAGCCCTTTTCCAGGGCAGCCAAAAATTGGGAGGCTCCACATTGTCCCTGGATAGAGACGTGCATGAGGGCCTGTAAACCTGAAGTGCCCATTGTAAGGAAGTGGGTCTATTTCAGTATAGCCCTTTGCCAGGGCAGCCAAAAATTGGGAGGCTCCACATTGTCCCTGGATAGAGACGTGCATGATGGCCTGTAAACCTGAAGTGCCCATTGTAAGGAAGTGGGTCTATTTCAGTATAGCCCTTTGCCAGGGCAGCCAAAAATTGGGAGGCTCCACATTGTCCCTGGATAGAGACGTGCATGAGGGCCTGTAAACCTGAAGTGCCCATTGTAAGGAAGTGGGTCTATTTCAGTATAGCCCTTTGCCAGGGCAGCCAAAAATTGGGAGGCTCCACATTGTCCCTGGATAGAGACGTGCATGATGGCCTGTAAACCTGAAGTGCCCATTGTAAGGAAGTGGGTCTATTTCAGTATAGCCCTTTGCCAGGGCAGCCAAAAATTGGGAGGCTCCACATTGTCCCTGGATAGAGACGTGCATGAGGGCCTGTAAACCTGAAGTGCCCATTGTAAGGAAGTGGGTCTATTTCAGTATAGCCCTTTGCCAGGGCAGCCAAAAATTGGGAGGCTCCACATTGTCCCTGGATAGAGACGTGCATGAGGGCCTGTAAACCTGAAGTGCCCATTGTAAGGAAGTGGGTCTATTTCAGTATAGCCCTTTGCCAGGGCAGCCAAAAATTGGGAGGCTCCACATTGTCCCTGGATAGAGACGTGCATGATGGCCTGTAAACCTGAAGTGCCCATTGTAAGGAAGTGGGTCTATTTCAGTATAGCCCTTTGCCAGGGCAGCCAAAAATTGGGAGGCTCCACATTGTCCCTGGATAGAGACGTGCATGAGGGCCTGTAAACCTGAAATGCCCATTGTAAGGAAGTGGGTCTATTTCAGTATAGCCCTTTGCCAGGGCAGCCAAAAATTGGGAGGCTCCACATTGTCCCTGGATAGAGACGTGCATGATGGCCTGTAAACCTGAAGTGCCCATTGTAAGGAAGTGGGTCTATTTCAGTATAGCCCTTTGCCAGGGCAGCCAAAAATTGGGAGGCTCCACATTGTCCCTGGATAGAGACGTGCATGATGGCCTGTAAACCTGAAGTGCCCATTGTAAGGAAGTGGGTCTATTTCAGTATAGCCCTTTGCCAGGGCAGCCAAAAATTGGGAGGCTCCACATTGTCCCTGGATAGAGACGTGCATGAGGGCCTGTAAACCTGAAATGCCCATTGTAAGGAAGTGGGTCTATTTCAGTATAGCCCTTTGCCAGGGCAGCCAAAAATTGGGAGGCTCCACATTGTCCCTGGATAGAGACGTGCATGAGGGCCTGTAAACCTGAAATGCCCATTGTAAGGAAGTGGGTCTATTTCAGTATAGCCCTTTGCCAGGGCAGCCAAAAATTGGGAGGCTCCACATTGTCCCTGGATAGAGACGTGCATGATGGCCTGTAAACCTGAAGTGCCCATTGTAAGGAAGTGGGTCTATTTCAGTATAGCCCTTTGCCAGGGCAGCCAAAAATTGGGAGGCTCCACATTGTCCCTGGATAGAGACGTGCATGATGGCCTGTAAACCTGAAGTGCCCATTGTAAGGAAGTGGGTCTATTTCAGTATAGCCCTTAGGCAGGGCAGCCAAAAATTGGGAGGCTCCACGTTGTCCCTGGGTAGAGACGTGCATGAGGGCCTCAAAACATTAAGTGTCCATTTTAAGGAAGTGGGTGTATTATAGTATAGCCCTTAGGCAGGGCAGCCAAAAATTGGGAGGCTCCACGTTGTCCCTGGGTAGAGACGTGCATGAGGGCCTCAAAACATTAAGTGTCCATTTTAAGGAAGTGGGTGTATTATAGTATAGCCCTTAGGCAGGGCAGCCAAAAATTGGGAGGCTCCACGTTGTCCCTGGGTAGAGACGTGCATGAGGGCCTCAAAACATTAAGTGTCCATTTTAAGGAAGTGGGTGTATTATAGTATAGCCCTTAGGCAGGGCAGCCAAAAATTGGGAGGCTCCATGTTGTCCCTGGGTAGAGACGTGCATGAGGGCCTCAAAACATTGTTCCCATTGCAAAGGAGCGGGTCTCCTGTCGTTGTAATGTCCATTCTGCAAAGAATGGGCGAAAAAATTTACCACTGGGGGTATACCTGAAACAAAGGCCTAAGTATTGCAATTTGTAACGGTCATCATCATGGTGGCGCATGAGGAGAAGGAGGAGCAGTCCAGCGATTATCCAAAGTCCAGAAGTGTGTACCCATGGGTGAGTGGAGGTACATGGCAAACTTTAAATTCCGCTCTCATTTGCTGGTGGTGTGGTGAAGTCTGGCCCAATCCAACCCTTGTTCATCTTGATCAGAGTCAGCCTGTCAGCATTTTCAGTTGACAGGCGGGTGCGTTTATCTGTAATGATTCCACCTGCGGCACTAAAAACACGCTCTGACAAAACGCTAGCAGCAGGGCAGGCCAGGACTTCCAAGGCGTAGAGAGCCAATTCATGCCACGTGTCCAGCTTGGATACCCAATAATTGTAAGGCACAGAGGAATGTCGGAGTACAGTTGTTCGATCTGCAAGGTACTCCTTCAGCATCTGGGCAAACTTAGGATTTCTTGTGGCACTACCCCGCACCTCAGGGGCTGTGGTACGTGAGGGGCTGAGAAAACTGTCCCACATCTTAAAGACTGTTCCCCTACCTCTGGCGGATTGGACTTGTGCCTCTCTCGGCTGTACGCCTCGGTTGTCCACTGATTCCTGACCTATGCCGCTAGCGTTTTGTGAGGGGAATGCTTTGCCTACTTCCGTGAGTATGGCCTTCCGGAACTGCTGCATTTTGGTTGACCTCTCCTCCACGGGAATAAGAGACAAAAAGTTCTCCTTGTAGCGTGGGTCTAACAGTGTTACCAACCAGTAATGATTGTCGGCCAAGATGTTCTTAACGCGAGGGTCACGAGACAAGCAGCTTACCATAAAGTCAGCCATGTGCGCCAGACTCTTAACAGCCAGGACTTCAGTAGCCTGACCAACAAGATGACTGAACATGCTGTCCTCCTCCTCCTCCTCCTCCTCCTCCTCCTCATCTACCCTGTCCTCTGGCCAGCCACGCTGAACCGAGGATATGACTGGTGTGCATGTCATATCCTCAATTTGGCCGGAGAGTTGCTCCATGTCTTCATCCTCCTCCTCGTCATAGTCCTCCACTGCACGTTGTGATGAGACGAGGCTGGGCTGTGTGTTATCACCCACACCCACTACTGTTTCTTGCTGCAACTCATCGCGCTCCGCCTGCAATGCATCATGTTTGTTTTTCAGCAGAGACCGTTTTAGAAGGCAGAGTAGCGGTATGGTGACGCTAATAATGGCGTCATCACCACTCACCATCTTGGTGGAGTCCTCAAAGTTTTGGAGGATGGTACATAGGTCTGACATCCATCTCCACTCCTCAGGTGTTATGTGTGGAGTTTGACCCATTTCCCGACGGCTTAGGTGATGCAGGTACTCAACAACTGCCCTCTTCTGCTCACATATCCTGACCAACATGTGCAGAGTTGAATTCCAACGCGTGGGGACATCACACACCAGTCTGTGAGCCGGAAGATGCAAACGGCGCTGAAAGCCGGCAAGGCCGGCTGAAGCAGTAGGTGACTTTCGAAAATGTGCAGACAGGCGGCGAACTTTTACCAGCAGATCAGACAGCTCTGGATATGACTTTATAAACCGCTGAACCACGAGGTTGAGCACATGGGCCACGCATGGAACATGTGTCAGCTGGCCTCGCCTCAAAGCCGCCACCAGGTTCCGGCCATTGTCACACACGACCTTTCCTGGCTTTAGGTTCAGAGGTGTGAGCCAGTGATCTGCCTGCTGTTTCAGAGCTGTCCACAGCTCTTCTGCATTGTGGGGTTTGTCACCTATGCAGATTAGCTTCAGCACAGCCTGTTGCCGCTTCGCCGAGGCAGTGCTGCAGTGCTTCCAGCTTGTGACTGGTGTGGAGGGCACAGTGGATGAGGATGCGCAGGAGGAGGAGGAGGCTGAAGAGCATGACATTCCGGAGCTGTAGAGTGTGGGTGAAACACTGACTGAGGTAGGGCCTGCAAACCTTGGTGTGGGAAGGACGTGTTCCGTCCCTCGCTCATACTGGGTCCCAGCTTCCACAATATTAACCCAGTGTGCCGTCAACGAGATGTAGCGGCCTTGCCCACAAGCACTTGTCCAAGTGTCTGTGGTTAGGTGGACCTTGGGTGAAACAGCGTTGTTCAGGGCACGTGTGATGTTTTGTGACACGTGGTTATGCAACGCGGGGACGGCACACCGGGAGAAATAGTGGCGGCTGGGGACCGAGTAACGTGGGACAGCTGCCGCCATCAGGTCACGGAATGCTTCTGTCTCCACCAGCCTAAAAGGCAACATTTCCAGCGCAAGCAGTCGCGAAATGTTAGCATTTAGAACTGTGGCATGTGGGGTGTTGGCAGTGTATTTGCGCCTGCGTTCAAAGGTTTGCTGAATGGATAACTGAACGCTGCGCTGGGACAAGGACATGCTTGATGATGGTGTTCTTTCTGCGTAGGCAACTGCAGGTGCAGGAGTGGAGGAGGCTTGTTCGCAGGCAGCATGGACAGAGGATTGGCTCGCATGCACAACCAGCGAAGACGTAGCAGTGACATCAGCAAGCACTGCTCCTCGACTCTGTTGTACTTCCCACAAAGTCGGGTGCTTGGCTGACATGTGCCTGATCATGCTGGTGGTGGTCAGGCTGCTAGTTTTGGTACCCCTGCTGATGCTGGCACGGCAGGTGTTGCAAATGGCCTTTTTTGAATCATCTGGATCCAACTTAAAAAACTGCCAGACTCGGGAAGACCTAACATTTGTACAGGCACCTTGTGTCGTCGTGTTGTTCCGGGGAACGGTTGCCTGACTTCTGCCTGGGGCCACCACCCTGCTTCTTACTGCCTGTTGTGATGCTACGCCTCCCTCCCCCTGTGCACTGCTGTCCTCGCTCTGCATATCCTCCTGCCAGGTTGGGTCAGTTACTGGATCATCCACCACGTCGTCTTCCTCTTCCGCACCCTGATCCTCCTCCTGACTTCCTGACAATTGTGTCTCATCATCGTCCACCACTTGTTGGGACACGTTGCCAACTTCGTGAGAACGTGGCTGCTCAAATATTTGGCTATCTGTACAGACGATCTCCTCATGACCCACTTCAATATGAGCTGGCGAGAGGCCAGAATGTGTGAATGGAAACGTGAACAGCTCTTCCGAGTGTCCAAGTGTGGGATCATTAATGTCCGAGGAGGACGTGTACTCAGCCTGGTGGTAGGAAGGAGGATCAGGTTCAGAAATGTGCGGTGCAGTATCACGGCTACTGACACTTGACCGTGTGGAAGACAGAGTGTTTGTGGTGGTGCCAATCTGACTGGAAGCATTATCTGCTATCCAACTAACAACCTGTTGACACTGGTCTTGGTTCAAGAGCGGTGTACTGCTGCGGTCCCCAAGAATTTGGGACAGGACGTGCGACCGACTAGATGTGGCCCTTTGTTGTGGCGAAATTAGAGCTTGCCCACGACCTCGGCCTCTGCCTGCACCACCATCACGTCCACTTCCTTGTTCCTTGCCAATGCCCTTGCGCATTTTGCAATGCTGTGCACTGCTGACGTGTATATTCACTACTTGTGCGTTATATCAAAGTTTGTGGAAATTGCACACAAGTGCACCTGTACGCTGCCACCAA
Source organism: Anomaloglossus baeobatrachus (assembly GCF_048569485.1). Lineage (NCBI taxonomy): Eukaryota > Metazoa > Chordata > Amphibia > Anura > Aromobatidae > Anomaloglossus > Anomaloglossus baeobatrachus. The sequence continues at coordinate 413,808,512 of NC_134355.1, read as the reverse complement.
CAGGCACACACGTGCGGTTTTAAAAACCAAGCACGGACGCAATAAGAACCTAACAGGTTTTTTTGGGGAGCGACAATTACAGACAAGTCAGACACTATCTGGACTGTTTTACACTGTGTACACCAGCCCCAGATATGATGAAGGCTGGTATACGGTCACCACTACCCTGCCTGCCTGCCTGCCTGTATACTGGTACAATAGTCCTGACAAGGACTCTTTTGGTCACTAGCCTGTATTCAGACCTGGCTATACCCTGCCTGTATATAGCAACAATAGTCCTGAGAAGGACTCTGCTACTGTACTCCGACCTGGCTATACCCTGCCTGCCTGTATACAACTAAAATAGTCCTGAGAAGGACTTTTGGTCACACTGTTTGCAGCCCTGCAACTGAAAAAGCTATAAAGGGCCGCAAAGCTTTCCCTGAATCAGCGACACTCTCCCTGCACTGACAGTCTGGATAGCTGTGAGCACAGCACAGCGCGCCGGCCGATATAAAGGCTCGGTCACGCTGTGCAGGCCGGCCAATCACTGCAATTCCACAACTAACAGGGCTGTGGCATTGCAGTGGTCTGCCAGCCAATCCCTGCATGAGGGCTGGCTCTCAAAAGAGCGCCAACATGCAGAAATGAAGACCACGAGTACAGCACGAGTATCGCGAGATTACTCGGTCCCCGCCGAGCATCCCGAGTACAGCGATACTCGTGCGAGTACCGAGTAGTGACAAGCATGCTCGCTCATCACTACTCTTTAACTTTCAATGGGTGGAAAGGGGGGTGATTTGAACTTTTAGGTTTTTTTTTTTTTTTTTTTTAAACTTTTTTTTTTACCTTTTTTTTTTATTTTACTAGTCCCCCTAGGGGGCTTTAGCGATCAGCAATCCGATCGCTATTATCTATCTGCTGATCACAGCTATACAGCTGTAAACAGCAGATTCAGTCACTTTGTTTTTCCCTCTGCTCTCGGCCGAGGGAAAACGAAAGTGAAACATCCTAGCTGCAGGCGTCATCACATGACCCTGTGCTACGATGGCAACCACCGATAGTCATGTGATAATGCACATGACTTCCGGTGGGGGCGGCGGTAAGTAAACAACATAGCCGCGCGCATTTAGATCTTGCTGCCAGACTTTGGCAGCAAGATTTAAGGGGTTAATGGCCGCGGGTGGAAGCGATTCCACCCGCAGCTAGCAGGCACACATGTCAGCTGTTTAAAACATCTGATATGTGTGCCGACCGCCGCCGCCTGCCCGCGGCAAGGGGCGGGGCTTAATGGGACACGCTCCATGACGGATATATCCGTCCATGGTCATGAAGGGGTTAAGTTGGCTTTTGAGGAGTAGCGCCATTGATTGCAGGGGGCATTTAATCATTTAAGTTGAATCCTCTAAGTAAAGAATTATATAAAAATTGCAAAAACTATTTGTAATAATTAACTAGGAGGTCTTAGCAAAAAATTGTCAGCGTCAGTTGGAAAAAAAATAAGTTAGATTCTACATTGTGACAACTACCTACACTTTGGATATTGTGATAATAACATTCCTTTAACCTCATACATAAAACACTGCAAACAATTTACATGGGCTGAAAAAAGATCATCAAGTTCAACCTTCCTAAGGTTATTCTTTTTAAATTAAAATCTCCATTTTCTGAAATAATGTAAATTTACATTAGGCAGTCTTTCAAACTACCTATTAAAAATGACTTGAATATGCTGAGCCAGCTTTAGAACAGAGAACATGGCAGTGGATGACACCCCCAATATATGCGGAGCTTAATGCTCTGGTCAAGTTAAAAGGAGTTGTCTAGTACTGTGCAAACTCATCGTAGCAGCAAAAATCATCTCATAAGGAAAAAAACATCATATACTTGCCTCTCAAACTGGCAACGCTTCTCTAACTACTGGGCAATATCTTCTGCAAAGCTAAAGTGAACATAATTAAAATTAAAAAAAGAGTATACTTACTAGCGGGCAAACCGCTCCTTTTCCATTGTCAGCAATGTGTCTCCCAGTGGTATCGTAACCACTGCAGCCAGACTTTCAGTATTCTGCCAGAGTGAACATACACTCTGATGGAATGGAATAGTGAAGGATACAGTTGATTTGCATTCAGTAGTTGACAGCAGTGGTTACATGAGACAACAATGTTATGACACTGCTGGAGGTATAACGCTGACATTGAAGTAGCGGAATCACTTAAGGAGATAAATATATCTCTATATATATGTTTTTAATTTATTATCCCTACTTTAGTTTATAAGAAGGGATTGGCAAGTCGTGTTCATCTCATTTAACAAAAGGGCTACCAACATCTACTTAGATGTTATGTTTAGAAATTCCATGGCTTACTTGGCTAATGGCTAGGACTGAGATTAAATTGTGATCTTCTAGATGAACATTTAATTATTTCTTTATTGATAGGACTGACTTAAAAAGTGAAGCCTATCAGGTCCCCTATGCCCTCCAACCCAGCAGCATTCATATCTATATGCCCAAATTCCCTCCCTAAGCATACCTGTATAATGCTATTCACTAAAATTAATGTTTCAAAAAAACGACTCATACACCTTGCTTTCCCTATGCTAATTAGGTTTGTGACTAGTCAAAGGAGCATTTGTTCCCCATTCTAGTCGGCCCTGTTTCCGTGTTATCACACACCTGGGAGCGTGATAACTAGAGATGAGCGATGTTCGAGGCTCGAGGTTCGCCAATTTCATGTTCAAGTAATTTTGGAGGGTGTTCCAGACGTTCGACGAACTCGAGCCTTTGCTAAAAGCTCGACAGTTCGAGTAACGTTCGAGAACGGTTTGAGCACCAAAAGCGCGACTTTTTACAGCTAGGTGTGCAGGGAGCCATCGCTGGCAGCCTGCGGTAAGCTGGTAACCAGGGTAAATATCGGGTATCCAAGCAAAGCACTTTGCTTACTAACTCGATGTTTACCCTGGCTACGTGTGCAAAAATCCCCGAAAGCCACACAGAAGCACTTCCGTGTGACTTCCGTCGGATGCTCTGCAGTCTGTGTCCCGCTCCAGCTCCAGCCCCGCGGCTGCCCGCTCAGCAGTGTCTGCAGCTGCCCGCACCATACGGTGTCTGCAGCTGCCCACACTGCAGTGACAGCAGCCGTGGGGATGACAAGCGCTGCCGTCAGGAGGTTAGTGAAGTTCTTTACCTGCGGTGATGAAGTCCTGCCCTCCCGACGTCAGCGCTGTCACTGTCCTCCATGGCTGCCGCTTGTCACATCTCCTCTCGTTGCCGTCCCAAGACTGTCACTAGCGGTGACATTACAGGCTCCCGCGATACTTGGTTGTGAAGATGGCGGTCATTGAACTCAGTGACAGCTCTGCTATCAGGAGTGCAGCGATCACCACAGGTAATGTACCTCGCTATCCTCCTGACAGCAGCACTTGTCATGCCCTGAAGTGACAGCTCTGCTATCAGGAGTCCAGCGATCACCGAAGGTAATGTACCTCACTATCCTCCTGACAGCAGCACTTGTCATGCCCTGAAGTGACAGCTCTGCTATCAGGAGTGCAGCGATCACCGCAGGTAATGTAACTCGCTATCCTCCTGACAGCAGCATTTGTCATTCCCTGCAGTGACCTGGGCTGACCTATTGATGTTAGCTCAGGTTACTACATTGCTCTCCCAGCCAATATGGAACATTCTGTTCTTCATTGACTGGGACATTGACTATGGTATGGATCGTCATGGGAACCCCTTGGATTACACCAGACCTGGATTTGTTTTTCTTTCTAATAAATTGGTGAAAGAGGGAATGTGTTGGGGAGTGTTTTTTCAAATAAAAATGTGTTTGTCATCTATTTTTTTTTATTACTGACTGGGTTGGTGATGTCGGGTATCTGATAGACGCCTGACATCACGAACCTCAGGGCTTGATGCCAGGTTACATTACACATCTGGTATTAACCCCATATATTACCCCGTTTGCCACCGCACATGGGCATGGGATGAGCTGGAGCGAAGCACCAGGACTGGCGCATCTAATGGATGCGCCACTTCTGGGGCTACTGCGACCTGCTATTTTTAGGCTGGGAAGAGTCCAATAACCATGGACCTCCCTAGTCTGAGAATATCAGACCGCAGCTGTCCGCTTTACCATGGCTGGTGATCCAATTTTTGGGGGACCCCATGTGTTTTTTTTTAAATTATTTATTTAATTTACAATAGCGTGGGGTGCCCTCAGTTTTGGATTACCAGCCAAGGTGAAGCTGCCAGCTGTGATCTGCAGGCTGCAGCCGTCTGCTTTACCCTGGCTGGCTATCAAAAATAGGGGGAACCCCACGTCGTTTTTTTTTTAAATTTATTTATTTTTTTGGCTAAATATAAGGCTAAGCACCCCTTAGTGCCACATGAAAGGCACCAAAGGGTGCAAAATTACAAAATGCAGGAGAGTGGGACATTATGTGTCTTTCTGCCATTATAATGACAGAAAAGACTGATATGAAGTGTACAAGCACAAGAAATCACCAAAGCGCTCTACGCTGTGAAAAGCAGTAGAAAATGGCACTGGAGTGAACATGTGATCGCCTCATGTAGGTTGAAGCTATGGATCCTGGGTAAATTTATGTCGTTTCCCTCCTTCAGTTTTTTTGCAGTACACAAAAAAACGGAAGGCACACGGATGGCAAACGGATGACATACGGACCGTATACGGAACGGAAATGGATGCCACACAGATGCATCCGTGAAAAAAATGGACCGTTTTTTGTGGACCGCAAAAACGGATCGGTCATGTGACTTATTCTGATCTGACGTTTTTAACCTTCGTCCGGCTGAGTAGGTACAATTAGAACTATTCCGTTTTAAAATTGCAATACATTTTTTTCCAGAAGCTGTAGAGGGCTGAAATTTCGTGACATTTCTGCAGTTTTAGTCCAGAATATATTGGCCAAATTTCAATAAAATGTCTCCACCCCCTTCCGAGATAAGGGGTCGCTGTTAACGTTGTAAAATTATGCAGCCTGACGACGGATAAACAGCACGCAGAAATAAGTGAATAGCGCCCCCCAGCATCAGAAAATCTCCGGGGTTTCAGGGGGTAGCTGAGACCCTGGAGATCATGATTCAGGACGGTTTTTCCAGTCCCTGCTCATGTGATCACCAGTATACACCGTATACCGATAATCACGTTACAGTAAATGACAGCAGCGGTAAAAAATTATTTATCTCCCATCTGGAATGAACAAACATCTCAGATGGGAGATAACTCTCCTCCCCGGTCCCCTCTGGTCCCCCGATGTCGCCAAAGTGCCCCACCGACCCCCTCCCAGAAATCCAAGATGGCCGCGCGCACAGCAGCGCGCCGGCAGCATTCACCCTACTCCTCTGATTTCTGTCGCATGTGCCATGACACATGCAACAGAAAACTCCTCCCCAGGCCCTGCCAGGTCACCCCCTATAACCCCACCAGTGTAATCCGGTGTCCCATGGTACCTGTGCAGCGTTGATCCCCCACGGCCCCCTCCTTCACAATAGATGCTGCCGCATGCACAGAGCAGCTGTCAACTCAGCTTCCTGTGTTCAGACACAGTGAGTGCGGGAACCATGCATCTGTAAGCTACTGCAATGCCCTGCTCATGAGGTAAGGAACATAGTTGATCAGGAGAGCTATACTACATTTCCAAATGGAGGTATTTGATTTTATAGTTGCCCTGCTGAACGACTACCAAACATGAGAGTCCATTATACGCCACAAGAAAACATATCTAAATAGCGAGCTCTGTTGTTTAGTATTCATTCAGCTGGATAACTGGACTTAAAGGGGTATTCCATCTCCAAGATCCTATCCCCAATATATAGTAGGTGGAATAGCAATAATATCAGCAAGTACCAATATTTGGAAATGTAGAATAGTTCTCCTGATTAGGCATGCCCTTACCTCATGAGAGCAGGGCATTGCAGCTTTGGTAGCAAGAGTTACGTCATGGACTCTGCTGCTGTGGACCCAGGGAGGGTGGGTGCAGATTCATTGATGATTCTAGATGGTCCAGAGTCGTCGTGGGACCCTGTTATATTTTTTTCCTTACAATAAATTGGTGAAAGAGGGAATGTTTTGGGGAGTGTTTTTTCAAATACATTTTTTTTTGTCTATTTTTTTGTTAGCATTGACAGTTTGTGATATCAGGTATCTGATAGATGCCATAACATCACAAACTGCTGGGCTTGATGTCAGGTGACCTTACAGCTAGTATCAACCCCATTTATTACCTCGTTTGCCACTGCACAAGGGCACAGGATGAGCTGGGGTGAAGCGCCAGGATTGGCGCATCTAATGGATGCGCCACATCTGGGGCGCCTGCGGCCTGCTATTTTTAGGCTGTGAAGGGCCAATAACTATGGACCTTCCCACCCTGAGAATACCAGACCACAGCTGTCTGCTTTACCTTGGCTGGTGATCCAATTTGGGGGGGACCCTACTTTTTTTTGTAATTATTATTTATAAGATAATTATAAAAAAAGAGCCTGGGGTGACCTCCACATTGGATCACCAACCACGGTAAAGCTGCCAGCTGTGGTTTTCAGGCTACAGCCGTCTGCTTTACCCTAGCTGGCTATCAAAAATGGGGGGACCCCACATAATTTTTTTTTTAACTATTTTTTTAAATAAACATAATTAATGGGCTTCCCTGTATTTTGATTTCCAGCCAAGGTAACGCCAGGCAGATGGGGGTGGCAACCCGTAGCTGTCTGCTTTATCTGCGCTGAGAATCAAAAATACCGCGGAGCGCTGCGTCATTTTTTTTTAATAATTTATTTTTACAGCACTGTGATGTCAGGCAATCAAAATACAGGGAAGCCCATTTTTTTTTAGTTATTTAAATAAATAATTAAAAAAAATATATATGGGCTCCCGCTGCATTTTTTGTATTGCTAGCTAAAAGTAATCCAAGCAGCTACTGGCTGCTAACCCCCTTTGCTTGGTGTTACCTTCACTGGCAATGGAAAATCCAGGGAAGCATTTTTTATTTTTTTTTGCCAAAAAACTACAAAAAAAGTGACGTGAGCTTCGCCATATTTTTGCATGCTAGCCAGGTACAGCAGGCAAGTACGGCTGCCCCCAACCCCCAGCTGCCTATTTGTACCCGGCTGGGAACTAAAAATATAGGCAAGCCCTTTTTTTAATTATTTCATGAATTTCATGAAATAATTAAAAAAAAAATGACGTGGACTTCGTCCCATTTTTGTGTCCAGCCAGGAACAACTAGACAGCTGGGGATTGGAATCTGCAGCACAGGTTAACCCGAGATTTCTGGGCCCCTCTTCTGCGAATTGTTTGCCTGCCATTGGTTTCAATGGCGCTCGAGTGCTTCGACGAACCGAACTCGAGCCTTCATAGGCTTGCTCATCTCTAGTAATAACGTAATTTCTATGAGCTGTCGCATCACTGTCAGCTCCTGGAAATATCACGCATGTACAAGGGTCATTTCGGCCACGGCAGTATGACACTGAAGCTGGATGCACACTTCCTATGCATGAGCGGAAGTTCAGAATAAGTGTGTGTGAGCCATCTTCTGAACTTCCGGTCATAGGCAGTGTGCCTAATTAAGCCAGGAAGCATTCATCCTGCTTCTAAGTCACACTGACGCGGCCAAAATGAGCCGCGTGCTTACCCGAGACTTCCAGAAGCTAGCAGTGATGCCAGATTATGGAAATTATGTTATCATGCCCACAGGGGTGTGATAACATGGAAAAAGGGCCGACTAGTCAGGGGAGCTAGCGCTCCTGCGACAGGCCTAAATAACATAAGTAAAGTAAGGTTTAAAAGTTGCTTTTTGAAACGTTCATATCAGTGAATAGCGTTATACATGGCTGGTTAGGGAGTGAATTTGGGCATACAGCCCTGAAAGCTGCTGGGTTGGAGGACAGAGAGGACCTGACAAGTTCCCTTTATTAAATTAGAAGCATCTTACTCCAAAGCACTTTAATAAAAATGGCATACGAAATGCTAGTCCTAATAAATTCCCCTCTTTATCTTGTTCTGTTCTATTTCTATAATGAATTTAAATCATTATTTAACTACTAAACAAATGTAAACCTGAAAGTGTAAATTGGGCCTCTTGGGAAGCTGAAGCATATTTTATGGAGATTGCAAGTCTCCTGTAGATGAGAACATCTGGAAGCTTTTCAATGTTGCATGTACAAATAAGTATGAAAGCGATTTCATATAATTCTCCATAGAATTTGTGATACACTTACACAGTAATTAAGGTTTAAATGCACATACATGTATTTTATAAGTATGATGTCAACTACTTTCATCATAACAAATCATGTAAATGTAATGCAGTAAAAACAACTATTAAACCACAAAAACAATGCATGGTCAATGTATAATAATTTAGTTCAGTAAAGAACTTTTTGAGTTTTTTTCCAATGGAAGATTGATGAATTTTCACATCCACAGCTTATCTCTGCAGAGTCCAATCTTCGCTGGTCTTCTACAGCTCATCCTCACACTGTTCTCTCACACGTACACCAATACTGTCCCCCCACCCTTTTTTCATGCCTTACTATTCCCTCACACTTCCCACTTATACTGTCCCCTCACACTTTCCTTACTCATACTATCACCTCTCACTTCCTCCTATACTATCTTCTAACACTTTCCCCTCATAGTGTCTTCTCACTCTTGTCCCATCTTATAATGTCACACCTTTCGCCCTCATATTTTTCCTTCACACTATTTCCTACCATAACATCTTCTCACTTTTCCCCACCCAATCAGTTCTCTCACACTTTTAACCCCCATATTATATATTATCCCTTAACAGTTTTTCTCTGTAGTGTACTATCACATTTTTCATCCCATACTGTTTCCTTACATTTTTTTCCCCATACTTTCCCCTCACACATTTCCCTTATGCTGTCACCTCAAACCTCTCACCATATTGTTCCTTAAAAGTATTCCTACCCCATACTGTTCCCTCACTTTTCTCCCTTATACAATACTCTCACACTTTTTTTCTCCTACTGTTTTCTCATACTTTTTTTCCTCTTACTCTCCCTTCACACATTTTTCCCCTAAACAGTCTCCTTACACTTCTCCTAGACTGTTCCCTTACATGTTACTTCCTATATTGTCCCTCCAGACTTTGCCTGACAAACTTTATCCTCACAATTTAGTTACTCATGTTGTCCCTCACATATTCTCTTTATATTGTCCCATCACACTTTTTCCCCATACTGAATCCTCACACTGCTTTCCCCACAATGTCTATTGAAATTCCTTATATTGTCCCTTCACTTTCCCCCTATATTGTACCATAACAGCCCCATAATGTCCTGTTACACTCATCTCCTATATTTATCTCAGAGCTATCTCTCTCATACTGTCTGTTATGCACTGACTATGGGAAGGTTTGACGTAGAGCAAGATACAGAACAAACAAGGGGTACATTGGGGGACACTTTATCAAGGGTGTGCCCTGGTGCTAGGGAAGGGGATGATGGTATACCTCCTACACTCATCTGCAGCTGCACCCTTCACTGCTAGCCAGTCTCTATACAGGTTCCGCCCCCGTTGCTGAAAAGGACACCTGAAGCTTTGAGAGACACTGTAAGTTAGTTAGTGAGCTGGCAGGTGAAGATCGCTAGTGTAGGATGCGGATACTGTGCAGAAGGACAGATTGCACAATACCCTGTGACGACCTGATAGGCCAGGGTGTCACATTCCTCTTGGTTAAACGTAGCTCGTCCCCGAGCTACAGGACACCAGAGGTTTATTTTTGTTTTAGAGCTGTAGAAGAAAAGAAACATTTTAAACATTACACACTTTTATTAACGGGTTCCATCCCACACAGGGAAGGCACTTTACTTAAACGTTACTAACTTTTTAAGAGTTCATCATCCAACAGTGGGACACAACCAGTTTCAATGATAATGGAGGGTCAACCTACTCCGTTGCAGCCCCTTCCTGCGACAGTTCAGTCCCAACGTCCCGGACTCAGTAACCCGCCACCCAAACAACCTGTTCCCCCGTGGAAACCTATGGTGGGTCCGTGACCAGGTTAAGGTCCCGGGTGTTGTATTTAGATGACTCTGGTTGGCACAGGAGGTGCAACTATGTACAATACACAAGTTTGTGTTGGTCACACCAGTCCTGTGACCATGGTCCATATTTACTTATATATATATACTTATAAAATTACAACGGAGTCCATGTACCGGATGTACACACTGAAAAGGAATCTAGTTGTTAATCAGGTAACTTCTTCGTTAATTTTCAATTATTTACTCAAACTTTCATTTCCTGATATCTATATGGAAAATAACAAACTGTGGAAAAATAATAAACGAAAACACCGATACTTAACAGTTCTATGGCATCGTAAAACTACTGGCATTATAACATTTTTCAACATTCTTCTCTGTACCTCCATGGAGGTTGACCAAAGTTTACACGAGTTGATCTCCTCAATTCTGTGTCCTCACCCCCTCCTAATGAAGTGTCTACACTCCCTACAGGTCCCTCGCTCTCTGTGCTGGGTGTAACTGGCAAAACCCTACGTGTGCGTGGCAAGGGGGCTGGTGCTACTCTAGGTACTGGAGTGGGTGCAGTGTCAGTAAGCCTTTCCTGCTCTGGTTCTACCACGGGTTGTGGGATTGTTAACACAGGGACTATTACTGCTCGATTCTGCATAGGCCAATCTTCTGGAAAATCACCCACAATGGTACGGATCACTTTTTTTTCTTCTTTCCACCACTGGAGGCTGCCCTTCTTAAAGGTTCTGGGCACTTCTTTTGATGGTCCCTAGATACCATAGCCGTTGTTCTCCCATTATCCTTCCTGATCAAACAGGTCTTCTGGTTATCAAAGTTGGATGGCTGTATCACATATGGCTCCTTTTCCCACTGATCATCCAAATTGTGTTGCTTCCTTTATCATTTTAGCACGATTTCACCAGGGGCCAAGGGGTTTGCTTGAGCTTGTTTGTTAAAGTTTCTTTCTTGTCGCTCTCGGGTTTGATCCAAACTTTCTTCAACCCACTTCTGAATCTGTTTGTACTGAGCTTGGTGACGTGAGTCCCAATCTTTTCCGTGTGCGTACGTTTCAGGGAATTCAACCCCCATCTCCAAGTCCACTGGGAGTGTTCCCGGACGCGCTCTCATCAGGTATGCTGGGGTACACTTGGTTGATCACACTGGGATGTTGTTGTAGATGTCTACCAGGTCTGGCAATTTTTCAGGCCACTAGTTCCGCACCTCTAGAGGAAGGGTCTTCAGAAGAATAATCACTAGGGGGTTCATCTTCTCACACATCCCATTTGTCTGTGCATGGTAGGGGGTAGTGCGGATCTTCTTGCAGCCGTACAGATTGCAGAACTCCTGGAAGATATCAGCTTTAAACGCAGGACCCTGGTCTGTCAAGACTCAGTCGGGATACCCATGCGGCCTACAGAAGTGGGCCTGGAAAGCCCGTGCTGCAGTACTGGCAGTTAAAACCTTACAGGTACTACCACCAGGAACCGTGAGTAGTGGTCAACCATCGTCAGCGCATACGTCTACCCACTTCTGCTGGGGGTCAACTTGACATGGTCCAGAGCCACAATCTCCAGAGGCTGCTTGGTGACAATCGGTTGGAGTGGTGCACGCTGACTGGTGCTATCTTGCCTCCTCAAGGCACAGTGACCGCAATTTCTACACCAGGCTTCTATGGAATCTCTCATTCCTATCCAGTAGAAGCAACTTCTTAGCAACATCTCCAGTTTCTTCCACCCAAAGTGCCCGGCTTCATCATGGTATGCTTCCAGCACCACTAGGATGTACAACTTGGGGACCACAAACTGGCAGATTCTCTCGTGGGTCTTGGGGTTGGTCAAGCACAGTTTACCTTGATGCAGATAAAGCCGACTCCGGTCTTGCCACAATTTCCTGGCCTCTTCTGGAGCGCCTGGTCCAAGACAGGCATCAGCTCTGGCCAGCAGTATTTTGACTAACTTAATCGCAGGATCCCAATCCTGGGCTTCTTGCCAGCCATGGTGAGGCAACGGGTTGCAGGTCATTTCCTGCTGGCGGGCACGGGATTTGGATTGTCCCTCAGGCGGAGGCTGATGGAACGCAGGTAGCTCGACTTCTTCCAGGTCATCTTCATCTCTTCCATCATTGAACAAGTGAGGCATTCTGGATAGGGCATCCGCATTTGTATTCTTATGGCCAGCCCTGTATTTGATAACAAAATCATAATTGGCTAACCGTGAAACCCATTGTTGCTCCAAGGCTCCCAGCTTTGCTGTATCTAAGTAAGTCAATGGATTATTATCGGTATACACCGTGAACTTGGCAGCAACAAGGTAGCGCTTGAATCGTTCAGTTATGGCCCAGACAAGTGTTAGGAACTCTAACTTGAAGGAGCTATAGTTTTCTGGGTTTCTCTCCGTCGGTCTTAACTTCCGGCTAGCATAAGCGATTACCTTTTCCTTGCCCTTCTGCACTTGGGATAAGATGGCTCCTAATCCCACATTACTGGCATCTGTGTACAACATGAAGGGGAGACCATAATCGGGATAAGCCAAGATTTCATCCCCGGTTAGGACAGACTTCATCCGCTTAAAAGAATCTTCTTGTTTCGCGCCTTACTTGATTGGAAGCCCCACAGATTTACTGCATACAGTCTGGCCCACCAGAAGGTCTTGTAAGGGGGCTGCCATCTGGGTGTACCTCTTGATGAACCTCCGGTAGTATCCCATCAGGCCCAAGAACTGCCGCACCTCTCTAACAGTAGTGGGCCGTGGCCAGTTCTGGATGGCTGTGATCTTTTTGGGGTCCAGTGCCACACCTTTGGCACTCACCACATGTCCCAAGTACTGCACCTTTGGTTTCAACAAGTGGCACTTGGATGGCTTGAGCTTCATTCCATACTTGGACAGAGCGTCAAATACCTCGGCCATATACTCCAAGTGTGCTTCATAGGTTATGGAGTAAACAATTACGTCATCCAGATACAGCAAGACAGTCTCAAAGTTACAGTGGCCCAAGCAGCATTCCATCAACCTCTGAAACGTCCCGGGTGCATTGCACAGCCCGAATGACATACTATTGAATTCACACAGGCCCATTGGGGTAGCGATCGCGGTCTTCTCCCAGTCCTCTTTGGCAACTGCTACCTGCCAGTACCCGCTGGTGAGTTCAAGGGTAGAAAAATAAGTAGCAGACTTCAGGACAGCTAATGATTCCTCAATGCGGGGCAAAGGGTAGGCATCCTTATGGGTAATCTTGTTAATCTGGTGGTAATCTACGCACATCCTCATAGTCCCATCCTTCTTTTCACCAACACCAAAGGGGCAGCCCAGGGACTGCAGCTATCGCAGATCACTCCTGCTTCTTTCATGCTTCTGAGCATATCATTGCCACACTGGTAATGGGCAGGTGGTATAGGCCTATACTTCTCCTTGATAGGTGGGTGAGTGCCAGTGGGTATGTGATGTTGTACCCCTTTAATCCGCCCAAAATCCAGTGGGTGCTTTCTAAAGACCTGCTCATACTCCATGACCACCCTGTAGACCCCTTGTTTATGATGTGCAGGTGTAGAGTCGGTGCCCACATGTAGCTCCTGACACCACTTCTCTACAGGACCCTGAGAATTAGCACTGGGGGGCTTGGCTATGATGGCATATCGGGGTAGTGTAACTTCCTCTTCCCCACAGTTTACCACTTGCACGGGCACTCTCCCCTTCTGGACATCGACTAACCCTCTGGCCGTAAACACAGTGGGCCAATGCTCTTCGTGTAGGGGCTCTACCACTGCCTGGTAACACTGTCCCCGGGAGCCTATAGCTGCCCTGAACCATATCAGCATTTCACTTTGTGGGGGCACTACTAGAGGGGCCACATCCATTACCCGTACACCATTTATCTTCCCTCCGGAGATATTTACCTGTTGCCGCTGCAGGAGAGCTCGGATCTCACGTTGCAGGACTCTCTGACAGCTGTTGAAGCAAAAACAACACTTCTCCCATGCAATTTTCAATGACATTTGTTCGGGTTCCGATCGCTAGGGTCATTTTGTACTACTATAAAGCCTTGTCTGGCTAATTCTACAGGGCCCACCTTTATGGTCCCCTCCTTGAACCCAATTTGAGTCACAGGTAATCCGTTGACAGCATAGATAGTCAAACTATCGTCCGGTGGCATTAAATCATCATCAAGCCAGAACTTCTTATAAAAGTACACAGGGGATAGTCGTTATCTGGGAGCTGGTATCAAGAAGCGCAGAGGTTGGAATCCCATCCAGGGTGATGGAAACAATGGACTGTCCCCCTACATACCGCTCTCTCCAGTCTGCTGGGCCTTGGCAATTTATTCCTGGGGATTGGCCCTTGGCCCCAGGGGTTGCACATTTAAAGGACGTACTGGCCGGTCTTGTTACACTTATAACAAACAGGTGGGCCATACTGGTCTCCGCTCTGTCCTCTGTATGCTGAGGTCCGCTTTCTCATCCAGGGGACATCCTCTGGGCAGTCGGTCAATTGGATCTCCCTAGATGAGGTGGTCTTTGACTTTAGCTGCATAGCTTCCAGAATCCGGGCGACATCTTTAGTTAGCTGCTGCACTTGGGTAGACAAATCAGGTGCTCCGCTCCCGGTCGTTGTTAAGGGAGTCGTCTCAGGCAGGGCCAGGGCAGCGGGTTTCACTTGCACTGGAGAGGCATCAGCTTGCCAAGCCGGAAGTGGGGAGTCAGGAGATTCTGGGGGCTGCAGGGCCTTGATTGCCCGCTCTTTTAAGGTAGCAAAGTCCAAAGCAGAATGTCCCACAGCCAGAGCTTCTTGCGGTCCTCCACCAACCCGAGGCCTTGCAGGAACTGCTCCACCAGCATCTTGTTTCCCTCCAGCTCTCCGATATCATTGGTCAGGCTCAGGGTCCGCAGCGCTGCTTGCAATTTTAAGGCGTAATCTCGGATGCTGTCTTGGGGCCGTTGCTTCCAGCTGTAAAACCTCATTCTCAGTTCCGCTTCCATGCGGGTTTGAAACGCAGCTCCCAATCTCCTAAAAATGGCGACCACTGATGTCCGATCTGCCTCAGTCCACGTCTCCACTTCCAGCTCGGCAGCAACGGTCAGCTGCTTGAGCACTACCGATGCCCGCTGTCACCCGTTCAAGGCATACATATCCAGAATATTACAGATTTTCCTCTTAAATCCTTGCAGCGCATCTGGTCGGCCGTCATACTGCGGGAGCCAGGCAGCTCTAGGTACATACAGCAGGGTTGTCGGCATTATGGGGACAACCACTTTAGGCCCTGGTGCCGCCGCTCCTGTGGCCGGAGCAGCGCCCGCTGAGCCATCATTGCCCTGATCGTGCAGAGGGAGTGCTGCCACATTTCCATCATCTGGAGGCGACATCTCTGCTCGCCCCCTTGGTCTTTTCTCAGCACTCTTTCGCACGCTGTGGCCCTCTGAGAACTTCCGGTTCCGGCCTCAGATGCAAGACGAAGGGCGGGGCTTAGGCTTTGCGCGCTTTCTCGTAGGGAACAGCATTTTGGCGCGAAAAGATGGCAAACAATGGCGGAATTGGCAGGAAAAGGATTCTTGACTCGCGGTTTTCGGCTTTCAAGGCACACGTCACCCAGGTAAGTGGGTCCTGCTTGTATCCTTTTCGTGATGCCAAGTTTTTCGAGGTGTACCGCTCCCGTGCCAGCGGCCAACCCACTCGGATCCGGAACCGCAGTGGCTCGAGGGGTCTCCAGACCCGGGGGTTCACGCGGTCACTCGAGTTTGAAAAGGGGGGTATATACAGGGGAGTTAGAAGTTCGTGATGCCACGCACGGTGCGTGGTAAGATAGGGTACCACCGCTGCTGTTGGTGGGGGAGCCCGATCGTATGGCAGGAAGGTGTTTAACCCCTCTTTGGGTAGGGGGTTTGTGCCCTTGGTGAAGGGAGGTGCCGTTGGGAAAAGGAAGGTTCATTGCGTACTCACTCAGTCAAGAATACTGACACCGACAGCTTGTAAACCAGAATTCTGAGCACCGCTGCAGCAAGGAGGGAGCACGCTTGGATCCGTGCCCTTGGTGTTGCTTGTTAGCCTGTGGCCTTTTCCGTGGCACTTTCTCACTTGATGGACCCTATAGTCTGGAACTAATCGGGTCCCGCTTACCCGTATGGCTAATGGAGTGAGCTTGCTCTCAGAGTTCACGCTTGGGATTTGGTGGACTGTACTTTGGGAGAAGTCCTATCCCCTTATTGCACTAGTACCCCGATTTTGGGGCGGGTGAGGGATGAATCTTAAAGACTTCACCCCCGACGAGTAAATTACTAGGACACCTGAAGCTACTTCCCGGCTTAGGGTCCATGTACTCCATCGTGCCCTGGCCCCTACCCGGAGATGGCTCAAGGCCGCCGGCTGTCCTCGGCAAATCCGTGCCCCTTGACCTGATCCCCTTCAACCGAGGTTCCAGCTCCTCCCAGGCCCAGACCAACGTCTGCCACCTAAGATTCTACTTGGAGCCCAGCTCCTCACCCTTCGCTCTCCACTCCCCACTGCTCTTCTTTTGACACTTTTCTCACCTCCCCTTACCAACGCCCCAAGTGGGCGGCCCTATTCCCATCAGGCCCCCAATGGTGTGTCTGGTGGGTATGGTGTAAAGTGTTCCTAGGATTTTGACTGGCTCTGATCTTAGCAACACCAAGAACAGGAATCCGTAACTAAGGAGGATGCAGGTACTGTGCAGAAGGGCAGATTGCACAATACCCTGTGTCGACCTGATAAGCCAGGGCATCACACTAGTTTTACCGCTGCACTAATACAACAAGAGGGGTAGGAAAAACAGACAGGTGAAACAACAAAAGTATAAAACCCAACTTCTCGGCTGCAGTCAGACACCAGGACTGCAGCCTACACTGGGGAAGGAAGTAGTTACCAACCTTAAGCACCTGAGGCTAGCAGTCAAAAGCTGCTAGAATGTAAAACTGTCATTAACCCTTTCAGCACCAAAGAAAAGGGAATTACATTTAATTTGAGGAGTCTCAGATGGCAAAGAGAGACTCTGGCCAAGATCCTGTCACAAGTCTCTAAATGCAGAGAGACGGCCTTGGCAGTGTCTCCTCACACTACCCCAACACTTTCCCCTCACACATTTCTCACTTCATACTGTTCCCTCTCACACTTTAATTGTTTGCTAGACATGCTGTCAGTTTAATAACCAGCTTGGAAAGTTCCAAATTCCAGTGCAAAGAAAAATGACGCCACCTGGGGAACACCTTGGAACATAGCATTCAGCCGCATTATGATGCCCCGTTGCTGGTGTCACGGGCGGGGAGGAGGGTGTCAGCACACTACGCTCACCCCTTCTGCTCGGGTCCGGCGGCTGCTGCTCAGTGGTGGCTCGAGCCGTGGGCTGGATCCCGGGGGTTTCTCGAGCGGCACTCCTCGCCCGTGAGTGAAAGGGGGTTGTTGGGTGTGGGAATTGTTTATTGTCCGTGACGCCACCCACGGTTGTGGTGATTTCACCACCGCTGCTCAATATGGGGGATCCCGGGGATGGTGATGCGGAGCAGCCAGGTGTTGTGTTGCCCCTCCGTGGGCAGGGGTTGGTGATCCCGGGGCCCGATGATGGTTTGGGAGATGCAGGGCCTGGTGGGCGCAGGGACGCGGGGGCAGCGCTGTGCCTTGCGGCACTGTGGTACTCACTCAGCCTGAGACGTTGACACAGTTTTACGGTAAACCACACGGCTGGAAAGACGGTTCCCACGGACGGTTGCACTTGCTCTCCCAGTAGGTGACGGTGATGTCCCTTTTCCTTGCACCTTTGTTTCTGTGTTGGTAGCGATGGGTTCCCACCGGAAACCCGCTCCCCGGCTTCAAGCTGGACCGGAGGAGCTCTACTCTTTGCCCGCAGGCGCTGGCCCTGAGAAACTGGTGCCTTGGCGGTGGCGGTGTCTCTCCTACACTGGTTGGGCTGTTGCCTTCAATCGGGACTTGGTTGTTGGGGGATCTACGTCCCCTTCACTGACAGATTTGGCAAATTCTGGCGACTCCAAGCCTTGCCGGGGTCCGAGAGGCCCCTGCCCTGGTGCTGACTGTCCTTCGGAACACTGCTCCAGACCGCCGGGCCACTACCCGTCCGCAGTCCTTCCAGGAACTTCCAAACGGTCCCCCTCCAGACAGTCACCGCCGTTGCTGACCTTGCTGACCTGTCCTGCACACAGCTGGACTACTTCAGGCTTTCTCTCTGTCACCACTCTTGCTTTCCTTCTTTACCACTTTACTTCCTTCTACTTTCACTTCCTTAACTCCTCTTAGCTGTTTACTCAAGCTCTCCCTGAGCTGACTGCCACTCAGCTCCTCACTCAAGCCCTGCCTGGGCTAATCTGCCTGGTTCTTCCCACCTCCAGAGCTGTGAACTCCTCGGTGGGCGGAGACAACCACCTGGCCCACCCCCTGGTGTGAATCATCAGCCTCTGGAGGAAGGCAACAAGGATTTCTGGTTAGCTTTGGTGTTCCTAACTGGGATGTAGGGTGTGGTGGTGTGTGACCTGTGTCCCCTGGCTTGCCCAGGGCGACACATTGGCTGCGCCTAAGGCAAATGTCCCACTTGCCCCCACTAGGTATGCCTCAGCTGGAGTCTCTTTAATAAATATGGTGTACAGTACTTCAGAAGGATAAAAGTTCAAATCTGTTGTACAAAATGCTTGTGTTTCTAAATTTCCCCCATGCCTTGATTAAACTACTTACAGCAAAGGAGCCATGTAGCACCATTTCATCATTTATCATCGTTGATCAAAGCCTACATTTGCCTTTCCTGTGTTAAAATAAGACTATAATCATTATCATTTTTAGGCATATTATCTGCAAATAAAACATATTAATGGCAAGACTTTTATTCCATTGAAGAATAAACCTACCATTGACAGTTAAAATGGTTGCAAATTAGGTTGTATTACTCACCTTTCCTGCTCTGGCTATCCTTCTTGTTCCTCCGCTCATTGGGTTGTTATTGTAACCAGGGACAGTCTTTTCAGGTCAAGGCCTTAAACCTATAGCCCTGCTCAAGCGTTATTACAACAACTGAGCATTAACATGTTTGGGGTCAACACTATTACTTTACATCCCTGTTACTTTCCAGTTATAGCTAGCTTTTAACTCAACTTTGCATATACCGACTCAGTTCTGCTATGCTAGTCACAAGATATATTCAGCACTGTTACATCATTCAACTCTGCTACATCGCTAGCGTGAGTATCTTGTCTCTTGACCCTCTCTGCTAAATCACTACGAGTCAGTTGGACTACTAAATTCTGCTACATCGTTGGGATTTGCCTCATCACTACAGTAATTGTCCTCATCTACTAAACTTTGCCACATCACAATAATAGGACTCCAGACACACTCAATGCTGCTATATTGTCAAGTCGTCTCTGCTGTGCCATCATCTTGAATCTGCTTCATCACTTTTCCTTCGCTAAGTCTCTGTCTTACTTGGAGTCTACACCTCTTCTCTTCCAGGTGGTGTTCAACCATTACAGCCTTCATTGCTCTCAATTGTTCACGTCGTGAATGACATGAACCAACATCTGTTGGTCTGTCTATCTCTGTCGCTGTCTGTCTGTCTCTCTGTCTCTGTCTGTCTGTCTATGTCTCTCTGTGTGTCTCTCTGTCTGACTCTATTCATGTGTGTCTCTGTCTCTATCCATGTCTATCTCTCTGTCTGTCTCTGTATCAATCTCTGTCTATCTCTCTCTATGTTTGTGTCTGTCTGTCTCTCTCTATTTCTGTGTCTGTCTGTCTCTATCTGTCTCTTTCCCCATCTGTGTCTCTTTCTCCGTCTGTGTCTCTTTCCCCATCTGTGTCTCTTTCCCCGTCTGTGTCTCTTTCCACGTCTCTTTCCCCGTCTCTTTCCTTGTCTGTGTCTCTTTCCCGGTCTCTTTCCTTGTCTGTGTCTCTTTCCTTGTCTGTGTCTCTTACCCCATCTCTTTCCTTGTCTGTGTCTCTTTTCCCGTCTCTTTACTTGTCTGTGTCTCTTTCGCTGTCTCTTTCCTTGTCTGTCTCTTTCCCCTTCTCTTTTCCCATCTCTTTCCTTGTCTGTGTCTCTTTCTTTGTCTGTGTCTCTTTCCTTGTCTGTGTCTCTTTCCTTGTCTGTGTCTCTTTCCTTGTCTGTGTCGCTTTCCCTGTCTCTGTCTCTTTCCCTGTCTCTGTCTCTTTCGCTGTTTCTTCTCCTGTCTGCCTGTCTCTTTCGCTGTCTCTCTATTTCTCTGTCTGCCTGTGTTTGTCTGTCTGCTTCTGTATGTCTCTTTGACTTGAGTTCAAGTATGGAGAACATCAGCCTTTAGTATGTGAATTACTGTGCAAATTGGCACCTCAGTGTCTGCTGTCCCCAGATGTTGCTGTGGGTCTTTTACAGTCACTCTTACCTCTTCAAGAATTTTATATATTTTTCTTTCTGCCATGTCCAGGTAATGAATCCTGTATTCCTTTTTAAATGGAATTGTGCTTTAAATAAACTTTACAAAACTCAATAGTACAGGCACAATTTTTTTTTATGTGGCCTTTGGCTTTCAATTATTTTATCCCATCAGAGATTTGGATTCACATCTACTCTGCTCAGTACTGATGTAAAATGTGATCCATGCAGCTGCTGCTTTTATATAGGAACAAGAGGAACAGAGTAAAGGCTGCTTTACACGGTACGACCGATTATGCAATTTCACAATCGATCGTACCCGCCCCCGTCCTTTTTGCGTCACAGGCAAATTGCTGCCCGTGGCGCACAAAGTCGGTAACCCCCCGTCACACGTACTTACCTCCCGTACGACCTCGCTGTGGGCGGCGAACGTCCACTTCCTGGAGTGGGAGGGACGTTTGGCGTCACAGCGACATCACACGGCCGCCGGCCAATAGAAGCGGAGGGGCGGAGATGAGCGGGATGTAAACATCCCGCCCACCTCCTTCCTTCCACATAGGTCGGCGAGAGCCGCGGGTCGCAGGTAAGCGATGTTCATCGTTCCCGGGGTGTCCCACGGAGCGGCGTGTGCTACCCCGGGAACGATAAACAATTAAATTAAACGATATTATGAAACCTAGTGACCAGTACACGACTCATGATTTGTGAGCGATACTGCGTCGCTAGGAGGTGTCACACAGGCCGGCATCGCAAGCGATGCCGGATGTGCGTCACAAAAGCCGTGACCCCGACGAGCTATCGCATGATAGATCTTCTGGTGTAAAGCAGCCTTAAGGGCTCATGCGCACGTAACTGCTGAATATTCTGCAGCGATGTGACAGCACATGTGCGCATCAAATCGCTGCAGAAACACTGCATAATGGATGCAGTTTTTCTGTATAAAAGAAGCTGATTTCATACGCTATGGCTGCTGCCGCCACCATAGACTGAATGGGAGCTGCATCCATAGCGCACGGAATAATTGACATGCTCATTTTATGAACGCACGGATTTTGGTCAAAATTTTAGCACCCAAATCGCTGCATTCATAAAATCAACGTGCGCATGTCTCATGTACAATCTTCATAGATTGTGCAGGGGACGCAGGACGCATGCATTTACGCTGCAGTGCAATATGCAGCGTAAATGCATACAATCACGCAACGTGCGCACGAGCCCTAGCTTGCACAAACAAAGACAATTTTATTAGAAAACCACAAACAGACATACGGTGAAACGTCTAAAAACAACCACAGGAGAGTGGAAAAGTGGGGAGAGGGATGATGAACAAATTGCAGGAAAACAGGTCCCATAATCATATATGATATAAGTACAAAAAAACAAGACCCAGTAATCCTCAGAAGAGGAAAAAAAATGTAAGCAAAATGAGTACAAGGGAAATATCCCATGTTACAAATGTCATAGTGGGAACAAGTTTTGAAGGAGAATATACAGTTAATCAAATAAGGAAACCATATTTACCTAAAGTGCAAAGAAGTGCAAATCGGGATTACCATCAGAGACCCCCCCACCCCAAGAAGGACTTATCTTTTGGGTTTTTTTTTTCAAGACAATGCTCTCTTCTACTAACTTTTTTCCCACTCCTTTGACAACCCAAGAATAATATTGAGCTGCAATCTCCAGCCTATGAGGAATGGGCTATTTCTCAGAACTGTGGAAAAAGCTGGAGCCTGGTTATGGCTCATTTTTGCAGCATGTCATACCTGTCAAAGATGTAGTACTAATTACTAACTAAACAGGCTTGTCATGAAAGGGTGAATAATTAGGGGACAGCGGGTGATAATTAAAGTGGTATTTTGTTTTGAATTTGGGGAAATCACTTATTATATTAGCTGAGCTGATGTATTTAAATAGTTCCTGAATAACTATTTATTGAAAACAGCAGAACACTTGTAAACTTTTTGAATAAACCTGCTATGAAATGGGGATTGAATGTTTTATTCATTACAACTTTACATTACACATGAGCAAAGCATTAACCTAGTCTAAATTCACTGGTGAATAGAAACAGTCATTTTCAGTTTCTGTTCACTGATGTTCCAGTGTTACCCTCATTGCATAGCACTGGCATGAAGATGTTCTTTAACCCCTTCACCCCTGGGCAATTTTTCGTTTTTTTTCTTTTTTTTTTATTTTACTCCCCTTCTTCTGAGAGCCATAACTTTTTTCATTTTTTTGTCAATCTTGCTATATAAGGGCTTGTTTTTGCAAGACAAGTTGTACTTTTAAGTGAAACCATATGTTTTCCATATAGTGTACTAAAAAATGGCAAAAAATTTCCAAGTGCAGAAAAATTGCAAAAAATAAGTGCGATTGCATGATTGCTTTTGGGATAATTTTTTCACCATGCTCACTATATAGTAAAACTGGTATGTCAGTATAATGCCTCAGGTCGATATGAGTTCGTTGACACCAAACATGTATTGGTTTACTTCTATCTAAGGGGTTAAAAAAAATTCAGAAGTTTGTCTAAAAAAAGTGGCACACTTTTTGTGCTATTCTCTGCGACCCGTAGTGTTCTCATTTTTAGGGATCTATGGCTTAATGATGGCTTTTTTTTTGCGTCTCGAGCTGATGTTTTTAATGGTAGCATTTTTACACAGATGTTACGCTTAGGTTGCCTGTTATTGCATTTTGCACAAAATTTGTGGCGATCAAAAAAACGTAATTTTGGCATTTGCCGCTACGCCATTTGCCAATCAGATTAATTGATTTTATGTTTTGATAGATCTGGCACTTATGAATGCAGTGATACCAAATATGTGCCTAATTTTTTTATCTTTTTAACCCTTTAATTTTCACTGTGGTGAAAAAAGGGTGATTTGTACTTTTAGGATTTTTATTTTTAAAAACTTTCTTGTTTATTTTACTAGTCCTCCTAGGGGACTATAAATATCCTCAGTCTGATTGCTCATCCATTTCTGTTAATCACAGCTACATAGCTGTGATCACCAGAAATGCTCATTTCTTGTAAAAGAGGCTGCTCTGCCGGCTGTTACAGGAAGTGAGTCATGTGAGTTACAGGAGTCATAACATGACCTTGTGCTAGCATGACAACCATCGGCTCTCTATGATCACTTCACGGCGCAGCCGATGGAGGCAAGTAAGTACACATTTACATTTAAATCACCTTGTCACATTTTGACAGCACGACTTAAGAGGTTAACAGGCACGGGTGGATCACGGATCCACCCATGCCTGTGAGGCACACATGTCAGCTGTTCAAAGCAGCAGACTTGTGCAGGAATCACTGCCGGCTCACCGCAGCAGCCGGGGGTGGTTACCGCTTGATGATTTAGGATGTACCAGTGCGTTGTCAGTTGTTAAGGTGATCATGTTACAAAAGTGCTAGAGGCATTGGATAATAGACTAACAACAATAACATTCATTACCAATAATACAAAATCCACATTTTTGTAAAGATTCCACAGTGTTTGCTTTGATGACAAATATAATTGTGATAGCAAAATAGTACAAATATGCAACCTTTTAATTATTGCTTAGGCATACCAATAACTTATACATTAGGTGTTTTTAAAATTATTATTTGCTATTAACACAGGTTGTGATATAACATATATAATATAGTGTGAGTTTTCGGTTTTATGCTTTGGTTTTTTTTCCTCCACTTCATCTGAGAGCTATACCTTTCCTATTCTTATGCCAACATAGCCATATGAAGGCTTGTTGTTTGCAGGATAATTGCTACTTTTGAAAAAAACCAATACTTTTACTGTATAACGTATTGAAAAATGGGGGAAAAATTTCTAAGTGAAGAAAATTGTGGGGAAAAAAATGCAATTCCACATTTGTTTTTAGGGTTTTAATTTTTATGGCATTTTTTGTTTGCTTAAGTTTACTTAAACTTATGATTTTCTATTTTAGTATTATGTTTATGTTTAATAGGTTGAAAAAAGATGTAGGTCCATCTAGTTTAACCTTCCTCCACCATTTCTACATTTTGTCATTAAGTCATGTTATAACCAACAATGCTGTGTGTACTGAGGAATTCATCCAGCCCTTTTTTAAAAGCTGTTATAGTATGTTATTATTATAATGATGATATGAAACTTGCATCATATTTTTTTTTTTAGTTAAGTTGAATTTTTGGGGGAAAATTTGTAAAGGAAAATGTTGCTAGTGTCACCTTTTTCTAAGAACATTTTAATTTTTTAGTCGATTTAGGTATGTGAGAATTATTTTTATATCATCTTGGGTTTTTAATTGCATTTTATTGCATTATTTTTTGCAGAGTTGTGGCAAAAATACATTTGTGGCATTTCATTTATTTTTCTCTTTACTTTTTTTAACAGTCGGTTTATTAATTTTATATTTTAATAGATCTGATTTTTATTGAAGCTGCAATGCTAAACGTTTCTTTTTATTTAAGATCTCGATTTTAAACTGGAAAAAGAGAGGTAATTAAAAAAAATAAAAATTTATTTTTACTATTTTTTTTCTTTTTTTGGTCAACCGTAGGAGACTTTAACCTATGGTTGTCCAATCCTTTACACTATAATATACAGAAATACTATTATATTGCTGTATATGCCAGAAATCATGGTCATGACATGTATATGGTTTTTCAGTAGGCCACTGGTTAACGTGGCAACCCATCGGAAGCAAAAAATCGCATTATAGGGGGGCGAGGAACAGTTAGAATAGCACGCAATCCAGACCACGTGTTGTAAATGCTGCTCTGAGAATGTCAACTATGTTGAACAGGTTAATAGTCAGAGTTCTGCTCCATTCACAGCTGTTAGAGGCAGATGATGGCTGAAATACACAGCAATCATCTGCCATAAAACCAGAGGCTCAAATTCTGATCCAACTCCATTCATCCACTGCCATCGAGTGATGTACACGAATGAAGCTCATCATTGAGGGATTAATAGGAAGTGGTCCATGACATATTGTAGCAATTCAGTGGGCAAATATTTTATGCAATGAATAACTCAGTTTAACCTTCAGTAAATACTGTAATACTTTTCTTTGGCAACCAATGTTTTACAAATCCGTGTAACGTGTGTTACAATTGCCGTAGCCGCAAGCAGCCTGCTGCGGTTCCTGCTATGCACAGGCGCCGTGTTTGGCCATGCCTTGGGTCATCCAGCTTGCTGGTTATTCCTCCACGTCTAAGTTTGGAGAGGCGGCTAGGGAGCATGCACGTGCCGATTTGCTCCAGCCAGAGCCTAAGTCCAGTGTTTCGCCTGGTGAGCATGCTCAGCCTCATAGCCTCAGAAATGGTACTAAATCTTCAGTTCAGGCTACTGAGCATGCTCCCACACTTAGTGCGAAAAGCCTCTTTGCTCATGTAATTGGACTCCGTTCTGTGTCCAAGTCCTGTGTTGTGCCTACTGAGCATGCTCAGGCTGATAGACTCATTTCTGAGACAAAGTCTGTGGTTAAGGCTACTGAGCATGCTCAGGCACTTAGTGCATCAAAAGCTAAATCCAGTAAGGACTTACCTGGGCATGTCCGTAAGGTGGCAGGCCCTGATAGGCTGGATAGCATCAGGTGTCCTAATGTTGTGGTCCCTCTGGACTGGACTGGTAGCTATAACCTGCTATACTACCAGAAGTTTCCAGTTTAAAAATGTTGAGTGATATTACTTGTTTATTTTTAGTTATTGTTTAGTTATTAATAGTTTTTGATAAAAATGGACCATTTCGTCATTGAACTGGGAATGACCCGAACTCTTGAAGTGGAATAGTTGTGCTAATACCAGAGTACAACCTTGACAAAAAGGACCCTTGTTAACACCACCAGCATGGAGAGGAAAAGGTCTCCAGAAAGATCTGCGGCAGAGGCAGCCAAGACCTGGTCACCATGGAAACCGGTAACATTCCTCCTAGGGGTTTTGGGGACCAGGACCTTTGGGTGGTGGTTGATGGGGAAGATACTCCAGTTAGCAATGTCTAAGCAATGCCTCCCCTGTGCGGTAAGAATATTTTAATGTTTTAACAAAGAAAAAAAATGTTAACCTGTGTTACCCTTTTTGCAGCCCGAGGACGTGCTGAGTTTAACCAAGGGGGAATGTAGTGCCCCTGAACCCATCAGGGCACTACTAGGTACTGCACCCTGTCAAAGATGCAGGGCCTACCCCCAGGACTCTGGAAGACTAGTGCTGGTAACATCAAAACACATAAACATCCCCAGTTTCCCGCTCCGAATCATGGGTGACTGACTAGTCCTGGACCCAATGGATGGCCACCCAAGGGTTGAGCCAGTCCAGTCCACTAGAGGACAACCAGGTGGGAGGGGGTAGAAAGACAGAGTCCGGTAGTGACAGTTGAAGGGGACGGACGTGTCTCCAGATGGGGTCATGTAGTAGGGACCTAGGTGGTGTAGGAGAGTGGTTGCCAGAGAGGGTACAGCCAGGTACACCTGGAACCAGAGCACCGATGGGGCACAGGGCCCTAAGTCAGGTGAACGCTTCAGGCTACCTGAGAAATATCTGCACAGTGAGGGGACCATCACGGACCTCGCTGACCCAAGAATCCGGGGGCACCAGCAGTAAAGATAGAGCCAGGGACTGAAACAGAACACCGACCCTACAGGGTTTGCACTGCCCGCCCTACAGATCAGAGACTGCCGACAGACAGTTGGGGCCCCCAAGACGCTCCACGCCACGGGGTTCCACCAACCAGTGAAAGGTGCCAGGGACAGAAGCCACCAGGGTACCACACCAGCACTGGTTCTAAAGGAAACCAAGGTGAACACCAGCCGTCCTTCGGGTACCAGTTACCACCTACAGTGAGTAAAAAGAACCAGTTAAACAGCAAGCCTTGTGTGGCCTACCCTTCTTTCTGTGCCTGCTCCCATCATCCACTCCCTGGGGCCTGGCCCTACTTGCAGAGGGCCTACAATCCAGGCTGCTATCACCATCAGCCCTAGTGGTAAAATACTGTGCAGCAGCGGTTCCATCACCATAACCGCAACCAGCAAATGGTGTCACAATATAAACTCTTTAATCTCCCCTGTATATAATCTCTTTAAAAAGCAAACCCCAGGGTCACTGAACCGGGCATTGGCCATTACACAACCGTGACACAGCATCCCCGTACATATACGGCCTGGGACAGAGTACCCCATAGCCCTGGGGCGAAACACTTGCAATAACCAAAAATAAAAGGAAACATTTATCCAACCTACTACACTTAGTTTCTAGAGCTTCTGCTAGAATAAATTCTAAAAACATTTTATCGGAAGACATTATATCAAAGATGTGAATATCCAATAGTTATAGGTTTAATGCATGAAACACTAATGTGTAATGTCTAACAGATCAAGATCCAGCACCCTAGATTCTAATGGACAGTATGTGGGTTTTTTTAAAATTAACTGTCCTTTTGGCATCTGTCAAATTAAACACCTGTTCACTTTCCATCTGTATCTGCCGCCATGACTGCAGGGCATTTAAGTCTTTAAATCGTAGTGAGGAATAAGCATTGGAATCACAATGTGTGGTATCAATGGATGTGAAATCATGTAATGAATTTGTAAAAACATACTGAGTCCTGACTGTAAGTAGTAGAGCAAATTTATTGACATCCTTGATGGTATTAAATAGGTCAAAATTCTGACTGGGTGCTGTCTTTGGATCTGTTTCAAACTCTAATTGAACATAAGCTCAAAATTTTGAAATATCAAAGCAGAATCAAACTATTTAAAAAAAATTAAGCAAGAAACAATAAAAAAAATAATTATTTACAACATAACTGTAACCTTACCACCATTCACCAGACTGATAACATGAGGTGATGGTTGTGGATTAATGGCACAACAATTACATACATAGTTACATAGTTACTTAGGTTGAAAAAAGACCTAGCTCCATCTAGTTCAACCTTCCTCCACCATGAGCACCAGGATCTCATCACAATATCTGTATGTGTTCTAAACGGTATCAATAAAATGCACCTGAGTTTGTTGTCCATAATATACGCCTGCCTATACCCTAATGCCACTACCACCACGGGCCACTCAATTCACAATGTTGACTTCAGCAAACCACTTACCCACACAATGCCATACATGTAGTCTGCCATATGCCCAGTACAATGAAAACTGGGATTCATCCATGAAGAGAACGCCTCTCCAACTTGCAAGACACCATTGAATGTGAGCATTTGCCCACTCATGCTGTTCATGACGATAAACTGCAGTCAGCTGGAGACCCCCAATGAGGACGACAAGCATGTAGGTGAGCTTCCCTAGGATGGTTTCTGACAGTTCGTGCAGAAATTCTTTAGTTATGAAAAACAGTTGTTGCAGAGGCTGTCCAGGAGGCTGATCTCAGATGATCTTGGAGGTGAAGATGCTGGATGTTCATGTTCTTGGTAGGTGTGGTTTCACATGGTCTGCTGTTTCGAGGCCAATTGGATGTACTGCCAAATTCTCTGAAACGTGTTTGGAGATGACTTATGGTGGAGAAATTAACATTCAATCCACAGGCAACAGCTCTGGTGGACATTCCTGCAGTAAGCATGCAAACTGCACTCGCCCTCAAAATTCAGGACCTTTGTGGCATTGTGCTGTGTGATAAAACTGCACACTTTAGTGTGGCCTTTTATTGTGGTGAGCCTAAGCAATAATCATGCCGTCTAATAGGCATCTTGGTATGCCACATCTATGAGGTGGATGGATCTCAGCAAAGAAGAAGTGCTCACTAAAACAGATTTAGACAAATTTGTGAACAATATTTGAGAGAGAAAAAAGCCTTTTGCATACATAGAAAAAGTCTTAGATCTTTGAGTTCAGCTCACGAAAAACAGGAGCAAAACAAAAATGATTGCATTTATATTTTTGTCTAGTGTATAATACGACAGTATTTGTTTGGAATACATACAGTTAGGTCCAGAAATATTTGGACAGTGACACAAGTTTTGTTATTTTAGCTGTTTACAAAAACATGTTCAGAAATACAATTATATATATAATATGGGCTGAAAGTGCACACTCCCAGCTGCAATATGAGAGTTTTCACATCCAAATCGGAGAAAGGGTTTAGGAATCATAGCTCTGTAATGCATAGCCTCCTCTTTTTCAAGGGACCAAAAGTAATTGGACAAGGGACTCTAAGGGCTGCAATTAACTCTGAAGGCGTCTCCCTCGCTAACCTGTAATCAATGAAGTAGTTAAAAGGTCTGGGGTTGATTACAGGTGTGTGGTTTTGCATTTGGAAGCTGTTGCTGTGACCAGACAACATGCGGTCTAAGGAACTCTCAATTGAGGTGAAGCAGAACATCCTGAAGCTGAAGAAAAAGAAAAAATCCATCAGAGAGATAGCAGACATGCTTGGAGTAGCAAAATCAACAGTCGGGTACATTCTGAGAAAAAAGGAATTGACTGGTGAGCTTGGGAACTAAAAAAGGCCTGGGTGTCCACGGATGACAACAGTGGTGGATGATCGCCGCATACTTTCTTTGGGGAAGAAGAACCCGTTCACAACATCAACTGAAGTCCAGAACACTCTCAGTGAAGTAGGTGTATCTGTCTCTAAGTCAACAGTAAAGAGAAGACTCCATGAAAGTAAATACAAAGGGTTCACATCTAGATGCAAACCATTCATCAATTCCAAAAATAGACAGGCCAGAGTTAAATTTGCTGAAAAACACCTCATGAAGCCAGCTCAGTTCTGGAAAAGTTATCTATGGACAGATGAGACCAAGATCAACCTGTACCAGAATGATGGGAAGAAAAAAGTTTGGAGAAGAAAGGGAACGGCACATGATCCAAGGCACACCACATCCTCTGTAAAACATGGTGGAGGCAACGTGATGGCATGGGCATGCATGGCTTTCAATGGCACTGGGTCACTTGTGTTTATTGATGACATAACAGCAGACAAGAGTTGCCGGATGAATTCTGAAGTGTACCGGGATATACTTTCAGCCCAGATTCAGCCAAATGCCGCAAAGTTGATCGGACGGCGCTTCATAGTACAGATGGACAATGACCCCAAGCATACAGCCAAAGCTACCCAGGAGTTCATGAGTGCAAAAAAGTGGAACATTCTGCAATGGCCAAGTCAATCACCAGATCTTAACCCAATTGAGCATGCATTTCACTTGCTCAAATCCAGACTTAAGACGGAAAGACCCACAAACAAGCAAGACCTGAAGGCGGCGGCTGTAAAGGCCTGGCAAAGCATTAAGAAGGAGGAAACCCAGCGTTTGGTGATGTCCATGGGTTCCAGACTTAAGGAAGTGATTGCCTCCAGAGGATTCGCAACAAAATATTGAAAATAACAATTTTTTTTTTGGGTTTGGTTTATTTGTCCAATTACTTTTGACCTCCTAAAATGTGGAGTGTTTGTAAAGAAATGTGTACAATTCCTACAATTTCTATCAGATATTTTTGTTCAAACCTTCAAATTAAACGTTACAATCTGCACTTGAATTCTGTTGTAGAGGTTTCATTTCCAATCCAATGTGGTGGCATGCAGAGCCCAACTCGCGAAAATTGTGTCACTGTCCAAATATTTCTGGACCTAACTGTATGCAGTACATACTTCATTGCAGGGGTGGTCATGAATTCAGATAGCTCTGGAACCTTGCTGTAATATCTGTGCTAGTTTCTGCTTTGGCCACTAAGCAGCGCCACACTGTTGCTGCAGGTGATACTTGATATAATACTGATCCTATTTTATTCCTGGGACTTGTGGCTTTGTCCAGTTTGGAAGCAATGGGGTTAATATTGTTGTTTTGATATCTATCTATCTATCTATCAGAACTGGATGGGGCTGTTCTATATAGACCCCAGAGAGCTAGCTCCCTCTGCTGGTAAATAAAGTTCCTATCCTGGTTTTTGCCTTGGTCCTTAGCTCCTATATTTGACCTGATTTTCCGATTCATTAACCTCAGTTTTACATTTGACTACCCAATATTGTTTGATTCTGTTCCTGATGTGACCTCCTGGAGAGGGAAAGTGTGAGATCGTGAGAGTGGGAGAGGGCGAGAGTGGAAGAGTGGGAGAGCATGAGAGAAGGAGAAAGACTTGGCTACTATCCAGGGTAACACCGGGTACTACAGCTACAAGTATAAACTAAAATAAAAAAGTGTACATTTATTATCGCCACATCCGTTACAACCCAAGCTATAAAACTGTACTATAACTGATGCAATAAATGGCATTTAAAAAAATTAAAATAAATAAATAATGTTGTAAAAAGTGATCCAAAGGTGTATAGGAAAAAAAACTTGGTATCAATAAAAATGTCACTTTGTCCTGCAATGAATGTGGCCCCCCCAAGTTCTTTTTTTTTCTATGTGTAGCCCATATACCCAACTGAGTTTGAGACCCCTGATCTAGATGCAAAATCTGTGGTCCAGCTAAAAATTGCTATTGCATCATCTAAAAGGGAACCTTCCAGGTCCAATATGCACCCAGAATCATGAGCAGTTCTGGGTGCATATTGCTAATCCCTGCCTAACTGTCCCTGTATACACTATCATAGATAAAGGCATTTTTAGAAAAAAAGTATTTCTAAATATCTTTAATCGTATGCTGACAAGTAAGTGGACTAGTCCCTGGGCGTTAGTTCCCCTGGCTAGTCGGCACCATTAGCATGTTAGTATGCCCCGTGGGTGTTCTAA
Source organism: Anomaloglossus baeobatrachus (assembly GCF_048569485.1). Classification (NCBI taxonomy): domain Eukaryota; kingdom Metazoa; phylum Chordata; class Amphibia; order Anura; family Aromobatidae; genus Anomaloglossus; species Anomaloglossus baeobatrachus. Next base: position 413,776,502 of record NC_134355.1, on the reverse strand, counting down.
CACGCTAATGAATATGCAGCATCACAGGATGATCTCACTCACCTCTCCGCTACCATCGCCACCCGACACAGGATTTTGGCTCAGTGCGCAAGACCCTGGAGTTGTGGTCATGCTCACTACTTCATTTTGAAGCCAGGACGTGTACACCCGGCTTTATAGTGTGCATGACCGAAACCCTGGGGTCATGCGCACTGAGACGAAATCCACAAGGGACTAGTCCCCTCTCTCATTAGCATACGATTAAATATATTTAGAAATACTTCTTCTAAAGATCTCTTTATCTATGCTAGTGTATACAGGGACGGTTAAGCAGGGTTTGTAATATGCACCCAGAACTGTTCGTGGTTCTGGGTGCATATTGGACCTAACAGGTTCCCTTTAATAGTGCAAAATCTGTGGTCCAGCTCAAAATCAACCTTAGAGTATCTAAATAATACAAAATCTATGATCCAGCTAAAAAATTTTATTTCATCATCTAAATCGTGCAAAATCTGTGATCCATCCAAAAATTGCCATTTAATCATCTAAATAGTGGCAATTGTGTGGTACAGCTAAAATTGCTATTTCATCATCCTAAATAATGAAAAATCTGTGATCTAGCTACTGATTACTATTTCAGCATCTAAATAGTGAAAAATCAGTGGTTCAGTTAAAAATTCCTTGCATGATCTAAACAGTACAAAAATCTGGTGCTCAGCCAAAAATTGACATTTCATCATCTAAATAGTAGTAATTGTGTGGTCAAACCAAAAATTGCTATTTCATCGTCTAAATAGGGCAAAATCTGTGGTCCAGATCAAAATTGCTATTTCATCACTTAAACAGAGATGGTAAAATCTGTGGTCCAGCCACAAATGGCCTTGTCATCATCTAAATAGAGATTGCTACTTCTGTGGTCCTGCCGGTGATTGATATTTCACATCTAAATTCTGATTAGAGATGAGCGAAACTCTAGAGGCTTGAGTTCGGTTCGGTTCGTCGAACGGAGGCCGCGTTCGAGTTCGGTTTGGCGAGCCGTTCGACGAACCTCTCGAACCCCATTGAAACCGATGGGAGGCAAACACAAACACATAAAAACACATAATAAATATACACATACAGTTAAAAAACATTGCCATAACACTTACCTGTCCCCGCGATGCATCCTGCACTCTGTCTCCCGCCGCTTTTCCTTCCGATAATTGCTGCGTCCTCCCGGTAACCAGCACCAGCATAGAGCCTATCGTGACGTCAAAATAGCGATGTGACCAGTCACGTGTCTATTATCTCATTGGCTACAGACTGGTCACATGGCTTTGACGTCATGCTAGGTCCTGTCAGTACATCTCTCCAGTACGCGTTGATCGTTTGTGTATCTCCGTGTATCGGCGACATGCTCTGGCACACGGTCGACTCCCCGTTCTGCTTCCCCGTTCCGTTATACACTGGCTGCCACAGCCGGTCAATAACTGAGATCACCGTTGCAATAGCAATGCGCCTGTCAGCGGTGGTGTCACCGCTTACTGGCAGCAGCTTCTGGTCACTCACGGAGTGAAAAGACTGCACGGGAACAGGAGCGTCTTCTTCCCATGCAGTGCTGTCTGATGTAGCAGAGCTGCATGGGTTGAAGGAGAAAGAAGACAGAAGAGTAGGATCGTGGAGAGATAAGAGGGAGTAATAAACATGTTAAACTCTCTAAGTGTGTCTGTGTATTTATTTCTATTAAAGTATTTTTTCTCTATGGGGTGTCTTTTTTTTTTTAACCCTTTATTGGAGATTCTTAATGGCTGGGTCAAACTTGCCTGACATTAAGAATCTCTGACTTAATACTAGCTAGTAAAACAAAGCTAGCATTAACTCATAATTACCCAGCAAGCCACCCGGCTCCAGGGCTTTTGAAGAGTTGGATACAGCGCCAGATGATGGCGCTTCTATGAAAGCGCCATTTTCTGGGTCGGCTACGGATTGCAATTCGCAGCAGAGGGGCCCAGAAAGCTCGGGCTAACCTGTGCTGCGGATTCCAAATCCCAGCTGCCTAGTTGTACCTGGCTGGACACAAAAATGGCGCGAACCTCATGTCGATTTTTTTTTTAATTATTTCATGAAATTCATAAAATAATTAAAAAAAAGGGCTTCCCTATTTTTTTTGTTCCCAGACGGGTACAAATAGACAGCTGGGGGTTGGGGGCAACCGTACCTGCCTGCTGTACCTGGCTAGCATACAAAAATATGGCGAAGCTCATGTCATTTTTTTGGTGGGCAAAAAACTCCTGCATACAGTCCTGGATGGAGAATTATGAGCCTTGTAGTTCTGCAGCTCCTGTCTGCTCTCCTGCATACACTAGTGAATGGAGCATGCTGAGCCTTGTCGTTCTGCAGCTGCTGTCTGCTCTCCTCCATACAAACAGACAGCAGCTGCAGAACTACAAGGCTCAGCATACTCCATCCAGGACTGTATGCAGGAGTTTTTTGCCCCCCAAAAAAATTATTTGGGCTTCGCCATGTTTTTTTATGCTAGCCAGGTACAGCAGGCACCTACGGGCTGCCCCCAACCCCCAGCTGCCTATTTGTACCCGGCTGGGAACCAAAAATATACGTAAGCCCATTTTCTTTAATTATTTCACTTATTACATGAAATAATTAAAAAACAAATGACGTGGGCTTCGCCATATTTTTGTGTCCAGCCAGGTACAACTAGGCAGCTGGGGATTGGAATCCACAGCACAGGTTGGCCTGAGCTTTCTGGGCCCCTCTGCTGCGATTTGCAGTCCGCAGCCTCCCCAGAAAAGGGCGCTTTCATAGAAGCGCCATCTTCTGGCGCTGTACCATGGCGCTCCCCATCCTGACAATACCAGCCTCCAGCCGTGCGGCTTTATCCTGGCTTGTATTTTTTTTTTATTTATTTATTCATTTTACTGCACGATATAATTAAAAATAAAAAAATAAAAATCTTTACCGGGACGAGAACTCGTGACCTAATGCTTCAGAGGGGAGCTCTTTGTCCACTGAGCTATTGCCTCTATTGATGAAGATAGGCAGATTTTGTAATCTTGAAGCCTACAGTGCTGAGTGAAGTCTCTGCTGACAGCACGATTCACTTGATTGCTATGTGGAGCTGATCAGAGCACTTGTGTTCTGTAGCAGAGCTAACAGTGTCGTGTGGATTACGTCGGACCTGGAGGGGTATTTGGTGATTAATAAAGGGGTGAAACAGGGTGTTTTTTTGTCTTTTATTCCAAATAAAGGATTTTTCGCGGTGTGTTTATTTACTTTCACTTTCAGGTTGATCATAGAAGGTGTCTCGGGGAGATGCCTGGCATGATCAACCCCGTTATTACCCCGATTGCCAAGGCACCAGGGCAATTCGGGATGAGCTGGGTAGAGTCCGGGACTGTCGCATCTAATGAATGCGGCTATTCCGGCCGGCTGCTGGGTGATATTGTTAGGCTGGAGGGCTCCCCATACCGTGGCGCTCTCCATCCTGACAATACCAGCCTCCAGCCATGTGGCTTTATCCTTGCTGGTATCAAATATTGGGGAACCGCATTTTTTTTTTTATTATTTATTTATTTTACTGCACGATATAGACCCGCCCACCGGCGGCTGTGATTGGTTGCAGTGAGACAGCTGTCACGCAGCTTGGGGATGTGTCTGACTACAACCAATCATGGGCGCCGGTGGGTGGGGAAAGCACGGAATAACTAATTGACTAATGAAGCGGCAGCCATTTTCTAAAGAGGAAAAGACACCGCAGATTTGTGACATACGTGGAGCGAGGCGCCCGTGATCGGTGAGTAGGAAAGGGAGAGGGATTGTGCTGGGGACGTAGGACGCATGCAGATAGCAACATGTGCACATAGCCTTACTGTGAAAAGCCACGTTTATGTTGATCGAACCGTTCTCGAACCTTACTCGAACTGTCGAGCTTTTAGCAAAAAGCTTGAGTTCGAGTTCGATCTCGAGTACCCCCAAAATCACTCGAACATGAACTTGGCAAACCTCGAACATCGCTCATCTCTAATTCTGATTGCTAAATCTCTGGTTATGTGGCCTGTTACAAATAGATATTTCAGTATGTAAATACTGGTTGATAATTCCCTGCTCCTGCCACAGTATCTCAGCAGAGATAAAAATGTTTTTTATACTTCTGTGGGCCTCCAACACACATATATCACTAAGGAGAAATACTAATTGACAACTCTGCCCATTTCCAAAAATTAGAGGCAGACACCATGAAAGTGGCATCAATTACCCCAGAGTACCCATAGTGTCATGGCGCAGCAGTCAGGCATAGGCATTGCATGGCATGGTCTGGGCCACCATTTATAGCTTTCAAATTAATTTAAAATGAAGGGGTTGATGAGTGACATGTGTATGCCTGGTGCTTCGAGACCCTTGCCACTACAGGTAACACCGAACATACAATATAAAGGCCCAACTTGGAGTCTCCGCATTTAAAAAAAAAAAAGTAGGGCAGACACCACTAAAGTAGCATTAATTGCCCCAAAATACAAATATTATCATGGTACACCATGGATGCATGGGACAGGCCCTGGGACAGACTCTGGCCCAGCATTTCTAACTTAAACATTGATTTAGTAAGAGGTGCATCACTTTGAGGTGTAGACCTGGTGCTCTGAGTCACCTCTAACTACTGGCAATATACAAAAAGGAGACCCAGCTGTAACCTGCGCATGCCCAGATGTGACCTTCGCATGCCCATCTGTCCAGATCATTCCTAGCCATGTATCTAATCCATCATCTGTGATAAAACTCACACACTGCACCACTGCTTGTATAGGGGACATATTACACCACTACTCCCACAGAAATAAATGGCGCATGTCATGATCCAGGCCAGCTTTTCCCTGCTGCTGGTTACACCCAGCTCTGGCCTAGTCATGTCAGGGGTTAACTTCCCTTGTCTCGTTCTGGATCCCAGGACCCTATATTTTGCCTGTCTACCTATGGGTCAGTGCAAGTGATATTTCTGCCTTGCAGCTTTGTATACTGGCTTTGGTGAGTGTTCCCGAACTGTACTGCCTCCCTGATGCGGTCTCCTGACTTATACCCTCCCCCATTCACCTGCCTGTCCCGGTCCCTGACTTCCCACTCCTGTCTATTGTTTGTGATTCCCTTAACATACCTGATCTCCTGACTTCAAACTCTGTTCTGTTTTCTGACTTGATATTGACCCTCCCTTTGCTGTGACTCAACTTTCCTGGATAGACCCTGACTGTTGGTTGACTACTCTATTGCCCCCTTGTCACTTGCCTGTTAACTGCCTACTGTAGTTACTCTGCTGTACTTCAGCTGTCTTTCTGTTAGTGTTTCTTTGTCTATCCTTCACTACTCTGCTGCCACCTAGTGGGGAATACGCTGTACTACATCTTACTAGCCTTTGTACAGCATGACAGCATGAAGTCACAAATTACACCACTGTTCCCTTTCAAGTTTAAGACCAGGGCCATACATCTAATCCCATCTTGTGTGATACAATACACTGATCCATGTATCGAACCCCAAGGAGTGATAGTCTGCATATGCAATTGCAACATGTGATATAGCAAGGAGCACCAATTAACAATCAGCCCCTCCAGCCATCCTTCATGTTGCTGGTCACATGTCATTATCACTTTGCATTCACCAGTAATGTTTCTGCACTGTGCAAAAGGATAAGGGAGGGTGGACTGCGACATTCATCAGCTTTCGAAAACAGTCTGTATCCTGCAATCAAAAAGGCAGCATTTCCATGGCCAATAGATTGGATATGAATTTTAAACTGTTAGCTTTGGCCTACGTAAGAGGAAATAATATTTAACATGACTACAACTTTGGTATCAAAGGCTGGCTGCTGTGCTGAGAGAGGGTGGAGTAGTGTGTACACGGCAACATGGTGGACTGTGCGGGAGGTGCAGGCGGAGATGTTAAGGTGGTTTGAGAAAGATGTGGCTTAAGGATTTTGCAGGGAAATAAATTGGCAAATGAGGGCATCTTTTGTCCACTCTATCTCTGTAATAATTTTCTCTTTTTTATGTGTTTCAGGTTCGCTTTTGGGAACGTTGTCCGACATTGGTGACATTGCTATGTCTTTAAAAGCCTTTAAAAAAAAAAAAAAAAAAAAAGGTAAATTAGGATTGGAGTCGGGGGGAGTGTGGGTTGTTCAACAACTTCATCTGCATCCTCTCTGCCGTCCACACTACTCTCTCTGAGAGTTATCCTTCTCCTCTTCCTGCTATAATGGAACAGTACAGTACAGGTGTGCCTCAGGTATCTGATTATCATAATGATCATCTCCACCCCTGGGGCTTAACGTTTGTTGTCGAGGGTCTAGATTTTACTTGGACCCTACTTGGTCCATACCTGGATCCAACCTACAAAGATTTTGGCTACCGGTGCAGATGTTTTCCTCCTCTTGAACCTCTGAATCTTTGAAGCGAGACCGCTCATGCCCATGGACTAGAATATGTGAACAGCTTTGCCGACTCTCCCATCTGTGGTTCCCCACAGTCAGTTGTGCTGTTGAAGAGCTGTGATGTGGGGGAAACAGGGCTAATTGGGGTGTCACGTAGTAATGGCTCTAAGGCCTAGGGAATAATATATATCTTATAAAACACACAAAATATTCCCCAAAATTTTATTTTATTAAGGTAGATAAAAGCTTATTGATACCACACCATTTAGTGCATAATGAACAAACACATTCAATTTGTCTCAAGGACCAAGTTTTTGGCCACCCCTGGTCTTGAATGTCAAGAACAGGGTTTACAGTAGATAATTTCAAAATATCCAAATGGGGCATAAAAACTGACCCAACTCCTAACATTTTAAAATAGCAAAATAAACTTTCACTTCGCTGATGTATCATGTAAGATATATAGCTTTACATTGCTCCCTTCTCTTACCACAGTAGTGTTTACTCCATAAGGTCATTTTAAAACATCCTTGGAGGGTCTTGTGGGGCCTGGCCTGATATTTCAAGGTATTGAACAGCTCATATGTAGTTAAATTTACAAAGTTGAAAGTTTTTTTATAACTATAAACTACTTTTGCTTATTTTTTCTACATGTTGAAAGTGAGTAAGAATTTCTAGTATCCTGTGGATCCTGTAGTTGATATACATTCTTTTTACCCCTACCTAATAAATTGGTATTGATATATTTTGAAATTATTTTGAATAGTTAAATCATTCCATTAAATGTATATATTTAGCTCAGTCAATAGTATTTCACCGGAAGTCCACTATGTGCTGTTCTCATGTTCTTTCAAGCAACTTCACATTTGCAATGTACAAGACGGATCCTCATGTTAGTTAAACTTTACCTTTATAATTTTACATTTTTCTATAAAGCGATGAATAGATGAACATTTTATATTTCACAAAAGAATAGTAAAAGATATACGCAACCTACTGAATTATGAAAACCTTAGTTTCCTGCATGAAACACTTTGAAAGTCCTTCTGTGATGTTGGTGTTATCTAAAGAAATATGAAATTCAGCACACTGAATGAATATCAATTTTACTGGCAAGCTTTAGTGACAGAATTATGATGCCATCTTGTGGATGCTAAATACTTTTGATCTGTTTTTCATATTTCCAGTCCAACTTAATTTGAAAAACAATGACTGTAACCTGGTACCAATGTGTTGATGTTACTCTGCATTCCCCAATGCATTCTTTTGAAAGCTCTGATGCCTCAAGGTCCTCAACCACTAAAGGGCATCTGTCATTAGGTGTATGCAATCTTAGTTCATGGAACCATACAGGAAGGATCAAAATCAAAGTTATGGAATACCTGTCATCAGGACCATGCTTGAAAATACGTTTTTGCATTATGATGCTGTTATGCTGATCCAATAGGTATCTTCAGTGTACAAAATCTGCAGCATGCTTACTGTTTAATTTCATTTAGAACCATGGCTTTACTAAGCTCTTTCTACACCGGGGCTGGACTGTGGGTAGGATCTTCAGCTAAGCCCTGGACCCTCTGCTGCATCTGGTGTTGATATTTTCCTATTGTTTTGGCACCAGCTCAAACTGACATCTTGGACTGCTTCAGGAAAATGGTGCCAGAAAAGGCGCATGCACACACTGACCTCCCAGTGAGCTTCAGGAAAATGTTGCCAATGTGCAGATTGAGATCACAATTCAATCCCATCTTTTTGGGGAGTTGGGTTTTTAGCTCTATTTTTAATATTGTTTTTGTAGCATACATTTGGAGGATTAGCCCCTTCCACAACCCAGCACCCTTATCTACACATCCTTCCCTGACGAGGTTTTATTAATGAACTATGCCTAGTTTTCTTTTATTTCCCCATTGATCTGAGACCTGGTTCAGCACACAGAATGGTAGGACATAAGTGAGAATGAAGTGATCATTCATATTTAGGTACACCTTAACATATATGGATAAGTTTGCACTATTTGTTGAAAAAAAATGCTATGTACCTAACATTTTTTTACATTTATAGCAATAGTAGACTTCATGTACTTAACATAATTTTAACCTAAACTTTATATTTTTCTATGATGTTGCCAGTGTAACATACTGAGACTGACGAACGTTCCTCTGGAAAAGCATTCCCATGGTAGAGGGTCCACGACTGTAATAAATGTGGCTCTAACAGGAAATCAATGGAATCATAAAAAGAGTCTATACCTTCTCAGAAAATAATGAAAAGGAAAGAAATGTTTTAGAAAATTCATGCGATAGATAAAAAAAACTTAAAATATGTAAGTGAGATGTAAAATTTCGGGGTGCACTTCATGTAGTGTAACATATATAAAATAAGCTTGCACTGATATTAACCTCTTCAAAACACATGACGTACTGGGTACGTCATGGATCGTGGGAGGTTAATTCCTGCCGCCTGCCTAGGGCAGTCCTCAGCGATCCACGCACATGTCAGCTGATTTCAACAGCTGACATGTGTGCCTGCCCGGCGCAAGTGGAATCACTATCCACCCGCGCCTATTAACCCCTTAGATCTTGCTATCAAATCTGACAGCGAGATGTAACAGCGCACCACGGTAAGCATTAACTTACCCAGTGCCATAGAAAGTCACGTGAAGAGATCATGTGACTTCCGGTGGTTGCCATACTAAAACAGGGTCATGTGATGACTCCTGTAGCTATCATGAGTTACTTTCTCTCACTGGCGGCAAACTGCCGTGTGAGAGTAAAGCAGCTTTTCGCCAGATCTCAGCTGTGTAGCTGTGATCTGGAGAAATGAAAGAGGGATCAGACAGCTGATCGTTATAGCCCCCTTGGAGTACTAGTAAAATAAAACAATGTTTACTCAAGAAGTAGGAGGGCACCAAATCCTGGGATCACCCCTGGCACTGAAAGCTAATATTTAATAGAGAGAAAAGAAGTGCCAAAAAACTGAGGGATCACCATATACATAATTAGTCAAAAAAATGTTTTATTGTATATCAAGGAACATAAAAAGCACATTTGTGTCACACAACACCAAATGGTATCACAACAACCATAGACAAATTTTAAAAACATTTAAAAACATACAAAAAAGAGACCATGTGATTCCCTATATAAAATGGACCAAGATTCTAACCAAGCTAGCTGGTATAATAAACAGATCAGAAGTTAGTTAAATTTTCAAAGCACATGATATTGCAACATAGCAAACAATGTGCTAAAGCGCTTCACAAATAATTATAATACATATTAAACCCAGCAACAGCTTATAATGCAGTCATAATAGACACTGATACTTAGACAAAGCAGCCCTGTGCAAAGAAATTATGAAAACCCCAATATCTCAGCTAGCATAACCCCAGGTTGAACCTGAGCACCACAATTCCCAGAGCTGCAGCCTGATAATCCCTGGCCCTGGGCTGAGAAAATGAGTGCAGAAAATAGCCTTCCTCAAGGAGACAGATCTTTGGCTCAACTCGTGTGTCTATGCACCAAAGTCCAAAGGGTTAAAGCAGGATAATGTACAGCACAAAGCTGTTTGAAGGTCCAGGGAATCACCTTATTCACCCGACGCATGTCATCACACTTGGTGACTTTCTCAAGGGCAAAAAAGTAATGAGTAACCTTGTACTCTGGTTGTTTGAATACAGCATATGCAATAGAGTCTACACTCCTCACCTGAGACCGATAACAAATAGCTGTGTTCCTAGCAGGAGATCCGTGAGCAGTGCTCTGTGACCATTTGCATATGGGCACTCCCACAGTACCCAGTATAATACTGCGCAGGTGCATAACGCTACAGCCATCCATCATAGAACCATTGCTTTGCAAGCACAGTGGATAGGTGTCTCCACAAAAAAACAAAAATGTATAGGCAGCGTGTATCTTCTAGTTCATGTTTAGTATATCCCTGCAGCTAGGCAATCACATAGCATTTGCTTAAGACTAACATACCAAGTCTTTCTTTACATTTGTCAATTTTGGACAAAGAAAATGCGAGAATAGATGCAATAAAGCGCCAACCCCACAATACACACTAAATTATTACCACATCTACTGAAATTGATAATAAAGTGTTATTTTACACATAAGACTGGCAACATAAACCTATCTATTCAAGGGAGGAGCATATCCTGAATATTATTATAACAACAGGCCCACTTTTCCAGCCTTATACACCCAATGCAAGGGGGAGGTGGTGGGGAAAGGCGAGAGGAAGGCTTTGATTTTAATCAATGCATAACCCAATCTAATCCAGCAGAGATGTTAAACTGCGTCTGTACACATATGAAAGGTTTGCAAAACAAATGAAGTAGAATAAAATAAGTCAGCCTATCACTCAATCTATGTGTTGGAAGTCCCATGTTTTTAAACAGGCATGTACATTTATAAGCAGAGAAAAACGCTCACGGAAATATATACACATAAGCCAAGAAAGTGGCCTCAGAGCATAGACACAATTTTCTAAACAATATACCAAGGTGATGTGTGACCCAAATCCATAACAAAATCACATATATCAATAACACACTTTAATCAGGCAAAAGGTTCTTCTATACAATCAAGAGGGGCGGATGCAGAGGCTGGAAAATCCAGGCACGTCGACCCACATTATTCAATATAAAAAAAGTCCTTTATGGAGAAGGTTTCAAAGATATTTCCACTTCTTCTATCCCACTCATCTTCATGGCACAAGAGAGGAGTCCCAACAAAGTTGAATGACCTATAGAGGAAAAAGTCGTAATGGGGGGGGGGAGATAGGGAGAAGAGAAAAAATGAAAAATTAGTTCATTTATCCTGATAAAAACCTGTAAATAAAAGATCCTCATTCATCCCATGAGGGGTTAGGTTCTGTAGGTCGTAAATCCACTTGGATTCACGACGTAACAGTATTTTGCCAATATCCCCACCTCTGATGTTAGAGATGACAGAATCCACCACTATTACTCTCAAGCTGGTGGGTCGCCCCGCATGGTGGTCCAAGAAATGCGTTGCAACAGAACTAATGGGTTTGCCCTTAGTTTTATCGGCCCTTGCCGTGGAAATATTGGACACATGTTGTTGTACCCTGCGACGTAGTTCTTGTGTTGTCTGCCCAACATATAACTTTGGGCAGCCACAGACAAGAACATAAATTAGATTCCTCGTGCGGCAATTGAAATAACGATTGCTCTTGATGTTAAAAGGGTAGATCGAAATCGACAACATGTCCGCAGCGATCATAAAGGGACAAACTGAACAAGATCCACAAGGATAAGTGCCACGTAGGGTGAAACCTCTACCCACCTTTTGTGTAGGTCGTTTAAAGTGACTCCGATTAAGAAGGTCCTTCATGTTTCTTGCTCTACGGGCCACCAATCTTGGTCCCGAGGAGATGTAGACTTGTAGTCTTTGGTCACTGAGTAGAATGTCCCAATTCTGCTTTAATATCCCATACAGATCTTTCCATTGTGGTAATCAGATTCACAGTGTTAGGCCTATCCCTATGTTTCTGGATGAAAATATCTTTTCTATCAACCATTGCCGCCTGTTGATAAGCCCCCGAGATGACTTTTTTCGGATAACCCCTCTTCTGGAATCTAGTGATCAACTCCCATGCATGGTGTTTAAACTCCTGTTCATTACTGCAGTTTCTTCTCACCCTCAGGAATTGTCCTTTGGGGATGCCGTCACTCATATGCCTCAGGTGAAAACTCTGATAATGGAGCATACTGTTAGTTGAGGTAGGCTTCCGAAATAGTGATGTCCTAATCAACTTATTACTCACCATCAATTTCAGATCTAGGACAAAAAAAGATTGTGCTCTCTATCTCTCTGGGATTGGAGGTTGAGAAAATAATCCACAGCCCGAATGCCCAAGTCATGCAAAATTATGTTGTCTTGTGGCCTAATAATAATAATAATAATAATAATAATAATCTTTATTTCTATAGTGCCAACATATTCCGCAGCGCTTTACAATTCAGGTGGATCATATACAAACAAGTAACAGTTATAGAAAATACAATATTTAGAGGAGAACAAAAAAAAAAAAAAAAAGAAAAAACACAACCCTGCTCGTGAGTGCTTACAATCTACAATGACTCGGAGTCCCTTTAAACGACCTACACAAAAGGTGGGTAGACGTTTCACCCTACGTGGCACTTATCCTTGTGGATCTTGTTTAGTTTGTCCCTTTATGATCGCTGCGGACATGTTGTCGATCTCGATCTACCCTTTTAACATCAAGAGCAATCGTTATTTCAATTACCGTACGCGGAATCTAATTTATGTTCTTGTCTGTGGCTGCCCAAAGTTATATGTTGGGCAGACAACACAAGAACTACGTCGCAGGGTACAACAACATGTGTCCAATATTTCCACGGCAAGGGCCGATAAAACTAAGGGCAAACCCATTAGTTCTGTTGCAACGCATTTCTTGGACCACCATGCGGGGCGACCCACCAGCTTGAGAGTAATAGTGGTGGATTCTGTCATCTCTAACATCAGAGGTGGGGATATTGGCAAAATACTGTTACGTCGTGAATCCAAGTGGATTTACGACCTACAGACCCTAACCCCTCATGAGATGAATGAGGATCTTTTATTTACAGGTTTTTATCAGGATAAATGAACTAATTTTTCATTTTTTCTCTTCTCCCTATCTCCCCCCGTTACGACTTTCTCCTCTATAGGTCATTCAACTTTGTTGGGACTCCTCTCTTGTGCCATGAAGATGAGTGGGATAGAAGAAGTGGAAATATCTGCCAGGGCCAGGGATTATCAGGCTGCAGCTCTGGGAATTGTGGTGCTCAGGTTCAACCTGGGGTTATGCTAGTTAAGATATTGGGGTTTTCATAATTTCTTTGCACAGGGCTGCTTTGTCTAAGTATCAGGGTCTATTATGACTGCATTATAAGCTGTTGCTGGGTTTAATATGTATTATAATTATTTGTGAAGCTCTTTAGCACATTGTTTGCTATGTTGCAATATCATGTGCTTTGAAAATTTAACTAACTTCTGATCTGTTTATTATACCAGCTAGCTTGGTTAGAATCTTGGTCCATTTTATATAGGGAATCACATGGTCTCTTTTTTGTATGTTTTTAAAATTTGTCTATGGTTGTTGTGATACCATTTGGTGTTGTGTGACACAAATGTGCTTTTTATGTTCCTTGATATACAATAAAAAAAATGTTTTGACTAATTATGTATATGGTGATCCCTCAGTTTTTTGGCACTTCTTTTCTCTCTATTAAACAGTAAATTAAAACAAGTTAACAAAAGTTTTAAAAAATTAAAAATAGATAAAAAAAACCCTAAAAGTTCAAATCACTCCCCGTTCTGCCCATAGAAAATTAAAGGGTTAAAAATATATATATATAAACATTTGGTATCATCGCTTTCAGAAATGTCCAATCTATCAAAATATAAAAATCAAATAATCTGATTGGTAAACGGCATAGCGGCAAAAAATTCCAAACGTTAAAATTAAGTATTTTGGTCACCACAAATTTTGCACAAAATGTAATAAGAGGCGATCAAAACATAGCATCTGCGCAAAAATTGTCCTGTTAAAAACATCAGCTCGAGATGCAAAAGCCATCCCTGAGCCATAGATCCCAAAAAATGAGAACACTAGGAGTTTTTGAAAATGGCACAAAAAGTGCGCAACTTTTTTTGTACAAACTTGTGATTTTTTGTTTTAATTCTTTAGATAAAAGTAAACCGATACATGTTTGGTTTCAACAAACTCGTACTGACCTGAGGCATCACTCCTACACATTAGTTTTACCATATAGCGAAAACGGTAAATAAAATATCCTAAAAACTATTGTGCCATCGCACTTTTTTTGCAATTTTTTTCCGCACTTGAAATTTTTTGCTGTTTTACAGTAGATATATGCTAAAACTTATGGTTTCATTTCAAAGTACAGCTCAACACTCAAAAAACAAGCCCTTATATGGCATGATTGATAAAATAAAAAAGTTACGGATCTCAGAAGAACAGAAGCAAAAAACCCACCGGAAGAATGGAAAATCGGGGTGAAAAGGTTAAGCAAATAATTTTATCCTATAAAACACAATGGGATGTCAAATACCTTCAGTAGTTTAAAAAGTGCCTTATTCATTGTGATGTAATTTCCACTGCTAGCGATACCAACTTTAAAATGTTGGAATTTTTACAAATCTTCCAGAGAACACATATATGTATTCTTATAAGTTATAAGTTCACAAAAAAAGACAAAACTATGAGAAAACACATGTGTCGCAAACATCAAAAAACTCGGTCCTCAGTTTGAAAATCAAATAAGTTTTCCCTTTTCAATTGCAAACACCTCAGTTCACTTCAGAGTAAAAAATGTACTTATTGTCTGTGCTTGCCATTCTTGACGTATATTTTTGATGATTCCCTTTATTATTTGACTTTTACTTCTCTTTAAACATCGCTTACCATGGCATGTTTCAATATAGAGTTGTCTTACATCAAATGCACCGTATATACTATTCAAAACTTTTTTTTAGCTGAGCTTTTTGCAGAAGCCACTTCACCCTCATAACCTGGTAGATGTCAACTTGAATTAGAAGTCTTTAAAACACTTTGCTTTTTATAGAAACATCTGTTAAACTAAATTGCTTTGTGGCAAATGGCCTAACATACAGCAGGCATTGGAAGGCACAAATGAGTTTTCTATATCGTTGAAGATGAAGAGAATGTCTTAGTGGATCAAGCGAGATGTAATACTCATCAAACAAAAAACCTCAACATGTATTAAAAAAACTTTCAAATAAAGTGCCACAAACAACCACTTAAACATGCAACCTTAAATATTCCTTATTATTCAGTTATTTTTACTATTTTCTGTATTTAGTGCCTGGCTGTTGATGACAGTCTTCTGATAGATATTAGACACAAATTGGATGTAAATTATTTTGACATATACTCCTTAACATTGAAATTTTAACACCAAGAAGAACTAGTCATAAGGTATGCAAATGATGACCAGGCAAATCAAGGAAATAGCAGGTTTTGCTAAGATCTACAAATTATCACAGTTCAAGCTCCAATCTATGCTATGTGGGAAAAATCATATATTTCGGAACCACATGAAACTGCAAAAATCTGATCAAGTTTTGTGATTAGGCGATGCCTCCTGTTGGTTGATGCGCCAGTTATCACCATATTTTGCAAACTAAAAGTGACATAATCCTTGACCGAGAGACCTTCGTTCGCCACCAGGCGAAATGTGTGTTGGGTTGCTAGGGGTCTCTAGGAGGACTTCTCTCATCTACCATGGGTAAGCTTATGCCATTGAGTGGGATTTTTTTTATGTCTTTTTACTATAGTATGTATACATATTTAACTAACCTAATTGATGTCACATCTCACTTCCTATGTCCTCCCTATGTCCCATGGTTTGAATGAGTTTTTTTCCTCCCTAGATTTCCCTCCCCTACGAGTGGGATTTATGTCTGACATTTCCTTTGTGTAAAAACCTTATCCATTTTTAGTGTATGTGTTACTCCAATACTTTGTTGTTGTTGTCATGGTTTGAGGGAGTAGATTCCACATAATAGATTTTTGGGACCAATAATTAATGCCATTACCCCCTTTTGTTGGCATAATTGTGGCCCTGTGATACTGGTGCTTGATGAATTGTCTTTTGCTAACCCATGGCACTGTAGCTAATATCCCTGGATGTGGACAGCAGAGAAAAATTGATGATTGGATGGTGGATAAGCAGTCCCAATAAAATTCCAAAGATATTCAAGCTGTCCTTCAGGATCAGGGTGCATGAATGTCAGTGCAAACTATACGATGACATCTGAATTAAATGAAACAAGTTGCAGGAGCCCTAGGAGGATCCCACTGTTGACATAGAAACATAAAAAAGCTAGTCTGCAGTTTGCCAAAATGAACGTGAGTAAGCCAAAATCCTTCTGGGAAAGTGTTTTGTGGACAGATGAGGCCAAAATAGAACCTTTTGGTAAAGTACATCATTCTACTGTTTAACAAAAAATGGAATGATACTTACAAAGAAAAATATAAAGTACTTATAGTCAAGTATGGTGGAGGTTCAAAGATCTTTTAGGGTTGTTTTGCTGCCTCTGGCACTGTGTGGAAGCATCATGAAATCTGAAGATTGCCAAAGGATTTTGGGTTTTAATGTAGTACTCAGTATCAGAAGGCTGGATTTGTATCCTTCGTCATGGGTCTTCCAGCAGGCTAATGACCCCAAACATACTTTAATAAGCACTCAGAAATGTATGTAAAGAAAGTGCTGGAGAGCTCTGAAGTGTCCAGCAATTAATCCGCATCTAAATCGTCTAGAACACCTGTGGAGAGATTTTAAAATTGCTGTTGTGAAAAGGCAGCCTTCAAATATGAGAGACCCGGAGTAGTTTTTAAAAGAAGAGTGGTATTAAATTCCAGTTGAGATCAGTAAGAAGCTCGTTGATGAGTTAGCAAGTGACTGATTGCAGTCATTTATTCCAAAGGGTATGCAACCAAATATTAAGTTGAGGAAGCCAGCAATTTTCTCCAGCCCACTTTTGGTATTTTGTGTGAAATTATATCCAATTTGCTTTTTTTGTGCTGTTCCAATACACACCACAAAAGCAATAAACATGAGTAATTTCAATAATTTTCTGGGAGAAATACTTCATTTTCTGGAACAATTTCAAGGGTGCAAAACACTTTAGGCCATGACTGTGTGAAACTAATCTGCTAATCTAGGAAGTTTTAATCAGTTGCTGGTATTTGTATTTTAAGCACATCTAATATATAAAGCTGAGTGTATGTGTGTGTGTGTGTCCGCTAAAGTAATCCGCACCGTCGCATTTACAATCACGAAATTTTGCAGTCATCTCATTTGACTCAGGAAACGTCATAGACTATAGTTTGAGGGGAATATTTAACCCTGCACTTTACATTTATTCGCAAAAAACTGTTTACATTAAAGTCATTGGAGCTGGGAGCTACAGGTCATTAAAAGGAGCTCTGATTAGTTACTATAAGCAATGAAAGACATTCTTAGTATTAGACAGCTTATGTGGGAGGTAGTATGATGATGGTAGAGACAGAGTCACACAGAGACAGACCGAGACAGACACATACAGAAACACAGAGACATAGACACAAAGAAACATCCTATGTGCTTTTACTGTCCACTTTCACCGCCCTGGTCCCCCTCCATCACCACTTATCCACATCAGCCCCTCTCTCCTCCCCTCTCCTATGTACAGCTCCTACGTTCTTTTCACCTTCCTTAATAACCTCACTCCTTCTTACTCCAGGTGTGGGGAGGCTGTCCATAAACTCCATATGGACCTCTTCCTGGTCAGACCCCAAAGTAACTGGTGTGGGGACGGTGTCCATAAGCTCCACATCAGCCTTGCTCTGATTAGTCTCCACAATGACAGGTGTGGGGAGGCTGTTCACAAGTCTCACATCAACCTCTCCCTGGTCCTTTCCCGAAATAACTGGTGTGGGGACGGTGTCCATAAGCTCCACATCAGCCTTGCTCTGGTCAGTCTCCACAATGACAGGTGTGGGGAGGCTGTTCACAAGTCTCACATCAACCTCTCCCTGGTCCTTTCCCGAAATAACTGGTGTGGGGACGGTGTCCATAAGCTCCACATCAGCCTTGCTCTGGTCAGTCTCCACAATGACAGGTATGGGGAGGCTGTTCACAATCCCCCACATCGATCACTTCCTGGTTGGTCCCCAAAATACCAGGTGTGGGGAGGCTGTCCTCAAGCTCCACCTCGACCTCTCCCTGGTCGGTGCTTAGGTCCAACTGCACACATGCCAGAGGGACGTCTGAGCGCTGGCCCTCAGCCAGGGAGATGGATAATTGGGAATCTGGTAAAGGGTCTCCTGGGGAAACAATAACTGGGCTTACCAGAGTGATGGAAGATCCAATGTCTCAAAGTCCCTGAGCCTGTATATCACCTCAACCTTCATCCACCCTGGTGGCTTAAAGAAGTCCCTTTTATAGCCATAACCTTCCCTTAGGATACACTGCGTCCTCATCGATTGGTTGGACAAGATTGCTTCTCCCATTGGATGAATTTCAAGCTGCATGGATAATGTTCATTTAAATGATGTGCATAGAAAGACTCAGTATATCTACATGGAGTCGGCAAGTCACCGACTAGACAATGGCTACTAAGGTAATTACATTATCAATACACAACTACAATACAATGGTTACTGGAAATGTCTGGAGAACAATACGTCTGGCTTTCAGTGGCCAACACAATTACATTGAGTCAACAAGAGTCTTGTAAAAACAATGAGGGACTTCTCCCCCATCTATAGACAATCTATCGTGCTGTCTGGCTGGATTTTAAGAAACTTTAACCCATGAGAGTCCATGTCGTCACATTCCCCTCCTCCCTTAAACACTCTATCATTACTCCATTATTAAAAAAACCTACTCTTGATCCGTCCTGCACAAGCAACTACATACCAGTCTCCAATCTCCCCTACATCTCCAAACTCTTGGAGCGCCTAGTCTATTCCCGCCTCACCTGCTACCTCTCCTCTCACTCTCTTCTAGATCCTTTACAGTCTGGCTTCCGACCTCTACACTCAATAGAAACTGCCCTCATCAAAGTGACCAATGACCTATTGACAGCAAAACGTAATGATGACACTCTCTGCTTATTCTTCTTGACCTCTCTGCAGCCTTCGACACTGATGACCACAATCTCCTTCTCTCTATGCTCCATTCAATTGGCCTAAAGGACACTGTTCTTTCCTGGTTTTCTTCCTATCATTATGGCCACTTATTCAGCGTATCATTTGCTGGCTCAACATCTTCTCCTCTTCCTCTCACAGTTGGGGTCCCTCAAGCTTCAGTCCTCGGTCCTCTTCTTTTCTCCCTCTACACTGCCTCAATTGGACAGACCATCAGTAGATTTGTCTTCCTGTACCATCTTTATGCTGATGACACACAATTATACACTTCATCTCATGACCTCACCCCTGCTGTACTACAGAACACCAGTGACTGCCTGATTGCAGTTTGCAATGTCATGTCTGCTCTCTATCTTAAACTAAACTACTTTTATTCCCCCCATCTTTTAACCTCCCTAAACCCAACATCTCTTTCACTGTGTGTGGCACCATAATACCTCCTAGGCAGAAGGCTCACTGTCTGGGTGTTATACTTGACACCGATCTCTCCTTCACCTCCCACATACAATCTCTTGCCCGCTCTTGCCGCTTGCACCTCAAGAACATCTGTAGAATCCGCCCCTTTCTCACAATGCTAATGACAAAAACCCTCACTGTGGCCCTGATCCACTCCCAGCTTGACTACTGTAACTCTCTATTAATTGATCTCCCCCTAACTAGACTCTCTCTTCTACAGTCCATCCTTAATGCAGCAGCCAGGGTCACCTACCTGGCTAACCGCTACTCAGATGCTTCAATTCTGTGCCAGTCACTGCACTGGCTGCCCATATATCACAGGATCAAATTCAAATTGCTTGTTCTCACCCACAAAGCTCTCCACAGTGTGGCACCCCCCTATATCTCCCCCCTCATCTCTGTCTATCACCCCACTTGTTCTCTACGCTCTGCAAAAGACTTTCAACTAACGTCCTCACTAATCCAAACCTCCCACTCCCGGATCCAAGACTTCTCTCAAGCTGCACCAATCCTCTGGAACACTCTACCCCAAGAAGCTAGGACGAATCACAACTTACTCAGCTTCAGACGCTCCCTAAAAACGCATCTTTTTAGGGTGGCCTATCACACTCCCTAGCCGAATTAAATTCACATAGTCCCGCCACGTCTTCTCAAAATATAACCCCACGTCAAACTCCATGGCACCCAAAGGCATCTCAAGGTTCTGGCCAATTGGTCGAGGAAACCATTATCTATCCCCCAATTTCTTGAGATGGCTGGACTACCATTGTAAATAAGCACTTTTACCTTGTCCCCCCCCCATCGCATTTTAGATTGTAAGCTCTCACGAGCAGGGTTGTATAAAAAAGTATTTTTTCCATACTCCAATTATTATATTTTCTATAACTGTTATTTGTTTGTATATGAACCTCCTGAATTGTAAAGCGCTGTGGAATATGTTGGCACTATAGAAATAAAGATTTATTATTATTTATTATTAGAGACACACACTCAGAGTAATACACACACAGAGCAGATTCCCACAGAGACAGACACAGAGACAGACACACAGAGACTAGAGATGAGCGATGTTCAAAGTGAACCATTCGCCAATTTCAAATTCGAGTTGCTTTGGGCAGTGTTCGAGTCGTTCGACGAACTCGAACGATTTGCTTCACGTTCAACCGTTCGAGTTACCATTCAATAACGGTTCGATCACCAAAAGCGTGGCTTTTCACAGTAAGGCTATGTGCGCACGTTGTGTATTTGCATGCATCCTGTGTCCCCAGCACAATCCCTCTCTTTTTCCTACTCACCGATCAGCTGCACGGCTGTCACAAAGCTCTGGCGGCTTTTCCTCTTTTGAAAATGGCTGCCGATCATTATTCAATCTGGTATTCCCTGCTTCCCCCGCCCACCGGTGCCCATGATTGGTTGCAGTCACACACGCCACCACGCTGAGTGACAGCTGTCTCACTGCAACCAATCACAGCCATTGGCGGGCGGGTCTATATCATGCAGTAAAATAAATAAATACATGATTAAAAACAAAAAAACCTGTGGTCCCCCCCAATTTTGATAATACCAGCCAAGATAAAGCCACATGGCTGGAGGCTGGTATTGTCAGGATGGGGAGTGCCACGTTATGGGGAGTCCACCACCCTAACAATATCAGCCAGCAGCCGCCTGGAATTGCCGCATCCATAATATGCGACAGTCCCGGGACTCTACCTGGCTCATGCCGAATTGCCCTGGTGCGGTGGCAATCAGGGTAATAAGGAGTTAAATGGCAGCTTATAGCTGTCACTAAGTCCTAGGTTAATCATTGCAGGCGTCTCCCCGAGATACCTTCCATGATTAACCTGTAAGTGAAAGTAAATAAACAGACACAACGAAAAATCCTTTATTTCAAATAAAAGACAACCCCCCCCTTTTACCACTTTATTAATCCCCAAACACCCATCCAGGTCCAACGTAATCCACACGACGCTTCCAGCTCTGCTACATGAAGCTAACAGCAAGCGCCGTAGAACAGGAGCGCTCTGTGTGAGCTCCACGCAGCAACTGAACTGAGCCACGCTGTCACTGGAGACTTCACTCAGGTAGTGCCTGCGTGTGTGCGGGGATGATAATGGGTGCTCTCTCTCTCTTTCGCTCTTTCTTTCTCTCTGTCTCTCTCATCTCTCTCTCTCTTTCTCTCTCTCTCTCCTTCTTTCTCTTTCTCTCCTCCTCTCTCTCTCTCCTTCTCTCTCTCCTTCTCTCTCCCTCCTTCTCTCTCCTCTCTCTCCCCTTCTCCTACTTTCTCTCCTTCCCTCTATCTCCTTCTCTCTCTCCTTCTTTCATTCTCTCTCTCCTTCTTTCTCTTTTTCTCTCTCTCCTTCTCTCTCTCCATCTCTCTCTCTCCTTCTCTCTCTTTCTCTCCTCTCTCCTTCTCTGTGCTTCTCTCTCACCTTCTCTCTTTCTTCTCTCTCTCTCCTTCTCCTTCTCTCTCTCCTTCTCCTTCTCTCTCTCCTTCTCTCTCCTTCTCTCTCTCCTTCTCTCTCTCTCCTTCTCTCTCCTTCTCTCTCCTTCACTTTCTCTCTCCTTCTCTCTCTCCTTCTCTCTCTCTCCTTCTCTATCTCTCTCCTTCTCTCTCCTTCTCCTTCTCTCTCTTCTTCTCCTTCTCTCTCTCCTTCTCTTTCTCTCTCTCCTTTTCTCTCCTTCTCTCTCTCTCTCTATTTCCCCTTCTCTCTCTCTCACCTTCTCCTTCTCTCTCCTTCTCTCTCTCCCCTTCTCTCTCTCCTCTCTCTCCTTCTCTCTCTCCTCTCTCCCTCTGTCTCTGTCTCCCTCTCTTTCTCCTTCTCTCTCCTCTCTCTCCTTCTCTCATCTTCTCCTTCTCTCTCCTTCTCTCTCTCCTTCTCTCTCTCCTCTCTACTTCCCTTTCTCTACTTCTCTCTCTCCTTCTCTCTCCATCTCTCTCTCCTTCTCCTTCTCTCCCTCCTTCTCTCTCTCTCTGCTTCTCCTTCTCTCTCTCTTTCTCCTTCTCTCTCTCCTTCTCTCTCTCGCCTTCTCTCTCCCTCTGTCTCTCTCTCTCCCTCTCTCTCTCTCCTTCACTCTCCCTTTCTGTCCCTCTCAATTTTTTTTAATCCAATTAGTTTTTTTTATTGAAAACACGGCAGATACAAAATCATACATGGTAATTTAAGAGAACAATTGTCAACTGCCCGCACATGAGGGCTCCATACATTAATATACTCCGAGACAATCCAGTTACAATTCCTCTGCCTTACACTTTAACCACACAACAACATGGGGAGGGAGGAGATGGGAGGAAAGATGGGGACTTCATTCAAGTAAGGGGGAACAAGAACAAAGGGGGAGGGGAAAAAGGTAGGGTTGGGAGGGAATTGGGGGGGTTAGTAGGGGTACAGGGTTAGATGCCTGCCTGCATTACCAACCCCAGTCCACCAGCCGGGGCCATCAACTCCTCCTAGATTTCTCTCATAAACTGCTGCCTCAGTCAGGGTCTCAATGCTTTAGCCCCCTGGCTAGCCGAGCCAGGGCTATAATTCCATTGGCTCTATCTCAACTAGGTGCTCTTTGCCCGGGGAATAGTTGTGTAATAGGTGTTGCATGGCTGGATGACAGCCAGGGTTCCCATATTGTAAGAATTCTAGTTTTTTGTTTTAGGGAGTGGGCAAGGCAGTATTCATATTGGCATTGTTGGTCGATCCTACTATATAACTTGGCTCCAGAGGGAGCTTCAGTGGCCTTCCACGAATGGCTCAGACACTGTCTGGCAGCTATTAGAATTTGCACAATCAGTCCCCTAAAATTCTGCGGGTACGAGTCTATGCCCAAATTCAGAACTGCCAGCCCTGGGTTGGGGTTGGTATACACACCTGTTATTTCACTAATGAGTCTGAAAACTGCTATCCAAAAAGGTTGGACCCTCGGACAGTGCCACCAACAGTGTCCCAGTGATCCACTCTGGAGGCAGCCCTTCCAACAGAGTGGTGAGTAGTTGGGAATGTAATGCACCAATTTTGCCGGCGTATGGTACCAACGTAGATGCACCTTTTTCAGCTGTTCCAAATGGTTAATGCATTTTGAGGATCTTTGCACCCACTGTGTCGCAGTATGCCACGCCGAGGGAGAGGTGTTAATGCCTAAATCTGATTCCCATTTAGTCATGTATGGGAGCTTTTGCTCGTCAGAGGGGTTGTTCAACCATTTGTAGGTTAAAGAGATTCCCGGTTGCCTCATTAGTTTTTTAAACAATAGTGCCTTAACAGTGGGTAAGGTCGGGTTTGATCCCGGGGGGAATTTTGTGCTTAGAAAATGGCGAATCTGCAGGTGTTGATAAAAACACCCCTTTAGGGAGGGGTGCTCCCGAAGTATATTGTTGAAGGGCCTAATCTCTGCACCATCGTAAAAGTCCGCCAAAACTCCAAAACCCGCTGCTTCCCATCTACTCAAATTTGTATATGGAATGTGGGATTCTATTGCTCTGAGCGAAATTTCTGACAGCGGGACCTGGATCTTAGGGATCATCTCACTGCGCCATATGGCTATCGATGCTGTCATAGTAGGGAGACACAGGGTGGACCTAGTACGTTTTAGATATTCCACCTCCATCAGTTTCCTCATCGAACCCTGGTCTGTCAGAGAGTTCTCAAGTTGAACCCACCTATGGGAGCTCTCCGTGTTCCACCATTCTTTGAGTGATTCTAGAAGAGAAGCTTTATAATGGGCCATCACATTAGGCGTACCCAGACCTCCCATTCCATATGGCAGATGCATAATCTTACTAGCAACTCTAGCTCTTTTATTACCCCAAATAAACTTATTGGTCATCGACTGCAGTTTTATCAAATATCTATATGGAATTTTAAGAGGGAGACACCTAAACATATACATCAGCTTAGGAAGGAACGTCATCTTAAAGGATTGAATTCTCGCCATCCAAGATAGCGACAACTTCTCATACCTGCCTAGATCCTGACCCAAGTTTTTGAGTAGGTGATCGAGATTGGATCTGATGAGGGAATGGGTTGGTGTCAAAAGGATACCTAGATAAGGGATACTGTCTTCGCACCACTGGAAAGGAAAGGCTGCCTCCAAAATCCTTCTGGACCTTGCGGGTACATTAAATGGTAGTACTAAGGACTTAGTGGCATTCAATTTGTAATAAGACACCTCAGAAAAGGTTGACAGGGTGGACATCACTGCTGGAAAGGAATATTCAAGGTTAGTACATGATATTATTACATCATCCGCATATAGACCCAATTTATGTTCATGCTCCCCTACCCTTATACCAGTTATGTTCGGGTTCACCCTAATTGCCTCCGCCAGAGGTTCCACCACCAGAGCAAAAACAATAGGGGACAGCGGGCACCCCTGGCGGGTGCCATTGGCTATACAAAATTTTAATGAGCGAAAACCCGAGGCTAGAACTGAAGCATTTGGGTGAGAGTACAAGGCCAAAACAGATGACTTAATTCTTCCTTCAAAACCAAATTTCATAAGCACTCTTTCCAGATTTCCCCAGTGCACCCTATCAAAGCCCTTTTCGGCGTCGAGTGACAAGAATACACCAGGGACACCCGACTTCTCCATCACCCCAATTAAATCCAGCATCCGCCTGGTGCCATCTTTGGATTGCCTGCCCGCCACAAAACCCACCTGATCCGGGGATACCAAGGAGGGGATTATTTTATGGAGTCTGGTGGCTACCATTTTTGAGTAAATTTTTAAATCACAGTTGAGCAATGAAATTGGTCTGAAATTCTCAGCGTTTTCCCCGGTTTGGGTAGTGTAGTGATAACTGCTTCTAGGTTCTCTGAGGAAATAGTCCCGGCCGTTTGCCACAAATTAAAGGTCTTTAGTAAAAAAGGGGCTAGAATAGAGGCAAATTGCTGATAATATTCATAGGGAAGCCCATCCGGGCCTGGGGCTGAGTTTCGTTTAGAAGCTCTAATGGTGTCCAAAATTTTCTGTATAGTAAAGGGAAGATTTAAAGATTCTAATTGCCGGTCTGAGACCCGAGGCAATTCCAGACCGTCCAAAAACTCCTGAATTTTTTCCGGTGTTGGCTGAGGGGTTTGCGGGTCATCCCTTAAATTGTACAGGGCAGCATAATACTTGGCAAAGGCGTCTGCTATCCCATTAGGGTGCCTTATAAGTGATCCGTCTGGGCCCTTCAAAAATTCAATTTTAGATTTAATTTTCCGTTTTTTGTTCTTCTAGCTAGTAAGGTGCTGGCTCTATCCCCCATCGCATAAAAAGTTGATTTACTCTTTTTAAGAATATGTTCATATCTATACAACAGGAGGGATCGCAGTTGAAACCTGCAAGTAAGAATTTCCCTGGACAGTGTAGACGACGGGGAGGCCTTGTTAATAGTTTCTAAGTGTTGAATATGGGCTATAATTTCTTTAATTTCTGCTTCTCTTTGCTTTTTCAAGAATGATGCAGTTTTTAAAAACTGCCCTCTAATAACTGATTTGTGTGCAGCCCATAAGGTCTCGTCAGAGACCTCCCCATTGTCATTATGTCCAAAGTATTCCAACAGGCCTGCCACAACCTCCTCCTGAACGTTCTTTTGGTTCAGTAAACTAGTATTAAGTTTCCACTGAGGCACCATAAATCCACTAGTAGAGTCCTGTACAACCAAAGTTATCGGAGCATGATCCGACCATGTTATCAGACCCACTTCAGCACCCGTACACTTGTGAACAGTCTTACTATCCGTCAGGAAGAAGTCGATCCTGCTGTACGACCGATGCCTTGGGGAAAAGAAAGTATAGTCCCTTTCCGATGCATGAAGGTATCTCCATATGTCATGTAGATGAAACTCCGCGACCAACTGTTTCAGTTCCTTTCCTGACTTAGCGGACCCCGCCGAGCAGTCCATAGATCGAAGAACTGGAGTATTAAAGTCCCCGCAGATTATCTCTGACCCCTGTGCGGTGATCCTAAACATCTGGAAAAATTTCCGGGCAAATGTTAGTTGAGATGAGTTTGGAGCGTAAATCGATGCCAAGGTATACAAAAGCCCATTCAGGAGGCACTTTAGAATAATATATCTCCCGTCTGCACCATAGGTTACATGAATCATTTTGAAAGCCACAGAGTTTTTAATCAGGATAGCCACTCCTCCTTTTTTTTTTGAGTCATTTGCAAAGAACATATGTGGAAATCTTGGATGTAGTAGCCTTTTATTGTCATCAGTAAGAAGGTGAGTTTCTTGAATACATGCTATATCACATTTGGATGCTATAACTTCTCTCCACAGCATGGATCTTTTTGCAGGAGAATTGAGACCCTTCACATTGAGAGACAGAAACTTAATACTCATGGCGGATCCCAGAAAGGACGATGTTTCCAGGCAGGCCAACTGAGAGGCATAGGGCAGGCAGAGGCAGGCAAGGAGGACCAGTTAGGGACGGTGCACGGGTGGAGGGAAAAAACAACAAAAACAAAAAAACTTGAATACTTCAGCTTCATCCTTACCGGACAGCTGGGAAGTACTTGCTCGCTGTAGGCGAGAACAACAGAGGGCTTAAGTGACATCACAGGTCACATGAGAGCTACATACGCCTGCGGCTGGCGAGACTCCCTCAAGCTGGTTCCCACTCAGGATTGTTCTTTTTCTTCTGAGCATCCCCCTGCTCCCGGCGTGAGTCTGAGTGCATTGTAAGGGGTAATCCCCAGGACTCAAGTAGTTTGCTCAGTTGAGGAGGGGACTGGCATACATGTGTTTTAGAATCCCTGAAGATAATCAATTTCACCGGGAATCCCCATTTATAGTGTATGTCATGCTTCCTCAGGATTCTGGAGAACTGGGAAAATTCTCTTCTTTTTGCCAGAGTTGCAGCAGACAGGTCCGGGAACACCTTTAAATCATTAAATTCATCTGGGAGGATAGGGTTATCCCTCAGTATCTGGAGCACTGCTTCCTTTGTTTTATAAAAATGCAGTCGTGTCAGCGTGTCCCTGGGCAGAGTGGGGTCGATACCTTTAGGTTTAGGGATTCTATGTATTCTATCCACTATGAGATCTCTTTCTGTGTGTTCTGGGAGCAGTAGTTGGAGAAACTTGTGAAAGAAATCTGGCAGCTCTTTATCAGCTACTGACACAGGAATGCCCCTAATTTTAAGATTGTTCCTTCTGGATCTGTCTTCCAGATCCCCAAGCTTGTTTTTCAGTATTCCCACCTCCTCCTCTAGTGCTGTGTTAGCATCAATCAGATCATTGTGTGACTGAGCAAGTTCGGCCATTTTAGACTCCACATGGTCTGTACGGTCCCCCAGTGATTTGATTTCCTCTTTAACTTCTTTAATCATGTTCTTATGATCCCTGAAATCCTCCTGCAGTGATGACTTCAGAGAACTGAGCATGGATTGCAGCCTTTCCTCTGTGAGAGGAGTGCCTGTGACACTGCTTCCCCCCCTGTCTCTTCCTGGTGTAAGGGAGACACTGCAGCAGCAGACATCTTCTGAGGAGAGGGGGATCCCCTATCCCTGGGATAAAAGTCAGTAAGCTTGGCTGGGGGGCCAGATTTCCGGGGTCTACCCTTTGGCATACTGTGCAGGGGGGATTACTCACTGTTTCAGAGGAGAGTTCTCAGCGATTTGAAGCAGCTTTGAGCCAGTTTCTACAGCTACAGCACAGAGCTTCTCTCTTAAGCAGCCATTGCCTTCAGCATGCAGGCCACACCCCCTGTCCCTCTCAAATTCAAATTCAAATATGCTTTATTGGCAGGACCAAAATACAATTAGTGTTGCCAAAGTAAGAGAAATACAGTAAGTGGGGTGGGAGGGGATCAGGGTTATGGGGAGTTGGGGGCACAATTTGGGCTCTGAAAGTCCATTTAGGGACCTTATGTTCCCCTCAGCTTATAACATGTGGTGACATATTGGGTGGCGATCTCCACCATTGATTCCTCTTCCCCCAGTAGGAAGCGGAGTTTCATGTCCTCGTCCATGGATGGAAAGTCCGGGGTATGGGTGGTAAATATCTGGAAGTGGGAGGCCCTCACTGCTGAGTATTTGTCACAGTGCAGCAGGAAGTGCGCCTCATTTTCCAGAGCCCCCTGCTGGCAGTGCTGTCACAGTCTGTTCTCCCGTGGCTTGTATGTCTGTCGGTGCCGCCCTGTTTCCACCTCTAGACTGTGGGCACTCAGTCTGTACAGGCTCAGGGCCTGCCTGTCTTTGGGGTGGCGTAGCCTTTCCAGATATGGTGCCAGAGTGTAGTCCCTCCGCAGTGACCGGTAGATGGTGTTTCTGGGAGTTCTCTAATTCTCTCTTCCAGTCCTCTATGTATTGCATCTTGCGGCTCTCTGAGATCTCTTTTATTTGGGCTTTTGTCAGGGTGTGTTGCTGACTTTGGCTGGACTGGCTGTCAGGGTTCCTGGCTTGCTCTGGACTCTGACTCAGCAGGGCTTTATGATGGTAGGAGCTGGGGTTGCTGTTCTTTATGGGCGCCTGGTGTGATAGCGCCCTCTTGTTTTTATTGAACCATAAGGGGAATCGGCCCAGGTCTGCCCGACAGGCTATGTTTGAGGTGCTGCGATGGACTTGGAAGAGATATTTACAGAACTCCATGTGGAAGACTTCGGTAGGGCTGGAATCCCACTTTGTGTGGTCTGAGTAGGTCACTGGGCCCCATATCTCGCTGCCATATAGCAGTATAGGGCTGATGATGCTGTCAAAAATCTTGATCCAGACTCTCACAGGTGGTTTGAGGTGGTACAGTTGTCTTCTGATGGCGTAGAAGGTTCTGCACGCTTTTCCTTTCAGGGCTTCTGCTGCTTGCTTGAGGCTCCCGTTATTGCTTAGCTCCAGACCGAGGTAGTTGTAGCTGCTGGTTTTCTCCAGCGTGGAGCCATTTAATGTGAAGGAGGGAGTGTTTATTTTATTCTGGTTCCTCTTCTGAAACACCATGACTTTGGTCTTCTTTTGGTTGATGGGAAGCGCCCATGTGGTGCTAAAAATTTCCAGTACTGCCAGGCTATCTTGGAGGCCTTTCTTGGTTGGGGAGAGTAGCAGGAGGTCGTCTGCGTACAGCAGGAACTTCACCTCTCGGTCATGCAGACTGAGGCCTTGAGTGGGGGAGGACTCCAGAGCTGTTGCTAGTCCATTTATATAGATGTTGAATAGAGTTGGGCTCAGGCTGCAGCCCTGTCTGACCCCAAGGCCCTGTCGGAAGAAAGTCGTCCTCTTTCCGTTCACCTTCATGCTGCACCGGTTCTCAATGTATGAGCTCTTGATCACGTCGTAGGTTCTGCCACCTATTCCGCTCTCCAGAAGTTTCAGTAACAGGCCTGGATGCCAAACTGAGTCAAATGCCTTTCTGAAGTCCACAAAACATGCAAATATTTTCCCCTGTTTTTTGCCGTGGACGTGGGTCTTGATGAGGCTTTGCAGGGTGTAAATGTGGTCCGTGGTGCGGTGGTTTGGCATGAACCCAGCTTGGCTTCTGCTGAGGATGTCCTCCTGGGTGAGGAAGGTGATAATCCTTTTATTAATGATGCTGTTAAACAGTTTTCCCAGAATGCTGTTGATACAGATCCCTCTGTAGTTTGCTGGGTCATATCGGTCTCCATTCTTGTAGATGGGCGTTATGAGACCTTGATTCCAGCTTTGAGGGAAGTAGCCGGCACTCAGGACGTGGGTCTCTCTCTCTCTCTCCTTCTCTCTCTCTCCTTCTCTTTCTCTCTCCCTCTCTCTCTCTTTTTCCTCTTTCTTTCTCTCTCACCTTCTCCTTCTCTTTCCTTCTCCTTCTCTCTCTCCTTCTCTCTCTCCTTTAATCTCCTTCTCTCTCTCTCTTTCTCCTTCTCTCTCTCTCCTTCTCCTTCTCCTTCTCTCTTTCCTTCTCTCTCTCCCCTTCTCTCTCTCCTTCTCTCTCTCCTTCTCTCTCCTTCTCTCTCCCTCTGTCTCTCTCTCCCTCTCTCTCTCCTTCTCTCTCCCTCTCTCTCACTCTCTCTCCCCTTCTCTCTCCTTCTCTCTATCCTTCTCTCTCTCCTTCTCCTTCTCTCTCTCTCTACTTCCCTCTCTCTCTCCTTCTCTCTTTCTCCTTCTCTCTCTTTCTCTCCTTCTCTCTCCTTCTCTCTCTTTCTCTCTCCCCTTTTCTCTCTGCTTCTCTCTGTCCCCTTCTCCTTCTATCTCCTTCTCCTTCTCTCCCCTTCTCTCTCTTCTTCTCTCTCTCTTTCTCGCTCACATTCTCTTTCTTTCTCTCCTTCCCTCTCTCTCTCTCTCCTTCTCTCTCTCCTTCTCTCTTTTTCTCTCCTTCTCTCTCTCCTTCTCTCTCCTCTCTACTTCTCTCTCTACTTCTCTCTCCCTCTCTCTCCTTCTCCTTTTCTCCCTCCTTCTCTCTCTCTCGGCTTCTCCTTCTCTCTCCTTCTCCTTCTCTCTCTCCTTCTCTCTCTCCTTCTCTATCCCTCCTTCTGTCTATCTCCCGCTCTCTCTCCGTCTCTGTCCTTCTCTCTCTCCTTCTCTGTCCTTCTCTCTCCTTCTCTCTCCTACTCTCTCTCTCTCCTTCTATCGCTCCTTCTCTCTCCTTCTCTCTCCTTCTCTTTCCCCTTCTCTCTCCCCTTCTCTCTCCCATTCTCTCTCCCCTTCTCTTCTTCTCTCTCTTCTTCTGTCTCTCTCCTGCAGGACCTGGCGATGATCAGCTGATGCGGTCACCTGACGGAATCAGCTGACACTATAAGTGCAGGGGTGAGGCCGGCTTTTTACCACCCAGCCGGCTAAAATATCAGGTGATGCCGTCAGGAGACTTCATCAGCTGATTACTGCCAGATCCTGCAGCGATCAGACAGGAGTCTGCACAAAAGTGTGTAGTTGTTTTTTTTTTGCACTGATGCATCAGCTGATTGTATGAAAGCCGTTTATACAGTCAGCTGCTGTGTCATGTGATTCAGGCCCTTAAACCTGACACATCATCTGATCGCTTTGCCTTCCAGCAAACCAATCAGATGATATTGGATCCGGATTGGACGGCGCGGGACCCTTGACCCAGGATTACTGTGGAGGGGGGTTCTTTATTTCAAATAAGATGGAGTCACTAATTGTGTTGTGTTTTATTTCTAATAAAAATATTTTTCTGTTTGTTGTGGTTTTTTTATTTAATTAATTTATCTGTACTAGAAATTCATGGTGGCCATGTCTAATATTGTCGTGACACCATTAATTTTGGGCTTAGGGCCAGTTGATAATATACAGCTAGCCCTAACCCCATTATTACCCAGCGAGCCACCCGTCACCAGGGCAGCTGGAAGAGTTGGATACAGCACCAGAAGATGGCGCTTCTATGAAAGCACCATTTTCTGGGGTGGCTGCAGACTGCAATTCACAGAGGAGGTGCCCAGAAAGCTTGGGCACCCTGCACTTGGATTCCAATCCCCAGCTGCCTAGTTGTACCTGGCTGGACACAAAAATTGGGTGAAGCCTACGTCAGTTTTTTTTTTAAATATTTCATGAAATTCACACTACCAGAATGTCATCTATATAGCGTCCCAAGAATTGAATCTGGGGACCCCATGTTGTATCACCGTCTACAAAAACGAGTTATCTGTCAGTAACAGTTCCACGGCGGGACCTTCTTTGAGGAATATTTTTGCTGATTTGACTGTGGCATATAAAGAAAACATTAAGTCCTGGTGGGAGGTTCAATCACTGGATAATTGCATTAAGCAGAAGATTGTCCCAAGAGGGTTGAGGATTACCATTGTCCCTGCAAATAGGTCTAGGTCTGCAAATCTACTAGCTAAGTGGGAGAAGGAATCAATTGCATCATCACTATGTTTTATATGCATTCTATTAGAAGAGGAAAAAATTACCTTGGAAAAATCTTCTACAGCTTTGCAGAAGCTGATTGAGGAGGCATTGAAATATAAAACAGATTCTGAATTCACTAACAGGGAAACTACTCTCAAGACAACAGTTGAGAGATTCAGATTAAGCATTAAAGATAGGAAACATAAAAGAATCATCAGAGATTTACTTGAATTCAAGGATAAACAGGCATATACCTTCCTTACGAAGGAGCAACAACCTAGTGAGGTCTCCTCCACCGATCCTGAATCGTCAGACACTGAAACTAGAAGAGTCAGGAGTAGAGGTTATTCTAGAAGAAGATGGAGAGGAAACACATACAGGGGAGGGAGACACTTTGCTTCCCGGGACGTTACCCCAGGATCATCGGCATCCTCTTCATCCTCCTCTACTTTACCATTGGCCACTGTACCATCTTTTTTAGAGATGAGGGATTTGGGGCCGTACGACCTCAGACAAAGACCCCCCCACAGAACAGAAAGGGAAGATAGACCCTAATGATTTACGAATTAGAAACCTCTCGACTTATGTACTCACTGATATTGAATGTTCAGTATTACAGACAGGATTGTCATTTGTGCCCACTGTAAAATCCGATGCCTTTACATGGGTGAAGGATATCAATCTCTTTATAAGAAAATTATAATGGAAAAAATTCTTTGCCAATCATGATCGGGTGAAGTGTGCACAATTAGGGATACCAGTAGAGTTAATGTCTGACTATAGCATTTTGATGAGTTTGGAGGAGGAAAGCAATAGACCGGAGGGGGAGGGGGCTTTTTCTAGTCTTAAACTTAAAAGTAACAGAATGCCCCCTGCTAGCAAATTCAACAGTACTGACATCTTCTGTAAATTAGTGTGTGATGATATTAAAAAGATCAATCCCAGGTCTACACCCACTAGACCGAATCTTACGGCAGACCAAAGAATGGCCATTCAAAATCTTGGAACTAATTACGAAATAGTAATTAAACCCTCAGATAAGGGAGGAAATGTTGTTATAATGAACCAAAAGGAATATCTAATGATGTGCCAAGTTATTTTATCTGATCGCTCTACTTATGAGATTTTGAAATCTGATCCCACTGCGATCTATATGAAAGAGCTAAAGAACATCCTGGGTGAAGCTAAAACAATGAAATATATTTACTCATAGGAATTTGAGTTCCTCTTACCGAAATATCCAATGGTGGCGACCTTTTACGCTCTTCCTAAAATACATAAGGGAGTTAGCCCGGTAAAAGGTCACCCCATTGTATCAGGAATTGAGGCATTATGCCAGAATTGTAGCATATATGTTGATGAAATCCTCCGTCCCTTTGTAACATCTTTACCATCACATCTGAGAGACACTATGGACTTATTGAACAAAATGGAGGGATTGGTTGTTGATCCCGAAGCTTTGCTGGTATCCATTGATGTGGAATCTTTGTACAGTTGTATCCCCATGATATCGGTGTAAGAGCTGTGGAACACTATTTAAACATCAAGGGGACCTATATGTTTCCACACAATGTTTTCATTCTACAGCTGATTAAATTCATCCTGACGCATAACTATTTTATCTTCAATGCGAAGTATTACCACCAATTCTTGGCCACTGCAATGGGGAGCCCTTGTGCTCCCACATATGCGAACCTGCTCCTGGGTTGGTGGGAGGATAATCTCGTTTTTGTAGACGGTGATACAACATGGGGTCCCCAGATTCAATTCTTGGGATGCTATATAGATGACGTTCTGGTAGTGTGGTCGGGATCGGCAGAGTCTTTCGTTCAATTTGTGAATCATCTCAATGTCAATGACTTGGGTTTGAGGTTCACATACGAAATAGGTGGTAATTAGTGATGAGCGAGCATGCTTGTAACTACTCGGTACTCGCACGAGTATCGCTGTACTCGGGCTGCTCGGCGGGGACCGAGTAATCTCGCGATACTCGTGCTGTACTCGTGGTCTTCATTTCTGCATGTTGGCGCTCTTTTGAGAGCCAGCCCTCATGCAAGGATTGGCTGGCAGACCACTGCAATGCCACAGCCCTGTTAGTTGTGGAATTGCAGTGATTGGCCGGCCTGCACAGCATGACCGAGCCTTTATACCGGCCGGCGCGCTGTGCTCTGCTCACAACTATCCAGACAGTCAGTGCAGGGAGAGTGTCGCTGATTCAGGGAAAGCTTTGCGGCCCTTTATAGTTAGTTCCGGAGCAGGGCTGCAAACAGTGTGACCAGAAGTCCTTCTCAGGACTATTCTAGTTGTATACAGGCAGGCAGGGTATAGCCAGGTCGGAGTACAGTAGCAGAGTCCTTCTCAGGACTATTGTTGCTATATACTGGCAGGGTATAGCCAGGTCGGAATACAGGCTAGTGACCAGAAGAGTCCTTGTCAGGACTATTGTAGCAGTATACAGGCAGGCAGGCAGGCAGGGTATATAGCCATTCCTAGTGGTGACCGTATACCAGCCTTCATCATATCTGGGGCTGGTGTACACAGTCTAAAACAGTCCAGATAGTGTCAGACTTCTCAGTAATTGTCGCTCCTAAAAACCAGTTAGGTTCTTATTGCGTCCGTGCTTGCATTTAAAAACAGCACGTGTGTGTCTGTCGGTGGCAGCGTACAGGTGCGCGTTTTGCACAAACTATTATATAACGCACAAGTCTAGTGTATAATACACGTCAGTCAGCAGTGTCTGATAGTGTCAGACTTCTCAGTAATTGTCGCTCCTAAAAACCAGTTAGGTTCTTATTGCGTCCGTGCTTGCATTTAAAAACAGCACGTGTGTGTCTGTCGGTGGCAGCGTACAGGTGCGCGTTTTGCACAAACTATTATATAACGCACAAGTCTAGTGTATAATACACGTCAGTCAGCAGTGTCTGATAGTGTCAGACTTCTCAGTAATTGTCGCTCCTAAAAACCAGTTAGGTTCTTATTGCGTCCGTGCTTGCATTTAAAAACAGCACGTGTGTGTCTGTCGGTGGCAGCGTACAGGTGCGCGTTTTGCACAAACTATTATATAACGCACAAGTCTAGTGTATAATACACGTCAGTCAGCAGTGTCTGATAGTGTCAGACTTCTCAGTAATTGTCGCTCCTAAAAACCAGTTAGGTTCTTATTGCGTCCGTGCTTGCATTTAAAAACAGCACGTGTGTGTCTGTCGGTGGCAGCGTACAGGTGCGCGTTTTGCACAAACTATTATATAACGCACAAGTCTAGTGTATAATACACGTCAGTCAGCAGTGTCTGATAGTGTCAGACTTCTCAGTAATTGTCGCTCCTAAAAACCAGTTAGGTTCTTATTGCGTCCGTGCTTGCATTTAAAAACAGCACGTGTGTGTCTGTCGGTGGCAGCGTACAGGTGCGCGTTTTGCACAAACTATTATATAATGCACAAGTCTAGTGTATAATACACGTCAGTCAGCAGTGTCTGATAGTGTCAGACTTCTCAGTAATTGTCGCTCCTAAAAACCAGTAAGGTTCTTATTGCGTCCGTGCTTGCATTTAAAAACAGCACGTGTGTGTCTGTCGGTGGCAGCGTACAGGTGCGCGTTTTGCACAAACTATTATATAACGCACAAGTCTAGTGTATAATACATGTCAGTCAGCAGTGTCTGATAGTGTCAGACTTCTCAGTAATTGTCGCTCCTAAAAACCAGTTAGGTTCTTATTGCGTCCGTGCTTGCATTTAAAAACAGCACGTGTGTGTCTGTCGGTGGCAGCGTCAGGCTCCATATTGTTCCTGGATAGAGACGTGCATGATGGCCTGTAAACATGAAGTGCCCATTGTAAGGAAGTGGGTCTATTGTAGTATAGCCCTTAGGCAGGGCAGCCAAAAATTTGGAGGCTCCACATTGTCCCTGGATAGAGATGTGCATGAGGGCCTCAAAACATTGTTCCCATTGCAAAGGAGCGGGTCTCCTGTCGTTGTAATGCCCATTCAGAAAGAATGGGCGAAAAAATTTACCACTGGGGGTATACCTGAAACAACGGCTTAACTATTGTAACGGTCACCATGATGGCGCATGAGGAGAAGGAGGAGCAGTCCAGCGATTAGCCAAAGTCCAGAAGTGTGTTACCATGGGTGAGTGGAGGTACATGGCAAATTCCCGTTACAAACTTTAAATTCCGCTGTCATTTGCTGTTGGTGTGTGGTGAAGTCTGGCCAAATCCAACCCTTGTTCATCTTGATCAGAGTCAGCCTGTCAGCATTTACAGTTGACAGGCGGGTGCGTTTATCTGTAATGATTCCACCTGCGGCACTAAAAACACGCTCTGACAAAACGCTAGCGGCAGGGCAGGCCAGGACTTCCAAGGCGTAGAGACTAAGAGCCAATTCATGCCACGTGTCCAGCTTGGATACACATTAATTGTAAGGCACAGAGGAATGTCGGAGTACAGTTGTTTGATCTGCAAGGTACTCCTTGAGCATCTGGCCAAACTTAGGATTTCTTGTGGCACTACCCCTCACCTCAGGGGCTGTGGTATGTGAGGGGCTGAGAAAACTGTCCCACATCTTAAAGACTGTTCCCCTACCTCTGGCGGATTGGACTTGTGCCCCTCTCGGCTGTACGCCTTGGTTGTCCACTGATTCCTGACCTATGCCGCTAGCGTTTTGTGAGGGGAATGCTTTGCCTACTTCCGTGACTATGGCTTTCTGGAACTGCTGCATTTTGCCTGACCTCTCCGCCTCGGGAATAAGAGACATAAAGTTCTCCTTTTAGCGTGGGTCTAACAGTGTTACCAACCAGTAATTATTGTCGGCCAAGATGTTCTTAACGCGAGGGTCACGAGACAGGCAGCTTACCATAAAGTCAGCCATGTGTGCCAGACTCTTAACAGCCATCACTTCAGTATCCTGACCAACACGATGACTGAACATGCTGTCCTCCTCCTCCTCCTCCTCATCATCTACCCTGTCCTCTGGCCAGCCACGCTGAACCGAGGATATGACTGCATGTCATATCCTCAATTTGGCCAGAGAGTTGCTCCATGTCTTCATCCTCCTCCTCGTCATAGTCCTCCACTGCACGTTGTGATGAGACGAGGCTGGGCTGTGTGTTATCACCCACACCCACTACTGTTTCTTGCTCAAACTCATCGCGCTCCGCCTGCAATGCATCATGGTTGTTTTTTGAGCAGAGACCATTTTAGAAGGCAGAGAAGCGGTATGGTGACGCTAATAATGTCGTCATCGCCGCTCACCATCTTGGTGGAGTCCTCAAAGTTTTGGCGGATGGTGCATAGGTCGGACATCCATCTCCACTCCTCAGGTGTTATGTGTGGAGTTTGACCCATTTCCCGACGGCTTAGGTGATGCAGGTACTCAACAACTGCCCTCTTCTGCTCACATATCCTGACCAACTTGTGCAGAGTTGAATTCCAACGCGTGGGGACATCACACACCAGTCTGTGTGCCGGAAGATGCAAACGGCGTCTTAAGCCGGCAAGGCCAGCTGAAGCAGTAGGTGACTTTCGAAAATGTGCAGACAGGCGGCGAACTTTTACCAGCAGATCAGACAGCTCTGAGTATGACTTTAGAAACCGCTGAACCACGAGGTTGAGCACATGGGCCACGCATGGAACATGTGTCAGCTGGCCTCGCCTCAAAGCCGCCACCAGGTTCCGGCCATTGTCACACACGACCTTTCCTGGCTTTAGGTTCAGAGTTGTGAGCCAGTGATCTGCCTTCTGTTTCAGAGCTGTCCACACCTCTTCTGCATTGTGGGGTTTGTTGTCACCTATGCAGATTAGCTTCAGCACTGCCTGTTGCCGCTTCGCCGAGGCAGTGCTGCAGTGCTTCTGTGTCGCCCTGGACAAGCCAGGGGCCACAGATCACAACACTTAAACACCCCACACTCCCTGCAGGCATATCATAGTCAAAACACAAAATCCTTGTTGCCTTCCCCAGGGGCTGTTGTCCACACCAGGGTGTGGAGCCAGGCGGTTGGTCTCCACCCACCGAGGAGGAGGGAAAACACAGGCAGTGAGAGTTAAGCTAAGGAAGTGGAAGGAGGAAAGTAGTAGAGAGGAGAAAAGTGACAGCAAAGAGCCTGAAGTTGGTCCGGGTGTGTGGCCCGGACAGGACAGCAAGGTTGGCAGGATGTGGTGACCGTCTGCAGTGGAGGCCGATTGGAGTCTGCCGTAAGGACCGTGGACGGGTGGTGACCCGGCCGTACCGGACCGGTATACAAAGAGAAGCCAGCACCATTGGCAGAGGACTTTCGGATCCCGGCAAGGCTTGGTGTCGCCGTGAATTTGCCAAATCCGTTAGTGAAGGGGACCTCAGGGTTTCCAAACAGCCAAGTCCAGATAGAAGGCAACTGTCCAACCGTGAAGGGGAGACACCGCCACCGCCAAGGGCAACCGTCTCCCAGGGCCAGCGCCTGTGGGCAAAAGGGGCTCCTCCGGCCCATATCCAGGTCGGGGAGCGGGTTACCGTTGGGAAACCATCACTACCAACACTTAACTTAGGTGCAGGGAGAGACAGTCATCACTAACCTGCAGGGAGGAACAACCGCAGCCGTCCGAGTGACCCGTCCATCCAGCCACTTGTTTTACCGTGAACTGTGTCATCATCATTGGGCTGAGTGAGTACCTCCGTGCCGTGCGGCACAGCGCTGCCCCTGCGACCCTGCACCTCATCAGGCCCCGCAACCCGCCTGTCATCCATCTCTACCCCATCACCAGGCTCCGGGACAACCAACCCCCCTACCCACGGAGGGGAGAAATAACAACAAAGCTGCTCCCTGTCACAGGCTCCCGGGATCCCCGTCCAGAGCAGCGGTGGTGTCCACACAATCACCACAACCGTGGGTGGCGTCACGGACAATATCCCCAAAACCCAAACCACCCCTTTTCACTCACGGGCGAGTAGCGCCGCTCGAGTCCCCGGGATCCGGCCATCGCTCGAGCCAACGAGCAGCAGCAGCCGTAGAGCAGCGTCAGCCGGACCCGAGCAGTGGGAGAGCGCACCGTCCCCTCCTCCGCCCGCGACACTTCCAGCTTGGGACTGGTGTGGAGGGTAAAGTGGATCAGGATGCGCAGGAGGAGGAGGAGGCTGAGGAGCATGACATTCCGGAGCTGTAGAGTGTGTGTGAAACCCTGACTGAGGTAGGGCCTGCAAAACTTGGTGTGTGAAGGACGTGTTCCGTCCCTCGCTCAGACTGGGTCCCAGCTTGCACAATATTAACCCAGTGTGACGTCAACGAGATGTAGCGGCCTTGCCCACATGCACTTGTCCACGTGTCTGTGGTTAGGTGGACTTTGGCTGAAACAGCGTTGTTCAGGGCACGTGTGATGTTTTGTGACACGTGGTTATGCAATGCGGGGATGGCACACCGGGAGAAATAGTGGCGGCTGTGGACCGAGTAACGTGGGACAGCTGCCACCATCAGGTCGCGGAATGCTTCTGTCTCAACCAGCCTAAAAGGCAACATTTCCAGCGCAAGCAGTCGCGAAATGTTAGCATTTAGAACTGTGGCATGTGGGGTGTTGGCAGTGTATTTGCGCCTGCGTTCAAAGGTTTGCTGAATGGATAACTGAACGCTGCGCTGGGACAAGGACGTGCTTGATGATGGTGTTCTTTCTGCGTAGGCAACTGCAGGTGCAGGAGTGGAGGAGGCTTGTTCGCAGGCAGCATGGACAGGGGATTGGCTCGCATGCACAACCAGCGAAGACGTAGCAGTGACATCAGCAAGCACTGCTCCTGGACTCTGTTGTACTTCCCACAAAGTCGGGTGCTTGGCTGACATGTGCCTGATCATGCTGGTGGTGGTCAGGCTGCTAGTTTTGGTACCCCTGCTGATGCTGGCATGGCAGGTGTTGCAAATGGCCTTTTTAGAATCATCTGGAGCCAACTTAAAAAACTGCCAGTGTCAGAGTTCCGGGTTTTCCAGTTTTCTTTTGAAAGAGCTTGCCCTTTGTTAACATGGAGTTTTCTGTTCTGTTGCCCTACTTCCTGTCCATCTGTTTAAAAGCCGCCCCTAAAGCTTAGTCCAGTGCCTGAGTATACTGCTTCCTGTGTGCTCCTGCCCTGCAGCTTTTGGTTCCTGATTGTTATTCGGATCCTCTTGGAAAACAACCGACACCGACTCTGGACTTCATCTGGTATCATCTAGCTGTGCCCGGACTCCGTTTGCCGTCTTTGGTCGGCACTTCTGCCCGGTTCCTTCCGTTTAATACCACTCTGGACTCACATCACGTACGGACATTTTTGGACTTACCTATTGCCCTTTTGTGTCCCGGCTGTTGCGCATTTAGGGCTTCTGGGGTGATTGCCAGACAGTCCCTGCATAGGGGTTCGCTCTTGGTGGTCTCCCTGGGGGAGTCCGGTGCGCGGTCCCGGGAATTCCCTTTCGCTCCGTCCCTGGAAGGTATTTCCTGTATTTATGTTCTACTGTGTTTTTGTTCCGTTTATGTACATATTTGCTGGTTGCATATTATAAACGTCTTGCACCAAGAACTCGTCTCTGGTTGTCATTGCCCTAACGCAATCGAAATCCTCAATACATACAATAGTATTACAGCCAGACTCGGGAAGACCTAACATTTGTACAGGCACCTTGTGTCGTGTTGTTCCGGGGAACAGTTGCCTGACGTCTGCCTGGGGCCACCACTCTGCTTCTTACTGCCTGTTGGGATGCTACGCCTCCCTCCCCCTGTGCACTGCTGTCCTCGCTCTGCATATCCTCCTGCCAGGTTGGGTCAGTTACTGGATCATCCACCACGTCGTCTTCCTCTTCCGCACCCTGCTCCTCCTCCTGACTTCCTGACAATTGTGTCTCATCATCGTCCACCCCTTGTTGAGACACGTTGCCAACTTCGTGAGAACGTGGCTGCTCAAATATTTGGGCATCTGTACATACAATCTCGTCATGGCCCACTTCAACAGGAGCTGGCGAGAGGCCAGAATTTGTGAATGGAAACGTGAACGAACAGCTCTTCCGAGTGTCCAAGTGTGGGATCAGTAATGTCCGTGGACGTGTACTCGGCCTGGTGGTAGGAAGGAGGATCAGGTTCTGAAATGTGCGGTGCAGTATCACGGCTACTGACACTTGACCGTGTGGAAGACAGAGTGTTTGTGGTGGTGCCAATCTGACTGGAAGCATTATCCGCTATCCAACTAACAACCTGTTGACACTGGTCTTGGTTCAAGAGCGGTGTACTGCAGCGGTCCCCAAGAATTTGGGACAGGACGTGCGAGCGACTAGATGTGGCCCTTTGTTGTGGCGAAATTAGAGCTTGCACACAACCTCGGTCTCTGCCTGCACAACCATCACGTCCACTTCCTTGTTCGTTGACAACGCCCTTGCGCATTTTGCAATGCTGTGCTGATGTGTATTCACTAGACTTGTGCGTTATATCCAAGTTTTTGCAAAACTCACACAAATGCAGCGGAAAGCTGCGACCAACAGGCACACACGTGCGGTTTTTAAATGCAAGCACGGAGGCACTAAGAACCTAACAGGTCTCTATCCAGGGACAACGTGGAGCCTCCCAATTTTTGGCTGCCCTGCCTAAGGGCTATACTACAATAGACCCACTTCCTTTCAATGGGCACTTCAGGTTTACAGGCCCTCATGCACGTCTCTATCCAGGGACAACGTGGAGCCTCCCAATTTTTGGCTGCCCTGCCTAAGGGCTATACTACAATAGACCCACTTCCTTCCAATGGGCACTTCAGGTTTACAGGCCATCATGCACGTCTCTATCCAGGGACAACGTGGAGCCTCCCAATTTTTGGCTGCCCTGCCTAAGGGCTATACTACAATAGACCCACTTCCTTCCAATGGGCACTTCAGGTTTACAGGCCCTCATGCACGTCTCTATCCAGGGACAACGTGGAGCCTCCCAATTTTTGGCTGCCCTGCCTAAGGGCTATACTACAATAGACCCACTTCCTTACAATGGGCACTTCAGGTTTACAGGCCATCATGCACGTCTCTATCCAGGGACAATGTGGAGCCTCCCAATTTTTGGCTGCCCTGCCTAAGGGCTATACTACAATAGACCCACTTCCTTACAATGGGCACTTCAGGTTTACAGGCCCTCATGCACGTCTCTATCCAGGGACAACGTGGAGCCTCCCAATTTTTGGCTGCCCTGCCTAAGGGCTATACTACAATAGACCCACTTCCTTACAATGGGCACTTCAGGTTTACAGGCCATCATGCACGTCTCTATCCAGGGACAATGTGGAGCCTCCCAATTTTTGGCTGCCCTGCCTAAGGGCTATACTACAATAGACCCACTTCCTTCCAATGGGCACTTCAGGTTTACAGGCCCTCATGCACGTCTCTATCCAGGGACAACGTGGAGCCTCCCAATTTCTGGCTGCCCTGCCTAAGGGCTATACTACAATAGACCCACTTCCTTACAATGGGCACTTCAGGTTTACAGGCCATCATGCACGTCTCTATCCAGGGACAATGTGGAGCCTCCCAATTTTTGGCTGCCCTGCCTAAGGGCTATACTACAATAGAACCACTTCCTTCCAATGGGCACTTCAGGTTTACAGGCCCTCATGCACGTCTCTATCCAGGGACAACGTGGAGCCTCCCAATTTTTGGCTGCCCTGCCTAAGGGCTATACTACAATAGACCCACTTCCTTACAATGGGCACTTCAGGTTTACAGGCCATCATGCACGTCTCTATCCAGGGACAATGTGGAGCCTCCCAATTTTTGGCTGCCCTGCCTAAGGGCTATACTACAATAGACCCACTTCCTTTCAATGGGCACTTCAGGTTTACAGGCCCTCATGCACGTCTCTATCCAGGGACAACGTGGAGCCTCCCAATTTTTGGCTGCCCTGCCTAAGGGCTATACTACAATAGACCCACTTCCTTCCAATGGGCACTTCAGGTTTACAGGCCATCATGCACGTCTCTATCCAGGGACAACGTGGAGCCTCCCAATTTTTGGCTGCCCTGCCTAAGGGCTATACTACAATAGACCCACTTCCTTCCAATGGGCACTTCAGGTTTACAGGCCCTCATGCACGTCTCTATCCAGGGACAACGTGGAGCCTCCCAATTTTTGGCTGCCCTGCCTAAGGGCTATACTACAATAGACCCACTTCCTTACAATGGGCACTTCAGGTTTACAGGCCATCATGCACGTCTCTATCCAGGGACAATGTGGAGCCTCCCAATTTTTGGCTGCCCTGCCTAAGGGCTATACTACAATAGACCCACTTCCTTACAATGGGCACTTCAGGTTTACAGGCCCTCATGCACGTCTCTATCCAGGGACAACGTGGAGCCTCCCAATTTTTGGCTGCCCTGCCTAAGGGCTATACTACAATAGACCCACTTCCTTACAATGGGCACTTCAGGTTTACAGGCCATCATGCACGTCTCTATCCAGGGACAATGTGGAGCCTCCCAATTTTTGGCTGCCCTGCCTAAGGGCTATACTACAATAGACCCACTTCCTTCCAATGGGCACTTCAGGTTTACAGGCCCTCATGCACGTCTCTATCCAGGGACAACGTGGAGCCTCCCAATTTCTGGCTGCCCTGCCTAAGGGCTATACTACAATAGACCCACTTCCTTACAATGGGCACTTCAGGTTTACAGGCCATCATGCACGTCTCTATCCAGGGACAATGTGGAGCCTCCCAATTTTTGGCTGCCCTGCCTAAGGGCTATACTACAATAGAACCACTTCCTTCCAATGGGCACTTCAGGTTTACAGGCCCTCATGCACGTCTCTATCCAGGGACAACGTGGAGCCTCCCAATTTTTGGCTGCCCTGCCTAAGGGCTATACTACAATAGACCCACTTCCTTACAATGGGC
This sequence comes from Anomaloglossus baeobatrachus, assembly GCF_048569485.1. Taxonomy (NCBI): domain Eukaryota; kingdom Metazoa; phylum Chordata; class Amphibia; order Anura; family Aromobatidae; genus Anomaloglossus; species Anomaloglossus baeobatrachus. The sequence continues at coordinate 413,732,353 of NC_134355.1, read as the reverse complement.
ACTTCAGGTTTACAGGCCATCATGCACGTCTCTATCCAGGGACAATGTGGAGCCTCCCAATTTTTGGCTGCCCTGCCTAAGGGCTATACTACAATAGACCCACTTCCTTACAATGGGCACTTCAGGTTTACAGGCCCTCATGCACGTCTCTATCCAGGGACAACATGGAGCCTCCCAATTTTTGGCTGCCCTGCCTAAGGGCTATACTACAATAGACCCACTTCCTTACAATGGGCACTTCAGGTTTACAGGCCATCATGCACGTCTCTATCCAGGGACAATGTGGAGCCTCCCAATTTTTGGCTGCCCTGCCTAAGGGCTATACTACAATAGACCCACTTCCTTACAATGGGCACTTCAGGTTTACAGGCCATCATGCACGTCTCTATCCAGGGACAATGTGGAGCCTCCCAATTTTTGGCTGCCCTGCCTAAGGGCTATACTACAATAGACCCACTTCCTTCCAATGGGCACTTCAGGTTTACAGGCCCTCATGCACGTCTCTATCCAGGGACAACGTGGAGCCTCCCAATTTTTGGCTGCCCTGCCTAAGGGCTATACTACAATAGACCCACTTCCTTACAATGGGCACTTCAGGTTTACAGGCCATCATGCACGTCTCTATCCAGGGACAACGTTGAGCCTCCCAATTTTTGGCTGCCCTGCCTAAGGGCTATACTACAATAGACCCACTTCCTTACAATGGGCACTTCAGGTTTACAGGCCATCATGCACGTCTCTATCCAGGGACAATGTGGAGCCTCCCAATTTTTGGCTGCCCTGCCTAAGGGCTATACTACAATAGACCCACTTCCTTACAATGGGCACTTCAGGTTTACAGGCCATCATGCACGTCTCTATCCAGGGACAATGTGGAGCCTCCCAATTTTTGGCTGCCCTGCCTAAGGGCTATACTACAATAGGCCCACTTCCTTCCAATGGGCACTTCAGGTTTACAGGCCCTCATGCACGTCTCTATCCAGGGACAACGTGGAGCCTCCCAATTTTTGGCTGCCCTGCCTAAGGGCTATACTACAATAGACCCACTTCCTTACAATGGGCACTTCAGGTTTACAGGCCATCATGCACGTCTCTATCCAGGGACAATGTGGAGCCTCCCAATTTTTGGCTGCCCTGCCTAAGGGCTATACTACAATAGACCCACTTCCTTACAATGGGCACTTCAGGTTTACAGGCCCTCATGCACGTCTCTATCCAGGGACAACGTGGAGCCTCCCAATTTTTGGCTGCCCTGCCTAAGGGCTATACTACAATAGACCCACTTCCTTACAATGGGCACTTCAGGTTTACAGGCCATCATGCACGTCTCTATCCAGGGACAATGTGGAGCCTCCCAATTTTTGGCTGCCCTGCCTAAGGGCTATACTACAATAGACCCACTTCCTTACAATGGGCACTTCAGGTTTACAGGCCATCATGCACGTCTCTATCCAGGGACAATGTGGAGCCTCCCAATTTTTGGCTGCCCTGGCAAAAAGCTATACTGAAATAGACCCACTTCCTTACAATGGGCACTTCAGGTTTACAGGCCCTCATGCACGTCTGTATGCAGGGGCATTGGTGAACCTCACAATTTTGGACTGCCCTGGCAAAGGAAAATACTACAAAGACTCACTTCCTCAAAATGGGCACATTAGACTCAAGAGGCCTTCATGTACGTCTCTTCTCAGGGACATCGGAGTGCCACACAATGTTTTCACGTAAAATCTTTCATGTATTAATCTCAAAAAGTAACATACACCAGCTCTATCTCACTATTGGGTATGTGCCCTTAACATTTCCGCCATGAAAAATCATTTTGGGGTCATTTTGGAAGGTTTTCTGGTGAGTCCGTAAAAATGGCGTAAAACGCGGACAAAATTGTTCACAGCTGTGACTTTTCAGTGATAAATGCTTCAAGGGGTCTTCCCCATGCTGTTGCCATGTCATTTGAGCACTCTTCTGAGACTTTTGTGACATTTTTAGGGTTTCTCCATGCTGCCGGGGGGTCATTTCACAAAAATACTCGGGTCTCCCATAGGATAACATTGGGCTCGTTGCTCGGGCCGAGTACACGAGTATCTTGGGAGGCTCGGCCCGAGCTTCGAGCACCCGAGCTTTTTAATACTCGCTCATCACTAGTGGTAATAAGTTACCTTTTTTGGATGTATTAATAACAAAGGAGACGGATGGGACTCTGAGTACTTCCATTTTTAGGAAATCTAATGCTACAAATAGCTTGCTCAATTGGGAAAGCCATCATCCAGCAAGCTTAAAAACTGATATTCCGAAGGGACAGTTCCTGAGATTGAGGAGAAACTGCTCCCAATCTCAGAATATGATAAACAAGCGATGAATCTAAAAAACAGATTCAAAGAAAGAGGGTACCCAGAAAATACTATAGAAAAAGCATGTAAAAATGCCTTTTATAACAATAGAAGTGACCTGTTGGTCACCAGCCCAAAAAAAGATGATGGACGGGTAAAGCGACTAATACGAATATATGATGACCAAAACAAGAAAGTGATGGATATCTTGAGGAAACACTGGGGTATTTTAAGGAGTGACCCCGATATTTGTGACAGTGTGCCTATACACCCCTCGGTGACATACAAAAGAGGGAGGACAATAAAGGATGAGGTTGTGCTTAGTTTTTATACCCCCCCAAAGAGAAGTGGCACTTGGTTGGATCGGAGGGAAGTGGGGACCTTTAAATGTGGTTCATGTATATACTGCAAGCATATTGTACCCTCCAGAGAATTTGTGAGTGCAGTCACAGGCAGGATATATAAAAATCGTAACTTAGCAAATTGTAAAACTCAGGGGGTTATTTATCTCTGTACATGTACATGTCCAAAGGACTATGTAGGCAAGACTAAAAGACAACTAAAAGTACGGATAGGAGAACATCTGGGTGATGTGAGAAATAAACGCGACACACCCACAGCCCGACATGTCAATAACTGTCACAATGGAGATCTGAGGTCTATCTCCTTTAGGACCATTGAAGTGATTCCCCCGTCCATCCATTTGGGGGACTGGTACAAAAAGCTACCACAAAGGGAGACACGATGGATTTTCTGATTGGAATCCACTAATCCAAGAGGTCTGAATGAACAACTGGTCTTCTCTAGCTTCAACTGATCGGTTAAAGCTATGACTCATGTAGTTAAAATGTGATAACCTTACAGTCAATAGGTGGTATATCCTTAATGTCAGCCATTTACCTGGTATAGGTTTTTACCACGGGTGTATATAATTGACTTGTGGACCTATGGTTTACAAATAATCGTTCTATGTGGACCTATTTGTCCACTTACAGTCATATGAAAAAGTTTGGGTACCCCTATTAATGTTAACCTTTTTTCTTTATAACAAATTGGGTTTTTGCAACAGCTATTTCTGTTTCATATATCTAATAACTGATGGACTGAGTAATATTTCTGGATTGAAATGAGGTTTATTGTACTAACAGAAAATGCTCTCTGCACGTGTAGCTGCGTGCGCTGGTAACTAAGGTAAATATCGGGTTGGTTACCCGATATTTACCTTAGTTACCAAGTGCAGCATCTTCCACGCGGCGCTGGGGGCTGGTCACTGGTTGCTGGTGAGCTCACCAGCAACTTGTGTATCGACGCTCCAGCGATCCCTGCCAGGTCAGGTTGCTGGTGGGATCGCTGGAGCTTCGCAGTGTGACATCTCACCAGCAACCTCCTAGCAACTTACCAGCGATCCCTATCGTTGTTGGGATCGCTGGTAAGTTGTTTAGTGTGACTGGACCTTAAGGCTGTTGCTATTACAATTGAGTGGAAGGTTTACATATGACCAACTACTGTGATAAACTATATGCACTGCACTTTAAGACCTTTATAAACTATATAGCACTGGTGCACTTTACAATCTGTACTGGTGGATAGATTGTTTGTTTAAAGCCTTTATTTATAGGCTGTTGCTATAGCAATTGAGTGGAAGGTTTACATATGATCAACATACTGGGATAAACTATATGCACAGCACTTTAAGGCCCCTATAAACTGTATAGCACTGTTGCACTTTACGATCTGTTTTGGTGTACAGATTGTTTGTTTAAGGCATTCATTATAACATAAAGGTTGGAGGTTATTACATCTATACCACATGAGCCTTTGATATTATTGTAGGGTCACACCTCTCCCTATTGTTTTTTGACTATATATTAAACTGTCATTTGTTTTTCGTCTTGACAGTATGGACCTTTTTGACTAATCTGCAGTGCAGTGACTATTTTATTTGCACTCCTATACTCCCAGAGGAGCTGCACTTTAGCATAGTGCAGGGATAGGAGGGTGAGCCGACGTTGAGCGGGGGCACCATTCCATTCCCATAGGGTGCAAACCTCCGCGGCAAGGTAGGGGAATCTATAGGGCATTTGACCAAACCCAGCTCTGCACTGCAGCACTTTTTTTGTCTTTGTGTGTGATTATTGTGTGTGGGGAATCTAATTTTAATCAAATTTAATAAAAGGTTTTAAGAGTTTTTTTCATGGTTTTGTTGCTTCAATTATCCCTTAATGATAATTTCTACGTTTTTTTCCCAATGTTTATTATTAACTATGTGTATATGTATAATGTCTTTATATGTGTTTGTGTTTGTGTTTGCCAACCATTGTTTTCAATGGGGTTCGAAGGTGTTCGTCGAACGTTTGACGAACACACACGCCGTTCGACGAACCCGAACCGAGCTCGAACACTAGGGAGGTGGCTCATCTCTAACAGAGACACAGATCCAGACACACAGAGACAGACACACACAGAGACAGACACAGAGACACACACAGAGACACACACACAAACAGACAGAGACAGACATACACAGACTCACACAGAGACACACAGACACAGACACACAGATAGACACAGAGAGACGGACACACATAGACACACAAAGACAGAGACACACACAGAGATAGACACAGACAGAAACACACAGAGACACAAACACAGAGACACACACAGAGGTAGAGAAACAGAGACAGACACACAGAGACAGAGACACAAAGAGACTAATAAAGAGACAGAGACACCCAAGGACAGAGACACACAGAGACAGAGATTAGACAGAAACACACAGACAGACACACAGAGACACACACAAAACACAGACACACATAAAATACACAGACAGTGATACAGAGACAGACACACACAGAGACAGAGACACATAGTTACACAAAGAAACAGAGATGCACAAAGACAGAGACACACAGAGACATACACAAACACACAGAGACACACACACAAAGACACACAGAGACAGACACAGAGAGAGAGACACAGAGACAGACACACACAGAGACACACATACATAAAGACACACAGAGACAGACGCAGAGACACACAGAGACAGAGACGTGCACAAAGACACAGAGACAAACACACAGAGACACGAACAGAGACTCACACAGAGACAGAGACACACAGAGATAGAGACACACAGGGACAGAGAGAGGGAGGGAGACAGTCAGAGAGGGAGACACAGTCAAAGAGTAGGACAGACAGAGTGGGAGAGTGAGAGAGACAGAGTGACAGTTACTATTCCACGCAATGCCGGGTACTACAGTTAGTATAAAGATACTTTTTGAAGTGTGACAACCTTTTTTAAAATTACTTTATACTGGAACCTCAAATTAAATCTCTATATGTTATGTGAAGACATTATTGTTAAATACTCACCTCAATAATTACTTTTGTGTAAAAATATTTTTGTTCTGTTTCCATTTGTCCATTTTCATTAAGGTTTATGCTATTTCGAGAAGCATATAAAAACCTTCAGTCACTAGACTCTAATTTATCTGCTTTTGTATTATTGTCTATCTAAAATGTTAGTGATGACTGGATATGTATTGAAAACTAAATGAATTAATTACCACAGAGACCAATTTGCACATGTCACAAGACACCATCTGCTGCAAATAGATGCAGAATATTCATTTGATAAGCTTTAAATTCAATGTGCCTTCATGTCCTAGTTTGTAAAAAAAAATGTGTTTTTATTTTTTTTTAAATCAGAAATGATGTGGTGTGTCTGTAAATGTCATGAACTAAGTAAATAATACTAATCTTTGCCATAAAACATCTTATACTAGTGTCACTGCATACATGTGACTGATATGGGGCATATTATACTTTTTTTATTTTTCTTTTTTCTTCCAACTATCTTAAGCAGACGTTAATCTTCTGTTATGGGAGTTTATCGTTCTGCTTGCTCGGATCAGTTGCTTTTTTTTTATTTTCACTTTGAAGATACATCTGAGTGTTTATTGATAAAAGTGATTTTTCTGACAGATTTCTTTGATTACATTTCCAAAAAAGGATTACATAATTTTAAAACTGGCAAAAATTACATTTCAAGCAAAACTAATACATGTGGGCTTAAAGTTCATGAAAATTTCATGGGCTTTTGAAAGCATAAATCCCTGGCAATTTTACAATAATGGTCGTTTTAACATACATTACTTACAAATATAATTATTTCATAGTAATAACTTTAGTTAAACATTTATGTGAATCGATTTCGCAATTCAGCTAAGTATATACTGTATATAGAGCGAGTGGAAACCAGAGGTTTACAAACACTATCGATACATATACATATTTTTCTCATTATCTGACATTAAATCAGAATAAACCTTTCCTGTTTTCGGTCAATTAAGATTACAAAAATTATTTATATTTGCCAAACGCCAGAATAATGAGAGAGAGAACGATGAAAGGCATTTTATTACTTTCTGCAAAGTCAAAAGTTTACATACACTGGAGATCAAAATTAGAGAACAATGTATGATCACTTGTTTTTTTTCAGAAATAATGTACATTGATCAACATTGTTTTTTGTAAGGGGTACACCCACCATGCCACTAGCACAAAATCCAAAGTTTATCCACATAAAACCCTTATTTTGCCCAAAATGGGATGATCATAATTAGAGAACAACAATGACTGTAGCACAGAGAAAGATTATAACTACATATTCTGAAGGTAACAACAGTCACCAATCAGTAGGAAGTGTATTGGCCTTTACTATCTGCGGCCATAGGACATCACTAGTTTCTCACACTGCTCTAGTGTGATTTTGGTCCATTCTTCTTTCAGTCTCTTCCACAGTTCTTTGACTGTTGTGGGTTTATTGGCCATAACTTTGTCACCAAGATTTTCCCCAGGTTTTCTATTGGGTTTAGATCAGAACTCTGGTCTGGCCAATTCATTGTTTCAATGTTTTCTGTTTCAAGGAACCTCTTACCTGTTTTGATGTGTGACAGGAGGCATTGTCATGCATGTAAATTGCTGGCTGATTGAGTGATGAACACAAGTAAGGAACCACTTGTTGTTGAAGAAGGTTATGATACACCCTTGCATTCACTCTGCTATGTAAAACATTCCTCAAACCATGACACTTCCTCCACCACCTTTCACTGACTTCTTAACACTCTTTGGGTTCAATCTTTCTCCAGTTTGTTGATGAAGATAATGTTTCCCATCAGACCCAAATAAATTAAACTTGCTTTCATCACTAAAATGAACTGTGGACCAATTTTCCTCTGTCCACACAACATGCTCATCACCAAAGGTGGATGTAGCCTTTTGATTCTTCCTGCTAATGAAAGGTTTGGTCACTGGAGAGTAGGCTTTCAAATGCTCTTAAATGTTGTGATACTGTATGGCCAGACAGATCCTTACCCTGCTCAGTGCTGAACTGGTGAGCTATTCAGCTGCAGTGTTGAAACGTTAACCCATAGAGATTCTCTGCATTATTCTGTCCTCTCTTGCGTTTGTCTTTCAAGGATGACCAGCCTTCTTTACTGACATTGGGATCCCCAAGTGCTTCACACCACACCGGATCTGACCTTCCACGGATTTGGGATTGGCTGGAGCCCATCGTGGTGGAGACCGGTACTCTGGGGTAGTGCCTGAACTACCTGTGAGTAAAAAGACCTGGAACCGCAGCCCTGTCTCTGCCTCTCCTTTACCGGCGCCGTTGTCCAGCACTGCGGCTCCAACAGGGACTACCAACACCCCCTGCCGTCCTCCATCTTCCTCCCCGGGGTAATGCCTGCAGGGGGCGGCACCATCCCGGCTGTGACCCTCACCATCTGCATCCGCAGCGGTGGCCCATCCCTGGCCGCAGACCACAGGTGGCATCACGATCTAAAAAGACTTTCCTAACCATCACTACCCCATCCTCCATCCTGCCTCCCGTCCACCGCCTTCCCTCCCTCCTGTACGTATCGGGGTCACGAAACCAGGCCAGGCCTGCCCGTGACGACGCAGAGGATCTGCACCCCTGGCCCGGCGAAAATCCCTTGACCTAGAGGTGTTACTCATATATGTCAGTTAACTTGGTATCTATCTATTTACATGCCATTACATGTCATTACATATGATAAACATTATTAGCTGGTGTTTGCAGCATTTTGGGTAGGTAGCTGTTCACACTGTAAGATGTAGGCTGCAAAAGAAAGCAAATATGCATGAGCAGGACAATTATATATACCATGTTTCCTCTGAGAAAAGATTGTAGTCAGTCTGCTGTACTCACCAGCTGTTTAAACAAAATGCACATTCACTGAGTCCCCTGCCTATCCTCTGTGCCAAAGTCTGATTGGTTACAGTCAGATTACTATTCAAGCCCCCCACTGTTTAAACATAATGATTATTCACTGCTTCCCTCTCCCACCCTCTATACCTGCATCTGTATTTCGTTGCAGTCAGTCTGCTGTATTCCTCCTCACACTAGCTGTCTGCTCTTCTAATCCAAGCGTGACAGCTGCAAGTGTGGTATAAAAATAAGCAAGTTATTAAAAAAAGGACATGGGGACCCCCCCCCCCCTATTTTGCTAACCAGCCAAGGTAAAGCAGCAGCTGAAGTCTTATATCGGGCTGGGAAGGGGCCAATATCCATGACTCTTCCCTGCTTGTTATTAGCACCCTCCATCTTTCTGCTTTACCTTGGCTGTTTAGCAAAATTGAGTGGTCTCCATGACTTAAATAAATCTATAAATAAATAAATAAATAATAGAAAAAAAATGATGTGGTGTCCCCCCTATTTTTTTAAGTTGACAAAGTAAAGCAGACACTTGGGGCTAATATTATCAAGCTGGGAAAGCCCATGCTAATTTGGCCCTTCCAAGTCTAAATATACCAGCCTGCAGCCGCCCCAGAGGCAGGGCTGTGGAGTCGGTAGGCCAAACCTGCAATTCCGACTCCTCAATTTCCCTTGCACCGACTCCGACTCCGACTCCAACTCCCACATATATTGCTTATATTTAAGTGAAAAATGTATTGTTGTACAATGTGAACATCAGACATTTAATCATTTTTATTATACAATAATCAAGATATTTAGATAGAACATTACAATATATTTATTGGAATACAACTTTAGAACACAAAAAACTGTAATAAATTGTAAATATACAATACACTATGCAATATAGATTACATATACATGAACATATGTATATATATATATATATATATATATATATATACATACATACACAGTAAAGACCAAAAGTTTGGACACACCTTCTCATTCAAAGTTATCTTTATTTACATGACTCTAAAAATTGTAGATTCACATTAAAGGCATCAAAACTATAAATTAACACATGTGAAATGAAATACTTAACAAAAAAGTGTGAAACAACTGAAAATATGTCTTATATTTTAGGTTCTTCAAAGTAGCCACCTATTGCTTTAATTACTGCTTTGCACACTCTTGGCATTCTCTTGATGAGCTTCAAGAGGTAGTCACCGGAAATGGTTTTCACTTCCCAGGTGTGCCTTGTCAAGTGTAATAAGTGATATTTCTTGCCTTATAAATGGGGTTGGGACCATCAGTTATGTTGTGCAGAAGTCTGGTGGATACACAGCTGATAGTCCTACTGAATAGACTGTTAGAATTTGTATTATGGCAAGAAAAAAGTAGCTAAGTAAAGAAAAACGAGTGGCCATCATTACTTTAAAAAATGAAGGTCAGTCAGTCCGAAAAATTGGGAAAACTTTGAATGTGTCCCCAAGTGCAGTGGCAAAAACCATCAAATGCTACAAAGAAACTGGATCACATGAGGACCGCCCCAGGAAAGGAAGACCAAGAGTCACCTCTGCTGCGGAGGATAAGTCTATTTGAGTTACCAGCCTCAGAAATCACAGGTTAACAGCAGCTCAGAATACAGACCAGGTCAATGCCACACAGAGTTCTTGCAGCAGACACATCTCTAGAACAACTGTTAAGAGGAGACTTTGTGCAGCAGGCCTTAATGGTAAAATAGCTGCTAGGAAACCACTGCTAAGGACAGGCAACAAACAGAAACTAGTGGAAATCTGTGCTTTGGTCTGATGAGTCCAAATTTGAGATCTTTGGATCCAACCACCGTGTCTTTGTGCGATGCAGGAAAGGTGAATGGATGGACTCTACATGCCTGGTTCTCACCGTGAAGCATGGAGGAGGAGGCGTGATATTGTGGGGGTGCTTTGCTGGTTACACTGTTGGGTCATTTATTCAAAATTGAAGGCATACTGAACCAGCATGGCTACCACAGCATCTTGCAGCAGCATGCTATTCCATCCGGTTTGCATTTAGTTGAACCATCATTTATTTTTCAACAGGACAATGACCCCAAACACACCTCCACACTGTGTAAGGGCAATTTGACTAAGAAGGAGAGTAATGGGTGCTACACCAGATGACCTGGCCTCCACACTCACCGACCTGAATCCAATCGAGATGGTTGGGGTGAGCTGGACCACAGAGTGAAGGCAAAAGGGCCAACAAGGGCTAAGCATCTCTGGGAACTCCTTCAAGACTGCTGGAAGACCCTTTCTGGTGACTACCTCTTGAAGGTAATCAAGAGAATGCCAAGAGTGTGCAAAGCAGTAATCAAAGCAAAAGGTGGCTACTTTGAAGAACCTAGATTATAAGACATATTTTCAGTTGTTTCACACTTTTTTGTTAAGTATTTCATTCCACATGTGTTAATTCATAGTTTTGATGCTTTCAATGTGAATCTACAATTTTCAGTCATGAAAATAAAGAAAACTCCTTGAATGAGAAGGTGTGTCCAAATGTTTGGTCTGCACTGTATTTATGTAATAAACTATGTAAGTGGCAAAAAACAGTTTTCAACAAAAACATACTAAATAACATTTGTGCAGTAACAGTCTATGAATTTGTTCTAAGAAATATAATTGCCTCCATCAGATCCTCCTTCACAGATTACCTAATAATTTTAAGGCTAGAAAACAACCTCTCTGCACTAACTTGGATTGGAGGCAAAGCCGTAACCACATGGGCAATATCTCTAACAATTTCCTGGTATAAAGGAATTGCCTCATACACAGTCAGTTTTGATGAACGATTAAATTGTACTATTTCTTTTAGAGCAAGTGAACAATTTTGCTGAAATATGGTCAATCTGCTTGCTATAGGAGATGGAGTGAAATATTTTTCCTTGCAGCAACTCTTTGCCTGCTCCATGTCATCCAAATACCTGTCAAAGTTAAACTCCTCATCTGATGAGGATGAAGATATGGCAGCAGTAGCACTGTAAGGACCCAAGTCCTCTTGCACCTGGCAGTCCTGTAGGCCACTCATCCTAACTGCTACCTCAGTCAGAGCTTATTTTCTTTTAGTAAGCTGTTGATCATCAAGCAGTATACAATGACTTGGGTCTACATAAACAGCTGCCAGAAGAATTTTATTTTCCAATAGCTGTGTCTCTGTCCGTTTCATTGAAGCAGAAATCCCATCTGCGATTAAAGCTTCTCTTTGGGACAGACAAAATAGCAAGTTCTTCCACTCCTTTATGAAAATGCCAGTAGTTAATCCTCAGTTTGTAATTTTTAAGTCACGGTAAATGCATGATTAAGCAATTCCTTTAATTCAGCCACCTGTGTCCATTGACCTTCATTTAGGGTTACCTTAGGGTTTGCCATATTTATAAGAAACGGTTTTAGTTCAAGCAATCGCTCAATCATTAAATAAGTGTTGCCCCGCCGAGTGACTTGATCGACAATTGGCCCTTTCCCAGCATGTTTCTTCAAAATGGAATCAATTTTAGGGGATCTAGCGGCAATAACCAATTTCCTCACTTTTCCAATCAGATTTCCAGCATGTCCCTCTTGCAGACTATCACTTATTGCCAGCTGCAGCGTGTGCACAACACAGCACATGGGATGAATATGAAAGTGTTTTGAAGCAGCTTCAACAAGATCATCTAATTTTAAAGTATCATTTTGCTGTTCTTCTGTTGTAATATCTGTTTGTTCCTCAGTTACATGAACAGCACTGTGGCCTTCCATCTCTAACATACTGAATCCTAAATTTTTTTCTAGCTGTTGTTCATTACTCTTATTCATCAATTTAATTGTACTTATCATGTTTGAAGCATTGTCCATTACAATAGCAAGAACCTGTTCTTTTTTGAGTTCGTAATCTTGCAGAACTTTTTCCACTAAAGGGTACTTTACATGCTGCGATATCGGTACTGATATCGCTAGCAAGTGTACCCGCCCCCGTCGTTTGTGCAACATTTGCAAATCGCTGCCTGTGGCGCACAACATCGCTAACCCCCGTCACACGGACTTACCTATCCTGCGACGTAGCTTTAGCCGGCGATCCGCCTCCTTTCTAAGGGGGCATCGTGCGGCGTCACAGCGACGTCACACGGCAACTGTCCAATAGAAGCGGAGGGGCGGAGATGAGCGGGACGTAAACATCCCGCCCAACTCCTTCCTCCGCATTGCCAGTGGACGCAGGTAAGGAGATGTTCGTCGCTCCTGCGGTGTCACACATAGCAATGTGTGGTGCCGCAGGAACGACGAACAACATTGCTAACATCCTGAAAACGATTTTTTGTTTCAGGACGACCTCTCCATGGCACACAATTTTGCCCTCTTTTGCGATCGTTTAAGATCGCTCTTAAGTGTTACACGCTGCGATCTCATTAATGACGCCGGATGTGTGTCACAAACGTGACCCCGACGATAATTCATTAACGATATCGTAGAGTGTAAATCCCGCTTAAGGCCTGTAGAAACTGGCTGGTGTGATGAGCTTTAGTATCTTTTACTGCCAGTGTCTTGGTAACAATTTCTTTGCTATCACAAACATATCGAACATTGATGGAAAAATAGTTCAGTGAAATGCAGTGACTCTGGGCATCCCAGCAAAAGCAATGGGTTTCAAGATATGACATTCAGACACATCGGTTTGTGAGGATCCATTTTTGGGCCTCACAAAGAATGAGCAGTCAGTTTGTGGAGGTTTTCTAATCTGCTTTTGCTATTGAAAACATTATCTATGATTTCAAAAACCTTTCAAGGTGACGCGGTTTTTTAAAAAGCTGATCTGCTTTTGCAGCTGAAAAACGTATTATCAAAAAATGCAGCAAAAACACTGTGTGTGAATGTAGCATTAGATCAGGAATAGAACAGCCATTTATATGACATTTCATAACTTTCCCAAATTCCTATGAAAATATATTCAGCACATTCTGCATTGAACTACTGTACCCAATTTATTATATATTTTAGGAATCGGAGTTGGTCCATTTATACCGACTCCGACCCCACCAAAATGAACTCCGACTCCACAACTCCAACTCCGACTCCACAGCCCAGCCCAGAGGTGATGTAATCTTTAGACGCACCAATTTTTGTGCTTTTCCTGGCTCTTCTCATTAGCAATTGGTGTTGTGGCAATGAGGGTAATACTTATGGGGTTGATATCAGCTGTAAATTGACAGCTGGTATCAAGCCAAGAAGTTAGTAATGGATAGGTGGCTATCAGACATCCCTATTGCAAACTAGGCAAGTATAGAGTTAGAAAAGACATACAGAGTGGAAAAAAAATAACATTCTCAGACTCACCTTGTTTACCAATTAAAAAAAAAAAGTACAACCATGAAGATTATATGTAATCCACGGAATCTAATGTAGTAATGAGAACCAGAAAGACATAAAAAGAGAGAGGATAAAAAAATAAAAACAAGACAGAGCTGCACCCTAGAGAGACCAATGATGTCATCAGTAACCTTACATGACTTCATCGCTCTCGCAGAGTATCGCAGGGATCAGACCTGCAGGATTTTTGGAAGAGGTAATAAAGTAATGAACGAAAGACTGTGTTTTCTTATTATTTATTTAACCTTTATCTGTTTATGTCTTTCAGGTTCCCATTATTGGACTGCATCTGGTTCCGGGGATTACATAGGATCAATATGCCAGAATTGCAGTTTTTCGGCCACTGCAACAACAAAAAATAATGTAATAACAAAACATCTTTTTTAGCTCAAAATACTATCAGTAAATATATAAGCTTAGGGTGCAAAAAAATAAACCCTCACACTGCTCTATGTCCCAAAAAATTAAAAATGTTGTGGCTCTTGAAATATCATGACACAAGCAAACAAATTGAAAAAAAAAATCTCAATTTTTATTTTCACCACTTAAAACAAAAACTATATATGTTTGGTATCTACATAATCATACTGACCTGGAAAACAATACTGTCAATCCAGTTTCATGGTAAAATCAATGCAGTAAATTAAAAAAAGAAAAACATTGCATAATTTTCCTTTTCTTTACCATTTTGACACACTTAGATTCTTTTTCCAATGTTACCATTACATAATTTGATAAAAATGGATTGGTGTTATTCAAATGTACAATTCATCTGGCAAAAAAGCCCTCACATGGCTATATAGATGAAAAATTGAAAAAATTACGGTTCTTGGAATAAGAGAGGAAAAAAATGAAAGTACAAAAGTGAAAAAATTGTCCGGTCCTTAAGGGATTAAACACATTTTATTTTTTGATTACCTATTTCATTATCCGATTTTATCTATGCTTCACCATGTCACTGGACTGTGGTCTATTGCAGTATATTTCAGCAGTATTCCTACGTCCCAGCATGAGTATCCATGTGGTCTTTTTGGCCAGGAAATATTCATGTGCTTTATTTCAAACAATTGTAAATAAATTAATACAGTAAATTGAGACATTTAACTGTGTGAGCTTGTTTGGCCTTATCTGTTTAAGATGTTGCTTTGGTGACAAATATACGCCAAAGTGATTTTATAAGCAAACTGAAGTTGAATTATCTTTCTGTTTATCAAGCAAACTCTGCCACTGCTACAACCAAGCATGGCACTGGCAATGGATGCAGATGGGCGATAGAAAACACTTTTATATTACAGACTAGAAGGTGGCCCGATTCTACGCATCGGGTATTCTAGAATTTACGTATTGTGTAGTTCATGTATGATTTTTGTTATATATAAATATAGATGTTGTTGTGTGTAGTTACCAAGTGTTTGTGTAGGGCGCTGTACATGTTCTGGGTGTTGTCTGGGTGTGGCGGGGGGTGAGAGCAGTGTTGTTTGTGTGTTGCGTTGTTTGTGGAGCGCTGTGTGTGTAGCGTTGTGTGTGTGTGTTGCGCGGTTTGTGTGTGTGTGGTGTGTTTTGGGGGGAGGTATGTTTTGTGCAATGTGTGTGTTGTGCGGTATGTGCGTATATTTGTGTGTGCAGCGTTGTCTGTGTGTGGGTGTCTGTGTAGGGCAGTTGTTTGTGGTTCCCAGTGTGTGTGTGTGGTGTGTTGTGCAGTGCGCGCGTGCGTGTGTGTGTGTGTGTTGGGGGGAGGTGTGCACTTCCCATCGTGCTCCATCCCCCATGCAGCGCACTCCCCATCGTGCTCCATCCCCCATGCAGCGCACTCCCTATCGTGCTCCATCCCCTATGCTGCGCACCCCCCATCGTGCTCCATCTCCCATCCTGCGCACTCCCAAACGTGCTCCATCCGCCATGCTGCGCACTCCCCATCGTGCTCCATCTCCCATGCTGCGCACTCCCAAACGTGCTCCATCCGCCATGCTGCGCACTCCCAAACGTGCTCCATCCCCTATGCTGCGCACCCTCCATCGTGCTCCATCTCCCATCCTGCGCACTCCCAACCGTGCTCCATCCACCATGCTGCGCACTCCCAAACATGCTTCATCCGCCATACTCCGCACTCCCCATCGTGCTCCATCCCCCATGCAGCGCACTCCCCATCGTGCTCCATCCCCTATGCTGCGCACCCTCCATCGTGCTCCATCTCCCATCCTGCGCACTCCCAAACGTGCTTCATCCGCCATGCTGCGCACTCCCAAACGTGCTTCATCCGCCATACTCCGCACTCCCCATCGTGCTCCATCCGCCATGCTGCGCACTCCCAAACATGCTCCATCCCCTATGCTGCGCACCCTCCATCGTGCTCCATCTCCCATCCTGCGCACTCCCAAACGTGCTCCATCCGCCATGCTGCGCACTCCCAAACATGCTTCATCCGCCATACTCCGCACTCCCCATCGTGCTCCATCCCCCATGCAGCACACTCCCCATCGTGCTCCATCCCCTATGCTGGGCACCCTCCATCGTGCTCCATCTCCCATCCTGCGCACTCCCAAACGTGCTCCATCCGCCATGCTGCGCACTCCCAAACGTGCTTCATCCGCCATACTCCGCACTCCCCATCGTGCTCCATCCCCCATGCAGCGCACTCCCCATCGTGCTCCATCCCCTATGCTGCGCACCCCCCATCGTGCTCCATCTCCCATGCTGCGCACTCCCAAACGTGCTCCATCCGCCATGCTGCGCACTCCCAAACATGGTCCATCCGCCATGCTGCGCACTCCCAAACGTGCTCCATCCGCTATACTCTGCACTCCCCATCGTGCTGAATCCCCCATGCTGCGCACTCCCAAACGTACTCCATCCGCCATGCTGCGCACTCCCAAACGTGATCCATCCGCCATGCTGCGCACTCCCAAACGTGCTCCATCCGCCATGCTGCGCACTCCCAAACGTGCTCCATCCGCTATGCTGCGCACTGCCAAACGTGCTCCATCCCCCATGCTGCGCACTCCCAAACGTGCTCCATCCGCCATGCTGCGCACTCCCAAACGTGCTCCATCCGCCATGCTGCGCACTTCCAAACGTGCTCCATCCGCCATGCTGCGCACTCCCAAACGTGCTCCATCCGCCATGCTGCGCCAGCATCAGCCTCTCTACCCGCAGCATCAGCCTCTCTGCCCGCAGCATCAGCCTCTCTGTCCCCAGCATCAGCCTCTCTGTCCCCAGCATCAGCCTCTCTGTCCCCAGCATCAGCCTCTCTGTCCCCAGCATCAGCCTCTCTTCTCCCAGCATCAGCCTCTCTCATCCCAGCATCAGCCTCTCTGTCCCCAGCATCAGCCTCTCTGTCCCCAGCATCAGCCTCTCTGTCCCCAGCATCAGCCTCTCTGTCCCCAGCATCAGCCTCTCCTCTCTGTCCCCAGCATCAGCCTCTTTCTTCCCAGCCTTACCCAGCATCAGCCTCTCTCCTCCCAGCCTCCTCCAGCATCAGCCTCCCCCAGCATCAGCCTCTCTTCTTCCAGCCTCCCCCAGCATCAGCCTCTCTCCTTCCAGCCTCCCCCAGCATCAGCCTCCCTCTCCCAGCCTTCCCCAGGATCAGCCTCTCTCCTCCCAGCCTCCGTCCTCCCAGCCTTCCCCAGCATCAGCTTTCCCCTCCCAGCCTCCCTCAGCATCAGCCTTCCCCAGCATCAGCCTCTCTCCTCCCAGCCTCAGCCTCTCTCCTTCCAGCCTCCCCCAGCATCAGCCTCTCTCCTTCCAGCCTCCCTCAGCATCAGCCTCCCCTTCCCAGCCTTCCCCAGGATCAGCCTCTCTCCTCCCAGCCTCCTTCCTCCCAGCCTCCTCCTCCCAGCCTCCTTCAGCATCAGCCTTCCCCTCCCAGTCTCCCCCAGCATCAGCCTCCCCCTCCCAGCCTTCCCCAAGATCAGCCTCTCTGCTCCCAGCCTCCTCCAGCATGCCGTGCTCCTCTGCCGACACTCACACACACGATCGCATACACTCACACACACCCGATCCCGACACTCACACACACCCGATCCCGACACTCACACACACCCGATCGCATACACTCACACACACAGACACTGACGATATCGCACATACGCGCTCACAGTCACAACATCCGGAGATACCACATGCTTCTGGCCATGTGATCCTCCGTCAGGTCCTGGAAGGTCACAACAGCACAGTATCGAGGCCGAGAAGCAAGCGATATCGCCGGATGCTGTGAGTGTGTGGATGCGATGTGATGTGTGTGTGATGTGTGTGTGTGAGAGTGAGTGTGATCTGATGTGTGTGTATGTGTGTGTGTGCTGTTATGTGTGTGCGTGTGGATCTTCCGCCGCTGCAGGACCTTGATGCGCTTGTAACCATGCCAACGTATCCCGTCCCCCGCTCGCACGGGAGCCCACACCACTCCCGTGCGAGCGGGGGCTGGGGGACGGGGGGGGAGTACAGTACTCACCTCCGTGACAGCCATGTCAGTTCGGGGAATGCGCGGGGGGGAGGGGGGGAGTACAGTACTCACCTCCGTGACAGCCGTGTCAGTTCGGGGAATGCGCAGGGGGAGGTGGGCGGGGCCAGAGCTAGCGTGCGTTGCGTGAGGGGGGCGGGGCGTGGCGTGGCCAAATTGCCAATGCCTGCAGGGTGCCGGGGCGAGAGGCCAATCCGTGGGGGGGGCGGAGCCTGGGCGAGCGGCTGGCCAATCCGTGTGGGGGCGCAGCCTGGGCAAGCGGCCAATCCGTGTGGGGGGACGGGGCCATGGCGAGCCCAGCGGCCAATCAGCTTTGTGTCACCGTAAGGACACAATTTTGGAGCATGACAGACAGACAGACAGACAGACAGACAGAATAAGGCAATTATATATATAGATAAGAATGTGTGAGCCACTAGCAGCTAGGGCCGCCACTAAAAATTTCAGGGCAAAAAATTACTGGCAAAATTATGGGGCCCCCATGAGACTCCACCCAGGCTCCACCCCAGCTCCGTGTCCACCCATATCCTGTCCACCGCCATTAACTTGAGAATGGCGGCAGCTATAGGCATAGAAGTGGTGTATAAGTACAGTAAAGTAACCATGCGCTATGCAATGAAACCACCTATAGCGCCACCTGGTGGAAAACAACAGAGTTAGCATTTTTATCTTGAAAACGGAATGAGATAGAGAAAAAAAGTGAATTAAAAAATCGTAGGGCATCATCAATTCAATACGAATCGATACCTTGCATACAGAAATGCTATGATATGAAACCCATGAACCCCCCAAAACATTGAATGCTGGTCACGCATATGGCGCTCATTTAACTTTGATGCTCAAAGGGGCCAACGTCAGCTGCAATGCACATCTGGACTCTGGACAGCATACTGTATATTGCTGCACTTTGTGCAATATGGTAGGTGACACGTTTGCACAAGCATCTGTAATATGTCGTCCTAGTTCCTGCAATGTTGGTGGAGGGGTTGCATACACCTGCTGTTTGATGTGACCTCACAGAAAGAAGTCCAATGGGGTCAGGTCAGGTGAGCGTGGAGGCCACTCCACATAGCCACCATACTCAATGACTTGGAAGGTTTCCATGAGGTATCGCTGCACGTACGCAGCCTTGTGAGCTTTACACATTCTAATCATAGCATTTCTGTATGCAAGGTGTCGATTCGTATTGAATTGATGATGCCCTACAACTTTGTAATTCACTTTTTTCTCTATCTCGTTCCGTATTCAAGATAAAAATGCTAACTCTGTTGTTTTCCACCAGGTGGCGCTATAGATGGTTTCATTGCGTAGCGCATGGATACTTTGCTATACCTAGACACCACTTCTATGCCTATAGCTGCCGCCGCTTTCAAATTCATGGCGGTAGACTGGATATGAGTGGACACACTGTATACACACACAGTCAAGGCCAAAAGTCTTAGCACCCTTGAAGTTGTTCCAGAAAAAAAAGTATTTCCCTCAGAAAACTAATAATACACCCTCTACACCACCTGCCCCTCTCCATAATGCTCCTTCTACATCACCCCTCTCCATAACACCACAACACACCACCTACACCGCCTCTTTCTATAATACACGCCCTACATCTCCCTGCTCCATAATACACGCTCTACACCGCCTCTTTCCGTAATACACCCTCAATACTACCCCCTTCCATCACACTCTGCCCCCCTCCGTCACACTCACCTCCTTATAGTCTGCCCCTCACACTTTGCCCCTCTGTGTCACACTCTGTCCCTCATACTCAGCACCTCTCTTGTCACACTCAGCCCCTCACATTTTGCCCATCTCTGTCACACTCAGCCCCTCACACTCAGCACCTCTATTGTCACACTGAGCCCATCACACTCAGCACCTCTCTTGTCACACTGAACCCATTACACTCTGCCCCTTTCTTGTCACACTGAGCCCATCACAGTCTGCCCTTCTCTTTTCACACTGAGCTCCTCACACTCTGCCCCTCTCTTGTCACACTCTGCCACTCACACTCTGCCCCTCTCTTTTCACACTCTGCCCCTCTCTTGTCACACTGAGTTCATCAGACTCTGTCCCTCTCTTGTCACACTCAGCACCTCTCTTGTCGCACTCTGCCCCTCACACTGAGCCCATCAGTCTGGCCCTCTATTGTCCCACTCTGCCCCTCTCTTGTCACACGCAGCCCCTCTCTTGTCACACGCAGCCCCTCTCTTGTCACACGCAGCCCCTCACACTGAGCCCATCACACTCTGCCCCTCTCTTGTCACACTCAGCACCTCTCTTGTCACACTCTGCCCCTCACACTGAGCCCATCAGTCTGCCCCTCTCTTGTCACACTCTGCCCCTCTCTTGTCCCACTCTGCGCCTCTCTTGTCAGACTCTGCGCCTCTCTATACACCTCCCTGCTCCATAATACACACTCTACACCGCCTCTCTCCATAATGCACCCTGTACACCGCCCCTCTCCATAACACCATAGCACACGACCTACTCAGCCTCTTTCCATAATACACGCTCTACACCTCCCTGCTCCATAATACATGCTGTACACCGCCTCTTTCCATAATACACCCTCTACACTGCCCCCCTCCGTCACACTCTGCCCCCCTCTGTCACACTCTGCCCCCCTTCGTCACACTCTGCTCCTCACAGTCTGCCCCTCTCTGTCACACTCTGCCCCTCACACTTTGCCCCTCACACTCTGCCCCTCTCTGTCACACTCAAGCCCTCACACTCTTCCTATCTCTGTCACACTCTGCCCCTCACACTCAGCACCTCTCTTGTCACACTCAACCCCTCACACCCAGCACCTCTCTTGTCACACTGAGCCCATCACACTCAGCCCCTCACACCCAGCACCTCTCTTGTCACACTGAGTCCATGACACTCAGCACCTCTCTTGTCACACAGAGCCCATCACAGTCTACCCCTCTCTTGTCACAATCAGCCAATCACACTTTGCCTCTCTCTTGTCTTAGGGGTACTTCACACACAGCGAGATCGCTACTGAGATCGCTGCTGAGTCACGTTTTTTGTGACCTCATTAGCGATTTCGCTGTGTGTGACACTGAGCAGCGATCTGGCCCCTGCTGTGAGATCGCTGCTCGTTACACACAGCTCTGGTTCGTTTTTTTATTGTTGCTCTCCGGCTGATAAGCACACATCGCTGTGTGTGACAGCGAGAGAGCAACAATCCTGAATGTGAAGGTAGCAGGAGCCGGCATCTGACAGCCTGCGGTAAGCTGTAACCTAGGTAAACATCGGGTAACCAAGGTGGTTACCTGATATTTACCTTCGTTACCAGCCTCCGCAGCTCTCATGCTGCCAGTGCCGGCTCCTGCTCCCTGCACACGCTAAGCTAAGCGGTGTGCACTGGTAACTAAGGTAAACATTGGGTAATCATACCCGATGTTTACCTTAGTTACCAGTGTCCGCAGCTTCCAGACGCCGGCTCCGTGCAAGCGCAGCGTCGCTTGCACGTCGCTGCTGGCTGGGGGCTGGTCACTGGTAGCTGGTGAGATCTGCCTGTTTGACAGCTCACCAGCGACCATATAGCGACGCAGCAGCGATCCTGACCAGGTCAGATCGCTGGTGGGATCGCTGCTGCGTCGCTAAAGTGTGACGGTACCCTTACTCTGCCCCTCACAGTCTGCCCCTCTCTTGTCACACTGAGCCCCTCTTTTGTCACACTCTGCCCATCTCTTGTCACACTCTGCCTCTCTCTTGTCACACTCTGCCGCTCTCTTGTCACAGTCTGCCCCTCTCTTATCACAGTCTGCCCCTCTCTTGTCACACTCAGCCCATCCCACTCTGCCCTTCTTTTGTCACACTCAGCACCCCCCATGTCCTCCTCGTCATTCATTACCTGTCATGTGCTCTCATCTGCTACAGCTATTCAAGTATAGTCTGGCTCCTCCCACAGGGGGTCACATGGACATGACGTCATCACAGTTCTTGCACAGGAGCATATTAGAGCTTCCCTGTCTCTGCAGCGCTCATGTATTAAATCCCCTCTGCCCTCCCCCTTGAAAAAAAGCACCGGATTTGCTAGATGGCAAAATGAAATGAGAGTTTAAAACAAAACAAAAAAACAGTTTTAACATGGCCATGGGAGGCAGCAGCTCGGGGCGACTGCCCCCCTGCCCCTCTGGTAGCTAAGCTACTGCTACACCCCCAGTATTAGTCACCAGTAACCCTCCAAACCCCCACTCTTCTCATTGTCCCCTCCTCAGGATATTAGTCACCACTCACATCTCCCTCCTCAGGCACCATACTGGCCCCCGCCGAGCTGCTTCTCCTCTTGTATGGGCCCTGACTGCGCCGATGCTGTTCTCCTAGGGGCCCCCACCACTGCTTCTCTCCATGAAGGCCCCGGCTGTACTGCTTCTTTTCCTGCCGGGTGGTAACCATTGAAATGACATACGTGCGTGCAGTACTGACGTCATCAGGGCGCGCCGCATGTGTCACAGAGAAAGTGCCGGGAAGGGAACAGAGGAGAGATTCCTGTGTTCTGCTGCCTGCACTGACTGTGCGGAGCTGCAGGATTGCTTCCTGCCCGGCACACAGCATGTGATGAGGGTGATCTGACCAGGGCCCCCTGAAGCCTGGAGCTCCGGACAACAGGTCAGATTGCTCTCATTACTGACCAGCGAGCAAAAAGTCCCAGCATGAAAGCCCAGCTCAGAGAATAAGCAGCTCCCACTTCAGGGCCGCAAACGCAGCCCCCGGGCAGACTTTCAGACTGCCACATCAGGCGCCCCAACAGCGCCCCCCTCACAGTTGCGCCCGAGGCAGATGCACAGCCAGCCCCCCCTAGATACTGGGTATGCAGCTGCATACCCAGTATATCCAGCACACGTGGCTAATTTGCATGCGATGCAAAATAGCCATGTGTATAGTGGCAAAAGCAACACTGTCGGGATCCTCTGCTGTGGCTGTGACTGGGAAGGCGGTGAAGAGGGGTGGGGGCCTGGCTGGCCCGGGTCTTAATAAAGCTAAGTAATCTTGGCTCAGCTGGGTCCCCCCTCTTCACTGGGCCCCCTACACCAGTTTCAGTAGTAATGTCCTGATGGCGGACCTGCTAGCAGCAGCAACAGCCCCGTCACTTCTGGCAGTAGCCGTCCCAACAGTAGTAGTATCAAATGCAGGCTATGTTTTGCCTCCATTGCATTTGGCAAATGTAATAGTAAGAACAAAGCTAAGCATGTAATGTAGTATATGCGATATCATTCATCTATTTCACAATGGGATGATGTCGACTCTGACAGCGAAATCATCAGCTGGAGTCACTATTCTGCTGAGTCCACCTCATTCTAAGGTGCTGACAATTAATATTGTTCATAGCATAATTTCTATTCTGTCAATGACAGCAGTTTGTTATGCCCCATAGTCTCTATGTTTATTGGAAAACAAGAACAGTCAACCTTTGTTCCTTGATGGCATGTGGTAAGAGGGGATATAGCAAAGTATTTTGGAGCCAAGGTTTGTTGCTTGATGCCGTTGTGGTAGGGTTACTGGCAGTGGTTAGTAGCCTTCAGGATCACGGCAAATCTCGAAGTCGGAAAAAAATTGTCATATTACATCCATCAATTTTCAATAATGTACAACTAACTCACTTTTCTTCTAGTTTTAAGTAAAATATTATTAGATTCTGACTGGACCTGGGGTGAAATTTCCCTGTTGTACCCTGATCAGGATTGTGTAAAAGGGCAAAATAATTGCAAAGATCAAACTAAAACTCTTTTGAATTACTTAACCGAAATATTCTTTAAAAAAATTCTATATTTTTTCCAAAATTATTATGAAATTTTTAGGGAGGGGAAATTGTAGTGCTTACATTTGACTGCTAGTAAGAGAAATAAAAATTGAAATGATTACTGCCACACCAGATATTTAAAAGGAATCTGTTAGTAGATTTTTAATATGTAATCTGAAGACAGCAGGAGATTGAGGAAGACACTCAGCTTCAGATATGTGTCATTGTCTGTCTGTGTTGTGGGGTATTGTCTGTTTGTGTTGTGTGGTATTGTCTGTTTGTGTTGCTTTCAAAGAAAGAAAGGGCTCTTGTGATCTGTATCAGGAGACTTAAGTGTTTGTAGCAGGTACCGTGGTACCTCGGTTTTCGTTGACTTTGGTTATCGTTGGTTTCAGTTCTCATTTATTTTTTCCACTAAAAGTTTGCCTCGGTTTTCGTTGATTGCCTCGGCTTTCGTTGATTGCCTCGGTTTTCGTTTGTTTCTGTCTGCATGCCCAGGTGACTATGCTGCTATTTTTACAACAACAAAGGGTGATTCATGCATTCTCCTGCTCTGTGTAACATTGTGTGAGTAAAGGGGGCTTTACACGCAACAACATCGCTAATGAGATATCGTTGGGGTCACGGAATTCGTGACGCACATCCGGCCTCGTTAGCGACGTCGTAGCGTGTGAAACGTACGAACGACCGCTAACGATCAAAATTACTCACCTAATCGTTGATTGTTGACACGTTGTTCTAATACCAAATATCGTTGCTGTTGCAGGACGCAGGTTGTTCGTCGTTCCTGAGGCAGCACACATCGCTACGTGTGATTTCCCAGGAATGAGGAACAACACCATACCTGCGTCCTCCGGAAATGAGGTGGGAGTGTCTTTCTTTCGGCTGCTCTCCGCCCTTCCGCTTCTATTGGACGGCTGCCATGTGACGTCGCTGTGACGCCGCACGAACCGCCCCCCTTAGAAAGGAGGCGGTTCACCCGCCACAGCGACGTCGCTAGGAAGGTAAGTATAGTGTGACGGGGACTAACGATATTGTGCACCACGGGCAGCGATTTGCCCATAACGTACAACCGACGGGGGCGGGTGCTTTCACCAGAGACATCGCTATCCATGTCGCTGCGTGTAAAGCAGCCTTATCACCTCGCTCATCAGTTTTGAAATATATGTAAGAAATGTAAGATAAAATGTATTTATTCTTTACATTAGTATTTTATATTAATTTTAGCTTCATTTCTTATTGTTTTTAGTATTAATCACTATCTTTATTCCCTATAAAATGTGTCTTTGGTATGTGTTTTAGAGTGTCTAAAACAAATTAATTGGATTACATTGATTCCTAAGGAAATAATTACTTCGGTTTTAGTCGGTTTCAATTTTCATTGATTGTATTCTGACGAATTTTCAACGAAAACCAAGGTATCACTGTACAGTTGTTACTTGCTGGTTGGAAAACTACAAATCCCAGCCACACCAAGCAACGGCTGCTGAACAGGCAAGGGCAGCAATTTAAGTCCAGGCTGCAGATGAGTGCACAGTTAAATACAATATCATAGTTTAACACAAGAGCATAGTTTTGTATTTTCCATTGTTTTTCTGTTTTTATCTGTACTGTTTACACAGGGCCGTATTTGCTACTAGGCACTTGAGGTCTGGTGCATAGGGCAGCTGGCTGCGGAAGTGGCACTTTCTGGCAGCAAAAAAATTCTATTTTTTTACCTCCCCTCTTGCTCCGTGAGACAGTTTAACAAATCTGCTGTCTTTTTGGAGGGGAGGGGCACTTCCAATTATTTGTATCCATGTCTTTGAGACATGACTACAAATAAACTCTGGGCACAAGGAGCTCATTGACCCCAAAAATGCCAGTGCCTGCATTTCTGGGGTCAGAGGAGTGCCAATCATCTCACTGATGCAACATCCAATACTGCTGATGTAACATGCAGATGTCACAGCAGGATGCCGCGGAGAGGACGTGATGGACACCAGTGCGAAAAGAGAATACAACACTCAGCAGAGCAGGAGGAGGGCGATGGACCCTGCAGCAGAATGAGGGTGACGGACACCAGAGCAGGACGAGGGCGACGGTTACTGGAGCAGAAGGAGGGAGTCAGGCACCAGAGCAGGAAGAGGGTGACAGACCGATGAGCAGGTAAGCACTAGCAGAGCTGAAGATTCATAAGGAAGGTGGGGGTGTTGCTAATGCTACAGACGAGGGGAAAGGGGGACTAATGCTATATACTGAGGATGAGGAGTGGGTGGCTAATGCTGCAGACTGTGGATGAGGTGGGAGGGGGGCTAATACTAGATATTGAGGATGAGGTGGGAGAGAGAGGCTAATTCTATAGACTGGGGATTAGGGGGCCTATGACTAAAGACTAAGGATTAAGAAGCCTATTATTGTAGTTTGGGGGGTTAGGGGGCCTAATAATTTAGACAGGGGTTATGGGGGCTATTACAATAGACTAGTGTTTAGGGTGGCTATTAGTATAGTCTTAGAGTTAGGAGGCCTATTAAAGTAGATGTGAGATTGAGAGCCTATTACTGTAGACAGAGGTTTCAGGCGGCTTACAGGGTGAGGAATAGTGCAAGGGACAAAATCAAAGGGGGAAAGTGTAAGGACTCAGTATGAGAGGGGGCCAGCATTGGGAGCTCATTATGGAGAAATGGCAGGATGGGAGTTGAGTATGGAGAGGGGTCAGCATGAGTATGGAGTGGGGCAATGTAGGAGACTCAGAATGATCATTAAGGTAGTGTGGGGGGTCTCAGCATTAGGCGTGAGGTAGCGTGGTGATCTCAGTATGATGAGTGGGGCAGCATGGAGGTCTCATTATGAAAAGGGGCAGACTGCATTGAGAGCTCATTATGGAGAAAGAGCAGCATGGGAAGTTCAGTATGCAGAGAGGCAGTGTGAGTGTTCATTATGGAGAGGGACAGCCTGCATGGACATTGTAAGGAGGGGATAGCATGATGTGAGGACAGTGTACAGATCATAGTTAATAATTGAGGAAGGTGTGGTGGGAATAATTTACAATGGATGACAGTGTAGTGTTTTAGTTTGTTATGGGGCAGTGTAACATTCATAGTACACAAGGGCGGACAATGTGGCAGTCATAGTATATGCGTGGGCAGTGTTGGATTGGCTACCGAAGGAATCTCCAGTATTGCCAGGCCTAAATTCAGGTACCTGCATTGCACTCCGGAGCTCTCACCTGAGCTCCAGAGTGCAGCCTAGACTGTACCGCGAGCACCAAGTGATTGATTCCCCGAGCTTGCGGTTCAGTTCATGACAGCTGCAGACAGGCCAGGTTGATCTCCGGAGTTCAGGTGAGAGCACCGGAGATCACCCCGGCTTGTCTGCAGCTGACATGAATTGAACTGCAAGCATCGGGGAATCAGTCACTCGGCGCTCAACGTACAGTCTTGGCTCCATGCCGGAGCTCAGGTGAGAGCTCCGGAGTGCAATGCAGGTACCTGAATCCAGGCCTGGCATTACTGGAGAGTCCTCCGGTAGCCAGTCCAACGCTGTGCGTGGGGCAGTGTGGCAGTCATAGTATATAAGGGCAGATAATGTTAGTGTGGCGATCATGGTATATAAGGGGGGCGGTGTGGTGGACATAGTACACAACGGCAAACAGTGTGGAGGTCATAGTATATCAAAGGGATGGTATGGTGGGAATATTTTATTGGAAAGGATAGCGTGGAGGCCATGTACATTATGAGGGAAAGTGTGGAGTAATATTTTTTTGCAGAGCGCACAGTGAGGCGCAATTATTTTTTTTAGGGGCAAAGCATAGGTCTTATTTAACAGCATTGGTGGCTATTTTTAGTCAGGAACATTGTAATGACAATGTTATTTTTTAGGGCACCATGTTGAGATGTGCTGCAGAAGGCTGGAAAAGAGAAAAGTCTGCAGAGACGAGTGTGGATGTGAAGTCATTATAGAGTCAGCCACATGAGAAAACAGAAATCTGTGAGTGTACTTATCATACAAACATTACACTACATAAACATTTACCCAATTGAAATTGATACAATTGAAAGTGCGATGCTGGGGGAGGGGCCAGTGGGCGAAGGGGTCCGGCGTTGGCACGAGGCCCCCTTGACTCAGGAGTCCCATAGCAGCCACATGGTCTGGAGTCATTGGTGGTATGCCACTGCCCATGAGCTTTTTTTTTCCAAATTGAATAAGCCCAAGTTTAATAAAATGTCTTGGTCCTGCAGTCCACCCATTACCTGGCTATCTTTGTTGCTCTTCTCTGCATCCTCTCAAGTTCAGCCACGTCTTTCTTATTAACCTGGAGCACAACATTTTACATAATATTTTAAGATGTAGCCTGAATGGAGAGTTATATAAAGGCAACACTATGTTTTCGTCCATAGCATACCTACCTTTGTTAAAGCATCACATGATTTTACCTGCTTTGACAACAGATGAGTGGCAGTGGTAACTGAATATGTTTGTTATCCACCAATATGCCCAAATCTTTTTAGGTGATATTTATATCCAGGGTTTTCTATTTAGTACATAACCATACATTTAAAAAAAACTTTCTCTGCCCAAATGCATGACCTTATACTGTATCTTTCAATGTTAAACTTAAATTGCTTTTTTTTTTCTGGTCCAAATCTCCAGCTTCCACAAGTCATTCGGTAGTGTTAAATTATCCTCCTCTGTGTTGATTACCATACAGAGCTCTGCATCATCTACAAATATTGAAATGAAGCTCTCTTTGTCCTCTACAAGGCCATTTCTAAAGGTAATAAAATGAATAAAGACCAATACTGACCTCTGTGATACTGAACTATCAACTGTTATTCAATTAGTATATGTCCATTAAAGGCCCCGTCACACTAAGCAACATCGCTAGCAACATCGCTGCTAACGACCAACTTTTGTGACGTTGCTAGCGATGTTGCTGTGTGTGACATCCAGCAACAACCTGGCCCCTGCTGTGAGGTCGTTGGTTGTTGCTGAATGTCCTGGGCCATTTTTTAGTTGTTGCTGTCCTGCTGTGAAGCACAGATCGCTGTGTGTGACAGCGAGACAGCAACAACTAAATGTGCAGGCAGCAGGAGCCGGCTTCTGCGGAGGCTGGTATCCACAGTAAACATCGGGTAACCAAGAAGCCCTGTCCTTGGTTACCCGATATTTACCTTCGATACCAGCCTCCGCCGCTCTCACTGTTAGTGCCGGCTCCTGCTCTGTGCACATGTAGCTGCAGGACACATCGGGTTAATTAACCTGATGTGTGCTGTAACTAGGAGAGCAGGGAGCCAGCGCTAAGCAGTGTGCGCTGCTCCCTGCTCTGTGCACATGTAGTTGCAGTACACATCGGGTAATTAACCCGATGTGTGCTGTAACTAGGAGAGCAAGGAGCCAGCGCTAAGCGGTGTGCGCTGCTCCCTGCTCTGTGCACATTTAGCTGCAGCATACATCGAGTAATTAACCCGATGTGTGCTGTAGCTAGGAGAGCAAGGAGTCAGCGCTCAGTGTGCACTGCTCCCTGCTCTCTGCACGTGTAGCTCCGTGCGGTGGTAACCAAGGTAAATATCGGGTTGGTTACCGATATTTACCTTAGTTACCAACCGCAGCATCTTCCACGCGGCGCTGGGGGCTGGTCATTGGTTGCTGGTGAGCTCACCAGCAACTCGTGTAGCCACGCTCCAGCGATCCCTGCCAGGTCAGGTTGCTGGTGGGATCGCTGGAGCGTCGCAGTGTGACATCTCACCAGCAACCTCCTAGCAACTTACCAGCGATCCCTATCGTTGTTGGGATCGCTGGTAAGTTGCTTAGTGTGACGGTACCTTAACCTGTTTCGTGTCACTGAGCCAGTTGTTAAACAAATTACTTATCTTTTATTCTAGTCATATTTTTCCATATCAAATGTCTTTGAAAAGTCCAATTACATGACATTCTCTACCCCGTCCAGACTGAAATATACCTCCTCATAGAAGCTTACTACATTAGTTTTACATAACCGATCTCTCCTAAACTCTTGTTGATACTGGGTCATGGGGCTATTCTTATTGAGATACCCCAGGACAGCATCTCTTAAAGAACCCTCAAAGATTTTATCCATTACAGAGGTTAATCTTACTGGGCTTTAGTTTCTAGGTTCACTTTTTCACCCCTTTTTGAATATTGGAAAATAATTTTCTTTGCCCAGTCCTCTAGAATAGAGATGGGCAAAGTGTGGCCTGCGGGCCACAACCGGACGTCTGGCTGTTCCATTCCAGCCCGAATACTGCTGAGACAGCCTAAGGGCTAAAAACTGTGGACTGCAGGCTGCACCATACCTTTCAGAACTGCTTGCCTTTTTCCACTTGCTTCACGATGTCACCGCTATTATCATCCACAGGATACAAACAGTGGTGAAAAAATTGTTGGAGAATGGTGCCATTGACAGACGAGATGACATCCCATCATTGTGTGTGCTGTGTGGAGAACCAGTGCATCGTAATTTGGAGCAGAGTGTCAGAGGAATGGGAGCAAGGTGAGTTTTGTTTTTTTTTTCATGTGAACAGGATGTTTGCATGTTAATAGGAGACTGTGTGGGGGTTTATAACGTACTGTATATAGGGGCATTTGAGGGCTCAGAAATGTATATAGGAGGCTATGTGGTGCTTATAATCTATGTGAGAGCTCATACTATATATAGGAGGCTATGTGTGGACTCATTTTGTATATATGAGGCTAAGTGGAACTTATAATATATAGGAGGCTATGTGAAGGCTCAAACTGTATTTTGACATCTGTGTGGGGTTCATAATGTACTTAGGATGCTATGTAGGGCTCATAATGTATGCAAGAGGCTAAATGGGGGCCTATACTGCATCTGCATATAGGAGGCTATGTGTGACTCAAAATGTATGCAAGAAGTTATGTGGGGCACATACTATATATAGAAGGCTATGTGGGGCTCAGCTATGGATGTAGGAGGCTATGTGGTGCTTATAATCTATATAGGAGGCTATGTGGGATTCATAATGTATATAGGAGGCTATATGAGGATCAGCAATGTATATAGGAACTTATGTGAGGTTCAGAAATGTATATAGAAGACTTTGAGAGGGCTTATACTGTATAAATGATGCTAAGTGGGGCTCATAATGTATATAGGAGGCTCTGTGGAACGCAATGTATTTGGGAGGCTATGTGAGGGTTCATGCTGTATTCAGGAGTCTATGTGGGTCAGAAACTGTATATAGGAGGCTATTAGTGGCTCATAATGTATATAAGAGGCTATGTGGGGGCTCATACTTTATATATTAGGCTAAGTGAGGCTCATACTGTATATAGGAGGTTATGTGGAGATCACAGTGTATATACTGGAAAACACTCTGTGGGGTCCAATGTAGTTAGCAAGCTATTTGAATGCTCAAGATGTATTTAGGAAGCTAAGTGCAGGTTCATACTGTATTTAGAAGACTTTGAGGACTCATAGTGAATATAGATTGCTATGTGCGGGTTCACACTGTATATAGAGAAGCTACGTGGGGACTCATGCTGTATATATGAGGCTAAATGTGGCTCATAATGTATATAGAGGGGTGATGTGGGGGTTACACTATATAGGGTTTATGTTGGGGCTCAAATTTTATATTGAGAGGCTATGTGGGAACTCACATTGAATATAGGGACTATGTGGGGGTTCATATTGAATATCCAGAGTATGTGGGGGCTCATACTATATGCAAGGGGCTATCTTGGGGCTCTTACGGCATATAGGGGTCTGTATGAGGGCTCATCATTAGAGTTGAGCGCGGTTCGTGGTTCGTGGTTCTCCAGTTCTAGGCTCGAGTGATTTTGGGGCATGTTGTAGATCGAACTAGAACTCGAGCTTTTTGCAAAAGCTCGATAGTTCTAGAAACGTTCGAGAACGGTTCTAGCAGCCAAAAAACAGCTAAATCATAGCTTGGTTTCTGCTGTAATAGTGTAAGTCACTCTGTGAATCAAACTATTATCACATTTCAGTGTATAGTGTGCGTGAACAGCGCCTTCAGATCACTGCTGTTTCTATAATGGCGATCGCCATTTTTTTTTTTTTTTCTTGTCTTCCTTCCCTAAGCGCGCGCGTCTTGTGGGGCGGGCCAGCATGTCAGCCAATCACAGACACACACACAGCTAAGTGGACTTTGAGCCAGAGAAGCAACGGCATGTGTGATAGGATCTGCATGTCACATGTCCCTGCATTATAAAACCGGACATTTTCTTCACGGATGCCATTATCTGCCTTCTGCGTCTTTGGTGTCAGACATCACTGTCGCAGCTCCGTCTTGAGTCCTATCGCTGATACAGCTGTATGCGCTGCATACACAGCGTTAGACAGCATAGGGAGAGCACTTTATAGCAGTCCTTTTAAGGGCTCAAACCGGCAGGGTCAGAGTTAAGGTGACAGGTCCTGAAAACAGCGCCAGCGTCTGTGCAGCCAAGGTCAGGGATTTCCTCCCTGCATTTCACCATTAGGAGGGAATAGAAAGGCAGAGCACCACAATCCTGCCACTGTACCCTCTTGTCCTCTGCACACTCCAACTCATAACTAAGCCATTATACTAGCAAACACTCAGTGTACCTAGTGGCATCCTATACGTGGCTATTGGACTTTGCTATAGTCCCACTAGTGCCAAGACATTTGCAGAGCGCATCTGCCTGCGTTGCACACTCCAACTAATTATAACTAAGCCATTATACTAGCAAACACTCAGTGTACCTAGTGGCATCCTATACGTGGCTATTGGACTTTGCTATAGTCCCACTAGTGCCAAGACATTTGCAGAGCGCATCTGCCTGCGTTGCACACTCCAACTAATTATAACTAAGCCATTATACTAGCAAACACTCAGTGTACCTAGTGGCATCCTATACGTGGCTATTGGACTTTGCTATAGTCCCACTAGTGCCAAGACATTTGCAGAGCGCATCTGCCTGCGTTGCACACTCCAACTAATTATAACTAAGCCATTATACTAGCAAACACTCAGTGTACCTAGTGGCATCCTATACGTGGCTATTGGACTTTGCTATAGTCCCACTAGTGCCAAGACATTTGCAGAGCGCATCTGCCTGCGTTGCACACTCCAACTAATTATAACTAAGCCATTATACTAGCACACACTCAGTGTACCTAGTGGCATCCTATACGTGGCTATTGGACTTTGCTATAGTCCCACTAGTGCCAAGACATTTGCAGAGCGCATCTGCCTGCGTTGCACACTCCAACTAATTATAACTAAGCCATTATACTAGCACACACTCAGTGTACCTAGTGGCATCCTATACGTGGCTATTGGACTTTGCTATAGTCCCACTAGTGCCAAGACATTTGCAGAGCGCATCTGCCTGCGTTGCACACTCCAACTAATTATAACTAAGCCATTATACTAGCAAACACTTAGTGTACCTAGTGGCATCCTATACGTGGCTATTGGACTTTGCTATAGTCCCACTAGTGCCAAGACATTTGCAGAGCGCATCTGCCTGCGTTGCACACTCCAACTAATTATAACTAAGCCATTATACTAGCACACACTCAGTGTACCTAGTGGCATCCTATACGTGGCTATTGGACTTTGCTATAGTCCCACTAGTGCCAAGACATTTGCAGAGCGCATCTGCCTGCGTTGCACACTCCAACTAATTATAACTAAGCCATTATACTAGCAAACACTTAGTGTACCTAGTGGCATCCTATACGTGGCTATTGGACTTTGCTATAGTCCCACTAGTGCCAAGACATTTGCAGAGCGCATCTGCCTGCGTTGCACACTCCAACTAATTATAACTAAGCCATTATACTAGCAAACACTTAGTGTACCTAGTGGCATCCTATACGTGGCTATTGGACTTTGCTATAGTCCCACTAGTGCCAAGACATTTGCAGAGCGCATCTGCCTGCGTTGCACACTCCAATTAATTATAACTAAGCCATTATACTAGCAAACACTTAGTGTACCTAGTGGCATCCTATACGTGGCTATTGGACTTTGCTATAGTCCCACTAGTGCCAAGACATTTGCAGAGCGCATCTGCCTGCGTTGCACACTCCAACTAATTATAACTAAGCCATTATACTAGCACACACTCAGTGTACCTAGTGGCATCCTATACGTGGCTATTGGACTTTGCTATAGTCCCACTAGTGCCAAGACATTTGCAGAGCGCATCTGCCTGCGTTGCACACTCCAACTAATTATAACTAAGCCATTATACTAGCAAACACTTAGTGTACCTAGTGGCATCCTATACGTGGCTATTGGACTTTGCTATAGTCCCACTAGTGCCAAGACATTTGCAGAGCGCATCTGCCTGCGTTGCACACTCCAACTAATTATAACTAAGCCATTATACTAGCACACACTCAGTGTACCTAGTGGCATCCTATACGTGGCTATTGGACTTTGCTATAGTCCCACTAGTGCCAAGACATTTGCAGAGCGCATCTGCCTGCGTTGCACACTCCAACTAATTATAACTAAGCCATTATACTAGCAAACACTTAGTGTACCTAGTGGCATCCTATACGTGGCTATTGGACTTTGCTATAGTCCCACTTAGTGCCAAGACATTTGCAGAGCGCATCTGCCTGCGTTGCACACTCCAACTAATTATAACTAAGCCATTATACTAGCACACACTCAGTGTACCTAGTGGCATCCTATACGTGGCTATTGGACTTTGCTATAGTCCCACTAGTGCCAAGACATTTGCAGAGCGCATCTGCCTGCGTTGCACACTCCAACTAATTATAACTAAGCCATTATACTAGCAAACACTTAGTGTACCTAGTGGCATCCTATACGTGGCTATTGGACTTTGCTATAGTCCCACTAGTGCCAAGACATTTGCAGAGCGCATCTGCCTGCGTTGCACACTCCAACTAATTATAACTAAGCCATTATACTAGCACACACTCAGTGTACCTAGTGGCATCCTATACGTGGCTATTGGACTTTGCTATAGTCCCACTAGTGCCAAGACATTTGCAGAGCGCATCTGCCTGCGTTGCACACTCCAACTAATTATAACTAAGCCATTATACTAGCAAACACTTAGTGTACCTAGTGGCATCCTATACGTGGCTATTGGACTTTGCTATAGTCCCACTAGTGCCAAGACATTTGCAGAGCGCATCTGCCTGCGTTGCACACTCCAACTAATTATAACTAAGCCATTATACTAGCACACACTCAGTGTACCTAGTGGCATCCTATACGTGGCTATTGGACTTTGCTATAGTCCCACTAGTGCCAAGACATTTGCAGAGCGCATCTGCCTGCGTTGCACACTCCAACTAATTATAACTAAGCCATTATACTAGCAAACACTTAGTGTACCTAGTGGCATCCTATACGTGGCTATTGGACTTTGCTATAGTCCCACTAGTGCCAAGACATTTGCAGAGCGCATCTGCCTGCGTTGCACACTCCAACTAATTATAACTAAGCCATTATACTAGCAAACACTCAGTGTACCTAGTGGCATCCTATACGTGGCTATTGGACTTTGCTTTAGTCCCACTAGTGCCAAGACATTTGCAGCACGTCTGCCTGCGTTGCACACTCCAACTAATTATAACTAAGTTACATTGTCAGGGATATTTATTCTTTATTATTCTGCTGTTAATAAAGCTAGACCACCACTGCAATCTTCACCACCTCTCAATTTTTACTACCACATTTTCAGTCCACAATCTTGTCGCAATCAACATGAGTGGCAAAATGACAGATGCTGGTGGAAAGGGGAAGAGGCGTGGTGGAAAAGGCAAAAAAGGTTTTGTCAGTGGGGAAGGTGGCAAAGCTCCATTATCATCTGCTGCAGATAGACCATCTACTAGCAAAAGTAAGATGTCTACTACTTATTGTGGACAATCCGATGTGCTCCCTTTTTTACGGACACGAACAAGAGGAACAAAGGTAGATGATGGGCAAAAAGGAAAATGCTTGAATGGATCTCAAGTGGTCCAACAAGTGCCCTCTCAGCCACTTCAAGTACCGCATCCAAAAAACACCAGTTCTCTGAGTTGTCATCCCAATCACACTTGATTTCTCCCAGCTCTGAAGTCTCCATCAGCCCTGCACAGTATGGTGGAACTGAGATGGCTGAGTCTGCAGAGCTGTTCAGTCACACTATAGCCTGGGAATCAGAGGTCTGCTCCCAAGCTACAGTGAGTACAGAACAGGAAATGGTCTGCAGTGATGCCCAGAACCTTTGTGACTCTGATTCAGGCCGTGAGGACCAAGTTTCTGAGCATAATGTTGACCCTTTGTCACAAACTGTAACACCTGTGGTTATAGACAATGAGGAACATACTGATGAAGATGAGACGCAGATACCCGATTGGGATGACAACTTAAATATTCGGTCAGGGCAAGAAGAGGCTCGGTCTGAGGGGGAGGGGAGTGCAAACACAACAATTGATGATGACGTTCTAGATTCCACCTACTGTCAACCCCCAGTCAGGCACTCGAGGAGGTCAACAGAGGCGGTGGAGGAGGATGCAACCGACGACGAAGTTACCTTGCACCTTCCTGGACAGAGTCGGAGCACTGGTAGCACGTCTACAACTGCATCCTCAGCCACCACTCTGCCTATGAGCATTATTCGGGGTGGATCAACAGGTCGCATGGCCTCTAAGCCTTGCCTAGCCTGGTCCTTTTTTCACATCGAAAAAGATCGCCCAACTCATGTGATATGTAACATTTGTCATGATTCTGTTAGTAGAGGTCAAAACCTCAGCAGTTTGACAACTTCTTCCATGAATCGTCACATGACTAAATATCATAAGTCCCGGTGGGAAGCTCACCGTGCTGCAATGCGGCCTAGCGGAGCGAACCATCCACCGCCCGCCCCTTCCAGTGCATCCGCGCGCTCTTCATCTTCTAGGACTGTGGGGACAGCTGTCACACCTGTTTTTCCACGCAAAACTTCCACCACTGTAACCGCAACAGGCAGTTTGCTTGTAAGGTCGTCAGTTGGTTTGGAAGGGGAAACAAGTGAGTGTGTACAGCTCTCTCAGACATCGATAGCACCAACGTTGGATGAAGGCAACATCATGTCTCCGCCTGCACTTTCCTCACAAACCTGCATTTTTCCAGGGACACCCTACTCAACACCGTCTACACACAGCAGCCAGATCTCTGTCCCTCAGATGTGGTCAAATAAAAGGCCACTTCCTCCGACCCATGACAAAGCTAAGAGGTTGACTCTATCCCTCTGTAAGCTGTTGGCTACCGAAATGCTGCCTTTCCGCCTAGTGGACACACAGGATTTTAGAGACCTTATGTCTGTCGCTGTGCCCCAGTACCAGATGCCTAGTCGCCACTACTTCTCTAAGAAAGGTGTGCCCGCGCTACACCAGCATGTCGCACACAACATCACCGCTTCCTTGAGAAACTCTGTGTGTGAACGGGTGCATTTCACCACCGATACTTGGACCAGTAAGCATGGACAGGGACGTTACATGTCGCTGACTGGGCACTGGGTAACTATGGTGATAGATGGTGAAGGGTCTGCTGCACAAGTCTTGCCGTCCCCACGACTTGTGTGTCAATCCTCTGTCTGTCCAAGTTCCGCCACTGCTTCTGCATCCTCCACCTCATCTGGGTCCTCCACCTCCGCCCCAAGCCTGCCTGGTCAGGCCACCAGCGTTCTCACTGCGCAGAAGGAATCACGCACCCCTCATTACTATGCTGGCAGCAGAGCGCAACGGCATCAGGCGGTCTTTAGCTTGACATGTCTTGGTAATAAGAGTCACACAGCTGAGAAGTTGTGGTCAGCTCTGCGGTCCGAGTTTAATAAATGGTTGTCTCCACTCAACCTGCAGCCTGGTAAGGCCGTGTGCGACAATGCTGCAAACCTTGGTGCGGCCCTTCGCCTGGGCAAGGTGACACACGTACCTTGTATGGCTCACGTGTTGAACCTTGTCGTGCAGCAATTTTTAACACACTATCCCGGCCTAGATGGCCTTCTGAACAGGGCACGAAAACTGTCTGCTCACTTCCGCCGTTCAAGCGCCGCAGCTGAGCGACTTGCATCGCTCCAGAAGTCTTTCGGCCTGCCGGTTCATCGCCTGAAATGCGATGTGGCGACACGCTGGAATTCAACTCTCCACATGTTACAGCGACTGTGGCAGCACCGCAGAGCCCTGGTGCAATACGTCATGACGTATAGCCTGGGCCAACGAGATGCAGAGGTGGGGCAGATCACCCTGATGGAGTGGTCTCAGATCAAGGACCTATGCACCCTTCTGCACAGTTTCGACATGGCGACGAATATGTTTAGCGCTGACAATGCCATTATCAGCATGACGATTCCAGTCATTTACATGCTGGAGCACACGCTAAACACTATTCGGAGTCAGGGGGTGGGACAACATGAAGGGGAGGAACTACAGGAGGATTCATATGCGCAAGGGACAACAACATCACCAAGGTCCAGACGTTCATCATCACCAACGCAGCAGGCATGGGACCAAGGGGGACAGGGATCGACAAGGGCGCATAGTAGCAGGCGAAATGTTGAGCAAGGTGCAGGAGAACATGAAGAAATGGAGGACGAACTGTCCATGGACATGGAAGACTCAGCGGATGAGGGAGACCTTGGTCAAATTTCAGTTGAAAGAGGTTGGGGTCAGATGTCAGAGGAAGAAAGAACGGGTAGCACCTCTATGCCACAAACACAGCGTGGACTTGGTCCGCATGGCTGCGCAAGACACATGAGTGCCTTTTTGTTGCACTACCTCCAACATGACAGTCGTATTGTCAAAATTAGAAGTGATGATGACTACTGGATTGCCACACTATTAGATCCCCGGTACAAGTCCAAATTTTGTGACATAATTCCAGCCATAGAAAGGGACGCACGTATGCAGGAGTATCAGCAGAAGCTGTTACTAGATCTTAGCTCGGCTTTTCCACCAAACAACCGTGCAGGTGCAGGGAGTGAATCTCCCAGTTGTAACTTGACAAACATGGGACGGTCTCGTCATCTTCAACAGTCTACCCGTACCAGTAGGACCGTATCTGGTGCCGGTAACAGCAATTTTATGGAATCTTTTCATAATTTTTTTAGACCCTCTTTTGCAAGGCCACCAGAGACAACAAGTCTGACACATAGTCAACGGCTGGAGAGGATGATACAGGAGTATCTCCAAATGAACATCGATGCCATGACTGTGCAACTGGAGCCTTGCTCCTTTTGGGCTTCAAACCTAGAAAAATGGCCAGAGCTCGCCACTTACGCCTTGGAGATTTTGTCGTGTCCAGCTGCCAGCGTTGTCTCTGAACGTGTATTCAGTGCTGCTGGGTGTGTGCTGACAGATAAGCGCACGCGTCTGTCCAGTGACAATGTGGACAGACTGACGTTCATCAAAATGAACAAGTCATGGATCCAGAAGGAATTTACTACCCCTGTGTCATCCTGGGGAGAGTAAATGCTTGTTGATTTGGAATGTGCTTGATGCAAATCAAAACATCCTGTTTGCAACTAGGGCACAAGTGCTGCCACTGAATGGGTGGGTGTGTGGGGCCCAATTTTTGGAAAAAAAGGGAGACTCCGCTTGGAGTAACCCTTGCTTACATTGTTTTTAAAAGAAGCCAAGATGAACAGAGCTGGGATCAGGAAAGACTTTGCTACCTACCCTGGTGTCATCCTGGGGACGGTTAATTATGGCGTATTTTTGAATGTGCTTGATGCAAATCTAGCTGTGAAGTGTACAACTGGGGCACAACTGCTGCCACTGAATGGGTGGGTGTGTGGGGCCCAATTTTTGGAAAAAAAGGGAGACTCCGCTTGGAGTAACCCTTGCTTGCTGTGTTTTTAAAAGAAGCCAAGATGAACAGAGCTGGGATCAGGAAAGACTTTGCTACCTACCCCGGTGTCATCCTGGGGACGGATAAGAATGACGTATTTTTGAATGTGCTTGATGCAAATCTAGCTGTGAAGTGTACAACTGGGGCACAACTGCTGCCACTGAATGGGTGGGTGTGTGGGGCCCAATTTTTGGAAAAAAAGGGAGACTCCGCTTGGAGTAACCCTTGCTTGCTGTGTTTTTAAAAGAAGCCAAGATGAACAGAGCTGGGATCAGGAAAGACTTTGCTACCTACCCCGGTGTCATCCTGGGGACGGATAAGAATGACGTATTTTTGAATGTGCTTGATGCAAATCTAGCTGTGAAGTGTACAACTGGGGCACAACTGCTGCCACTGAATGGGTGGGTGTGTGGGGCCCAATTTTTGGAAAAAAAGGGAGACTCCGCTTGGAGTAACCCTTGCTTGCTGTGTTTTTAAAAGAAGCCAAGATGAACAGAGCTGGGATCAGGAAAGACTTTGCTACCTACCCCGGTGTCATCCTGGGGACGGATAAGAATGACGTATTTT
The DNA here is from genome assembly GCF_048569485.1 of Anomaloglossus baeobatrachus. NCBI lineage: Eukaryota > Metazoa > Chordata > Amphibia > Anura > Aromobatidae > Anomaloglossus > Anomaloglossus baeobatrachus. Next base: position 413,691,829 of record NC_134355.1, on the reverse strand, counting down.
TGAATGTGCTTGATGCAAATCTAGCTGTGAAGTGTACAACTGGGGCACAACTGCTGCCACTGAATGGGTGGGTGTGTGGGGCCCAATTTTTGGAAAAAAAAGGGAGACTCCGCTTGGAGTAACCCTTCCTTGATGTGTTTTTAAAAGAAGCCAAGATGAACAGAGCTGGGATCAGGAAAGACTTTGCTACCTACCCCGGTGTCATCCTGGGGACGGATAAGAATGGCGTATTTTTGAATGTGCTTGATGCAAATGTAGCTGTGAAGTGTACAACTAGGGCACAACTGCTGCCACTGAAGGGGTGGGTGTGTGTGGGGCCCAATTTTTGGAAAAAAGGGAGACTCCGCTTGGAGTAACCCTTGCTTACATTGTTTTTAAAAGAAGCCAAGATGAACAAGTCATGGGTCAGCAAAGACTTTGCTACCTACCCCGGTGTCATCCTGGGGATGGATAAGAATGGCGTATTTTTGAATGTGCTTGATGCAAATGTAGCTGTGAAGTGTACAACTAGGGCACAACTGCTGCCACTGAAGGGGTGGGTGTGTGTGGGGCCCAATTTTTGGGAAAAAAGGGAGACTCCGCTTGGAGTAACCCTTGCTTGATGTGTTTTTAAAAGAAGCCAAGATGAACAGAGCTGGGATCAGGAAAGACTTTGCTACCTACCCCGGTGTCATCCTGGGGACGGATAAGAATGACGTATTTTTGAATGTGCTTGATGCAAATCTAGCTGTGAAGTGTACAACTGGGGCACAACTGCTGCCACTGAATGGGTGGGTGTGTGGGGCCCAATTTTTGGAAAAAAAGGGAGACTCCGCTTGGAGTAACCCTTGCTTGATGTGTTTTTAAAAGAAGCCAAGATGAACAGAGCTGGGATCAGGAAAGACTTTGCTACCTACCCCGGTGTCATCCTGGGGACGGATAAGAATGGCGTATTTTTGAATGTGCTTGATGCAAATGTAGCTGTGAAGTGTACAACTAGGGCACAACTGCTGCCACTGAAGGGGTGGGTGTGTGTGGGGCCCAATTTTTGGAAAAAAGGGAGACTCCGCTTGGAGTAACCCTTGCTTACATTGTTTTTAAAAGAAGCCAAGATGAACAAGTCATGGGTCAGCAAAGACTTTGCTACCTACCCCGGTGTCATCCTGGGGATGGATAAGAATGGCGTATTTTTGAATGTGCTTGATGCAAATGTAGCTGTGAAGTGTACAACTAGGGCACAACTGCTGCCACTGAAGGGGTGGGTGTGTGTGGGGCCCAATTTTTGGAAAAAAGGGAGACTCCGCTTGGAGTAACCCTTGCTTGATGTGTTTTTAAAAGAAGCCAAGATGAACAGAGCTGGGATCAGGAAAGACTTTGCTACCTACCCCGGTGTCATCCTGGGGACGGATAAGAATGACGTATTTTTGAATGTGCTTGATGCAAATCTAGCTGTGAAGTGTACAACTGGGGCACAACTGCTGCCACTGAATGGGTGGGTGTGTGGGGCCCAATTTTTGGAAAAAAAGGGAGACTCCGCTTGGAGTAACCCTTGCTTGATGTGTTTTTAAAAGAAGCCAAGATGAACAGAGCTGGGATCAGGAAAGACTTTGCTACCTACTCCGGTGTCATCCTGGGGACGGATAAGAATGGCGTATTTTTGAATGTGCTTGATGCAAATGTAGCTGTGAAGTGTACAACTAGGGCACAACTGCTGCCACTGAAGGGGTGGGTGTGTGTGGGGCCCAATTTTTGGAAAAAAGGGAGACTCCGCTTGGAGTAACCCTTGCTTACATTGTTTTTAAAAGAAGCCAAGATGAACAAGTCATGGGTCAGCAAAGACTTTGCTACCTACCCCGGTGTCATCCTGGGGATGGATAAGAATGGCATATTTTTGAATGTGCTTGATGCAAATGTAGCTGTGAAGTGTACAACTAGGGCACAACTGCTGCCACTGAAGGGGTGGGTGTGTGTGGGGCCCAATTTTTGGAAAAAAGGGAGACTCCGCTTGGAGTAACCCTTGCTTGATGTGTTTTTAAAAGAAGCCAAGATGAACAGAGCTGGGATCAGGAAAGACTTTGCTACCTACCCCGGTGTCATCCTGGGGACGGATAAGAATGACGTATTTTTGAATGTGCTTGATGCAAATCTAGCTGTGAAGTGTACAACTAGGGCACAACTGCTGCCACTGAAGGGGTGGGTGTGTGTGGGGCCCAATTTTTGGAAAAAAGGGAGACTCCGCTTGGAGTAACCCTTGCTTACATTGTTTTTAAAAGAAGCCAAGATGAACAGAGCTGGGATCAGGAAAGACTTTGCTACCTACCCCGGTGTCATCCTGGGGACGGATAAGAATGGCGTATTTTTTAATGTGCTTGATGCAAATGTAGCTGTGAAGTGTACAACTAGGGCACAACTGCTGCCACTGAAGGGGTGGGTGTGTGTGGGGCCCAATTTTTGGAAAAAAGGGAGACTCCGCTTGGAGTAACCCTTGATTGCTGTGTTTTTTATAAATGATCCAAGCTGCACAGAGCTGGGATCAGGAAAGACTTAGCTACCTACCCTGGTGTCATCCTGGGGACGGTTAATTATGGCGTATTTTTGAATGTGCTTGATGCAAATCTAGCTGTGAAGTGTGCAACTGGGGCACAAGTGCTACCACTGAAGGGGTGGGTGTGTGTGTCGCCCAATTTTTGGAAAAAAGGGAGACTCCGCTTGGAGTCACCTTGCGGTGTTTTACATGATTTTAGAAGGGCGTGCCATGCCTATATCTGTGTGTCCTCCTCTTTTTCCTTGTCCAGCTGTTTTGTTTTCGCATGAGTATATGTCCTTGTCACTTTCCAATGTGTTTGAGTTGTTTGTCACCTTTAGGACACCTTTGAGGGTGTTTTCTAGGTGTTTTTCTGTGTTTGTGATTGCCTGCCATTGTTTCCTATGCAGTTCTAGTTCGGTTCGTCGAACGTTCGACGAACCGAACTCGAACGGGAGGTCCGTTCGGCGAACCAACCTCGAGCCGAACCGCGACCGGTTCGCTCATCTCTACTCATCATATATGTAGGGAGATATGCGAGGGCCCATGCTGTATATAGGATAGTTGTGTGTGGACACATACTGTATATAGGGGGATGTCAGAGTACTTACGGTAATTCTTCTCAATATTAAGTTATATAATTAATATTAATATGACCTAATTATAATTAATATTTTAATATTAAGCAGAATTCATTTCAGCCTATTTGTTTGGCCGACCACAATGATCTCTCATGTGATCCATTGGGAAAATTAATTGCCTACTCCTGCTCTAAAACAGTCCCTTTTATTATGTAATAATTGAATATTTGAAATAATAGTGTGACTACTGATGGTACTTAATTTCTGTATATCTGTGCATGCCATCCAAGCCCAGGTACTTGTCTATTTTAGTCTTTTTGAGGTGGCACTTTACTTCTTGATGTATTAAGCAGGTAACATTTAAAAATGTATGACATCTCTGATCATCTAATCTGTCAATGGATTTCCTATGTAAATACTTTAAAGAACAAGATGTTTTATAGATTGATTTCATCCTCCTTTACGATTTCACCAAGATTAGGGCCCAAAGCATTATTGCATTCACGCCCGTTTCTTATCAAGTTTTTGGAGATATCATGTTTTTTATTTTTGCCTTATTTTTCATTTAATTTGTACCTTTTTAAATCTAAGTTATATGCTCTTGCCTGTGTTATTTTTAGTTCATCACTGGGTTTGGAGTTGTAGACTTCCAAATATTTTCACCTGATTCATTGTTTGTAACTGTTTGAAATGTCACAGAATCTGTTGCAAATATCTTTCAGCTCTCCCTGTAGTGATTTTTCATGTGTTAAATCTTTTGGGGGCAAATTTTGAGATATTTTACAAAACGTTTTGTGCTTAAAAGTCACAAAAAAAGATTAAAGAAGAAAAAAAAACGAAGACCATTTTTTATTTTACACAAAATTGTGAACCACATGTACCATTATGAAGTATTTGATGCAAAAAAGACAATTAATGCCACAAGATCAAACAGAAAAGTCACTTTGGGGCCTTACATAAAGAAAGAAGTTTGCTTCTATATACAAATAAAAAGAGCAAAGGTGAAATCATTAAATTAGTATATAGTACACCTTTCTGAGGACAATTCCAGTAAAACCTATTGTAACAGGGAAGGAAGTGATGGTACAGTCTCCTAGGCTGACCCTGAAACTGGGGACCCTGAGCTGTCCCTTATCCCGATAGACTGGTGGACTTAATGGTAGACAGGGTTGAGCCTCCGTGTCCCTGTCTCCTGTCCAGGCCCTAACGATTAAGTTCTCACCACCCAGGGGATTGACCCAGACGGATCCCAACAACCCACCAACACAGAACAACAGACGGGGGTAACAAAAACTCCAACACACCAAAAAACCTGCACTAGGGAATAACAGAAGGTGTGCGGGTAAGGGTACAAAGAAAAGCAGGTAGAACAACTCACAACAATCTCAGCAGATAGCAGCAGGAGTAACAAGATGTCCACTCTGTTCCCTGTCTAGCTCCTAACTGAATAGAATAAACAAAAACAAGTCCAGAAAGCAGAGGGGTTAAATTCTGGCTGGCAATTGCTTATCTGCTGCCAGCTGAGCCACTCTGCTGCTGCAACAGAAGGTGCATTAACCCCCCAAGTGCCTAATGGAAAAAACATTTAAAGTGCATGGTCTAGATCAGTGTTTCCCAAACTCCAGTCCTCATGGTCCCCAGCAAGTCATGTTTTCAGGATTTCCTTACTATTGAACAGGTGATGGAATCATTATCAAGGCATCACCTGTGCTATATGAAGGAATTCTGAAAACATGACCCGTTGGAGGTCGTGAGGACTGGAGTTTGGGAACTACTGGTCTAGATGATAAGGTGAGAACCAGCCCTAAGTCTGTACCTATACATGTGACACCTAAAATACGCAAATATTATACTTACCTTTATTTAATCAAGATACAAGATACAAAGCTTGAAAAAAATCAATAATTAAAGGGCTTTCAGTTTGTATCAAAGAAAGACAAATTGCTTGGAGATATCCTACCTCCAAGTTTTTTCATGTGGAACATAAAGAAAATACCACCACATGGCTAGCCTTAAAAGCTTTTTTAAATGCATCAATGTGATGCAATGTCTGTATTAAAGTGGAAAAGAGGCAAACCTTGTCTGTTGCATGGTTCATGTCACAAAATTGAATTGTTCATCAACCTAAACATGCACCAAGTAGAATACTGCATTGAGTGCAATGCGTGGTACATAAAATATATTGGATGCACAATCAGAAAATTAAAAAAAAGGATTGGTCATCATACATCTGCAGTAAAATCATATCTTATTCTTAGAAACGTCAAATGCCAATGCTGAACACTTTTTCTTTTCTACGACATGGAGAAGGTAATCATCCACCTAGGTTTGGTGAAGTGTGGTGCTTTTCAAACATGTTTTTTGAATCTTGAAAATAAACCCAAAATATGTAAATGGTATGAATTACAAGCATGATCTGTGGTTCATATATTCAGTCAAGTTTGATTATATATTAGTTCATATATATTATATATAATGTTTCTACAGTGATATTATGTGTGCAAAAAAATGTACACAAGTCTATTATTATAAATTTTATGCATTGGATTAGCTGTCATTGTATTAAAGTGGTTTTCACACAAGCAAAGAACATTTTTAATGATAGATCTTGGGGGGGATAAGTTCCACTTCTGAAAGTGTTAAAAAAATGTTTATGTGTTGAACGAATCTTAGTTATGTGCTCGTTATGTACTGTATAATGGTAATGGCTGTGTCTGACCATTAGGCTCATGGTCTACACATATCACATCTCCTGGGCATTTGCGGATGTATAGGATAGTATAGAGACCTTACAGCACAGGATCACAGTATATCATAGTATGATATTATAGTCTGTGGGATGTTACTGTGGGGTCATTATACTGTGCATGTGGAGGATAATGTGGAGGAATTGAATGTGGGGGTGTCATACTTTAGGGTCACGTTTATTAGCATCATATTTTGTGGGGGCCATGAAAGTGGTACCTTAATGTCTGGAAATACTTATGGGCTTATTTTAGCAAAATTACTTAATAAGGGCTGCAAAATTGTTTTATATTCTCTTATATGACGCCCATGAAATATTTTAATTTATTTATTTTTTTTGAGGAAAGGAGACCAGCTAAGACTTGATATGGCGTTCCATCAATTCTATGTTCGCCCCTGCAGGGAGCAATAGGGAGTTTTTAATGAAAGCATATTAGAAGAGTGTTTAGTTTATTATATTAGATAAAGACACATTTACGATTAAAATCAACCTAAAGCCCGCTTTACACACTGCAATGTATCTTACAATGTGTCGGTGGGGTCAAGTTGTAAGTGACGCACATCCAGCATTGTAAGGTACATTGCAGTGTGTGAGAGGTACGTGCGATTGCGATTGAACGTTAAAACGTTCATCGCATACACATAGTACCTTTCTGTATAATTGCACGTCAGATTGTTCATCGTACCCGGGGTAGCACACATCGCAGTGTGTGACACCCCGGGAGCGATGAACAGATCTTACAAGCGTCCTGTGGCACCCGGCCCACAATGCGGAAGGAAGGAGGTGGGCGGGATGTTTACGTCCCGCTCAGCTTCGCCCCTCCGCTTCTTTTGGCCGGCTGCCGCGTGACGTCGATGTGACGCCGAACGTCCCTCCCACTCCAGGAAGTGGATGTTCGCCGCCTACATCGAGGTCATATGGACGGGTAAGTACGTGTGACGGGGGTTAATCGTTTGTGCGGCACGTTCAAAAAATTTAACGTGCCACACATACGATGGGGGCGTTGCAAATCGCATACGATATTGTATGCGAAATTGCAACGTGTAAAGCAGGCTTTAGCTTCAGACCAACCATTTAGTAACAAATAGTGATAAGTCAAAGTTTTTTAAAGCAATTTATATCACTGCACAAGTCGGTATATGGCTGCCTCACCACACAATCTTTACTTTAGCTACAATCTCTTTGAAGAAGTTAGTACACCCCTTGTGTGCTACAAGTACTCAGAGATCAAAGCTGCCTTTTTAGATGCTTGGCTAAGCTCCTGTGCAGCTTGCAAACCACATCCTGGCATAGAAATGGTCACGTTGGTCAGTGGAGTGGAGATGAGTGGAGAAGGACCTGGGATGATGTCACAGTTACATGACCTAAGGGTGTGAAGCATGTGTGCAAAGACTGGGAAAGAAAGTGAAACACACCTCATATGGTTAATGAACCTAGGGAATGCTGGGAGACAGTTGTAGCTTTAGCTAGTATATATCCTCCCTGTAATATCACTGTCACATAGCCTCGACATGTTGGGAATTGTATTTCTCCTTATTCCTCCTCCCTCCTTGTAATGTAATTTTCAGGCTATAACTTTATCTAATATAACATTCTGGAACTTGTTATTCTCAAATTACCTTCCTGACTTTAATTTTCTCTGACATCCCATTGAGGTCTGGACATGCTGGGACTTTTAATTTGCTTTTTTTTACAGGGGAGTGTGGCTTGGGATGGGGGCAGCAAGTGTCTGTACCCCGGGCGGACTTAGCTAAGCTTTTCCTGCCCTAGGACTACAGCGATATATACCCCATTTACCCCTGCATCACTGTGGATGTGCACATTAACCCTTTCTCTGCTACAAACCACCATTTTTATGAACCCCTTCTCTAAAGGAATGCTTTACACACTGCGATCTCACTAGCGAGATTGCTAGCGAGCGTACCTGCCCCCGTCAGTTGTGCGTCACGGGCAAATCGCTGCCCGTGGCGCACAACATCGCTATGAAGAGTCACACATACTTACCTGCCTAGTGACGTCACTGTGACCGGCGAACGGCCTCCTTTCTAAGGGGGCGGTTCATTCGGCGTCATAATGACGTCACTAAGCGGCCGCCCAATACAAGCGAAGGGGCAGAGATGAGCGGGACGAACATCCCGCCCACCTCCTTCCTTCCTCATTGCGGGCAGCTGCAGGGACGGTGATGTTCCTTGTTCCTGCGGTGTCACACATAGCGATGTGTGCTGCCGCAGGAACGACAATCAACCTGCGTCCTGCAGCAGCAACAATAATCGGGAATAGAACGACACATCAACGATCAACGATAAGGTAAGTAATTTTGATCGTTAACGGTCGTTCCTGCATTTCACATGCAACAACGTCGCTAACGAGGCCAGATGTGCGTCACAAATTCCGTGACCCCAACGACATCTCGTTAGCGATGTTGTTGCATGTAAAGCGGCCTTTAGACCAGCAGGAATGTGGTAATTAAGCCTGTCACCCGCGTCATTCAGCCATGCTGATGAACATCAAGGATACAGCCCAGAGGAGGATAGAGACAGAAAAACAAATAAAATTACATTCTAATATACTGTCGGCTGTTAGAAAGATAATTTTGCATAATTGTGCCGTAATTGTTTACATTACTTGTACTTGTTTTCTGTAATTGTAACTGTATCTTATAGAATCCAAGTTTCCATGAATACAAGGCTATTGCTTTCTACTTGGTATTAAATTTTATTTCTGCACATATTTGGTTTATTATAGCACAAATTGTGTATTATTGCATACTAAAAAATACTCTGTGATAAATATTCTTGTTAAGAAATGGTATTTATCCCTGACTCACTTTACCACCGTGCGGAGCTGCCGCCCCACCTACACCCCACCTACTGTCTCCTCCCCAAAATCCTTTAGGATGTAAGCCCGCAAGGGCAGGGCCCTCTTCCCCCTGTGCTAGTCTATCTATTGTAACGTGTACATGTATTCTGTATGTAACCCCCTCATGTACAGCACCATGGAATCAATGGTGCTCTATAAATAAACAATAATAATAATAATAATAATAATTGCTGTGTGAACACAACTAAGTACTGAGATACAATATAGTTAGAGGAACTGAAGCTATCTTTGTAAAAAAAAAGAAGGTATAGTGATATACTCCTGTTTGTTTGTATTGAACCTAAACACTGTTTTAGAGTACTTGAAAAGTTTATCTTCACTTGTATGTCATGTTTTCTGCAAATTAAAATTAATGTAATTACAAAGATCACACAGTTTCTCAGAAGATTTCGATACTCCTTAAAGGATTTGAAAATCTGTTAACAAAGCTTTAACAAAAAAATCAATTTTAATTGATAAAACAGCGTGGCTTGATAAGCGAGATATCCACTTAGGAACTGTTCTTTAACCTGAAAAGAACAACATTTATCGGGCTACAAAATGTGAGTTAAGTGATGTGTTATACAAGATATTTATTATGGACAGTAAACATCTTGCTGTACAACAAAGATCATTATACAGTTATGAGTTTAAGACACTATCTATCACAGTTTACAGTTTATTTCGTTGCTATTTTTTTTTTATAATATTTAGAAAACTGTTTCTAAAACAGCCATTTCTGCCTTAATTAGTTTCTGCATCAAACTAGGTCAAATGAGCAAAATGCTGCCAAGGAATAAACTGATCAAATAACCAATGATAAAAGAAAGTTTACACAAGAAAAGCTTAAATGCCAACCATTTAGTAATCAGCCAATTTATCAAAAAGCTGTGGAAATTTTTGAGCTGTATAACTGTAGACTATATATACATTCAGGCTAAGTTAAATTACAAAATATGCCAAAACAGATTCATGCTAACATTCTGTTCTAATATTTAATATTAAAACAAGAGATGAGCGAGTATCGTAATATTCGTAATCGCTACACTCGTAACAAGTACTTTTTAATAATGAAGGCTATACAGCTGCACACTAAAATGCTAACAATGAAAAAGTGAACTCTGGTATTGCAATTCTGCTATAGGAATATTTGAAAAAAGAGGTGTTTAGCTTACGTGCACTTTACACGCAGCGACATCACTAGCGATGTCACTGCCGATCGCACCCGCCCCCGTCGTTTGTGCGTCATGGGCAAATCGCTGCCCATGGTGCACGATATCGTTAGTCCCTGTCACACGGACTTACCTGCCTAGCAACGTCGCTGTGGCAGGCGAAGTGCCTCCTTTCTAATGGAGCGGTTCATGCGGCGTTACAGCGACGTCACATGGCATACGTCCAATAGAAGCGGAGGGGCGGAGAGCAGCCAAAAGAAAGTGACGCCCACCTCGTTGCCAGAGGATGCAGGTAAGGTGTTGTTCCTCATTCCTGGGGTTTCACACGTAGCGATTTGTGCTGCCTCAGGAATGACGAACAACCTGCATCCAGCACCAGCAATGATATTTGGGATTAAAATGACGTGTCAACGATCAACGATATGGTGAGTATTTTTGATCATTAGCGGTCGTTCGTACGTTTCACTTGCAACAACGTCGCTAACGAGGCCAGATGTATGTCACGAATTCCGTGACCCCAACGACATCTCGTTAGCGATGTCATTGCGTGTAAAGCAGCCTTTATGTATTGGCCAAGGCATGTGATTCTGATAACCAATGGCAAGGCAATCTCTGTATATCAAGAACCTAACTTGAAATGCCACTCTTTGGGCAAAAAACCTCAATGTCTGGGTAAAATGCCGCTATCTGGGTTAAAACCTCCATGTCTGGGCAGCTATATTCCTGCTATAAGGGGAGTGAACACAACCTGGTTATAGGGTGGAGTGCTCAATCAGAAAGAGATGCACTACAATTATATCAAAAAGACTGACCCGCACATCCAATAAGTGTGAACAGGTGCAAGCTGAGAAACACATTATAACTACGAAACATATACAGCTGCACACTAAAATGCTAACAATGAAAAAGTGAACACTGGCATTGCATTACTGCTATAGGAATATTTGAAATATTGTGTTTTTCAGCTAACACCTGTTCACACCTATTGAATGTGTGGCTCAGTCTTTTTGTATAATTGGAGTACTTTGTAATATTCATGTATTCATTACGAATAGAGATGAGCGAACCGGTCGCGGTTCGGCTCGAGGTCGGTTCGCCGAACGGGGGTCCCGTTCGAGTTCGGTTCGTCGAACGTTCGACGAACTGAACTCGAACCAATAGGCTATAATGGGAGGCAATCACAAACACATAAAAATGCATGATAAATGTACACAAACAGTTAATAAACATTGCCATAACACTTACCGGTCCCCGCGATCCCTCCTGCACTCCGTCTCCTGCCGCTATTCCATCCGATGATCGCTGAATCCTCCCGGTGACTGGCACTGCCAGCAGAGAAGCAGGACCTATCGTGACGTCAAAATAGCCATGTGACCAGTCACGTGGCTATTATCTCATTGGCTACAGACTGGTCACATGACTATGACACTTCATGTAGGACCTGCGAGTGCATCTCTCCGGTACACGGTGCACATTTGTGTATCGCCGTGCACCGGCGATATGCTCTAGCACACGGTCGACTCCCCGTTCCGTTAGGGACCGGCTGACACAGCCGGTCATTAACGGAGATCACCGTTGCCATAGCAACGCAGTTAGCGGTGACGCGGCTCTGAGAGCACCGTTGCTATGGTAACGCGTCTGTCAGCGTTACCGCTGTTACCGCTAGCAGCACTGATCACTCACGGAGTGAAGGCTGCACGCTGCTTCCCGATTGTAGTGAGGATTGTAGTGAGGATGAGGTGCCCCAGCCCATGATGGGCTGGTGCACCTCATCCTCACTACAATCGTCACTACTACTACACTAGTGAGGATTGTAGTGAGGATGAGGTGCCCCAGCCGATCAAGTAATGGGCTGGGGCACCTCATCCTCACTACAATCCTCACTACAATCCTGAAGTGCAGTTTCTTCAAATTCATTTAAAGGCACTTGGAACGCTGAAATTGCTGCTTATAATTTAAGCCTCTATTAAAAACCTCTTATCAGCGCTGGTTTATTGGGGATTTATTGGGCTGACAGGGGGTAATAAAGATGGAGTCTCTAATGTGTCTGTGTATTTATTTCTATTAAAGTATTTTTTGTCTGTGTGGTGTCTTTTTCTTAACCCTTTATTGGAGATTCTTAATGGCCGGGTCAAACGTGCCTGACATTAAGAATCTCTGGCTTAATACTGGCTAGTAAAACAAAGCCAGTATTAACTCATGACTACCCAACAAGCCACCCAGCTCCAGGGCTGTTGGAAGAGTTGGATACAGCGCCAGATGATGGCGCTTCTATGAGAGCGCCATTTTCTGGGAGGGCTGCGGACTGAAATTCGCAGCAGAGGCGCCCAGAAACCTCGGGCTAACCTGTGCTGCGGATTCCAATCCCCAGCTGCCTAGTTGTACCCGGATGGACACAAAAATGGGGCGAAGCAGACGTCATTTGTTTTTTAATTATTTCATGAAATAAGTGAAATAATTAAAAAAAAAGGGCTTCCCTATATTTTTGGTTCCCAGCCAGGTACAAATAGGCAACTGGGGGTTGGAGGCAGCCCGTAGCTGCATGCTGTACCTGGCTAGCATACAAAAATATGGCGAAGCCCACGTCATTTTTTTGGTGGGCAAAAAACTTCTGCATACAGTCCTGGATGGAGTATGCTGAGCCTTGTAGTTCTGCAGCTGCTGTCTGCTCTTCTCCATACAGACACACAGCAGCTGCAGAACTACAAGGCTCAGCATACTCAGCATACTCCATCCAGGACTGTATGCAGAAGTTTTTTGCTGAAAAAATTATGTGGGCTTCGCCATATTTTTGTATGCTAGCCAGGTACAGCAGGCAGGTACGGCTGCCCCCAACCCCCAGTTGCCTATTTGTACCCGGCTGGGAACCAAAAATAAAGGGAAGCCCTTTTTTTTATTATTTCATGAATTTGATGAAATAATTAGAAAACAAATGACATAGGCTTCGCTCCATTTTTGTGTCCAGCCAGGTACATCTAGGCAGCTGGGGATTGGAATACGCAGCACAGGTTGGCCTGAGCTTTCTGGGCCCCACTGCTGCGAATTGCAGTCTGCAGCCACCTCAGAAAATGGCACTTTCATAGAAGTGCCATCTTCTGGCGCTGTATCCAACTCTTCCAGCACCTGCCTGCTATACCTGGCAAGCATACAAAAATATGGCGAAGCTCACGTCCTTTTTTTGTAGTTTTTTGGCCAAAAAATTAAAAAATGCTTCCCTAGATTTTCCATTGCCAGTGAAGGTAACACCAAGCAGTGGGGGTTAGCAGCCAGTAGCTGCTTGGATTACCCTTAGCTAGCAATACAAAAAATGCAGCGGGAGCCCATATATATTTTTTTTAATTATTTATTTAAATAACTAAAAACAAAATGGGCTTCCCTGTATTTTGATTGCTGGACATCACAGTGCTGTAAAAATAAATCTTTAAAAAAAATGACATAGCGCTCCGCGGTATTTTTGATTCTCAGCGCAGATAAAGCAGACAGCTATGGGTTGCCACCCCCATCTGCCTGTCGTTACCTTGGTTGGCAATCAAAATACAGGGAAGCCCATTAATTTTTTCTATTTAAAAAATAGTTAAAAAAAAAATGACGTTGGTTTCCCCCATTTTTGATAGCCAGCTAGGGTAAAGCAGACGTCTGTAGCCTGAAAACCACAGCTGGCAGCTTTACCGTGGTTGGGGATCCAATGTGGAGGTCCCCCCAGGCTCTTTTTTTATAATTATTTTATAAATATTAATAATTACACAAAAAAAGTAGGGTCCCCTCCAAATTGGATCACAAGCCAAGGTAAAGCGGACAGCTGTGGTCTGGTATTCTCAGGGTGGGAAGGTCCATAGTTATTGGGCCATCACAGCCTAAAAATAGCAGGCCGCAGGCACCCCAGACGTGGCGCATCCAGTAGATGCGCCAATAGTGGCGCTTCACCCCAGCTCATCCCGTGCCCTGGTGCAGTGGCAAACGGGGTAATAAATCAGGTTGATACTAGCTGTAAAGTCACCTGAGATCAAGCCCAGCAGTTTGTGATGTCATGGCGTCTATTAGATACCCAACATCATAAACTGTCAGTACTAACAAAAGCAAAAAATTGACAAAAGAAATTTATTTGAAAAAACAGTCCCCAAAACATTTCCTCTTTCACCAATTTATTGTAAGAAAAAAAATAAAGGGGTCCCACGACGATTCTGGACCGTCTAGAATATGGGGGGAGACACTCAGGGAACGTATCCCCCATTTTCTAGGAGTGCGGACCCTTCATGTGAGGAGTGTGGGTGCAATGAATCTGCACTCACTCTCCCCGGTTCCACAGCAGCAGAGTCCATGTCGTAATGGTTGCTACCAAAGCTGCAATGCCCTGCTCATGAGGTAAGGGCATGCCTAATCAGGAGAACTACTGTAGAGGAAGCTCTGCTCACTGGTATATAGGTGCTCAGAGGTAATAATAGATAAAATTAGTGAGTAACCTCGGCACTCTAAATCTCCCAGACTAAGTCAGTAAGTCACAACGGATAGTAATGCAAAATCACTCTTTATTGGTCCGTATTAAGAAAAAATATTTTTTCATAAGCATATATGTTTTTGTCCAAAACAAGTTACAAATGACGTTTCGGCCTGAGCCTTCATCAGATTGGACTTATCTGCATGTAATCATGAAAAATGACAATAATCAGTATCACATAAGAGTGAGAGAACAATAACATAAACTTGAACAATGTAGAGGTACAATTGGGATGCAGCAAAAAAATTGCAACACAGCAAGAAATGAAACACATGATACAAATGTCATAATACAGTACAAGGACAATATAGTAATGACAAATATGGGGTCAGAGTAGGCTTAGAAAGCTCTGGTACGAAAGAGATGTCAATCATAAAGTAACGTGCAGTAGGTGTAGAGCTACACTATGCATGGCAGAGCTAATGGGTAGACCGACCATAGAAAAAGAACGGAGAAAAAGTGGAGAAAAAGTGGAGAAAAAGTGCAGAAAAAGTGCAGAAAAAATGGAGAAAAAGTGGAGAAAAAGTGGAGAAAAAGTGGAGAAAAAGTGGAGAAAAAGTGGAGAAAAAATGGAGAAAAAGTGGAGAAAAAATGGAGAAAAAGTGGAGGAAAAAATGGAGAAAAAGTGGAGAAAAAGTGAAGAAAAAGTGGAGAAAAAGTGGAGAAAAAATGGAGAAAAAGTGGAGAAAAAATGTAAAAAAAAGTGGAGAAAAAGTGGAGAAAAAGTGGAGAAAAAGTGAAGAAAAAATGGAGAAAAAGTGGAGGAAAAAATGTAGAAAAAGTGGAGAAAAAATGTAGAAAAAGAGGAGAAAATGTGGAGAAAAAGTGTAGAAAAAATGGAGAAAAATTGGAGAAAAAGTGGAGAAAAAGTGTAGAAAAAATGGAGAAAAAGTGTAGAAAAAATGGAGAAAAAGTGTAGAAAAAATGGAGAAAAAGTGGAGAAAAAGTGGAGGAAAAAGTGGAGAAAAAGTGGAGAAAAAGTGGAGAAAAAGTGGAGAAAAAGTGGAGGAAAAAATGGAGAAAAAGTGGAGAAAAAATTTAGAAAAAGTGGAGAAAAAGTGGAGAAAAAGTGGAGAAAAAATGGAGAAAAAGTGGAGAAAAAGTGGAGAAAAAATGGAGAAAAAGTGTAGAAAAAATGTAAAAAAAGTGGAGAAAAAGTGGAGGAAAAAGTGGAGAAAAAGTGGAGAAAAAATGGAGAAAAAATGGAGAAAAAGTGGAGAAAAAGTGGAGAAAAAGTGGAGAAAAAGTGGAGAAAAAATGTAGAAAAAGTGGAGAAAAAGTGGAGAAAAAATTAAGAAAAAGTGGAGAAAAAATGTAGAAAAAGTGGAGAAAAAGTGGAGAAAAAGTGGAGACAAAATGTAGAAAAAGTGGAGAAAAAATGTAGAAAAAATGTAGAAAAAGTGGAGAAAAAGTGGAGAAAAAATGTAGAAAAAGTGGAGAAAAAGTGGAGAAAAAGTGGAGAAAAAGTGGAGAAAAAATGTAGAAAAAGTGGAGAAAAAATGTAGAAAAAGTGGAGAAAAAATGTAGAAAAAGTGGAGAAAAAATGGAGAAAAAGTGGAGAATAAATGGAGAAAAAGTGGAGAAAAAATGTAGAAAAAATGTAGAAAAAGTGGAGAAAAAGTGGAGAAAAAGTGGAGAAAAAATGGAGAAAAAGTGGAGAAAAAATGTAGAAAAAGTGGAGAAAAAATGGAGAAAAAGTGGAGAAAAAGTGGAGAAAAAGTGGAGAAAAAATGGAGAAAAAGTGGAGAAAAAGTGGAGAAAAAGTGGAGAAAAAATGTAGAAAAAGTGGAGAAAAAATGGAGAAAAAGTGGAGAAAAAGTGGAGAAAAAGTGGAGAAAAAATGTAGAAAAAGTGGAGAAAAAGTGGAGAAAAAGTGGAGAAAAAGTGGAGAAAAAATGTAGAAAAAGTGGAGAAAAAATTTAGAAAAAGTGGAGAAAAAATGTAGAAAAAGTGGAGAAAAAGTGGAGAAGAAGTGGAGAAGTGGAGAAGAAATGGAGAAAAAGTGGAGAAAAAATGTAGAAAAAGTGGAGAAAAAGTGGAGAAAAATGTAGAAAAAGTGGAGAAAAAATGTAGAAAAAATGGAGAAAAAGTGGAGAAAAAATGTAGAAAAAGTGGAGAAAAAGTGGAGAAAAAGTGGAGAAAAAATGTAGAAAAAGTGGAGAAAAAATTGAGAAAAAATGGAGAAAAAGTGGAGAAAAAATGTAGAAAAAGTGGAGAAAAAGTGGAGAAAAAGTGGAGAAAAAATGGAGAAAAAGTGGAGAAAAAATGTAGAAAAAGTGGAGAAAAAATGTAGAAAAAATGTAGAAAAAGTGGAGAAAAAATGGAGAAAAAGTGGAGAAAAAGTGGAGAAAAATTGGAGAAAAATTGGAGAAAAAGTGGAGAAAAAGTGGAGAAAAAATGTAGAAAAAGTGGAGAAAAAATGGAGAAAAAGGGGAGAAAAAGTGGAGAAAAAGTGGAGAAAAAGTGGAGAAGAAGTGGAGAAGTGGAGAAGAAGTGGAGAAGAAGTGGAGAAGTGTTTGTTCATGCCAGATGGGAGATAAATAATTTTTTACCGGCGCTGTCATTTACTGTAACGTGATAATCGGTATACGCTGTATACCTGTGATCACGTGAGCGGGGACCGGAAAAACCGTCCTGAATCATGATCTCCAGGGTCTCAGCTAGCCCTGAAACCCCGGAGATTTTCTGACGCTGGGGGGCGTTATTCACTTATTTCTGCCTGCTGTTTATAAACGGCAGATCAAAATAAGGCTACATTAACACGACCGATCCATTTTTGTGGTCTGCAAAAAACAGTCCGTTTTTTTTCACGGGTGCATCCGTGTGGCATCCGTTTCCGTTCCGTAGACGGTCCGTATGTCATCTGTTTGTCATCCGTGTGCCTTCCGTTTTTTTGTGTACTGCAAAAAAACTGAATGAGGGTAAATGCATAAATTTACCCAGGATCCATAGCTTCATCCTACATGAGGCGGTCACATGTTCACTCCAGTGCCATTTTCTACTGCTTTTCACAGTGTAGAGTGCTCTGGTGATTTTCTTGTGCTTGTGCACTTCATATCAGTCTTTTCTGTCATTATAATGGCAGAAAGACACATAATGTCCCATTCTCCTGCATTTTGTAATTTTGCACCCTTTGGTGCCTTTCACGTGGCACTAAGGGGTGCTTAGCTTTGTATTTAGCCAAAAAAATGAAAAAAAAAAATGACGTTGGGTTCCCCCTATTTTTGTAGCCAGCTAGGGTAAAGCAGACGGCTGCAGCCTGCAGGCCACAGCTGGCAACCTCACCTTGGCTGGTAATCCAAAACTGAGGGCACCCCACGCTGTTATTTTAAATTAAATAAATAATTAAAAAAAAAAACACGTAGGGGTCCCCCCAAAATTGGATCACCAGCCAAGGTAAAGCAGACAGCTGGGGTCTGATATTCTCAGACTAAGGAGGTCCATGGTTATTGGACTCTCCCCAGCCTAAAAATAGCAGGCCGCAGCCGCCCCAGAAGTGGCGCATCCATTAGATGTGCCAATCCTGGTGCTTCGCCCGAGCTCATCCCACGCCCTGGTGCGGTGGCAAACGGGGTAATATATGGGGTTAATACCAGATGTGTAATGTCACCTGGCATCAAGCCCTGGGGTTGGTGAGGTCAGGCGTCTATCAGATACCCGACATCACCAACCCAGTCAGTAATAAAAAAAAATAGACGACAAACACATTTTTATTTGAAAAAAACACTCCCCAAAACATTCCCTCTTTAACCAATTTATTAGAAAGAAAAACAAATCCAGGTCTGGTGTAATCCAAGGGGTTGCCATGACGATCCACACTGTCCCAGTCAATGAAGAGCAGGATGTTCCCCATTGGCTGGGAGAGCAGTGCAGTGACCTGAGCTAACATCAATGGGTCAGCCCAGGTCACTGCAGGGGATGACAAGTGCTGCTGTCAGCGAGGTACATTACCTGCGCTGATCTCCAGCACACTGACAGCCCCTGTCACTGAGTTCAATGACCGCCGCCTTCACAGCCAAGCATCGCGAGAGGCCCGTGACGTCACCGCTAGTCAGTCTCGGGTCCGAAGCGAGAGGTGATGTGACAAGCGGCGGCCATGGAGGACAGTGACAGCGCTGAGGTCGGGATGGCGGGACTTCATCACCGCAGGTAAGCCGAGCGGGACCATGTGTGTGTGTGTGTGTGTATGTATGTATGTGTACATGCCGCGGGCAGGAGGGGGCGGAGCGAGCTGAGCGGGGAAGTGTGGGCTTCCTGCACGTAACTAGGATAAACATCGGGTTACTAACCAAAGAGCTTTGCTTGGATACCCGATGTTTATCTTGGTTACCAGCTTGTGGCAGGCTGCCAGCGATGGCTCCTGCACACTGTAGCTGTAAAAAGCCCTGCTTTTTGCTGCTAGAACCGTTCTCGAACGTATCTAGAACTATCGAGCTTTTGCAAAAAGCTTGAGTTCTAGTTCGATCTCGAACAGCCCCCAAAATCACTCGAGCCTAGAACTGGAGAACCTTGAACCTAGAACCGCGCTCAACTCTAATTACGAATAGCGAGTACAATGCAAGTCAAATGGAAATGCAAGAAATTTTCTGCTGAAAAATGCAACATTGAGGTCTGGGGGCCTGAAGAAAAGGCAGAAATGGATGGGAAAGTGATGAAAGTGAATGAGGAGGGCCTGGAGAATATGCCTGCATGCATTTCTGCCTCACATATGGTTTCTAGTAATAAAGATGTCACAGTATTACGCCACTTATTCTCTCTCTCTCTGTGTCTCTCTCTCTCGGGTTCATACTCACCGATCACGGCACAGTGCAGCTAGTCACACTAGTCTCGCTGCTTTTCATTCTTCTTCCCTACCCGCTCATTAGCCTATTACATATTCACTGCTTCTTCCTGTGATTGGTTGCAGTCAGACCCACCCCCAAACTGAGTGACAGCTCTCTGACTGCAACCAATCACAGCCGCTGGTGAGCGAGTCTATATCGTACAGTAAAATAAATAAATAATTAAAAAAACGACGTACAGTCACCCCCAATTTTGATACCCAGCCAAGATAAAGCCTCGCAGCTGAAAGTTGGTATTCTCAGGCTGGGGAAACCCACATATTTGGAAGCCCCCCAGCCTAAAAATATTAGCCAGCAGCTGCCCGGAATTGCCACATCCATTAAATATGACAGTCCCAGAACTATACCCAGCTAATCCCGAATGCCCTGGTGTGGTGGCAATTGGGGTAATGAGGGAATTAATGGCAGCCCATAGCAGCCACTAAATATAACGCCTGCCTGGATCCACAGACTCAGAGGGGCTGTAATGGACAGGCTAGAGGGAAGCCACTCGCCAAGCAGGACCCCCAAAACCCTGAAACCCTTTAACCTCTATACAGGGATTTGGAATTACACAGGGCCCTGGAGATCACTACCTGTGGAAGGCTGCAGTCTGAGAGAGTAGTCGTCAGGCAGGGTCAAATCAGGAATTGCAGAACAGGGACAGAATCGGCAGGCAAAGACGTAATCAGAAACAAGCAAAGGTCAAAACCGGATCGGGCAGCGAGGTACAAAAACAGCAGGCAGGAGGGTAGTCAGGAAACAAGCGGTAATCAGCACACAAAATCACAGGACAAAACAGGAGCCAGAATTCTCAGAACTATCTCTGGCAGAGGTCAGCAGACAGGAGGGGAATTACAAAGGGTGTGGTGTCTTCCCATAGGCTGTAGCTGAATGATGGTACCTCAGCTGGGAGACACCCGTCACCCACAGTCAGCCAGTGGCACTGCAGATCCCCAGGAAACCCAGACCAGTGGATGCACGGAGCCTGCGCCCATCGGCGCCACTGCCATCGACTCCTCTCCCATCACCAGCACCATCCACGGCAGGAACACGGCGTCGCCTGGCGATCGGAGCAGAAGTCGATGGAGCAGACTCCGGTGGTGACGTAACACTAAGTCCTAGATTAATCATGGCAGGCATCTCTGAGAAACCTTTCATCATGAATCTGTAAGTGAAAGAAAATAAACACAAACACAAACAAATCCTTTATTTGGAATAAAATACAAAAAAGCCCCCTCTTTCACCACTTTATTAACCCTAGAACGCGCAAGCCAATTCAATCTACCATAGAAAACAAATGACCTAGCAGGCCTGCGAGGCCCCAGGTATGCGTTCTAGGGTTAACCCACCAAACACACCTGCAGGTCCGACATAATCCACATTAGGTCCCAGCCATGACGTGTCCAGCACTGCTACATCTGATGGTCACAGCAAGACTGCCCGCTGTGATGTTCAGGCCGCAAGTGAAGTGAGCAGCACAATCTGCTGGCATGTCACTCAGAATGAATGCCTCCCGTGACATCACTGCCGCGACATATGCCATAATGCGGGGATTGGGTCACCGCTCACCGCAGCATGTACTGACCTCGGTACTTGGCAGCTCCTACTTTCAGAGCTATGTGCTCCTCCAGGAGGAGCTACCGAGACACATCGGCTCACAACAGATGGCAGGCTGTGATCACCGCTCGCCACAGCATGTACTGACCTCGGTCCTCAGCAGTTCCTCCTGTCAGAGCTGTGTGCTCTTCCAGGAGGAGCTGCTGAGACACACCTGGATTATAGCAGATGGCAGGCTGTGATCACCACTCTCCCCGGACGGCATTGTCAGTGTTAAAGTGCTGGCAGGGAGTAGGACAGGCCCCACATTTTAACAATGATGCCGTCCGGGGAGTGCGGGGTAGCCCACACCTCCATGTTGACACTGTCACTGTTAAAGTACTGGCAGGGTGCGGGGACTGGGCTAGAGTGCTTCAGGTCACCAGAGGTCATACCATGGGAACCCGGGTATGACCGCTGATGAACTGAGTGACGTCACTGCTGACAGCCAGGTCCTTCTTGTCAGTATTTTCCGGGGCCTGGAGAGGTTGGATGTAGCAGAGCTAGGATCATCGTTGGACCTCATGTGGATTATCTAAGACTTGGGTGTTTTGGGATTAAGAAAGTGGTCAAAGAGGGGGGTTTTGTATTTTTCGGTGTTTCTATTTATTTTCTTTCACTTACATATTAATGATGAGAGGTGTTTCAGAGACACCTTCCATGGTTAATCTAGGACTTAGTGGCTGATATGGGCTGCCATTAATTCCCTCATTACCCCAAATGTCTACCACACCAGGGCATTCGGGATGAGCTGAGTAACGTTCCTGGACTGTCACATCTAATGGATGCGGCAATTCTGGGTGGCTGCTGGCTGATATTTTTTAAGCTGGGGGCACCATAAATGTGGATCTCCCCAGCTTGAGAATACCAACCCTCAGCTGTGAGGCTTTATCTTGGCTGGGTAACAAAATTAGGGGGGTCGGCAAGCCGCCGTTTTTTCGAATTATTTAATTATTTTACTGTACGATATAGACCCATCCACCGGCAGCTGTGATTGGTTGCAGTCAGAGAACTTTCATTCAGCGTGGTGGCAGGTCTGACTGCAACCAATTACGGCCACCAGTGTACGGGGGAAGCAGTGAATATGTAATGAGGCTAATGAGAGGGTAGGGAAGAAGAATGAGAAGCAGTGGGAGCAGTGTGACAGCCATATTGTGCTGTGATCGGTGAGTATGAAACGCTTGGAGAGAGACGCTGACAATGTATTTTGCACAAAATGGCGGCGGCCAGCCAATCACAGTAATGCTACAGCCAAGATGGCTGCGGAATTATTGTGATTGGTTAAGAAGCCCAGCATGTTTAGTGGCTTCAAATCAGCTGCCAAACATGCTGGGCAGGACATCTGAATATAGTGAGGCGAATACACCATTACTCGCTATATAACGAATAGCCTGAATACCATACTATTCTGAGAATAGCAAATAGTACCGAACACATTTGCAAATCATTAATTAAAACCCCTATATGTTGCAGCTAATGATGAATGTCGCATCTTAATCTGCATTGTTTTAGTGCAAACAAGTTGCCAATCAACCGATGAACAAGTAAAATACTTGTTCATTGGGTGAAGTGATCTTTTATTCTTTTTATACCTATTCCTTTCCAAATTGTTCTTACTATTTCTAGTGCTACACTCAAGAACTTTTTAGAAAGAGAAAAGACAAAGCCTCAAGGCTTCTATCTACGGTATAGTGAGCATTTTGGACCCACAGGTACTTTACAGATTTTGATAACATTATGTTGTCATTTTGAATTTTGTTTTTCTCAAAAATGTTGCTTTAGCATCAATTTTCTCACTTTTTCAATTCCAAAAATTGCACCCCAATGTTTGTTACCCACTTTCGTATGAGCGCGGTAATACCTCACATGTGTGAGAAATCTTTGTTTGGACAAATAGGAGGACTTGAAATGGAAGGAGCAATATTTGAATTTTTTAAAGCAAATTTGGCTGAAAAAGATTGCGGGTACCGTGTTGCATTTTTAGGGCCCCTAATGTAAGTAAACAGCAGAAACACCCCACAAGTTACCCCATTGTAGAAACTAGGCCCCTTAAGAAATGTATCTAGATGTTTGGTGAGTACCCTGAAGCCCCAGGTGCTTCACAGAATTTTATAACGTTGAACCGTGAAAATAAAAAATTAAATTTTACCACAAAATTGTTACTTCAACCAGGTACCTTTTTTTCACAAGGGTAACAGGAAAAAAATCACCATAAAATTTATTGTGCAATTTCTCCTGAGTTTGTCGATACCTTATATATGGTGGAAATCAACTGTTTGGGCACACGGCAGGGCTCGGAGGGAGAGGAGCACCATTTGACTGCAAAAATTGGCAGGAATCATTAGCGAATGCCATGTTGCATTTGGAGACCCCCTGAAGTGCCTAAACAGTGGAGCGCCCCCACAAGTGACCCCATTCTGTGATCTAGACAGCTCAAGGATTTTATAAAGGGGTATAGCGTGCATTTTGAACCCACAGTTACTTCATAGAATTTGATAACTTTAGGTAGTCATATTGAAAAGTTTAATTTTTTTTCAGAAAAATGTTGCTTTATCACCAAATTCCTCACTTTTTCAAGAGGAAATACCAAAAAGGGACCACACAGATTGTTATGCAATTTCTTATAAACACAGTGATACCCCATATGTGGCAATAAAAACTCTGTTTAGACAAACAGTAGGGCTCAGAACGGAAGGAGCATGATTTAAATTTTGTAAAAGTTGAAATAAATTGCGAGCATCATGTCACATTTGTAGGGCCACTAGGGCACCTATACAGCAGAATCCCCCAACAAGTGACCCCATTTTGGAAATTAGAGCCTTCAAGCACTTTATTCAGGGGTATGGTGAGAATTTTGAATCTACAGGTACTTCACAAAAATGTTGCCGTAGTGCCAAATTTATCATTTTAAGGCTATGTGCCCACAATCTGGCGATACTGTGTCTAGGACGCAGTGCCAGCCCTCCTGCAGAGATGTAGAGGTTTTGTCCATGGGAGAACGCAGCTGCCTGTGCATACAATCTGTGTTAGGGCCGCTGCGGACTTTATTCTCCGTCCGAAGAACACTTTAGTCTCCACAGCATAAATTGACATGCTGCTGCTCGGGAAGCCATGCCGCAGGTCAGCTTATGCTGCAGAGAAAAGAAGTGACGTGGGCAGGAGATTTCTAAAAAATCCTTCCACTGCGCTTGCAGTGCACAACTCAGCGTTATGGACGAAGCGAAAAAACTCTGCATCCCAAACGCTGCAAATCCTGATTGCGGCCACATAACCTAAAAAGCTACAATGGATGGATGGATAGATGTCTAACACATATATAATGTCCCACCCCCTGCATATTCTAACCTGTCACCTGTTAGTGACTTTCATTGTGCTTAGCCTTGTATTTAGACCAATTATAAATAAATAATTTTAAAAAAAATGATGTGGGGTCCCCCCATTTTTGATAGCCAGATAGGGTAAAGCAGATGGCTGCAGCCTGTAGACCACAGCTGTCAGCTTAACTTTGGTTGGTGACCCAATTTGGAGGTCACCCCAAGCATTTTTTTATAGTTATTTATAAATAATTAAAAAAAAAAAAGTGGGGTCCCCATCAAATTGGTTGACCAGCCAAGGTAAAGCAGACAGCTGTGCTCTGGTATTATCAGGGTGGGAAGGACCATGGTTATTTAGCCCTTCCCAGCCTAAAAATAGCAGGCCGCAGCCGCCCCAGAAGTGGCGCATCCATTAGATGCGCCAATTCTGGTGCTTCAAACCAGCTCATTCCGATGCCCTGGTGCAGTGGCAAATGGGGTAATATAAGGGGTTAATACTAGCTGTAATGTCACCTGGCATCAAGCCCAGCGGTTGTGATGTCATGGCATCTATGAGATACACGTCATTACTAACTGTTAGTAATAAAAAAATAAAGACAAGAAAACATTTTATTTGAAAAAAACGCTCCCCAACACATTCCCTCTTTCACAAATGTATTGATGAAAAAAAAAAAATCTGGTCCGCAGTAATCCATTTTGGAGGTCCCATGACGATTCTGCACCTTCCAGAATATGGGGTGCATGCTCAAGGAACGTACACCCTATTTTCTAGAAGTGCAGACTCTCCATGTGAGGAGAGTGATTGCAGTGACATAAGACTGCACTCACCCTCCCGAGGTCTACACCAGGGCTGTGTGAGGGGCATTAACTTTAGTGTCGCTGGAGCCGGCGCTGAGAGTAGCCCTCTGCACATGCGGCCGGCATGTTACTGAAGAGGAGGAGTGATCGCGGGGATCACTGCTGCAAGAAGGTAAGGAGGACCGGGGGAGACCAATTGACGACTGGGACAGACCGAGGCAAGACCTGGGGATGACATTTGTGATGCATCTGAGATGTCACATGCAACAGAAATCAGGAGGAGGAGGAGGGTGAATGCAGCATGCGCCACCAGTCGCACCCTGTATTTTGGCTGGCCAGGCGGGGATTTAGGACCTAAGGATCTCAAATCAGGTGGGAGAGACCTAGAACGGCAGTGAGGACTCCGATGGACTGGAGAAGGGCTCAGGGGGAAGACATTTCTCTTTGATCTGAAAAGTTTGATCATTTTAGATCGGAGGGAAATGAATGCAGAGGCGGCGGCGACAGTTTTCAGCGCGCTGTGGCGCCATTTTGGATGTTCCGGAGGGAGGGGTGGGGGTGATTTCTCCAGTACCGGGGGCCTTGAGGGCATTAGGGGCTTATATTTCTTTCTCATTTGACATGTTTGGTCACATCAGATGAGAATGAAATCAGTTTTACCTGCCATTTCTTTTTTTTTAATGTGATCGGCGGTTTACGGTGTATACTGGTGATCACATTATTGGGGTCCAAAAAAACACCCCGATTCATAATCTGGGGAGTCTAAGCTACCTCCGGTATCTGAAACCCCCGAGATTTTCTATCACTGGGGGGCACTACACACTTTTTTTGTCAGGACGTCTCAAAGCATCGGTACAGAACAAGTACCCTGCTTTTCCGACGTTTTGAGACGTTAGGCCATTGTTATGGGGTTAATTTGCTGTGTAATAGAAGGCTTTGTAATATATTTCTCCTTCTATTTGTGCCCCAAACCCCTTCGTATGGAGAACTGTTAGTTCTTTGTGCATCTCACATGATCTTTACCTATCGATTGCGAAAAGCTACTTCAACGTGGAATATTTCCAGACATGCATTAATATCGACATCAATGCGTGGCAGTAAGAACATTAACAGTTATGAACCTGTGCATACATAAGTTCCTGTGAACTTGAAAAATCAAAACTCAGACCAAAAGAAAATAAATACATAATTCAAAATGTTGACATTCTAAAAATTACTTTGCTTTCATATTTCCAAACAATTTTCTCCTCTCACATTCCACACTTTGTTTTCAAACTCATTCAACTAAATAATCAAGCTGTTTTTTTCTCTGCATCATCTCTTTGACAACAAACCCAGTACACGCTGGATGATTTTCCTTTCTGCTCGTCTCAATATGCAACACATATTTTAGATTTAAGACTTTTCTGTTACAAATAAATAACACTAAAGTAAAGTTATTAGTAAAATGCGAGCATGCTCACCACTGCTCAATACTTGATCGAGCATTAAGGTGTGCGGGCATGCTCGTTATTTGACCAAATACATACCGTGGGTGCTTGAACGCCATGCTTGAGTCCCTGCCCCACGTTTGTGGCTTTTTAACAGCCACTCAACATAAACAGTAATATCGTAGCATTAGTATGATTGGCTGGCCGCATCTCGTCATCATGTCTCATA
Source organism: Anomaloglossus baeobatrachus (assembly GCF_048569485.1). Classification (NCBI taxonomy): domain Eukaryota; kingdom Metazoa; phylum Chordata; class Amphibia; order Anura; family Aromobatidae; genus Anomaloglossus; species Anomaloglossus baeobatrachus. The sequence continues at coordinate 413,665,283 of NC_134355.1, read as the reverse complement.
TAAGACCTAGGGATGCGATGCTCATTACACTGTAGATCAGGGAGAGTTGATCTAGATGGGACAGCTTAGATTAGAGCAGGCATATAGGTAGGGTTTATTGTAATCTAAAACCAAAATTCCTGTTCAGGGCTAATAAAACTGCCATTACCTGCATTCAATAAAAGGCTAGCTGCTGGAGGAGGGATAGTTTGGGATTAGAGCAGACGTATAGGCAGGGTTTATTGCAAAACAGTCCTATGCTTATCTGCTGCTTCAACCTAAAACCAAGAAATTAGGGCTAAATACTGTCCTTTCTTGTAGTAAAACAACTGTTCACTATTACTTGCACTCAATGTAGAGATAGCTGCTGGAGGAGGGGTATTCTGAGATTAGATCAGGCATATAGGCAGGGTTTATTGCAAAATGGTCCTTCTATACTTTTACTACTACTGGAGGAGGGGCGGTTTGGGATTAGAGCAGGTGCAATGCTTGCCAGGTGAGCGTGGATCCACTGGTACTGATCACTGGCCTGGAGGAACGAACTAGACCGGCTACTGAATCTTTGCTAAAATCACCATAGGATGGCGATAGAAACACACACGCTGGTAGGTAGCCAACAGAGGGCACTCCCAAGGGATCAGTGATACCTTGACGGGCTGGCACCACAAATATGGATATAGTCAGATTCCGATTGTAGAAACAACAGATGGTGTCATGGATTAAGCCAGGAAAAATGGGTGCAGTTGCAGCAACCGGTATGGGTAGTTGCAGCAGCAGTGGTGGGTATCATAGGAAGACCCGGCGTGGATATTTGAGGCAGTAGCAGTGGATATCGTAGGGGCGGCTGGAGGGGATACTTGCAGCAGTGGATATCGTTGAAGCAGCCAGCATGGATAGTTGCAGCAGTAGACTTTTCATGCACTGAAACACAGATAGGAATTAGCAACAGCACAAAGCATAATAACAGCAGCGACAGCACACAAAGGAACCTGACAACTAGCAACATATACAACTCATAGCCCAGGCACCTCCCTTAAGTGGAAGGTGCTTTAAATACCTGATATCCCTCAGCCATAATCTGAGAGACACTTCCGAGTCAGGGCATATTGACTCTTTAGGCAAAAGGGCATGTCTGCCCATGCCCTAAGGACACTCCTGAGAGACCTTTGCAGCATGCATATGTCGCGGGCGGAGGAGGGGACGCTCACCCACTGCTCGGGTCCGGCTATTGCTGCTGCTGCTGCTCGATGGTGGCTCGAGCGGTGGGCCGGATCCCGGGGACTCGAGCGGCGTTCCTCGCCCGTGAGTGAAAGGGGGGTGGTGTGTGGTTTGGGGATATTGTCCGTGACGCCACCCATGGTTGTGGTGAAGTTGTGACACCACCGCTGCTCTGGACGGGGATCCCGGGAGTGTTGACAGGGAGCAGCTTGGATGTTAGTTCTCCCCTCCGTGGGTAGGGGGGTTGGGTGTCTCGGGGCCCGAGTGAGGGTTGGGGATGACAGGCGGGTTACGGGGCCTGGTGAGGTGCAGGGTCGCGGGGGCAGCGCTGTGCCGCACAGCACGGTGGTACTCACTTAGCCAGTAATTTACACGGAGTCTCTGGTCCAACAAACGGCTGGATGGACAGGTCCCACAGACGGCTGCGGTTGTTCTCCTCCCGGTAGGTTGATGGTGACTGTCTTTCCCTGCACCTGTGTTGTGTTTACGGTTCCAATGGCTTCCCACCGGTAACCTGCTACCCAGCTTGGATGGATGCTGAGGGAGCCCCTTTTGCCCGCAGGCTCTGGCCCTGGGAACTGTAGCCTTGGCGGTGACTGTGTTTCCCTTTACGATGTGAGCGGTTGCCTTCAATCGGGTCTTGACTGCTGGGAAACCCCGGAGGTTCCCTTCGCTAATGGATTTGACCGGTTTTACGGCGACTCCAAGCCTGGTCGGGGTCTGTAGGCCCTGCCGAATGGTGCTGGTTTCTCTTCACTCCCCGATCCGGTACTGGTGGGCCACTGCCCGTCCCCGGTCCTTACGGTTCACTCCAATCAGCCTCTCCTGCAGACGGTCACCACCGTCTGCCAACCTTGCAGTATGTGCCCAGGCCACGCACCCGGACACAGTCAGTCTCCTCTACCGCCACTTCACTCTCCAAACTCAACTCCAACTGATCCCTTTTCCCGCCTCCAGGACTGTGAACTCCTCAGGCAGGAATTATTGCCTTACAGTCCTTTTATACTTAGGCAAGGTTTGCACACTGCGTCTTTTTGACGCTGCGTTTTTGGCCGCTAAAAACGCACAAAAACACACCTGCGTCGAAAAAACGCACAAAAAACGCATGCGTTTGTGCCGCGATTTGGTGCGTTTTTGGCTGCGTTTTGCTGCGTTTTTGATCTCTGCGTTTTGCTGCGTTTTTCAAATGCATTGCATGGGTGGAAAACGCAGAAAAACGCAGGAAAGAACTGACATGTCCATTTTTTTTTTTTAACTCAAAAACGCAGGTAAAAAAAACAGATGTGTGCGGACAGCAAAAATGAAAACTCATAGACTTTGCTGGGGAAGCAAAGTCCTGCAGTTTTGAGGCCAAAAACGCACCCGAAAAACGCGCAAAAACGCCGCGAAAAACGCACTGTGCGCACATAGCCTTAGGCTAGGTTCACACACTGCGTTTTTTTGACGCTGCGTTTTTGTGCGTTTTTTGCGGCAAAAACTACACAAAAACGCACCCGCGTCAAAAAACGCGGCAAAAAACGCACGCGTTTAGCCGCGATTTGGTGAGTTTTTTTGCTGCGTTTTTGCTCACTGCGTCTTTATGCGTTTTTTATCAGTGAACAATTAAAAGGTCTGATGTCATTTCCTTCTTCAATGTGTTTTTCATTCTCCACTAGTGTATGCAGAAGAGCAGACAGCTGCAGAACTACAAGGCTCAGCATACTCCATCCAATAGTGTATGCAGGAGAGCAGACAGCAGCTGCAGAACTACAAGGCTCAGCATGCTCCATCCAGGACTGTATGCAGGATTTCTTTGCCCACCCAAACAAAAAAAATGACGTAGGCTTCGCCATATTTTTATATGCTAGTCGGGTACAGCAGGCAGATACGGGCTGCCCCCAACCCCCAGCTGCCTATTTGTACCTGGCTGGGAACCAAAAATATAGGGAAGCCCTTTTTTTTTAAATTATTTCATGAATTTCATGAAATAATTTAAAAAAAAAAATGACGTGAGCTTCGCCCAATTTTTGAGTCCAGCCGAGTACAACTAGGCAGCTGGGGATTGGAATCCACAGTGCAGGGTGCCCATGCTTTCTGGGCACCCCCGCTGTGAATTGCAGTCCCGCAGCCACCCCAGAAAATGGCGCTTTCATAGAAGATCCATCTTCTGGCGCTGTATCCAACTCTTCCAGCTGCCCTGATGCCGGGTGGCTCGCTGGGTAATAATGGGGTTAGGGCTAGCTGTATAGCTGGCCCTAAGCCCGAAATTCATGGTGTCACGCCAATATTAGACATGGCCACCATGAATTTCTAGTAAAGATTAAAAAAAAACACAACACACAGAAAAATATTTTTATTAGAAATAAAACACAACACAATTAGTGACTCCATCTTTATTGAAATAAAGAACCCCCCCTCCGCAGTAATCCTTGGTCAGGGTCCCGTGCCGTCCAATCCGGATCCAATATCATCTGATCGGTTTGCTGGAAGGCAAAGCGATCAGATGATGTGTCAGGATCAAGTGCCTGAATCCCATCACACATCAGCTGATTGTATAAATGCCATTTATACAATCAGCAGATGCATTGGTGCAAAAAAAAAAAATAATACTCACTTATGTACTGATTACCGGCAGCTCCTGGAGCGATGGGGCGGGAGTCTGATCTCGTCCGATCACTGCAGCAGCTGCCGGTAATCAGGGATGAAGTCTCCTGACGCATCCGCTGATACCGGCCGGGCGCCCGCGTCACCGCGATACTTACGATCACCTGATGCGTCAGGTGACTGCATCAGGTGATCCATCGCCAGGTCCTGCATCCATCGGAGGTTTCCCGGACGTCTGCACACAGCCGGAGCGGGGGTGGCGATACCGTGAGATGAGATGGGAGCGGGCATGGCACCGGGAGTCTGCACGCAGGTGAGTATAACTTTTTTTTTTTTTCTACTGTTAACTTTTGTTTTCGCAGCCGCTTCCACCTCCTGCCTGTACATGGCGCCGCACGGCAGCATACATGCACAGGACGGGAGGTGGAAGCGGCGGTAACGGTACTGGGAGGATTCACGCTTCTGTATATACTGATAGAAGGAATCCTCTTCCTGTACACGTCACTTTACTACCCACCTCCTGCGTTTATAGCTGCGTTTTTGGTCTTAGAAACGCACCAAAACGCACCTAAACGCAGATATTTGCATTTCTCATTGCGTCTTTCAACATCCCATTGAACTCAATGGATGAAAAGTGCAGTGAAAAACGCGGGAATAATTGACATGCTGCGTTTTTGTGGCACCACAAAAACGCAGCTGAAAAAAAAACGCTGTGTGCAGACAGCAAAAATGAAAACTCATAGACTTTGCTGGGGAAGCAAAGTCATGCAGTTTTCTGAGCAAAAACGCACCCGAAAACTGCGCAAAAACGCCGCAAAAAATGCACTGTGTGAACTTTACCCTTAGGCTAGGTTCGCACACTGCGTCTTTTTGGCGCTGCGTTTTTGTGCGTTTTTGGCTGCGTTTTGCTGCGTTTTTGATCTCTGCGTTTTGCTGCGTTTTTCCAATGCATTGCATGGGGGGAAAATGCAGAAAAACGCAGGAAAGAACTGACATGTCCATTTTTTTTTTTAACTCAAAAACGCAGGTAAAAAAAACAGATGTGTGCGGACAGCAAAAATGAAAACTCATAGACTTTGCTGGGGAAGCAAAGTCCTGCAGTTTTGAGGCCAAAAACGCACCCGAAAAACGCGCAAAAACGCCGCGAAAAACGCACTGTGCGCACATAGCCTTATACTGCTGCAGCAACAAAAAAAAACAAAATTCCTTTTCAGGGCTACATACTACTTTTATTTAGTAAAACTGCTGTTACCGGTATTGAGTTTAGGGATTGCTGGTAGAGGAGGAATAGTTTAGGATTAGAGGCATATAGGAAGGGTTTATTGCCTTAATGCCGCTTTACACGCAACGACATCGCTAACGCGATGTCGTTGGGGTCACGGAATTCGTGACGCACATCCGTTCTCGTTAGCAACGTTGTTGCATGTGACACGTACGAGATACCGCTAACGATCAAGAATACTCACCTTTTCGTTGATCGTTGACATGCTGTCCAGTTCCCAAATATTGTTGCTGTTGCAGGATGCAGGTTGTTCGTCGTTCCTGCGGCAGCACACATCGCTATGTGTGACACCGCAGGAACGAGGAACCACACCGTACCTGCGGCCGCTTGCAATAAGGAAGGAAGGAGGTGGGCAGGATGTTCGTCCCGTTCATCTCCGCCCCTCCGCTTCTATTGGGCGGCCGCTTAGTGACGTCGCTGTGACGCCGCACGAACCGCCCCCCTTAGAAAGGAGGCGGTTCGCCGGTCACAGCGACGTCGGTAGGCAGGTAAGTAGTGTGACGGGTCCGAGCGATGCTGTGCGCCACGGGCAGCGATTTGCCCGTGACGCACAACCGACGGAGGCAGATACGCACGCTAGCGATCTCGCTAGCGAGATCACAGTGTGTAAAGTGGCCTTTAGACCACTTTTGTGGACTATAAATGAAACATACAAAACAAAAAATTAAATGTATTTTACAGGAAAAAATGTTAAGAAACATTCTTCCCTTTATAATGACTTTATATAATGTGATGAGTGTGTCCCCCTCTGGGGAGACCTCTGGCAAGTCTGGGACCAGAAGGTCACAGTGCCTAATTAGGCTCAGGTCTATTACTTGTATTTGAGTGAATCTAATTTCTTTTAGTGATAAAAGGGTTAAGGGTTCTTTCTTCTCTCGATGTCCTTTGTAGGTTTAGTCTCAGGTGCAGCTCTTTTGTGACCACTTCTATTACTATAAAATGTCATGTGTCTTACCAGCTGACGCTGGATATGGGATCTCATACTTATGCTGACCCCTTTGGAAGGTGTTTGTCTCTGGAAGAAGTTAATGAGTCATAACTATTGCAGCTGTGGTGTTAAACTGCATTGAAGGAGTTTGGAGTGTTTTCCTTTTTGTATCTATCTTTCTTCTGTTTGTCTCCCTTACCTCCGGTTGTATTTTTGCAGTGGTAAGACTAGTGTTCTCGCCAGCTTTCTCACTAACCAGGGTGAGTTCAGGGTCACGTTGCGGTGATGGGGTGGAAGGACACGTATAGGAACATTAGGGAACGCAGGGTATATACTCAGGTGAGTTTCAGAAGATGTCTCCGCTCCCTTCTTCCTATCTTCAGGGTCTTCCTTCTATACCATTCCCATGGTTACCTTTGTGTTGCGCTGCACAATAAGTATCTGTATGCTCTGGCGTGACAGACACATCCTGGATAATTTCTGAAGGAGTGAAGCTCACAAAGCCTATACAGACAATGCAAATGGAAAACACAAAATCGTGGGTGAGTTCAGGCTCTGCCATCACTTGAGATGAGACCAGTAAGTATAGGAATACTTTAAAGGCACTATGCATTTCAAGGACAGACCGTCCCCTTCCTCAGGTCATATAACATTACTAGCACTAACAGCCCTATTTAAGGCTACTGTTATCAAGCATAATTAATATTAATTAAAATCTATGATATGTATAAATTTAAAAAGCACATATCACATAAATAAAAGCATTTTAAAGTGCATTGAATTAAAATTCACATACATGGAAACTACATATATAAAAATTGGTGAATACCATCAGATTGCATGAACTATCTAAATAATAATTATTCACAAATTCCGTGTATAATTAATGCTGAGGTTCAAACCTTTAGGGGATAAAGTGGCCAATTTATGTTGGCCACACCATTCAACCTATTCACAATAGGATTAATAAACATAAACACAATATTCAAAATGGAGAAATAATTCACAGTGTCTCAAAACATTTTTAAATGGAATATCTATAAAATCCTGAGAGTTTATGTCTCTCTACAATTGAGCAAATACCTGAAAATATACAAAATCTTTTTCAAAAATTGATCAATAGGGAATCCTATTGGATTTTTAAATTGGCCATTATGTCCTCTGAGGGTTTAAAGCTCAGTATTGAATTATGCATGTCATTTGTGAATAACTTTTATTTTTATAATTCATGCAATCTGTTGGTATTGAAATATTTTTATATATGTAGTTTCCATATATCCAAATTTTAATCCAATGCACTTTAAATGCTTTTCATTGTGGGATATGTGCCTTTTATATCTCTTTACATATTATCTGTTTTTAATCGTAATTATGATTGTTAACAGCAGTCTAAAATAAGGTTGTTAGTGCATAAAATTTTGTAAGTGTGCCGCCCCTGCAGTGGTCGAACTGCTCGGATCCGGGGGTGGTGATTACTCGTGGCTCGAGGGTCTCCAGACCCGGGGGCTAGGGGCCACACTCAAATGAAAAAGAAAATTATTTACAGGGGATAGATATAGTTTGTGACGCCACCCGTGGTGTACGGTAATTGGGAGTACTGCCGCTGCTGTTGGGAGTACCCGGGGTGATGAAGTGGGGAAGAAAAATGACGTTACCCTCCACCGGTAGGGAAAAGCCCCGGGACACTGGATGGTGATGCGGGGGTGCAGTGCTGGGGTCAGTCGGGTACTCACTCAGCAATGAAGCAGACGCTGATAACAGGGTAAACCAAGTCTCTGACTGCCTCTGTCTCTTGAGGGGAGCTTGTCCGGGTCCCCATCCCCTGCAGCACTGCCTGGTGGTCCGTGACCTGCCTTGTGGCACAAAAATTTAGATTGTCCGTTGTGGCCCGGTAGCTTGGAGCTTTCCGAACCCTGCTCCTCGCTGTGGCTAAGTGAAGGAGCATGCTCTCAGGAGATCACACTTGGGATTTCAGTGGGCCGCTTGCTAGGAAAGCCCTATCCCCCTTGTTGCACTAGTTCCCACGATCTCTGAGCTTTGTGGGAACAGTCCATAAAGGCCCTGTCCTCCGCAGGTTAATTGCCGGGTCACCTGAAGCTTCTCCCCGAGCTAGGGTCCGTGTACCCCGTCGTGCCTTTGCTCCCGGACTGGTGATAGGACCAGGCTGCTGACCGTCCTACTTGACGGGTTCTAGGCACCTAGCCTCAATCCCCTGCAACCGGGGGTCTGACTCCTCTAGGTCCAGACCACCATCTGTGACCTAGTCTACTTCTCTCCTGGGAGCTACAACTCCCAGCTTCCTCAGAGCTCCTCACAGTTCGAGGGTTATTACTCCACTGACTTGACACCTCCCTGCCTGACCCCTAGGCCCTATTCCTGCTTAAGCAGCCCACTGATGTGCCTGACAGGTGTGGAGCAAGATGTATCCAGGATTTGTGAATATTGGTGGAGGCAGTACTGCAGGATAGAAACCTAGAACCATGGGGTTTGAGCCCTGCACGGGGAGGGCAGATTGTGCAGAACCCTGTGGTGACCCGAATAGTCCAGGGCATCACATAAGCACCTGAGAAAGGGGATGGTCCATCCTTGAAACGCGAAGTGCTATTAAAGTATTCCTGTTCTTACTGGTCCCATCTCCGTGATTCCAGGACCTGAACTCACTTACCCGCCCTTTTGTATATTTTTTCCACTTGAAATAGCTCCCTGCACAGTGGCTGTAGAGCAGATGCTCGTTGCAGCAGCTGATGACGATTTTGCCCAGATTTAATGGAAATCCCTGGAGCTAGTGATAGGTGAGGGTTTCAGTGACACCAGGATCTATCACCCATCATGTCTTCTGCAGTGTGTCTACTGTGTCCCCGATACCTCAGATCGACGCATCCACTAGAGTCCCATGAGCCAGTGTGAGGCGATGAGCCCTTTGAATATCTGGATCTTCTACTTGCTGTACCTGCGGTATGTGCAGTGCATTCTTCGACACTTTGGATTAATATCGCAAACAGATCTGGCTGTAGAGGTTCGATGGGAATTTCCCCCCGATGCTGTTTCTAGAATTGTGACTGATCAGCACAACCACCGAGAGTGAGTTGTTTTCCCCTACTGATCTGTTATTTAGGTTCATTCACACAAGGCGCACTTTTTTTTTCTCCTTATATACGGACAATGCAGGAACTGCAAAACCTTAGAAGGAAGAGGGACTCCATTTTTACAAACTGTAAATAAAAAACACAAAACCGAAGAAAAAAGAGGATTTTACAGGAAAAATGTTAGGAAACAATATTTCCTGCATAATGACTTGTATATAAGGCAAAATACTGCCAGTTTGTAAAAGTGGCTAATACTCTGACAACATTGAGTCAGAGATGCGTCCAGGCATCTTCACCATGCTGTTCCCATTCAATTTGAGAATGTTTCCATCAGTGGCATAAATAGAGTTTGATGGGCCCTGGTGCAATTTTGGACCCGGGTCGCCTCCCTTATGTTGGTTAGCTGTATTTATATGTAGTTATGCATTTAGCATTCTAAATCTTATAAAGGTATACAAGTTGCCCCCCCATTAAGTAGTAATGTCCCCCACCATGTTCTAATGTCCTGCATCCTGGGCTTCTTCCTCATAAATATGACCCCATCTGGTATATATGTCCCACATGCTGGCATATATGTCACCCATCCTGGTATATACTGTATGTTCTGCATTCTAGCCCACATTCTGGGCTATATATAACCCCATCCTGGCAAAAATGTCCCCATCCTGGTATATATGTCCCCATCCTGGGCCCCTCTTGGTGTCTACCATCCCCCTCCTGGTATCTACTGTCTCCCTCCTGATATCTACTGTCCCCCTGCTGGGCCACTCCTGGTTTATACTGTCCCTCTCCTGGTATATCCTGTAACCTTCCTGGTATGTTCTGTTCCCCTCCTGGCATATATGTCCCCAGCCTGGTAAAAGTGTCTATGTTCTGTCTAATGCAACAAAACAACAAAATTATACTCATCGTCCCTGGCTGCTACGTCACACAGCGTCCTCCTGTGTATCCAGAGCACAGTGGCCGGCAGCTTTCATCGGTGTTGGTGCTATTGCAATGCATGACATAATTGCCAAGTGCCACACTCTGCCACTGGGACACAGATGATAGCTGACGGCTTCTGAGGCCGGCAGGCCCCCTGCACCCTCAGGCTCGGTCGCGGTTGCAATCCCTGCAATAGTGATCATTCTGCCTTTGGTTTCCACCCATTTCAGTGATTTTACTGCCCGCCCCAAACCTCCTAAGGGTGTCTTTCGGAAAAATGCTCAAGTTTCTTATTGACTTCCATTATACTCATTTCTCGAGCCGATCCGCGCTTGTTTTGAGTATCAAGCACTCGAAACTTTTAGTGCTTGCTAATCACTATTGACAATTAATCAGTTATAAGCAAATATTTAGTCCTGCAGCAGCTTCACTACTGTATAAATGAGCTATAACTTGGTGACATGTAAAATCTCTGGTAATAATGCAATGTTCCACCTTTATAAAACATACACCTTGTAAATGCTTTTAATTAGACCAATTTGTGAATTAAGTCAGCTAACCTCTTTGTATTCTAAACATTTGTACATTTTACTTCTTGGCTTCTGTAAAAGTTACTGTCAGTCATAGCTTTGTTGAATTCATGATTTATACTTTTTGAATTTCATTTTGTTCCAATCCGTTTGGTTCTGCCGGGATGTGATACAGTGGTAGAGTTCAGCAAACACTTAAGCATAGTCTGATGTATTATAGTCAAAACCTTCTCTAGAAATCAATGTAACATATATCACTTGTTATACTTGGTTGTATAATTTAAATCTACTATTAAATCCTATAGGTCATTCTCTGAATTATGTCTACTTTCTGCGAAAATGATTACATATGCATTGCAGTTTGACAGGTAAAATACTACAGGTGATTGCTGACATGTTGGGTTGCATACCAATATTAGGATGTGAAAGAATAAAAATTCTCTTCTGACCTGTCTCCAGGCAGCTCTAATTTAAAGCAAAAAAATCAGTTTCCTGTGAGTTATTAGAGATTGCTGTTTGCCATTATTTTCCACCAGTTTAATCTTATCTCCTGTCGTGTGCATTTTCTGTCTATGCCAGTTTATCCTACATCCAAAATGTTTTGTGTAGCTGCAGTAAATCATTTTAGAGTAAGCTCCCGGAATGCCAGTAAATACTGTCAGCTCTACCTGATATTTCTGTCTAAGGTTACTCCATATTTCTTTTAATGATTTCAGAATATGCAATGCTTTTCTCATGGCTTAAACTTGTCAGAGATTTGCTTTCTTTGTCAGAGATAAGTACGAACAAATTAATTGAGGTGACAATTAATGAGATGTCAGTTAATTACTGAGCATGAGCATGGTTTGATATTTTGCATTTGGTTTTCCATAAACTACAATTATTAATTACCCATCACTATAATTAATGTGAGAATACTCCTAACCAGAGTGCAGCGGTATGCAGCAATTTATCAATTGATGTTCATTGTATATTCTCAATACAGAAATGTTCAGTTTATACTACACAGAAGGATCTGTTAATAATCAGTTACCATGTCAAATATAGGAAGCTGGATAAGACTTTCTTTGTACCAATACTTTGTATTTTTCTTAATATGTTAACTTTTTTAACCTTGTTCTCCAGGGAACGCCATGCCCCTAAAGTAGATACTAGGGATGATCGAATACTTTGATTATTCGGCTTCGCAAATATTTGCCGAATAGGTCGCCGCTATTCGACTATTCGCGAATATTTGATGTGCAATGTAAGTCTATGGGACACTCGAATAACAACTATTCGGAACTATTCGGGCTTCCAATAGACTTACATTGCGCATCAAATAGTCGAATAGTGGCGAGGTATTCGGAAAATATTCGCGAAGCAGAATAAGCAAAGTATTCGATCATCCCTAGTAGATACATGTCTTCAGCAAAACTCCAGAAAAATTAATAACAGCACTCAAACATTTTTACGCAATTCAAAAGTTTATTACAATCACTGCCAAATACAGAAAATCATCAAATTAGAATAGAAAGTAATTGTGCCCTATTCGGGCTTATCACTTTGATTGTACTCCAAGAATCTAATTTTGTTTATTGATTTTCCATTAGTCAACCATAACTTCCAATTACTGTTATACTTGTTCCAATTGTTAATTTTCCTGTAGTGTATGTGTTCTAGTTTCCCTTCCCCTTTATTTGTATATACCCTTTGGCCGGTTAGGTCTAGCTGTAGTGTTTGTCCCCTTTATTTTATACGGCTCTTTTATTTTATATTTCTTAGGCTGGTAGCCTCAGTTGTATATTGTACAACAGATTTGATTTATTTATTTCTTTGCTGAAAAATAAAAAAAAACAATTTAAACCAAATACAGAAAATCAAGAAAAGGTTTTTTGGGAGGGAGTGTTTTTCAGTGGCGTTGGTTTTGTGTGAGAAACAGCATTCGGTGTTTCTTAAATCAGAATACTATTTTTGATGTAAAGATTATACTACCTAGAATTTATATTGGCAGAAAAATTTCAATGTAAAGGTTGAGTGAGCAAAGACAAATGAAAGGTTTAATCTTTGAAATCTTAATAATTAGAGCACACAGATTAAGTATTAAAGTCTATACATATTTTGCAGACAATTTCTTTCATAGTTTTTTGCTTCCTAAATTCAAAATTAGACAATTTTCCAAGGAGTCTTCATTAAAAATATCTACCATTTTGCTCGTGCATAGTGTCTGTAAGTTCTTGAAACTCTCCGGGTCTCGCTCACCCGTATGGCTAACGGAGTGAGCTTGCTCTCAGGGTTCACGCGTAGGATTTCTTTGGACTGTAGTGGGAAAGTCCTTTCCCATCGGTACACTAGTACCCCTATTTTGGAGCGGGTTGGGGATGACACTTGAAGTCTTCACCCCTGTCGGGTAAATTACCGGAACGCGTGAAGCTACTTTCTGGCCTGGGGTCCACGTACCCCGTGGTGCCCTGGCCCCTGCCTGGTGATAGCTCAAGCCCGCCGGCTGCCCTCCTCGGCAGTCCGTGCCCCTTGACACTGTCCCCTGCGACCGGATTCCAGCTTCTACAAGGCCCAGACCAACGTCTGCCACCTAGTACTCAGGAGCCCTGCTCCGTGACCTCTCTCTCCCAGAGAGTCACTTCACCTCCACCTCTCCTTTCGCTTTCCACTGCTCAATTCTCACTTTCCTCACTTTTCCATCACCAACCCCCATGTGGGCGGCCCTATTCCCTTCAGGCCCCCCAATGGTGTGTCTGGTAGGTTAAAGTGGGAAGTGTTCCTAGGATTTTGATTGGCCAAGCTGTTAGCAACACCAAAGGACCAGGATCCGTAGCCAAGGAGGGTGGATACTGTGCAGAAGGGCAGATTGCACAATACCCTGTGATGACCTGATAGGCCAGGGCGTCACATTCCCCCTTGGTTAAACGTAGCTCGTCTGCGAGCTACAGGACAACAGAGGTTTATTTTGTTTTGCTCAAACTGGAAAAGAAAAACATAAATAACACACTTTTGTTTAAGGGGTCTGTGATGGTGGGATATGGTGGGAGGTGTATCTTGCTGTACAGATTCCTTTTTCAAGCTTGGTTCACTGTCTTATTTGTACTGCTTCTGTTCATATTTTAGGAGCCTTGCTCTACTCATTCTGTGTATTTGTTGTCTTGACTGCAGGTTAATTAATTTAGCTCAGTTAGGCTATGTGCACACAGTGCGTTTTTCTCGGCGTTTTTGCGCGTTTTTCGGGTGCGTTTTTGGCCTCAGAACTGCATGACTTTGCTTCCCCAGTTTTCATTTTTGCTGTCCCCACACAGCGTTTTTTTTCAGCTGCGTTTTTGTGGTGACCACAAAAGCGCAGCATGTCAATTATTCCTGCGTTTTTCACCGCGTTTTTCATCCATTGAGTTCAATGAGATGTTGAAAGACGCAATGAGAAACGCAAATAGCTGCATTTTGGTGCGTTTTGGTGCGTTTCTAAGGCCAAAAACGCAGCTATAAACGCAGGAGGTGGGTAGTAAAGTGACGTGTACAGGAAGAGGATTCCTTCTGTCAGTATATACAGAAGCGTGAATCCTCCCGATACCGTCACCGCCGCTTCCATCTCCCGTCCTGTGCATGTATGCTGCCGTGCGGCGCCATGTCTGGGCGGGATGTGGAAGCGGCTGCGAAAACAAAAGTTAACAGTAGAAAAAAAAAAAAAAAGTTATACTCACCTGTCTGCAGCCTCCCGGTGCCATGCCCGCTCCCATCTCCTCTCACGGTATCGCCACCCCCGCTCCGGCTGTGTGCAGACGGCCGGGAAACCTCCGATACATGCAGGACCTGGCGATGGATCACCTGATGCAGTCACCTGACGCATCAGGTGATCGTAAGTATCGCGGTGACGCGGGCGCCCAGCCGGTTTAAGCTATCAGCGGATGCGTCAGGAGACTTCATCCCTGATTACCGGCAGCTGCTGCAGCGATCGGACAGGATCAGACTCCCGCCCCATCGCTCCAGGAGCTGCCGGTAATCAGCACATAAGTGAGTATTTTTTTTTTTTTTTTTGCACCGATGCATCTGCTGATTGTATAAACGGCTTTTATACAATCAGCTGATGTGTGATGTGATTCAGCCCCTAGAACCTGACACATCATCTGATCGCTCTGCCTTCCAGCAAACCGATCAGATGATATTGGATCCGGATTGGACGGCGCGGGACCCTTGACCCAGGATTACTGCGGAGGGGGTTCTTTGTTTCAATAAAGATGGAGTCACTAATTGTGTTGTGTTTTATTTCTAATAAAAATATTTTTCTGTGTGTTGTGTTTTTTTTTTATCTTTACTAGAAATTCATGGTGGCCATGTCTAATATTGGCGTGACACCATGAATTTCGGGCTTAGGGCCAGCTATACAGCTAGCCCTAACCCCATTATTACCCGGCGAGCCACCCGGCTTCAGGGCAGCTGGAAGAGTTGGATACAGCGCCAGAAGATGGCGCTTCTATGAAAGCGCCATTTTCTGGGGTGGCTGCGGGACTGCAATTCACAGCGGGGGTGCCCAGAAAGCATGGGCACCCTGCACTGTGGATTCCAATCCCCAGCTGGCTAGTTGTACCTGGCTGGACTTAAAAATTGGGCGAAGCTCACGTCATTTTTTTTTTAAATTATTTCATGAAATTCATGAAATAATTAAAAAAAAAAAGGGCTTCCCTATATTTTTGGTTCCCAGCCGGGTACAAATAGGCAGCTGGGGGTTGGGGGCAGCCCGTACCTGCCTGCTGTACCCGGCTAGCATACAAAAATATGGCGAAGCCCACGTCATTTTTTTTGTTTGGGGGGGGCAAAGAAATCCTGCATACAGTCCTGGAAGGAGGATGCTGAGCCTTGTAGTTCGACAGCTGCTGTCTGCTCTCCTGCATACACTATTGGATGGAGGATGCTGAGCCTTGTAGGTCTGCTCCCCCTGACTCTCCCTCAAGCATACAGTCCTGGATGGAGCATGCTGAGCCTTGTAGTTCTGCAGCTGCTGTCTGCTCTCCTGCATACACTATTGGATGGAGTATGCTGAGCCTTGTAGTTCTGCAGCTGTCTGCTCTTCTGCATACACTAGTGGAGAATGAAGAACACATTGAAGAAGGAAATGACATCAGACCTTTTTTTTTTGTTCACTGATAAAAAACGCATAAGGACGCAGTGAGCAAAAACGCAGCAAAACGCAGCAAAAAAACGCACCAAATCGCGGCAAAACGCGTGCGTTTTTTACCGCGTTTTTTCGACGCAGGTGCGTTTTTGTGCGTTTTTAGCGGCCAAAAACGCACAAAAACGCAGCGTCAAAAAAACGCAGTGTGCGCACATAGCCTTACCATTTGCTTTCCTTTTGCTAAACCCCCAAGGACATATGTGACTGTCCATTGTTTACTCCTAAGCTCTCCAAATACTGGGACTCACCCCCTACAGTGTTTGTCCCTAGGTCTGGGGGAGGGGTCCAGGGATTCAACTAAACTCTCTGTTTTTCTTGGAGATTAGCAGTTTGTTGGAGAGCTTGAAGGAAGAAAGATTGAACCTCTGAGGGAAGCTGTGGCTTCTCAGAGAGAAATGGACATTTATTTATTGCTTACTGGACTATATTTGTGTTACTGAACTAATTTTTTTTTTTGGTACTGTATATTTAACACTCTAGTAATAGATTGTTGGGTCTTGTAGCCATGCTTCTTTGCGACTACGTGCTATTGACGCCGACACATACCCTATCTCAAACATCACATGCTTAGTTACCTCCAAGGCACACCAGCCCTGCTTTCCGCAATGCCGGATTTAGGTAACCATCTCCTCGGGCTGAAGATTAAGCTCCGGGTGGCCCCACAGAAGGTGCTGCGCCACATCTCGTCATGATACATGCACCCCCACTGCGAGGCCTGCTTCGCGGATGAACCCCCATCCCTGCTCGGGGTCAAACCACTCCACTAGGGGACGGCACCGTGGCCCTTTCACTCGGGAAGCAGCGCTCCTTATCTGCTCCTTTTCCTCTCGATCATGGGCGGCAAGTTCCCGTCATCGCCAGTCTCGGGTTGCAATTTCGGATTGTAGCTGGTATTGCTGTCGTTCACAGTAGGGGGCATCAGCGTCCGGCCTCAGCTCCCTATCTGGCTCTGGCTTTACTTGAGCTCTGGCGGCCCCAACAGCCGTCGGGATGCCGCGCAGTAATGGAACAGGCAGACATCTTGGTTCCGCTCCCGCTGGTGTAGACAGATTAACCAACTGCTCTGCAGCCGGGGTTGCAGGGCCCGGGTGCTCCACCTCTAAGTACAGGCCTGGTGATGCGGCCAGGTCTGGTCTGGCCGGTGTCTGGGGGACCGCTGCCGTGGGTGGAATGAGGGCCTTGCTCTGGATCTCTGCAGCTGGAGACTCTGGTAAACATACTGAATGTTCCGCTGCCGGGGTTGGTGGGGGAAGCTCAGCGTCCGCCAAGGACGGGGTAGTCGGCTGTGGAGCGCTCACTGCGAGCGGGGAGGTCCGGATCTCTCAGCCACTTTGGCAAGATTTGTGCAATCAGCAGGGACTGGGTAACCGCTTACCCTTTCTTCACGTGGGATTTCAATCTCACGGGCATGCATTGCCACCGCCAGGCTTCTCATCTCTTCCCTCCAGTGGTTCAGAATGAAGAGGAATTGCGTCCGCATCCTTCAGCACAGCTGCACTGTTTCTTCCTCTATCCATGCCGCGGTCCCGGGGACAGCACACTCCGCCATCTTGCCACTGCATCTTCCAGGAACATTGTGACAGAGTCCTGGCATCCCTGCTCCACTTTCACTAGTAACACATTCTGGCCCGCCCCCTCGGTCTTTTCGCAGCACTCTCTCGCTGACCATGGCCCTCTGGGAACTTCCGGTTCCGGCCTCTTCAGGAAGAGGAGGGGCGGGGCTTAATCTTCGCGTGCTATCTCAGAGAAGACGGGGTTTTGGCGCGAAAAAATGGTGGAAAATGGCGGAATTAGTGGGAAACAGAATCTTGACTCACAGTCTTCGGCTTTCAAAGCGCACGTCACCCAGGTAAGTGGGTCCTGCTCGTATCCTGTTTGTGATGCCAGGTTTTTCTAGGTGTACCGCCCCCGGGCAAGCAGCCGGGCTGCAGCTGCTCGGATCCGGATCCGCGGTGGCTCGAGGGTTCTGCGGACTCGGGGGGGTCGCGTGGCCACTCAATTAAAAGAAGGGGGGGAGATATGTACAGGTTTTTTTTGGAAAGTTCGTGATGCCACCCACGGTGCGTGGTAATGTGAGGGACCACCGCTGCCGTTTGGGAGCCCAGTCACAATGGTGTGGCAGATTGATGTTTAACCCCTCCGTGGGTCTGGGGTTTGTGTCCCCGGGGCCCGTTGATGGTTGGTAATGGTGTTTGGGTGCCGTGGGGGATAGGAACAGGGGTCTTCAACGTACTCACTCAGTCGTGGAATAACTACACCGACTTGTAAACCAGAATTCTGAGCACCACTGCAGCCTGCGGGGAGCACGCCTGGATCCATGCCCTTGATGTCGCTGTTGGTCTGTGGCCCTGTCCCTGGCACCTTAATGTCTATTGGACCCGTTGGTATGAAACTCTCCGGGTCCCGCTGACCCATATGGCTAACAGAGTAAGCTTGCTCTCAGGGTTCACGCGTAGGATTTCTTTGGACTGTAGTGGGAAAGTTCTATCCCATCGGTGCGCTAGTACCCCAATTTTGGAGCTGGGGATGGGAGGGTGGATACTGTGCAGAAGGGCAGATTGCACAATACCCTGTGACGACCTGATAGGCCAGGGCATCACAGATGCAAGATACAGAACACGGGTACAGGATATAGGAAAGGATATAAGATGAGGTTAAATGCACAGTAGTACAGGGTTGGGAATCCTGTTGCAAACGCACCTCCCTAAGGGCTAAGGTGCCCTGCATACCTAGTGAATCCTAGCAATAGACTTCAGACATGACCTAAATGAGCACTGCCCCCTTAAGAGAGATGAAGTGCATGCATGCACTAAGCAAGCTCCCAGGAACCTGTGTGGTGTGAGCAGGCTGGAGGAGAAGAAAGCAGCAACACGTACAATAGCCGCAGAGGGAATATGATGGTCAGGAATGCAAGAGTGGTGGCATCCCTGCTGGGAGAAGGAAGTGGTGCTGTGCAGGATTGCCACTGCTGGCACTACACAAAATATAGCCTAGTCCATACTGCTCTAATCCAGCCTTGTGGCTCTAACCATAATACAACCTGGTTCATACTGCTCTAATCAGACATTGTGCTTCAAGCTTGACCCATACAGGCTTAATACAGCCTTGTGCAGCAAGCCCTAATACAGTTTGGTCTATAAAGGCTTAATACAGGCTTGTGCATCCAGCCATAATACATCCTGGTCTATAGTGCTGTAATCCAGCCTCGTGCATCCAGCCCTAATACAGCCTGGTCCACACAAACCTAGCCCAGCCTTGTGAATCCAGCAATAATACAGTCTGGTCCATACTGCTGTAGTCAAGCCTTGTGCAATCAGCCCTACTACAGCCTGCTCCATACAGGCCTAATCCGGCCTAATGCAACCTTGTGCATCCATCACTAATAAAGCCTGGTCAATACATGCTTAATACTCAAATGTGAATCCAGACATAAGACATCCTGGTCCATACTACTGTAATCTAGCCTCAATGCATCCAGTCAAAAACAGCCTGGTCCATAAAGCCTTAATACAGTCTCTTCTCTACTTGAATTTTTTTGAGGGTGGTAAAAACTTGAGGAGATCATCAAATAGGGGACATGAATGTGGCCGCAGTGCTGCTGGTGTTGGTGGAGTAGCTGCTGCAGGGAGGAGACATGGTCAATCTGTGCCTGCTATGTGGCCAAATGAAATGATTTCCTCTGGGGTACGCAGCCACAGGCCGTTCTGAATCATTTTATTTATAAGTGCCACTGCACGAATGGTGTGGACTGAACATGTAGAGACAGTTATAGATTGGGTGGCTGAGGTGCCTCTAGTTCCTTGGAAATCTGCCATGCGGGTTGAACCCTATTGTACAGATGCAAGACACTGAAAAAACTGGTGCCTAATAAGTTACATTTTTGATCATTTAACTAGGCATTTCATTTCTTTCAACTCTGTGTAGAATTAGATGACCAAAGTTCTGACCAAAATGAAACACCTTTTCAGAAGGTCATAACTGTGCCAAAGTTGTCATGTGAGATTTTTTTCTGTCTCAGGAGACCTAGATGACAATTTCTCCTTAACTGCACTAACAGTAATATGTACCACCACCACGCCCGCAGCAGCCGGGCTGCTCGGATCCAGACCCGCTGTGTGGCTCGAGGGATCCTCCGGACATGGGTGTCACGCGAACACGCCGAATGATAGGGGGACGTAGTTGTATCGCCTTGGCCGTATTCGGTTCGAGACGCCAAGCACGGTGTATGGTGAAGTGCGACACCACCGCTGCTGTTGTGGGATACCCGGGGGAGATGTAGTGGCAGCCAGATGTTAACCCCTCCGTGGGTAGAGATAGTTGCCACGGGGCCCAGTGTCTCTCTGCAGGGTATAGCGATGGCAGGGGCTTGCGCGCCCGGACATACCAGGGGATGTTTAGTTACTCACAATCAAATGAATCACACAAATCTTTTGATAAACCAAGGTGCTGGTGGCCGGCCGCCACGGCCGGTTGTACTCTGGTCCCCCACCCACGCTGATGGTCGCCGTCTTTTCCTCTGCATTAGTTGTGGTGGTGTGTCTAGACTTCCTGGTATGGAACACGGGAGTCCGCTCCCGGCTTTCTGTGTGCCTGAGGAGCCGTGCCTGCTGACGCTGACGTTGACCCGTGGGATCTATGGGCCCTGGCGGTTGCCCTATTCCTCTCTGTGGGTGGTTGTCTGCTTTTGGGACTTTGGTTGGGACAGGACCTATAATTCTGCCCTCAATCTGTTGATTAGCTAGGCCGTTGGTTCCGGTCCTAGCTTCAGGGTCCGAGTACCCCCTTTGTGCATGGTTTCGGGTCGGGTCTCCAGTGTCGGTACCGGCGGGCTCCAACCCTTGCACCATTCAACTTGAACTTCTCCTCCGCTGGAGCTACACCTAGCTCCAGCCTCCACTCCTCTCAACTTGAACTCTAGACTTCATCTACTTGTTTTTCCGCCCCGGGCTGTCTAGACCCCTAGGTGGGCGTTCCCTAACTGCCTGGTCCCGCCCACTGGTGTGCCTGTCTTACCCTGAGGGGGGGTGACAAGGGTTTCAGGTCAGCTGTATGTGACCTAGGTGAGGGAAGGTGTTATGCGGGGGCCTAGTGTGTGACTACCTGGTTTTGCCAGGGCGTCACAAATACATATCCATAGGTCTGCTGTCCTCAGCTGATCAGGTGACACTGTCTGACTCTGCTGTCTGACTTGTGTTCCCCGTTCGGGAGTGCACTGTTCTTGATGAAGAATAGACTATGGACTGACATAGGCTGCTACTCAATAGCTTCCTCATTACAGGAGCGTGGAGAGAAACTCTGGCATCACAGCTCTAAATTAGCTGTAGACAAAGCACACAATCACACAGAAAATGAGCATTGCATTACGAGTAGAGATGGATGGACCTGGACAGTAAAAGTCCAGAACTGCACGATTTCAAAGTTTCACGGGTGCCGGGTCCAGGATTCCTGTAATTGTGCATGCTGTGATTGTGGCCGGTGTTACATTTACGTGTGATTCACGCGAGTATTAAGTCGCATCACCTAGCCTGCCACTCTCCGGACTCGAGCGTACAACTGCATAGAAATACATGCAGATGCACGCTCGATGCGACTTATTAACTTGCGCGATTCACACACAAGTGTAACACTGGAATGTCTCCAAGTCTCCTATCACTCGCATCCAGTCTATTGGTGAGTGAAAACATTGGACTGCACTCCGATGTATATATACACACAGGCTGACAATGAAAGAGATGGTGGGACTAACCCCTCCCTCTCATCCACAGCTGTGCTCCGATCGCAGGACTGGATCACAGTCACATGACACTCGGACCACGCTCGCAGCAGAGCCAGAGTCGACGATCATTAGCATAACACATCCAATGCTCTTGCATTGGATACTATACGCCAGTGTGACCCCGGCCTACAATGTAGTCGAGCCTAGCGCCTGTGAATGGAAGCATTCAGCTGACACTCAATGTTGGGGCGCGTCTGACTACAACCAATCACATGCACCAGTGGGCAGGGAAAGCAGAGTATATTCAAAGAAGGATGCTTCAGTATTGAATGTGCGACCTGGTAGCAGCTTGCCGCCATGACATAGCATGGGTGAGTATGTAGCGCGTGCTCCTATCTCCCCATCCCTTCTATCTACATTTTTAATCTCTGGTTTCTGATCCCCATAGACTTATATGGGGACTGGATTCTGGATCGGAACTAGGTTTTAAAAAAAAGGTAACAGGGACCCACCGATCCCGGTTTTCTTTGAGTCCGCCCAGCTCTAATTATGAGCACAACAAACCACGCTCCATGATATGACTGAATAGAAGAAGCTGTTAGGGTGCTGAATTATATACTGCTCAAAAAAAAGGGAACACTTAAACAACAAAATGGTATTTTAGTGTTCCCTTTATTTTTTTGAGCAGCATATATACAGATGTAGACAAATTTATCTCCACAACTTACTTGCCATCTAGATAATTTCTCACGTGAGTGATTTAATTCGAATTAACATTTCAAAAGCCAATGACTGATCTCAACGTATTTGTCAGATTACAGTTTTATGCCCTGTGATATCCCCATATTGTGATACCTGCACTTGTTTAACCATGACTACATCTGTATATATCAAATTTTAGAACAATATATATATGCTTTCACTTATACTACTATAAAATAATAAAAAGAAAAAATACTCAACTATCACAGTGAAGAAACAAAGACCTACTTCTCCAGTCTTCTATAAATCACATGGAAATAAATAGTATGTTATGTGCAATTAGACTTTTCTACACATTTCTCTTTCTTACCATCTAGCATGTCAGATTTTGCCACATCTGTGATTGACCTCTGTGCATCTTTTGTATCTGATTTTTCAATTTTTGTTTGCCTTTGGAGGGTAGTGGAAATGAGTGTCAGTATACCAATATGTTCTGTGAGGTCTTTTTCCTCATTTAATCAGTGACATGTTAAAACAAGATGCTTGTTAAAAAAAATAGGTAGGTTTGGGAAGTGCTAACTTAAAAATAATAGAATAATTCACATTACTACAGGATACCCAAGAATAGGTACTACCTTTTACACTGTAAATATACAATGCAAATACCAGGAGAAATATATAAATATTTGCTGCATAAAATGGATACACCAGCTATAAGAATATTACAAAAATTGTTATTGTTACATCCAGAAATGGCACCCAGATTAGTGAGTGTATAAGGAACCGTATATTAATCTATGGACAGTAGGATCATATGACCGGATGGAAAATGTATTTAATAGCAACAGAGTATGGTAAATATGGGACAAAAAGAATTATGTATTTGTTGTAAAATATGAATATATCAGACATAAAGAACTATACAAATGGTATTAGTACATCCAGAAGTGGTAATCCAAATTACAAAATGTACTGGGGTATATTACCCATATGATCCAAATGGAAAATATATTTTATAGCAGCATAGTATGGTGAGTATCAAGAGCAAGCATTAGAAGGTGCATAGTGCAATTAGGCTATACATAAATGGGTACATAGAAAATTGTCACAGATAAAACAAAATATCATAAAATATATGTACAGACCCATATGCCAATAAGGAACTCCCAACAACTGTTTCACTATGGCTTTACTGATGGAATGATAACTATCATATCCTGAAAGTGTTTAAACACTGATTAACCAATGGGAATGAGGCACCACATTGAATTGTAGGTAGTTGACATCACATCCTTTCTGGGCGGTGCACATTGGAAGGTGCGACCACATAGAGAGGAGGTATCACCAGTGTCCATTGAACAGTCGAACACTGATGCCAGAAGTATTATGCAGCTAACAGAGAGGGGTAGAGAGGGGTGATTAATGCCGCACCAAATGATCACTGTTCAAATGTCAGATTAACGTGTCTTTACTGTTGGCATAGATCTACGCGTTTCAGGAGCTCAGCTCCCTTCCTCAGGACCGCCAAGCACCAAAGAAACATCAAAAGAGATTTGATGTTTCTTTGGTGCTTGACGGTCCTGAGGAAGGGAGCTGAGCTCCTGAAATGCGTAGACCTATGCCAACAATAAGGACACGTTAATCTGACATTTGAACAGTGATCATTTGGCGCGGCATTAATCACCCCTATCTACCCCTCTCTGTTATCTGCTGTTTGGGTGGCTGCAGCCTTGATCAAAGTTATACACGCAAGTAAAGTAGTTGTGACTGTCACAACTGCATCTGGTGAGTATTATTACTCCCCTCTCCTCACCCCGCATATATTGGGGTAATACCATATCTGCGCTTTTATTTCCACAGCTTTTTTCTGTTAGAAGTATTATGTAAGCATAGACTAAGTGCCCAGAGGCCAAAATTACATATACAGCAAAGGAAATAATTGTTTGATCCCTTGCTGATTTTGTAAGTTTGCTCACTGACAAAGACATGAACAGTCTATACTTTTAAGGGTAGGTTAATTTTAATAGTGAGAGATAAAATATCAAAAATAAAATCCAGCAAATCACATTGTATAAATTATTTAAATGTATTTGCATTTAGCAGAGAAAAACAAGTATTTGTTCCCTTTGGCAAACAAGACTTAATACTTGGTTGCAAAACCTTTTTTAGTAAGTACAGCAGACAGATAGTTTTTGTAGTTGATGATGAGGTTTGCGCACATGTCAGGAGGAATTTTGGTCCACTCCTCTTTGCAGATCCTCTCTAAATCATTAATATTTTAAGACTTTCGCTTGACAACTCGGAGCTTCAGCTCCCTCCATACTTTTCCTATAGGATTAAGGTCTGGAGTCTGGCTAGGCCACTCCATGACTTTAATGTGATTCTTTTTGAGCCACTCCTTTGTTGCCTTGACTGTATGTTTTGGGTCATTGTCATGCTGGAAGACCTAGCAACGCCCCCTTTTTAATATCCTGGCGGAGGGAAGGAGATTGTCACTCAGGATTTTATGGTACATGGCTACATCTATTGTTCCATTGATGCGGTGAAGTAGTCCTGTGCCCTTAGCAGAGAAACACCCCACAAACATAATGTTTCCACCTCCAAGCTTGACAGTGGGGATGGTGTTCTTTGGATCATTAACAGCATTTCTCTTCCTCTAAATACAGTGAATTGAGTTAAGGCCAAAGAGCTCAATTTTTGTCTCATCTGACCATAGCACCTTCTCCCAATCACTCTCAGAATCATCCAGGTGTTCATTGGCAACTTTCAGATGGGCCTGGACATGTACCTTTTTGAGCAGTGAGACTTGGTGGGCACTGCAGGATTTTATGCCATTACGACGTAATGTGTTACCAATGGTTTTCTTGGTGACAGTGGTCCCAGCTGCCTTGAGATCATTAACAAGTTCCCCCTGTATAGTTTTACACTAAACTCTCACCTTCCTCATGATCTTGGATACACCACGAGATAAGATTTTCCATGGTGTCCCAGATCAATGTCGATTGACACTCATTTTGCATTTCTTCCATTTTCTTACTATTGCACCAAAAGTTGTCTCCTCACCTAGCGTCTTACTTATGGTTTTGTAACCCATTCTAGTCTTGTGGAGGTCTATGATCTTATCCCTAAAAAAAGAGATAAGACCTAGCGTCACCTAGGGTAGGTGCTCTGGAGTAATAAAGACAGTACTGAGACAAGAGAACTCCGGCACACTGAATAGTTTCCCAAGAAAAAAAGTTACACTGGTTCATGTATTTCTTCATCTGTTTTTCTTTATTGAAAAAGGTGCTGTACATGAATAGAGAGTCCACCAGGATGTTTCGGCCTTAGGCCTTCATCAGGTCGGACAATCTGACCATATCAAGCAAAGATCCGAAAATGAGGAAAAATGTGAGTAGCCGATTAGCATATATATGCAAGGTCCAGCATGTAATCAGGCCCTG
Source organism: Anomaloglossus baeobatrachus (assembly GCF_048569485.1). NCBI lineage: Eukaryota > Metazoa > Chordata > Amphibia > Anura > Aromobatidae > Anomaloglossus > Anomaloglossus baeobatrachus. The sequence continues at coordinate 413,639,734 of NC_134355.1, read as the reverse complement.
TAGAAAGACGGGGACACTGGGATAGTCGCATGGAAGGACTATGTGGACTAAGCGGACTATTATAATTGTCCTATATACGTGAAGAAAAGTCGACTTGTTGTTGTGGGTCTGGATCCGTTTAGCGTCAGATTTGGGTGATCAGTGAGACCAACGCATTAAATGTACTGCTGTTTCCAGTAGCAGAATATGTCGGTTACTGCAGGGGGCTGGATCAGGTCCTGCTATAGGATAATGTGTCTAGGAAATTGGAGATTGGAAAAATCTCCAATTGGAGAAACTCCGGTGGAGGCTGGCTGTGTGGATGAAATGAAGCTAGAAGCCGTCTTGTTATTACGGGTCTGGATCCCTTAATCACAGATTAGGTGGTCAGTGAAACCAACGTACTATATGTACTGATGTTTCTAGTGGCAAATGTATGTCAATAGAGGGGCTTCTAGTCCACATAGACACTAGGTAAGGCGCAAGCTTATGCTGGTAGCAGTAATATGTCGGTTACTGCAGGAGGCTGGATGAGGTCCTGCTGTAGGCTAATGTGTCTAGGAAATTGGAGAAACTCCAGTGTGGGCTGGCCTCCATGGCGGTGGTGGTTGTGCGCGCTGCGCGTCCTGCCAGAAGTTATAGACCTTGTGATGAGCCAGCTTGTTGACTCAGATATTTTGCCTTGACATCCACCTCTTAATCTGAGTCTCATAATCTTCCAAATGTCATGGTATTCACATGATGCAGTTTGGCAATTTTCTTGGCCGAGAGATCCCTATCACTGTACTGGATGATGCTGTTTCTCTCTTCTTTGGAAAACTTCATGGCTGCTCTTCTTTTCAAACCAGTAATCATGAGGAATGAAAATTATGTGGCGATACTAAAGCAACATCTTAAGCCTGCTTTACACGTTGCAATTTCGCATATGATATCGTATGCGATTTGCAACGCCCCCATCGTATGTGTGGCACGTTCAATTTGTTGAACGTGCCGCACAAACGATTAACCCCCATCACACGTACTTACCTTCCATACGACCTTGATGTGGGCGGCGAACATCCACTTCCTGGAGTGGGAGGGACGTTCGGCGTCACATCGACGTCACGCGGCAGCCGGCCATTAGAAGCGGAGGGGCAGAGCTGAGCGGGACGTAAACATCCCGCCCACCTCCTTCCCACCGCATTGCCAGCGGGAGCCGCAGGACGCAGGTAAGATCTGTTCATCGTTCCCGGGGTGTCTCACACTGCAATGTGTGCTGCCCCGGGTACGATGAACAACCTGACGTGCAATTCTAGAGAAAGGTACGATGTGTATGCGATGAACATTTTACCGTTCAATCGCAATCGCACGTACCTGTCACACACTGCAATGTACCTTACGATGCCGGATGTGCGTCACTTACGACGTGACCCCGCCGACACATTGTAAGATACATTGCAGCGTGTAAAGCAGGCTTAAGACATCAGCCAGGAACTTAAACCTGGGCTGAAATGGGTCTTCCAAATGAACAATGACCTGAAGGATACTGCAAAACTGGTTACAAAGTGGCTTAAGGATAACAAATTCAATGTTTTGGAGTAGCCATCACAAAGCTCTGATCTCAATCCTATTGAAAATATATGAGCAAAGCTGAAAAGGCAGGTGTGAGCAAGTTGACCTACAACCATAGCTCAGTTAAACCAGTTCTGTCAGGAGGAATGGGCCCAAATTCCAATCAATTATTGTGAGAAGTTTGTGGAAGGATATTCAAAATATTTGACCCAAGTCATATAGTTTTAAGGGCATTGGTATCACATACTAATGAAATGTATGTAAACTTTTGACTTTGCCTAAAGTAATACAAAGGCCTTAAAACATGCTCTCTCTAATTATCCTGGCATTTGACAAATATAAATAATTTTGATTCCTAATTGACCTAAGAATGGAAAGGTTTATTCTGATTTCATGTCAGATAGTGAAAAGAAGGGAATTTTGTTACTTACCGTAAATTCCTTTTCTTCTAGCTCCTATTGGGAGACCCAGACGATTGACGATTGGGTGTATAGCACTGCCCTCCGGAGGCCACACAAAGCAATTACACTAAAAAGTGTAAGGCCCCTCCCCTTCTGGCTATACACCCTCAGTGGGATCACTGGCTCACCAGTTTTAGTGCAAAAGCAAGAAGGAGGAAAGCCAATAACTGGTTTAAACAAATTCACTCCGAAGATACGTCGGAGAACTGAAAACCATTCAACATGAACAACATGTGTACCCGAAAAACAACCAAAAATCCCGAAGGACAACAGGGCGGGTGCTGGGTCTCCCAATAGGAGCTAGAAGAAAAGGAATTTACGGTAAGTAACAAAATTCCCCTCTTCTTCGGCGCTCCATTGGGAGACCCAGACGATTGGGACGTCCAAAAGCTGTCCCTGGGTGGGTAAAGAAATACCTCATGTTAGAGCTGCAAAGACAGCCCTCCCCTACGGGGAGGCAACTGCCGCCTGCAGGACTCTTCTACCTAGGCTGGCGTCCGCTGAAGCATAGGTATGCACCTGATAATGTTTGGTGAAAGTGTGCAGACTCGACCAGGTGGCTGCCTGGCACACCTGTTGAGCCGTAGCCTGGTGTCGTAATGCCCAGGACGCACCCACGGCTCTGGTAGAATGGGCCTTCAGCCCTGATGGAACCGGAAGCCCAGCAGAACGGTAGGCTTCAAGAATTGGTTCTTTGATCCATCGAGCCAGGGTGGCTTTGGAAGCCTGCGACCCTCTGCGCTTACCAGCGACAAGGACAAAGAGTGCATCCGAGCGGCGCAGGGGCGCCGTGCGGGAAATGTAGATTCTGAGTGCTCTCACCAGATCCAACAAATGCAAATCCCTTTCATACCGATGAACTGCATGCGGATAAAAGGAAGGCAAGGAGATATCCTGATTAAGATGAAAAGAGGATACCACCTTAGGGAGAAACTCCTGAATGGGGCGCAGCACTACCTTGTCCTGGTGGAACACCAGGAAAGGAGCCTTGGATGACAGCGCTGCTAGTTCGGACACTCTCCGAAGAGACGTGACCGCTACCAGAAAGGCCACTTTCTGTGAGAGTCGAGAAAGTGACACATCCCTCAGAGGCTCGAAGGGCGGCTTCTGGAGAGCTGTTGAGACCAAGAGCGGGAAACTTGCGTCCCCACTGTGCCCAGTGAGAGGGCTGGAGCATGTAAATAAGGCTCCAGCCCTCGGCGCTGCCTATTGCACAGCGTCTCTCCCTTTCCCTGATTGACAGGGTGGGGGCGGGAACGAACCGTAACTAGGCCGCAAAAGCCGGGGACTAGATTTATGAGCGCGAGTCCCCGGCGCACTACAAGTCCCAGCGGCGCCGCCGCTCCCGGAGCGGCCGGCGCGGTAGTTCCCAAGACAAAAAATCACTCAGCTAAGCTGCAGTGACTCTAACCCGAGCGCGCAGCGCTAGTGCCCCCGGCGCACTAGCACACCCAGCAAGCCTGGAGTGTGCGTGGCCTGTCTGTGCGGGGACACAGAGTACCTGAACGTTGCAGGGCCTTGTCCCTGACTGTACTCAGCTCCTCCAGCAGGGTCTCTGGGTCTGTGGATGGAGCTCGGCCTCAGGGTTCGGGGGCCGGTAAGATCCCACTTCCACAGAGCCCCTCAGGGGGATGGGGAAGGAAAGCAGCATGTGGGCTCCAGCCTCCGTACCCGCAATGGGTACCTCAACCTTACAAACCGCAAGTGGGGTGAGAAGGGAGCATGCTGGGGGCCCTATATGGGCTCTCTTTTCTTCCATCCGATAGAGTCAGCAGCTACTGCTGACTAAACAGTGGAGCTATGCGTGGATGTCTGACCTCCTTCGCACAAAGCAGAAAACTGGTGAGCCAGTGATCCCACTGAGGGTGTATAGCCAGAAGGGGAGGGGCCTTACACTTTTTAGTGTAATTGCTTTGTGTGGCCTCCGGAGGGCAGTGCTATACACCCAATCGTCAATCGTCTGGGTCTCCCAATGGAGCGCCGAAGAAAAGTAAAATGTATGCAGATGTGTCTTTTTCTATAGTGTTTGAAAACTTTTCGTTTCAACTGTAAATACATGAGGCAAATCTAGTCTCTGTATTTACTTATTTAAACTAACCTATTCCTGGGTAAGAGTATACATTTTTTTTTTGCTATCTCTTGTATGGCTCATGGAAATAATTCTTGCTGCTTAAACTATACTTATTTAGTCATAATGTCTCCCCATGAATACATACTCCTCTTCTCAAATATTTGTGGCATGAACATGATATTCTTATTTTTTCCACAAATTCTGATCCAGAATGTAAAGAAATCTGGAAAATTAACATTGATAAAGATAGCAATAAAATCTGAGGCCCTCTCTTATTCTTCCTGATTGTCCATCTTGACGACTGTGAAGTCAAGGTAGACCCTTCAAAGTTCCTCTGGCCAGCTTTCCATATTCTAACAAGACAAAACTGGTAACTGTTTTACTGGAGTATAATTTCTTTAGTATATCTACATCTACAGTATTTATGGAGATCCATCACCTTTTTTGGCTCCAGAAAATTACTCACTATAAACTATTCCTGAAGTAAAGGCAAGGCTAAACGCCTTTCTTTTTTCTGGGATTAACAAATATAATTTAAATGAAGCCTGTTTTCTACCTCATAATAGCTCATTGAGCAGTGTTCTTATTAATAATAATAATATAATATTTATTCACTTATATAGCACTATTAGTTCCACAGTGCTTTACATACATTGGCAACACTGTCCCCATTGGGGCTCACAATCTAAGGATCCTATCAGTATGTCTTTGGAGTGTGGGAGGAAACCGGAGGAAACCCACTCAAACAAGGGGAGAGTATACAAACTCCTTGCAAATTATATCCTTGGTGGGATTTGAACCCATGACCCCAGCGCTGGAAGACTGCAGTGCTAACCACTGAGCCACCATGCCACCCTTATATCCTTTTTTATCTATTTAAATTGAAAATATAGAGAGGTCATATAACGATCACCAATCTGGTTTTTGTAATAGCCAGTCTGTCAGCTATAAACAACATTTTTCTCTATATATCTGTACCGCCCCGGGGCTCAGCCGGCTGCTGAGCCGCTCGGATCCATGCTCGTCGGTGGGTGGCTCGAGCTCTCCACGGACCCGGGGGTCACATCGCTCTGAAAGAGTGTTGGCGCTACACGTAGGGACTTCGGTGGAGAGGTCCACGGCTGGAGCTGCGGTTGTTTGTAGGTGATTTAAGTTCATGACGCCACCCATGGGTTGTGGTGAATGGATGGACACCACCGCTGCTGTTGACTAGGCTCCCGGAGACGGTGTTGCACAGCTTGGTGTTGACCCCTCCATGGGTAGGGGGATAATGGTCCTGGGGGGCCCGAGGGAGGTGCTGAGGCGGGGGATTGGATGCGTGCTGGCGTGTCGGTGCGGTGCGGCGCGGTGCGCGGCCCGAAGGCACTGTTGTACTCACTATTACAAACACGCTGGGGGCTCTGGTAAACCAAACATGATGGTGAACGGTGCCCGCAGCCGGCTGCAGTTTTCCCCTTAGCAGGTTGGTGGTTTCCGCCTTTCTCCTGCACCTCACTATGTAGAAATCACGACTCCTATGCCTGAGCAACGGTAGTCCACTCCCCGGTTTGATATGTGTCGGGAGATCCCTCTTTGCCTGCAGACGCTGGCCCCTCGGGTCTCTATGCCTTGGCGGTGACTTTACCCCTATGGTTGGGCTGTTGTCTTCAGTCGGATCTTAGGTGGGAAAGGTCCTAAAGTCCAGTCCTTAATCAGTTGATTTGACTCAGCCCGGTTGTTTCTGGGCCTCGTACTGGGTCTGAGTACCCCTCCTGGTGCTCCGGTTTCCAATCGGTTCCCCGGTTCGGTACCAGCGGGCCACCGCCCGGTCCCTACGGTTCCACCGGCTGTAAACCCAGCTCCTGCAGGCGGCCACCACCCTCTGCCTCCTTGCCAGAGGTGACTGGGCTCCAACCCAGACACCTGGTGTAGACTTTGGCAGGCCTGGGCATAGGTCTGCCCTTGAACTTGACTCCACTTCTCTTCACTGTCAAAGCTCAACTATAACTAACGGTTTTCCCGCCTCCGGGCCTGTGAACTCCACAGTGGGCGGAGCCAACCACCTGGCTCTGCCCCACTGGTGTGAACATCAAACCCGGAGGGAGGTGACAAGTGTTTTGTAGTTTGGCTGCTGTCACCTTACTAAGGGGAGGGGCGTGTGTGTGTGTATGGGACTACCTGTGACAACCTGGCTAGTCCAGGGCATCACATTCCCCCTGGGTTTAATGCAGACCATCCGCGGGCTGCCCATCCACCATCGGTTTATTTTATTGCTTTGTAACTGAAAAAGACTTAAAACAGATTTTACAAATATAAAAACTTTTGTACAAACTTCAAGGATATTTTTGAATCTTCCCTTACGGGAGGCACATTCTTAAACGTTGCAAACATAAAAACATTTTTATTAATACGGGAACGGGACCGGGTCCGTCAGTCACCCACCTAAACAAACCTAGCCTTGATGCTGCCCCTAAGAAACGGGCAGCACTCCTTTTCCCCAGTCAAGGAACGGGCCCAGGTTTTGTTTTACGGGACGGGTACAAGGTTTCCCACCTGGCTGTCTCTCAGGGGCCCCACATCCAGGGGACCCCAGACCCGGAGGATCGCCACCGGTTTCATTGGTGACGAGGTCTCGGCTATCACTTTCCCGCAGGCCCATCCTCCAGTCTGCCTCTGCGGAGGCTGTGAAACGGGACAGGCCGGTCAAGGGATTTATTTACAAACCCAAAAGATTTTGGGGTGGCCTGCAAGTTCTCAGCCTTGTCTCTTTAAATGGGGCAAAAACAAAGTTCCAACGGGAACGGGCAGTATGGTCCCAATGGGGACTGTGTTCAACTTGGCAGCCGGAACCCGCTGCCTTTAACCTTCATCTTCCTCTTCCATTGTAGCCTCTGAGCTGTACGGTGGGGGAGGGGACTGAGAGCGTATCAGGCCTTCTTGGTGTGCCCTCCTCTGGACGCTAAGGGCAAACCAGCCCCTCTCCCCGCAATGGCGGGTGTAACTAACCAGTTGGCCAGGTGCCAGGTCACGGTCCGGGTGACCCATGGGTAAGTGCGGGTACACATTTCGACGGGAGACAAAAACGTCAGCCAGCAGGCCGGGCTCGTAGATAAATCCCCATCCACGGTCTGGGTCAAATCGCCGGACCTGGCCCTCATACCTCGGGCCCCGCACCCGGTAGGTGGCACTCCTCAAGTTCTCTTTCTCCCGGATGGTACAGGCCAAAATCTCTGCTCTCTGCCTCTCCCGGGCTTTGATTTCCCGGCCCAGCTGGTTCGGCCGCCGCTCCCAATATGGGGCATCTACCTGCCCAGGGTCTCTTTGTGCAGGGGTATGGCCCAGTCGGTGCTCCACGGTGCCAGTGACGACCGACACCCTCCATGGGTAACCCCGCTGTGTCACGGACGGCTCTGCTGCTTGACAGCGACCACCCCGTGGGACTTTAGCCAAGGTCTGAGACCCGGAGACGACCAGCCTCACCTGCTGGGCCTTCTTCCGGGCAGCACCATTCTCCTCCCTGGCCGGGCGGACTGCCGGGGCCGGGACCTCCTCAAGCAGGGCTCCTTCCAAGACCGGCGGGACTACATCGGGCACGGGCACCTTCCAGGAATCAGCCTTCCACGGTAGCGGGGGTAGTGCAGGCTGCACGGGCGGCTGTGCGCGTGCTGCGGCCGCAGGTGGCTCCTCGTAGGCGTCTGGCATGGACTCCGCCACTGGTGACGGGGGTGGGGATCCAATCGGAGAGGTAGCGGTGACCATTACGGGCAGTGGGGGAGGCAGTATGGAGGGCGGGAGCAGACTGGGTCCCTCAGCTGCAGCAGCCGGTCCCTCCGGGACACAGGAGCGTGGGTCGCGTACCCTTTCCTCCAACACTGCCGCCACTTCACGCGCCCGCACGGCAGCGGCTATCCCCTCCATCTCGGCCGCCCATCGCTCCATAAGAAAGTGCACCTGGGCTTGGAGACGGCAGCACATCATGGTCGTCCTCGCTTCCACCCACGCCGCTGTTCCGGGCGTGGGCTCGGGGAACTCTGGCTCTCCGGATGGGGTGGACATGTTGCACTGTTGGGGTCCAGGAACACAACGGGTGACAGAGTCCTGGAGTCCCTGCCCTCACATGAGGCAGGATCTTCACCCGCCCCCTTGGTCTTTTCGGGGCACTCTGCTTGCTTTCTGCACCGCTCTGCTCTCAGGGGGCGGGGCTTCACTTTCGCCCCCTTTTGCTTGGAGAAAACGGCTTGGGCGGGAAACTTCGCGCCACTGGATAGTGACAAGATGGTGGATTCTGCAATTTTTCAACGGGGACTCCGCTGACGACAGCTTCAATGCACACTTCCACAGGTAAGTGGATGGGTTCAATCCTGTTCGTGATGCCAGAAGAGTCAATGTGTACCGCCCCGGGGCTCGGCTGGCTGCCGAGCCACTTGGATCCGTGCTCGTCGGTGGGTGGCTCGAGCTCTCCACGGACCTGGGGGTCACGTTGCTCTGAAAGGGTGTTGGCGCTACACGTAGAGACTTCGGTGGGGAGGTCCACGGCCGGAGCCGCGGTTGTTTGTAGGTGATTTAAGTTCATGACGCCACCCACGGGTTGTGGTGAATGGATGGACACCACCTCTGCTGTTGACTAGGCTCCCGGGGACGATGTTGCGCAGCTTGGTGTTGACCCCTCCATGGGTAGGGGGATGATGGTCCCGGGGGCCCGAGGGAGGTGCTGAGGTGGGGGATTGGATGCGTGCTGGCGTGTCGGTGCAGTGCGGAGCGGTGTGTGGCCCAAAGGCACTGTTGTACTCACTATGATAAAACACGCTGGGGGCTCTGGTAAACCAAACAAGATGGTGAACAGTGCCCGCAGCCGGCTGCAGTTTTCCCCTTAGCAGGTTGGTGGTTTCCGCCTTTCTTGTACACCTCACTATGTAGAAATCACGACTCCTATGCCTGAGCAACGGTAGTCCGCTCCCGGTTTGATATGTGTCGGGAGAGCTCTCTTTGCCCGCCGACGCTGGCCCCTCGGGTCTCTATGCCTTGGTGGTGGCTTTACCCCTATGGTTGGGCTGTTGTCTTCAGTCGGGTCTTAGGTGGGAAAGGTCCTAAAGTCCAGTCCTCAATCAGCCCGGTTGTTTCTGGGCCTTGTACGGGGTCTGAGTACCCCTCCTGGTGCTCCGGTTTCCAATCGGTTCCCCGGTTTGGTACCGGCGGGCCACCGCCCGTACCCGGTCCTTACGGTTCCACCGGCTGTAATCCCAGCTCCTGCAGGCGGCCACAACCTTCTGCCTCCTTGCCAGAGGTGACTGGACTCCAACCCAGACACCTGGTGTAGACTTTGGCAGGCCTGGGCATAGGTCTGCCCTTGAACTTGACTCCACTTCACTTCACTGTCAAAGCTCAACTCTAACTAACGGTTTTCCCGCCTCTAGGCCTGTGAACTCCTCAGTGGACGGAGCCAACCGCCTGGCTCCGTCCCCTGGTGTGAACATCAAACCCGGAGAGAGGTGACAAGGGTTTTGTAGTTTGGCTGCTGTCACCTTACTAAGGGGAGGGGCGTGTGTGTATATGGGACTACCTGTGACAACCTGGCTAGTCCAGGGTGTCACATATCAATTATATATCTTACATTTATTATTCAACATGACAAAAGATGCGCGAATGCATGGATGTTCAGTTTTGCGGGTTTGGCTGGACTATTAGTAAAAAGTTTGGTTTGAGACCCCTACTTTACCCTGGACCCCGAACCAAATGTAAGTCAACAAAGACCTGAACTTCTATGCTGTAAAATGGCTGTACAATAGTCGTAGTAAGGGCTAATGCGTTTCCAAAAGGAAGCAAAATGAGTACAATTACTCTGAAAACAAATGGGGATAGGGAATAAATAAAAAAAATAAATTAACAAACGTTCTGCCTATTTTTAATAACCAGCGCAGGTAAAGTAGACAACTGCGGGCTGCAGCCCTCAGCTGCTGCTTTACCTTGGCTGGTTGCCAAAAAATAGTGAGGATCCTAGACCATTTTAAAAATTATTTAAATAAATGATTGGCAAAATGTTGTTGGCTTCCCTTTATTTTTAATAACCAGCCAAGGTAAAGCAGACATCTATCACGGCCATCTCTCTGCATCTAGAGACTTGTGACAGGATCTAGGCCAGAGTCTCTCTTTTTTATCTGAGGCTCCTCACATTTAACATAATTACCTTTCCTTTGGTGCTGAAAGGGTTAATGTCAGTTTTATTTTTGTTGCCTCATTCTGAGAAAATTCTCAGAACGTAGCTGCATAGGAATTGATGAGAGTTGTGAGACATAATTCAGTTGGTGAATAAACACTCCCCACACTCACTTGTTCACCAATTTATTAATTAAAAAGAAATCCTTGACGTTTAAAAGTAATCCACTGGAGTAATTGCCACAACACCCATAGATTCCTATGGAGCTGTGTTCTTAGAATAAGGCTCCACAATTTACTGCTGGTCAGCAGCAGCTCGGAATTTCTCACGAGCGGTGACATTAGTAACTCAGTGATGTCACCCTTCATGAGAAATTCCTTACGTACCACTACTGGGAGTGCACAATGCAGCCTTGTTTTGAGAAAGTTGTCAGAATGAGGCTCCAACGGTTACTGCCAGTGAGCAGTAACCCAGAATTTTTCATGAGTAGTGACATCAGTGACATCACCGCTTGTGAGAAATTCTAGGCTGCTGTTGACTGGCAGTAACCTATGTTACCTCATTCTGCGAAAATTTTCAGAATGTAGCTGCATAGGAATTGATGGGCATCATGAGACACAATTCAATTGGTGAAAAAACACCCCCCCACACTACCTTGTTCACCACTTTATTAATTAAAAAGAAATCCTTGTAGTTTCAAAGTAATTCAATGAAGTAATGTCCCACAAATTTCTACGGGGCTGCATTCTGAGAACATTCTCTGAACGAGGCTCCATAGTTCAGTGGCAACTCGGAATTTATCTTGAGCAATGACATCAGTGAGTTACTAATGTCACTGATTGAGAGAAATTTCTTACCAGCCATTCACCGGTAGTAATCTATGAAGCCCTATTCTGAGAATGTTCTCAGAAAAAAGCTGCATATGTTAGGAAATTCTCATGAATGTGAAAAATTATGGACTGCTGCTGACTGTCAGTGACTTATGGAGCATTATTCTGAGAAAGTTCTCAAAACAAAGCTCCATAGGACCCAACAGGTGTCATGGGAAATTACTCTATGGATTACTTTGGAACTTCAAGGATTTATTTTGATGTAATAAATTGATGAACGAGGGCGTGTTAGTAAGTCTTTATTCAAATTAAATTCTTTTTCCCTGTATCTATTTTTTTAAACTGCATTATTACCGGATTAGTAATGAGGCTGTCTGATATAAGCCTATCCATTACTAACCCTTGGACTCTAAAGCTGGGTTTACACACTGCAACATCTCAAACGACATCGCTGTAATGTCACCGGTTTTGTGACGCAATAGCGATGTTGTTTGCGATGTTGCAGTGTGTGAAACCTATCAGCGACCCGGCCCCTGCTGTGAAGTTGTAATCGTTACAAATCGTTCAGGACCATTCCTAGGTCCTTTGTTTCCCGCTGTGCAGCATGCATCGCTGGAAAGTTTCAGTGTGTGAAAGACTTTGCAGAGACTTTGTTAGCAACTTCCCTTTCAAAAGGCTGCTTATCAACGTCCCCAACAACCAGCTAGGTCGCTCTGCAGGTCCGGATCGCTGTTGAGTTGTTGGCCAGGTTTGCCTGTTTGAAAGCTCACCAGCGACTTAGCAGAGACTTAGGGAGGTCGCTGTTACGTCACAAAACCGGTGACGTAACAGCGATGTCCTTTGCGATGTTGCAGTGTGTAAACCCAGCTTATCTCAACATCAATCAACCCCCTGCGAGTGCAGGTTTTCTTAACCCCATAGCGACGGCCTAACGTCTCAAGACGTCGGAAAAATAGGGTACTTATTCTGTTCCGACGTCTTGAGACGTCAGGCCGGAAAAAGCTTGTAGCGCCCCCCAGTGACGAAAAATCTCGGGGGTTTCAGCTACCGGAGGTAGCTGAGACCCCCCAGATTATGAATCGGGGTTTTTTTTTTGGACCCCGTTAATGCGATCGCCGGTATACACCGTATACCGGCGACAACATTAAAAAAAATAAATGGCCGGTAAAATTGATTTATTTCTCATCTGACGTGATCAAACATGTCAGATGAGAAATAAATATGAGCCCTTAGTGCCCCCAAAGCCCCCGGTACCGGAGAGTCCCCCCACCACCCCTACCCCCCCTCCGGAAAATCCAAGATGGCGCCGACGCGCGCTGAAAACTGCCGCCGCCGCCGGATCTGCATTCATTTCCCTCCGATCTGAAATGATCAAACATTTCAGATCGGAGGGAAATGTCCTCCCCCTGACCCCTCCTCCGGGCTACCGGAGATCTCTGGTCCCCGGAGCCCCCTCCGGTCTCCAGAGCCCCCTCCGGAGCGTGGAAGATGGCGGCTGCATTCATCCTGCTCTTTCTGCCGCATGTGACACGTCACATGCGGCAGAAAGTTGTCCCGCCGTCACCCCCCGTCACCCCCGTCACCCCCCCCAGCCCCCGGTCATACGTTACCTGGCTGCTGGTGCTCCGTCCCTGCGATCACGCCGCCTGCTTCTTGAATGCTGGCGGCGCATGCGCAGACAGCGGCTGTCAGCTGGATCCCTGCAAGCAGGGACTCTGACGTCGCTGCTGCACAGGCTGCTGCACTGTGGACCGGGGGAGGGTGAGTATGGTAATCTGCAGCCACACTCCTCACATGGAGAGACTGCTGTTCTAGAAAATGGGGGGTACGTTCTGTGAGCGTGCCCCTCATATTCTAGAATGAGGTTACTGCAGGTCACTCTGCCCTAGGTTGGACCGGGGCAGTGTGAGTGCAGTATTCCCAGATTACTGCACCCACACTGCTCATGGAGAGCTTGCTCTTCCAGAAAATGGGGGATACGTTCCCTGAACGTGCCCTCCATATTCTAGAAGATCCAGAGTCGGCGTGGGACCTCCAAAATGGATTACAGCAACCGAAATTTATTTATTTTCAATAAATTGGTAAAAGAGGAATGTTTCAGGGAGTTTTTTTTCAAATAAATTTTTTTTTTGTCTTTATTTTTTTCTATTACTTGACTGGGTTAGTAATGTCGGGTATCTGTTCAGACGCCGTGACATCACTAACCCCAGGGCTTGATGCCAGGTGACATTACAGCTGGTATCAACCCCATATATTACCCCGTCTGCCACCGCACTATTTTTAGGCTGGGAAGAGTCCAATAACCATGGCTCTTCCCACCCTGAGAATACCAGACCCCAGCTGTCCGCTTCACCTTGGCTGGTGATCTAATTTGGGGGGGACCCCACGTTTTTTTTTTTTTAAAAAACGCCTGGGGAGCCCTCCAAATTGATCACCAGTCAAGGTGAAGCTGTCAGCTGTGGTTTGCAGGCTACAGCTGTCTGCTTTACCCTAGCTGGCTATCAAAAATAGGGGGGACCCCACGTCGTTTATTTTAATTATTAATTTTTTGGGGGGCTAAATACAAGGCTAGGCACCCTTTAGTGCCACATGAAAGGCACTAAAGGGCGTCAGCTTAGAATATGCAGGGGGTGGGACGTTATATTTGTTTGACACCTATCCATTCATCCATTGTAGCATTTTAGGCTGTGCGCCCACAATCGGGATTTGCAGCGTTTTGGGCGCGGAGTGTTTTCCCTGCGTCCATAGCGCTGCGTTGTGCAGTAGAAGCACAGTGGAAGGATTTTTAGAAATCCCATGCCCACTGTGCTTCTCTTCTTCGCAGCATAAACCGACCTGTGGTGCAGCTTCCCGAGCCTCAGCATGTCAATTTATGCTGCGGAGATGAGTGTTCTCTACAGGTAGCATAGAGCTCCACAGCGGCCTGAACCCAAATCGTGGGCATGGGCAGCTGCGTTCTCCCGTGGACAACACTCACATCTCTGCAGGAAGGCTGGCACTGTGTACTAGATGCCGTGTCGCTGGATCATGGCCACATAGCCTAAAAGTGAGACATTAGTTGCTACAGCAACATTTTTGTGAAGTACCTGTGGATTCAAAATGCTTACTATACTCCTGAATAAAATCCAGTTTCCAAAATGGGGTCACTTGTGGGGGGTTTCTGCTGTATAGGTACCCAAGGGGCCCTGCAAATGTGACATGGTGCCCGCAATTTATCTCAACTTTTCCAGAATTCAAATGGTACTCCTTCCATTCCAAGCCCACCCATTTATCCAAACAGAGGTTTTTGGCCACATGTGGGGTATCCCTGTGCTCATAAGACATTGGATAACAACCTGTTGGGTCCACGGTTTGTTGTTGTCTCTTGAAAAAGTGAGAAATTTGATGCTGAAGCAACATTTTTGTGAAAAAAATGAAAATTTTCAATATGGCAACCTAAGCTTATCAAATTCTGTGAAGTATTCGTGGATTCAAACTGCTCACTATACACCTAAATAAAAGCCTTGAGGTGTCCTGTTTCCAGAATGGAGTCACTTGTGGGGGACCGCCACTGTTTAGGCACCTCAGGGGCTCTCCAAATGCAACCTGGCGTCCGCTATTGATTCCAGCCAATTTTGCAGTCAAATGGCACTCCTTCCCTTCCGAGCCCTGCCATGCCAAAAAGTTGATTTCCACCACATATAAGGTATCGCCAAACTCAGGAGAAATTGCACAATAAATGTTATGCTGAATTTTTTCCTTTTACTCTTGTAAAAAAAAAAGCTACCTGGTTGAAATAACAATTTTGTGGTAAAATTTTATTTTTTTTTTTTCATGGCTCAACGTTATAAAATTCTGTGAAGCACCTGGGGGTTCAGGGTACTCGCCAAACATCTAGATAAATTCCTTGAGGGGCCTAGTTTCCAAAATGGGGTCACTTGTGCGGGGTTTCAGCTGTTTAGGTACCTTAGGGGTCCTCCAAATGTGACATGGTGCCCGCAATCTTTTTCAGCCAAATTTCCTTTCCAAAATTCAAATATTGCTCCTTTCGTTCCAAGCCCTCCCATTTGTCCAAACAAGGGTTTCAGACCACATGTGAGGTATCACCGCACTCATAAAAAAGTGGTTAACAAACCTTGAGGTAAAATTTTTGGAATTACCTCTTGAAAAAGTGAGAAAATTGATGCTAAAGCAACATTTTTGAGAAAATTATTAAAATTTTCAATATGACAACGTAACGTTAACAAAATCTGTGAAGTACCTGTGGATCTAAAATGCTCATTATACCCCTATATAGAAGCCTTGAGGGGTCTAGTTTCCAAAATGGTGTCACTTGTGAGGGATTTCTTCTGTTTAGGTACCTTAGCGGACCTGTAAATGCAACATGGTGCCAGCAATTTATTTCAGCCAAATTTGCTTTCCAAAATTCAAATATTGCTCCTTCTGTTCCAAGCCCTCCCATTTGTCCAAACAAAGGTTTCAGACCACATGTGAGGTATCACCGCGCTCATAAAAAAGTGGGGAACAAGTTTTAGGGTCCATTATGTTGTGTTATTTCTTCTAAAAGTGAATAAATGTGGGTTAGAGCAACATTTTTAGGTAAAATTTAATTTTTGCTTTATTTCATTCCACATTGCTTTTGTTCATGTGAAGCACCTGAAGGGTTAATAAACTTCTTGAATGTGGTTTTGAGTACTTTGGGGGGTGCAGTTTTTATAATGGTGTCACTTTTGGGTATTTTCTGTCATCTAGGCCTCTCAAAGTCACTTCAAATGTGATGTGGTCCCTAAAAAAATGGTTTTGTAAATTTTGATGTAAAAATGAGAAATCGCTGATAAACTTTGAACCCCTCTAACTTCCTAACGAAAAAAAATGTTGTTTCCAAAATTGTGCTGATGTAAAGTAGATAAGTGGGAAATGTTATTTATTAACTATTTTGTGTCACAGAAATCTCTGGTTTAACGGTATAAAAATTCAAAAGTTGAAAATTGCAAAATTTTCAAAATTTTTGCCAATATTCAATTTTTTTCATAAATAAACGCAAAAAATATTGTCCTAAATTTGGTACTAACATGAAGTCCAATATGTGACGAAAAAACAATCTCAGAATCACCGGGATCCGTTGAAGCGTTCTAGAGTTATAACCTCATGAAGTGACACTGGTCAGAATTGCAAAATTTGGTCTGGTCATTAAGGTGAAAATTAGCTCCGTCACTAAAGGGTTAAATCAACACAGCTATATGTTTATTCAAGCTCCACTTGAATATTTCCATTGATGGCAGCTCACTATCTCCTGTGGTAACCTGTTCCACTCCCTGACTGGCCTCATTGTCAGAAAGTTTTTCCTAATGTCAAATCTGAATCTCCTTCCTTTTAGTTTCATCCCATTGGTTCTTGTACTTCCTTGTGCTAATGAAAATAGTGTTGTTCCCTCTGCACTGTGACTTCCTTTCAGATATTTGTAGACTGCTATCAAGACTTGTCTCAGCCCTCTTTTTTGCAAATTAAACATTCCTAGTTCTTTTAGCCGTTCTTCATATGACATGGTTTGCAGACCTCCTACCATCTTGGTTACTCTTCTCTAGAGTTGAGCGCGGTTCGCGGTTCCCAGTTCTAAGCTCGAGTGATTTTGGGGGCTGTTCGAGATCGAACTAGAACTCGAGCTTTTTGCAAAAGCTCGATAGTTCTAGATACGTTCGAGAACGGTTCTAGCAGCAAAAAGCAGGGCTTTTTACAGCTACAGTGTGCAGGAGCCATCGCTGGCAGCCTGCCAGAAGCTGGTAACCAAGATAAACATCGGGTATCCAAGCAAAGCGCTTTGGTTAGTAACCCGATGTTTATCTTAGTTACGTGCAGGAAGCCCACACTTCCCCGCTCAGCTCGCTCCGCCCCCTCATGCCCGCGGCATGTACACATACATACACACACACACACACACACACACACACACACACACACATGGTCCCGCTTGGCTTACCTGCGGTGATGAAGTCCCGCCATCCCGACCTCAGCGCTGTCACTGTCCTCCATGACCGCCGCTTGTCACATCACCTCTCGCTTCCGACCCGAGATTGACTAGCGGTGACGTCACGGACCTCTCGCGATACTTGGTGTGAAGGCGCCGGTCATTGAACTCAGTGACAGGGGCTGTCAGTGTGCTGGAGATCAGCGCAGGTAATGTACCTCGCTTACATCAGCACTTGTCATGCCCTGCAGTGACCTGGGCTGACAAATTGATGTTAGCTCAGGTCACTGCATTGCTCTCCCAGCCAATGGGGAACATCCTGGTCTTCATTGACTGGGACAGTGTGGATCGTCATGGCAACCCCTTGGATTACAGCAGACCTGGATTTGTTTTTCATTCTAATAAATTGGTTAAAGAGGGAATGTTTTGGGGAGTGTTTTTTCGAATAAAAATGTGTTTGTTGTCTATTTTTTTTTTATTACTGACTGGGTTGGTGATGTCGGGTATCTGATAGACGCCTGACCTCACCAACCCTAGGGCTTGATGCCAGGTGACATTACACATCTGGTATTAACCCCATATATTACCCCGTTTGCCACCGCACCAGGGCGCGGGATGAGCTGGGGCGAAGCACCAGGATTGGCGCATCTAATGGATGCGCCACTTCTGGGGCGGCTGCGGCCTGCTATTTTTAGGCTGGGGAGAGTCCAATAACCATGGACCTCCCTAGTCTGAGAATATCAGGCCCCAGCTGTCTGCTTTACCTTGGCTGGTGATCCAATTTTGGGGGACCCCTACATGTTTTTTTTTTTAATTATTTATTTAATTTAAAATAACAGCGTGGGGTGCCCTCAGTTTTGGATTACCAGCCAAGGTGAGGTTGCCAGCTGTGGTCTGCAGGCTGCAGCCATCTGCTTTACCCTAGCTGGCTACAAAACTAGGGGGAACCCTACGTCATTTTTTTTTTCATTTTTTTGGCTAAATACAAAGCTAAGAACCCCTTAGTGCCACATGAAAGGCACCAAAGGGTGCTCCACTTTTTCTCCATTTTTTCTCCACTTTTTCTCCACTTTTTCTCCACTTTTTCTCCACTTTTTCTCCATTTTTTCTCCATTTTTTTCTCCACTTTTTCTGAACTTTTTCTCCACTTTTTCTCCATTTTTTTCTCCAATTCTTCTCCACTTTTTCTCCACTTTTTATCCATTTTTTTCTCCACTTTTTCTCCATTCTTTCTCCACTTTTTCTACATTTTTTCTCCACTTTTTCTCCACTGTTTATCCATTTTTTTCTCCACTTTTTCTCCATTTTTTCTCCACTTTTTCTACATTTTTTTCTCCACTTTTTCTCCACTTTTTCTTCACTTTTTCTCCACTTTTTCTCCACTTTTTCTCCACTTTTTCTACATTTTTTTCTCCACTTTTTCTCCACTTTTTCTTCACTTTTTCTCCACTTTTTCTCCACTTTTTCTCCACTTTTTCTCCACTTTTTCTCCACTTTCTCTCCACTTTTTCTCCACTTTTTTCTCCATTTTTTATCCATTTTTTTCTCCACTTTTTATCCATTTTTTTCTCCACTTTTTCTCCATTTTTTCTCCACTTTTTCTCCACTTTTTCTCCACTTTTTCTCCACTTTTTATCCATTTTTTTCTCCACTTTTTCTCCACTTTTTCTCCACTTTTTCTCCACTTTTTTCTCCATTTTTATCCATTTTTTTCTCCACTTTTTCTCCACTTTTTCTCCACTTTTTCTCCACTTTTTCTCCACTTTTTTCTCCACTTTTTCTCCATTTTTTTCTCCACTTTTTCTCCACTTTTTCTCCACTTTTTCTCCACTTTTTTCTCCACTTTTTCTCCACTTTTTCTCCGTTCTTTTTCTCTGTTCTTTTTCTATGGTCGGTCTACCCATTAGCTCTGCCATGCATACTGTAGCTCTACACCTACTGCACATGTTACTTTATGATTGACATCTCTTTCGTACCAGAGCTGTCTAAGCCTACTCTGACCCCATATTTGTCATTACTATATTGTCCTTGTACTGTATTATGACATTTGTATCATGTGTTTCATTTCTTGCTGTGTTGCAATTTTTTTGCTGCATCCCAATTGTACCTCTACATTGTTCGAGTTTATGTTATTGTTCTCTCACTCTTATGTGATACTGATTATTGTCATTTTTCATGATTACATGCAGATAAGTCCAATCTGACGAAGGCTCAGGCCGAAACGTCATTTGTAACTTGTTTTGGACAAAAACATATATGCTTATGAAAACATTTTTTTTCTTAATACGGACCAATAAAGAGTGATTTTGCATTACTATCCGTTGTGACTTACTGACTTAGTCTGGGAGATTTAGAGTGCCGAGGTTACTCACTAATTTTATCTATTATTACCTCTGAGCACCTATATACCAGTGAGCAGAGCTTCCTCTACAGTAGTTCTCCTGATTAGGCATGCCCTTACCTCATGAGCAGGGCATTGCAGCTTTGGTAGCAACCATTACGACATGGACTCTGCTGCTGTGGACCCGGGGAGAGTGAGTGCAGATTCATTGCACCCACACTCCTCACATGAAGGGTCCGCACTCCTAGAAAATGGGGGATACGTTCCCTGAGTGTCTCCCCCCCATATTCTAGTCGTCGTGAGACCCCTTTATTTTTTTTCTTACAATAAATTGGTGAAAGAGGAAATGTTTTGGGGACTGTTTTTTCAAATAAATTTCTTTTGTCGATTTTTTTTTTTTTGTTAGTATTGACAGTTTATGATGTTGGGTATCTAATAGACGCCATGACATCACAAACTGCTGGGCTTGATCTCAGGTAACTTTACAGCTAGTATCAACCCGATTTATTACCCCGTTTGCCACTGCACCAGGGCACGGGATGAGCTGGGGTGAAGCGCCAGGATTGGTGCATCTAGTGGATGCGCCACGTCTGGGGTGCCTGCGGCCTGCTATTTTTAGGCTGTGAAGGCCCAATAACTATGGACCTTCCCACCCTGAGAATACCAGACCACAGCTGTCCGCTTTACCTTGGCTGGTGATCCAATTTGAGGGGGACCCTACTTTTATTGTGTAATTATTAATATTTATAAAATAATTATAAAAAAGAGCCTGAGGGGACCTCCACATTGGATCCCCAACCACGGTAAAGCTGCCAGCTGTGGTTTTCAGGCTACAGCCGTCTGCTTTACCCTAGCTGGCTATCAAAAATGGGGGGATCCAACGTCATTTTTTTTTTTAACTATTTTTTAAATAGAAAAAATTAATGGGCTTCCCTGTATTTTGATTGCCAACCAAGGTAACGGCAAGCAGATGGGGGTGGCAACCCATAGCTGTCTGCTTTATCTGCGCTGAGAATCAAAAATACCGCGGAGCGCTACGTAATTTTTTTAAAGATTTATTTTTACAGCACTGTGATGTCCAGCAATAAAAATACAGGGAAGCCCATTTTATTTTTAGTTATTTAAATAAATAATTAAAAAAAATATATATGGGCTCCCGCTGCATTTTTTGTATTGCTAGCTAAGGGTAATCCAAGCAGCTACTGGCTGCTAACCCCCACTGCTTGGTGTTACCTTCACTGGCAATGGAAAATCCAGGGAAGCATTTTTTATTTTTTTTGCCAAAAAAGTACAAAAAAAGGACGTGAGCTTCGCCATATTTTTGTATGCTAGCCAGGTATAGCAGGCAGGTGCTGGAAGAGTTGGATACAGCGCCAGAATATGGCGCTTCTATGAAAATGCCATTTTCTGAGGCGGCTGCAGACTGCAATTCGCAGCAGTGGGGCCCAGAAAGCTCAGGCCAACCTGTGCTGCGGATTCCAATCCCCAGCTGCCTAGTTGTACCTGGCTGGACACAAAAATGGGGCGAAGCCTACGTCATTTGTTTTCTAATTATTTCATGAAATTCATGAAATAATAAAAAAAGTCTTCCCTTTATTTTTGGTTCCCAGCCGGGTACAAATAGGCAACTGGGGGTTGGGGGCAGCCGTACCTGCCTGCTGTACCTGGCTAGCATACAAAAATATGGCGAAGCCCACATAATTTTTTCAGGGGGCAAAAAACTTCTGCATACAGTCCTGGATGGAGTATGCTGAGCCTTGTAGTTCTGCAGCTGCTGTCTATCTGTATGGAGAAGAGCAGACAGCAGCTGCAGAACTACAAGGCTCAGCATACTCCATCCAGGACTGTATGCAGAATTTGTTTGCCCACCAAAAAAATGACGTGGGCTTCGCCATATTTTTGTATGCTAGCCAGGTACAGCTGGCAGCCACGGGCTGCCTCCAACCCCCAGTTGCCTATTTGTACCCGGCTGGGAACCAAAAATATAGGGAATCCCGTTTTTTTTAATTATTTCACTTATTTCATGAAATAATTAAAAAACAAATGAAGTGGGCTTCGCCCCATTTTTGTGTCCAGCCGGGTACAACTAGGCAGCTGGGGATTGGAATCCGCAGCACAGTTTAGCCCGAGGTTTCTGGGCGCCTCTGCTGCGGATTTCAGTCCGCAGCCATCCCAGAAAATGGCGCTCTCATAGAAGCGCCATCATCTGGCGCTGTATCCAACTCTTCCAACAGCCCTGGAGCCGGGTGACTTGTTGGGTAATCATGAGTTAATACTGGCTTTGTTTTACTAGCCAGTATTAAGCCAGAGATTCTTAATGTCAGGCACGTTTGACCCGGCCATTAAGAATCTCCAATAAAGGGTTAAAAAAAAACACCACACAGAGAAAAAATACTTTAATAGAAATAAATACACAGACACATTAGAGACTCCATCTTTATTACCCCCTGTCAGCCCTCCACGATCCTGCTCTTCTGTCTTCT
Source organism: Anomaloglossus baeobatrachus (assembly GCF_048569485.1). Taxonomy (NCBI): domain Eukaryota; kingdom Metazoa; phylum Chordata; class Amphibia; order Anura; family Aromobatidae; genus Anomaloglossus; species Anomaloglossus baeobatrachus. Next base: position 413,617,941 of record NC_134355.1, on the reverse strand, counting down.
TTCTTTCTAGTGTAGTAGTAGTGACGATTGTAGTGAGAAAGGATGAGGTTCACCAGCTCATCACTTGGGGCTGGGGAACCTCATCCTCACTACAATCCTCACTACAATCGTGAAGCAGCGTGCAGCCTTCACTCTGTGAGTGATCAGTGCTGGCTGTCAGCGGTAACAGCGGTAACGCTGACAGACGCGTTACCATAGCAACGGTGCTCTCGGAGCCGCTGTTAGCGGTGACGTCACCGCTAACTGCGTTGCTATGGCAACGGTGATCTCCGTTAATGACCGACTGTGTCAGCCGGTCCCTAACGGAATGGGGAGTCGACCGTGTGCTAGAGCATGTCGCCGGTACACGGCGATACACATATGTGCACCGTGTCCCGGAGAGATGCACTCGCAGGTCCTACATGACGTGTCATAGTCATGTGACCAGTCTGTAGCCAATGAGATAATAGCCACGTGACTGGTCACATGGCTATTTTGACGTCACGATAGGTCCTGCATCTCTGCTGGCAGTGCAGGTCACCGAGAGGATTAAGCGATCATCGGATGGAATAGCGGCAGGAGACAGAGTGCAGAAGGGATCGCGGGGACCGGTAAGTGTTATGGCAATGTTTATTAACTGTTTGTGTACATTTATAATGCATTTTTATGTGTTTGTGATTGCCTCCCATTATAGCCTATACGTTCGAGTTCGGTTCGTCGAACGTTCGACGAACCAAACTCGAACGGGACCCCCGTTCGGCGAACAGGCCTCGAGCCGAACCGGGACCGGTTCGCTCATCTCTACTCTTCTCATGACTTGCTCCAATATATTGATGTCTTTCTTGAATAGGGGCACCCAGAACTGTACTCAGTATTCCAGGTGGGGTCTGACGAAGGGATAGTATAGGGGAATAATTACCTCTCTTGAGCTACATTCAAGGCTTATCTTGATACACACCAGAATTTAGTTGACCTTTTTAGCTGCAGCTCTGCGCTGTTGGCTCATGTTAAATCTGTGATCTACTATAATTCCCAAGTCCTTTTCCTCAGTGCTATCACCTAGTTATAGTCTTCCCATACTATATATGCTTTTTAAATTTCTTTTACCCAGATGTAGGACTTTAAATTTGTCCCTGTTAAACACCATTTTGTGTGTCTCGGGCCATTGTTCAAGTGTGTCAAATGATTGACCTCTAAGGCCCCTTTCACACTGCGTTTTTACTTACGTTAAATGGTTCCGTTGGGGCATCCATCTGAACTGCCCCTCCCCCAAAGTACAGACGGATGCTCCGACAGGACCACTGAACGTAACTAAAAACGCAGTGTGAAAGTAGGCTAAAAGATTAAATAAATCTTGAGGAATAATGCATTGTAAAAAATCTTAAAACATTTGCCTAACTACCTTCTTATACCACCTCTTTGTAACAGAATCTACAGACTATCAAATTATATTTATGTTCAAAAAACATATTAACAATTACTGATCTCTCATCTAAAAAGATAAGTCTGTTTATAGAACTCATACAATTGCCAAATTCCCCAAAACATATAGGGTAGTAAATCAGTGTCTAATGATGAAGTTCCTTCCTACTCCAAGGCATGGACTTGCATCATTTGATTCAATTTTAAAAAAAATAACTCATAGGACTACATTTAGAGAATTTATTTATTTATTTATTTTTTAAATGAATACCACAGATTTGTCATTTATTTGACATTTGATTTCTCATGTGTTTATAGTATTAAGCTTTGCTTGTTCCAGATTCAATGTTTAAGCAAAACTTAAGATTGTTTTCACATGAAAAGGTTCATCGGTATATTTGATCAGAAGGAAAAACTTTAATACTTCCTCAAATATAGACATATTTCAATAAAAATCTTAGTTGGCCTGTGACTTTGTCTAAGTTTTTAATTTTGACCCACTGACACTGAGTATTTGAATTTGACATCCCTGCTCCAAAGCAATGCTGTACTGTGAAATGTTGTATAGCCCATGGGGATGTTACGTTGGTCTGTATCACCTTCCTCAACATACTATAGTTGCAAATCAAGAACCCCTCCTTCATGGTACCAATACTTCCTAAAGGCAGTGGTATCTTAAGCAAGTTTGGGCAACCTGTTATACTGATGTGATGCTAGTTACTACACACAAGTTGTGAGACAGGAGGCAGGATAGTCAAACTTTTCGGGGCCAGGTATCAGGAGATCACTTCAAGATAAAAGGGATAAGCATCGACATAGTCAGATCATGGTGTAGAGTAAGAATACCTGAAGGGTAGCAGGTCAGAATAAAGGGACAAGGCAAATGGATGGCCAAACAAAGTCACAGGTCAGGCGGCAAAAGTTAAATACCAAGAGCACAAATACTAGAGGCCAACTAATACAACTGTGCAGGAGACTAAGACTGGCAGTGTTCTGGGAACAACTGCTCAGTTAAAAAGCTGGGCAATAAGACTGAACAGTGCACATCTGGAACGCCCAGAACCACCCTTGCTCAGAATGGATGTCTGAGCTGTCACTGAAACAGCAAAAGCTCTGCATGCCCTTACACAAGATTGGAAAACTGAGCTGTCAATCAGCAAACCAACTCAGAACACCTCGAATCCACAGTGCAGCAAAGGATCACTTATTGCATCTAGGAGGCACAGGAGTAATCGTGATAACTGCAAACATTGTTTAGATCAAGATTGAGGAATGTGAAAAATAGTACAAGTTGATGATCTGATCTCCAAATTACCAGTCTCAATTTGATCTAACATCTGAGGTTTTACAAATTCAGGGCACCTATAATCAGTTTGACTCCTTATGGCTACATAGTATTGCAAACATACAGCTATTAAAAACATTCTGCTTATAACTGCATCCAAATTGGAAACCATTTGTATGCATATGTCTGAATGATTTGGGCTGCACTGCTGCCCCAACATGTCAACAATACCTATAGCTGCCAATATCTTGATGCGAGACACCAAAGGACATTGTCACAGATATTGCAGGGTTCATGCATCTGAGTTAAAGCTGTTTGGGTAGAAATAGTGGGAACTACACAATATTAGGCAATTGGCTTTAATATTATAGTTGTTTGATTTATTTTCCAACTTTGAATTGTATACACATAATTTTCAAAGCCTATAAAACTTGTACATTTACTTCAGGTATATTTTGTATGTGTATTGACTCCTCCCATAGTGATAATGTACAGTATATTTTTTTTCAGAATCTCCAGAATATATTCAACTACTTTTGTGAATGCAAGAGAAAAAATATTCACTACCCCATAGAAGTCAATGTAATATAATGGTACATGGACCAAGGGCTGTAGGGGCACAAAAGGTTCACTCTGGCTCCCCACCTTGAGAAAGCTTGACCTCGCGAAACGCGCGTCGGATGGAGATCCTGGGCGCTTTTTAGTCACTTCACTGAGCTTCCTGGACAGCGTTTTGGCCTGCAGGATTTGGAGCACATTTTTAGGAATACTTTATTGCACTTGCACTTTAGGTAAGAAACTGTTTACAAAGTCCTTTTGTGCCCCTACAGCCCTTGGTCCATGTACCATTATATTACATTGACTTCTATACTTAGGTTCTGACCCCACTACATCTTCCTCCATACCACCCGGAGGGGGGTGTCGCGCTGCCACTTCCCTACTATATGATTTTGATACTACAGGCTACACTCCCACCATGACTTTCCCCTATATGTGGGGATCCCATGGTGGAATTTAATGCTGCAACCCTTCACGCTGTCCTTGCTCTATACTATTCCTATTTTTTGCCTCTATTCTGAGTCTATTTGGTGAACAGCCTTTATCTCTTACAACCATTGTTTTCATCATAGATACACTTTGATTGGCTGTTCCTATCTTACCATACTCATACTTTGGCATTTTTGTCCCTCCCTCATTTTATGGTAGTGTACCACCATATTTTAATTGTACTGTGTTGTGTATGTCCTAATAAAGTAATTGTAATTTTTGCACTTTACTCTTGTCCTCATGTTTATTATTGTTACTATGAGTAGTGCTGGCACTCGCTTCGCCCTAAATTGGCCGACCTGGTGCTTATAATAAGGGCTTCTACTATGAGAATTGTATTGTTAATACACGGCTAATGTATACCCCAAACAAAACCTAAAGCGGGCTTTACATGCTACGATCTGCTAGTGAGATTGCAAGCGATCGTACCCGTCCCCGTCGGTTGTGCGAAACGGGCAAATTGCTGCCCGTGCCACACAACCTCGCTTAACCCCGTCACACGGACTTACCTGCCCTGCGACGTCGCTCTGGCCGGTGAACCGCCTCCTTTCTAAGGGGGCGGTTCGTTCGGCGTCACAGCGACGTCACACGGCAGGCGTCCAATAGAAGCGGAGGGGCGGAGATGAGCGAGACATAACATACCACCCACCTCCTTCCTTCCGCATTGCCGGAGGAGGCAGGTAAGGAGTTGTTCGTCGCTCCTGCGGTGTCACACACAGCGATGTGTAGTGCCGCAGGAACGAGGAATAACATCGCTAATAAGCAGAAAACGATTTTTTGTTTCAGGACAACCTCTCCACGGCAAACGATTTTGACCGCTTTTGCGATCATTTAAGGTCGCTCATAAGTGTCACAAAGTGCTATATCGTTAATGACGCCGGATGTGCGTCAATAACACAGTGACCCCAAAGATAATTCATTAACGATATCGTAGCATGTAAAGCCCACTTTAGCTGGACAATTCTAACAATTTTTGGAACTTTAGGGATAAAAAAACTTTCATATTCATGTAACAAAATGTAGAACCCCCTTTTACAGCCAGCCTTTTATTTTATACATATGGGGAATATTCCATAAATCACACACATTCCACTACCAATTTTAGTGCTTCCGCCTTCATGTCAGAGGATTAATGATGAATGTACTTTGGCTGATGTTGGGTAATATTCACTGAATATAATACTCTCTGAAATTCCATATCTATTTAGTAAAAGCTGAGTAAAGTAGAGTCATAAACTCATATTCTGGTATTATTTTTTATATAAAATGTTTTTCGATACCGGAACAGACATCAACAATACAGACAATACAAAATTCCAGAGATTCAAAGTAAGAATAGAACTTTTCATTTCATTTTTCATGTGTAAATGTTGTTTTATGATCTTATCCAAAGCTGTCAATTTTCCTATCAAATTATAAGTACACAGCGTGCAAGAAACTTAGAAAAGAAAATAACATAACACTCATTATTTTTTCATAACTAGAAACTGCTGAAGATGACTGTTTTGTTCTAACGCACTGGAACTACAATTTTATCTTACTGAAAAACCCATTACTATTTCAATCTGAAGCTTTATACCATGCTGAAGTATCATTTGGCACCTAGCTCAAAATCTTGTCCACTAGAAAATCCATGGACAAGGCACACATTGAAAGGAGAATGTTAGAATGTGCTGAGAGAATGAACTATTAATGCACATTTTTACTATCCCTAAGAATAGAAACCTATACGTCTTTTTATATACTTTTTGCTGATAATTATATTCTTTTCTGTTTAAAGAAAGACTTTTCATCACTTTCAACTTCACTTTTTTAGTAAATAATAGTTTTTCTCTGAATATAACAATTTGACCACATCTTTTATGCCACTTAGAAATCTATGAAATTGACAACTAGGTGTATCATTTGGAGGGGGTGCTTCTACAAAATTTTATATAATCCAATCAGTACTGACAATGTCTGACATTCCCTTAAAGGGGAATCTGCCACCAAGTTTTTGCTACACCACCTTAGAACAGCATTATGTAGATGCAGAAACCATGGTTCCAAGGATTCATCACTTACTGAGCTGCTTGCTGCAGTTTTGATAAAATCACTTTTATCGGCTGCAAACAGGGCAGTTCTCAAAATGCTGAGTTCCGTATAACTCCGCCCAAAACATTGACTGCTTTTTGTGTACACTGTGTATAGGCAGCAAGTTGCCAATCAGTGGTGGGGCAGTGTTTATACACAGCTCTTGAATATGGAGGACTACATGGAAGCAGTTTACTAGTCCTCTAGTGATAATCTCCTGATGATAAAACAGTAAATATATCAATAAACAGCCCAGTCCATATCGCTAAAATAATAGTCTTTGCTCCTACATTATGCATATATTTATGACCATACGTACCTGTCCACAAATTATGCTAAGAACCATTGTTTCTCAAAATACAAATTCAATACATTTAACAAATTAGCACAGGGTAGCAAAACCGACAGCAAGCAGGAATTCACATTGCTAACACGCGTGTGTGTGTATATATATATATATATATATATATATATGTATATATACAGTTAGGTCCAGAAATATTTGGACAGTGACACAATTTTCGCGAGTTGGGCTCTGCATGCCACCACATTGGATTTGAAATGAAACCTCTACAACAGAATTCAAGTGCAGATTGTAACGTTTAATTTGAAGGTTTGAACAAAAATATCTGATAGAAATTGTAGGAATTGTACACATTTCTTTACAAACACTCCACATTTTAGGAGGTCAAAAGTAATTGGACAAATAAACCAAACCCAAAAAAAAAAATTTTATTTTCAATATTTTGTTGCGAATCCTTTGGAGGCAATCACTGCCTTAAGTCTGGAACCCATGGACATCACCAAACGCTGGGTTTCCTCCTTCTTAATGCTTTGCCAGGCCTTTACAGCCGCAGCCTTCAGGTCTTGCTTGTTTGTGGGTCTTTCCGTCTTAAGTCTGGATTTGAGCAAGTGAAATGCATGCTCAATTGGGTTAAGATCTGGTGATTGACTTGGCCATTGCAGAATGTTCCACTTTTTTGCACTCATGAACTCCTGGGTAGCTTTGACTGTATGCTTGGGGTCATTGTCCATCTGTACTATGAAGCGCCGTCCGATCAACTTTGCAGCATTTGGCGGAATCTGGGCTGAAAGTATATCCCGGTACACTTCAGAATTCATCCGGCTACTCTTGTCTGCTGTTATGTCATCAATAAACACAAGTGACCCAGTGCCATTGAAAGCCATGCATGCCCATGCCATCACGTTGCCTCCACCATGTTTTACAGAGGATGTGGTGTGCCTTGGATCATGTGCCGTTCCCTTTCTTCTCCAAACTTTTTTCTTCCCATCATTCTGGTACAGGTTGATCTTTGTCTCATCTGTCCATAGAATACTTTTCCAGAACTGAGCTGGCTTCATGAGGTGTTTTTCAGCAAATTTAACTCTGGCCTGTCTATTTTTTGGAATTGATGAATGGTTTGCATCTAGATGTGAACCCTTTGTATTTACTTTCATGGAGTCTTCTCTTTACTGTTGACTTAGAGACAGATACACCTACTTCACTGAGAGTGTTCTGGACTTCAGTTGATGTTGTGAACGGGTTCTTCTTCACCAAAGAAAGTATGCGGCGATCATCCACCACTGTTGTCATCCGTGGACGCCCAGGCCTTTTTGAGTTCCCAAGCTCACCAGTCAATTCCTTTTTTCTCAGAATGTACCCGACTGTTGATTTTGCTACTCCAAGCATGTCTGCTATCTCTCTGATGGATTTTTTCTTTTTTTTCAGCCTCAGGATGTTCTGCTTCACCTCAATTGAGAGTTCCTTAGACCGCATGTTGTCTGGTCACAGCAACAGCTTCGAAATGCAAAACCACACACCTGTAATCAACCCCAGACCTTTTAACTACTTCATTGATTACAGGTTAACGAGGGAGACACCTTCAGAGTTAATTGCAGCCCTTAGAGTCCCTTGTCCAATTACTTTTGGTCCCTTGAAAAAGAGGAGGCTATGCATTACAGAGCTATGATTCCTAAACCCTTTCTCCGATTTGGATGTGAAAACTCTCATATTGCAGCTGGGAGTGTGCTATGAGTATACCATAGTATAACATAAACATCTCTTGACAGAATGCCCAAAATCAGGAGGGTTTTTTTTAAATGGGTTGTCCACTACTTTTACATTGATGGCCTATCCTGAGGATAGGTCATCAAGCTCTGATTACCTGGGGTCCGACAGCCGGCACCCCCACCAATAAGCTGTTCTCTGTGTCGGTTATTGCAGCAGGTGGCTCGAAATGCTCAGTTCCAGACCTGCTCCATCTTCTGCTAGTGGCCACGGCCGGGTACTGCACATCTGCCTCCCATTGATCTGAATAGGAGGCAGATGTGCAGTACCCAGCCGCCGCAACTCTCGGAAGACAGAGCAGATCCGGAACTGAGCATTTCTGGCTACGACCGCCAGAACCTAGAACAGCTTATTGGCCGAGGTTTCGGCTGTCGGACCCTGGCCAATCAGACATTGATGATCTATGCTAAGGATAGGCCATCAGTGTAAAAGTAGTGGACAACCTCTTTAAAAAAAAAAACCTGATTTTGGGCATTGGGCATTTGGGCATGACCTATTCTAGCCATCAATGTAAAAGTAGTGGACAACCCCTTTAATCTGGTTATAACAAACCACTCATTTATTGATATTGCAAACTAAAATTAAAGATAAATAAGGATATTTCTGTACTGCACTGTGTAGATAGTCAACAATAGATAAAAGCACAACCTTACATAAATAAATGCATATTTTGCCACAGTTTTGGTGCAGTTATCACTTTGACCTCTTCATTTAATGCATCTATTAAATACAGGTAGCTTCACTGATTTAAGCCTGAAAATTTGAATTTGCACTTAGAACAGTTCTCCAGTAATAGGAACAAAATAACTAAAGTAAATGTCATTACAAATAATTTCTTAAATACATTTAAATAGCAAATTGCAATCGTTTTACTAATTAAATGTACTTAGGAATTTATTTATAATGACATTTCCTTTAGTTATTTATTTATTTTCTATTCTCAAAGAATCCCTTTAAGAGCTACAATGTGTTTATTTCATTATTAAATATTTAAGAAACTTTGTTAGTATTTGTTAGTGTATTCTACAAGGTTTTATCCATTCTGAGCACTGATGCAAAACCAAATAAATGTGTTATACAGTATGAAGTTTGTCTATGTCTACCGTTTTTGAAGAAACATCTTCACTCTTGTGATACAGGAATCCTAAAGAGATGGATATACTTACATATAGAATTTTCTATTTCATACTACTAAGGCTGCTTTCACACTACGTTTATTTAACATGCGTCCTGAACGTTTTTTTGCTGCAAAAGCGGATCCTGCTTTTACAGCAAAAAACGCATGTAAACGCATGTCTTACTTTGCAGGATCCTGTCACTGGATGTTTAGGGGCGGGCATTGGAGTCATGTGATCGGGAGTGAGGGGAACTAAACGTGCTAGACTGGGAGCCGGCTTCTGACAGCTGCAGACGCTCATAACCAAGGTAAACATCGGGCTTGGATACCCGATATTTATCTTGGTTACGAGTGTCTGCAGCTGCTAGGAGCCGGGCTCCCTGCACACGTAACCAACGTAAACATCGGGTAACTAAGAGAAGTGGTTACCCGATATTTACCTTGGTTACGAGTGTCCGCAGCTCTCAGGTGGGAGAGAGAAGGAGGAGAGGAAGGGGGAAAGACAGAGATAGAGAGGGTGAGGGAGGGAGGAGGAGAGAGAGACAGATCACGCGAGACTGGTTCTGGGCATGCTCAGTACTTTCTGGGCATGCTCAGTGCAAAAGCAGGATCCTGTTACAACGCAACTCAACGCATTCTGCTAGGCAGGATCCAGTGCTCATTGAAATGCATTGCAGCTCGCGGCGCAATGTGAAGGATCCTGTGAGATGCGTTATTTTGACAAAGGTAAAAAACGCTACAAGTAGCGTTTTTGAAACATGTTAAAATAACGCAAAAGTACGGATCCTGTGTCTAACGCACGCAAACGCATGCGAACGCAGGTGGACGCGAGTCCATTGCAAATGCATTGAAGTGAAAACGCATTTGCACTGGATCCGTTTTTCCGCAAAAAAAACGTTATGGACGGATGTTAAATAAACGTAGTGTGAAACCAGCCTAAGGAGGAGATATTCTAGAAAGCTGTGATGATCGAAAGCGTTCTTTCCAAAATGCATAAGGAATTTTTTTTCATCTCTTTTGTCCTCTGTAGTTTTGTAGTGGCATCTGAAGCAGCACAAACATTTGTTTTTGAGAGATGCCACCTGCCAGATCATATCTTGGTGTTTGACCACATGTCCAACCTGTACCACCTTCGGATTCTTTCTCCATGACTTGTAGACCTATCTTCCTTTCATTTACACTATGTGCGCAGGTATACAGGTCAATTTAGCAGTTTATCCCAAAGCACTAATTACTTGTACCCCTATATAAATATACTTAGGATATCATTGGATCAGTGATATAGATGGGAGGATTATCTGAACACATTATGTAGATGTCATGCGCCATCCATATCCGCGAATGCGGATTACTTCTACTGCGTCAGACTCTGTTCACATTGCAGAGTCCGACAGACAACCTGGTGTCTCTTAGGTGTTTAGCTCGGCTGGGCGTCGGCTCAGTTGTGTCACTGCTCCCAGTCATTCAGGAGTTAATCCTTGTGAAGCAGCATACTGAGAGCCAGGTTGCTATTATTCTTTCAAAGTTGGTTACCTTCAATTTAAGGCTGAGGTCTGTAGTGGGAGACCGCAAAAGATAGTCTCTGCTTGCAGTGGTGAAATCCCGGCATCCGTGGCATACCTCTATTTGGTGACCAGCTAATCATCTGCTCAGTTTGAGAGTTCCCTGGTGTGAATTACTTCTACCCCTTTTGAATTATTCCATCTGGTGTCGTTTTGTCTCTCATCTGTGGTCATTTACAGTGTGAATGTGTTTCAGTTTTACCCCCTTGTCTGTGCCTTTGGGAGGTTATTACCTAGGGTAATGCCCATCCCGGGGTTGGTGTCATAAGGACAGGACTAGACAGGAGACAGGGCTTAGGGTGGTGACCTTGACCTCCCTACCATCAAGGGTACCTCCAGGGTCAGAGTGAGTGCAGGGCCCACAGTCGCAGGTCCAGCGTAGCACCCCTTGACAGTACAGCACGGAGCCCAACATGAGTTAGTGTAAACTTTTATACTATTGATAAAATAAACTTTCTTCTCATCTCATACATAACCTTTCAAATGACACAGAATAGAAAAGCATTCTTCTAGGACACAGCCATGAGGTATCTCGAATGCAGCATTAATAATTAAAACTACTAAATAGTACCCAGACAAATGTGTTTTCTCTTCCAACAAATATTGCTGTTCTAACAGTACATAAAAGTTTATTATGTGGCACTGCATCATTCTGCAACATTTTATATGGACAATGAATTGTCTATTAAATCTAGCAAGTGTATAGACTTTACGTTGCATTATATAAAATCATTTTTCTCTTCCTCTAACAGGATTATAGATCTATAGATTGCTCTACTTTTTTGTTAAAATCTAAGGACACTGAACTAAGGCAAATAAAAAGCTTGGTCTTTATTAGATTAGTCTATGCTAAAAATACTTGTACCTTCTGAGGCTTGCTACAGAACAGTTAATCTCATAATTAAATGATTTCGGATTCAAAATTTCATTTTGCAGTTGATTACAATTTAATATTTTCTGACTCCTCCAGGGATGGCAACATAAAGAGGAAGAAGCATCTTGGTAATTTCCTCTATATCCAGAGAGTCTCTTTGGGGATATTGTACCCTGAAGCGCTCATCACAAGTAATTACTCTGGAGAGTGAATATGGCCTGGGAAAACTTAGAACATTGCCATTATTACTTTTTTGAATTAAGTGATAAATATTTTAAAAAGTGAAGTTAGGCAACATGAAGTAAAGAATGTATTTCTGAATACCTGCTAACAACCACACAAGAATATAAGAGGCCATTTCCATAGATAATGACATTAAGGTAAAACATGTTTTCTAATTAATAGTTTATAAAAATGGAGAAATAATATTGAGTTGTTAAAATCATAACTTTTGCTATTTTAGTATATATTTCATTAGTATATGATTTGCGAAAAGTTGTGTTAAATTGATGGAGTTTGTACTGACAAGATAAACACTATTATTTCATCAATTTGTTTATTAAGTTAACAATTGTAATGTCATTAAAGTATTATATGGAAGAAAAAGCACTTTAGATTCTACAGAGATATAATGTTAAAGAATTAGATTTAAGGGTAAAGCCTTACTAAACTGACAACCGAAAAAGGTAAGTATGTGTAATGCAAGCCACTACTTACAGGTACGTAGTACAGACGGAAGAGTAGTCAGGAAAGCAGGGGTCTGGTAACAAAAGGACACGTATGGACACAGGGAGAATTCAGGCTTAGTCAGGTCACGATCCGGGGTCAGTATTCCAGGAAGACACATAATAACTTCAGGGAGAAAACTGAGACGTAGTCAGATAACGGTCCTGGGTCAAAAGCCAAGAAGGCAAAGATAAGTCAAACAACAGTCCGGGGTCAAAAAACAGAGATCAGAACAAAGCAAAAGACACAGGTTAACAACACAATTGCCAAACCAGAATGTACAACTGGCAGGGTTCTGGGGGAGCATGCTCAGCAAAGAAAAAGGGCAATTACCAGAAAGATGAAACACCTAAGCACACATATCCCAGAACCAGAATGGAATCCTGCACAGTCAATCAACCTGCCAGCTCAGTAGTCCAGAAAACATAGCAGAGCATCTCCAGTGCAAGATGCTCTGCAGAGAAGAAGTGTGACAGTATGATTAGAGTTCAAGGAGTTGTCCACTACTAGGATAACTTCTGATTCTATGTTTCCCATCAGGTAAAATAATAAGGACTATACTTATCTGCCATGCCGGCACTATTCCAGCGGTATCACGGATTGCAGTGCTAGGGCTCACGTGGGGTTGTGACATGTCACAAGCTCCGTGTCCAATTAACACCAGCTTCCTTCTCTCTGCCTTGAGACCAAACAAGTTAATTAACAGGATCAACCTCGCTCATGGGCCCCAGTGCAAAAGTTTAATTTTCCATCATCCTTCGCACCATGACAAAAACAACATCTCTTCTGATTTAAAGCTATGCATACAACCCACAAGTACGCATCCAAATGGGTATATTAGGCAAAATAATACAGAAATATACTAAACATAACAAAAGATGACAAACAAACAATCCCACTATATATTTTAGAAATAACTCACCATTTAAACTAATCTAAGTATCAAAGATCTAAAGATATCTAAAAGAAATTAGAATCTTAAGTAATCCAACCTTTATAGCACAAACAAAATAGTAAAACATACCCTCTCAAAGGGATCTAACAAAAGATTTTTGCTATCTCATCTGAGACCAATAGGATGCAGAGGCAGAGACTCTGAATCCAATGATGTATTACTTACTGGGCTGCAGCCTGCTGTTGTGATAAAATCATAGTTTTATTAATGCTGAGATCTGTATAACCCTGAGCACACCACTGATTTACAGCTTTTTGTGTTAACTCTGCATAGGCAGAAATATGCTAATGAGGGATGTGGTGGGGTAATGTAGAGCTTATGAATATGAAGGACTAAATGTCAGTAGAGTTACTTGTCCTCTAGTGATAATCACTAGAGATGAGCGAACCGGTCCCGGTTCGGCTCGAGGTCGGCTCGCCGAACGGGGGTCCCGTTCGAGTTCGGTTCGTCGAACGTTCGACGAACCGAACTCGAACGTATAGGCTATAATGGGAGGCAATCACAAACACATAAAAATGCATTATAAATGTACACAAATAGTTAATAAACATTGCCATAACACTTACCGGTCCTCGCGATCCCTTCTGCACTCTGTCTCCTGCCGCTATTCCATCCGATGATCGCTGAATCCTCCCGGTGACCTGCACTGCCAGCAGAGATGCAGGACCTATCGTGACGTCAAAATAGCCATATGACCAGTCACGTGGCTATTATCTCATTGGCTACAGACTGGTCACATGACTATGACACGTCATGTAGGACCTGCGAGTGCATCTCTCCGGTACACGGTGCACATATGTGTATCGCCGTGTACCGGCAACATGCTCTAGCACACGGTCGACTCCCCGTTCCGATAGGGACTGGCTGACACAGCCGGTCATTAACGGAGATCACCGTTGCCATAGCAACGCAGTTAGCGGTGACGTCACCGCTAACCGCGGCTCCGAGAGCACCGTTGCTATGGTAACGCGTCTGTCAGCGTTACCGCTGTTACCGCTGACAGCCAGCACTGATCACTCACGGAGTGAAGGCTGCACGCTGCTTCACGATTGTAGTGAGGATTGTACTGAGGATGAGGTTCCCCAGCCCATGATGGGCTGGTGCACCTCATCCTCACTACAATCGTCACTACTACTACACTAGAAAGAAAGAAGACAGAAGAGCAGGATCGTGGAGGGCTGACAGGGGGTAATAAAGATGGAGTCTCTAATGTGTCTGTGTATTTATTTCTATTAAAGTATTTTTTCTCTGTGTGGTGTTTTTTTTAACCCCTTATTGGAGATTCTTAATGGCCGGGTCAAACGTGCCTGACATTAAGAATCTCTGGCTTAATACTGGCTAGTAAAACAAAGCCAGTATTAACTCATGATTACCCAACAAGCCACCCGGCTCCAGGGCTGTTGGAAGAGTTGGATACAGCGCCAGATGATGGCGCTTCTATGAAAGCACCATTTTCTGGGACGGCTGCGGACTGAAATCCGCAGCAGAGGCGCCCAGAAACCTCGGGCTAACCTGTGCTGCGGATTCCAATCCCCAGCTGCCTAGTTGTACCCGGCTGGACACAAAAATGGGGCGAAGCCCACGTCATTTGTTTTTTAATTATTTCATGAAATAAGTGAAATAATTAAAAAAAACGGGCTTCCCTATATTTTTGGTTCCCAGCCGGGTACAAATAGGCAACTGGGGGTTGGAGGCAGCCCGTGGCTGCCTGCTGTACCTGGCTAGCATACAAAAATATGGCGAAGCCCACGTCATTTTTTTGGTGGGCAAAAAAATTCTGCATACAGTCCTGGATGGAGTATGCTGAGCCTTGTAGTTCTGCAGCTGCTGTCTGCTCTTCTCCATACAGACAGACAGCAGCTGCAGAACTACAAGGCTCAGCATACTCCATCCAGGACTGTATGCAGAAGTTTTTTGCCCCCTGAAAAAATTATGTGGGCTTCGCCATATTTTTGTATGCTAGCCAGGTACAGCAGGCAGGTACGGCTGCCCCCAACCCCCAGTTGCCTATTTGTACCCGGCTGGGAACCAAAAAGAAAGGGAAGCCCTTTTTTTATTATTTCATGAATTTCATGAAATAATTAGAAAACAAATGACGTAGGCTTCGCCCCATTTTTGTGTCCAGCCAGGTACAACTAGGCAGCTGGGGATTGGAATCCGCAGCACAGGTTGGCCTGAGCTTTCTGGGCCCCACTGCTGCGAATTGCAGTCTGCAGCCGCCTCAGAAAATGGCATTTTCATAGAAGCGCCATATTCTGGCGCTGTATCCAACTCTTCCAGCACCTGCCTGCTATACCTGGCTAGCATACAAAAATATGGCGAAGCTCACGTCCTTTTTTTGTAGTTTTTTGGCAAAAAAAATAAAAAATGCTTCCCTGGATTTTCCATTGCCAGTGAAGGTAACACCAAGCAGTGGGGGTTAGCAGCCAGTAGCTGCTTGGATTACCCTTAGCTAGCAATACAAAAAATGCAGCGGGAGCCCATATATATTTTGTTTTATTATTTATTTAAATAACTAAAAATAAAATGGGCTTCCCTGTATTTTGATTGCTGGACATCACAGTGCTGTAAAAATAAATCTTTAAAAAAATGACGTAGCGCTCCGCGGTATTTTTGATTCTCAGCGCAGATAAAGCAGACAGCTATGGGTTGCCACCCCCATCTGCCTGCCGTTACCTTGGTTGGCAATCAAAATACAGGGAAGCCCATTAATTTTTTCTATTTAAAAAATAAATAAAAAAAAAATGACGTTGGGTCCCCCCATTTTTGATAGCCAGCTAGGGTAAAGCAGACGGCTGTAGCCTGAAAACCACAGCTGACAGCTTTACCGTGGTTGGGGATCCAATGTGGAGGTCCCCTCAGACTCTTTTTTATAATTATTGTATAAATATTAATAATTACACAATAAAAGTAGGGTCCCCCCCAAATTGGATCACCAGCCAAGGTAAAGCGGACAGCTGTGGTCTGGTATTCTCAGGGTGGGAAGGTCCATAGTTATTGGGCCTTCACAGCCTAAAAATAGCAGGCTGCAGGCACCCCAGACGTGGCGCATCCACTAGATGCGCCAATCCTGGCGCTTCACCCCAGCTCATCCCGTGCCCTGGTGCAGTGGCAAACGGGGTAATAAATCGGGTTGATACTAGCTGTAAAGTAACCTGAGATCAAGCCCAGCAGTTTGTGATGTCATGGCGTCTATTAGATACTCAACATCATAAACTGTCAGTACTAACAAAAAAAAGAAAATCGACAAAAGAAATTTATTTGAAAAAACAGTCCCCAAAACATTTCCTCTTTCACCAATTTATTGTAAGAAAAAAAATAAAGGGGTCCCACGACGACTCTGAACCGTCTAGAATATGGGGGGGAGACACTCAGGGAACGTATCCCCCATTTTCTAGGAGTGCGGACCCTTCATGTGAGGAGTGTGGGTGCAATGAATCTCCATAAGTGGAGAAAAAGTGGAGAAAAAAAATGGAGAAAAAGTGGAGAAAAAAGTGGAGAAAAAGTGGAGAAAAAGTGGAGAAAAAGTGGAGAAAAAGTGGAGAAAAAAAATGGAGAAAAAGTGGAGAAAAAAAATGGAGAAAAAGTGGAGAAAAAAATGGAGAAAAAGTGGAGAAAAAGTGGAGAAAAAGTGGAGAAAAAAAATGGAGAAAAAGTGGAGAAAAAGTGGAGAAAAAAAATGGAGAAAAAGTGGAGAAAAAAAATGGAGAAAAAGTGGAGAAAAAGTGGAGAAAAAGTGGAGAAAAAGTGGAGAAAAAAATGGAAAAAAAAGGAGAAAAAGTTGAGAAAAAGTTGAGAAAAAGTGGAGAAAAAAATGGAGAAAAAGTGGAGAAAAAGTGGAGAAAAAAATGGAGAAAAAGTGGAGAAAAAGTGGAGAAAAAGTGGAGAAAAAGTGGAGAAAAAAATGTAGAAAAAGTGGAGAAAAAATGGAGAAAAAGTGGAGCACCCTTTGGTGCCTTTCATGTGGCACTAAGGGGTGCTTAGCTTTGTATTTAGCCAAAAAAATGAAAAAAAAAAAATGACGTAGGGTTCCCCCTAGTTTTGTAGCCAGCTAGGGTAAAGCAGACGGCTGCAGCCTGCAGACCACAGCTGGCAACCTCACCTTGGCTGGTAATCCAAAACTGAGGGCACCCCACGCTGTTATTTTAAATTAAATAAATAATTTAAAAAAAAAAACACGTAGGGGTCCCCCAAAATTGGATCACCAGCCAAGGTAAAGCAGACAGCTGGGGCCTGATATTCTCAGACTAGGGAGGTCCATGGTTATTGGACTCTCCCCAGCCTAAAAATAGCAGGCCGCAGCCGCCCCAGAAGTGGCGCATCCATTAGATGCGCCAATCCTGGTGCTTCGCCCCAGCTCATCCCGCGCCCTTGTGCGGTGGCAAACGGGGTAATATATGGGGTTAATACCAGATGTGTAATGTCACCTGGCAGCAAGCCTTAGGGTTGGTGAGGTCAGGCGTCTATCAGATACCCGACATCACCAACCCAGTCAGTAATAAAAAAAATAGACGACAAACACATTTTTATTTGAAAAAACACTCCCCAAAACATTCCCTCTTTAACCAATTTATTAGAATGAAAAACAAATCCAGGTCTGGTGTAATCCAAGGGGTTGCCATGACGATCCACACTGTCCCAGTCAATGAAGAGCAGGATGTTCCCCATTGGCTGGGAGAGCAGTGCAGTGACCTGAGCTAACATCAATGGGTCAGCCCAGGTCACTGCAGGGGATGACAAGTGCTGCTGTCAGCGAGGTACATTACCTGCGCTGATCTCCAGCACACTGACAGCCCTTGTCACTGAGTTCAGTGACCGGCGCCTTCACAGCCAAATATCGCGAGAGGCCCGTGACGTCACCGCTAGTCAGTCTCGGGTCGGAAGCGAGAGGTGATGTGACAAGCGGCGGCCATGGAGGACAGTGACAGCGCTGAGGTCGGGATGGCGGGACTTCATCACCGCAGGTAAGCCGAGCGGGGGGGGGGGGTGTGTGTGTGAGAGTGTGTGTGTGTGTGTGTATGTATGTGTACATGCCGCAGGCAGGAGGGGGCGGAGCAAGCTGAGCGGGGAAGTGTGGGCTTCTTGCACGTAACTAAGATAAACATCGGGTTACTAACCAAAGCGCTTTGCTTGGATACCCGATGTTTATCTTGGTTACCAACTTGTGGCAGGCTGCCAGCGATGGCTCCTGCACACTGTAGCTGTAAAAAGCCCTGCTTTTTGCTGCTAGAACCGTTCTCGAACGTATCTAGAACTATCGAGCTTTTGCAAAAAGCTCGAGTTCTAGTTCGATCTCGAACAGCCCCCAAAATCACTCGAGCTTAGAACTGGAGAACCTCGAACCGCGAACCGCGCTCAACTCTAATAATCACCTTATGATAAAACAACAATTTTATCAAAACAATAGCATTCACGTTCATGAAAGTGCATATAGATTTAAGCCAGCATTAGTCATGCATTCTGACATGCATACACTCCAGCACTCTTATAAGGAGTAATAGCAATATTTAGGAATAAATAACTAAACTGTAGAATCCTACAACAAGAAGTATAGGTGCAATCTGTTCAGAGAGCAGCTTCTATTTAGGCAGGCTGCAAAAGAAGCATTAATGGGACTGGAAACAGACTTATCCCTCAAGCTGCATGTGAACAGCAGAGAAAACAGAGTGTGCAGAAGTGAGTGCTGCAATTCATTTACCAATGTGCCAAGAAAACAAAATGTTTTGTTTATTATCAGGCACGAGAAATTCTTCTATAAATACCTTAAAGAGTAACTAAGCTTTAAATATAAATATATATATATGGGGGGTGATCCAAAAGTAATGATCGTTATTTCTATTGCACACAGAAATTAAAATAAAAAGTTTTCTTCTCTCTTAGGTACCGACTAGTCCAGGAAAAAAAAAATCACTTAAATAGGCCACGATTCCCGGGAGCTACATTCATTTGAATATGAACTGCCGAGGAGTGAACATCAAAATGGGAAAAAACGAGCTCAGAGCTGTCATCAAATACCTCTGCTTGAAAAAAATGACTACCAAAGACATACACAGCGACTTGGTGGAAACATTGGGGGACTCTTCTCCATATTCCACAGTTGCACGCTGGGCCAAGGAATTTAAGCTGGGAAGATCATCGACGGAAGATGAACATCGTGAAGGACGCCCATCCACGTCCCTCAATGAAGAAAACGTGAAAAAAGTTGAAGTTGTATTGGCAGATCGAAGAGTGACTATCAGGCATGTAGCTGAGGTCACAGGGATCTCATATGGCAGTATTCAAAGAATACTTGCAAAAAAATTGCATATAAGAAAGATCTCCGCGCGTTGGGTGCCAAAAATGTTAACCGACGAGCAAAAGAAGAAACGAGTTGACATTTCAATAGCAAATCTCGAAAAGTTCCAAGCAGACAAGGAGAATTTTTTTGTCACGTTTTTTGACCATGGACGAGACCTGGATCCACCACTTTGATCCCGAAACTAAACAACAATCGATGACATGGAAACGAGCCGACGCCGAAGAAATTCAAAGTGTCAAGCTCAGCAGGGAAGGTTATGGTGTCCGTTTTTTGGGACGCTGAAGGAATTATTATGGTGAACTATTTGGGGAAGGGAGCCACTATCACGGGCTCCTACTAACTAGAGTTGAGCGCGGTTCGTGGTTCGTGGTTCTCCAGTTCTAGGCTCGAGTGATTTTGGGGCCTGTTCTAGATCGAACTAGAACTCGAGCTTTTTGCAAAAGCTCGATAGTTCTAGAAACGTTCGAGAACGGTTCTAGCAGCAAAAAACCAGCTAAATCATAGCTTGGTTTCTGCTGTAATAGTGTAAGTCACTCTGTGAATCACACTATTATCACATTTCAGTGTATAGTGTGCGTGAACAGCGCCTTCAGATCACTGCTGTTTCTATAATGGCGATCGCCATTTTTTTTTTTTTTGTCTTCCTTCCCTAAGCGCACGCGTCTTGTGGGGCGGGCCAGCATGTCAGCCAATCCCAGACACACACACAGCTAAGTGGACTTTGAGCCAGAGAAGCAACGGCATGTGTGATAGGATGTCCATGTCACATGTCCCTGCATTATAAAACCGGACATTTTCTTCCAGGACGCCATTATCTACCTTCTGCGTCTTTGGTGTCAGACATCACTGTCGCAGCTCCGTCCTCATGAGTCCTATCGCCGATACAGCTGTATGCGCTGCATACACAGCGTTAGACAGCTTAGGGAGAGCACTTTATAGCAGTCCTTTTAAGGGCTCAAACCGGCAGGGTCAGAGTTAAGGTGACAGGTCCTGAAAACAGCGCCAGCGTCTGTGTAGCCAAGGTCAGGGATTTCCTCCCTGCATTTCCCTATTAGGAGGGATAGAAAGGCAGGCTTCCATTCCTCTACCCATACCCACAATCCTGCCACTGTACCCTCCTGTCCTCTGCACACTCCAACTCATAATAACTAAGCCATTATACTAGCAAACACTCAGTGTACCTAGTGGCATCCTATACGTGGCTATTGGACTTTGCTATAGTCCCACTAGTGCAAAGACATTTGCAGAGCACGTCTGCCTGCATTGCACACTCCAACTTTTTTAAACTAAGCCATTATATTAGCAAACACTCAGTGTACCTAGTGGCATCCTATACGTGGCTATTGGACTTTGCTATAGTCCCACTAGTGCAAAGACATTTGCAGAGCGCATCTGCCTGCGTTGCACACTCCAACTCATTATAACTAAGCCATTATACTAGCAAACACTCAGTGTACCTAGTGGCATCCTATACGTGGCTATTGGACTTAGCTATAGTCCCACTAGTGCAAAGACATTTGCAGAGCGCGTCTGCCTGCGTTGCACACTCCAACTCATTATAACTAAGCCATTATACTAGCAAACACTCAGTGTACCTAGTGGCATCCTATACGTGGCTATTGGACTTAGCTATAGTCCCACTAGTGCAAAGATATTTGCAGAGCGCGTCTGCCTGCGTTGCACACTCCAACTCATTATAACTAAGCCATTATACTAGCAAACACTCAGTGTACCTAGTGGCATCCTATACGTGGCTATTGGACTTAGCTATAGTCCCACTAGTGCAAAGACATTTGCAGAGCGCATCTGCCTGCGTTGCACACTCCAACTCATTATAACTAAGCCATTAGACTAGCAAACACTCAGTGTACCTAGTGGCATCCTATACGTGGCTATTGGACTTTGCTATAGTCCCACTAGTGCAAAGACATTTGCAGAGCGCATCTGCCTGCGTTGCACACTCCAACTCATTATAACTAAGCCATTAGACCAGCAAACACTCAGTGTACCTAGTGGCATCCTATACGTGGCTATTGGACTTTGCTATAGTCCCACTAGTGCAAAGACATTTGCAGAGCGCATCTGCCTGCGTTGCACACTCCAACTCATTATAACTAAGCCATTATACTAGCAAACACTCAGTGTGCCTAGTGGCATCCTATACGTGGCTATTGGACTTTGCTATAGTCCCACTAGTGCAAAGACATTTGCAGAGCGCGTCTGCCTGCATTGCACACTCCAACTCATTATAACTAAGCCATTATACTAGCAAACACTCAGTGTACCTAGTGGCATCCTATACGTGGCTATTGGACTTTGCTATAGTCCCACTAGTGCAAAGACATTTGCAGAGCGCGTCTGCCTGCATTGCACACTCCAACTCATTATAACTAAGCCATTATACTAGCAAACACTCAGTGTACCTAGTGGCATCCTATACGTGGCTATTGGACTTTGCTATAGTCCCACTAGTGCAAAGACATTTGCAGAGCGCGTCTGCCTGCATTGCACACTCCAACTCATTATAACTAAGCCATTACACTAGCAAACACTCAGTGTACCTAGTGGCATCCTATCTGTGGCTATTGGACTTTGCTATAGTCCCACTAGTGCAAAGACATTTGCAGAGCGCGTCTGCCTGCGTTGCACACTCCAACTCATTATAACTAAGCCATTATACTAGCAAACACTCAGTGTACCTAGTGGCATCCTATACGTGGCTATTGGACTTTGCTATAGTCCCACTAGTGCAAAGACATTTGCAGAGCGCGTCTGCCTGCATTGCACACTCCAACTCATTATAACTAAGCCATTATACTAGCAAACACTCAGTGTACCTAGTGGCATCCTATACGTGGCTATTGGACTTAGCTATAGTCCCACTAGTGCAAAGACATTTGCAGAGCGCATCTGCCTGCGTTGCACACTCCAACTCATTATAACTAAGCCATTAGACTAGCAAACACTCAGTGTACCTAGTGGCATCCTATACGTGGCTATTGGACTTTGCTATAGTCCCACTAGTGCAAAGACATTTGCAGAGCGCATCTGCCTGCGTTGCACACTCCAACTCATTATAACTAAGCCATTAGACTAGCAAACACTCAGTGTACCTAGTGGCATCCTATACGTGGCTATTGGACTTTGCTATAGTCCCACTAGTGCAAAGACATTTGCAGAGCGCATCTGCCTGCGTTGCACACTCCAACTCATTATAACTAAGCCATTATACTAGCAAACACTCAGTGTACCTAGTGGCATCCTATACGTGGCTATTGGACTTTGCTATAGTCCCACTAGTGCAAAGACATTTGCAGAGCGCGTCTGCCTGCATTGCACACTCCAACTCATTATAACTAAGCCATTATACTAGCAAACACTCAGTGTACCTAGTGGCATCCTATACGTGGCTATTGGACTTTGCTATAGTCCCACTAGTGCAAAGACATTTGCAGAGCGCGTCTGCCTGCGTTGCACACTCCAACTCATTAAACTAAGCCATTATACTAGCAAACACTCAGTGTACCTAGTGGCATCCTATACGTGGCTATTGGACTTTGCTATAGTCCCACTAGTGCAAAGACATTTGCAGAGCGCGTCTGCCTGCATTGCACACTCCAACTCATTATAACTAAGCCATTACACTAGCAAACACTCAGTGTACCTAGTGGCATCCTATCTGTGGCTATTGGACTTTGCTATAGTCCCACTAGTGCAAAGACATTTGCAGAGCGCGTCTGCCTGCGTTGCACACTCCAACTCATTATAACTAAGCCATTAGACTAGCAAACACTCAGTGTACCTAGTGACATCCTATACGTGGCTATTGGACTTTGCTATAGTCCCACTAGTGCAAAGACATTTGCAGAGCGCATCTGCCTGCGTTGCACACTCCAACTCATTATAACTAAGCCATTAGACTAGCAAACACTCAGTGTACCTAGTGGCATCCTATACGTGGCTATTGGACTTTGCTATAGTCCCACTAGTGCAAAGACATTTGCAGAGCGCGTCTGCCTGCGTTGCACACTCCAACTCATTAAACTAAGCCATTATACTAGCAAACACTCAGTGTACCTAGTGGCATCCTATACGTGGCTATTGGACTTTGCTATAGTCCCACTAGTGCAAAGACATTTGCAGAGCGCGTCTGCCTGCATTGCACACTCCAACTCATTATAACTAAGCCATTACACTAGCAAACACTCAGTGTACCTAGTGGCATCCTATCTGTGGCTATTGGACTTTGCTATAGTCCCACTAGTGCAAAGACATTTGCAGAGCGCGTCTGCCTGCGTTGCACACTCCAACTCATTATAACTAAGCCATTATACTAGCAAACACTCAGTGTACCTAGTGGCATCCTATACGTGGCTATTGGACTTTGCTATAGTCCCACTAATGCAAAGACATTTGCAGAGCGCGTCTGCCTGCATTGCACACTCCAACTCATTATAACTAAGCCATTACACTAGCAAACACTCAGTGTACCTAGTGGCATCCTATCTGTGGCTATTGGACTTTGCTATAGTCCCACTAGTGCAAAGACATTTGCAGAGCGCGTCTGCCTGCATTGCACACTCCAACTCATTATAACTAAGCCATTATACTAGCAAACACTCAGTGTACCTAGTGGCATCCTATACGTGGCTATTGGACTTTGCTATAGTCCCACTAGTGCAAAGACATTTGCAGAGCGCGTCTGCCTGCATTGCACACTCCAACTCATTATAACTAAGCCATTATACTAGCAAACACTCAGTGTACCTAGTGGCATCCTATACGTGGCTATTGGACTTTGCTATAGTCCCACTAGTGCAAAGACATTTGCAGAGCGCGTCTGCCTGCATTGCACACTCCAACTCATTATAACTAAGCCATTATACTAGCAAACACTCAGTGTACCTAGTGGCATCCTATACGTGGCTATTGGACTTTGCTATAGTCCCACTAGCGCAAAGACATTTGCAGAGCGCGTCTGCCTGCATTGCACACTCCAACTCATTATAACTAAGCCATTACACTAGCAAACACTCAGTGTACCTAGTGGCATCCTATACGTGGCTATTGGACTTTGCTATAGTCCCACTAGTGCAAAGACATTTGCAGAGCGCGTCTGCCTGCGTTGCACACTCCAACTCATTATAACTAAGCCATTACACTAGCAAACACTCAGTGTACCTAGTGGCATCCTATACGTGGCTACTGGACTTTGCTATAGTCCCACTAGTGTAAAGACATTTGCAGAGCGCGTCTGCCTGCATTGTACACTCCAACTCATTATAACTAAGCCATTACACTAGCAAACACTCAGTGTACCTAGTGGCATCCTATCTGTGGCTATTGGACTTTGCTATAGTCCCAATAGTGCAAAGACATTTGCAGAGCGCGTCTGCCTGCATTGCACACTCCAACTCATTATAACTAAGCCATTATACTAGCAAACACTCAGTGTACCTAGTGGCATCCTATACGTGGCTATTGGACTTTGCTATAGTCCCACTAGTGCAAAGACATTTGCAGAGCGCGTCTTCCTGCGTTGCACACTCCAACTCATTATAACTAAGCCATTATACTAGCAAACACTCAGTGTACCTAGTGGCATCCTATACGTGGCTATTGGACTTTGCTATAGTCCCACTAGTGCAAAGACATTTGCAGAGCGCGCCTGCCTGCGTTGCACACTCCAACTCATTATAACTAAGCCATTACACTAGCAAACACTCAGTGTACCTAGTGGCATCCTATACGTGGCTATTGGACTTTGCTATAGTCCCACTAGTGCAAAGACATTTGCAGAGCGCGTCTGCCTGCATTGCACACTCCAACTCATTATAACTAAGCCATTACACTAGCAAACACTCAGTGTACCTAGTGGCATCCTATCTGTGGCTATTGGACTTTGCTATAGTCCCACTAGTGCAAAGACATTTGCAGAGCGCGTCTGCCTGCATTGCACACTCCAACTCATTATAACTAAGCCATTATACTAGCAAACACTCAGTGTACCTAGTGGCATCCTATACGTGGCTATTGGACTTTGCTATAGTCCGACTAGTGCAAAGACATTTGCAGAGCGCGTCTGCCTGCGTTGCACACTCCAACTCATTATAACTAAGCCATTATACTAGCAAACACTCAGTGTACCTAGTGGCATCCTATACGTGGCTATTGGACTTTGCTATAGTCCCACTAGTGCAAAGACATTTGCAGAGCGCGTCTGCCTGCATTGCACACTCCAACTCATTATAACTAAGCCATTACACTAGCAAACACTCAGTGTACCTAGTGGCATCCTATACGTGGCTATTGGACTTTGCTATAGTCCCACTAGTGCAAAGACATTTGCAGAGCGCGTCTGCCTGCATTGCACACTCCAACTCATTATAACTAAGCCATTACACTAGCAAACACTCAGTGTACCTAGTGGCATCCTATCTGTGGCTATTGGACTTTGCTATAGTCCCACTAGTGCAAAGACATTTGCAGAGCGCGTCTGCCTGCATTGCACACTCCAACTCATTATAACTAAGCCATTATACTAACAAACACTCAGTGTACCTAGTGGCATCCTATACGTGGCTATTGGACTTTGCTATAGTCCCACTAGTGCAAAGACATTTGCAGAGTGTGTCTGCCTGCATTGCACACTCCAACTCATTATAACTAAGCCATTACACTAGCAAACACTCAGTGTACCTAGTGGCATCCTATACGTGGCTATTGGACTTTGCTATAGTCCCACTAGTGCAAAGACATTTGCAGAGCGCGTCTGCCTGCGTTGCACACTCCAACTCCTTATAACTAAGCCATTACACTAGCAAACACTCAGTGTACCTAGTGGCATCCTATACGTGGCTATTGGACTTTGCTATAGTCCCACTAGTGCAAAGACATTTGCAGAGCGCGTCTGCCTGCATTGCACACTCCAACTCATTATAACTAAGCCATTATACTAGCAAACACTCAGTGTACCTAGTGGCATCCTATACGTGGCTATTGGACTTTGCTATAGTCCCACTAGCGCAAAGACATTTGCAGAGCGCGTCTGCCTGCATTGCACACTCCAACTCATTATAACTAAGCCATTACACTAGCAAACACTCAGTGTACCTAGTGGCATCCTATACGTGGCTATTGGACTTTGCTATAGTCCCACTAGTGCAAAGACATTTGCAGAGCGCGTCTGCCTGCGTTGCACACTCCAACTCATTATAACTAAGCCATTACACTAGCAAACACTCAGTGTACCTAGTGGCATCCTATACGTGGCTACTGGACTTTGCTATAGT
Source organism: Anomaloglossus baeobatrachus (assembly GCF_048569485.1). Taxonomy (NCBI): domain Eukaryota; kingdom Metazoa; phylum Chordata; class Amphibia; order Anura; family Aromobatidae; genus Anomaloglossus; species Anomaloglossus baeobatrachus. The sequence goes on along the minus strand of NC_134355.1, from coordinate 413,591,243 downwards.
CCCACTAGTGTAAAGACATTTGCAGAGCGCGTCTGCCTGCATTGTACACTCCAACTCATTATAACTAAGCCATTACACTAGCAAACACTCAGTGTACCTAGTGGCATCCTATCTGTGGCTATTGGACTTTGCTATAGTCCCAATAGTGCAAAGACATTTGCAGAGCGCGTCTGCCTGCATTGCACACTCCAACTCATTATAACTAAGCCATTATACTAGCAAACACTCAGTGTACCTAGTGGCATCCTATACGTGGCTATTGGACTTTGCTATAGTCCCACTAGTGCAAAGACATTTGCAGAGCGCGTCTTCCTGCGTTGCACACTCCAACTCATTATAACTAAGCCATTATACTAGCAAACACTCAGTGTACCTAGTGGCATCCTATACGTGGCTATTGGACTTTGCTATAGTCCCACTAGTGCAAAGACATTTGCAGAGCGCGCCTGCCTGCGTTGCACACTCCAACTCATTATAACTAAGCCATTACACTAGCAAACACTCAGTGTACCTAGTGGCATCCTATACGTGGCTATTGGACTTTGCTATAGTCCCACTAGTGCAAAGACATTTGCAGAGCGCGTCTGCCTGCATTGCACACTCCAACTCATTATAACTAAGCCATTACACTAGCAAACACTCAGTGTACCTAGTGGCATCCTATCTGTGGCTATTGGACTTTGCTATAGTCCCACTAGTGCAAAGACATTTGCAGAGCGCGTCTGCCTGCATTGCACACTCCAACTCATTATAACTAAGCCATTATACTAGCAAACACTCAGTGTACCTAGTGGCATCCTATACGTGGCTATTGGACTTTGCTATAGACCGACTAGTGCAAAGACATTTGCAGAGCGCGTCTGCCTGCGTTGCACACTCCAACTCATTATAACTAAGCCATTATACTAGCAAACACTCAGTGTACCTAGTGGCATCCTATACGTGGCTATTGGACTTTGCTATAGTCCCACTAGTGCAAAGACATTTGCAGAGCGCGTCTGCCTGCATTGCACACTCCAACTCATTATAACTAAGCCATTACACTAGCAAACACTCAGTGTACCTAGTGGCATCCTATACGTGGCTATTGGACTTTGCTATAGTCCCACTAGTGCAAAGACATTTGCAGAGCGCGTCTGCCTGCATTGCACACTCCAACTCATTATAACTAAGCCATTACACTAGCAAACACTCAGTGTACCTAGTGGCATCCTATCTGTGGCTATTGGACTTTGCTATAGTCCCACTAGTGCAAAGACATTTGCAGAGCGCGTCTGCCTGCATTGCACACTCCAACTCATTATAACTAAGCCATTATACTAACAAACACTCAGTGTACCTAGTGGCATCCTATACGTGGCTATTGGACTTTGCTATAGTCCCACTAGTGCAAAGACATTTGCAGAGTGTGTCTGCCTGCATTGCACACTCCAACTCATTATAACTAAGCCATTACACTAGCAAACACTCAGTGTACCTAGTGGCATCCTATACGTGGCTATTGGACTTTGCTATAGTCCCACTAGTGCAAAGACATTTGCAGAGCGCGTCTGCCTGCGTTGCACACTCCAACTCCTTATAACTAAGCCATTACACTAGCAAACACTCAGTGTACCTAGTGTCATCCTATACGTGGCTATTGGACTTTGCTATAGTCCCACTAGTGCAAAGACATTTGCAGAGCGCGTCTGCCTGCATTGCACACTCCAACTCATTATAACTAAGCCATTATACTAGCAAACACTCAGTGTACCTAGTGGCATCCTATACGTGGCTATTGGACTTTGCTATAGTCCCACTAGTGCAAAGACATTTGCAGAGCGCGTCTGCCTGCGTTGCACACTCCAACTCATTATAACTAAGCCATTATACTAGCAAACACTCAGTGTACCTAGTGGCATCCTATACGTGGCTATTGGACTTTGCTATAGTCCCACTAGTGCAAAGACATTTGCAGAGCGCGTCTGCCTGCGTTGCACACTCCAACTCATTATAACTAAGCCATTATACTAGCAAACACTCAGTGTACCTAGTGGCATCCTATACGTGGCTATTGGACTTTGCTATAGTCCCACTAGTGCAAAGACATTTGCAGAGCGCGTCTGCCTGCATTGCACACTCCAACTCATTATAACTAAGCCATTACACTAGCAAACACTCAGTGTACCTAGTGGCATCCTATACGTGGCTATTGGACTTTGCTATAGTCCCACTAGTGCAAAGACATTTGCAGAGCGCGTCTGCCTGCGTTGCACACTCCTACTCATTATAACTAAGCCATTACACTAGCAAACACTCAGTGTACCTAGTGGCATCCTATACGTGGCTATTGGACTTTGCTATAGTCCCACTAGTGCAAAGACATTTGCAGAGCGCGTCTGCCTGCATTGCACACTCCAACTCATTATAACTAAGCCATTATACTAACAAACACTCAGTGTACCTAGTGGCATCCTATACGTGGCTATTGGACTTTGCTATAGTCCCACTAGTGCAAAGACATTTGCAGAGCGCGTCTGCCTGCATTGCACACTCCAACTCATTATAACTAAGCCATTACACTAGCAAACACTCAGTGTACCTAGTGGCATCCTATACGTGGCTATTGGACTTTGCTATAGTCCCACTAGTGCAAAGACATTTGCAGAGCGCGTCTGCCTGCGTTGCACACTCCAACTCATTATAACTAAGCCATTACACTAGCAAACACTCAGTGTACCTAGTGGCATCCTATCTGTGGCTATTGGACTTTGCTATAGTCCCACTAGTGCAAAGACATTTGCAGAGCGCGTCTGCCTGCATTGCACACTCCAACTCATTATAACTAAGCCATTATACTAGCAAACACTCAGTGTACCTAGTGGCATCCTATACGTGGCTATTGGACTTTGCTATAGTCCGACTAGTGCAAAGACATTTGCAGAGCGCGTCTGCCTGCGTTGCACACTCCAACTCATTATAACTAAGCCATTATACTAGCAAACACTCAGTGTACCTAGTGGCATCCTATACGTGGCTATTGGACTTTGCTATAGTCCCACTAGTGCAAAGACATTTGCAGAGCGCGTCTGCCTGCATTGCACACTCCAACTCATTATAACTAAGCCATTACACTAGCAAACACTCAGTGTACCTAGTGGCATCCTATACGTGGCTATTGGACTTTGCTATAGTCCCACTAGTGCAAAGACATTTGCAGAGCGCGTCTGCCTGCATTGCACACTCCAACTCATTATAACTAAGCCATTACACTAGCAAACACTCAGTGTACCTAGTGGCATCCTATCTGTTGCTATTGGACTTTGCTATAGTCCCACTAGTGCAAAGACATTTGCAGAGCGCGTCTGCCTGCATTGCACACTCCAACTCATTATAACTAAGCCATTATACTAACAAACACTCAGTGTACCTAGTGGCATCCTATACGTGGCTATTGGACTTTGCTATAGTCCCACTAGTGCAAAGACATTTGCAGAGTGTGTCTGCCTGCATTGCACACTCCAACTCATTATAACTAAGCCATTACACTAGCAAACACTCAGTGTACCTAGTGGCATCCTATACGTGGCTATTGGACTTTGCTATAGTCCCACTAGTGCAAAGACATTTGCAGAGCGCGTCTGCCTGCATTGCACACTCCAACTCCTTATAACTAAGCCATTACACTAGCAAACACTCAGTGTACCTAGTGGCATCCTATACGTGGCTATTGGACTTTGCTATAGTCCCACTAGTGCAAAGACATTTGCAGAGCGCGTCTGCCTGCATTGCACACTCCAACTCATTATAACTAAGCCATTATACTAGCAAACACTCAGTGTACCTAGTGGCATCCTATACGTGGCTATTGGACTTTGCTATAGTCCCACTAGTGCAAAGACATTTGCAGAGCGCGTCTGCCTGCGTTGCACACTCCAACTCATTATAATTAAGCCATTATACTAGCAAACACTCAGTGTACCTAGTGGCATCCTATACGTGGCTATTGGACTTTGCTATAGTCCCACTAGTGCAAAGACATTTGCAGAGCGCGTCTGCCTGCGTTGCACACTCCAACTCATTATAACTAAGCCATTATACTAGCAAACACTCAGTGTACCTAGTGGCATCCTATACGTGGCTATTGGACTTTGCTATAGTCCCACTAGTGCAAAGACATTTGCAGAGCGCGTCTGCCTGCATTGCACACTCCAACTCATTATAACTAAGCCATTACACTAGCAAACACTCAGTGTACCTAGTGGCATCCTATACGTGGCTATTGGACTTTGCTATAGTCCCACTAGTGCAAAGACATTTGCAGAGCGCGTCTGCCTGCGTTGCACACTCCTACTCATTATAACTAAGCCATTACACTAGCAAACACTCAGTGTACCTAGTGGCATCCTATACGTGGCTATTGGACTTTGCTATAGTCCCACTAGTGCAAAGACATTTGCAGAGCGCGTCTGCCTGCATTGCACACTCCAACTCATTATAACTAAGCCATTATACTAACAAACACTCAGTGTACCTAGTGGCATCCTATACGTGGCTATTGGACTTTGCTATAGTCCCACTAGTGCAAAGACATTTGCAGAGCGCGTCTGCCTGCATTGCACACTCCAACTCATTATAACTAAGCCATTACACTAGCAAACACTCAGTGTACCTAGTGGCATCCTATACGTGGCTATTGGACTTTGCTATAGTCCCACTAGTGCAAAGACATTTGCAGAGCGCGTCTGCCTGCGTTGCACACTCCAACTCATTATAACTAAGCCATTACACTAGCAAACACTCAGTGTACCTAGTGGCATCCTATACGTGGCTATTGGACTTTGCTATAGTCCCACTAGTGCAAAGACATTTGCAGAGCGCGTCTGCCTGCATTGCACACTCCAACTCATTATAACTAAGCCATTACACTACCAAACACTCAGTGTACCTAGTGGCATCCTATCTGTGGCTATTGGACTTTGCTATAGTCCCACTAGTGCAAAGACATTTGCAGAGCGCGTCTGCCTGCGTTGCACACTCCAACTCATTATAACTAAGCCATTATACTAGCAAACACTCAGTGTACCTAGTGGCATCCTATACGTGGCTATTGGACTTTGCTATAGTCCCACTAGTGCAAAGACATTTGCAGAGCGCGTCTGCCTGCATTGCACACTCCAACTCATTATAACTAAGCCATTACACTAGCAAACACTCAGTGTACCTAGTGGCATCCTATCTGTGGCTATTGGACTTTGCTATAGTACCACTAGTGCAAAGACATTGGCAGAGCGCGTCTGCCTGCATTGCACACTCCAACTCATTATAACTAAGCCATTATACTAGCAAACACTCAGTGTACCTAGTGGCATCCTATACGTGGCTATTGGACTTTGCTATAGTCCCACTAGTGCAAAGACATTTGCAGAGCGCGTCTGCCTGCATTGCACACTCCAACTCATTATAACTAAGCCATTATACTAGCAAACACTCAGTGTACCTAGTGGCATCCTATACGTGGCTATTGGACTTAGCTATAGTCCCACTAGTGCAAAGACATTTGCAGAGCGCATCTGCCTGCGTTGCACACTCCAACTCATTATAACTAAGCCATTACACTAGCAAACACTCAGTGTACCTAGTGGCATCCTATACGTGGCTATTGGACTTTGCTATAGTCCCACTAGTGCAAAGACATTTGCAGAGCGCGTCTGCCTGCATTGCACACTCCAACTCATTATAACTAAGCCATTATACTAGCAAACACTCAGTGTACCTAGTGGCATCCTATACGTGGCTATTGGACTTTGCTATAGTCCCACTAGTGCAAAGACATTTGCAGAGCGCATCTGCCTGCGTTGCACACTCCAACTCATTATAACTAAGCCATTAGACTAGCAATTTTTGCTGCCAGTTTAAGGCCTGTAGTTGCATTGTCAGGGATATTTATTCTTTATTATTCTGCTGTTAATAAAGCTAGACCACCACTGCAATCTACACCACCTCTCAATTTTTACTACCACATTTTCAGTCCACAATCTTGTCGCAATCAACATGAGTGGCAAAATGACAGATGCTGGTGGAAAGGGGAAGAGGCGTGGTGTAAAAGGCAAAAAAGGTTTTGTCCGTGGGGAAGGTGGCAAAGCTCCATTATCATCTGCTGAAGATAGACCCTCTACCAGCAAAAGTAAGATGTCTACTACTTACCATGGACAATCCGATGTGCTCCCTTTTTTATGGACACGAACAACAGGAAGAAAGGTAGATGATGGGCAAAAAAGGAAAATGCTTGAATGGATCTCAAGTGGTCCAACAAGTGCCCTCTCAGCCACTTCAAGTACCGCATCCAAAAAACACCAGTCCTCTGAGTTGTCATCCCAATCACACTTGATTTCTCCCAGCTCTGAAGTCTCCATCAGCCCTGCACAGTATGGTGGAACTGAGATGGCTGAGTCTGCAGAGCTGTTCAGTCACACTATAGCCTGGGAATCAGAGGTCTGCTCCCAAGCTACAGTGAGTACAGAACAGGAAATGGTCTGCAGTGATGCCCAGAACCTTTGTGACTCGGATTCAGGCCGTGAGGAACAAGTTTCTGAGCATAATGTTGACCCTTTGTCACAAACTGTAACACCTGTGGTTATAGACAATGAGGAACATTCTGATGAAGATGAGACGCAGATACCCGATTGGGATGACAACTTAAATATTCGGTCAGGGCAAGAAGAGGCTCGGTCAGAGGGGGAGGGGAGTGCAAACACAACAATTGATGATGAAGTTCTAGATCCCACCTACTGTCAACCCCCAGTCAGGCACTCGAGGAGGTCAACAGAGGCGGTGGAGGAGGATGCAACCGACGACGAAGTTACCTTGCGCCTTCAAGGACAGAGTCGGAGCACTGGTAGCACGTCTACAACTGCATCCTCAGCCACCACTCTGCCTCTGAGCATTATTCGGGGTGGATCAACAGGTCGCATGGCCTCTAAGCCTTGCCTAGCCTGGTCCTTTTTTGACATAGAAAAAGATCGCCCAAATTATGTGATATGTAAAATTTGTCATGGTCGTCTTAGTAGAGGTCAAAACCTCAGCAGTTTGACAACTTCTTCCATGAATCGTCACATGAATAAATATCATATGGCCCGGTGGGAAGCTCACCGTGCTGCAATGCGGCCTAGCGGAGCAAACCATCCACCGCCTGCCCCTTCCAATGCATCCGCGCGCTCGTCATCTTCTAGGACTGTTGGGACAGCTGTCACACCTGTTTTTCCACCCACAACTTCCACCACTGTAACCGCAACAGGCAGTTTGCTTGGTAGGTCGTCAGTTGTTTTGGAAGAAGAAACAAGTGAGTGTGTACAGCTCTCTCAGACATCGATAGCACCAACTTTGGATGAAGGCAACATCATGTCTCCGCCTGCACTTTCCTCACAAAGCTGCATTTTTCCAGGGACACCCTACTCAACACCGTCTACACACAGCAGCCAGATCTCTGTCCCTCAGATGTGGTCAAATAAAAGGCCACTTCCTGCGACCCATGACAAAGCGAAGAGGTTGACTCTATCCCTCTGTAAGCTGTTGGCTACAGAAATGCTGCCTTTCCGCCTAGTGGACACACAGGATTTTAGAGACCTTATGTCTGTCGCTGTGCCCCAGTACCAGATGCCTAGTCGCCACTACTTCTCTAAGAATGGTGTGCCCGCGCTACACCAGCATGTCGCACACAACATCACTGCTTCCTTGAGAAACTCTGTGTGTGAACGGGTGCATTTCACCACCGATACTTGGACCAGTAAGCATGGACAGGGACGTTACATGTCGCTGACTGGGCACTGGGTAACTATGGTGATAGATGGTGAAGGGTCTGCTGCACAAGTATTGCTGTCCCCACGACTTGTGTGTCAATCCTCTGTCTGTCCAAGTTCCGCCACTGCTTCTGCATCCTCCACCTCATCTGGGTCCTCCACCTCCGCCCCAAGCCTGCCTGGTCAGGCCACCAGCGTTCTCACTGCGCAGAAGGAATCACGCACGCCTCATTACTATGCTGGCAGCAGAGCGCAACGGCATCAGGCGGTCTTTAGCTTGACATGTCTTGGGAATAAGAGTCACACAGCTGAGGAGTTGTGGTCAGCTCTGCGGTCCGAGTTTAATAAATGGTTGTCTCCACTCAACCTGCAGCCTGGTAAGGCCGTGTGCGACTTGCATCGCTCCAGAAGTCTTTCGGCCTGCCGGTTCATCGCCTGAAATGCGATGTGGCGACACGCTGGAATTCAACTCTCCACATGTTACAGCGACTGTGGCAGCACCGCAGAGCCCTGGTGCAATACGTCATGACGTATAGCCTGGGCCAACGAGATGCAGAGGTGGGGCAGATCACCCTGATGGAGTGGTCTCAGATCAAGGACCTATGCACCCTTCTGCACAGTTTCGACATGGCGACGAATATGTTTAGCGCTGACAATGCCATTATCAGCATGACGATTCCAGTCATTCACATGCTGGAGCACACGCTAAACACTATTCGGAGTCAGGGGGTGGGACAACATGAAGGGGAGGAACTACAGGAGGATTCATATGCGCAAGGGACAACAACATCACCAAGGTCCAGACGTTCATCATCACCAACGCAGCAGGCATGTGACCATGGGGGACAGGGATCGACAAGGGCGCATAGTAGCAGGCGAAATGTTGAGCAAGGTGCAGGAGAACATGAAGAATTGGAGGACGAACTGTCCATGGACATGGAAGACTCAGCGGATGAGGGAGACCTTGGTCAAATTTCAGCTGAAAGAGGTTGAGGGGAGATGTCAGAGGAAGAAAGAACGGGTAGCACCTCTATGCCACAAACACAGCGTGGACTTGGTCCGCATGGCTGCGCAAGACACATGAGTGCCTTTTTGTTGCACTACCTCCAACATGACAGTCGTATTGTCAAAATTAGAAGTGATGATGACTACTGGATTGCCACACTATTAGATCCCCGGTACAAGTCCAAATTTTGTGACATAATTCCAGCCATAGAAAGGGATGCACGTATGCAGGACTATCAGCAGAAGCTGTTACTCGATCTTAGCTCGGCTTTTCCACCAAACAACCGTGCAGGTGCAGGGAGGGAATCTCCCAGTTGTAACTTGACAAACATGGGACGGTCTCGTCATCTTCAACAGTCTACCCGTACCAGTAGGACCGTATCTGGTGCTGGTAACAGCAATTTTATGGAATCTTTTCATATTTTTTTTAGACTCTCTTTTGCAAGGCCACCAGAGACAACAAGTCTGACACATAGTCAACGGCTGGAGAGGATGATACAGGAGTATCTCCAAATGAACATCGATGCCATGACTGTGCAACTGGAGCCTTGCTCCGCCAGAGCTCGCAACTTACGCCTTGGAGATTTTGTCGTGTCCAGCTGCCAGCGTTGTCTCTGAACGTGTCTTCAGTGCTGCTGGGTGTGTGCTGACAGATAAGCGCACGCGTCTGTCGAGTGACAATGTGGACAGACTGACGTTCATCAAAATGAACAAGTCATGGATCCAGAAGGAATTTACAACCCCTGTGTCATCCTGGGGAGAGTAAATGCTTGTGAATTTGGAATGTGCTTGATGCAAATCTAGCTGTGAAGTGTACAACTAGGGCACAAGTGCTGCCACTGAATGGGTGGGTGTGTGTGGGGCACAATTTTTGGAAAAAAGGGAGACTCCGCTTGGAGTAACCCTTGCTTACATTGTTTTTAAAAGAAGCCAAGATGAACAAGTCATGGGTCAGCAAAGACTTTATCTACCTACCCCGGTGTCATGCTGGGTACGGTTAATTATGGCATATTTTTGAATGTGCTTGATGCAAATCAAAACATCCTGTTTGCAACTAGGGCCCAAGTGCTGCCACTGATGGGGTGGGTGTCTGTGTGGCCCAATTTTTGGAAAAAAGGGAGACTCCGCTTGGAGTAACCCTTGCTTACATTGTTTTTAAAAGAAGCCAAGATGAACAGAGCTGGGATCAGGAAAGACTTTGCTACCTACCCCAGTGTCATCCTGGGGACGGTTAATTATGGCGTATTTTTGAATGTGCTTGATGCAAATCTAGCTGTGAAGTGTACAACTAGGGCACAAGTGCTGCCACTGAATGGGTGGGTGTGTGTGGGGCACAATTTTTGGAAAAAAGGGAGACTCCGCTTGGAGTAACCCTTGCTTGCTGTGTTTTTAAAAGAAGCCAAGATGAACAGAGCTGGGATCAGGAAAGACTTTGCTACCTACCCCGGTGTCATCCTGGGGACGGTTAATTATGGTGTATTTTTGAATGTGCTTGATGCAAATCTAGCTGTGAAGTGTACAACTAGGGCACAAGTGCTGCCACTGAATGGGTGGGTGTGTGTGGGGCACAATTTTTGGAAAAAAGGGAGACTCCGCTTGGAGTAACCCTTGCTTGCTGTGTTTTTAAAAGAAGCCAAGATGAACAGAGCTGGGATCAGGAAAGACTTTGCTACCTACCCCGGTGTCATCCTGGGGACGGATAAGAATGGCGTATTTTTGAATGTGCTTGATGCAAATCTAGCTGTGAAGTGTACAACTGGGGCACAAGTGCTGCCACTGAAGGGGTGGGTGTGTGTGGGACCCAATTTTTGGAAAAAAGGGAGACTCCGCTTGGAGTAACCCTTGCTTGCTGTGTTTTTAAAAGAAGCCAAGATGAACAGAGCTGGGATCAGGAAAGACTTTTCTACCTACCCCGGTGTCATCCTGGGGACGGATAAGAATGGCGTATTTTTGAATGTGCTTGATGCAAATCTAGCTGTGAAGTGTACAACTGGGGCACAAGTGCTGCCACTGAAGGGGTGGGTGTGTGTGGGGCCCAATTTTTGGAAAAAAGGGAGACTCCGCTTGGAGTAACCCTTGCTTACATTGTTTTTAAAAGAAGCCAAGATGAACAGAGCTGGGATCAGGAAAGACTTTGCTACCTACCCCGGTGTCATCCTGGGGATGGTTAATTATGGCGTATTTTTGAATGTGCTTGATGCAAATCAAAACATCCTGTTTGCAACTAGGGCCCAAGTGCTGCCATTGATGGGGTGGGTGTCTGTGTGGCCCAATTTTTGGAAAAATGGGAGACTCCGCTTGGAGTAACCCTTGCTTACATTGTTTTTAAAAGAAGCCAAGATGAACAGAGCTGGGATCAGGAAAGACTTTGCTACCTACCCCGGTGTCATCCTGGGGACGGTTAATTATGGCGTATTTTTGAATGTGCTTGATGCAAATCTAGCTGTGAAGTGTACAACTAGGGCACAAGTGCTGCCACTGTATGGGTGGGTGTGTGTGGGGCACAATTTTTGGAAAAAAGGGAGACTCCGCTTGGAGTGACCCTTGCTTACATTGTTTTTAAAAGAAGCCAAGATGAACAAGTCATGGGTCAGCAAAGACTTTATCTACCTACCCCGGTGTCATGCTGGGTACGGTTAATTATGGCATATTTTTGAATGTGCTTGATGCAAATCAAAACATCCTGTTTGCAACTAGGGCCCAAGTGCTGCCACTGATGGGGTGGGTGTCTGTGTGGCCCAATTTTTGGAAAAATGGGAGACTCCGCTTGGAGTAACCCTTGCTTACATTGTTTTTAAAAGAAGCCAAGATGAACAGAGCTGGGATCAGGAAAGACTTTGCTACCTACCCCGGTGTCATCCTGGGGACGGTTAATTATGGCGTATTTTTGAATGTGCTTGATGCAAATCTAGCTGTGAAGTGTACAACTAGGGCACAACTGCTGCCACTGAATGGGTGGGTGTGTGTGGGGCACAATTTTTGGAAAAAAGGGAGACTCCGCTTGGAGTAACCCTTGCTTGCTGTGTTTTTAAAAGAAGCCAAGATGAACAGAGCTGGGATCAGGAAAGACTTTGCTACCTACCCCGGTGTCATCCTGGGGACGGTTAATTATGGCGTATTTTTGAATGTGCTTGATGCAAATCTAGCTGTGAAGTGTACAACTAGGGCACAATTGCTGCCACTGAATGGGTGGGTGTGTGTGGGGCACAATTTTTGGAAAAAAGGGAGACTCCGCTTGGAGTAACCCTTGCTTGCTGTGTTTTTAAAAGAAGCCAAGATGAACAGAGCTGGGATCAGGAAAGACTTTGCTACCTACCCCGGTGTCATCCTGGGGACGGATAAGAATGGCGTATTTTTGAATGTGCTTGATGCAAATCTAGCTGTGAAGTGTACAACTGGGGCACAAGTGCTGCCACTGAAGGGGTGGGTGTGTGTGGGGCCCAATTTTTTGGAAAAAAGGGAGACTCCGCTTGGAGTAACCCTTGCTTACATTGTTTTTAAAAGAAGCCAAGATGAACAGAGCTGGGATCAGGAAAGACTTTGCTACCTACCCCGGTGTCATCCTGGGGACGGTTAATTATGGCGTATTTTTGAATGTGCTTGATGCAAATCTAGCTGTGAAGTGTACAACTAGGGCACAAGTGCTGCCACTGAATGGGTGGGTGTGTGTGGGGCACAATTTTTGGAAAAAAGGGAGACTCCGCTTGGAGTAACCCTTGCTTACATTGTTTTTAAAAGAAGCCAAGATGAACAGAGCTGGGATCAGGAAAGACTTTGCTACCTACCCCGGTGTCATCCTGGGGACGGTTAATTATGGCGTATTTTTGAATGTGCTTGATGCAAATCTAGCTGTGAAGTGTACAACTAGGGCACAACTGCTGCCACTGAATGGGTGGGTGTGTGTGTGGCCCAATTTTTGGAAAAAAGGGAGACTCCGCTTGGAGTAACCCTTGCTTGCTGTGTTTTTAAAAGAAGCCAAGATGAACAGAGCTGGGATCAGGAAAGACTTTGCTACCTACCCCGGTGTCATCCTGGGGACGGATAAGAATGGCGTATTTTTGAATGTGCTTGATGCAAATCTAGCTGTGAAGTGTACAACTGGGGCACAAGTGCTGCCACTGAAGGGGTGGGTGTGTGTGGGGCCCAATTTTTGGAAAAAAGGGAGACTCCGCTTGGAGTAACCCTTGCTTACATTGTTTTTAAAAGAAGCCAAGATGAACAGAGCTGGGATCAGGAAAGACTTTGCTACCTACCCCGGTGTCATCCTGGGGACGGTTAATTATGGCGTATTTTTGAATGTGCTTGATGCAAATCAAAACATCCTGTTTGCAACTAGGGCCCAAGTGCTGCCACTGATGGGGTGGGTGTCTGTGTGGCCCAATTTTTGGAAAAAAGGGAGACTCCGCTTGGAGTAACCCTTGCTTACATTGTTTTTAAAAGAAGCCAAGATGAACAGAGCTGGGATCAGGAAAGACTTTGCTACCTACCCCGGTGTCATCCTGGGGACGGTTAATTATGGCGTATTTTTGAATGTGCTTGATGCAAATCTAGCTGTGAAGTGTACAACTAGGGCACAAGTGCTGCCACTGAATGGGTGGGTGTGTGTGGGGCACAATTTTTGGAAAAAAGGGAGACTCCGCTTGGAGTAACCCTTGCTTACATTGTTTTTACAAGAAGCCAAGATGAACAAGTCATGGGTCAGCAAAGACTTTATCTACCTACCCCGGTGTCATGCTGGGTACGGTTAATTATGGCATATTTTTGAATGTGCTTGATGCAAATCAAAACATCCTGTTTGCAACTAGGGCCCAAGTGCTGCCACTGATGGGGTGGGTGTCTGTGTGGCCCAATTTTTGGAAAAAAGGGAGACTCCGCTTGGAGTAACCCTTGCTTACATTGTTTTTAAAAGAAGCCAAGATGAACAGAGCTGTGATCAGGAAAGACTTTGCTACCTACCCCGGTGTCATCCTGGGGACGGTTAATTATGGCGTATTTTTGAATGTACTTGATGCAAATCTAGCTGTGAAGTGTACAACTAGGGCACAAGTGCTGCCACTGAATGGGTGGGTGTGTGTGGGGCACAATTTTTGGAAAAAAGGGAGACTCCGCTTGGAGTAACCCTTGCTTGCTGTGTTTTTAAAAGAAGCCAAGATGAACAGAGCTGGGATCAGGAAAGACTTTGCTACCTACCCCGGTGTCATCCTGGGGACGGATAAGAATGGCGTATTTTTGAATGTGCTTGATGCAAATCTAGCTGTGAAGTGTACAACTGGGGCACAAGTGCTGCCACTGAAGGGGTGGGTGTGTGTGGGGCCCAATTTTTGGAAAAAAGAGAGACTCCGCTTGGAGTTACCTTGCGGTGTTTTACATGACTTTAGAAGGGCGTGCCATGCCATATCTGTGTGTCCTCCTCTTTTTCCTTGTCCAGCTGTTTTGTTTTCGCATGAGTATATGTCCTTGTCACTTTCCCATGTGTTTGTGTTGTGTTGTGAGTTGTTTGTCACCTTTTGGACACCTTTGAGGGTGTTTTCTAGGTGTTTTTCTGTGTTTATGATTGCCTGCCATTGTTTCCTATTGGCTCGAGTTCGGTTTGTCGAACGTTCGACGAGCCGAACTCGAACGGGACCTCCGTTCGGCGAACCGACCTCGAGCCGAACCGGGACCGGTTCGCTCATCTCTACTACTAACGCAGAACAAATAAGGAGATTGCGGGAGGCTATCAAGGAGAAAAGGCGCGGCAAACTGCGGGCTGGAGTACTGTTTCACCATGATAACGCACCGGCTCACAAAGCTGCAGTTGCCATGGCAACCATTCAAGAAGCGGTCTTTGAACTGGTGGAACACCCCCCCTATTCACCAGATCTAGCCCCCAGTGACTTCTTTCTCTTTCCTCGCCTCAAGGAACACCTCCAGGGCAAGAAATTTTATGACAATAGCGATGTGATAACCGCTTTTGGGGATTTTTTTGAGGGTCAAGTGCAAGAATTTTTTTCGAAGGGAATTCTAAGTTTAGAAAAGAGATGCACTAAATGCATAGACTTGTTAGGAGACTATGGAGAAACATTTTTTTTTTTTTTTTTAATATATACATTGTGTTTATTATTGATTCTCATTACTTTTGGATCGCCCCTCGTATGTATGTACGTATATATATATAAATATATATATATATATCCTCTAGGAATTGCACATGTATAAATTATTGTATACTTCATTACTTTATTTTGCTTCCTTCTCTCCCAAGAACTATACTGCAGTGCTGTTTCAATGCCCAGTTAATGCTTCTTTAGCAGCTGCTTTCAACTGCTTCTCAGCAAGCTCCATAAACTGCATTCAGAGTACAGAAGTTTCCCTGTTTGAGAAGGTAAATGAGAAGCACAGCAGCTCAGACAGGGTAATTCATGTACTCTTATTATTTGAATGTAGTGTACATATCTTTAGCTTCTAATGGGCATGGAAATAGTACTGAAGCATGGTATATTTATTAAATTCATCGCTTGAAATGCCTGAAGGATAATTCAAAAATAAAAAAAAGTTTTGTTACTCTTTAACCCAATCTTCTACCTTCTACCTATTCTTATACCTTCTACCTTCTATCTATGTCCGTTTTTTGGGATGCCTAATCTTTTGCTTCTAGCAACTAATGCCCCCGTCACATTAAACGACTTACTAGCGATCCCGAAACAAAGTGACCTGATGAGGATCGCTGGTAAGTCGCTGGGAGGTCGCTGGTGAGATGTCACACAGTCAGATCTTACCAACGATGCAGTAACGATCAGCGACCTGTATAACGACCTCGGAGGGTGTTGGTACTGTGTTAGGAGGTCGTTGGTAGGCGTCAAACACAGCGAAGCGTCCTGCCCAGCAGGACATCGCCTTTGAAGAAAATGGTCCCAACCATTCAGCAACGACTAGCGATCTTCAGCAGGGGCCTGATCGCTGGTAGATGTCACACATAAACACATAACGAGATCGCTGCTGCGTCACGAAAACGGTGATGTAGCAATGATCTCGTTAGCGATCTCGTTAGCGATCTCGTTTTGTGTGACGGGGCCTTAAGATTTTATAATTACATCCAATTTTTTGTGTTGTGTTTGTAAAATGAATGTTTTCAAAAAAGGAAATCATGTCATTGTCATTTTTAATTTAATATTCTTCCACCCAGAGATTTCAAAACACCTATTTTCGAGGTTTTCTCAAAATTTTCAAAAATTTGGCAAATTATGTTTGTCATTCATTAGGACCCAAATCATTAAAAATCTGTCATTTAATAAAAAAAATGAAAATTGCTAATTTGGCAAGTAATGGGTTAAGCTGACAAAGCTAAAAGGACACAAAATAAGCTTCTATTGAAGTCTTGGTGTGATACATCTAAAGAATGTAAAAGGTGTGTTATTGTGGGTCCATATGATCAGTCAAATAGATGTCTCTATTGCCCTCTATTAACAAATGTTTGTCACTTACCCATTTTGAATAATATTAATATATTGTTACTAAATGAAAACCATTACAAAATATCAATAATACAACCATACAGTTATGCCATAGGGATTGATATAAGTTTAACAGAGATACATAGCAGACTGTATCCTGGAATTCAGTACTGTTAAATCTAGATATCATCAGATCTTTTGAAATTCACAGGATTTGCCATTTTTTTCTAAAAATAAAACAATTTCCATAACTAAAGAGCCTCTAATTAAATGGAAAATGTTTATAACTGTCTCGATTCCGCCGCTCTGTGATCAGGGAGTGCTGAGCTGTCAGTGGGTGAGTGACAGCTCAGTCATTCAATCTGGAGCTGGGGCATGCTCAGATGTCAATGTTTTGAGTGACAGCTCAGTAGTCCAATCTCATATTGGGAAGTGCTGGGTTTCTGCAGGTTTTCCCTGATCCTGGTAATTGCCCAGCTATTTACCTGAACAGGTTATCCCAGAGCACTGCCAGTCTTAGCATTTAGTTCTCTGGTGCTTGCAGGCTTGTATCTGTGCTTGATGTTCTGATCATTGTTGCCAGAACTCTGACTGTCATCTGACTGTCACAGGTTTGTCACGGGTGACAGACAGTCCTGTGGTGTCCGGCTATAGACAGTCACAGCGTTTGCCTGCGCAAACTGCTCCCTAACCTTCTATCATTCCTTTTTGGTTTTCATCCCTTTCCCTTTAGGACCCAGCGGCATTGTTCAGGTTGACAGCTAATGTTCTTCAGTAGTTGCCTTTATATACCTTCACTTCCTATTACTCAATGCTGGTGATAATTGATACATCTTATCAAGTCTTCAGTGCAAGCAGGTGACTTGCATACATCTGGAGAATCTTGATGGTTGTTGCAGCTAGAAATAAGTTGTTTGTTGGTTTCCCTTGTTTGTTATCCCATTGTGTCCTTTAGCACCTACTGGGGTTGACAAAGAGCTCATCCCATCTGCTCTCTACCTAGGGCCCTGATCAGGGTAAGCCTAGGATCTGGTAGCCGGTTCGGTGCATAGATACAGAACCTATCTTGGGTGGTGAGGAGTCCCATGGTCCAGCGATAAACTTGGTTAGGGGTCACCATCTCCCCCTTCCCTAGATACAGGGCTTCCCCCTTTCTCTTTTGCCATTAGCTTGGTACTTCACTACACCTAGTGTCATACTCACTTTGATTTTGCCTATTCATTTTACTCTGCTCCACTGCACTGCACTCCAGGTATTCTGACTTCAGACTACGACCTGAATACGCCTCTGCCTCTTTCCTTAATTTGCACATGTTTCCTGGTACCTTGTAATACCCATACCATGCTGACCTGCTCTCCTCTCGGCAGCGATGCTGGCTGTCTCCCCTTCCTGGTTGCCCAGCTGTAGCTGCTCCATCCTTGGTCTATGCTGCTGTCTCCCAGGGCCTGCACATGCTGCACAGGCCTCCTTGGAATGCCCATAGGGTGCGCGCATGGACATGTCCCTTCTCTTAAAGGGCCAGCTTGGCTGAGAGACTTCAGGTATTTAAGATACCTTCCCCTTAAAGGAGATGCCTTGGCAATGAGTGCTATATGTTTGATAGTGCTCAGGTTCTTTGTGCTTCTGTTGCTGTCATTGTGCGACATGCTGTTGCTGATTCATATCTGTAATTCAGTGAATTACAAGTCCACTGCTGCTGCAATTATCCATGCCGCTGGTGCAAACATACATGTTGGTCACTTACTACAATATCTGCTGCCGCTGCTGCAGGTGTCCATGTCGGCCGCATCCATCCATGCCGGCCGAACACACAATACTGGCTGCTGTTTCTACATCCAGAGACTATATTGCATCTGTGGAGCCAGCTGCCGTGGCACCATTGATCCCGTGGGGCTGCCCTCTGTCAACTGCCTACCAGTGCATGTGGCTATCGCCACCTCTGGTGGTTTTATTTAACACTCAGTGGCTGATCCAGTTTGCGCCACCAAGCAAGTGATCGTTACCTTCGGTCCAGTGGATGTACTAACCTCATGCTCGCCCTATGAGTATAAAAGTTTACCCAGGCCATAGATCCCGCTGGCCCCGGTCCCACTCAATTCGTAAGTGACTTTATGAATGCAATAGGGAATTATTTCTTTTATTCATATGTAAAATTAACATTTCTATTTTTTAACATTCAAGAGTTAATAACTTGTAGAAGAAGCTTTAAAATCACTCACTATAGTTAATTCTCTGGTCACAGTAGTGAACTGTATATGGTTGGAGGTTGGATATTGAAAGTGTTTGCAATTTTATGTTGAGGAACATTTTTCAGAAATTTCTTCACAATCTTTAGACACAGTTATTCATAAATTGGTGAAGTCCTGACCATTTTTACTTCTCTTTTTAAATACAATGTAATTTAGTTGAAAATTACACCTCCAACTTTTTTTTAATTAATACCACTTATTATTCCAGTCTTTTTTTAACCCTGTTCCAAATTTTTTAGATGCTTTGCTGCTATATATTTCTAAATTAGATTTGTTTTCAAATTAAATTGGAAAAATCAAACTTTCAACATCAGATTTGCTCTATATTCAATTGTGAATACAATATGGTGATAAGAGATTTCTAAATAATTATTTTCTCCATATTTTACACAACATCCCAACTTTTTGGGAATTGAGATTGTACAATGCAGATATTAGCAAAGCCTAATTTAAATCGAGATGATTTATCACATGGTTTGGCAAAGTATTAATCCTTTTTCACAGGATTAAGGTTTGTAATGTATATGGAACAGTACTGTGGTATTACGGTTCTCATTGATCTCTAATTTATAGTTTGTGTAATGCAAGTCACTATTTATGGGTAGGAACAGCCAGGAAAGCCGGGATCTGGTAAGAGGAGGACATGTATGGAAACAGGGAGTTCACAAAGGCGTAGTCAGGTCACAATCCGGGGTCTGAATACCAGGAAGACACTTAATAGATTCATGGAGTAAACTGTGAAGTGATCAGGTAACGGTCCGAGGTCAAAAGCCAGGAGATCTCAACAGAAACAGGGAGCGAGCAGGAAAGAGTCAAACAACAGTCCAGGGTTAAGACACAAAGATCAGAATTCATGCAGGAACACAGGCAGGCCAAAGCACATCTACCAAACCAGAATGTACGACTGAAAGGTTCTGGGAGAGCATGCTGAGTAAAGAAGCACAGCAATTACTCGGAAGATGAAACACCTGAGTAATTAGCAATCAGCACCTCCAAGAACAGCATGGAATTCAGCACTGCCAGCTTAGTAGCTCAAGAAATATAGCACAGCATCTCCTAGTGCATACTCACAGCAGGATAAAGCAGTGGTCAACTACTCAGGCCAAGAAAAACTAATACACTAACAGGGTGTAACGAAACCCCCAATAGATGGAAATATCACAGGTGCAAGAGGAGCAAATCACTCACACAACTCCAGAATATGGAGGGGGTGATTGCTGGATGGTAAAATTGCCCACTAGTGGCTTGCATAGGACTCCCTTCACACATACAGGCGCATAGTAACCCAGTCAGCAGCCTATAACACGCCCATACTGTTCGATCAGGCGGGCTGCCTGGTACTACTGTGCACCATATAGGCACAGGGACTCCAATATGCAAGTCCAAACATTAAGAGGCCTGACTGCACCCCGTATAAAATGTCATGTGTAGAAAAATAAATACACAATATCTGAGGTATTAGTTGATATTATGACCAAAATAACAGTAGCCTAGAAACCACGTCACGGTTCCTCATACTTGTAGGTCCCTACACTAATCTATATAAATAGAAAAATAGCAAAAAAACAAAAAGAGGACTAAATATCCTCCACATTTAGAATACTCATAGCAGAATAAAGCAGTGGTTAACTGCTCAGGCCAAGAAAAACTAATGCACTAACAGGGTGCAGCAAAACCCCAAATAAATGGAAATGTATGTACTTTATAAAAGGTTCTGGTCAGATGCTGAACTCACCCGTCTGGATGCGGGCCTCACTATTTATGCTGTCAACGGGTTACCAGTGATTCAGATTGAGTTTAAGGAGGTAACCATAAAAGTGAGGAGGGTGGAGTTAAAGTACTAAGGACTCATTGTAGTGAAAAAAGATGCCAGTGATAAAAACCCAAAGATGATTTTGTGAACAAATGTCATTGAAAATCGTTTGGGGGAAATGTTGTTCTTGCTCCAACAGATTGCTGAAACTGCAGGTGTCGGGCAGCAGAAGGTGCTGCAAAGAGAAATCCGAGCCCTCCTGCAGAGACAACAGGTAAACCTATCTGGTGGGGAAATTGGCAATGTATGGGTAATTGATGCCGGCCCTATTGTAATACCCCCATGAAGTGAAATGATGATAAGGTGTCGGGCAGCCATAGGCTTCAATGGGCAAGATTACCAGGCAGTGGTAAAACCCATGCACTCTGAACATTGGCCCATGGTCCTGACAGCCAGGGGGATGGTTGACGTTTGCAAGGGGAGAGTGCCCGTGCGAGTGTTAAATTATGGGGAAAAAGAAACCAAATTGCCCAGGTATGCCACCATTGCCAAATTGTTCACTGTCACTGAAGACTAAGGGGCCCTTTGCACACTACGACATCGCAAGCAGATGCTGCGATGCCGTGCGCGATAGTCCTCGCCCCCGTCACAGCTGCGATATCATGGTGATAGCTGGCGTCGCGAACATTATCGCTACTCCAGCTTCACATGCACTCACCTGCCCTGCGACGTCACTCTGGCCGGCGACCCGCATCCTTATTAAGGGGCCAGGTCATGCGGCGTCATAGCGACGTCACACGGCAGGCAGCCAATAGAAGCGGAGGAGCGGAGATGAGCGGGACGTATACATCCCATCCCACTCCTTCCTTCCGCAGAGCCAGCATGAGACGCGGTGACGTAGGTAGGAAATGTTCCTTGCTCCTGCGGCTTCTCACACAGTGATGTGTGCTGCCGCATGAACAAGGAACGACATCGTACCTGTCGCTGCTACCAAATAATGTAAATGCCGGACCCTACACCGATGATACGATAACGACGCTTTTGCGCTCATTAATCGAATCAAAAAGGATTTACACACTACGATATCGACTGTGACGCCGGATGTGCGTCACTTTCGATTTGACCCCACCGATATCGCACCTGCGATGTCGTAGTGTGCAAAGCCCGCCTAAGAGTCTATCCAGGCAGTGGAATCCATGACACCACCAGAGCAGGCAAAACATGACTGTCCCCAAGACCAATTAGAGGGTTGGTGTCAGGAGCTGCATGTAGGTACTGATTCCACACCTTCAGAAACATGGAATCTACCGGGTAGTACAGGAATACGAACAAGTTTTCAGTAATCATCCACTAAACTTTGGGAGGATAAAAGGGGTACAACATCACATACCCACAGGTAATCATCCACCCATCAAAGAGAGATACCGACCTATACCACCCACTCACTATCAGTGTGCCAAGGAGATGTTGAGGAACATGAAGGAGGCTGGGGTTATTAGAGATAGTTGTAGCCCCTGGGCAGCTCCACTGGTTCTACTCAAGAAAAAGAATAGCACCATGAGAATGTGTGTGGACTATAGGCAAATCAATCGAATCACCCAAAAGGATGGTTATCCACTACCCCGTATAGAAGAGTCACTGACTGCGCTGAAGGCTGCTAACCACTTCTCTACCATAGATCTCCCCAGTGGCTATTGGCAGGTCTCTGTCGCCGAAGAGGATCAGGAGAAACTGCATTTACCACACCAATGGACCTGTGTGAATTCAACAACATGCCGTTTGGACTGTGCAATGCACCAGGAACATTCTAAAGGCTAATGGAATGCTGCCTAGGACACCGCAACTTCGAGTCAGTACTGCTCTACCTTGATGATATGATCGTTTACTCTAAGACCTACGAGGAACATCTTGAACATCTAGTAGAGGTATTTGAAGCATTTTCAAAATATGGGATGAAGTTGAAGCCATCCAAGTGTCATCTGTTGAAACCCAGGGTCCAATATCTTGGCCATGTGTCAGTGCCGAGGGAGTGGCACCAGACCCAGAGAAAATTACAGCCATCAAGAATTGGCGAAGACCATCCATCGTCAAAGAGGTACATCAGTTCTTGGGCCTGGTAGGATATTACAGGAGATTCATCAAGGGCTACACAAAAATGGCAGCACCCTTGCAGGAACTCCTGGTAGGCCAGGCCAAGAATGGCAAGACTTCTTGTCCTCCATTTCAATGGGGTGAAGGAGAAGAAAATTCCTTCAGACAGATGAAGTTAGCCCTGACAGGTGATGAGATTCTAGCGTATCCCGACTACAACCTTCCGTTTGTACTCTATACCGATGCCAGCAAACATGGGATTGGGAGCTGTACTCTCGCAGGTGCAGGATGGCAAAGGAAGAGTAATTGCCTATGTAAACAGGAAGCTCCGTCCTACTGAAAGGAATCCTGAAAACTACAGCTCCCTCAAGCTGGAGTTCCTGGCATTGGTCTGGGCAGCTGCGAAGTTCACCGTCTACACGGATAACAACCCCCTGCTGGGTGCATTGGAAAAACGTTGGGTGGCTCGACTGGCGAATTACAACTTCACCATCAAGTATCGGGCTGTTCGCAAGAACGTCAACACGGATGCATTATCCAGGATGTCCCACCTATCTGATAAGGGAAAGGTCGTAGATGAGCTGGAGGAAATCAAGTTGCCAGCCTTTCACAGTCCCAGTGACCTACAGAACCAACAGCCTTACAGCATGCGTCAAGAAACCACCTTAGATCCGTTACCTCATCATGGTTGGAAGGAAGCACAGGACAATGACCCTGCAGTGAGACTGATCAAGGTGTTGATAGCCCAACCAGATTCGTACCTGGGTCCTGAAGCTTCACCAGAAGCCCAACGGTTGTGGAAGGAGAGAAGCAGGCTATATATCCATCGAGGTAAATTGTGCCAAAGTCTTACGAACCCTAAAACACATGATAAGGTATGTCAAGTGTGGTGATCCTGAAAGCACATGTCCAGTTATTCGTGGAAGCGTACCATGATCGAGCAGGACACTTCGGGTGGAAGAAGCTGGAAGCGTTGCTGCATGATCGATTCTATTGAATTGGAATGAGAACCACCATAGAAGAATGGTGCAGAAACTGTGGTCCTTGTGCTTTGAGGAGGAAAGATAACAACAGTCAAAAAGTACCTCTGCAATCCATTGTCACCAAGCAGCCCTTGGAGATTGTCGCCCTGGACCATGTAAAGTTGACACCCAGTCGAACAGGCTATACCTACGCTCTCACCATGGTGGATCACTACTCCAGATTCTTAGTGGTCGTACCTGTTACGGACTTAACAGCAAGTACTACAGCAAAAGCCTTTCAAGCTCACTTTTGTAGACCTGACAAATACCCAGAACAGGTATTGACAGATCAAGGTCCAGCTTTTGAAACCGAAATATTCCAAGAATTGTGCAACCTGTATGGATATAAAAAGATACGTACTACACCTTACCATGCACAAACAAATGTGATGTGTGCGAAAATGAACCATCTGGTAATCAACCTGTTGAAAACCCTACCACTAGATGAAAGGAACAAGTGGCCAGAAAAGCTAGCTGACTTAGTGGACATGTACAATTACATTCCTGTAAGTTCAACTAAATGTACACCAGCATATCTAATGCGTGCAAGACCTAGAAGATTGCCAGTAGATCTTGGAATGGAAGTTGAGATTCCAGAAACCAATTCACCAGATGCTGATTGGGACTCAAATCACCAGGCACAGTGTAAAAAGATACAAGAATATGTTGAGCAGAGTCTAAATCAAAATCGAGAAAAACAAGAGAAGGACTATAACAAGAAAGCACAAGCCATTCCTTTAACACCTGGAGAAATAGTCCTAAAAAGAAAAAGGAAAGTTCACAAACTTGTTGATCAATGGGAAAAAAAACATATACAGTACTATCTTCTAATTTTGACAACAAGAAAACCTGCTTAATCAGCAAGGATAAAGGGAAAACTTTGTCAACTGTTTCAAGGGATTAATTGAAGAAATGCCCAGAACCATTGAAACCAAGAGAAGAAGCACCAAGTACACCTCAAGTACCAGAGAAGAAAGAAAAGGTGATACATACAATACTTGGAGACTTTCCAGAAAATTGGCCTTAGTACAATGGAGCAATAATAGTGCCAGTTATCACGTTCCCACAACTTGTGGAAGAACCAGTTCCAGTGCAAGAGGAACCTCCAAATTGCGTCTTCTTGTTGAACTATAAGATGCACTGACATCTGACTAGTCCACCTACAACCAGTAGTGACACCCTTGCAGTAGACACTAGAACACAACAGGGATCAGCTGAGACACCAAAGTTACGCAGATCAACCCGTAGCAACTTGGGTCAGCTCCCAGTCAGATACAGAGAATAGTTGTTCACAGAAAAAAAAATGTAAATTAATGTCTTTATGTAAATAGAGTTATAATATGTAAATAATGTGAAAAATGTTGCATAATCCTGCCTAGTTTTAGGTAAATGTGGACCACTGGTCATTGGACTGGTAATGACTAGTGATGAGCGAGCATGCTTGTAACTACTCGGTACTCGCACGAGTATCGCTGTACTCGGGCTGCTCGGCGGGGACCGAGTAATCTCGCGATACTCGTGCTGTACTCGTGGTCTTCATTTCTGCATGTTGGCGCTCTTTTGAGAGCCAGCCCTCATGCAGGGATTGGCTGGCAGACCACTGCAATGCCACAGCCCTGTTAGTTGTGGAATTGCAGTGATTGGCCGGCCTGCACAGCGTGACCGAGCCTTTATACCGGCCGGCGCGCTGTGCTCTGCTCACAACTATCCAGACAGTCAGTGCAGGGAGAGTGTCGCTGATTCAGGGAAAGGTTTGCGGCCCTTTAGGGTATGTGCGCACGTTGCTTTTTACCTGCTTTTTACCTGCTTTTTTGCTGCTTTTTCTTCTGCGCTGTTTAATGCCAAAATGGATGTGTTCTTCTATTCAAGCAAAGTCTATGGGAATTTGGTTTTCTTGTCCGCACTATGCAGTTCAAACTGCAGCCTTTTTGGTGCAGAACTTTGGTCAAAAACTCAGCTTTGCAGTGCAAAACCCAAATGGCAAAAACAATTCACATGTCAGTTGTTTTTGCCATTTGGGTTTTGCACTGCAAAGCTGAGTTTTTGACCAAAGTTCTGCACCAAAAAGGCTGCAGTTTGAACTGCATAGTGCGGACAAGAAACCCAAATTCCCATAGACTTTGCTTGAAAAGCAGAACACAACCATTTTGGCATTAAACGCTGCAGTTGAAAAAGCAGCAAAAAAGCAGGTAAAAAGCAGGTAAAAAGCAACGTGCGGACATAGCCTTATAGTTAGTTCCGGAGCAGGGCTGCAAACAGTGTGACCAGAAGTCCTTCTCAGGACTATTCTAGTTGTATACAGGCAGGCAGGGTATAGCCAGGTCGGATTACAGTAGCAGAGTCCTTCTCAGGACTATTGTTGCTATACACAGGCAGGGTATAGCCAGGTCGGAATACAGGCTAGTGACCAGAAGAGTCCTTGTCAGGACTATTGTAGCAGTATACAGGCAGGCAGGCAGGCAGGGTATATAGCCATTCCTAGTGGTGACCGTATACCAGCCTTCATCATATCTGGGGCTGGTGTACACAGTCTAAAACAGTCCAGATAGTGTCAGACTTCTCAGTAATTGTCGCTCCTAAAAACCAGTTAGGTTCTTATTGCGTCCGTGCTTGCATTTAAAAACAGCACGTGTGTGTCTGTCGGTGGCAGCGTACAGGTGCGCGTTTTGCACAAACTATTATATAACGCACAAGTCTAGTGTATAATACACGTCAGTCAGCAGTGTCTGATAGTGTCAGACTTCTCAGTAATTGTCGCTCCTAAAAACCAGTTAGGTTCTTATTGCGTCCGTGCTTGCATTTAAAAACAGCACGTGTGTGTCTGTCGGTGGCAGCGTACAGGTGCGCGTTTTGCACAAACTATTATATAACGCACAAGTCTAGTGTATAATACACGTCAGTCAGCAGTGTCTGATAGTGTCAGACTTCTCAGTAATTGTCGCTCCTAAAAACCAGTTAGGTTCTTATTGCGTCCGTGCTTGCATTTAAAAACAGCACGTGTGTGTCTGTCGGTGGCAGCGTACAGGTGCGCGTTTTGCACAAACTATTATATAACGCACAAGTCTAGTGTATAATACACGTCAGTCAGCAGTGTCTGATAGTGTCAGACTTCTCAGTAATTGTCGCTCCTAAAAACCAGTTAGGTTCTTATTGTGTCCGTGCTTGCATTTAAAAACAGCACGTGTGTGTCTGTCGGTGGCAGCGTACAGGTGCGCGTTTTGCACAAACTATTATATAACGCACAAGTCTAGTGTATAATACACGTCAGTCAGCAGTGTCTGATAGTGTCAGACTTCTCAGTAATTGTCGCTCCTAAAAAACAGTTAGGTTCTTATTGCGTCCGTGCTTGCATTTAAAAACAGCATGTGTGTGTCTGTCGGTGGCAGCGTCAGGCTCCATATTGTCCCTGGATAGAGACGTGCATGATGGCCTGTAAACATGAAGTGCCCATTGTAAGGAAGTGGGTCTATTGTAGTATAGCCCTTAGGCAGGGCAGCCAAAAATGTGGAGGCTCCACATTGTCCCTGGATAGAGATGTGCATGAGGGCCTCAAAACATTGTTCCCATTGCAAAGGAGCGGGTCTCCTGTCGTTGTAATGCCCATTCAGAAAGAATGGGCGAAAAAATTTACCACTGGGGGTATACCTGAAACAACGGCTTAACTATTGTAACGGTCACCATGATGGCGCATGAGGAGAAGGAGGAGCAGTCCAGCGATTAGCCAAAGTCCAGAAGTGTGTTACCATGGGTGAGTGGAGGTACATGGCAAATTCCCATTACAAACTTTAAATTCCGCTGTCATTTGCTGTTGGTGTGTGGTGAAGTCTGGCCAAATCCAACCCTTGTTCATCTTGATCAGAGTCAGCCTGTCAGCATTTACAGTTGACAGGCGGGTGCGTTTATCTGTAATGATTCCACCTGTGGCACTAAAAACACGCTCTGACAAAACGCTAGCGGCAGGGCAGGCCAGGACTTCCAAGGCGTAGAGACTAAGAGCCAATTCATGCCACGTGTCCAGCTTGGATACACATTAATTGTAAGGCACAGAGGAATGTCGGAGTACAGTTGTTTGATCTGCAAGGTACTCCTTGAGCATCTGGCCAAACTTAGGATTTCTTGTGGCACTACCCCTCACCTCAGGGGCTGTGGTATGTGAGGGGCTGAGAAAACTATCCCACATCTTAAAGACTGTTCCCCTACCTCTGGCGGATTGGACTTGTGCCCCTCTCGGCTGTACGCCTTGGTTGTTGTTACGGTTGCTGCGAGCACTGGAGACTATGTCCAGATTTCTTGCTACTGCACATGTGCGAGCGCTGGAGACTAAGTCCAGATTTCTTGCTACTGCACATGTGCGAGCGCTGGAGACTAAGTCCAGATTTCTTGCTACTGCACATGTGCGAGCGCTGGAGACTAAGTCCAGATTTCTCGCTACTGCACATGTGCGAGCGCCGGAGACTAAGTCCAATCTTGGAGCCATTGCACATGTGCGGGTGACATCATCGCTGACACGAGGTCACATGTCTCTGACACCTTCTATGCCGATTGGTCGCTGGTCATGTGCTTGTGACGTCTTGCTCGGTGATAGGCCAGCATGACGTCACTCCTGTCGTTCTGGAAGCGGATTGGCTCTGGTGTCCTCCATCTTGGATGAGGCACAGAGTCTATATAAGACCCTGACACACGCCGCATGGTGCTCAGTCCTCTTGGTTCATGCATATGAGTAGACACTCTGTGCGCGTTCCTCTAGGCATTCCTCTGTCTATGCTAGGTGAGCGCTACCGGCAGGGTAGCGTTCTTATACCTTACAGCTTCGGCTGCTGTCCGTATCCTTACCTCTTAGGGGAGCGGACATAGGCAGGTGCCTGAGGCACATGGTCTGGCTGGGCCTTGTGATTGTACTCGTAGGTGGACGTTGCCGCTAGGGTAACGTTCCCTATACTGCGTCTGGCAGTTGTTCGTATCCTCGCACACTAGGGGAGCGAACAGAGGTAGGAGCTTTGTGCGGCTTACGCTGCTGTTCGTCTCTTTTGCACCACTAGAAGAGCGGACCTAGGCAGGTGCCATATCTAGTGGTTCGTGTCCTCGCACACTAGTGGAGCGAACGCAGGTAGGAGCTTTGTGCGGCTTACGCTGCTGTTCGTCTCTTTTGCACCACTAGAAGAGCGGACCTAGGTAGGTGCCATTTCGCACACATTGCCTTTGTCTCTGTGATTATTAACAGAGATCATTCCACACACCCTCCAAGTAAGGGAGGAATTGCTTTACTTTCTTATTATATCCTTCTGTGAGTTAACAGAGGTATTGCACTCTGCCATAGTCTGCAGCAAAGTCTTTGCACGGTGGACCCTGACTGTCTGATACTCCTTTCGGTTATTATCAGACAGCCCCCCGTAACATTAGGACTGAGCCAAGGGTCTGGCAGTTATGGCAGAATATCAGCAGTTACACCGTTACATACAAGTACTTGAGTCACGGCTCAAGAGTATAGAGGATAAACCTCAGACCATGGTGACATCTGCACATGATCCTCGACTTGCTCTACCAAACAGATATTCTGGCGATGCCAGATCATGTCGTGGTTTCATTAGTCAGTGTCAGATACACCTAGAGGTTAACTCTTCTCGCTTCTCTACGGAGAGGTCCAGAGTAGGCTTTATCATCTCCTTACTTCAGGACAAAGCCTTAGAATGGGCGACTCCCCTATGGGAGCGCTCTGATGTGGTTACTCTGAGACATCAAGACTTTCTTGATGCTCTTAAGGCGGTATTCATGGGTCCGCAGGTTACCCATGATGCGGCCCTGAGACTGTTAGATCTATCTCAGGGTTCGTTATCCACTAGTTCTTATGCCATTGCTTTTAGAACTCTGGTGGCAGAACTAGATTGGCCAGAGAAGGTGTTGATTCCTATCTTCTGGAGAGGGTTGGCTGGCTATGTCAAGGATGCCCTTGCTACTCGTGAAGTCCCTGCTTCTCTGGAGGACTTGATCACAGTAGCAACGAGGATCGATGTACGCCATAAGGAACGTAGACTCGAGGTCTCTTCCTCATGCCCTAAGCATCGGGCTATTCCAGTTGTTGAGGGTCCACTACCATCTTCCTCAGCATCTGAAACATCTCCCACTCCTATGGAGTTAGGTCATACGTTCTCCAGACTACGCAAGTCTGGTCCTCCTATATGTTACGTATGTCGTCAGGCTGGGCACTATGCCAACAAGTGTCCTAGTCGTCAGGGAAACTCCCTGGCCTAGTAATCATTAGAGGGGGGTTACTAGAGACGTCTTCTGCACCCTCTAAGTGTTGTATCCCAGGTCAGCTCTCGTTATCTGAGAATACATGGCCTATTATGGCTTTTGTGGATTCCGGAGCTGACGGGATTTTTGTGTCCTCAGGATTTGTAAAGGGACACAATATTCCCTCTATCATGTTAGAGGCGCCTATTCCTGTCCGTGTTGTTAATGGAACTATGTTGTCTGACTCCATTACATTGAGGACAGTTCCCTTGCGCCTTTCCCTGTCTCAGGGTCACATAGAGGAGATTTCTTTTCTTGTTTTGCCTGAGGGTATAGACGACGTCCTTCTGGGTCTTCCATGGCTTCGGACTCATGCTCCTCACATTGACTGGGAGTCTGACAGCATTATTAGTTGGGGTTCGAAATGTCAGTCCCGATGTCTTCCCTTACCACCTAAGGTCGTTGCAGTTGCATCAACTGATCTCTCTCCCATACCTACACCCTATTTGGATTTCGCTGACGTGTTCTCCAAACAGGGTGCTGAGGTTCTTCCACCCCATAGGCCGTATGACTGTGCCATAGACCTTATCCCAGGTTCGGTTCCACCTAAAGGCAGGGTTTACCCCCTGTCGATACCTGAGTCGGAGGCCATGTCGACCTATATAAGAGAGAGCTTAGAGAAGGGGTTCATTCGTAAGTCTGTCTCTCCCGCGGGAGCTGGGTTTTTCTTTGTTCGGAAGAAAGAGGGTGATTTGCGTCCCTGCATAGATTACAGGGGTCTCAACGCAATCACAATAAAGAACAAATACCCATTACCTTTAATTTCGGAGCTCTTTGACAGACTGAGAGGAGCTCAAGTTTTTACGAAGTTGGATCTGCGGGGTGCGTATAACTTGGTACGAATTCGAAAGGGTGACGAATGGAAGACCGCTTTTAACACCCGAGACGGTCACTATGAATACCTCGTCATGCCTTTTGGGTTATGTAATGCACCCGCAGTATTTCAGGACTTCGTAAATGATGTGTTCAGGGATTTACTGTTATCCTCAGTAGTGGTGTATCTGGACGACATCCTGATTTTTTCTCCTGATCTGGAGACTCATCGTCAGGATGTCGTTCGTGTCCTTTCCCATTTAAGGGAGCACTCATTGTTTGCTAAACTCGAGAAATGTGTATTCGAGCAGTCCTCATTGCCTTTTTTGGGTTACATTATCTCACAAGAGGGTCTGGCTATGGATCCTGCGAAGCTCTCTGCTGTCCTGCAATGGTCCGAACCTCATTCCTTGAAGGCGGTGCAACGCTTCTTAGGATTTATAAATTATTACAGGCAGTTCATACCCCATTTTTCTACTTTGGTGGCCCCTTTGGTGGCCTTGACTAAGAAAGGTGCTAATCCCAAAGCCTGGTCTACTGAGACATCTCAGGCTTTTGAGGCAGTAAAAAGACACTTTTCAACTGCTCCCGTTCTTCAAAGACCCGATGAGAGTAAGCCCTTCCTCTTAGAGGTTGATGCCTCTTCAGTGGGTGCTGGTGCGGTCTTGTATCAAAAGAACGGTGCAGGTAGAAAAAGGCCGTGTTTCTTCTTTGCTAAAACCTTTTCACCGGCAGAGAGAAACTATACCATTGGGGATAGGGAACTGCTCGCCTTGAGATTAGCCTTGGAGGAGTGGCGTCACTTGCTGGAAGGAGCGAAACATCCTTTCCAGGTCTATACAGACCATAAGAATCTGACGTACTTACAAACCGCTCAGCGTCTGAATCCTCGCCAAGCCCGCTGGTCCTTGTTTTTCTCCCGCTTTCACTTCTCCATCAACTATTTGTCTGGGAGTAAGAATAACAAGGCAGACGCCCTGTCTCGCTCTATGCTTTCTACCCAGGAAGAGATTGATGAACCTCGTCTTATCCTTCCCTCCAGGGTTTTTCATACGCTCTCTCCTGTGACGTTAGACCAAATCCCACCGGGCAAGACATTTGTTCCGCCTGATCGACAGAATGATATACTGTCATGGGCCCACACCTCAAAGGTGGGTGGGCATTTTGGTATTAGGCGGACACGAGAGTTACTGGAGAGGTGGTATTGGTGGCCACACTTAGCCAGCCACGTCAAGAGATATGTCGGTTCCTGCTACTCGTGTGCTCGCAACCGTCCATTACGGCAGAGACCGGCTGGGCTCTTGCATCCTTTACCAGTGCCAGATAGACCATGGGAGGTGGTAGGCATGGACTTTGTGGGTGATCTTCCATGTTCACAGGGACATAGATTTGTGTGGGTCATTACGGACCATTTCTCCCGGATGGTTCATCTCGTACCGTTATCGAGAATCCCATCTTCCAGGGTACTAGCCAAACTATTCCTCAAGCATGTCTTTAGGCTTCACGGGATGCCAGATCGTATCATTTGTGATAGAGGCCCGCAATTTACTTCCCGTTTCTGGCGAGATCTTTGTAGCCTTCTGCAAATTGAGTTGAATCTCTCTTCGGCATACCATCCGGAGACTAATGGTTTGGTTGAACGTACCAATCAATCTATGATTATATACCTTCGACACTTTGTTGCTGAGAACCACGATAACTGGTCCTCCCTCCTACCCTGGGCAGAATTTGCCCTTAACAATTCGCTGGCTGAGGCCACTGGGCAGACACCGTTCGTACTCAATAATGGGCAACACCCTAGGGTACCGGTACCGTTTCCCGCTGCTGCACCTCCTCCTCTTGTGGCCGACTGGGCAACTAATGCCAGAGAGGTTTGGGATCGGACTCAAGAGTCGATCCAAGCAGCTAAGGACCGTATGAAGACGGTGTCCGATCGGTTTCGTCGCCCGGCTCCTGTCTTTTCTCCAGGGGACTTTGTGTGGCTCTCTGCAAAACACGTGAGACTTAGAGTGAGCTCTGTCAAATTTGCTCCTCGCTTCCTGGGTCCTTATGAGGTTCTTCGACAGGTAAATCCTGTAGTCTATCAATTGAAGTTACCTGTCCATCTTAGGATTCATGACAAATTCCATGTCTCACTGCTAAAGCCGGCTATTTTACCTCACGCTCGTGAAGTGCACTCTCCTGCCTCTGATTCCTCTCGCTCTAGCTATGAGGTACGAGCCATAGTTGGTTCTAAGATGGTTAGAGAGCGCAGGTTCTTCTTGATAGATTGGGAGGGCTATGGCCCGGAACATCGCTCTTGGGAGCCTGAGGAGGCTGTCCATGCTCCCGACTTAGTTGCCGATTATCTGCGTCGCCGGGAGGGGGGCCCTTGAGGGGGAGGTACTGTTACGGTTGCTGCGAGCACTGGAGACTATGTCCAGATTTCTTGCTACTGCACATGTGCGAGCGCTGGAGACTAAGTCCAGATTTCTTGCTACTGCACATGTGCGAGCGCTGGAGACTAAGTCCAGATTTCTTGCTACTGCACATGTGCGAGCGCTGGAGACTAAGTCCAGATTTCTCGCTACTGCACATGTGCGAGCGCCGGAGACTAAGTCCAATCTTGGAGCCATTGCACATGTGCGGGTGACATCATCGCTGACACGAGGTCACATGTCTCTGACACCTTCTATGCCGATTGGTCGCTGGTCATGTGCTTGTGACGTCTTGCTCGGTGATAGGCCAGCATGACGTCACTCCTGTCGTTCTGGAAGCGGATTGGCTCTGGTGTCCTCCATCTTGGATGAGGCACAGAGTCTATATAAGACCCTGACACACGCCGCATGGTGCTCAGTCCTCTTGGTTCATGCATATGAGTAGACACTCTGTGCGCGTTCCTCTAGGCATTCCTCTGTCTATGCTAGGTGAGCGCTACCGGCAGGGTAGCGTTCTTATACCTTACAGCTTCGGCTGCTGTCCGTATCCTTACCTCTTAGGGGAGCGGACATAGGCAGGTGCCTGAGGCACATGGTCTGGCTGGGCCTTGTGATTGTACTCGTAGGTGGACGTTGCCGCTAGGGTAACGTTCCTTATACTGCGTCTGGCAGTTGTTCGTATCCTCGCACACTAGGGGAGCGAACAGAGGTAGGAGCTTTGTGCGGCTTACGCTGCTGTTCGTCTCTTTTGCACCACTAGAAGAGCGGACCTAGGCAGGTGCCATATCTAGTGGTTCGTGTCCTCGCACACTAGTGGAGCGAACGCAGGTAGGAGCTTTGTGCGGCTTACGCTGCTGTTCGTCTCTTTTGCACCACTAGAAGAGCGGACCTAGGTAGGTGCCATTTCGCACACATTGCCTTTGTCTCTGTGATTATTAACAGAGATCATTCCACACACCCTCCAAGTAAGGGAGGAATTGCTTTACTTTCTTATTATATCCTTCTGTGAGTTAACAGAGGTATTGCACTCTGCCATAGTCTGCAGCAAAGTCTTTGCACGGTGGACCCTGACTGTCTGATACTCCTTTCGGTTATTATCAGACAGCCCCCCGTAACAGTTGTCCACTGATTCCTGACCTATGCCGCTAGCGTTTTGTGAGGGGAATGCTTTGCCTACTTCCGTGACTATGGCCTTCTGGAACTGCTGCATTTTGCCTGACCTCTCCGCCTCGGGAATAAGAGACATAAAGTTCTCCTTTTAGCGTGGGTCTAACAGTGTTACCAACCAGTAATGATTGTCGGCCAAGATGTTCTTAACGCGAGGGTCACGAGACAGGCAGCTTACCATAAAGTCAGCCATGTGTGCCAGACTCTTAACAGCCATCACTTCAGTATCCTGACCAACACGATGACTGAACATGCTGTCCTCCTCCTCCTCCTCCTCATCATCTACCCTGTCCTCTGGCCAGCCACGCTGAACCGAGGATATGACTGCATGTCATATCCTCAATTTGGCCAGAGAGTTGCTCCATGTCTTCATCCTCCTCCTCGTCATAGTCCTCCACTGCATGTTGTGATGAGACGAGGCTGGGCTGTGTGTTATCACCCACACCCACTACTGTTTCTTGCTCAAACTCATCGCGCTCCACCTGCAATGCATCATGGTTGTTTTTTGAGCAGAGACCATTTTAGAAGGCAGAGAAGCGGTATGGTGACGCTAATAATGTCGTCATCGCCGCTCACCATCTTGGTGGAGTCCTCAAAGTTTTGGCGGATGGTGCATAGGTCGGACATCCATCTCCACTCCTCAGGTGTTATGTGTGGAGTTTGACCCATTTCCCGACGGCTTAGGTGATGCAGGTACTCAACAACTGCCCTCTTCTGCTCACATATCCTGACCAACTTGTGCAGAGTTGAATTTCAACGCGTGGGGACATCACACACCAGTCTGTGTGCCGGAAGATGCAAACGGCGTCTTAAGCCGGCAAGGCCGGCTGAAGCAGTAGGTGACTTTCGAAAATGTGCAGACAGGCGGCGAACTTTTACCAGCAGATCAGACAGCTCTGAGTATGACTTTAGAAACCGCTGAACCACGAGGTTGAGCACATGGGCCACGCATGGAACATGTGTCAGCTGGCTTCGCCTCAAAGCCGCCACCAGGTTCCGGCCATTGTCACACACGACCTTTCCTGGCTTTAGGTTCAGAGTTGTGAGCCAGTGATCTGCCTTCTGTTTCAGAGCTGTCCACACCTCTTCTGCATTGTGGGGTTTGTTGTCACCTATGCAGATTAGCTTCAGCACTGCCTGTTGCCGCTTCGCCGAGGCAGTGCTGCAGTGCTTCTGTGTCGCCCTGGACAAGCCAGGGGCCACAGAGCACAACACTTAAACACCCCACACTCCCTGCAGGCATATCATAGTCAAAACACAAAATCCTTGTTGCCTTCCCCAGGGGCTGTTGTCCACACTAGGGTGTGGAGCCAGGCGGTTGGTCTCCACCCACCGAGGAGGAGGGAAAACACAGGCAGTGAGAGTTAAGCTAAGGAAGTGGAAGGAGGAAAGTAGTAGAGAGGAGAAAAGTGACAGCAAAGAGCCTGAAGTTGGTCCGGGTGTGTGGCCCGGACAGGACAGCAAGGTTGGCAGGATGTGGTGACCGTCTGCAGTGGAGGCCGATTGGAGTCTGCCGTAAGGACCGTGGACGGGTGGTGACCCGGCCGTACCGGACCGGTATACAAAGAGAAGCCAGCACCATTGGCAGAGGACTTTCGGATCCCGGCAAGGCTTGGTGTCGCCGTGAATTTGCCAAATCTGTTAGTGAAGGGGACCTCAGGGTTTCCAAACAGCCAAGTCCAGATAGAAGGCAACCGTCCAACCGTGAAGGGGAGACACCGCCACCGCCAAGGGCAACCGTCTCCCAGGGCCAGCGCCTGTGGGCAAAAGGGGCTCCTCCGGCCCATATCCAGGTCGGGGAGCGGGTTACCGTTGGGAAACCATCACTACCAACACTTAACTTAGGTGCAGGGAGAGACAGTCATCACTAACCTGCAGGGAGGAACAACCGCAGCCGTCCGAGTGACCCGTCCATCCAGCCACTTGTTTTACCGTGAACTGTGTCATCATCATTGGGCTGAGTGAGTACCTCCATGCCGTGCGGCACAGCGCTGCCCCTGCGACCCTGCACCTCATCAGGCCCCGCAACCCGCCTGTCATCCATCTCTACCCCATCACCAGGCCCCGGGACAACCAACCCCCCTACCCACGGAGGGGAGAAATAACAACAAAGCTGCTCCCTGTCACAGGCTCCCGGGATCCCCGTCCAGAGCAGCGGTGGTGTCCACACAATCACCACAACCGTGGGTGGCGTCACGGACAATATCCCCAAAACCCAAACCACCCCTTTTCACTCACGGGCGAGTAGCGCCGCTCGAGTCCCCGGGATCCGGCCATCGCTCGAGCCAACGAGCAGCAGCAGCCGTAGAGCAGCGTCAGCCGGACCCGAGCAGTGGGAGAGCGCACCGTCCCCTCCTCCGCCCGCGACACTTCCAGCTTGGGACTGGTGTGGAGGGTAAAGTGGATCAGGATGCGCAGGAGGAGGAGGAGGCTGAGGAGCATGACATTCCGGAGCTGTAGAGTGTGTGTGAAACCCTGACTGAGGTAGGGCCTGCAAAACTTGGTGTGTGAAGGACGTGTTCCGTCCCTCGCTCAGACTGGGTCCCAGCTTGCACAATATTAACCCAGTGTGACGTCAACGAGATGTAGCGGCCTTGCCCACATGCACTTGTCCACGTGTCTGTGGTTAGGTGGACTTTGGCTGAAACGGCGTTGTTCAGGGCACGTGTGATGTTTTGTGACACGTGGTTATGCAATGCGGGGACGGCACACCGGGAGAAATAGTGGCGGCTGTGGACCGAGTAACGTGGGACAGCTGCCACCATCAGGTCGCGGAATGCTTCTGTCTCAACCAGCCTAAAAGGCAACATTTCCAGCGCAAGCAGTCGCGAAATGTTAGCATTTAGAACTGTGGCATGTGGGGTGTTGGCAGTGTATTTGCGCCTGCGTTCAAAGGTTTGCTGAATGGATAACTGAACGCTGCGCTGGGACAAGGACGTGCTTGATGATGGTGTTCTTTCTGCGTAGGCAACTGCAGGTGCAGGAGTGGAGGAGGCTTGTTCGCAGGCAGCATGGACAGGGGATTGGCTCGCATGCACAACCAGCAAAGACGTAGCAGTGACATCAGCAAGCACTGCTCCTGGACTCTGTTGTACTTCCCACAAAGTCGGGTGCTTGGCTGACATGTGCCTGATCATGCTGGTGGTGGTCAGGCTGCTAGTTTTGGTACCCCTGCTGATGCTGGCATGGCAGGTGTTGCAAATGGCCTTTTTAGAATCATCTGGAGCCAACTTAAAAAACTGCCAGTGTCAGAGTTCCGGGTTTTCCAGTTTTCTTTTGAAAGAGCTTGCCCTTTGTTAACATGGAGTTTTCTGTTCTGTTGCCCTACTTCCTGTCCATCTGTTTAAAAGCCGCCCCTAAAGCTTAGTCCAGTGCCTGAGTATACTGCTTCCTGTGTGCTCCTGCCCTGCAGCTTTTGGTTCCTGATTGTTATTCGGATCCTCTTGGAAAACAACCGACACCGACTCTGGACTTCATCTGGTATCATCTAGCTGTGCCCGGACTCCGTTTGCCGTTTTTGGTCGGCACTTCTGCCCGGTTCCTTCCGTTTAATACCACTCTGGACTCACATCACGTACGGACATTTTTGGATTTACCTATTGCCCTTTTGTGTCCCGGCTGCTGCGCATTTAGGGCTTCTGGGGTGATTGCCAGACAGTCCCTGTATAGGGGTTCGCTCTTGGTGGTCTCCCTGGGGGAGTCCGGTGCGCGGTCCCGGGAATTCCCTTTAGCTCCGTCCCTGGAAGGTATTTCCTGTATTTATGTTCTACTGTGTTTTTGTTCCGTTTATGTACATATTTGCTGGTTGCATATTATAAACGTCTTGCACCAAGAACTCGTCTCTGGTTGTCATTGCCCTAACGCAATCGAAATCCTCAATACATACAATAGTATTACAGCCAGACTCGGGAAGACCTAACATTTGTACAGGCACCTTGTGTCGTGTTGTTCCGGGGAACAGTTGCCTGACGTCTGCCTGGGGCCACCACTCTGCTTCTTACTGCCTCCCTCCCCCTGTGCACTGCTGTCCTCGCTCTGCATATCCTCCTGCCAGGTTGGGTCAGTTACTGGATCATCCACCACGTCGTCTTCCTCTTCCGCACCCTGCTCCTCCTCCTGACTTCCTGACAATTGTGTCTCATCATCGTCCACCCCTTGTTGAGACACGTTGCCAACTTCGTGAGAACGTGGCTGCTCAAATATTTGGGCATCTGTACATACAATCTCGTCATGGCCCACTTCAACAGGAGCTGGCGAGAGGCCAGAATTTGTGAATGGAAACGTGAACGAACAGCTCTTCCGAGTGTCCAAGTGTGGGATCAGTAATGTCCGTGGACGTGTACTCGGCCTCGTGGTAGGAAGGAGGATCAGGTTCTGAAATGTGCGGTGCAGTATCACGGCTACTGACACTTGACCGTGTGGAAGACAGAGTGTTTGTGGTGGTGCCAATCTGACTGGAAGCATTATCCGCTATCCAACTAACAACCTGTTGACACTGGTCTTGGTTCAAGAGCGGTGTACTGCAGCGGTCCCCAAGAATTTGGGACAGGACGTGCGAGCGACTAGATGTGGCCCTTTGTTGTGGCGAAATTAGAGCTTGCACACAACCTCGGTCTCTGCCTGCACCACC
Organism: Anomaloglossus baeobatrachus; assembly: GCF_048569485.1. Lineage (NCBI taxonomy): Eukaryota > Metazoa > Chordata > Amphibia > Anura > Aromobatidae > Anomaloglossus > Anomaloglossus baeobatrachus. Next base: position 413,552,594 of record NC_134355.1, on the reverse strand, counting down.
ATCACGTCCACTTCCTTGTTCGTTGACAACGCCCTTGCGCATTTTGCAATGCTGTGCTGATGTGTATTCACTAGACTTGTGCGTTATATCCAAGTTTTTGCAAAACTCACACAAATGCAGCGGAAAGCTGCCACCAACAGGCACACACGTGCGGTTTTTAAATGCAAGCATGGAGGCACTAAGAACCTAACACGTCTCTATCCAGGGACAACGTGGAGCCTCCCAATTTTTGTCTGCCCTGCCAAAGGGCTATACTACAATAGACCCACTTCCTTACAATGGGCACTTCAGGTTTACAGGCCCTCATGCACGTCTCTATCCAGGGACAACGTGGAGCCTCCCAATTTTTGGCTGCCCTGCCAAAGGGCTATACTACAATAGACCCACTTCCTTACAATGGGCACTTCAGGTTTACAGGCCTTCATGCACGTCTCTATCCAGGGACAACGTGGAGCCTCCCAATTTTTGGCTGCCCTGCCAAAGGGCTATACTACAATAGACCCACTTCCTTACAATGGGCACTTCAGGTTTACAGGCCATCATGCACGTCTCTATCCAGGGACAACATGGAGCCTCCCAATTTTTGGCTGCCCTGCCTAAGGGCTATATTACAATAGACCCACTTCATTCCAATGGGCACTTCAGGTTTACAGGCCCTCATGCACGTCTCTATCCAGGGACAACGTGGAGCCTCCCAATTTTTGGCTGCCCTGCCTAAGGGCTATACTACAATAGACCCACTTCCTTACAATGGGCACTTCAGGTTTACAGGCCATCATGCACGTCTCTATCCAGGGACAATGTGGAGCCTCCCAATTTTTGGCTGCCCTGCCTAAGGGCTATACTACAATAGACCCACTTCCTTACAATGGGCACTTCAGGTTTACAGGCCCTCATGCACGTCTGTATGCAGGGGCATTGGTGAACCTCACAATTTTGGACTGCCCTGGCAAAGGAAAATACTACAAAGACTCACTTCCTCAAAATGGGCACATTAGACTCAAGAGGCCTTCATGTACGTCTCTTCTCAGGGACATCGGAGTGCCACACAATGTTTTCACGTAAAATCTTTCATGTATTAATCTCAAAAAGTAACATACACCAGCTCTATCTCACTATTGGGTATGTGCCCTTAACATTTCCGCCATGAAAAATCATTTTGGGGTCATTTTGGAAGGTTTTCTGGTGAGTCCGTAAAAATGGCGTAAAACGCGGACAAAATTGTTCACAGCTGTGACTTTTCAGTGATAAATGCTTCAAGGGGTCTTCCCCATGCTGTTGCCATGTCATTTGAGCACTCTTCTGAGACTTTTGTGACATTTTTAGGGTTTCTCCATGCTGCCGGGGGGTCATTTCACAAAAATACTCGGGTCTCCCATAGGATAACATTGGGCTCGTTGCTCGGGCCGAGTACACGAGTAACTTGGGAGGCTCGGCCCGAGCTTCGAGCACCCGAGCTTTTTAGTACTCGCTCATCACTAGTAATGACCCGAACTCTCACAGTGTAAATAGTTGCACTAATTGTGCTAATACCAGAGTACAACCCTTCGACAAGTACAGTCATTAACACCATCAACAGGAGAGGTAAAGGTTGCATGAAGGGCCTGTGGTAGATTCGGCAAAGATCCGGTCACCATGGAAACTGGTGACCTTCCTCCTAGGGATTTTGGGGACCAGGACCTTTAGGTGGTGGTTGATGGGGAAGGGGTACTCCACTTTGCAACAGTTAAAGCAATGCCTCCCCTGCAAGGGAAGAATGTTAATGGTTTTAAAGTTGTAACAAAAGTAAAAATGTTAACCTGTATTACTCTTTTGCAGCCCGAGGATGTACTGTGTTTAACCAAGGGGGAATGTAGCGCCCCTGAACCCATAAGGGCAGTACTAGGTACTGCATCCTGACAAAGATGCAGGGCCTACCCCCAAGGACCTGGAAGACCAGTGTCGGTACCAACAAAACAGATAACATCCCCAGTTCCCACTCCCAATTAGGGATGACTGACTAGTCCGGGACCCAATGGATGGCCGCCCAGAGGTGGAGCCAGTCCAGCCTACAAGGCAACCCTGTGGGGGAAACAGACACTCAGTCGGACAGTGGAGTCCGGTAGTGAAAGAAACGGACGTGTTTCTAGATGGGGTCGTGTAACAGTGGTTGCCAGGGAGGGTACGGCCAGGTACCTCTATAACCAGAGCACCAATGGGGCACAGGGCCCTAAGTCAGGAGACAGTTCAGGCAACTTGACAAACACCTGTACATTGAGGAGACCTTCACAGCCCTCACTGACCCAAGAATCCGGGGGCACCAGCAGTAAAGATTGATCCAGGGACTGAAACAGAACACCGACCCTACAAGGTTCGCATTGTCTGCCATACGGATGAGAGACTGCCAACAGACAGTAAGAGACCCATAAACACTCCAGGCTATGGGTCCCACCAACGAGTGAAAGGTGCTGGGGAAAGAGACTACCAGGTCACCACACCGGCACTGGGACAAAAGGGACCAAGGGTCTGAACCAGCCGACCTCAGTGCTTGAACTCAACATCACCATGAGTAAACAGAAGTTGCACTGCATCCCCAGTGTGTGGTCTCCCTTCTTTCTGCGCCGGATCCCACCATTCACTTTCTGGGGCTCGGCCCTACTTGCGCAGAGCCTAACAGCCAAGCTGCCACCTTCATCAGCCTCAGAGGTAAAAGACTGTGCAGCGGCAGTTCCATCACCATAACCGCAACCCGCAAGTGGCGTAACAATACAAACTTTTTCATCTCCCCTGTACATAATCCCTTTTAAAAAATGTCGCCAGGGTCACGGAACCGGGCATCGGCCATTACACAAACGTGACACAGCATCCCCGTAAATATACGGACCAAGTACCCCATAGCCCTGGGCGACACATTACCACTACTGTTATATATAAGAAAATGTGCTGACAGGTTACCTTTTAATGCCGGCATATTTTATACACCACTGTTAAATATGTTACCCATATATATATAATATATGAACTCAATCACTTTAGGCTTAAAACAGTGCTTCAAATTTGCTATTGATATTTATACAGAATTATTGTGGAAAAAAACATAATTATCAAAGTTTTTAGGTAAACAAAACTTAAAATAAGGACTGATATATTTTTTTCAGCAATGCAGAAGGAAATATATCACCAAACAAATGCTATTTGACCTGACCTTACGTTTGGCATTGATACAATTGCAAGCAATCTGACTACCCACCCCTTAGGGCTTACCTGATATACTATTTTACTTGAACTGTGTATGGAATCAATAAACAATCAAGAACCCATTTTGTTTTTCACATACTGTATAAGAACTAAAAGCAATTGAAAGTAAAGCAAAATCTACTTTTTAAAAAGGAGAAATTTGAGATGTTTTGTTGCCAGACCTTAACAATGCGGATGTTTCTAGAGTATGTTATACATATAGATTTGCTTAGTCTGTGAAGTAATTATCAATGTATCTTAAAATCACTATTGCACATTTTATTTAGTCTTTATATGAAATTATCACTTTATTGTTTAGTAATAGCAAGCCAGAAAGGATTGTAGAATAATCTAGGACAAAGTTGATAATGTGAAAAATGGAAGAGACAGAGATGTCAGTTCATTTGCTAAATAAACTCTATTTTAATATATTTGGGAAATAAACAGATTTTTGTGTACTCACCGTAAAATCGTTTTCTCTTAGCCATCATTGGGGGACACAGGACCATGGGTGTTATGCTGCCTATCCATAGGAGGACACTAAGTAGATGCAAAAGCATAGCTCCTCCTCTGCAGTATACACCTCCTGGCCGGGCCAGGCAAGCTCAGTTTTAGTACACAAGCAGTAGGAGAAAAAAACAGTAAAAACTTACCTCAACAGAGAAACATGAGAAAAAAAGAGTCATAACCAAATAAGGTACTGAGAGAACCAAGGCCCAACAGGGCAACAGGGTGGGTGCTGTGTCCCCCAATGATGGCTAAGAGAAAACGATTTTACGGTGAGTATACAAAAATCCGTTTTTCTCTGACGCCTCATTGGGGGACACAGGACCATGGGACGTCCTAAAGCAGTCCATGGGTGGGAAACATAAAAGAAGACAACACAACCCAAGGACTAGGAACCAGTCCCAGACAGCCTGGAGCGCCTACTGAGAGAGGTGCTCTACTGCCGTTTGCAGAATTTTCCTACCCAGATTTGCCTCAGTTGAAACCTAGGTATGGACTCTGTAATGATTTGAAAATGTATGTAGGCTACACCAGGTCGCAGCCTTACACACCTGTTCCACTGAAGCCTGATGCCGAATGGCCCACGAAGCGCCAACTGCTCGCATGGAATGAGCCCGCAGCCCACTAGGAATGGGCTTGAGTTGCATGCGGTAGACTTCCTGGATCGCAGAGCGAATACAGTGAGCCAGCGTCACCTTTGAAGCTGCCTGTCCCTTCTTAGGCCCCTCAGGAATGACGAACAAAGAGTCAGTTTTCCTAAAGGGGGCTGTCCTGGATATGTAATATCTGAGAGCTCTGACAAGGTCTAACGAATGCAAAGACCTTTCCACCCTATGAACCGGGTGTGGACAAAAGGAAGGCAGAACAATGTCCTAGTTCAAATGAAATGGGGTAAGAACTAGAGATGAGCGAACCGGTCCCGGTTCGGCTCGAGGTCGGCTCGCCGAACGGGGGTCCCGTTCGAGTTCGGTTCGTCGAACGTTCGACGAACCAAACTCGAACGTATAGGCTATAATGGGAGGCAATCACAAACACATAAAAATGCATTATAAATGTACACAAACAGTTAATAAACATTGCCAAAACACTTACCGGTCCTCGCGATCCCTTCTGCACTCTGTCTCCTGCCGCTATTCCATCCGATGATCGCTGAATCCTCCCGGTGACCTGCACTGCCAGCAGAGATGCAGGACCTATCGTGACGTCAAAATAGCCATGTGACCAGTCACGTGGCTATTATCTCATTGGCTACAGACTGGTCACATGACTATGACACGTCATGTAGGACCTGCGAGTGCATCTCTCCGGTACACGGTGCACATATGTGTATCGCCGTGTACCGGCGACATGCTCTAGCACATGGTCGACTCCCCGTTCCGTTAGGGACCGGCTGACACAGCCGGTCATTAACGGAGATCACCGTTGCCATAGCAACGCAGTTAGCGGTGACGTCACTGCTAACCGCGGCTCCGAGAGCACAGTTGCTATGGTAACACGTCTGTCAGCGTTACCGCTGTTACCGCTGACAGCCAGCACTGATCACTCACGGAGTGAAGGCTGCACGCTGCTTCCCGATTGTAGTGAGGATTGTACTGAGGATGAGGTTCCCCAGCCCATGATTGGCTGGTGAACCTCATCCTCACTACAATCGTCACTACTACTACACTAGTGAGGATTGTAGTGAGGATGAGATGCCTCAGCCCATGATGGGCTGGGGAACCTCATCCTCACTACAATCGTCACTACTACTACACTAGAAAGAAAGAAGACAGAAGAGCAGGATCGTGGAGGGCTGACAGGGGGTAATAAAGATGGAGTCTCTAATGTGTCTGTGTATTTATTTCTATTAAAGTATTTTTTCTCTGTGTGGTGTTTTTTTTAACCCCTTATTGGAGATTCTTAATGGCCGGGTCAAACGTGCCTGACATTAAGAATCTCTGGCTTAATACTGGCTAGTAAAACAAAGCCAGTATTAACTCATGATTACCCAACAAGCCACCCGGCTCCAGGGCTGTTGGAAGAGTTGGATACAGCGCCAGATGATGGCGCTTCTATGAGAGCGCCATTTTCTGGGACGGCTGCGGACTGAAATCCGCAGCAGAGGCGCCCAGAAACCTCGGGCTAACCTGTGCTGCGGATTCCAATCCCCAGCTGCCTAGTTGTACCCGGCTGGACACAAAAATGGGGCGAAGCCCACGTCATTTGTTTTTTAATTATTTCATGAAATAAGTGAAATAATTAAAAAAAACGGGCTTCCCTATATTTTTGGTTCCCAGCCGGGTACAAATAGGCAACTGGGGGTTGGAGGCAGCCCGTGGCTGCCTGCTGTACCTGGCTAGCATACAAAAATATGGCGAAGCCCACGTCATTTTTTTGGTGGGCAAAAAAATTCTGCATACAGTCCTGGATGGAGTAAGCTGAGTCTTGTAGTTCTGCAGCTGCTGTCTGCTCTTCTCCATACAGATAGACAGCAGCTGCAGAACTACAAGGCTCAGCATACTCCATCCAGGACTGTATGCAGAAGTTTTTTGCCCCCTGAAAAAATTATGTGGGCTTCGCCATATTTTTGTATGCTAGCCAGGTACAGCAGGCAGGTACGGCTGCCCCCAACCCCCAGTTGCCTATTTGTACCCGGCTGGGAACCAAAAATAAAGGGAAGCCCTTTTTTTATTATTTCATGAATTTCATGAAATAATTAGAAAACAAATGACGTAGGCTTCGCCCCATTTTTGTGTCCAGCCAGGTACAACTAGGCAGCTGGGGATTGGAATCCGCAGCACAGGTTGGCCTGAGCTGTCTGGGCCCCACTGCTGCGAATTGCAGTCTGCAGCCGCCTCAGAAAATGGCATTTTCATAGAAGCGCCATATTCTGGCGCTGTATCCAACTCTTCCAGCACCTGCCTGCTATACCTGGCTAGCATACAAAAATATGGCGAAGCTCACGTCCTTTTTTTGTAGTTTTTTGGCAAAAAAAATAAAAAATGCTTCCCTGGATTTTCCATTGCCAGTGAAGGTAACACCAAGCAGTGGGGGTTAGCAGCCAGTAGCTGCTTGGATTACCCTTAGCTAGAAATACAAAAAATGCAGCGGGAGCCCATATATATTTTTTTTAATTATTTATTTAAATAACTAAAAATAAAATGGGCTTCCCTGTATTTTGATTGCTGGACATCACAGTGCTGTAAAAATAAATCTTTAAAAAAATGACGTAGCGCTCCGCGGTATTTTTGATTCTCAGCGCAGATAAAGCAGACAGCTATGGGTTGCCACCCCCATCTGCCTGCCGTTACCTTGGTTGGCAATCAAAATACAGGGAAGCCCATTAATTTTTTCTATTTAAAAAATAGTTAAAAAAAAATGACGTTGGGTCCCCCCATTTTTGATAGCCAGCTAGGGTAAAGCAGACGGCTGTAGCCTGAAAACCACAGCTGACAGCTTTACCGTGGTTGGGGATCCAATGTGGAGGTCCCCTCAGACTCTTTTTTATAATTATTGTATAAATATTAATAATTACACAATAAAAGTAGGGTCCCCCCCAAATTGGATCACCAGCCAAGGTAAAGCGGACAGCTGTGGTCTGGTATTCTCAGGGTGGGAAGGTCCATAGTTATTGGGCCTTCACAGCCTAAAAATAGCAGGACGCAGGCACCCCAGACGTGGCGCATCCACTAGATGCGCCAATCCTGGTGCTTCACCCCAGCTCATCCCGTGCCCTGGTGCAGTGGCAAACGGGGTAATAAATCGGGTTGATACTAGCTGTAAAGTAACCTGAGATCAAGCCCAGCAGTTTGTGATGTCATGGCATCTATTAGATACTCAACATCATAAACTGTCAGTACTAACAAAAAAAAAAAATCGACAAAAGAAATTTATTTGAAAAAACAGTCCCCAAAACATTTCCTCTTTCACCAATTTATTGTAAGAAAAAAAATAAAGGGTTCCCACGACGACTCTGGACCGTCTAGAATATGGGGGGGAGACACTCAGGGAACGTATCCCCCATTTTCTAGGAGTGCGGACCCTTCATGTGAGGAGTGTGGGTGCAATGAATCTGCACTCACTCCCCTCGGGTCCACAGCAGCAGAGTCCATGTCGTAATGGTTGCTACCAAAGCTGCAATGCCCTGCTCATAAGGTAAGGGCATGCCTAATCAGGAGAACTACTGTAGAGGAAGCTCTGCTCACTGGTATATAGGTGCTCAGAGGTAATAATAGATAAAATTAGTGAGTAACCTCGGCACTCTAAATCTCCCAGACTAAGTCAGTAAGTCACAACGGATAGTAATGCAAAATCACTCTTTATTGGTCCGTATTAAGAAAAATTTTTTTTTCATAAGCATATATGTTTTTGTCCAAAACAAGTTACAAATGACGTTTCGGCCTGAGCCTTCGTCAGATTGGACTTATCTGCATGTAATCATGAAAAATGACAATAATCAGTATCACATAAGAGTGAGAGAACAATAACATAAACTCGAACAATGTGGAGGTACAATTGGGATGCAGCAAAAAAATTGCAACACAGCAAGAAATGAAACACATGATACAAATGTCATAATACAGTACAAGGACAATATAGTAATGACAAATATGGGGTCAGAGTAGACTTAGACAGCTCTGGTACGAAAGAGATGTCAATCATAAAGTAACATGTGCAGTAGGTGTAGAGCTACAGTGTGCATGGCAGAGCTAATGGGTAGACCGACCATAGAAAAAGAATGGAGAAAAAGTGGAGAAAAAGTGGAGAAAAAATGGAGAAAAAAATGGAGAAAAAGTGGAGAAAAAGTGGAGAATAAGTGGAGAAAAAGTGGAGAAAAAGTGGAGAATAACTGGAGAAAAAGTGGAGGAAAAAATGGAGAAAAAGTGGAGAAAAAGTGGAAAATACGTGGAGAAAAAGTGGAGAATAACTGGAGAAAAAGTGGAGAAAAAAATGGAGAAAAAGTGTAGAAAGAGTGTAGAAAAAGTGTAGAAAAAGTGTAGAATAACTGGAGAAAAAGTGGAGAAAAAGTGGAGAAAAAGTGGAGAATAAGTGGAGAAAAAGTGGAGAAAAAGTGGAGAAAAGAAATTCTCCACTTTTTCTCCATTTTTTTCTTCACTTTTTCTCCACTTTTTCTCCACTTTTTCTCCATTTTTTTCTCCACTTTTTCTCCACTTTTTCTCCACTTTTTCTCCATAAGTGGAGAAAAAGTTGAGAAAAAGTGGAGAAAAAGAGGAGAAAAGAATGGAGAAAAAGTGGAGAAAAAGTGGAGAAAAAATGGAGAAAAAGTGGAGAAAAAAAATGGAGAAAAAGTGGAGAAAAAGTGGAGAAAAAAATGGAAAAAAGTGGAGAAAAAGTGGAGAAAACGTGGAGAAAAAATGGAGAAAAAGTGGAGAAAAAAATGGAGAAAAAGTGTAGAAAAAGTGTAGAAAAAGTGGAGAAAAAAATGGAGAAAAAGTGGAGAATAAGTGGAGAAAAAGTGGAGAAAAAGTGGAGAAAAAGTGGAGAAAAAAATGGAGAAAAAGTGGAGAAAAAGTGGAGAAAAATTGGAGAAAAAAATGGAGAAAAAGTGGAGAAAAAGTGGAGAATAAGTGGAGAAAAAGTGGAGAAAAAAATTCTCCACTTTTTCTCCATTTTTGTCTCCACTTTTTCTCCACTTTTTCTCCACTTTTTCTCCATTTTTTTCTCCACTTTTTCTCCACTTTTTCTCCACTTTTTCTCCATTTTTTTCTCCACTTTTTCTCCACTTTTTCTCCATAAGTGGAGAAAAAGTGGAGAAAAGAATGGAGAAAAAGTGGAGAAAAAGTGGAGAAAAAATGGAGAAAAAGTGGAGACAAAGTGGAGAAAAAATGGAGAAAAAAAATGGAGAAAAAGTGGAGAAAAAGTGGAGAAAAAAATGGAAAAAAAGTGGAGAAAAAGTGGAGAAAAAATGGAGAAAAAGTGGAGCAAAAGTGGAGAAAAAGTGGAGAAAAAAATGGAAAAAAAGTGAAGAAAAAGTGGAGAAAAAGTGGAGAAAAAGTGGAGAATAACTGGAGAAAAAGTGGAGAAAAAAATGGAGAAAAAGTGTAGAAAAAGTGTAGAAAAAGTGGAGAAAAAGTGGAGAAAAAATGGAGAAAAAAATGGAGAAAAAGTGGAGAAAAAGTGGAGAATAAGTGGAGAAAAAGTAGAGAAAAAGTGGAGAATAACTGGAGAAAAAGTGGAGGAAAAAATGGAGAAAAAGTGGAGAATAAGTGGAGAATAAGTGGAGAAAAAGTGGAGAATAACTGGAGAAAAAGTGGAGAAAAAAATGGAGAAAAAGTGTAGAAAAAGTGTAGAAAAAGTGGAGAATAACTGGAGAAAAAGTGGAGAAAAAGTGGAGGAAAAAGTGGAGAATAAGTGGAGAAAAAGTGGAGAAAAAGTGGAGAAAAAAATGGAGAAAAAGTAGAGAAAAAGTGGAGAATAAGTGGAGAAAAAGTGGAGAAAAAAATGGAGATAAAGTGGAGAAAAAGTAGAAAAAAAGTGGAGAAAAAAAATGGAGAAAAAGTGGAGAAAAAGTGGAGAAAAAAATGGAAAAAAGTGGAGAAAAAGTGGAGAAAAAATGGAGAAAAAATGGAGAAAAAGTTGAGCAAAAGTGGAGAAAAAGTGGATAAAAAAATGGAAAAAAAGTGGACAAAAAGTGTAGAAAAAGTGGAGAAAAAGTGGAGAAAAAGTGGAGAATAACTGGAGAAAAAGTGGAGAAAAAAATTGAGAAAAAGTGTAGAAAAAGTGGAGAAAAAGTAGAGAAAAAGTGGAGAATAACTGGAGAAAAAGTGGAGAAAAAAATGGAGAAAAAGTGGAGAAAAAGTGGAGAAAAAGTGGAGAAAAAGTGGAGAAAAAAATTCTCCACTTTTTCTCCATTTTTTTCTCCACTTTTTCTCCACTTTTTCTCCACTTTTTCTCCATTTTTTTCTCCACTTTTTCTCCATTTTTTTCTCCACTTTTTCTCCACTTATTCTCCACTTTTTCTCCATTTTTTTCTCCACTTTTTCTCCACTTTTTCTCCACTTTTTCTCCACCTTTTCTCCATAAGTGGAGAAAAAGTGGAGAAAAAAATGGAGAAAAAGTGGAGAAAAAGTGGAGAAAAAAAATGGAGAAAAAGTGGAGAAAAAGTGGAGAAAAAGTGGAGAATAAGTGGAGAAAAAGTGGAGAAAAAAATGGAGAAAAAGTGGAGAAAAAGTGGAGAATAAGTGGAGAAAAAGTGGAGAAAAAATTCTCCACTTTTTCTCCATTTTTTTCTCCACTTTTTCTCCACTTTTTCTCCACTTTTTCTCCATAAGTGGAGAAAAAGTGGAGAAAAAAATGGAGAAAAAGTGGAGAAAAAGTTGAAAAAAAGTGGAGAAAAAGAATGGAGAAAAAGTGGAGAAAAAGTGGAGAAAAAAATGGAAAAAAAAGTGGAGAAAAACTGGAGAAAAACTGGAGAAAAAATGGAGAAAAAGTGGAGCAAAAGTGGAGAAAAAGTGGAGAAAAAGTGGAGAAAAAATGGAAAAAAAGTGGAGAAAAAGTGGAGAAAAAGTGGAGAAAAAGTGGAGAGAAAAATGGAGAAAAAGTGGAGAAAAAGTGGAGAAAAAGTGGAGAAAAATTGGAGAAAAAGTGGAGAAAAAAAATGGAGAAAAAGTGGAGAAAAAGTGGAGAAAAAGTGGAGAAAAAGTGGAGAAAAAAATTCTCCACTTTTTTTCCTTTTTTTCTCCACTTTTTCTCCACTTTTTCTCCATTTTTTCTCCACTTTTTCTCCACTTTTTTTCCACTTTTTCTCCACTTTTTCTCCATTTTTTTCTCCACTTTTTCTCCACTTTTTCTCCACTTTTTCTCCATTTTTTTCTCCACTTTTTCTCCACTTTTTCTCCATAAGTGGAGAAAAAGTGGAGAAAAAGTGGAGAAAAAGTGGAGAAAAAAATGGAGATAAAGTGGAGAAAAAGTGGAGAAAAAGTGGAGAAAAAAAATGGAGAAAAAGTGGAGAAAAAGTGGAGAAAAAAATGGAAAAAAATGGAGAAAAAGTGGAGAAAAAATGGAGAAAAAATGGAGAAAAAGTGGAGCAAAAGTGGAGAAAAAGTGGATAAAAAAATGGAAAAAAAGTGGAGAAAAAGTGTAGAAAAAGTGGAGAAAAAGTGGAGAAAAAGTGGAGAATAACTGGAGAAAAAGTGGAGAAAAAAATTGAGAAAAAGTGTAGAAAAAGTGGAGAAAAAGTAGAGAAAAAGTGGAGAATAACTGGAGAAAAAGTGGAGAAAAAAATGGAGAAAAAGTGGAGAAAAAGTGGAGAATAAGTGGAGAAAAAGTGGAGAAAAAAATTCTCCACTTTTTCTCCATTTTTTTCTCCACTTTTTCTCCACTTTTCTCCATTTTTTTCTCCACTTTTTCTCCATTTTTTTCTCCTCTTTTTCTCCACTTTTTCTCCACTTTTTCTCCATTTTTTTCTCCACTTTTTCTCCACTTTTTCTCCACTTTTTCTCCACCTTTTCTCCATAAGTGGAGAAAAAGTGGAGAAAAAGTGGAGAAAAAAGTGGAGAAAAAGTGGAGAAAAAGTGGAGAAAAAAAATGGAGAAATGTGGAGAAAAAGTGGAGAAAAAGTGGAGAATAAGTGGAGAAAAAGTGGAGAAAAAAATGGAGAAAAAGTGGAGAAAAAGTGGAGAATAAGTGGAGAAAAAGTGGAGAAAAAAATTCTCCACTTTTTCTCCATTTTTTTCTCCACTTTTTCTCCATAAGTGGAGAAAAAGTGGAGAAAAAAATGGAGAAAAAGTGGAGAAAAAGTGGAAAAAAAGTGGAGAAAAAAAATTGAGAAAAAGTGGAGAAAAAGTGGAGAAAAAATGGAAAAAAGTGGAGAAAAAGTGGAGAAAAAGTGGAGAAAAAATGGAGAAAAAGTGGAGCAAAAGTGGAGAAAAAGTGGAGAAAAAGTAGAGAAAAAAATGGAAAAAAAGTGGAGAAAAAGTGGAGAAAAAGTTGAGAGAAAAATGGAGAAAAAGTGGAGAAAAAGTGGAGAAAAAGTGGAGAAAAAGTGGAGAAAAAGTGGATAAAAAAATGGAAAAAAAGTGGACAAAAAGTGTAGAAAAAGTGGAGAAAAAGTGGAGAAAAAGTGGAGAATAACTGGAGAAAAAGTGGAGAAAAAAATTGAGAAAAAGTGTAGAAAAAGTGGAGAAAAAGTAGAGAAAAAGTGGAGAATAACTGGAGAAAAAGTGGAGAAAAAAATGGAGAAAAAGTGGAGAAAAAGTGGAGAAAAAGTGGAGAAAAAGTGGAGAAAAAAATTCTCCACTTTTTCTCCATTTTTTTCTCCACTTTTTCTCCACTTTTTCTCCACTTTTTCTCCATTTTTTTCTCCACTTTTTCTCCATTTTTTTTCTCCACTTTTTCTCCACTTATTCTCCACTTTTTCTCCATTTTTTTCTCCACTTTTTCTCCACTTTTTCTCCACTTTTTCTCCACCTTTTCTCCATAAGTGGAGAAAAAGTGGAGAAAAAAATGGAGAAAAAGTGGAGAAAAAGTGGAGAAAAAAAATGGAGAAAAAGTGGAGAAAAAGTGGAGAAAAAGTGGAGAATAAGTGGAGAAAAAGTGGAGAAAAAATTCTCCACTTTTTCTCCATTTTTTTCTCCACTTTTTCTCCACTTTTTCTCCACTTTTTTACCATAAGTGGAGAAAAAGTGGAGAAAAAAATGGAGAAAAAGTGGAGAAAAAGTTGAAAAAAAGTGGAGAAAAAGAATGGAGAAAAAGTGGAGAAAAAGTGGAGAAAAAAATGGAAAAAAAAGTGGAGAAAAACTGGAGAAAAACTGGAGAAAAAATGGAGAAAAAGTGGAGCAAAAGTGGAGAAAAAGTGGAGAAAAAGTGGAGAAAAAATGGAAAAAAAGTGGAGAAAAAGTGGAGAAAAAGTGGAGAAAAAGTGGAGAGAAAAATGGAGAAAAAGTGGAGAAAAAGTGGAGAAAAAGTGGAGAAAAATTGGAGAAAAAGTGGAGAAAAAAAATGGAGAAAAAGTGGAGAAAAAGTGGAGAAAAAGTGGAGAAAAAGTGGAGAAAAAAATTCTCCACTTTTTTTCCTTTTTTTCTCCACTTTTTCTCCACTTTTTCTCCATTTTTTCTCCACTTTTTCTCCACTTTTTTTCCACTTTTTCTCCACTTTTTCTCCATTTTTTTCTCCACTTTTTCTCCACTTTTTCTCCACTTTTTCTCCACTTTTTCTCCATTTTTTTCTCCACTTTTTCTCCACTTTTTCTCCATAAGTGGAGAAAAAGTGGAGAAAAAGTTGAGAAAAAGTGGAGAAAAAAATGGAGATAAAGTGGAGAAAAAGTGGAGAAAAAGTGGAGAAAAAAAATGGAGAAAAAGTGGAGAAAAAGTGGAGAAAAAAATGGAAAAAAATGGAGAAAAAGTGGAGAAAAAATGGAGAAAAAATGGAGAAAAAGTGGAGCAAAAGTGGAGAAAAAGTGGATAAAAAAATGGAAAAAAAGTGGAGAAAAAGTGTAGAAAAAGTGGAGAAAAAGTGGAGAAAAAGTGGAGAATAACTGGAGAAAAAGTGGAGAAAAAAATTGAGAAAAAGTGTAGAAAAAGTGGAGAAAAAGTAGAGAAAAAGTGGAGAATAACTGGAGAAAAAGTGGAGAAAAAAATGGAGAAAAAGTGGAGAAAAAGTGGAGAATAAGTGGAGAAAAAGTGGAGAAAAAAATTCTCCACTTTTTCTCCATTTTTTTCTCCACTTTTTCTCCACTTTTCTCCATTTTTTTCTCCACTTTTTCTCCATTTTTTTCTCCTCTTTTTCTCCACTTTTTCTCCACTTTTTCTCCATTTTTTTCTCCACTTTTTCTCCACTTTTTCTCCACTTTTTCTCCACCTTTTCTCCATAAGTGGAGAAAAAGTGGAGAAAAAAGTGGAGAAAAAGTGGAGAAAAAGTGGAGAAAAAAAATGGAGAAATGTGGAGAAAAAGTGGAGAAAAAGTGGAGAATAAGTGGAGAAAAAGTGGAGAAAAAAATGGAGAAAAAGTGGAGAAAAAGTGGAGAATAAGTGGAGAAAAAGTGGAGAAAAAAATTCTCCACTTTTTCTCCATTTTTTTCTCCACTTTTTCTCCATAAGTGGAGAAAAAGTGGAGAAAAAAATGGAGAAAAAGTGGAGAAAAAGTGGAAAAAAAGTGGAGAAAAAAAATTGAGAAAAAGTGGAGAAAAAGTGGAGAAAAAATGGAAAAAAGTGGAGAAAAAGTGGAGAAAAAGTGGAGAAAAAATGGAGAAAAAGTGGAGCAAAAGTGGAGAAAAAGTGGAGAAAAAGTAGAGAAAAAAATGGAAAAAAAGTGGAGAAAAAGTGGAGAAAAAGTTGAGAGAAAAATGGAGAAAAAGTGGAGAAAAAGTGGAGAAAAAGTGGAGAAAAATTGGAGAAAAAGTGGAGAAAAAAAATGGAGAAAAAGTGGAGAAAAAGTGGAGAAAAAGTGGAGAAAAAAATTCTCCACTTTTTTTCCTTTTTTTCTCCACTTTTTCTCCATTTTTTCTCCACTTTTTCTCCACTTTTTCTCCACTTTTTCTCCACTTTTTCTCCATTTTTTTCTCCACTTTTTCTCCACTTATTCTCCACTTTTTCTCCACTTTTTCTCCACTTTTTCTCCACTTATGGAAAAAAAGTGGAGAATAAGTGGAGAAAAAGTGGAGAATAAGTGGAGAAAAAGTGGAGAAAAAAATGTAGAAAAAGTGGAGAAAAAATGTAGAAAAAGTGGAGAAAAAATGGAGAAAAAGTGGAGCACCCTTTGGTGCCTTTCATGTGGCACTAAGGGGTGCTTAGCTTTGTATTTAGCCAAAAAAATGAAAAAAAAAATGACGTAGGGTTCCCCCTAGTTTTGTAGCCAGCTAGGGTAAAGCAGACGGCTGCAGCCTGCAGACCACAGCTGGCAACCTCACCTTGGCTGGTAATCCAAAACTGAGGGCACCCCACGCTGTTATTTTAAATTAAATAAATAATTTAAAAAAAAAACACGTAGGGGTCCCCCAAAATTGGATCACCAGCCAAGGTAAAGCAGACAGCTGGGGCCTGATATTCTCAGACTAGGGAGGTCCATGGTTATTGGACTCTCCCCAGCCTAAAAATAGCAGGCCGCAGCCACCCCAGAAGTGGCGCATCCATTAGATGCGCCAATCCTGGTGCTTCGCCCCAGCTCATCCCGCGCCCTGGTGCGGTGGCAAACGGGATAATATATGGGGTTAATACCAGATGTGTAATGTCACCTGGCATCAAGCCCTGGGGTTGGTGAGGTCAGGCGTCTATCAGATACCCGACATCACCAACCCAGTCAGTAATAAAAAAAAATAGACGACAAACACATTTTTATTTGAAAAAACACTCCCCAAAACATTCCCTCTTTAACCAATTTATTAGAATGAAAAACAAATCCAGGTCTGGTGTAATCCAAGGGGTTGCCATGACGATCCACACTGTCCCAGTCAATGAAGAGCAGGATGTTCCCCATTGGCTGGGAGAGCAGTGCAGTGACCTGAGCTAACATCAATGGGTCAGCCCAGGTCACTGCAGGGGGGTGACAAGTGCTGCTGTCAGCGAGGTACATTACCTTCGCTGATCTCCAGCACACTGACAGCCCCTGTCACTGAGTTCAATGACCGGCGCCTTCCCCTCAAGTATCGCGAGAGGTCCGTGACGTCACCGCTAGTCAGTCTCGGGTCGGAAGCGAGAGGTGATGTGACAAGCGGCGGCCATGGAGGACAGTGACAGCACTGAGGTCGGGATGGCGGGACTTCATCACCGCAGGTAAGCCGAGCGGGGGGGTGTGTGTGTGTGTGTGTGTGTGTGTATGTATGTGTACATGCCGCGGGCAGGAGGGGGCGGAGCGAGCTGAGCGGGGAAGTGTGGGCTTCCTGCACGTAACTAAGATAAACATCGGGTTACTAACCAAAGCGCTTTGCTTGGATACCCGATGTTTATCTTGGTTACCAGCTTCTGGCAGGCTGCCAGCGATGGCTCCTGCTCACTGTAGCTGTAAAAAGCCCTGCTTTTTGCTGCTAGAACCATTCTCGAACGTATCTAGAACTATCGAGCTTTTGCAAAAAGCTCGAGTTCTAGTTCGATCTCGAACAGCCCCAAAAATCACTCGAGCTTAGAACTGGAGAACCTCGAACCGCGAACCGCGCTCAACTCTAGTAAGAACCTTTGGAAGGAAATCCGGAAGGGGGCGCAGAACCACCTTGTCCTGGTAAAAGATCAGAAAAGGCTCGCGGCAAGAGAGTGCTGCTAGCTCTGAAACCCATCTGATGGACGTAATTGCCACCAAGAATGTTACCTTCCAGGACAGAAGAGCAAGGGAGGATTCCTTGAGGGGTTCAAAGTGAGACCTCTGGAGACCGTCCAGAACGAAGTTGAGGTCCCATGGTTCCAGCGGCCATTTGTACGGGGGAACTAGATGGGAAACGCCCTGGAGGAAGGTCTTGACTTGCGGTTTTTGAGCCAGGTGGCATTGGTAGAAGATTGAGAGCGCTGAGACCTGACCTTTAAGGGAACTGAGAGCCAACCCCACTTGCAAGCCAGACTGTAGAAAGTCGAGAATTCTGGGGATGGCCAGAGGCATAGGCTGGACGTTAGTTTCCCTGCACCATGAAAGGAAGATTTTTCCACGTACGGTGGTAAATGCGGGATGAAGCAGGCTTTCGGGCGCTGATCATGGTGGCAATAACCGCGGGGGAGAATCCCGCTCTTAATACCCAGGTCTCAATGGCCACGCCATCAGCTTCAGGGCTCGATGGGAAATGGGCCCTTAGGTCAGCAAGTCTGGGATGTCTGGATGGCGCCACGGTGCGTCTGTGAGCATTTGTACTAATTCAGCGTACCAGGCGCGCCTGGGCCAGTCCGGTGCTATCAGTATCACCGGGACTCCCTCTGCCTTGATCTTCCTGATTACCCGTGGCAGCAGGGGTAGAGGTGGAAATATGTAAGGCAGGCGGAAGTGGTGCCAGGAGCAGACTAGAGCATCTGCACCGATGGACTGCGGGTCGCGTGACCTGGCTATGAACGCGGGTACCTTTGCAATCAACCTTGAGGCCATTAGTTCCACATCTGGTGTGCCCCAGCGAGTGCAGATGTGTAGAAACACATCTGGGTGGAGAGACCATTCTCCGGCAGCCAGTCCTTGGCGACTCAGAAAGTCTGCTGCCCAGTTCTCTACCCCCGGTATGTGTACCGCTGATATCACTGATCCCGTCGATTCGGCCCAGCTGAGGATCTTGTGGGCCTCGAGATAAGCCGCTTTGCTGCGGGTGCCCCCCTGCTGATTGATATAGGCTACAGCTGTCGCATTGTCCGATTGAACTCGAATCTGACGACCCGCTAGCAGAGGGCAGAACGCTCTGAGCGCGAGGAAGATCGCGCGGAGTTCCAGGATGTTGATGGGTAGGAAAGACTCCTGGGGCATCCAACGTCCTTGAGCAATGTGGTGCCGGTACACTGCTCCCCAGCCTAGGAGGCTGGCATCCGTGGTCAGGACCAGCCAGTTCACTGGGAGAAAAGATCTCCCCTTCGATAGGGATGAGGACCGAAGCCACCAGCGGAGTGCGTACCTGACTGAAGGTGTCAGGTGAAGATATCTGTACAGGGAGAAGGGGCTCTTGTCCCAGGCCGCTAGAAGGGCTAGCTGCAGTGGGCGGAGGTGCAGTTGAGCAAAGGGTACTGCTTCCATAGCCGCCACCATCCTGCCAAGCACTTTCATGTTGAATCGAATGGAGCGAGACGGAGGACGTAGAAGGCAGCGTACCGCTCGTTGAAGAGCGAACGCCTTGTCCTGAGGGAGAAGGATCATGCCCCGACGGGTGTCCAGGGACATGCCCAGGAAGGTGATGGATCGTGATGGGATCGGGGATGATTTCTCCAGATTCACTAGCCACCCTAAGCGGGATAGGGTGTCCACAGTGATCTGTACGCTGGTTGAGCAGTCGCGGAAGGAGGGGGCCTTGATGAGGAGGTCGTACAAGTAAGGGAGAACGACTACTCCCCTGGCATGAAGAATGCTCATGGCAGAGGCCATGACTTTGGTGAAGACCCTTGGTGCGGTGGCAAGGCCGAAGGGTAGAGCTACGAATTTAAAGTGGGAGTCCTGAATTGCGAAGCGGAGGAACTTTTGGTGATCTAGGAATTCCCCTTCGACTATGGATGCAATAATGGACCTTAGGGACTCCATTCTGAATCTCCGTACGGGCACATGTTTGTTTAGTGTTTGAGGTCCAGGATGGGTCGAACTGACCCATCCTTTTTGGGGACCACAAAGAGGTTGGAATAAAAACCCCCGAACTTCTCGTCGTCTGGGACAGGTATTATCACTCCTGCTGTTTGGAGCAAGTGGATTGCTGAGAAAAAAGCTTTGCGTAATTTTCAAGTCTTTGGGGGGTTTGAGAGAAAGAATCGACTTGGGGGTCGGGTCCAAAATTCTATCTGGTAACCGGAAGATACAAGGTCTCGCACCCATTTGTCATCTGAGGCGGAAGAACAGATGTGTTGAAAGAGCCACAGACGACCTCCTACAATGAGTGTGTCTTCCGGGGTGCCGAAGGAGTCATGAGGGGGGAAAACGTCGTGGCCGAGTCTCCCTAGTCCTGGACTGTTTCGGTCTAGGCTGCCATGATGAAGTGGGTTTCGGGGAGAGCTGAGAAGGTCGGTCCCTGCGTAGTCCGCGGCTGGTGGCGGGGACAGCACGGGATGTCGACCAACAAAATGAGTTCCGAAAGGAGCGAAACGAGGACTGTGGACGTCTGGTTAAGGACGTCCTGGTCTTCAGCTGGGGGAGGGAGGTACTCTTTCCTCCCGTGGCGTCAGAAATTAGCTTGTCCAGACGTTCACCACACAATCGGTCTGGAAAAAAAGGGAAGGCCCGTGAGAGACTTCTTGGAGGCAGAGTCCACTCGCCATTGTCGGAGCCAGAGAGCTCTATGGATGGCTATGGTATTTGAGGCGGCAAACGCTGCGCAGGTAGCAGCGTCCATGGAGGCCTGGATGAGGTACTCCGCCGCAGCGGCAATTTGAGCTGTTACCTCTGTGAAGGTATGCGTGAACTGGGATTCCTCAAGCGAAGTGTTAAGGGAGTCTGCCCAGACCGAGATTGCCTTTGCGACCCACACAGAGGCAAAGGAGGGCGAGAGGGAGGAATCCGCAGCCTCAAAAGCAGAGCGGGCGAGGTGCTCCACCTGTATGTCTGTTGGGTCCTTGATGGAGGAACCATCGGGTAAAGACAGAAGCGTCTTTGTGGTAAGGCGGGAGACCGGGGGGTCGACCGAGGTCGGATCGGCCCAGCCCTTAGGGGCAGGTGAGGCAAAAGGGTACCGGGACTCCATGAGTTTTCGGTTACCGAAGCGCCTGTCAGGCTTCTCCCTTTGCTTTGTGAGGATATCCTGAAACTCTGGACAATCAGCGAAAACCTTTTGGGGTTTCCTTGCCCTCTTAAAGGAGACCGCATGGTCAGTGGTAGTGGATGGGGGATCCTCCACATGCAGAGTTTGGTTGATTGCTGCTATAAGGGAGTCTATTGCAGTTTGATCATCTGGGGGTGATGAAACCAAGGAATCCTCCTGGTACAAACAGCATTCTCCCTCCTCCAGCTCATCAGAAGCCATGGAGCATGTGGGAGAGCCTGCCCTGTGTGCTCCCGAGGGAGAGCCCACTGGAGACACCCGGCCGTGTGTTCTTTTCCTGATCCCTGCAACCGGTGAAGCATATGCCCGGATTACCTCAGAAGGATCCTCCATGGGGGTATCCTCAGGCTGCGTTCCATCCAGGGACCCAGAAGGGTGTGGAGGACGACATTGCATAGCCAGAACCAGGTTCTGTGACTGTTTTTCCATGGATTGGGACAGAAACTGTGCTCATTCCGGTGGGCTGGGGGTCCTAGGCTCTGGGCTGCCGGTTGCGGCGGTGGTGGCAGAGGGGTCTTGGGGAGCTATAGGGGCACAGGACTCACAGAGAGAAGAGGTGTGTTTACGTGGTAGCTCAGCGTGGCAGGCAGTGCAGGCTGAATAATAGACTATGTGGGCCTTGGTACTCTTAGTGCCCTTAGATTTCGACATGTTCCTAATAGGAGTATGCCAGAAGGGAGAGCAATTAAATGTTGAATGTTTCATTTTATTTCCATGTCATCATCCTTGGCCTGCTGTGCAGGGGCCATGCTAATATGCTAATCAATCTTCTGTGTAGCTCTGCCTTTGAGCATATGTGCTGCAAAAGCTAGCACTGCTCAGCAGAGCTACAATTGAAGCAAGCACCTCACCAGAATCAGCCGATGACCCTGTCCTCAGGAGGGATTAAGCTCTATGAAGATCTTCGCACGCTTTCCTGGGGGGCGGGGCGTATCGCGGCCGCGGGGGGGAAAGACTTAGCACTAAAAGAGCGGGAAGATGAGTCAGTGTGCCCCCCCCTGCTGTGGGTAGTAAAAAACGGCTGGAAGGGAGCTTCTGAGTTTCCTCCCTCTCCCTACAGTCAGCACACAGCTTGTCACCGGTGGTTATCAGCCGGCTTTTCTGCTAGAGCAAATAAACAGAGCAAATAAAAACAGCGTGAGTCCCTGAACCCTGGGCCCTTCCCCCTGCCACCGGGAAATTATCTGCAAGACTTTCTGCCAGCAGCAGAACTTCCCCCTCCTCCAGCCAGCAAGCTAGAGAAAGTTAACACTGTGTGTGCAGGATAATTGCTCCTTGCACATAATAAATACTGTAAATGTCCTGGCCTTCCCTGCAGCGTCTTTTCTCCCTTTGTCTGGGAAACCAGTCAGGAGGGATCTCACCTTAAAACACTGCTTTCCAGGCAGTGAAAATAGCAGAGTCAGCTTGCTGTGTCGGTGTCATATTAAACTCAGAGCCTGCAGAGAGGGGCTGAGGAATTGGTGCCATCTTCAACTCAGAGCCTGCAGAGAGGGGCTGAGGAATTGGGCTATAGGGGCACAGGCCTCTACCCTGGGCTTTGGAAAATCGGTGTCTGTGGAACCCGTCGTCCAGCCCAGGATCCAGCGTCGCAGGAGGGGGTACATGGAGGCGACACTCCACGTTCCCGCCCGTTGATGGTAGTGGGAGATCGGTCCCAAAGGAAACCGTCGCCCTCAAAAAATAACAAACCTTGAAAGGAAGTGCCTCCTACAGACACTAAGCTAAAACTGAGCTTGCCTGGCCCGGCCAGGGGGTGTATACTGCAGAGGAGGAGCTATGCTTTTGCATCTACTTAGTGTCCTCCTATGGATAGGCAGCATAACACCCATGGTCCTGTGTCCCCCAATGAGGCGACAGAGAAAAAATGATTTCTTTTCCTGCCAATGTTCCAATAATCTAAATAAGAATAGTTTAAAAATAAATCAGCTCAAGAGTAGAGTTGAGCGCGGTTCGCGGTTCTCCAGTTCGCGGTTCGAGTGATTTTGGGGCTGTTCTAGATCGAACTAGAACTCGAGCTTTTTTGCTAAAATTCGATAGTTCTAGATACGTTCGAGAACGGTTCTAGCAGCAAAAAGCAGGGCTTTTTACAGCTACAGTGTGCAGGAGCCATCGCTGGCAGCCTGCCACAAGCTGGTAACCAAGATAAACATCGGGTATCCAACCAAAGCGCTTTAGTTAGTAACCCGATGCTTATCCTAGTTACGTGCAGGAAGCCCACACTTCCCCGCTCAGCTCGCTCCGCCCCCTCCTGCCCACGGCATGTACACACGTACACACACACACACACACACACACACACTCTGCACACACACTCTGCACACATGGTCCCGCTCGGCTTACCTGCGGTGATGAAGTCCCGCCATCCCGACCTCAGCGCTGTCACTGTCCTCCATGGCCGCCGCTTGTCACATCACCTTCTCTCGCTTCCGACCCGAGACTGACTAGCGGTGACGTCACGGGCCTCTCGCGATACTTGGCTGTGAAGGCGGCGGTCATTGAACTCAGTGACAGGTGCTGTCAGTGTGCTGGAGATCAGCGCAGGTAATGTACCTCGCTGACAGCAGCACTTGTCATGCCCTGCAGTGACCTGGGCTGACCCATTGATGTTAGCTCAGGTCACTGCATTGCTCTCCCAGCCAATGGGGAACATTCTGCTCTTCATTGACTGGGACAGTGTGGATCGTCATGGCAACCCCTTGGATTACACCAGACCTGGATTTGTTTTTCTTTCTAATAAATTGGTTAAAGAGGGAGTGTTTTGGGGAGTGTTTTTTCAAATAAAAATGTGTTTGTCGTCTATTTTTTTTATTACTGACTGGGTTGGTGATGTCGGGTATCTGATAGACGCCTGACCTCACCAAGCCCAGGGCTTGATGCCAGGTGACATTACACATCTGGTATTAACCCCATACATTACCCCGTTTGCCACTGCACCAGGGCGCGGGATGAGCTGGGGCGAAGCACCAGGATTGGCGCATCTAATGGATGCGCCACTTCTGGGGCGGCTGCGGCCTGCTATTTTTAGGCTGGGGAGGGTCCAATAACTATGGACCTCCCTAGTCTGAGAATATCAGACCCCAGCTGTCTGCTTTACCTTGGCTGGTGATCCAATTTTGGAGGACCCCTACGTGTTTTTTTTTTTTTTAATTATTTATTTAATTTAAAATAACAGCGTGGGGTGCCCTCAGTTTTGGATTACCAGCCAAGGTGAGGTTGCCAGCTGTGGTCTGCAGGCTGTAGCCGTCTGCTTTACCCTAGCTGGCTACAAAACTAGGGGGAACCCTACGTCATTTTTTTTTTCATTTTTTGGCTAAATACAAAGCTAAGCACCCCTTAGTGCCACATGAAAGGCACCAAAGGGTGCAAAATTACAAAATGCAGGAGAGTGGGACATTATGTGTCTTTCTGCCATTATAATGACAGAAAAGACTGATATGAAGTGCACAAGCACAAGAAAATCACCAGAGCGCTCTACGCTGTGAAAAGCAGTAGAAAATAGCACTGGAGTGAACATGTGACCGCCTCATGTAGGATGAAGCTATGGATCCTGGGTAAATTTATGCATTTACCCTCCTTCAGTTTTTTTGCAGTACACAAAAAAAACGGAAGGCACACGGATGACAAACAGATGACATACGGACCGTCTACGGAACGGAAACGGATGCCACACGGATGCACCCGTGAAAAAAAACGGACTGTTTTTTGCAGACCGCAAAAATGGATCGGTCGTGTTAATGTAGCCTTATTCTGATTTGCCGTTTATAAACAGCAGGCAGAAATAAATGAATAGCGCCCCCCAGCATCAGAAAATCTCCGGGGTTTCAGGGCTAGCTGAGACCCTGGAGATCATGATTCAGGACGGTTTTTCCGGTCCCCGCTCACGTGATCACAGGTATACACCGTACACCGATGATCACGTTACAGTAAATGACAGCGCCGGTAAAAAATTATTTATCTCCCATCTGGCATGAACAAACATGATAAATCTCCTCCCCGGTCCCCTCCGGTCCCCCAGTGTCGCCAAAGTGCCCCCCCTGATGCCCTCCCAGAAATCCAAGATGGCCGCGCGCACATCAGCACGCCGGCCGCATTCACCCTACTCCTCTGTTTTCTGTCGCATGTGCCATGACACATGCGACAGAAAACTCCTCCCCAGGCCCTGCCAGGTCACCCCCTATAACCCCACCGGTGTTCCCCGGTGTCCCACGGTACCTGTGCAGCGTTGATCCCCCGCGGCCCTCTCCTTCACAATAGACGCTGCCGCATGCACAGAGCAGCTGTCAGCTCAGCTTCCTGTGTTCAGACACAGTGAGTGGTGGTTATGCATCTGTAAGCTAAATGGGCGGCACGTTGGCTCAGTGGTTAGCACTGCAGTCTTGCAGCGCTGAGGTCCTGGGTTCAATTCTCACCAAGGACACCATCTGCAAGGAGGTTGTATGTTCTCCCCGTGTTTGCGTGGTTTTCCTCCGGGTACTCCGGTTTCCTCCCACACTCCAAAGACATACAGCGCTATGGAATTAATAACGCTATATAAATGAATAAATTATTATTATTACTGCAATGCCCTGCTCATGAGGTAAGGAACATAATTGATCAGGAGAGCTATACTACATTTCCAAATGGAGGGATTTGCTTTTATAGTTGCCCTGCTTAATGACTACCAAACATGAGAGTCCGTTATACGCCACAAGAAAACACATCTAAATAGCGAGCTCTGTTGTTAAGTATTCATTCAGCTGGATAACTGGACTTAAAGGGTTATTCCATCTCCAAGATCCTATCCCCAATATATAGTAGGTGGAGTAGCAATAATATCAGCAAATACCAATATTTGGAAATGTAGAATAGTTCTCCTGATTAGGCATGCCCTTACCTCATGAGCAGGGCATTGCAGCTTTGGTAGCAACCATTACGACATGGACTCTGCTGCTGTGGACCCGGGGAGAGTGAGTGCAGATTCATTGCACCCACACTCCTCACATGAAGGGTCTGCACTTGTTAGGACCAGGATGACGGGTAGGCCCAGGAGGTGGATCCAGTGGACTGAGCACCCCACCGAGGGCAAGGTGCCCGGTAGCCGAAGCACTACGGGTAGCAGGACAGTCCGTTCAGAGGAGTGGGTGTAGAAGTCCCTGGGACCACGGAGTCTCTGAAGGTAGTCCGAGTGACGGAGCGCAGGTTCGGAGGCCGAGATGATGTCAGGCAGGGTCCGAAACCAGTGGAACGGGGAGGTCGATCACCACACGGATCCAGGGATCGGAGACGGTAGGAACTGAGAAGATGGCGGACAGTCCGTTCGGGGTTCTAGAACCGTCAGGACCGGTTGGCGAGACAGCAGAGGCTCTACAAGAGAGATAGGTAAGTACGAGATAATGGCACAGGGAGACCTGACTCCTAGCTTAGCAAACACTAAGAACAGGCCCCGCCCACTTGGAAAGGAACCCCCTATATACCCTGCACCTGAATCTTCAATATCCTGTTGGAGGACGCTGGCCCTTTAAGAGAGGGTCAATGACTGCGCGCGCCCTAATGCGCATGCGCGAGGCACGGATGCCAGAAGCCAGAGCAGGGAGCGGTGCACAGGAGGCAGGAGCGCTCAGCATCGCAGATGGGCGCCGGAACCGGGGACCGGGTTGCCTGGAGGACGCAGGTGAGGGAGCATGGAGGCCGTGGAGCGGGGGACGCCTGGCAAAGGAGCCGGGGAGCGTGGCAGGGGAGCCGGGGAGCGTGACAGCACTCCTAGAAAATGGGGGATACATTCCCTGAGTGTCTCCCCCCCATATTCTAGACGGTCCAGAGTCGTCGTGGGACCCCTTTATTTTTTTTCTTACAATAAATTGGTGAAAGAGGGAATGTTTTGGGGACTGTTTTTTCAAATAAATTTCTTTTGTCGATTTTTTTTTGTTAGTACTGACAGTTTATGATGTTGGGTATCTAATAGACGCCATGACATCACAAACTGCTGGGCTTGATGTCAGGTGACCTTACAGCTAGTATCAACCCGATTTATTACCCCGTTTGCCACTGCACCAGGGCACGGGATGAGCTGGGGTGAAGCGCCAGGATTGGCGCATCTAGTGGATGCGCCACGTCTGGGGTGCCTGCGTCCTGCTATTTTTAGGCTGTGAAGGCCCAATAACTATGGACCTTCCCACCCTGAGAATACCAGACCACAGCTGTCCGCTTTACCTTGGCTGGTGATCCAATTTGGGGGGGACCCTACTTTGTTTGTGAAATTATTAATATTTATAAAATAATTATAAAAAAAAGAGCCTGGGGGGACCTCCACATTGGATCCCCAACCACGGTAAAGCTGCCAGCTGTGGTTTTCAGGCTACAGCCGTCTGCTTTACCCTAGCTGGCTATCAAAAATGGGGGGACCCAACGTAATTTTTTTTTAACTATTTTTTAAATAGAAAAAATTAATGGGCTTCCCTGTATTTTGATTGCCAACCAAGGTAACGGCAGGCAGATGGGGGTGGCAACCCATAGCTGTCTGCTTTATCTGCGCTGAGAATCAAAAATACCGCGGAGCGCTACGTCATTTTTTTTAAAGATTTATTTTTACAGCACTGTGATGTCCAGCAATCAAAATACAGGGAAGCCCATTTTGTTTTTAGTTATTTAAATAAATAATTAAAAAAAATATATATGGGCTCCCGCTACATTCTTTGTATTGCTAGCTAAGGGTAATCCAAGCAGCTACTGGCTGCTAACCCCCACTGCTTAGTGTTACCTTCACTGGCAATGGAAAATCCAGGGAAGCATTTTTTATTTTTTTTTGCCAAAAAACTACAAAAAAGGACGTGAGCTTCGCCATATTTTTGTATGCTAGCCAGGTATAGCAGGCAGGTGCTGGAAGAGTTGGATACAGCGCCAGAAGATGGCGCTTCTATGAAAGTGCCATTTTCTGAGGTGGCTGCAGACTGCAATTCGCAGCAGTGGGGCCCAGAAAGCTCAGGCCAACCTGTGCTGCGGATTCCAATCCCCAGCTGCCTAGTTGTACCTGGCTGGACACAAAAATGGGGCGAAGCCTACGTCATTTGTTTTCTAATTATTTCATGAAATTCATGAAATAATAAAAAAGGGCTTCCCTTTACTTTTGATTCCCAGCCGGGTACAAATAGGCAACTGGGGTTGGGGGCAGCCGAACCTGCCTGCTGTACCTGGCTAGCATACAAAAATATGGCGAAGCCCACATAATTTTTTCAGGGGGCAAAAAACTTCTGCATACAGTCCTGGATGGAGTATGCTGAGCCTTGTAGTTCTGCACCTGCTGTCTGTCTGTATGGAGAAGAGCAGACAGCAGCTGCAGAACTACAAGGCTCAGCATACTCCATTCAGGACTGTATGCAGAAGTTTTTTGCCCACCAAAAAAATGACGTGGGCTTCGCCATATTTTTGTATGCTAGCCAGGTACAGCAGGCAGCCACGGGCTGCCTCCAACCCCCAGTTGCCTATTTGTACCCGGCTGGGAACCAAAAATATAGGGAAGCTCGTTTTTTTTAATTATTTCACTTATTTCATGAAATAATTAAAAAAAAAAATGACGTGAGCTTCGCTCCATTTTTGTGTCCAGCCGGGTACAACTAGGCAGCTGGGGATTGGAATCCACAGCACAGGTTAGCCCGAGGTTTCTGGGCGCCTCTGCTGCGAATTGCAGTCCGCAGCCACCCCAGAAAATGGCGCTTTCATAGAAGCGCCATCATCTGGCGCTGTATCCAACTCTTCCAACAGCCCTGAAGCCGGGTGGCTTGTTGGGTAATCATGAGTTAATACTGGCTTTGTTTTACTAGCTAGTATTAAGCCAGAGATTCTTAATGTCAGGCACGTTTTACCCACCCATTAAGAATCTCCAATAAAGGGTTAAAAAAAAGACACCACACAGAGAAAAAATACTTTAATAGAAATAAATACACAGACACATTAGAGACTCCATCTTTATTACCCCCTGTCAGCCCTCCACGATCCATGGTTTTCTGTCTTTCTCGTTCAACAAATGCAGCTCTGCTCCATCACTGCTGAATGGGGGAAGACGCTGCTTCCCGTGCAGAAATCACTCCATGATGGCTGCACGAAAAGCAGCTTGCAGCCTTCACGGAGTGAGAGTTCAGTGCTGCTGGCTGCTGGCGGTGACAGACGCGTTACCATAGCAACAGGGCTCCGATCATGTGATTCCCAGAGCCGCGGTTAGCGGGGACGTCACCGCTAACTGCGTTGCTATGGCAACAGTGATCTCCGTTAATGACCGGCTGTGTCAGCCGGTCCCTAACGGAACGGGGAGTCGACCGTGTGCTACAGCATGTCGCCGGTACATGGCGATACACAAATGTGCACCGTGTACCGGAGAGATGAACTCGCAGGTCCTACATGACGCGTCATAGTCATGTGACCAGTCTGTAGCCAATGAGATAATAGCCACGTGACTGGTCACATGGCTATTTTGTCGTCACGATAGGTCCTGCATCACTGCTGGCAGTACCGGTCACTGGGAGGATTCAGCGATCATCGGATGGAATAGCGGCAGGAGACAGAGTGCAGGAGGGATCGCGGGGACCGGTAAGTGTTATGGCAATGTTTATTAACTGTATGTGTAAATTTATAATGCATTTTTATGTGTTTGTGATTGCCTCCTATTATAGCCTATTGGTTCGAGTTCGGTTCGTCGAACGTTCGACGAACCGAACTCGAACGGGACCTCCGTTCGGCGAACCGACCTTGAGCCGAACCGCGACCGTTTCGCTCATCTCTACTCAAGAGTATAGTATTGCACTCCTCAAAGAACAATGACATGAGGACACTCCTTTTCTATATCTCTTGCTTGTCCTAGTCTGGGGCAGGGCAGACATATAATGCCCCAAAGCACAAGCTCAATATATCTTCAACCCTAAATCTGTTTAGCTTAGATTATTTTTAACAGTATAGATAGCGTATTTGGCTATTATGTTGACAAAGTCAGATATTCTGATTCACGGATATGTAGAATGTGGTGGTGCTTAAACAAACCACTTCATCCTGGGCCCTTTACATTGACCTGTACTCACGTTCATATCGGTTCCTCAGATAAGTTAACTCGGCCATAATCTCATTGCAAGACGATGCCTGGAAAAGAGGGATGTGTTTAACTAAAAATCTTGTATTGATAACAATGTGTCAGGTACAAAGAGTAATTCTTCTCTGGAGGGCAAACAACATGTACATATGATGTCAGATACAAACACTACGTAGAGAAGAAGGGCGGGGAAACTGACATCACAGAGCTACAAGGAGAAAGTAGGGACAAAATACAGTGAAAGTCAAAGCTTCTAGCTAGGAACAGAAATACAATACATAGTAATGCAAAACAGGGAACAATTCGCAAGTCGTGGGACATGACATCAGAAGTTAAATATACTTGTTAGAATCCCCTATGTCTGACAGGAGCCATTGAAGCTAGCTTTGATCAATGCAGTGACAATGGCAATGTGCAGGATAATGTAAAAAAATACAAAATATACCAAGGATAATAATGTCACCTGATACCAATAGCAGTAGAAAAAAGTTCACAACCACCACCACTGTTACTTGCCATCTGGGCAGCATTATTACAAAGCATAGGCAACAATTGTCTTTTTTTTCCCTCTAGCAAATATATTAGTGAGGAGAAAGCAGTGGACTTTATAAAATATATGGCCCGTAACTAGTCTGACTTGATACAGGATGATGTTAACTTTGACACTGACACCATCAACTTAAGCCAATACTCTGTGACGATTAGTCTGCCTGAGCACAAATGACTAAGGTGGAACATTTTGGGACTGATTTTAATATTAAATAACATGAAAAGTCTTTAAGTGGGCTGTTTTAAATAGGCTATTGGTTACTGTCAGGTTACCATTCATTTCTATGATGAAGTTGCTTCATACTATTAAATCAGTGTTTGTGTTAAAGGGAATCTATCACCTGTTTTTTTAATGTGTCGCCCCAGGACTATGGGCTACTCGTTCCCGGGCGATGTATTGCTGGGGAGATGTCACTTGGTGGCCTTTGCCCAGTTCCGTGACCCTGGGGTTGCTTTTAAAAAAGGGAATATTTACAGGGGATTTGATATAAAAGTTTTTGTCGTGACGCAACTTGCGGGTTGCGGCTATTTAGTGGAGCCGCCGCTACACAGTTCTCACTACTGGGGCTGGTGTTAGTGGCAGCCTGGATGTTGGGCCCTCCGCAAGTAGGGCCAAGCCCCGGGGATAGATGATGTTGTTGGGCGCGGAAAGAAGGTAGGCCACACAAGGGGTTGCAGTGTAACTGGTTCCTTTACTCACAGTATGGTGGTAGCTGGTAACCCCAGGATAGCTGGCCTTGACCGCTAGTCTTCTTAGTCCCAGTGCCGGTCTGGTGACCTGGTGACTTCTTTCCCCTGCACCTGTCTCTGGTTGGTGTGTCCTCGTGACTTGAAGCGTCTGGGGGTCCCCTGCTTCTAGTCTCTCAGTTTCAGTCTGTACGTCAGGTAGCTTGAACCCTGTGGGGTCAGTTTCTAGGATCCTGTTCCCTGGTTCTCCCGTTGCTACTGTGTCCCGAACTTTACAATCAGTGAGGTCCTGGATGGTCCCCTCACTGTGCAGATTTTATCACGTCTGCCTGGAGCGTTTGCCTGACCTAGGATTCTGTACCCCATTGGTGCTATGGTTCCGGGAGTACTCCACCATACTCCACCATCAACCACACGCCTGGACCGTCAAGTCACCATTACTCTCCTGTCAGTGCTCACCTCCAACTCTTCTCTCTCCGAGTTACTAACTCTTAACTGACCGACTGTCTTACCCCTCCCACCTGGTTGTCGTCTAGTGGACTGGATCGGTTCCACCCCTATGTGGCCATCCACTGGGTCCAACCCTAGCCTGTCACCAGTCTTTGGAAATGGGGAAAAAACAGGGATTAAAATGTGTTTTGCTGTTACTGGCACTGGGGGTACCTGGGGGTAGGCCCTGCATCTTTGACAGGATGCAGTACTTTGTAGCTCCTGATGGCTTCAGGGGCGCTCTATTAACATCTAGTCTGAGAGCAGCATAATGTAGGGGCAGAGATCCTGATTCCAGCGGTATGTCACTTATTGGACTGCATAGTGTAGTTTTTATAAAATCCCTGTTTAATTAGCAATAGATTATCATTAGTGGACTACTTGTCCTGCTGCCAGGTAGCTCAGCAAATCCATGAGCTCTGTATAACTGCTATATCTGCAGCAAAGAAAATATTGATTTTAGCAAAATGACAGCAAAAAGCTCAGTAAGTGTCACATCGCTGAAATCAGAGTCTCTGATCTGGTGACAGATTCCCTTTAAAAAGTGTAAAAAGAGTTTGATGGAGTTCTAGAAGATCTCAGAGTCTTAAATACATATTTATAAGGCAATTGGAGACTTTGAAGTATTGTAATTTGAGGTTTATTGATTTGCTGCAAATTTAATTTATATGAAAAACACCTATAGAATGTAAGCCCGCAAGGGCAGGGCCCTCTTCCCTCTGTACTAGTCTGTCTATTGTAACCTATATATGTATTCTGTATGTAACCCCCTTCTCATGTACAGCACCATGGAATCAATGGTGCTATGTAAATAAATAATAATAATAATAATAATAATAATAATAATAATAAAAAAGCAGTTCAATCTGGTGAACTTGAATTTCAAAATACTTGAACATCTTCATTTTTCAGTATATCAGAATGGAGAGCCCACACACTAGTATTATTACTAAACATTAAATATCAATGATTTGATGTTACGTTTTCATTAACAAATAATCTAGATTTCCACCTCCAAACAAATTTATGCCATCAGATTTATATCTGATTCACATAAAGGTTCTTCATGAGAAAAAGATTGTTCACAAGAAGTGTAAGGCGGGCTTTACACGTTGCGACATCGCTACCGATATATCGTCGGGGTCACGTCATTAGTGACGCACATCCGGCGCCGGTAGCGACATTGCAACGTGTAAATCCTAGGTGCGACGATGAACGAGCGCAGAAGCATACAATATCGCTAATCTGCGTAACATCGACCATTTCCATAATGTCGGTTTGGCCGCAGGTACGATGTTGTTTGTCGCTCCTGCAGCAGCACACATCGCTGTGTGTAAACCCGCAGGAACGACAAACATCTCCTTACCTGCATCCACCGGCAATGCGGAAGGAAGAAGGTGGTCGGGATGTTATGTCCCGCTCATCTCTGCCCTTACGCTTCTATTGGCCGGCCGCTTAGTGACGTTGCGGTGACGTCGCGGTGACACCAAACGCACCTCCCCCTTGAAGGAAGGATTGTTCGGAGGTCACAGCGACGTCGCCAACAAGGTATATGCGCGTGACGCTGCCGTAGCGATAATGTTCGCTACGGCAGCGATCACCAGATATCGCATGTGCGACGGGGGCAGGTACTATCGAGCTTGACATCGCTAGCCGATGCTAGCGATGTCGCAACGTGTAAAGTACCCCTAAGATAAATGTAAGATTTAAAAAAAAGAGGAAAAAACACCCAGAAACTCAAACTATACTGTCATGTCCTATCTCCTCTTCTTCTAGTTGTTTATTATTCATTTGAAAAGTCCAAAGTTTAACCCCTTAGTGACCTATGACGTACTGGGTACGTCATGGATCGTGTGAGGTTAATCCCCGCCTCATGTCGTAGGCAGTCCGCGGCGATCCGCACACATATCAGCTGATTTCAACAGCTGATATGTGTTCCTGTTGATCGCCAGTGGAATCGCGTTCCCCCCGCGACTATTAACCCCTTACATCTCGCTGCCAAAATCTGGCAGCGAGATGTATATGCACGCAGCCTCTATGATGACTTACCCCGCCCCTATCGGAAGTCATGTGACATTATCACGTGACTTCCGGTGTTTGCCATGGTAGCACAGGGTCATGTGATGACGCCTGTAGCTAACATGAGTCACTTGCTCTCAATGCAGTAATACAGCCGACATTGAAAGTAAAGCAGCATATCTGCAGATCTCAGCTCTGTAGCTGTGATGGAAGAGCGATCAGATTACTGATGCATATAGCACCCTAAGGGACCTAGTAAAATGAAAAAAAAAAGTTTGAAAAAAGTTTTAAAAAATAAAAAAACCCTAAAGGTTCAAATCACCCCCCTTTCACCCCATTGAAAATTAAAGGGTTAAAAAAAATAAAAAATATACATATATTTGGTATCGCCGGGTTCAGAAATGCCCGATCTACCAAAATATTAAATTAATTAATCTGATCGGTAAACAGTGTAGCGGCAAAAAATTTCAAATTGCCAAAATTACGTTTTTTGGTTGCCACAAATCTTGCGCAAAATGCAATAATAGATGATCGAAACATAGCATCTGCACAAAAATGCTACAGCTAAAAACTTCAGTTCGCGACGCAAAAAATAAGCCATCACTGAGACATAGATACCAAAAAATGAGAACGCTACTGGTTTTGGAAAATGCCACAAAACATGCGCCACATTTTTTGGACAGCTTTGTGAATGCTTTTTAGCCCCTTACATATAAATAAACCTATTCATGTTTGGTGTCTACAAACTTGCACCGACCTCTGGCATCACAGCAACACAACAGTTTTACCATATCGTGAACATGGTGAATAAAATATCCCAAAAACTATTGTGCGATCACACTGTTTTTGCAGTTTTTCCACATGTGAATTTTTTTTTGCTGTTTTTCAGTACACTATATGGCAAAACTTATCGATTACCGTATTTTTCGCTTTATAAGATGCACCGGAATATAAGACGCACCCCAAACTTATAGACATAAAAAAAGGTAAAAAAAAGAAAAATGTGGTCCGTCTTATGCTCCGGTGTTCTCTTACCGGAGGGGGGCAGCAGTGGTGGTGAAGCGGGGTCACAGGAGGCACAGGTTGTGCTGGCAGGCGCGGCGGGTCAGTGGCACCGGGGTCCGTGGTTGCAGGTGCCGTGGCGTCTGTGGTTGCAGGCGCGGTGGCGTCCGCGGTGGCAGGAGCCGTGGGGTCCGTGGTGGCGTCAGCAGCCGTGGCGGGTGAGCCGTGCAGCAGGCCGGTGCAGTGAGTGTCCATGGTCCCGGTTCAGTGGTGGCAGCGGCGGCGGCTCAGTGGTGGGAGCAGCAGCGATGGCTCAGTGGTGGCAGCGGCAGGGACTGCTCAGTGGTGGAGTGTGTCCGCGGTCTCGGCTCAGTGGTGGCAGCGGCGGCGACGGCTCAGTGGTGGGAGCGGCGGCGACGGCTCAGTGGTGGCAGCGGCAGGGACTGCTCAGTGGTGGAGTGTGTCCACGGTCCCTGCTCAGTGGTGGCAGCGGCGGCGACGGCTCAGTGGTGGGAGCGGCGGCGACTGCTCAGTGGTGGCAGCGGCAGGGACTGCTCAGTGGTGGAGTGTGTCCGCGGTCCCGGCTCAGTGGTGTCAGCGGCGGCGACGGCTCAGTGGTGGGAGCGGCGGCGACGGCTCAGTGGTGGCAGCGGCAGGGAGTGCTCAGTGGTGGAGTGTGTCCGCGGTCCCGATTCAAGTAATGGCGCCCGGAGCGATGCATGCGCAGATGGAGCTCTCATCCAAGGGCTCCATCTGCGCACGCGCTGACTCCCGGAGCAGCGCGTGCGCAGATGGAGCTCTCATCCAAGAGCTCCACCGGCGCCATCATTTGAAAGTGGGACCGCGGACAACTGGTAACATGCTGCACAGCCGCCCGCACCGCATGCACAGAGTGGCAGCCAGCAGGCTGCCCGCCCACCCTGCGTACAAGCCGCCGGGTACCTGTGCTTGCGTGCGGTGGCAGCCGGGTACCCATGGCTGTGTGCGGGCGGCAGCTGGGTGACTGTGTGAGGGCGGCAGCCGGGTGCCTGTGTGAAAGCGGCACCCGACTGCCGCTCGCACACAGCACCCGACTGCCGCCCGCGCACAGCCGTGGGTTCCCGGCTGCCACCGCATGCAAGCACGGGTACCCGGCTGCCGACCCCACACAGCACCCGCTGCCGCCCGCACACAGCCACGGGTACCCGGCTGCCACCGCACGCAAGCACGGGTACCCGGCCGCTTGCATGCAGCCACAGGCACCCGGCCGCCCGATCGCCTCAGACAGGACCCTCCCCTCCCGGTACCGCTTTATAAGACGCATCCCCCATTTTCCTCCCAAATTTTTGGGAGGAAAAGTGCGTCTTATAGAGCGAAAAATACGGTAATTTAAAACTACGACTTGTCCCGCAAAAAACAAGCTCTCATATGGAAAGATTGACGGAAAAATAAAAAAGGTACGGCTCTCAGAAGAAAGAGAGGAAAAACACAAACAAACAGAAAAATGCAAAACGCCCGGGCCTTGATCACCTGTTCTCAAGTCTATGATAACAAATTTTATCTGCCTCCGATATGGATTGGAAATTATTCATTTTCTCAACATCAACAGTCTTCCAAGCTTTCATGTGCCCTATAATTTCTGTAAGCTCATTTTTTTCAGACATGCCAGTGTATTTAAAGTATATCACAAAACTGAGTACACCCTTCATATTTTTGTAAATTTTTCATTATATCATTTCATGGTAGAACACTGAAGATATGACACTTTGATGCAATGTAATCAGTATACAGATTGTATAACAGTGTAAATTTGGTGTGCCTCTAAATAACTCAACACACAGCAATTAATATCTAAACAGCTGGCAAAAAGGTAAGTACACTCCTAGGGCAAAATAGTTAAATTGTGCACAAAGTGTCAATATTTTGTATGGCCATCATTATTTTCAAGCACTGTCTTAACTCTCTTGGGCATAGAGTTCATTAGTGCTTCATATTAGCCACTGGAATCCTCTTCCACCCCTCCATGATGACATCACGAAGCTGGTGAATGTTAGAGAGTTTGTAGTCCACCACCTTCAGTTTCAGCATCTCTCACAAATGCTTCATAAGGTTTATGTCTAGCACATTTACCCTCACTTTTTGACTTTTGAACCAGAGAATAAGGGATGTAAATGGAAATATATTTTGAATGAAGCAAGCACAGGAAGAAGAAAACTTACTTCAGTCTCTGTCAAGGTCCCACTATAATGATACAGAAATAAAACTGTTGTCCTATAGAGGGGGGGACGGACTCAGCCTCACAATACCCCTCAAAGTGGCAACAATTTGACCTTAACGATGTTCTGAGACCTCCCGACGCGTTTCTTAATTTACTTAGTCATCAGGGGACTATGGTCAAGAAACAAAGGCTGCAAGAAATGGACAGAGAACGTTGTCAGAATCAAACCAAAAAGGAGGAGTGCAAAAAAATCCCAGCTTAAACACAGAGAGCATGTCCCTACCTTCAGTATCATATGGGCTTCCTGCATGGTGTGTCAGGTCATGGCATCCAGCACAGTGCTTTAAAAGTGCCGCCCTTAAATATCCTGTGGGCGTACTGGCCCATACAAGGCCCCGCCCAGGGGTATATTCCTCCATCAGCAGTGGAGGACGCTGCCTGGGTACCGCCCATAGGTGCCATAACATAGCAATACCCAATCTGGAGCAAGCAGGTTAACGCCCACTACAGTCTAGCTCCAATCTCCAAGCTGCTACAGGTGAGCAGCATCCAACCACCAGTTATCCCACTAGGGTGCCGACGCCCACACCTCTCTCCCTATCACTGCGCTCTGCAGCACGCCCACATCCCGGCGTCACAGAGCTTCTCCCCTTAACCAGGCGCTCAGTGAAACTGAACGCCCACACACTCACGTCACCGCGGGAACTCGCCCCTGCTAACAACATCACATGCAGGGCGGCGCCGCATAATGCCGTCCAGCTGGACGCGTGCGTGACTCCCTCAGATGGAGCTGGGCTGACGTCATCAAGGGTCCGCCCATCACCGCATCACCGACCGCATCACATGACCGTTCCTATCATGGGAACACAAAGCCACACCTACCCCTGCGTCATCTGTCTATGCAGGAGCGCACGTCCACCAAAACAAGAGGTAGCGGAACGCCCACAGTCAGAGGGTATCTACAAGGATACCATGATTCCCCCCAAAGGAAGGGTGCAATACCTTATGATGGGTGGCGATCACCTCAGAAACGGAGGTGCCCACCCACATAGATGGACAGAAGAGTGGGTTAGATCTGTATGAACTAATCAGTTTAAGTTAATAATATATCCACACACAAATATCATAAAAAGATGAGCAACATGGACAACAAACTGTCAGTATCCAAGGTGCCCATCCTCCAGCTGAAGGGGAGCGGCAAATTGATGACAGTGGAGAAATACTAGGGAGGGGGGGAGGAAAGGGAGATGATAAGAGAAGGGGAGGGAGGAGAAGATGGGGGATAGGGGAAGAATGGGGATAAGTCATATGGAGCTCAGAGTATAGATACTGAGAAATAAGTCATTGCTGGAATCAAAAAAAGTCCCAACAAATTCCTCATAGGTAATGAGAGGAAACAAAGGGGACACGTTTATTGGATTAAGGCTGTCTCCCACAAAAGACACAAGTAACCCAGGAAAATGAACACAGAGTGACATATCCAAAGGAATACATTTTTTTAATATATATAGTCAAGCTGCCAAAAAAGGGAAAAAATGATGGAAAAAATGATGAAAAAATATTGAAAGAAATGAAAAAATAATAAAAAAATGTGAAAAAAAGATGAAAAAACGGGAGCAAATGAACGCAGACATGGCGAGGCAAAGGGGCGATGGAATATAAACTAGTCATCCCTGAGAACACCCTATCCTTTCCCCTACCTACCAACGGAGTGTAACAACACCATAAGGTACCGGGTACCCCCGTTCCACGGCGGCTAGCCCTCAAGACCCTATAACGCCCTATAGATCACAAAAAACAACTGAATGTCAAAGTCTCATTAAGGCCTAATGGTGTTTGAGTTTTAAGTGTGTAAATCCATCTACACTCACGTTGGAGAATCCTTCGATCCCAATCCCCACCTCTGACTGGGTAGTTGATGAGATCGATACCCATGAAGGTCAGGCCCGAAACATTCCCATTGTGCATGATTTCCATATGTTTGGCCAGGGGGGTGTCTCTTTTGTTGGCTACGTCTCTAATGTGTTCACCGACCTTTCTCCTAAACTCCCTGCTTGTCTTTCCCACATACTCGAGGCCACAGATACATCTGGCCTTATAGATGACCCCTCTGGAACGACAGTTAATAAAGGCTCTAATGTGGAAAGAGTCCCCTGTAACTGAGCTGGAGAAGGTTTTCCCAGTCTGTATATGTGGGCAGGCGATACAGCCACTACATCTAAAACAACCCTTGACATCCGAATGTAGCCAACAATTCTCTCGTGGATGGACAAAGTGGCTATGAACCACCCGGTCCCCAATAGAGCGGCCCCTTCTATAGGTACATTTGGGATATGTTCCGACTGCATCGCCAATGTCCGCGTCCATTTGCAAAATGGGCCAGTGTCTCTCAAGAATCCAACGCATCTCTGCAGAACAATTAGTGTATGTGGAGATAAAACGGAATTTACCCTCCGCTATCTCATTCTTTTTGGCAGAGGGAACTAAGAGGCTGACTCTCTCTCTCGATTGCGCTGACTGAAAGGCCTGGGAGAGGAAGTGATCAGGATAGCGTCTCTCTCTAAAGCGGTTACGTAGGTCCTCCGCTTGTCTCGTGAAACATAGGGAGTTGGAACAATTCTGTCGTGCCCTCAAGTACTGACCCTTCAGACTGCCAGCCTTGAGGGGTCTCGGATGGTTACTCTCCCAGCGCAAGAGCGAATTAGAGGAGGTTGGTTTACGGAAGGTACTGGTTAACAGAGTCCCATCAACATTCTTAGTGAGCAAATGTCCAGAAAAGAAATTTCCTTCTCATCACTTTGTGCGGTGAAATGAAGACCAAGGGGGTTGTGGTTAATCCCGGAGACAAACTGCAAAAAGGTCTCCTTTGTGCCCCGCCACAGTACGAACACGTCGTCGATGTAGCGGGTCCACAACACGATCCTGTCCAGATCAAAAGGGGAGTCTTCCCCAAAGATTAGGTTCTCCTCCCACCAACCCAGAAGCAAGTTGGCATAAGAAGGCGCACATTGACAACCCATGGCGGTGCCTCTGAGTTGGTGGAAAAAGAACCCATCAAAGAGAAAAAAATTTCTCGTGAGACAGAAGCGGAGCAGCTTGATCAACCACAAGTTATGTCTGGTAAGATGACAGCCTCACCCCTTCAGGAAATATTCCACCGCTCTTAATTCATCACTGTGTACAATGGAAGAATAAAGAGCTTCCACATCAATCGAACACAGTATGGTTTGATCGTCAAGTTCCACACCCTCAATCTTCCGCAGAAAATCCATGGAATCGAGAGTGAAGAAATTGAGGGCGCTCACGAATGGTTTTAAAACCTGATCGAGGTAGGTACCGATATTTTGACAAAGGCCTCCCACCTCGGAGACTATAGGTCTACCTTTGAGGGGCGTGAGGCCTTTGTCGACCTTTGGAAGGCAGGTTAATGCCCACTACAGTCTAGCACCAATCTCCAAGCTGCTACAGGTGAGCAGCATCCAACCACCAGTTATCCCACTAGGGTGCCAACGCCCACACCTCTCTCCCTATCACTGCGCTCTGCAGCACGCCCACATCCCGGCGTCACAGAGCTTCTCCCCTTTCTTGTCTATAAGCTTTTCTTGTAACCCCTCTGTTAGTATTTCTTTGAGTTCTAATTTGAACTCATTGAGAGGGTTACTCGACAGTTTCTTGTAATTATTACTGTCTTTCAGAATGGTAAGACAAATACTCTTGTATTGCTCAACATCCAACACCACCACGTTACCGCCTTTATCAGAGCTCTTTATGACGATTGAGTGATCCTGTTCCAGGGTCAGCCTTGCTGTCATCTCCAGTTTATTCAAATTAAACATCTTTCGTTTCTTTTTGTGGGCCAACACTTCCAGGTCCTTAGAGACCTGTTCCACGAATACATCAATCGTGGACTGGTCAAACAAATTAGGAGGCATACGGGTGCTCTTGTTCTTCAGAGATGTAAATGGACCCTTGCCACAAAGATTTGGGTCGGGGTCTGATAGATTGTAGAGTAAGTGTATGTTCCCCAAAAGTTCCTCAGGCACTCCCAACTCCTTACTCATGCGTTTCTCCTCTTTTACAAAATGTTTGTGCCACCTCAGCTTCAGTCACACACGCTTCCAGCTGGACGGCATTATGCGGCGCCACCCTGCATATGATGTTGTTAGCAGGGGCGTGTTCCCGCGGTGACGTGAGTGTGTGGGCGTTCAGTTTCACTGAGCGCCTGGTTAAGGGGAGAAGCTCTGTGACGCCGGGATGTGGGCGTGCTGCAGAGCGCAGTGATAGGGAGAGAGGTGTGGGCGTCGGCACCCTAGTGGGATAACTGGTGGTTGGATGCTGCTCACCTGTAGCAGCTTGGAGATTGGAGCTAGACTGTAGTGGGCGTTAACCTGCTTGCTCCAGATTGGGTATTGCTATGTTATGGCACCTATGGGCAGTACCCAGGCAGCGTCCTCCACTGCTGATGGAAGAATATACCCCTGGGCGGGGCCTTGTATGGGCCAGTACGCCCACAGGATATTTAAGGGCGGCACTTTTAAAGCACTGTGCTGGATGCCATGACCTGACACACCATGCAGGAAGCCCATATGATGCTGAAGGTAGGGACATGCTCTCTGTGTTTAAGCTGGGATTTTTTTGCACTCCTCCTTTTTGGTTTGATTCTGACAACGTTCTCTGTCCATTTCTTGCAGCCTTTGTTTCTTGACCATAGTCCCCTGATGACTAAGTAAATTAAGAAACGCGTCGGGAGGTCTCAGAACATCGTTAAGGTCAGATTGTTGCCACTTTTAGGGGTATTGTGAGGCTGAGTCCGCCTCCCTCTCTATAGGACAACAGTTTTATTTCTGTATCATTATAGTGGGACCGGATTAAAGGTTCCGTTAACTATGTTTAATACTGCAGACTAAAGCCCAGTACTATTCTGTGGATCAAAGTGCAGTACATATTGGTGTGCAATTTTGTGTGACACTCGTAATAATCTGGTTGTCGTTTTTACGAGTTTGGTCACGGTGGGGGTATTCCCTACCGTCTCCGTTTGTCCTATCTCTATAATAGTAGGAGCCTGACTTGGGCCCTAATTATTTTATGGTTGGATTTACAACCAATTCTTGTTGTGTGGTTCTAAATTTTATTACAGGCTATTAAAAGCTACATTTTAATCGTCACCACCTTTTTCTATACTTTTGCTTGGCTGGCTTATTATTCAAGGATACAAACTATACAAACCAAGGTTACAAACGATATCCACACAAATGCCCCAGAGCACACCAAATGGACTGATATAATATTACAATTGAGCTCTACCACTCACAAGATGAAGATACCAGGAGAGATATTTCTGCAATCAACATTTCCCTAGTCAGACTAGAAGATGTCCTAACTCTGAGGCTGTTTGAACCTTGTATGACCACAGAGGTTTTCACTCTAAGTTATAGCAATGGCACTAACACTCAACGTCGGCTGACCCTGAGTGATATTAGCTGTACTCTCAAGTATAAATAAAGTTTAACACTACACAATAATTAATGTAAATGAAGTGCATACAAGCAGAGGGTGATACACAGGGCTAAGAACATGTAAACACAGTCAAAGAGGGAAGATGGAGAAAAACAGAGGAAACGCAAAAGTGCTTTTCATTATGCAGAAATGTCAAAGAAATTTCTTCCTTTCTACAATGGTGTGCATATTAGCCAGATGTTCCTAAAGTAGGACATAGAGCTTAGAAGAAAATAGACTGATCTTTATATAAGGTGCTTGATCGAACATCACCATATTGGTTCCATCACAAATTCAGATACTTGGATTAAGGAGCTGCTCTTATTTATTGTTCTTTTGCTTTTGAAGGGCTATTGGCTCCCAAATTCCAAATGTAACAAAAGTAAAAGATACTAAGAAGGGAAAATCACATCGCATGGCGCACACTCTCCTGACAGGATTGGGTCGGTTGCATGTATTTCCATGCAGCTAAGGTGCTCCTGTCAGGAGAGTGTCAGGCCTTGCGGGGTGATACTGATGTGAGACTTGCAGGAGTCATACCAAGTGGAATCATACCCTCACTGTCAGCCTGCGTCTTGCTCTGTATAGACACTTGTCTGCACAGAGTGATGAAGCAGAACTGACATTGCTCTACCTGTGGACTACATCGGACTGATTGTTTTTATAAAAAGATGGAGTCTCTCCTTTTTTTTGCTTTATTTCTAATAAAAAAAATGTCTATGTGTTGTGTTTTTTCTTTTTACAGTTCAATAGAAATTCCTGGTGGCCATGTCTAATTTTGCGTGACATCATGAATTTCGGGCTTAGTACCAGCTGAAAATACAAAGTGGTATTAACCCTTTTATTACCTAGCGTGCCACTGTTATCAGGGCCGCTGGATGAGTTGGGTAAAGCACCTGGAAATGGC
The DNA here is from genome assembly GCF_048569485.1 of Anomaloglossus baeobatrachus. NCBI lineage: Eukaryota > Metazoa > Chordata > Amphibia > Anura > Aromobatidae > Anomaloglossus > Anomaloglossus baeobatrachus. The sequence goes on along the minus strand of NC_134355.1, from coordinate 413,510,122 downwards.
ACTAAGAAGCAATGCGCCATTTCCGGGGGCAGCTGCAAGCTGTGGTTCTTAGCGTGGGGGGCCCATAATGCTTGGGCCTTACTACGTTGAGAATCCCAGCCCCCAACTGCCTGGTTTAACCCCTAGGCTGGCAATCAAAATACAGTTGGAGACCATGCATTTTTTTTTATTATTTTTTAAGTAAATAAAAAAAAATAATGGGTTTCCTGTATTTTGATTGCCAGCCAAGGTAAAGCCAGGAAGAAGGGGGTGGCGTCCCGTAGCCATCCGCTTTATCTGTGCTGAGAATCAAAAATACTGTGGAGCGCTATGTAATTTTTTAAAATTATTTATTTATTTTTACACTTCTATATGTGTGAGGGACCCAACAGCCAATCTTAGACACTGTCATGCAGAATGGGCGTCTGTGATTGGCTGTTGTAGTAACCTTTAATCTGCCCATACATTCTAGAGGCTAGAATGTATGGGCTGGTTTCAGGTTACTTTAACATCCAATCATAGACGCCCACTCTGTGACAGTGTCTGTGATTGTCTGTTATTTTAACAGTAAAATAAAACAAGAAATAAAACAGAAGACATTTAGGACTCCATCTATATTACTCAAAAAATCCCCTCTGACATAGTCCAAAGGCGGGCGAGCATCTTCAGCTCTGCTACATCTGTGCGAGGAGACAAACACAAGTCTGCTCACAGAGACTCAGCTGAGAGTTGTCAGAGACTTCACCTGAGTGCATAGCTGAGGCCGGTCAGCTGTGGCCCCGGGTAACCACCACTGACTACAGGAACGTCCATGACGTCATAGCCATGTGACCAGTCTGTAATCCACGAGGTAATACAATATTCACACCAGACTGGTCACATGGCTATGAGATATCATGGAAGGTACTGTAGTCAGTGGTGTTTATTCGGGGGCACAGCAATGATCGGACCCGGAAGCAGAAGTGGCCAAAAGACAGAGTCTGCAGAACTCATCACGGGATCTGTAAGTATAATGACAATTCTTATTATTAACTATCTTCTTTATTTTAAACCCCCCCCCCACCCGCCCCATTACATAACTGTTAAATCTAAGTTTGGGGTTCAGACGCAAGTTTGTGTTATCTCAAACCTCAAACACAAACGTTACAAAATGTTCCGGGGAGGCTTCCGATACTGACCATGGGGGGGTTTGCCCATCACTATTCAGCAATAAAAGGCATGGTGATTATAATTAGCCTATCCCAAAATGTGATAGGACAAACAAAATGAGAAAGTGAAAAACACCTGAATTAAACTGAAAAGTAAGGCAAAGGAAAAGAAGGTCAAAATAACTATCAGCAGATAGACAGAGAAAAGACAGGCTGTGGTCCAACAGATAGGGAAACTGACTACACATACAGTATTCATGGGATCAAGCTTCGAAGCTGAGCAAAGAAATGTTAAATGTGTTTTTTGAACTGTTAACTAATCGAGACCACCAAATTTGGTAAAATAGGAATTTGACCAGGTTTCAAATTTCTAGGCCCTACCATTCACAACAAAAAAAATTGCAATATAAAAGAAAACATTAATTAAAATACCCTCAGGACACCTGTGGTGAGTTTATGACATTCTGCGCAAAACAACCCAGCCATATTTTAACTGCACCTAGACTAAATTAAAGCATTCTCAAAACGTGAATACCTTTCAGACCAGTCACACTCTGATGAACAAAACGCTAGCAATGGTTTTCAATTTCATAGACAATTATCTTGGCGATCTCATGTGTGAATTTGACTTGCAAATATTTAGCATATGATTAGCTCTACAGATTCTTGTCATTTCACTGCACTGTAACTGTTTTGCTCCTTAAAATATAAATTTTAATTTTTATTATTTTTTGCAATTTGTAAATCCATCTATGGCATTCAACACTGCCTGAATCCTTCTGGGCATGCTGTCGATCAGATTCAAGCATGTTTCGACTGCAAACTGACACCAGGTCTCTTCTATACGTTCCCAATATTGGTGCATACTGGTCGCTTCACTTCAGGCGTATTTGGATAAAAACATGGTTCCCAGAGGATTACGCATGAACAAAAGACCCACTTCAGAGTTCAATGATGATTTTATTATGCAATGGAATTCCATTCTATCAGATTGCTCCACAAAGCTTATACAGCTTATCATCGAACAGGAGCATATTAAACTTGTGGATTTAGAAAGAAAAGCCAAAGAAATAGAAAATTCACTTACTCAATATGTGAACACAGAATCATATAAAACCATGAAAGAACAAATTAATGTTAAAATTCTGAAATTAGAAGATTCCATAACTTCCTTCAAAGAAGGTAAATTTAAGAGAGATGCCAGGGATTATGAAACTAATAGAGTCTACAACTGGCACCGCTATCGCAATACGGGCCCAAAACCTATTCTTAAAAAGAAAAATAAAAGTCATAATCCCTTTCATAGAGTGAGTTTCTCCTCTACGAACATGGAATCTACTGATATAGAGTCCACAAATTATAACACTGACGTTTCTGATTCCAATGCTAACACATCTGCAGCATCATTGAATGACCCAAAAAACTTCCTTGTGGTATCAACAAGCTCTAGAAAAAACAAGGAGGGCCGGCCGTAAGCATTCCAGGAGGAACGATCCATCAACATGGACACTACACCAGGGGGAAGAAATAATGGAAAATAGTGACACCTGTTCCAACATAAACATGTCAGCTTCCATCCTCAACCACTATGAAATACAAGTACTGGGAAAAGGACTTAATTTTGTCACCAATATTAAATTCAATTTTTTTGAGACCATCCTAGATGTCAAGAGGTTTATTCGCAAATTAACAGTTAAAAAACATTTTTTTTCACTCCCAGGATGATACTATTAATGATCCAATTGACCCTGATCAGCCTTTTTTACCATCTTCCTTCCAGGAGCAAATGACTTTGCAAAATTTAAGAGACCTTTCTGAAAATAAATGTCTATTAGGCAATTCACAAGAAACAGCATTATATGGAAAAGCCCCCAATCCTAATTTCTATCCTATTCCATCAAGGTACCACCAGATGGAGGACTTCCAAGTGTTGATGGAGAAAAAGCTCACCAAATTGCATGAACATAAAAAATCCATTCCTCGTAATCTTACAAAAAATAAAAAAACAGCAGTTGAAATTCTTGAAAAAAAACCCAATATCATTATTAAAAATTCAGATAAGGGGGGAGCGGTGGTGATGCTAGATGTTGGCTTGTATGAAAAATAATTAATTAAAATGCCCAGGGACAGTGCCATTTATAAAAAGATTAATCATAATCCTATTATGAAAATAAAAAATTCCTTGGAGAAATTGACCAAGGAAGGGGTTCAACTGGGTTTAATCACTCCAAAGCAAAAGGAGTTTTTCAACCCAGCGTGTCTATTAATCCCTTTGATGCATGCTCTTCCCAAGTAACACAACAATGATTTCCTTCCCAAGTTTACACCAATTATCTCTGGAGTTGGCTCTATCACTGAGCATTTATCGGAATGGCTGGATGTCCACCTACTGCAATTGGCCAAAGCATCACCTAGCTACGTCCAAGATAGTAAACTTGTTCTAAACATTATCTCCAATTTTGATTGGTATGAGAATTACAGCTGGATAACATGTGATGTGCAATCGCTTTAGACCTCAATTCCCCATTATCTGGCAATCCTGGCATTGAAGGATCAACTTGAAAAGTATTCAGGTTATTCTTCAGCCTTACAAGAATACATATTGGATGTTACCAATTTCTTACTCAAGAAAAACTATTTTACTTTTCTTGTTGATTTTTTTCATCCATATACAAGGTTGTTCAATGGGCGCTCGCTTTTCCCCTTCCTTTGCGGGAATTTTTATGTTTTGGTGGGAGGAAGAATTTATTTTCAATCACTCAAATTCTTTTTCTGCCGGTATTGCTATGTATCTTAGATATATTGACGACATCTTGATTATATGGCAAGGAACAACTTTGCGAGTGAGTGATTTCATTTTTTTCATCTGTAATAACCCACATAATCTTTCCTTTACCCATCAACACAGCGCAACCCAGGTAGATTTTTTGGACATTACTTTGAGTGGTGACCCTGGCATTAATAAAATAAATTACAAATTATTTCGTAAACCCTCTGCTGGCAATTCCCTTTTACATGCCAGGAGTTGCCACCCGAAGCATGTCATTAATAATATCCCCACAGGGGAATATATCAGAGCCAAGAGGTGCTGTACCACACAAAGTGATCTTGATAGGGAATGGAGATTGATAGAGGAGAGATTCCGACATAGAGGTTATTCTCAAGCTTGCCTAGATAAGGCCAAAACTAAAACCAACCTCAAAAATAGAAATCAATATTTGGAATTCAAAAAGAGCAGTAACCCTCAAGTGAACGACAAGTTACCCTTGTTTTTTTCTACCAAATACACAAATAATTTTTTGGATATTGTTCACATTATCAGAAAATTTCTCCCTGTTTTATTATCGGATGATATTTTACAAAAGATACTCGACAGCGGTGTCAAATTCGTGTCCAGAAGAAATTATACACTGTGCGCGTCTTTGTCGCCAAGTGATCATACTAAAAGATTTGAAAAAATTAATTCTAAAAAAAACCACGGGGAATTGGTTGTCTGTAAGTGGCTCTTACAAATGTGGACATAAATCCTGTGTATTGTGCAAGTATATGACCAATTCTAAGGATTTTTTTTCTTACACTAATAATAAACATTTTGACATCAATTCCATGATCAATTGCAGCTCTGATCATATATATTTAAAATCATGAATTACATATCAGATACAATATATAGGTAGCACATCGCGCCCATTGAAGAAAAGAGCTTCAGAGCATATTTATTATTCAAATAACACTACCACTAGGAGTCTGTCGGGCGCTTCCAAACACTTCTTAAATGTACATGCCGGCAATGTGGATAGATTGCGCGTTACCGCAATTGAGAAAGTCAGACTGCCTAGCAGGGGCGGTAACCTGAAAAAGCTTTTGCTCCAAAGGGAAACCAGGTGGATCGTCCTAATGGTAACTAGATTCCCTGCGGGAATGAATCTAAAAAATGACATGTTATACATCTATTAAAAGTCCAGGTAATCTGCTTTGCTTTCCACTTGCCGTAACATGGGAAATCATTATATTATAATTATGAAAGTATTTGTGTGTTGTATACCGCCCAACTTTTTTCCTAATTGCTATGGATGAAATGCTTATTTTTTTTTTCACCCATTGTCTGTCACCTCCCATCCCCCTTCTGAACCGATGTCCGGGTCGGAGCTCTGTTTCTAACCAGCCTTAAGGCCGCTTTACACGCTGCGACATTGCTCGTTTTGGTCACGGAATTTGTGACGCACATCCGGTCGCTTTAGCGATGTCTTTGCGTGTAACACCTATCAGCGATTTTGAATTGTCGCAAAAACGGTCAAAATCGTTCATCGGTGACATGCCCCCCTATTCTCGAATATCGCTGCTGCTCTGTGTACGAAGTAGTTCATCGCTCCTGCGGCAGCACACATCACTATGTGTGACACTGCAGGAACGAGGAACCTCACTTTACCTGCGGCTGCCCGCAATGAGGAAGGAAGGAGGTGGGCGGGATGTTACGTCCTGCTCATCTCCACCCCTCCGCTTCTATTGGGTGGCGGTTCGGTGATGCTGCTGTGACTCTGAATGAACCGCCCCCTTAGAAAAGAGGCGGTTCGCCGGTCACAGCGACGTCGCAGAGCAGGTATGTGCGTGTGACGCTGCCGTAGCAATAATGTTTGCTACGGCAGCGATCACACGATATCGCATGTACGATGGGGGCAGGTGCTTTAGCGCTCAACATCGCTAGCAATTACTAGCGATGTCGTAGCGTGTAAAGCGGCCTTAGGTCCTCAGATTTGTCAGAGATTGAATAAGAACTAGACGTTTGAAACGTGTCCTCTGTCCGTTTACTACTCCATGTGACCCATGTGGACTAATTTTATGTTGTGGGGGTATACACTAATGAGATGTGAAGGGACTGACAATTCTGGGATATACAGCACTGGAGTGGGGGGGACAGTTCTGGAGGTATGCAGCCCTGGGGAGGGGGACAGACAGTACTGGGGGTATACAGCACTGGGGTGGGAAACAGACAGTTATGGGGGTAAACAGCACTGGGGTGGGGGGATAGAGAGTTCTGGGGATATACAGCACTGTGGTGGGGAGACAGACAGTTCTGGAGGTATACATCACTGGAGTGGGGGGAAATATAGTTCTGGGGGTATACAGCACTGGGTTGGTGGGGACAGAATGTTCTGGGGGTATACAGCACTGAGGTGAGGGGACAGACAGTTATGAGGATATACAGCACTAGGGTGGGGGAACAGACAGCTCTGGGGGTATACAGCACTGGAGTCGGGGGACAGACAGTTATGGAGGTATACAGCACTGCGGTGGGGGGATAGACAGTTCTGGGGATATACAGCATTGGGGTGGGGGAACAGACAGTTCTGGGGGTATACAGCACTGTGGTGAGGGGGACAGACAGTTTTGGAGGTATACATCACTGGGGTAGGGGGAAAGACAGTTCTGGGGGTACACAGCACTGGGGTGGGGGGGCAGACACACAGGACCCACCAGCTCCCCCTAAATACTCCTCTGAATTGTAGTATACATAAAGAAAATGAGTTTTTCACCACCAGGAACAAAACAGTAACAATGTAGTGACATGAATATCTACATAGCAAATCATATGCTAAATTTATGTATGAGATAGCCAAGATGTTGTCTTTAAAATGATGACAGTCTCTTGTTCGAAGTTGTAGAGAATGGTGAGATATGGAGCCTGAAATTCAAAAGATCAAAACATTGTTACCCTTTTGCTCTGCTATATATCTCAAAAAGGAACACTGCACTTGGAAAAAGACTAGCTGCTGTCTGAGCTGTCAAACCTTTCAACAGACTAAAGGGCACTTTACATACAGCGACATTGCTAGCGATGTCGCTGTTGAAAGCACCCGCCCCCGTCGTTTGTGCATCACGAGCAAATCGCTGCCCGTGGCGCACAACATCGCTGACAGCCGTCACACATACTTAACTGCCTAGCGACGTCACTGTTGCCGGCGAACCACCTCCTTTCTAAGGGGGCGGTCCGTGTGGCATCACAGCGACGTCACTAAGCGGCCGCCCAATAAAAGCGGAGGGGCGGAGATGAGCGGATGGAACATCCCGCCCACCTCTTTCCTTCCTCATTGCCAGCGGCCGCAGGAAAGGTGCTGTTCCTCATTCCTGTGGTGTCACACATAGCGATGTGTGTTGCCGCAGGAGCGACGAACAACCTGCGTCCTGTAACAGCATGTAATGCCTGATAGGAGCCACAGACTCAGACTGGCTGTAAGGGGAATCTAGTGAAAAGCCGCTCACAAAGCAGGACCCTAAGAACTCTGCAACCCTTTAACCCCTGTACAGGGATTTGGATTTACACAGAGCCTCAGAGATCACTACCTGTGGTAGACTGTAGTCCGTGGTCGTCAGGCAGGGTCAAAATCCAGGAGATGCAAAACAGGAACAGAATCGGCAGGCAAGGGCGTAGTAAGGAGACAAAGCAGGGGTCAAATCCGGAACTGGCAGCAAGGTACAAAAACGACAGGCAGGAGGGTAGTCAAACACAAACAAGGTCAGCGCACAGGAATCACAATACAAACAGCACATGAGCCAGGAGAACAGAACTATCACTGGCAGTGATCATGTGACAGGAGAGAGAATAAGAATGGTGTGGTGTCTTCCCATAGGCTGCAGGTGAATGTTGGCCACTTCAGCCGGGAGACACACGCCACCTACAGTCAGCCAGTGGTACTGCAGGTTCCAGGGAAACCCAGCCTAGTGGATGAGCGGAGCCTGTGCTCCGCAATGCCACGGGCACCGACTCCTCTCCCATCACCACCACTATCCATGGTGGGAACATGGCGTCGTCTGGCGATCGGAGCAGAAGTCGCAGGAGTGGACTCCAATGGGGACGTGACACAGCAACAATAATTGGGAATAGAACGACGCGTCAACGATTAATGATAAGGTAAGTAATTTTGATCGTTAACGGTCGTTTGTGCATTTTACACGCAACGACGTCACTAACAAGGCCGGATGTGCGTCACGAATTCCGTGACCCCCAACGACATCTCGTTAGCGATGTCATTGCGTGTAAAGCGGCCTTAAGTCTGTCTCCAAACAGACCAGATGTGTCAATCCAACTACAAGCTACTTAAACTCCCCAACAATTTAGAACAGGACTGCAGAGAAATGTGAAAAATTCGCATCAGAGACGCCCCAGCAGCTCTATGCTGGTCTTCAGTAGAGATGAGCGAACCTGTTCGGTTTACATTTACCAATTTCAGATTCAGTATGAGCCTTGGCAGGTTTGTTCGGCCTCGACTTACTGAACACTTTGCTCAAAAGTTGGCAATGTTCAGAAACTGTTCATTTACAGAAAACCCACCCCCAGCCCCTTCACAGCCATGTCAAGTATTGGCATGGCTGTGATTGGCCAGTAAAAGCACTGTAAAAAAAAGGAAGCACGATATTAAAGCACAACATACTTACCGAGTCTCACCAGTGCTGCAACTGCTCTTGCAACTGTACTTCCAGTGCCGCTGATTATCCTCATACATATTCACTGCTTTCCCTGCCAACCAGCATCTCTGATTAGAGCCCTTCCTCAAACAGCCTCTATGATTGGTTGGAATCACATACCCTGTCTGCGCATCTATATCATGGCATACAATAATAAAGTTGACATAGGATCCCCCATCCATTGATACCAGCACAGATAAAGCCCACGGCTACAGGCTGCAGTCCCCAGCTGTGTGCTTTTCTTAGCTGTTTTAAAAAAACACGTGGATTCTTTGTAATGCATGTTCACATTGCTAATGCAAAATATAACATATCATGTATAGGGTATGACCATGCATACATTCTCTGTGGTATGTTCCCATTGCAAATGCTAAGTATAGTGTAATGTGTATAAAGTATGATCATGCATGCGTTCTCTTTGGTACGTGTTCACATTGCAAATGCAGAGTAGAATATATTGTGTATAAAGTACAATCATGCATAGTTTCTCTGCAGTCTATATTCACATTATAGATGCAGGATATAACATATTATCAGTATAAATGCATTTTTATCATTTACCAGTGATGTATGATCATCCATAAAATAAATAGGGATTTTTTTTTTGTTTTCTTTTGTATTTTCACATGTATATGCTTTAAAGCAATATTCAAATTCTGTATTTATATTTATTTTTTCTATTTCTTATTTTTATTTTTTATTTTTTTTATAACTCTTGATATTTTCTTGCAGTAGGCGTCATGTTTTTTCCAGGCCTGATTGTTCAGCCCACAGCAATTAACCACACATGGGCATCAAGTCTCCTCCAATCATCCTGCATTTTCATTGTATGACTTTTTTCTTGTTTTTTGTGTTTAAGATGTTCAGTTTGTTTTGTAAGGTTGTCATGATTAAGGGCCAGTTCTATGTTAGGCCTGAAACGCGTAGACCCTTGTCTACATGCTGAGCTTTTTATCCACTGTATGATTTTTATGGATTTTTCACAATAAAGCTTCAGAGTTTTTCCAAGATGGTTGCTGGCTTTTTCCACTTCTCTTGTGCATCGCTATTACACCAGGATCCGACCTGATGTGCCTGGCACCATCCACCATTTGGGATACATTTAGGTCTCGGTGAGCTGTGATTACATTATTCTTTTTGTTTGTTTATTAATGTCACTCCTGCCTGTTGTTTTTTACCTCGCCTGACATCCCAGTTTTGACTTCGGCCTGTTTTCTGGACATTCCTCCTGCCTGCTCTTTTGCACCTCACCTGACATCTCGGTTTGACCTCGGCCTGTTTTTCTGGACATTCCCTCTGCCTTCCTATTTTGTACCTTGCTGACGTTTTGGTTTTGACCCTACCTGGCAACTATCCCCATCTCTGGACTGCAGCCTACCTTAGGCAGTGGATCCCTGGACCCTGCAGTAATTCCAGATCCCTGTATAGGGGTTAAAGGGTTTTGTGGTACCTCGGGGTCCTGCTTAGTGGGTGGTTTGCCATTACATGGAGACTCCTTAAGTATGTCCTGCTTTATTTTCTTTCTTTTACAGCCCCCTTACACCATTTTTCAACACATAAATTTGGCCTCTTATTGAATTCAATGGGCTCAGTATGTTCGACAAAACTGTTTGGCAAACACTGGGAGGCTTGGTAAAGATTGGCGAACTGAACTTTGAAAGCTTCACTCATCTCTACTCTTCATGTTGACCAGATACAATTTTCTAATTGACGAGATGCAACCTGGGCTGATATGCATAATACTGCTTTCTTTTACAATTTAAAATCCTAATATAGTCAATCTTAATTGCCTGTGATTAACCAAATGAAAATACTATGCAAACATTATAGAGCACTTAAGTATGAAGGTAAATGACCAGGAATGTGCTACTTTGTCACAACGTTCAAGTAACTGATTCTACCAAACGAGCTCACAAATTTGCTAGATGGTTCCACCCTACTCCCAAGTTTCTTAAACATCTGGGTGTACAACAATACCTTATAGATTATGTTATTTGGATATGCAGAATGTGTGCTAGTTGTCCTATATGCCAACATTCAAGATCCAGAGTAAGTCTACCACATGATCGCACATGACATTCATTTGATACCATTTAAGAAAGGCAATATTTGAGCATCATATCAGTAGCAAAGTTTTTAACCACACACACACAAAAACAAGTTAAGCGACAATGGCCTGTGTGAAGCCCAATAATTCTGTCTCTGATTGACTAATAATCTGGATATGCAATACCATATAAGATACCAATTTGACTAGATTTTCATGTGAGTGTAACTCACCTCATAAGTGTTCAGTCAGTGCAGATACGTGGAGAGCAGCAAGCACAGATAATGTTAATGCATTAAGATGGAAAACACACAATATGCTATACTCAATTTCACATCATGTCAAGAAATAACCTAATGACTTTTACAGTATCTCCTAAAGGTTACACTATCCATCAGGTCAATGTGCTGGTTTTGTCAGCAAGCATAAGTGTGTAATCTTAGATGCCAAACAAGACATATACAACTGTAGGAATAGCCCAAAGCTAAATACATTAGCCCTGACCTTTAGAATTCTGAAAAATATATTGCAAACTATCCTTTCTGGATGTCTTTTCTAAGTACACAACAGAATAAGGAGACATAAAGTTACTAATATTTCACAGCTCTTGTTCCACTTATGAGTGGAATGATAGCTAAACAGATAATCAATGTCACAGTGGGATGTGGTACTTTTGTGACTTGGAGAAGAACAGAGCAGAGTTCATTTAGTATATCTCTTCATATGGTGTTTCAAATTGAAAGTTCTATATATTATTTGGTGTGATATCTAGTATTGCCAGTCAAGCAATTCACTCTGACGTTCATGATAGGTGTTGATGAATCGGTATGGGGTGTAATTTCTTCTGTGCTCATTGATGTTAATAGTTTTCATGCAGGCTTTTCCAGATTTGGCATCATGGTAGTTCTGGTGCGGTAACTCTGTTGTACATCTTAAAATGTTGTACTTTTCAGCTTTTTCTAATCAGCATACAATTAAAATGTATTACAGTATTTCTACTCTCTGTTTAAAAACAACGAGAAGTTGGTTCTTGCTAATGTTACTTATTGTGCAAGAGTTTCTGTAAAGAAAATATCATTTTCTTAATCCTTTGTTACATAAAATCAAAACATTGTAGCAAATTAAAAGGGTAAACCTTAGAGATGAACAGATCTGACAAAATTCAAATTTGAAAAAAGCCTTGGAGGTCACAGTGTGCCACAATGTCATGCCATGATGTCCAAGGCCTGATTTCAGCCAGAAGTCATGTTATGCAGTAAAAACACCAGGTGTGGGAGGTCACAGTGCGTCAAGAACTCAAAACGTTATGACGTGGTGTTACCCTCATGGTCTAGTAATGGCAGGATGTTATGTTCTAGAGTGAAGAAACTAGTATGCGACTGTGGAAAAAAAAGAGACCTGGATGGTGGGCAGCAGGCAATGGAGGCAGTAGGGGTGCCAGGACCGGTGAGCAGTGAGTATTAGTTTTATTAACCTTTTCCAGCCTGATATAGATCAACAAATTGGCAGCTACAGTTAACCAACATTTTTTTAAAATTTTATCGCAAATCTCAACAAATCTGTAGAATATGGCTTTTTGTAAAACACTAATACAATTCAATTCCACTTGAATAAACTTACACATCTCTAGTAAACACATATGACTGACTTAGCTGTTGAGATTTGTTGTCAGTGACTATTTTATTTTGGCTAGGTATTAAAATTTGGGTGGGCGGGAGGACCACAAGTCATTTTTTTAAATAATTTTTAAAAAATCCACACGAGGTCCCTCATATTTTACTACACGGCCAAGATAACACAAACGACTAGGGGCTGCAGCCTGTAGCCATCTGCTTTATTACCACAGGGTAGCAATATATGGATGACCCCATGTCATTTTTTTATTTATTTATTTTTACACCACTATAGGGATGCAGACAGCATATATGATTCCAACCAATCACAGATGCTGGCACAGAGGGTGTAAGCGTGGTCTGATAACAACCAATCACAGATGCCAGGACTGACGGTGGACAGGAGAAGCTGTATATATACATGAGAGCTAATGATCGGACCAGTGTTACAGCTGAGGGGAAGGTCGGTAAGTATAACTATCCTGCCTTTTTCCTTATTTTCTTTCATTTGCAGCTCCTCTAGCCCTTACTAACACCATTTTATAACACATAACTTCGGATCCCCTAGACTTATATGGGGTTTGGCGCTAGGGGTCAAATTTAGCTGCCGGACCCGATTTTTTTTTTAGTTTGTGCTGGTTCGGCGAACCCGAATATCCACAGGTTTGCTCATCACTACATAGTTACATAGTTACATAGTTACTTAGGTTGAAAAAAGACCTAGGTCCATCTAGTTGAACCTTCCTCCACCAGTTCTACATTTAGTCACTAAGTCATTTATAACCAACAATCACTAGCCGATATCTTAATCTGTAAAAGAAATTATGAAAATACTAGTTACAACACACTACTGCTCTATTGAGTACTAACTTCTGATTTACTAATATAAGACCAATTTTATATTTTTGGTGAAAATCTTCTTTACCAACACTTTAGCTTTAGAAATATATTTATCTGTTCCATAAAAACATTGGATCAAAAATATGAAAGCATTGTAGTGCTCATAAAACCTCTTGAAATGAGTCTAAACAAAGTAAGGCTATTGATCTCCTCTCAGAACTGATGCCAGACATTACAGTTACATTTTATCTTCACTGGGAAACGCACAAAACATAATAATTCCACTAACTACTATACTGTGGCATGATAGGCTCCTGTGCATGTAAGTGCACATGCTTTGTTCTCTTACTCTTTCTTGTGCATGATGAAAGCATTTACGGATTTACAAAAACACTCAAAAGGGTGTCTTTGTTAAGTTCAGATAAACCAGAGCTTAACCCTTGATGTTAGCCTTTATTTAGTCTTTAGATCATACAACACAAGTAAAAATGAAAGAAATTTGTCTGAAAACAGCCACTTTTATTTCTTATTTTGTTAATTATGTCACAGGTTTCTTCAGCTTGTTAAATATATCATTGCCTTTACAAGTAAATAGCAAAACAAAGAAAAGCAAGACAAGAAAATTCTACGTTAAAAATGTAAAAACGTCCTAGTGTATTAAGCAACATTTTTTGTGATTTTTCTTACATTCTCTTAACAAGGATTGCTTAATCAATTTGCACAAAACATAATCAAAAATAAAAACTTAAGAGAACTTACAGTACAAAGAACTGACCAACAACTGAATATTAAGAACAATCATGGTGGGCACAGCTTTGTGCCAGTTCCATCCAACAATCATTCTTTATACCTTTTCCACTCTAATCTCTCTCTTATTTTATTATATCTCCTTCAGACCTGTTTAAGAGCTAAATTGTGAATTTTCCACTCCATTGAACCCTGAAAGTATCAGAAGATAAGGGCTAGATATCAGTAAGAACATGTATTATCTGTCTGCATAAAATGTAATTGCCTAATTCCAGCTTTGCTCACTAGTCAAAAAAATGGAAAGGCCCAATGGTCATGGTCAAAGTAGGGTTCCAGTAAGTCTGACACACCTAATCTTATATGTATAACTTATCTAATTGACAGGTAGAAAAAGTATAGAAGAGGTCTACTACTTAAATAAGAAGATGATTCAACATTCTGTATAGATTTTGACTCACAGCAGCAAGGGTAGAGACAGTGTGGTTACAAAATCACAGGATTTTGGGACCCCAGCAAAGTGGAGTCAGGATGTGCACCAACAGGAACAAAGTAGATGTGGAACTAATACTGTGCTGCTGAAGACATGACAAATCCAGGAAAGATTGAATGAAGGTGGTTTTATTCATCACGTTTCGAAGTGTCTCCCCACTTCTTCATCAGGAAATCTATCGATATAACCTTGACTGTGCACCATGGCTTTGTTTAAAACCATCCTAGGTCTCCTAATTTCAGCAAGAGCGGTGGAAAATAGAAAAGAGACAAAGACCGGACAAGTGATGATGAGGAATAGAGGGTCTGGAAAGGTAAGGATAAGGATTGTTTTGCTTTTTTAACCATCTGATTACCCTTTACTATTCAGAAAAATGGTGGCCACTGGCTGCCATTTTGTTTAATCCGCAAAGAAGAAAATTATAAAGAACCTGTATTTGCAATTCCACTTATTGTATATTTCTTTCTGTGCAATCCAGAATTGCTTCTGTCTTATCTGAGACAAAGCTCACTAAAATGGACTAAGATAAAATTGAAAACTGTTTTGAGGTCAAATGAATTAAAATTTGAAATTCTATATGGAAATCATGTCCTAAGGACTGAAGAGGAGAATAATCATCCAGATTGATATCAGCCCAATTCAAAAGCATTTATCTTTGATGGTATGTGTTATTGCCTATAGCATTGGCAATTTACACATCTTGGAAGGCACTGTCTATGCTTTTTGAGCACTATATAGATATTTTAGAACAATATATGCTCCAAACAACATCTATTTCAGGAATAGCCTTACAAATTTCAACAAGACAATAGTGAACTAAGTGCTGCATCCATCACAATAACATTTCTTTGCATAAGAAGAGTTCCTGTGATGAACTTGGAGCCTTTTCAAGAATAAAAAGATTTAGTGCATTAAGAAGTGAAAAACCTGGCAAAGAAGACCTACGACTAGAGTTGAGCGCGGTTCGAGGTTCTCCAGTTCGCGGTTCGAGTGATTTTGGGGGCTGTTCTAGATCGAACTAGAATTCGAGTTTTTTGCTAAAAGCTCGATAGTTCTAGATACGTTCGAGAACAGTTCTAGCAGCAAAAACCAGGGCTTTTTACAGCTACAGTGTGCAGGAGCCATCGCTGGCAGCCTGCCACAAGCTGGTAACCAAGATAAACATCGGGTATCCAAGCAAAGCGCTTTGGTTAGTAACCCGATGTTTATCCTAGTTACGTGCAGGAAGCCCATACTTCCCCGCTCAGCTCGCTCCGCCCCCTCCTGCCCGCGGCATGTACACACGTACACACACACACACACACACATACTCTGCACACACACTCTGCACACATGGTCCCGCTCGGCTTACCTGCGGTGATGAAGTCCCGCCATCCCGACCTCAGCGCTGTCACTGTCCTCCATGGCCGCCGCTTGTCACATCACCTTCTCTCGCTTCCGACCCGAGACTGACTAGCGGTGACAGCAGCACTTGTCATCCCCTGCAGTGACCTGGGCTGACCCAATGATGTTAGCTCAGGTCACTGCATAGCTCTCCCAGCCAATGGGGAACATCCTGCTCTTCATTGACTGGGACAGTGTGGATAGTCATGGCAACCCCTTGGATTACACCAGACCTGGATTTGTTTTTCTTTCTAATAAATTGGTTAAAGAGGGAATGTTTTGGGGAGTGTTTTTTCAAATAAAAATGTGTTTGTCGTCTATTTTTTTTATTACTGACTGGGTTGGTGATGTCGGGTATCTGATAGACGCCTGACCTCACCAACCCCAGGGCTTGATGCCAGGTGACATTACACATCTGGTATTAACCCCATATATTACCCCGTTTGCCACCGCATCAGGGCGCGGGATGAGCTGGGGCGAAGCACCAGGATTGGCGCATCTAATGGATGCGCCACTTCTGGGGCAGCTGCGACCTGCTATTTTTAGGCTGGGGAGAGTCCAATAACCATGGACCTCCCTAGTCTGAGAATATCAGACCCCAGCTGTATGCTTTACTTTGGCTGGTGATCCAATTTTGGGGGGACCCCTACGTGTTTTTTTTTTTTAATTATTTATTTAATTTAAAATAACAGCGTGGGGTGCCCTCAGTTTTGGATTACCAGCCAAGGTGAGGTTGCCAGCTGTGGTCTGCAGGCTGCAGCCGTCTGCTTTACCCTAGCTGGATACAAAACTAGGGGGAACCCTACGTAATTTTTTTTTTTTCATTTTTTTGGCTAAATACAAAGCTAAGCACCCCTTAGTGCCACATGAAAGGCACCAAAGGGTGCAAAATTACAAAATGCAGGAGAGTGGGACATTATGTGTCTTTCTGCCATTATAATGACAGAAAAGACTGATATGAAGTGTACAAGCACAAGAAAATCACCAGAGCGCTCTACGCTGTGAAAAGCAGTAGAAAATGGCACTGGAGTGAACATGTGACCGCCTCATGTAGGATGAAGCTATGAATCCTGGGTAAATTTATGCATTTACCCTCCTTCAGTTTTTTTGCAGTACACAAAAAAAACGGAAGGCACACGGATGACAAACAGATGACATACGGACCGTCTACGGAACGGAAACGGATGCGACACGGATGCACCCGTGAAAAAAAACGGACTGTTTTTTGCAGACCGCAAAAATGGATCGGTCGTGTTAATGTAGCCTTATTCTGATCTGCCGTTTATAAACAGCAGGCAGAAATAAGTGAATACTGCCCCCAAGCATCAGAAAATCTCCGGGGTTTCAGAGCTAGCTGAGACCATGGAGATCATGATTCAGGACGGTTTTTCTGGTCCCCGCTCACGTGATCACAGGTATACACCGTACACCGATGATCACGTTACAGTAAATGACAGCGCCGGTAAAAAAATATTTATCTCCCATCTGGCATGAACAAACACTTCTTCTCCACTTTTTCTCCACCTTTTCTCCACTTTTTCTCCATTTTTTCTCCACTTTTTCTCCACTTTTTCTACATTTTTTCTCCACTTTTTCTCCACTTTTTCTCCACTTTTTCTCCACTTCACTTCTTCTCTACTTTTTCTCCACTTTTTCTCCACTTTTTCTCCACTTTTTCTCCACCTTTTCTCAATTTCTTCTCCACTTTTTCTCCATTTTTTCTCCACTTTTTCTCCATTTTTTCTCCACTTTTTCTCCACTTTTTCTCCACTTCTTCTCCACTTTTTCTCCACTTTGTCTCCATTTTTTCTCCATTTTTCTCCATTTTTTCTCCACTTTTTCTCCACTTTTTCTCCACTTTTTCTCCACTTTCTCTACATTTTTTCTCCACTTTTTCTCCATTTTTTCACTTTTTCTCCACTTCTTCTCCACTTTTTCTACACTTTTTCTCCACTTCTCCACTTTTTCTCCACCTTTTCTCAATTTCTTCTCCACTTTTTCTCCACTTTTTCTCCACTTTTTCTCCACTTCTTCTCCACTTTTTCTCCACTTTTTCTCCACTTTTTCTCCATTTTTTCTCCGCTTTTTCTCCACTTTTTCTCCACTTTCTCTACATTTTTTCTCCACTTTTTCTCCACTTATTCTCCACTTCTTCTCCACTTTTTCTCCACTTTTTCTCCACTTCTCCACTTTTTCTCCACCTTTTCTCAATTTCTTCTCCACTTTTTCTCCACTTTTTCTCCACTTTTTCTCCACTTCTTCTCCACTTTTTCTCCACTTTTTCTCCACTTTTTCTCCACTTTTTCTCCATTTTTTCTAGACTTTTTCTCCACTTTTTCTCCACTTCTTCTCCACTTCTTCTCCACTTCTTCTCCACTTTTTCTCCACCTTTTCTCCACTTTTTCTCCATTTTTTCTCCACTTTTTCTCCACTTTTTCTCCACTTTTTCTCCACTTCTTCTCCACTTCTTCTCCACTTTTTCTCCACTTTTTCTCCACCTCTTCTCCACTTTTTCTCCACCTTTTCTCCACTTTTTCTCCACTTCTTCTCCACTTCTTCTCCACTTTTTCTCCAGTTTTTCTCCACTTCTTCTCCACTTTTTCTCCACCTTTTCTCCACTTTTTCTCCACTTTTTCTCCACTTTTTCTCCACTTTTTCTACATTTTTTCTCCACTTTTTCTCCACTTTTTCGCCATTTTTTCTCCATTTTTTCTCCACTTTTTCTCCATTTTTTCTCCACTTTTTCTCCACTTTTTCTCCACTTCTCCACTTCTTCTCCACTTCTTCTCCACTTTTTCTCCACCTTTTCTCCACTTTTTCTCCATTTTTTCTCCACTTTTTCTCCACTTTTTCTCCACTTCTTCTCCACTTCTTCTCCACTTTATCTCCACCTTTTCTCCACTTTTTCTCCATTTTTTCTCCACTTTTTCTCCACTTTTTCTCCACTTTTTCTCCGTTCTTTTTCTATGGTCGGTCTACCCATTAGCTCTGCCATGTATAGTGTAGCTCTACACCTACTGCACATGTTACTTTATGATTGACATCTCTTTCGTACCAGAGCTGTCTAAGCCTACTCTGACCCCATATTTGTCATTACTATATTGTTCTTGTACTGTATTATGACATTTGTATCATGTGTTTCATTTCTTGCTGTGTTGCAATTTTTTTGCTGCATCCCAATTGTACCTCTACATTGTTTGAGTTTATGTTATTGTTCTCTCACTCTTATGTGATACTGATTATTGTCATTTTTCATGATTACATGCAGATAAGTCCAATCTGACGAAGGCTCAGGCCGAAACGTCATTTGTAACTTGTTTTGGACAAAAACATATATACTTATGAAAATTTTTTTTTTCTTAATACGGACAAATAAAGAGTAATTTTGCATTACTATCCGTTGTGACTTACTGACTTAGTCTGGGAGATTTAGAGTGCCGAGGTTACTCACTAATTTTATCTATTATTACCTCTGAGCACCTATATACCAGTGAGCAGAGCTTCCTCTACAGTAGTTCTCCTGATTAGGCATGCCCTTACCTCATGAGCAGGGCATTGCAGCTTTGGCAGCAACCATTACGACATGGACTCTGCTGCTGTGGACCCGGGGAGAGTGAGTGCAGATTCATTGCACCCACACTCCTCACATGAAGGGTCCGCACTCCTAGAAAATGGGGGATACGTTCCCTGAGTGTCTCCCCCCCATATTCTAGATGGTCCAGAGTCGTCGTGGGACCCCTTTATTTTTTTTCTTACAATAAATTGGTGAAAGAGGAAATGTTTTGGGACTGTTTTTTCAAATAAATTTCTTTTGTCGATTTTTTTTTTTTTTGTTAGTACTGACAGTTTATGATGTTGGGTATCTAATAGACGCCATTACATCACAAACTGCTGGGCTTGATCTCAGTTGACTTTACAGCTAGTATCAACCCGATTTATTACCCCGTTTGCCACTGCACCAGGGCACGGGATGAGCTGGGGTGAAGCGCCAGGATTGGCGCATCTAGTGGATGCGCCACGTCTGGGGTGCCTGCGGCCTGCTATTTTTAGGCTGTGAAGGCCCAATAACTATGGACCTTCCCACCCTGAGAATACCAGACCACAGCTGTCCGCTTTACCTTGGCTGGTGATCCAATTTGGGGGGGACCCTACTTTTATTGTGTAATTATTAATATTTATAAAATAATTATAAAAAAGAGCCTGAGGGGACCTCCACATTGGATCCCCAACCACGGTAAAGCTGCCAGCTGTGGTTTTCAGGCTACAGCCCTCTGCTTTACCCTAGCTGGCTATCAAAAATGGGGGGACCCAACGTCATTTTTTTTTTAACTATTTTTTAAATAGAAAAAATTAATGGGCTTCCCTGTATTTTGATTGCCAACCAAGGTAACTGCAGGCAGATGGGGGTGGAAACCCATAGCTGTCTGCTTTATCTGCGCTGAGCATCAAAAATACCGCGGAGCGCTACATCATTTTTTTAAAGATTTATTTTTACAGCACTGTGATGTCCAGCAATCAAAATACAGGGAAGCCCATTTTGTTTTTAGTTATTTAAATAAATAATTTAAAAAAATATATATGGGCTCCCACTGCATTTTTTGTATTGCTAGCTAAGGGTAATCCAAGCAGCTACTGGCTGCTAACCCCCACTGCTTGGTGTTACCTTCACTGGCAATGGAAAATCCAGGGAAGCATTTTTTATTTTTTTTTGCCAAAAAACTACAAAAAAAGGACGTGAGCTTCGCCATATTTTTGTATGCTAGCCAGGTATAGCAGGCAGGTGCTGGAAGAGTTGGATACAGCGCCAGAAGATGGCGCTTCTATGAAAATGCCATTTTCTGAGGCGACTGCCGTCTGCAATTCGCAGCAGTGGGGCCCAGAAAGCTCAGGCCAACCTGTGCTGCGGATTCCAATCCCAAGCTGCCTAGTTGTACCTGGCTGGACACAAAAATGGGGCGAAGCCTACGTCATTTGTTTTCTAATTATTTCATGAAATTCATGAAATAATAAAAAAAGGGCTTCCCTTTATTTTTGGTTCCCAGCCGGGTACAAATAGGCAACTGGGGGTTGGGGGCAGCCGTACCTGCCTGCTGTACCTGGCTAGCATACAAAAATATGGCGAAGTCCACATAATTTTTTCAGGGGGCAAAAAACTTCTGCATACAGTCCTGGATGGAGTATGCTGAGTCTTGTAGTTCTGCAGCTGCTGTCTGTCTGTATGGAAAAGACCAAAAAAAGAAAAAAACGAATACAAGGGTCTATAATACATACAAAATATTTTATTAATTAAAAACCATTTGATCTCAAGAGACACAGCCGGAGCTGGACAATAGGCGTCACAATCCAAACAATGATATCATCTTCTGATGATATGATCTTCTGATGATATGATTCTGATGATTATGAACTTCTATATGGTTGTAATTAATATCCTGGATTATATATAATGCTGCGATACATTTTTATTTTTATATATACATATGCTCCCTATTTGTATTGAACTCTGAGACAGGGATGATATGATTGTTTGGATTGTGACGCCTATTGTCCAGCTCCGGCTGTGTCTCTTGAGATCAAATGGTTTTTAATTAATAAAATATTTTGTATGTATTATAGACCCTTGTATTCGTTTTTTTCTTTTTTTGGTCTTATTAGTAATCTCCGAAGTGGTCTTATGGTCCTCTTGTACCCCTGCACCCGTAAAAATAACGTTTGCAAAAATAATAAATAAAAAATACACATAGATGAATACATAAGATACGATGTATGTGTGTATATATATATATATGTATATATAGTGTATTCTGGGGTGTGGTATGGGCGTCATCACTTAAACTGTCTTTTCTGTATGGAGAAGAGCAGACAGCAGCTGCAGAACTACAAGGCTCAGCATACTCCATCCAGGACTGTATGCAGAGGTTTTTTGCCCACCAAAAAAATGACGTGGGCTTCGCCATATTTTTGTATGCTAGCCAGGTACAGCAGGCAGCCACAGGCTGCCTCCAACCCCAAGTTGCCTATTTGTACCCGGCTGGGAACCAAAAATATAGGGAAGCCCGTTTTTTTTAATTATTTCACTTATTTCATGAAATAATTAAAAAACAAATGACGTGGGCTTCGCCCCATTTTTGTGTCCAGCCAGGTACAACTAGGCAGCTGGGGATTGGAATCCGCAGCACAGGTTAGCCCGAGGTTTCTGGGCGCCTCTGCTGCGAATTTCAGTCCACAGCCGTCCCAGAAAATGGCGCTCTCATAGAAGCGCCATCATCTGGCGCTGTATCCAACTCTTCCAACAGCCCTGGAGCTGGGTGGCTTGTTGGGTAATCATGAGTTAATACTGGCTTTGTTTTACTAGCCAGTATTAAGCCAGAGATTCTTAATGTCAGGCACATTTGACCCGGCCATTAAGAATCTCCAATAAAGGGTTAAAAAAAAGACACCACACAGAGAAAAAATACTTTAATAGAAATAAATAAACAGACACATTAGAGACTCCATCTTTATTACCCCCTGTCAGCCCTCCACGATCCTGCTCTTCTGTCTTTCTCATTCAACAAATGCAGCTCTGCTACATCACTGCTGAATGGGGGAAGACGCTGCTTCCCGTGGAGCATTCACTCCGTGAAAGCTGCACGAGAAGCAGCGTGCAGCCTTCACTCCGTGAGTGATCAGTGCTGCTAGCGGTAACAGCGGTAACGCTGACAGACGCGTTACCATAGCAACGGTGCTCCCGGAGCCGCGGTTAGCGGTGACGTCACCGCTAACTGCGTTGCTATGGCAACGGTGATCTCCGTTAATGACCGGCTGTGTCATCCAGTCCCTAACGGAATGGGGAGTCGACCGTGTGCTAGAGCATGTCGCTGGTACACGGTGATATACAAATGTGCACCGTGTACCGGAGAGATGCACTCGCAGGTCCTACATGACGCGTCATAGTCATGTGACCAGTCTGTAGCCAATGAGATAACAGCCACGTGACTGGTCACATGGCTATTTTGACGTCACGATAGGTCCTGCATCTCTGCTGGCAGTGCCGGTCACCGGGAGGATTCAGCAATCATCGGATGGAATAGCAGCAGGAGACAGAGTGCAAGAGGGATCGCGGGGACCGGTAAGTGTTATGGAAATGTTTATTAACTGTATGTGTACATTTATAATGCATTTTTATGTGTTTGTGATTGCCTCCCATTATAGCCTATTGGTTCGAGTTTGGTTCGTCGAACGTTCGACGAACCGAATTCGAACGGGAGCTCCGTTCGGCGAACCGACCTCGAGCTGAACCGCGACCGGTTCGCTCATCTCTACCTACGACTGTTGAGCAGCTAGAATCCTACATCAGAAAGGAATAAGACAACATTGCTCTCCAAAATGCCAGCAATTGGTGTCCTCACTTGCTAGACATTTACAGGCCGTTGTAAAAAGAGTGGCTGCTTTGTAGGGTGCCAAATGGTGTTAGCTGTACCCTGGCATTCTACATAGAGATTGTGTCTCTGACTAAATATGCTGTTTTGTGTGAAGTGCAATGTATTTACTGGTGGCACACAGGCTTCGCTTTCAGCATCTGCTGCACATGGCCCAAAGAACCCACAGTTCATTTCAAAAAGTTTACTCAATTGTCCATTTTCTTCCATTTGTAACACATAGTAATTGGCACATAAACTTCCACCTGACTTTTCAATAGCACAGTACACTTCGATGTTCAAATTTCATTCTTCATGGTCTATCCCTGCTCTAACTGGTCCTGTCAATCCAAGGGATTCCCAGTCCAGACAGTACATATGGGCTCCATATTTCTCCTACCTGTCACTCCACGTCTATCTTCCACCATAGGAAAGAGTTAAAGTACTCCCAATGGCATCAGCAATCAGCCTTAGGCAAAAGAAGTTTCTACAGTATATTTGCCCAGGGCCACATACTGCCCCGAATACCATGCAGTTTATTTGATATCCAACCCTATCTGTCTCTTTACCCAGAAACCTATTACTGTCCCTTCACACTAACCACTCCCATAGTGGGCTAGTTCTCCACTTAAATATTTCTGTACTTGCACTCTGGTGCTGACAGAACTGTCTTGATGAACATTTAAATACATTAGAACACTTTCAGCTCCTATCCACTTTATCTTGCATTACACTACACGTTGCTTACAATACTGTAGATTACCTTTTCCATTTCAATGTATGAAAGATGCAAACAATCAGTGTATTCAGGGGCAGGAACACAACTATCTCCTTACATTCTGTCCCCTCTTTAAACTTGGTTGTCCTCGACCATGTGGCAACCAGAAAGACATCAAACACAATGCACAATACCTACAATAATTAACAGACTCTGTTTAAATGAAGTTAAGGTCCTTTTTTTTTACCATTTTTTTACTAGTCTGCATGACCCCAATCCCTTTCTGCCAGGACCCCAATCCCTCTCTGCCGGGACCCCGGAACAGAGCATCCAAGTTCTCTCTTAGAGCACAGTCCATCAGTTTCTGACCCAGCCAGAACATCAGGCCATCCAACCTGCCTCCCTCCTTTTGAGTGGCAGTCCCTTTATTTGCACGGTGTTGCCAACAGGGACACGGGGCAAAATCCATTGGGCTTAGTGCAAAGTTCCTAAGGTCAGAAGAGCGTAGTCCTTTTCAACAGTTCACAGTCCTTCAATCCAGCAGGGCATATGCAAACATGCGCAAAACAAGTCAGGGGGAATCTTTGGCCGCTCTTGTCCAATACATGGAGTCCCATTACATTTTGGGCCTTCTACCCACAGCCCACAGGATCATGGAACAGTCGCTATTTTAAGTGCAACTAGGACAACATTGGCAAAATAGAACAAACTTCTACTGTCAGCCACATAATTTTACACTGCAGTCGTTCTCAGACCCAAATCTTTTTGGGCTCAGACTTTCTCAAATAAATCACCAAATGGGGCCTTGAGCAAGAAAAATATTGACCGGAGAACCTGCCAACTTCGTTAGGCCCATGGTTTTCCTACCTGCAGAAGGGGCTGAGATGCTGGAGTCAGTCTCTCCACTGCTCTTTCTTGCATGTTCTGTTGGGCAAAGGGGATTAAAGGCTCGCGTTGCTGGCCACCATGGTTGGGTGGTTGCCGGAAGTTGCCTCTTTTTGGCTGCACCCTGGTCAACACTACCGCAAACCAATTCCCTTGGCTGTATCTATGGTGTACAGAGCCTAAATTCCTGTAGACCCGATCTCCCATTTTCTCTTCCTGGATGAACTCATACCCTCTTCTTGGGTCAAAATGCTTCACAGCACTGTGGGTCACCTTGCCGCAGACTGCTCCACCCCCCCGGGGGAACCAGCTGGGCACTCACTCACTCTTCCCTCCATTTATTCTTTCAGATTACTCTGGCCCCACCATTTGGCCTGGGCAAGGTCTGGGTCTGAAGATGCTTCCTCCACATACACCTGCAGCTGTGGTATCGGAGCTGCCTCCTCAATAGGCACCTTTTTAGTGGGCTGTTGAGTACTCACTGTCTACTGTGCCATCACAGACTTCAAATGCCTCAGCCACACAAAAGCAGCCATCTAAGCCTTGGGTTCAGGCTCCAGATTCAGAATCTTTTGTGGGACCTCCTGTTCCACCAGTCACCGCTTCCATTCAGACTGTCCTGGACCTTCGCGGACCGAAACTTTACGCTAACTCTTTCTGGGACCAGTCCGCACCACTAAATTCTCTTCTGCTCTCTCATTGTCAGCCTCACCAACAATTGTGCCATCCCACTCTGCTGCAGGCATTCTCTTGCACTACTCCATGTCTTCCATGGTGGAAATTCTTCTAATTCATCCTGCTCATTTATTTAGAGGCTCTGCCCGTTCTTTCTTAGCGTGCTGTAATAGGTGAAGTTTCTTCTTCTGCAGTTCCCAACAGGGGTGGGCACTACTCACCAAAGGCCGAAATCTCCAAACAGTTCCTTTTCCAAGCTGGACGAATCTTCACTCCCTTGTGGTCTTCCAATGCCCATGATGGCCAGAGATTCTCTCCCACACTGCACCACTCTTCATCTTTAGCCACATCTCGGTCACCATCTTATCAAGGAAGCCCTCCCCACATCCGTCAATTCATCCTGATGCATGGCTCCATCCTGCCATCTATGCCATTTGTAGGGTGTTAGAGGGTCATAAGTCATGGGCGAGATGCTGCTGTATAAAGCCCTGGCACTCTACATAGAGATTGTGTCGCTGATTAAATGTGCTGTTTTGTGTGGAGTGCATTGTGCTCACTGGTGGCACACAGGCGTCTGCTGGCTCCAAGTCTTCCATTTCAGGAGCCACTGCACATGACTGAAAGGATGCCCAGTTCATTTCAAACCAAAAAAGTTTACCCAGCAATCCATTTCTTCCATGTGTCACACATAATAAGAGCACATAAACTTCAGCCTCACTTTACAATAGCACAGTTCACTGTAATGTTCACATTTCATTCTTTTTGGACTATCCCTGCTCAAACTCTATGTTTATGTTCCTAGATAGGAAGGGGTTAAGGGGTTAAGAACAGCAATTAGCTAGCACACACGGAGAGTAATACAGAGTGAGTGGAATGCAATAAAAAAATTGCATTCCACTCGGACCCATATTACTCTATGGGGCAGCACCCATGAGCGATTTTTTTCTCATCTCTAATTGAACCGAGAAAACAATCACAGCATGCTGTGGGTGCAATGCAATCCTGTTTCACTCGCACCCATTCAAGTCTATGGAGGCGAGAGAAACATCGCATTGCACTCGCATTACAGCGAAGTGCAATGGGATTCTCACATCAGCCGACAATGGAGGAGATGGAGAGATAAATCCCTCCCTCTCCTCCGCAGCACCGGCCCTCCCCTCTGTAGCTGTGGTCTGATTGCAGGATTGAACATGTCACTCGGCTCCTGCTGTGTTGCGAGCGTGAGCCGAGTGTCTTGCGAGCACTCACACTAATCCCCGTGCGGCCCCAGCCTTAGCCTCATGCTACAGATGTATCCAAAATAATATCAGTAGGGCCACGTACTGCCCAGAAGAAAATAGGTGTCTTCAGTGGCAGTAACACAACCACCTCTTTACATCTACATAATTGTGTAAATGGCAATATCCCAATATTTTTGGGATGTGCAGCTGATATTATTTCTTGAGGGTTTTTGTTTTTTTTAAATAAAATGGAAACATGTCTAACTTTTAACTTCTCATATGTGTTCTGTTCTCTGATGTGAATACAATATGCCTATTAGAGTTTTCCAAATCACTGCCTTCTTGTTTTCTTATAACTTACATTTTTACTAACTTTTTTCTAATGGGAATTGTAATATTTTATAATATTTGTTAGCTTTTATAAATTTGTTTCTAGAAACCAAAAAAACAGCAAAACAATCTAAAATATAATAGATCAAATAATGTATAAAATATATATGTAGAGGGTGAATGATTCTGTCCATAACTCAAAAGAAAAAATATGGTTTCAAGATGAAGAAAAAAATGAATCCATCTGTATTATAATTATTTAGAATCCAAGTTCAGAATACATATTGAAAAAAATCTATATTCCTGAAGCACAGTAGCTAAATCACTAAAGTTTCATGTATTTAGTGTCAAAGCTTAGTATGTTCTGGTGTATGGGTTGGTGCCTAACCTAAATGTAGCAGTAATGCGCCTCCAGTGTGTGCCCACATCTTCACCTGAATCACCACTGGAGGTGCATTACTGCTACATTTAAATTGGGCACCAACCCATACACCAGAACATACTAAGCTTTGAAATAATAAACTAATGGGCAACATGCAAGACTGATGCTGGTTTATATCAATTAAATATGGTATTTTCACTGAATATTTAATACGTATTCTCTATCATAGATATAGTAGAAGTTTCTTCCAACATCAGCTATCTTCTCAGATGTCATAGTGGTCTAATTGATGCTCCTTATCCATTTGCACTTTATGGTTCCTAGCTTAGCGACATTTGACAAATGACGTCTCACTATTAGCTCGCCTCTACCCTTTCACATTGGATGACTTACCATAAACAAGAAATATTCATGTTATATTCTGACTGACACCAGAGCTTTAATCAAACCATCTTTAAGGCATGTACTTGAGATACTAGTGTATACCTTTTCTGAGAACTACATATTAGCACTTACCCATTTAGACTGTATGTCCATAATGAAGAACCGAGTAGGGTTGAAACATTTGGACTATTTTGTTTTACACATGCCTCATACATGAAAATAAATATAGTGAGATTTGATCAATTTTCTCTTTTACGCATTTGGTGTGCCGAAGTTATTCTTCACTACTGTGTACTATTTTTTGTTTCTGGCACCCAACATTTTATAGTTGAGCCAGGTTTTACATTAGAGTTGTACCCTAGGAATAAGGGACAGTTTATGACACCTAGTCGGGAGGCCAGTTTAGGTGCCCTTACCCCTGGTTAACATGTCATATCTGTGACAGTAAGACTGCGGTGCCCCTGCAAGCTACCTGCAGACTATTAGACCTCACTATCCATTCATACCCTGTACTGCATACCCTGCAGCACCACCACATACTATCTGTACTGCCACACATGGTTTTGGATCAGCAATTCTGCGGAAACATAACTGCGCCCGCCCAACCCTCTGCTCCACTGACTACAATCAACCATCACTTGGACAGGTAAGCCCCAGTCCCTACTGTGTACAACACACAGACCAGCCACCCTTTTCTGGTGCTCTTATCAGCAGCACTTACATCTCAGGTTGGGATTACAGTTTTAAACCACCCAGGCATTACTATCCTCAGTCAAGACATCGAGCAGACAAACTCTACCGCAGGTACCGATACCTAATCCTATCCTGGTTCTTCACTCTTTTTTATCTTTCTGTGTGATTTGTAATCTGCAGCCGTTTTTTCCATGTACTTGTAGGGTGCCTTCAAACACTTCAACCACCTCTTAATACCTCATCGTGATCTGCATTTTAAACTAAGGTACCTACATGTATTCCCTTATTAACATCAGAACATATCCTTATCATCATAGACTAATCCCCATATGCCTTTCACTTTACAGGTATTTATCTGAAATTGCATCTTCCATCACCATCATACCAGAACTTAAGCTCCCTTCAGCTCTTAATCTCCTATTTTCAAGTAAATCAGTACACCCTAGTTCCTTTCTATTTAAGGTAGCACAGTAGTACTCAGTATATTTTTTTCGTGTTTTTCACTCTTGACAGGCAGCTCCCCATCAGTATCCCTACCAAGATACCTGGACCATTGTGTAATTATTATTACATTTTTTTATACAATTTAACATAAATTATGTACTTTAAATTAATCTTTTATTTGTCTTCCTTCATTTATATTTATCTATACCCACTGTTAGTTTTTATACTTTTTATAGATTTTTATATACACACCCCTTCTTACAACACACCTGATGCACAGCTACTCAATGTTTAGAGCTCTAAAGTCCATTTATATTTTAGTATTTTACTTAAATTGGTGTGACATTTATTAGGATTCCTTAAATTTCCCTGTGTATATATTTATTAAGCTAGTTCTGCTCATTCCCTAGTACTTTGTAGCATTTAGCTCATTCTATGTAACTTGATTTTAACATTATATAATCTTTGAATAAAAGTTGACTTTTAGGCTTTATATTTTTTGATTCTTGTGTTGTTTCAAATCGGAAACATGGTAAATAAAAAACCCAAACATACAATTGTGGAATTGCACTTTATTTGCAATTTTACTGCACTTGAATTTTTTTCCTATTTTCCAGTACACTACATGGTAAAAGTAATTGTTTCATTCAAAAGTACAACTCGTCCAGCAAAAAGCAAGTCTTCATAAGACCATGTTGATGGAAAAATGAAAAAAAATATGGCTCTTGGAAGAAAGGAATGAAGAAATGAAAAAGAAAAAATGTTAGGTGGTGAAGGGCTTGGCTGGCTGTGCCGGCAACTGCCTGTGAGGGCAGCTGACTGACTGTGTGGAGCATGGTGG
This sequence comes from Anomaloglossus baeobatrachus, assembly GCF_048569485.1. Classification (NCBI taxonomy): domain Eukaryota; kingdom Metazoa; phylum Chordata; class Amphibia; order Anura; family Aromobatidae; genus Anomaloglossus; species Anomaloglossus baeobatrachus. Next base: position 413,480,439 of record NC_134355.1, on the reverse strand, counting down.
GGCAGCGGGTGTCCCAGATGTTCTGGCTTCAAATATTTTCTGGAGACGGCGCGTGCACAGATGGAGCTCTCAGCTCAAGATCTCATCTGCACATGCGCCGCCTCCGGGCACCATTTATTTGAAGCCTTCACCGCCGACAGAGCATCTGGAACACTTGCAGCACCTCTCTGCTCCACATAGCCAGCACAGCCTGACTGCTAACAACACAGCCCCCACTGCTGCCAACACTGCCCCCACTGCTGCCAGCACAGCCTCCACTTCTGCCATCACATCCGCCACCTCTGCCATCAAGACCCCACCGCTGCCAGCACAACCCCTACCGCTGCAAGCACAGACTTCACCACAGCACTTGCATCATTGCCCTATTCCAGCACCGTCCCTGCCTCCTGTGACTCTGCTCCACCACCGCTGCCATCCCCCCTCCGGTAAGACACCACCAAACTATACTTTTTTTTACCTTTTTCATCTCTAAATTTGGGGTGCGTCTTATAATCTGGTGCGTCTTATAAAAAGGAAAAATATGGTATTTGATTGTATAACTACATATTGTGCCCACATAATTGCCCGCTTGGAATAATTTCATCACATGAAGTTTAAAAAAATAATAACTATTAACAGAAGGGTGTTTTCTTAAATAATTTTCAAGGTATAATAGGCAAATTTTGTTATTAAAAAGATGGTATGGAAAATTCTCCTCAGTCATTGACTAAAAATATGCTACTCAAACTTTTTTTCGGAATCCTACTTGAGCAGCATCTGTTCCTTCGTAGTCTGCAGGGGTGACAGCTGTTTCCTAAAACTCAAGTTTCCTTTCAAACCTTTCTTTAACCCACTTGCTTATAGGCTGGCCCGCAGTATAAAGATTTCCTCTCAAGTACAGGTGGTGCCATTATTAGACTTTTTCCTATTGCTATTTATTGGTGGATCCCCCAGGTGCTTTCACATGTTGTGCTTAGCTATAGATAGTATATATAAAGCAAGTGAATGTGATTCACATTATTCATTCCCGTATTTTTTCACAATCTCCCTGTCAGGTCAGTTAAAAATTATGTTGTTTAAAAATTGCCTATAGCTTTACCACTCCATCCTGTCTGCTGCTATTCCCATTAGACTTCTGTTCAGCGCACATTACCTTTATCACCCATACACGAAAAAGAAAACCCGTAGGATATTCTTTTTTTCATTAGTTATTTTGTATTCAACGGATATTTTAAATTCCTTTCCTAAAGGTTTAATATTTTTCTCTACAATACAAAAAAACTAAGACTGTTGGATTACATTTCTAGATTTAACTTACTTTTATCAGTTTTTTGTTAACTGTACTTTCATGATGAAGTGAGATTTTCTTTACATGTAATTTAAACAGATACTTTAATTTATGAAACCTGTTTTGTGTACTGAATTAATTTGAGGAAAAAATGGCCAAAGTATTTTTTATTTAGATTATTCAGTTTTATATCATCTGCTTTATTCTGCTGTAATGATCTAATTTGCATTTGGAGCAGAAATATATTACAAAAAAATGTCCTTTTATTTTTGACTGGGGAGTATTACAGAATGCAAGAAGAATCATTTTTGCCTCCTTTTGGGACAGCTAACTCTAAAAATTTTATGAAAGAGAAAGATCTGGATAGCTGGTTTATGTACAGGATCATAGTGTGGGGTCTGCCATGGAAAAAAATAAGCAATCTCCAAATCAAGATGAACGAGCTAGGCCTTGGATGAGGAACATTTCCGTTTTTAGTCTATTTCTAGGAAGGGAGCTTGTTAAAAAAGTTATTCAATCTTTAAATAAAATAAAAAACAGCTTCAAATCTGGTAAAATAACAAAACAAACTATACTTATCTATTCTTTGACCTGGAGATCCAACACTGAAGCGGCATTGGTCTTCCATGCCTTTTTCACAGGTAGTTGGTAGTTGACTACTACAGCCAACTAGTGGACTCAGTGGGTGCCCTTTGTCATTTATACTCAGCAAAATTAAATATGCTCACATATGTGTTTGCTTTGTTGTTGTTGTTTTAACATTAGGATAACCTTTCAAGCAGGTATTCCCAGGAATTGAAGCTTGAGAAAGGTAATTTTTCAGTGCATTCTGGGAAGAGTGAAGAGCAGCCATTAGTCTGTAGATCTTTAGGTGAAGCTAAATAGAGCTGTTTGGAGTAAATTATCAAACTGAGTGCCATTAACAGTTCAACAACAATTCATTTTGTTCAACGTGGAGAAGGAAATTACCCATACAGTATAATAAGTTGCAATGTGTGCTATTGTAGCTCCTCTGCGTTACCAGGTGCCACAAATGTAACAGTGGAAACCCAAACCCCAGAATATCCGTGCCAGTCAACACACCAGCACCTTCAGGCCATACACAACCGCAACACCAAACTGGGAGACTGCCTGGTAACAGGTAAATGAGACGGGCACTGATTGGATAGTCGCCATCCAATCTGTAGGGAGAGACCCAGCAAGGGGAGGGGCGAGTGGTCAGTTGGGAGGTTGGTGGGAGGAAATGTTTAGTCAGTCAGAGGAAGGAGTCAGAAAAGGAAGTGAAGGAGAGAGAAGGAGAGTAGTAGTCGGAGGAGTGAAAGTACAGAAAGAAAGGAAAAGACCTGAAGTAACACCGGAGTGCTGTGACAGGAGTGAGGGACTGTGGAGTAAGGGACCAGGACTCCAGGGACTGTGGGTTACCTGTGGAAGTGGAAAACTCGAGGGACCGCGGGGTGCCTGTGGAAGTCTGGAACCTAGGCTCACAGGACTCAGCACGAGGCGGGGTGCAGACCCTAGGACAGCGGGACACTTTATGGTCAACTGTTAAATCTGCCAGGCAAGAAGCTCTCCAGGGTCCATCACCAACCAAAGAGTCTGAAACATCATCAGCAAAGAGGGGACTGGGGATTGAACCCCTTAAAAATAGTCCAGTCTGCCTGCAATAGGACCAAGACAGAAACGGAGGGGTTCCCAAGCAGCTCTAGGCCATGGGAGCCCATCAATAACAAGAGTGCATGGAGGACAGCCTACCCTGGTCACAGCTGGCATGGAGAACAAGGGGAGCTGGAACACCTGGAACCGGCACCAGCGGGACCAAACACTCAAGTAAAAACAAGTTAAAACTGCAATACTGGTGTGGACTGTTTCCTTATCGCCTCCGTACACACACACTGACTGTTCCCCACTACAGTCCCCATCATCCACTGCTGGGGTCCAGCCCTGCTTGCGGAGGGCCCAAAACACCTAAGCTGCACTACTCCATCAGCCCCAGCAAGACCCTGCAGCGACGGCTTCAAATAACCGCAAGGGGTATAGTCAACAAACTCATTTATTTTATTTTACCCCTTTTTTATTTGGACTGACCCCAGGGTCACGGAACAGGGCATCAGCCACGACCACGACTCCCCTGAGTGTCACACACGCCCGGAACTGAGTACCCCACAGCCCTGGGACGTCACACTATATCTTTACAGACTTGTCAGCGGAAAGGATAAACTTTACTTGCCAGAAATGCAAGCTTGTGACTCTGTTGGAGGAAGGTACAAAGTCTTCAGGAAAGAATAGCTACACTGAAGACTCTACAGTGCTACAGGCTACCTATTTTTACTCACACATGTAGGAACGAATGTCACAGCAAAAAACGACCTGGACGCTATATGCACAGACTTTGAAGACCTAGGTCAGAAAGTAAAGGAACTGGAAAACCAGGTAGTCTTCTCATCCATCCTCCGAGTGGAACAAGAAGATTGAACAGGAATCTACAGTCTACGTCGATGGTGCCATCAGCAATATTTTGGTTTTCTTCACCATGGCGTGAATTATCTGTATGATGTTCTCCTTAGTAGAAATGGGTTGCATCTTACAAAAACATGACTCCACAAATTTGGTAGATGCCTTGGTACACTTAAGCGGGCTTTACACGAGACGACTGATCGTGCGATGCATCGTTGGGGTCAGGGTTTTCGTGACGCACATCCGGCATCGTACACGATGTCATCTCGTGTAACACCTCCTAGCGATGCAGTATCACTCACAAATCATGAGTCGTGTACTCGTCGCTAGGTTTCATAAAATTGTTTAATTAAAATGGCGGCGGTTGTTCATCGCTTCCGTGGCATCACACGTTGCTCCATGTGACACCATGGGAACGATGAACAGCAGCTTTACCTGCCTTCCGCGGCACCCGATGGCTTAATGGAAGGAAGGAAGTGGGCGGGATGTTTACATCCCGCTCATCTCCGCCCCTCCGCTTCTATTGGCTGGCTGCCATGTGACGTCGCTGTGACACCGAACGTCCCTCCCACTCCAGATAGTGGACGTTCGTCGCCCACAGCGAGGTCATCCGGAAGGTAAGTATGTGTGACGGTGGTTAAACGAGTTTGTGCGCCATGGGCAACTAATTGCCCGTGACGCAAAAACGGCGAGGGCGGGTACGATCGATCGTGCTATCACACAATCGGTCATGTCGTGTAAACCAGGCTTTAGGAGAGTTTTAAACAAGAGCAATATGGGAAAGGAAATACAATATGTGGCCAGGTAAAAGTATGCAGCTATTGAATTCTTTTAAGAGCCCGACTATTAGAAGTAAAAATTAAGAACAAAGACAACAAATTATGAGTTAAAATAGAGCAGCAAGAGACCGACTACAAAGTAAAATGTGCCTATAAAAATGCACAGAACATGGAAAGCAGACAAGCAAAATTAAAGATGCTAACACAGGAAGAGAGATATGATGTCACAGGCTTCACTGAAATTTGGTAGGATGATACACATGAAGGGAATACAAATCTTTTAGGCTACAATTTATTTATAAGATGGAGACTTAAGAAGAAGGGAAGAGATGTATTGTATTTTAGGTAAGCATATATCTCCACAGAAATGCAAGCTTCTGACAATGGTAGCTCTGTAGAAACTGGCTAAAATTACAAGGAGAGAAGAACAGAAATAACACTATTATAGGTGTTTACTATAGGCCACCTTGCCAGACTGAAGATATGGCTCAACTGTTTTTACATCAGATGTATTTGTGCTAAAAAAAAAAAAGAATGACATAGTGATCATGGGAGATTTTAACTATCCAGATATTTGTTGGGAATCTCTCTTAGGCAAAAGTAATGGACATTCTTATCTCCTCTTGCTGGCAACTTTATCTTTGAAAAAGTATAATAGAAAACAAGAGGATCTGCCATCTTGGACCTAATTCTTACCAATAGGGAGGAAATGGTTGAGGAAGCAAAGGTGGCTGGGAATTTAGGAGGTAGTGATTTTGCTTTCCTCTAGTTTGGGATTATAAGAAAAGGAAGACCTGCGAGAACTCAGACTTTAAGGTTGGACTTCAGAAAGGCAGATTTTAATGAACTCAGAAAGAGGGCAGGAAATGTCCAAAGGCTTGATGTACTAAAGGACAGAAATGTCCAAGAAGAATGGGTGAGTTTGCTCAATGAAATGCTCACTGCCCAAGTAAAAATCCCTAAAAGAAGGAAGAATTGGAAGCTGGATGAATACAGAACTGAAACATGCTAAAAAGGAAAAATCAAATGAGAGAGGGACATATCCAAAAAAAGAATAACATTCTATCTACAGGGACTGCAGGGAAAGTGCTAGAAGAGACAAAGCAAGTAATGAAGTGAGGCTTACAGAGGAGTCCAAAAGCCATAAAAATGTTTTTGGGAGTATGTTAAAAGCAAAAGAAAAGTCAAAGATGTTACAAGATTTGTACAGGATGAAAAGGTTGAAGTGGTCAAAAATGATACTGAAAAGGCTTATCTTTTACAATCCTATTTTGCATCTGTTTTCTCTAAGAAAACAAATGTAACATCAACTGATCTTCACTGTACTATTGAAGGAATAAAAGAATCCACACCATCTATAAACAGAGAGATGGTGGGAGAACACTTAGCTAATTGAAATGAATTTAAATCTCCTGGTCCAGATGAATTATATCTTAGGGTACTAAAAGAAATAGCAGAGGAAATTGCAGAACCACTAATCAGAATCCTTGAAAATTCCTGGAGAATAGGAGAAGTCCCAGAAGATTAGAGAAAGGCTAATGTTGTCTCTATCTTCAAAACAGGAAATTCCATGCCAGTGAGCCTTACTTATATACCAGGAAAGATCTTTGAACAAATTATTAAACAGCATGCATTAGGTAATTAACCAGAACCAGCATGGGTTTGTAGCAAACAGGTCATGCCAGACTAATCTGATTTCCCTCTATGATGTAATCACTAAATGGAAATGGGAAATGCTATAGATATAGTATATCTTCACTTCAGAAAAGCATTTGATAACGTTTTTGAAACTATCCTTATTGAAAAAAGGACCAAGTATGGGATTGACAAGGTACAGTTACAGTATGTTCAGTCATAACAGGCTCAGTGATCGTACTCAAAGAGTGGTAATAAATGCTTCACATCCAATTGGAAGAGTGTTTCAAATGGGGTACCACAAGACTTTGTCTTGGCTCCAGTGTTGTTCAATAGTTTTCTAAATGATCTAGATAACGGAATTGTAGGTAAACTAATAAAATTTGCAGCTGATGCAAAGCTAGGAGGGACCGCTAATACTAGAGAAGACAGAGAAAAGAATCAGAAAGATCTAGATAAGCTGGATTAATGGGAAGCAAGTAATGAAATGGTATTTAACATGGATTAATGCAAAATTCTACATATGGACAAGAAAAACAAAAATAATACATACAGAATGAGAGTATAGAACTAAGCAACAGCACATGTGAAAAAAAATTGGGTATACTAATAGATCCCAGATTACACATGAGTCGACAGTGTGATGCAGCAGCAAAAAAGGCAAACACAGATCTGGGATGTATTAAGAGGAAGCATAGAATCTAGATCACATGAAAAAATTATTCCCCTCTACTCCTCTTTGGTCAGACCTCATCTGGTATACTGTTTCCAGTTTCTGGGCACTGCATTTTAAAAAAGACATAGAAAAACTGGAGCAAGTTCAGAAAAGAACTACCAGGATCATAAATAGATTGCAAAATATATATTCTGCGAGGAATGATTAAAGGATCTGGGAATGTTTAGCTTTCAAAAAAGAAGGCTAGAGGAGACTTAACAGACATCTACAAACATCTGAAGGCACGTCAGAGGGTAGAGGGATCATCCTTATTCTCATTTGCACGGGGGAATACGAGAAGCAATGGAATTAAACTGAAAGGGAGGAGATACTGATTAGATATTAGAAAAACCTTTTTGACAGTGAGGGTGACCAATAAATGGAACAGGCTGCCATGAGAGGTGGTGAGTTCTCCATTAACCCTAGAACGCACAAGCATAGAAATCAACGATAGAAAACAAGTAACCTAGCAGGGCTGTGAGGCCCCAGGTATTCATTCTAGGGTTAATGGAAGTCTCCAGATGCTGGACAGGCATCTGTCTGAGATGGTTTAGTGAATCCTGCATTGAGCAGGGGGTTAGACACGATGACTCTGGAGGTCCCTTCCAATTTTAACATTCTATGATTCTATGATTTCCATACCAAATACAGTATGTATCGCTTATCTTATAGACAGAATATGCAGCATATTTCTTTTTGATGGGTTTCTCCATATTAATTTGTATGGAAGTTATCCTCTTCTTTTCAGTCTACAGTTGGATGTAACTGTTGCCAGCTACTTTATTAAATACATATTAACAGATTTCTATATTTTCTCCACCATGATTTTAAAGATACTTTAACTCAAAGGAATACATATCATCAACAAACAAACAGGAATCAGAGTATATGTATCAAAATAGTTTTATTTTGCAAAAAATATATATATTTTTTTAAAAAAAAAACATTTATTTATTCCAAATCACGAAAAACATCACAACATCAAGAAAAACATCACCAGAAAAAAACACATAGACTAAGGGGATCTTTGACCTAAAAAAATATTATTGGTGAGGAGAGCAGAAGGAGGTTATATTTAGTTCATAACGAAAATATATCAAAGTTTATATCATTTAAGTATCACCTCTGCCCTTTCACCAATATTAGAAACAGCACTGATACATATATTATATTAATAAATAGATATTACATCAATAAATACATATAATAGCCTCTGTATATAAATATTCAATCCCCAAAGGAACAAATTCAACTCTCATATAAATCTATAAAACCTATATAGGAGGGATCTCATCTACATACATATAGATTCCCCCTTAGAAATGATATTAGATTATAGCTATGGAGTTTATAAGGAGTACAAGGGGTTAATAGGGAGGAAAGATACAGCCCATTCACTGACTTGTCTACTCGGGCTGGATGTGAATATCCACTACCCCCAAACACGACTAAATCAATCGCTTTATAACAGAGGCTCTTAGTTAAATGTAGCATAAATTATTGTACCATACTTGCCTAGTATAAGGTCAAAGAAACCCTCAGAACCTCGACGCACGTTTCAAGACAAACCTTTTGATTTAGTCATGTTTGGGAGTAGTGGATATTCACATCCAGCCAGAGTAGACAAGTCAGTGAATGGGCTGGGTCTTTCCTCCCTATTAACCCCTTGTACTCCTTATAAACTCCATAGCTATAATCTAATATCATTTCTAAGGGGGAATCTATATGTATGTAGATGAGATCCCTCCTATATAGGTTTTATAGATTTATATGAGAGTTGAATTTGTTCCTTTGGGGATTGAATATTTATATACAGAGGCTATTATATGTATTTATTGATGTAATATCTATTTATTAATATAATATATGTATCAGTGCTGTTTCTAATATTGGTGAAAGGGCAGAGGTGATGCTTTAATGATATAAACTTTGATATATTTTCGTTATGAACTAAGTATAACCTCCTTCTGCTCTCCTCACCAATAATATTTTTTTAGGTCAAAGATCCCCTTAGTCTATGTGCTTTTTCTGGTGATGTTTTTCTTGATGTTGTGATGTTTTTAGTGATTTGGAATAAATAAATGTTTTTTTTAAAAAAAAAAATATTTTTTGCAAAATAAAACTATTTTGATACAATATACTCTGATTTCTGTTTGTTTGTTGAAGTTACTTTATTAAGTAAAAAAATAAGATTTAAAGGTGTTGTTCAGGTCTGCTTTGCAATTCTGCAGTCACTTTATGTGACTGCAGATATGTGAATCCTCAAAGCATGCACAGCTTGCGCTGTCAAGTTTCTCTGGTGACGGTGGCAAGTTGGTGTTCATGTGACTGAAAGTATCCGATATACACATTTCCAGTCACATTCTGTCTAGACATGCGCAGCCTTGCTGAATTCACTTTTTGAGCAGAGCGGTGTACATCTAGTTGGAATCTGGCCAGGAGAATGCTCATTGAATACTTGCCTTCACATGACAACCTTGTCTTTTTTCTGGCACAGGAGAATCCTGACAGCGCACGCTGTAGGGACTGTGAGGATTTATAAGTCTGCAGTCTTGAAAACAGACTGCAGACTTTCTTTCCAAACCTGGGCAACCTCTTTAAGGGACAGCTAGGATCTTAAAAAACAAATGTATGTGCTATTGTTAGGATGTAATAACATTATTAATTTAATCAGTGCTCATGAAAATTGTCATTTAACATTATAAAGTATCAGTTCAAGAGTTTAAAAAACAAAACATAAAATAAACAAGCAGAAGATGTTACTCCAAGAAAGAAAACACTTTGCTTCCTTGGGAACATTAGCATATCAAAGCCAATAGCCATGGGATCCGTAAGTAATATGAATGACTATTGAATAAAATAGTGATGATTTCAGGAAATATAATGTTTCATTTAGTTTTACTGAGCTTTACTCCTTATAAAAATGCATTTTGATACATTGAATGCTGCCAATAAACAAGATATCTGCTGCTTACACATCTTATCATAGCATGTATGAATACCCAAGACAAATATATATCTTTGTACTGTGTTAACCAGTAGATAATGCAAAAAATACAGGACAACGCTTAGAATGAGAATGAATTCTCATTGCCTCACAATAAAAGAAAAAAAGAATAGACCTGACTGTAACAAACCTCATTTGTTGGCCTAAGATAGTTTCAAATCCCAAAGAGACAGAAGAGTCTGGGAGTACAAACTTTTGACAGACTTCAGTCCAGGAATGAATTTGTCACATGGATTTACGTCTTTCCAAAGCATTTAAAGAATCTTCCCCTCCGACTTTGTGGGTTCATCATCACATCTCTGAACCAGATCTCATAAAATTGTTACACTTCTTATTTATGCACTGATCAATATTTACTACCACAACTGTTTCTCCCTTACCAATATTAATTTAGCTTCTCATCACTTGTCAAAATGTATTGATTTTTCTTGTGTCCTGTTGTGCATGAATACTGTATGGCACGCTTCAGATACTGTGTTATACCATGCCTGATGAAGAGATCTGAGTAGTCTCAAAAGTTTATGTGTTATCATCTTTTCAGTTGGCTATATCGTATCAACCACTGAGGACTGTCAATTACTGGGTTGTTTTCTTTAATCTCCTGCCTAACACGGTTAACACTGTACAATTATATACAGTATGCTTTTCCTTTCACAAAATGGGGGAACCAGAATATATCATGGAACTAACGACATTTCTGATGAAACATGCACCATAGGACATGGAACATTTGTTTCTTATCCAAATACAAAACTATACATTAATTCCCAATGCTTCAAACTTGTTATACATAAAACCTATGGTACAGGACTTTAGAGAGTTTAGGAACTGCAAGTGCATCTCATTAGATTAGAAGATCATCAAAAAGTTAATTTATTTCAGTAATTCAATGCAAAAAGGGAAATCCATATATTATATAGAGTCATTATAAACAGAGTGATCTATTTCAAGATTTTATTTCTGTTAATGTTGATGGTTACAGCTTACAGCCAATGAAAACCCAAAAGTCATTATCTCAGAAAATACCTGCAAAGGCTTATAAAGCATTTTAAATGCTGCCTTAGTCTGGTTCAGTAGGCTACACATTCATGGGGAAGACTGCTGTGTTGACAAATGTCCAGAAGGCAGTCATTGGCAGACTCCACAAGGAGGTTAAGCCACAAAAGGTCACTGCTAAAGAAGCTGGCTGTTTACATAGTGCTGTATCCAAGCATATTAAAGGAAAGTTGAGTGGAAGGAAAAAGTGTGGTAGAAAAAGGTGCACAAGCAACCGGGATAACCGCAACCTTGATAGGATTGTTAAGAAAAGGGCATTCAATAGTTTGGGGGAGATTCACAAGGAGTGGACTGCTGCTGGAGTTAGTGCTTCAAGAGATACCACACACAAACGTATCCAGGACATGGGCTACAACTGTTGCATGCCTTGTGTCAAGTCACTCATGACCAACAGACAACGCCAGAAGCATTTTACCTGGGCCAAGGAGAAAAAGAACTAGACTGTTGCTTAGTGATGGGCGATCCCCCCGATAGTCGGGATCGGGGAGACTCATCTGATGATTTTGTAAAGATCGAGATCGGGATTGAGATAACACAATATTGCGTCCGATCACCAATCTTGAGCTTTACAGTTATGTGATGGGGCAGCAGGGGGCTGTAAAATAAAGAATACAGTTAATAATAAACATTGTCATTATACTTACAGGTCCCACGACGCGTCCTGCACTCTTTCTCCTGCCGCTTCTGCTTCCGAATCCGATTATCACTGTGCCCTCCAGGTAAACATCACTAACGATAGGACCTTCAGTGATGTTATAGCCATGTGACCAATTACATGGGAATGTTGTATTATCTCATTCGCTACAGACTGGGTCACATGACTATGATGTCATGCAAGGTCCTGTAGTGTCAGCATGCTCGCCGGTACTCGGTGCTCGCCTGAGCATCTGAGCACTCGGTATACTCGGTGACTGCCGTGTACCAGCGAGATGATCGGGCACATGCTCGGCTCCCCCTCCCTGCATGTTGGTGCTCTACAGAGTCAGCCCACATGCAGGGATTGGCTACCACACACTGCAATGCCACAGTCGGTGAATAGCAGCACCGAGAATCAGGTGATCGGAGATCACCATTGCTATAGTAACCTGCTCGCTAGGTTACTATGGCAACAGTAGCGTATATATATATATATATATATATATATATATATATAAAAAAAAAAGTAAGAAAATAAAGTAATTTATATTGGCACTTTACTCCTGTTCTCCTGTGTTTTTCTACTACTATGAATAGTGCTGGCATCTCTCCTACCTTACCCTGGTCAGTTTGGTGCCCATTTTTATGGCTCGTATTATGAGATATGTGTTGCTAATATGTTTTTCTGTGCTCCTCACAGATATCTCTCATTTGAGCATGGACTTCCGCGCTCGAGATCGGGTGTGGTCCGTACATTTTGACAGTGTTTTGAATGACCACAACAAGAATACATCCAGTGATGTCAATTCTTCTAATTGTGATACTCTCATTTTTAAATATAAGGAATTGCTAAAGAGGAGATTGAGAATATGTGGGAACCGTGCCTTACTTTCAAAATACCTCAACAGAGACATGGTCCCCCGTGGACTACGAGTCCAGATATTCCCATCCTTTCCGGTAGAGGATCGCTCTTTCCGTGAGAGGTGGGAGTGTCTGGCCCAAATGTGCTCCCTGGGATTCCTGTCTCTGTTGAGGGATCACAACACGACCTCCCTCTCCACTATGGAGGTCGAACTAGAGGAACTCGAAAAAACCATCAAAATTAATTGCACATCTGACGCTGTTACTAGAAAGGAAGCAGAGATTGAAAAGGAGTTGTCCAAACTGGAGAAGGAGATTTGTGGCCAAAAATTAATTAAAAAAATGTAATTAGGGATCTAGGGGACTATACCAATTCCTCAGTATACAGGTGGCAAACCAGATCCAGGATGGGCCCCCGTGGCAGGACCCTCTCCCGAGGACAATCTGTCTCTATGTCATCCCTCACCTCGTTTGGAGATTCCTCTGAAACTTCGGGTGGTGCTAATGAGGCTGAATCTAGTGTCGGAGCCGGGGGAAATCTGCCCGGAATAAGCAGACAGCCAGTAAGCAAGGGGGAAAAAATAGGCTTCAGGTGATTACCCTTTCTACATACACACTTTCCAATGATCAATTGGATGTGTTATCTAGAGGCCTAACTTTTTCCCCCACCAACAACTTTGATTTCTTTTCAGCCTTGAAAGATCCGCATCTATTTGCACATAAACTGATCCTGAAGAGGCTCCATCATAGACGTGAGACCAGGGGATTAGACAGTCCTGTGGAGAGGGAGGCTCTACAGGTGTTGGAGGACCTACTTGAAGAACAGGCCGATGTTACAACAGGTGTGTTCCCCAGGTTGCTACTGCCCAGATCAACGAGGTTCCCCCCCTTGTCTCTTTGCCCTGCCATTGAGGTTTTTACTCGCCTAGTGTCGGAAGATTTTAAACAAATCCCAACACGAAGACAGAGGGATAACCTGACCCACAGGCAGAGACAAGCCCTGAATGAGTTAAATAACCTCCACAATGTTGTTATAAAGCCGACAGACAAGGGGGGCAATATTGTGATCTGGGCAGTGGAGAATTATGAGAAGGAGGCCTTTAGGCAGTTACGTGACAGGAACACATACTCCAGATTGTCTTTTAATCCTGTGCAGTCTTTCTCGTTTGGCTTGTCAAGGATCTTGAAGGCAGCATCTGAGGTCAGTGTAATTACCAACAAAATGGTAGAAGGGCTCTCCACTAAATATCCCAAGTTACCTACCTTTTATTTATTACCAAAGATCCATAAAGATGCCCTTTGCCCCCCGGGGCGCCCCATCTTGTCCGGCATAGGAGGCTTGTGTGACCCGATTTGTAAATTTATCGATTACCATCTGAAATCCCTAGTGGAAACCTTGCCCTCCTATGTCCATGACACGACTGAGGTGCTCCGGCGGATTGATGGCATCTTTATGGATCATGACATGCTGATTGTTACAGCTGATGTGGAGAGCCTGTATACTTGCATTTCCCATTCTGATGGGTTGGAAGCTACCCGCCTCTTCCTCGAGATGGGCAACCGGGATAGCAAACTGAATAAGTTCATAATTGAGCTGCTCCACTTTGCCCTTACTCATAATTTTTTTATTTTCAAGGATCAATTTTAACTGCAGCAGCGCGGCACTGCCATGGGGGCGGCCTGTGCCCCCTCGTACGCCAACCTCTTCCTTAGTATGTGGGAGAGGTCGGTTATTGGTGAGGGTGGCAGTGGGCTTAGCTCCCATGTGCAGTGCTGGCTCAGATATATTGACGACGTTCTTTTCTTTTGGCAGGGCACAGTGGAGCAGCTTGACAAATTTATGGGGCACTTAAACACCAATAATTTGAATATTAAATTAACTTACAAGCATAGCAGCAGGTGCATTGACTTTTTAGACATTAATATCGAGGTGGACCTTATGTCAACTATACAGACTAGTCCACCTCAGTCAATGCCCTGCTGCATGCTTCATCTGCCCACACACCATCAACAATACGCGCCATCCCGGTTGGCCAATTCTTGAGGACGAGGCAGATCTGTTCCTCCAATGACTGTTTTGAACAACAGTCGACCGACCTCAGATGTCGCTTCAGAGATCAAGGCTACAGCAATCGCTGTATCCGGAGGGGATATTTGCATGCCAAGCAGACCCCACGTCAACAACTGCTTCATTATACTCATAAACCTCAACAATCTGACCCTCCTGTTCGTTTCATAGGCACTTACAACAGTCATTGGCAAGCCATGTGAGAGATTCTGATCAAACATTGGCCTGTTCTTCGATCGGATCCTATCCTAGCAGATATCCTCCCCCCTGGTCCTCTCATGATGGCTCGTCGCTCTAAAAATCTTCGGGATATTCTGGTAAGGAGCCACTACGTACCACCAATTTGTAATCCCTTCAGTACCCGTGGCCCATATTAGGTTGCTTCCCCTGTGGCAAATGCTTGGCCTGCCCGAACATCCTTCGTGCCACTTCGTTTGTTTCATCTGATGGAACTAGGACGTTGAACATTCGATGCCACATTACGTGTGCAACCACACACGTAATCTATTACGCTACCTGCCCATGCTCCCTCGTGTACATTGGCCTCACCTCGCGTGAGTTGCGGGTGCGCATGAGGGAGCATGTACGTGACATAAGTGCCGCTAGGGACGTCACTGATCCAACTTTGCTCAAGACGCTCCCTCGGCATTTTCGAAGATTCCATGGCAGTAATCCATCTGGCCTAAAAATACGTGGGATCGATAAGGTCCGTGGTGGGTCTCGCGGTGGAGATCTGAAAAAGTGGTTGGCCCAGGTCGAGGCTAGATGGATCTCCACTTTGGATACCTTGGCCCCCAAAGGGCTAAATGAAAATATCAGTTTCGTGTCCTTTTTGTAAGCTATGCATTGACTTTTCCCATTGATCTTAATTCTCCTCTTTGCATTTCTTAATTTTAACATCCCTTGTTTTTAACCTTATATTTTGTTTTGCATCCCCTTTTGTTGGTACTACTGTGAGTGATTGGCTCATTGGTGGTGACCACAGACCTGTTGTCTTGTGTATCTATTAACTCCCTGTATTTTTTATATCACCTTGTAGACTGGTTGTTTTGATGCGGCTCTTTTCATGACTATCCAGAATCATGGCCTATCCTATGAACTGGATCTTTGATATACGTGCAACATACTTGGAAGATTTGAAGAAGCTTCTCCCTGCCTCTTAAAGTGGTTATCCAACCATATCCTGGAAAAAAATATTTTTGGACTTATTATAAGTCAGGATATAAAGCTTTTTTTCACTTTATTTGCACTTCAAGCACTTCTTTTCCATGTTGACCCAGTCCTTATGTTTTATATTTCCGAGTTAGGTGACTTGTGGTATTTTTTCCTTTCCCTTGTGTTCTACTCTCCCTCCACGGGTTTTACATCTCCGACGGCCCTCGGTTTCCCATTTCATTCCTCCACTTCCAGGCCTGACTTATATATCTTCCCCTTTCTTACGTTATGTGGCTTGTCTCTGTATGCACTCATGCTGTTCCCAGGGTTACGCGTCCCTCGGATCAGGTGGGTGTGCCCAGGTCAGGTGTAACGTGGGATGGGGCGTATTTATCTATACACCTCTTGCCATGCCAGACTATGAGTGGTGGGGCGTGGTTACGGGACTGACGCGTACCCTGAATCCCGTGGGGCCCTCCTGTCCGGCGGCGGGATGTTGGATGTTTATTATATCTAATACATGCGATTATTGGTGGAGGTACCTATCAGTCACGGCACTACATCTCTGGGATTGGGAGGCGGTACCGTTGGGATTAGTGACGAATTTCGGTATACTGTGAAGTGCGTCCTTGACTACTATCACTCAGGCACTAGCGACGGACTTCACGTGACCAGCGCGGGTCACTTCCGGCCTTTGGGGCCGGATCGTTAATACTATGTACTGACTTCCGGCGCAGTGACTAACACGGAAGCGCGCCCCTAACAACCATTTTCGCGCTGTTAGTAACATTCACCCCTTCCTAATACTGCATATGTCACTTCCGGTTCCGTTATCTCCGGATACGCACCTGTTTCACCAGTTTAGGAGGGTTATTTAAGGAAAATGCAGGCATCTGGGTCACCACTTAGACTCCCCTCCTTGATGAAGCTACATACCCCTCGCGAAATGCGCATCGGATGGAGACTCTGGGAATGTTCTAGGGACCTGATTTGACTTGGGACTGCGCTTTTGGCTGCTGGCACTTTGAATACACTGTTGCACCTTTCTACTGCACTAAGCACTTTAGGTAAGAAAACATGTTTATTGCGGATTCTCTGATTGCTTACCTTTCAGCTTTATTATCATAGGATCAGCCCCATATTTCTTTGTGGTGTCTCATGTATCCTCACCATGATCTCTCCCCATTACATGGTGGAGGATTCATGATTGGTATATGTGCTGCACCCTCAACCGCAGTCCCTGTCTCAAATAACATCGTATTTTATACTTAGTCCTAAGCCAAATTTTTTTACTTCCAGCCACTTTTCATATAGACTTATCATAACGATTATAAATTGACACAATCTAGTGGGCTGTTATATGAGCATTTTTCAGGACAGGTATCTATTTGTCCCTATTGTATTGGTAGTGTACCTTCTTAAT
Source organism: Anomaloglossus baeobatrachus (assembly GCF_048569485.1). Lineage (NCBI taxonomy): Eukaryota > Metazoa > Chordata > Amphibia > Anura > Aromobatidae > Anomaloglossus > Anomaloglossus baeobatrachus. Next base: position 413,463,383 of record NC_134355.1, on the reverse strand, counting down.
TTTTCCCTCCTTGTTGTGTTTGTCCCCAATAAAGTAATTTATATTTGCACTTTACTCCTGTTCTCCTGTGTTTTTCTACTACTATGAGTAGTGCTGGCATCTCTCCTACCTTACCCTGGTCGGTTTGGTGCCCATTGTTATGGCTCGTATTATGAGATATGTGTTGCTAATATATATATATATATATATATATATATATATATATATATACAGTTAGGTCCAGAAATATTTGGACAGTGACACAATTTTCGCGAGTTGGGCTCTGCATGCCACCACATTGGATTTGAAATGAAACCTCTACAACAGAATTCAAGTGCAGATTGTAACGTTTAATTTGAAGGTTTGAACAAAAATATCTGATAGAAATTGTAGGAATTGTACACATTTCTTTACAAACACTCCACATTTTAGGAGGTCAAAAGTAATTGGACAAATAAACCAAACCCAAACAAAATATTTTTATTTTCAATATTTTGTTGCGAATCCTTTGGAGCCAATCACTGCCTTAAGTCTGGAACCCATGGACATCACCAAATGCTGGGTTTCCTCCTTCTTAATGCTTTGCGAGGCCTTTACAGCCGCAGCCTTCAGGTCTTGCTTGTTTGTGGGTCTTTCCGTCTTAAGTCTGGATTTGAGCAAGTGAAATGCATGCTCAATTGGGTTAAGATCCGGTGATTGACTTGGCCATTGCAGAATGTTCCACTTTTTTGAACTCATGAACTCCTGGGTAGCTTTGGCTGTATGCTTGGGGTCATTGTCCATCTGTACTATGAAGCGCCGTCCGATCAACTTTGCGGCATTTGGCTGAATCTGGGCTGAAAGTATATCCCGGTACACTTCGGAATTCATCCGGCTACTCTTGTCTGCTGTTATGTCATCAATAAACACAAGTGATCCAGTGCCATTGAAAGCCATGCATGCCTATGCCATCACGTTGCCTCCACCATGTTTTACAGAGGATGTGGTGTGCCTTGGATCATGTGCCGTTCCCTTGATCTTGGTCTCATCTGTCCATAGAATACTTTTCCAGAACTGAGCTGGCTTCATGAGGTGTTTTTCAGCAAATTTAACTCTGGCCTGTCTATTTTTGGAATTGATGAATGGTTTGCATCTAGATGTGAACCCTTTGTATTTACTTTCATGGAGTCTTCTCTTTACTGTTGACTTAGAGACAGATACACCTACTTCACTGAGAGTGTTCTGGACTTCAGTTGATGTTGTGAACGGGTTCTTCTTCACCAAAGAAAGTATGCGGCGATCATCCACTACTGTTGTCATCCGTGCACGCCCAGGCCTTTTTGAGTTCCCAAGCTCACCAGTCAATTCCTTTTTTCTCAGAATGTACCCGACTGTTGATTTTGCTACTCCAAGCATGTCTGCTATCTCTCTGATGGATTTTTTCTTTTTTTTCAGCCTCAGGATGTTCTGCTTCACCTCAATTGAGAGTTCCTTAGACCGCATGTTGTCTGGTCACAGCAACTGCTTCCAAATGCAAAACCACACACCTGTTATCAACCCCAGACCTTTTAACTACTTCATTGATTACAGGTTAACGAGGGAGACGCCTTCAGAGTTAAGTGCAGCCCTTAGAGTCCCTTGTACAATTACTTTTGGTCCCTTGAAAAAGAGGAGGCTATGCATTACAGAGCTATGATTCCTAAACCCTTTCTCCGATTTGGATGTGAAAACTCTCATATTGCAGCTGGGAGTGTGCACTTTCAGCCCATATTATATATATATAATTGTATTTCTGAACATGTTTTTGTAAACAGCTAAAATAACAAAACTTGTGTCACTGTCCAAATATTTCTGGACCTAACTGTATATATATATATATATATATATATATATATATATATATATATATACAGTGCCTACAAGTAGTATTCAACCCCCTGCAGATTTAGAAGGTTTGATAAGATGCAAGTTAGAGCTTGCAAACTTCAAACAAGAGCAGGATTTATTAACAGATGCATGAATCTTACAAACCAACAAGTTATGTTGCTCAGTTAAATTTTAATACATTTTCAACATAAAAGTGAGGGTCAATTATTATTCAACCCCTAGGTTTAATATTTTGTGGAATAACCCTTGTTTGCAATTACAGCTAATAATCGTCTTTTATAAGACCTGATCAGTCCGGCACAGGTCTCTGGAGTTATCTTGGCCCACTCCTCCATGCAGATCTTCTACAAGTTATCTAGGTTCTTTGGGTGTCTCATGTGGACTTTAATCTTGAGCTCCTTCCACAAGTTTTCAAATGGGTTAAGGTCAGGAGACTGACTAGGCCACTGCAACATCTTGATTTTTTTCCCTCTTGAACCAGGCCTTGGTTTTCTTGGCTGTGTGCTTTGGGTCGTTGTCTTGTTGGAAGATGAAATGACGACCCATCTTAAGATCCTTGATAGAGGAGCGGAGGTTCGTGGCCAAAATCTCCAGGTAGGCCATGCTATCCATCTTCCCAAGGATGCGGACCAGATGGCCAGGCCCCTTGGCTGAGAAACAGCCCCACAGTATGATGCTGCCACCACCATGCTTGACTGTAGGGATGGTATTCTTGGGGTCGTATGCAGTGCCATCCAGTCTCCAAACGTCACGTGTGTGGTTGGCACCAAAGATCTCGATCTTGGTCTCATCAGACCAGAGAACCTTGAACCAGTCTGTCTCAGAGTCCTCCAAGTGATCATGAGCAAACTGTAGACGAGCCTTGACATGACGCTTTGAAAGTAAAGGTACCTTACAGGCTCGTCTGGAACGGAGATCATTGCGGTGGAGTACGTTACTTATGGTATTGACTGAAACCAATGTCCCCACTGCCATGAGATCTTCCCGGAGCTCCTTCCTTGTTGTCCTTGGGTTAGAATTGACTCTTCGGACAAGCCTGGCCTTGGCACAGTGGAAACTTTCAAAGGCTGTCCAGGCCGTGGAAGGCTAACAGTAGTTCCATAAGCCTTCCACTTCCGGATGATACTCCCAACAGTGGAGACAGGTAGGCCCAACTCCTTGGAAAGGGTTTTGTACCCCTTGCCAGCCTTGTGACCCTCCACGATCTTGTCTCTGATGGCCTTGGAATGCTCCTTTGTCTTTCCCATGTTGACCAAGTATGAGTGTTGTTCACAAGTTTGGGGAGGGTCTTAATTAGTCAGGAAAGGCTGGAAAAAGAGATAATTAATCCAAACATGTGAAGCTCATTGTTCTTTGTGCCTGAAATACTTCTTAATACTTTAGGGGAACCAAACAGAATTCTGGTGGTTTGAGGGGTTGAATAATAAATGACCCTCTGAATAAACTTTTCACAATTTTAAAAAAAAAAAAAAGAAATAACATTCTTTTTTGCTGCAGTGCATTTCACACTTCCAGGCTGATCTACAGTCCAAATGTCACAATGCCAAGTTAATTCATAATAAGTAAACCTGCTAAATCTGCAGGGGGTTGAATACTACTTGTAGGCACTGTATATATGTACAGCTCTGGCAAAAATTAAGAGACCACTGCAAAATTCTCAGTTTTTCAGGTTTTTCTCTTTATAGCTATATTTTTGAGTAAAATGTAAGTTGTTGTAAAATGAATAAAAAATGTATTGCTTGGAAATTCGGAGACATGTTATCGGTAGTTTATAGAATAAAAGAACAATTTACATTGTACTTTAAAAAAAATAATAAAAAAAAAATGCATGGGCTCCCGCCGTATTTTAATCACCAGTCAGGTAAAGCCAGGAAGCTGGGGGCTGGGATTCTCGGCAGCCGGCAGCGCCCCTGGAAATGGTGCATTGTTTCTTAGCGCCATTTCCAGGTGCTTTACCAGTAGAAATGAGCCACCACCCTAGTGTTCGAGTTCGGTTCGGTTCGTCGAATGGCGGGTGTGTTGGCCTGATTGGCCAGCGCGCTGCCTTTCAGTAGCATCTGACAGAGGAAGTTCCTCCCTCATTGCGATGGTTACCCAATACACGTAGTTCGCCGCTACAGGATGTGTATTGGGTAACCATCGCAACCGATGCCGAAACTTCCGCTGCCAGAGTGCTGACGTCAAAGGCAGGAGCCGCTTGCCTCTGATTGGCCAGCACACTGCCTTTCAGTAGCATCTGACAGAGGAAGTTCCTTCCTCATTGCGATGGTTACCCGATACATGTAGTTCGCCGCTACAGGATGTGTATCAGGTAACCATCATGACCAATGCCGAAACTTCTGCTGCTAGAGCGCTGACGTCAAAGGCAGGAGCCGCTTGACTCTGATTGACCAGCGCGCTGCCTTTGAGTAGTGTCTAACAGAGGAAGTTCCTCCCTTGTCGTGATGGTTACCCGATACACATCCTTTGGCGGCGAACTACATGTATCGGGTAACCATCGCGATGAGGGAGGAACTTCCTCTGTCAGACGCTACTCAAATATAAATATAACACTGCACTCTCAATGGGCAAGAATGAATAAGGATAAAACTCTTTTTCTCAATGCTAATAGATTTTTAAAACAGAAGGCAAGACAGCAACAATTCAAAGACATGTGACCCTTGCGACAATTTTGTGACAATAACGTTTCGGTCCTCCAGGACCTTGATCACATTAGTCACTAAATTACTATGAAGAAAAGTGTTTTTTGGGGTTTCTTTAATGATTAGCAGACAGTAGCCTCCTTGCTCATAGGCATATGTATAAAGACGTTGATCCAGAAATCCAAAAAAAGTGGCAATACGGTGAAGTTTTTCCTGTTCCCTCCACAGTGGAGTTCAGGGTAGGAATATCCTGTCCTTCCTGGGCAGTTAGGGAAAATTAATCGCCTGTATAGAAGGCTATCTTGCTTTCTGTATTACAAATCTATTAGCATTGAGAAAAAGAGTTATATCTTTATTCATTCTTGCCCATTGAGAGTGCAGTGTTATATTTATAGATGATATTTCAGGGATTTTTGATCCTCTTACACTAGCACCTCCCCCATACTTCTAATTCTAAGTGTATGCACACTATTTTCTTATTTTAGACGCTACTCAAAAGCAGCGCACTGGTCAATCAGAGGCAAGCGGCTCCTGCATTTGACGTCAGCGTGCTGGCAGCAGAAGCTCCGGGGCATCGGTCGCATGGGTAACCGATACACATCCTGTACCGGCGAACTGCAAGTCTCAGGAGGCCGGCGATGGAACGGAAGGTAAGGTGAGCATAATATGTGTGTGTGCATGTATGTTTGTGTATGTTTGTGTATGTTTGTGTGTTTGTGTGTGTGTGTGTGTGTTTGTGTGTGTTTTTTCGAGTTTGTGTGTGTTTGTGCATGTGTGGAATGGCACAATAGGGGACCAGGATGGGACATTTAACAAGTTGTGGAATGAATTGTCTGCATTGCAATGATTTCCTATGGGAAATCTTGCTTTGCTGAACGAGTAACTTAGTTAACAAGCACACTCGCAGAACGGATTGTTCTCATTAACCAGTGTTATACTGTATTAACATTGAATGACAGTATTACTGTGAAAAGCCAGTTATGCTTTTGGTGATCGAACCATTATCGAACATAAGCTCGAACTGTCGAACTTGAAGCTAATTGTTCACGTTTGTCGAACGACTCGAACATCGCCTAAAACAGGTCAAATTTGAGATTGGCGAACAGTTTGATTCGAACACCACTCATCTCTATGTACCAGGCTCGTCCAGCGGCCCTGATGACGGTGACTCACTGGGTAATAAAGTGGTTAATACCAGCTTTGTATTCTCAGACGGTACTAAGTCGAAAATTCATGGTGTCACGCCAAATTAGACATGGCCACCATGAATTTCTAGTAAAAAGTAAAAAGAAACACAACACAGAGACATTTTTTTTTAATTGGAAATGAAACAAAAAAAACATTTATAGACTCCATCTTTATAATAAAAACAATCCTTAGTCCAATGTAGTCGACTGGGACAGCAATGTCAACTTTGCTTTATCACTCTGTCCAGACACAGTCTATACACAGTGAGAAGCACAGAGAGCAAAGTCAGCACATCGCTCTGTACAGAGCAAGAAGCAGGCTGACAGTGAGGGGATGATTTCACTTGCATCTCGCATGGGCATCCCCCCACATAGACTAATCTCAGGACAGGAGCGCTTCAGCTGCATGGAAACACATGCAGCCGACCCGCTGCTGTCGGGAGATTGTGCGCCGTAATGCGACACTCGTACAGTGACAGTCAAAGTTCAATCGAGTCCATGAGCCATGGACTCGGGTAAACCCTGATATCACCATGAACACGGATGAAAACAGCCGATCACTGCCGAGTGATGAGCAGTGCAGTGAATACCCCCGGAAGTTAAGAGGACCTTTGAAAACGTCATAGTCATGTGACCAGTCTGTAAGCCAATGTCTGTACAAAATTCACACCAGCTGATCACATGTGTATGATGTCATTGAAGGTCCTGTAAGTCTACTGTTGATTACCGAGTGGCACAGCAATGATCGATCTGGGAGGCAGCAGCGTCCAGGAGACAATCTACAGGACCTGTAAGTAAAATAATAATGTTTTTTAATACTGTGCTTTCTTTTTACAGCCCCTGGACCCAATCTGGACCCGATCTGTAACACGAGCATCCCAGGAAAGCTCGTGATCGGTATCGTGCACATGTTCCTTATGTGATCGGTACGATCCCCGATCTTTACAGATCAGGATCACCCATCGCTACTGTTGCTCAGTTGTCCAAGGTGTTGTTTTCAGATAAAAGTAAATTTTGCATTTAATTTGGAAATCAAGGTCCCAGAGTCTATAGGAAGAGTGGAGAGGCCACAATCCAAGCTGCTTGAGGTCTAGTGTGAAGTTTCCACAATCAGTGATGGTTTGGGGAGCCATGTCATCTGCTGGTGTATCTTCACTGTGTTTTATCAAGGTTAAAGTCAGCGCAGCTGTCTACCAGGAAATTCTAGAGCACTTCATGCTTCTCTCTGCTGACAATCTTTTGGAAATGGAAATTCCATTTTCCAGCAGGACTTGGCACCTGTACACACTGTCAAAAGTACCAATACCTGGTTTAATAACCACAGTATCACTGTGCTTGATTGGCCAGCAAAGTCGCCTGACCTAAACCCCATAGAGAATCTATGGGGTATTATTAAGAGGAAGATTAGAGACACCAGACCTAACAATGTAGATGAGCTGAAGGCTGCTATCAAAGCAACCTTCGCTTCCATAATGCCTCAGCAGTGTCACAGGCTCATCGCCTCCATGCCACGCTGCATTGATGCAGTAATTTATGCAAAAGGAGCCTCAACCAAGTATTGAGTGCATTTACTGTACAGACTTTTCAGTAGGCCAACATTTCTAAGTTTAAAATCATTTTTTCAGTTGGTCTTATATAATATTCTATTTTTCTGAGATAATGACTTTTGGGTTTTCATTGGCTGTAAGCTATAATCATCAACATTAACAGAAATAAACACTTGAAATAGATCCCTCTGTTTGTAATGACTATATAATATATGCGTTTTTTTGTATTGAATTACTGAAATAAATTAACTTTTTGATGACATTTTAATTTATTGAGATCCACTTGTATCTTTTTCCATGTCTTCTACATATAGGATCAGGAGTAACAACATCTAAGAGGAGTTTAGAACATGAAGAAACATACAGAGACCACAGAACAAAATAACTACAATACTACTACAAACTACGGAGTCTTCAAGCCCATAATAATGAAAATAAACTCCATGCATTGTATCACAATGCAGGACTCAATACAAAAGGTTACAAAACAAAGTCAAATCCTGACAATATGGACTACTCAATGCCAGACAAAACATCTAACGGAGTCATCAATCTCTCAAGTTATAAACCCAAGAAATTGGAACCTGATGTGCTTCCTAGAGGACCTTCTGTTTGTCCTTCCAAAGCCCTGCATAAAACTGATCGCAGCAGTGACACGAAAATTCAATTCAATTTCAAAATATATATATATATATATATATATATATATATATATATATACTTTTATATATATATATATATATATATATATATATATATATATATATATATACAGTTAGGTCCAGAAATATTTGGACAGTGACACAAGTTTTGTTATTTTAGCTGTTTACAAAAACATGTTCAGAAATACAATTATATATATAATATGGGCTGAAAGTGCACACTCCCAGCTGCAATATGAGTTTTCACATCCAAATCGGAGACAGAGTTTAGGAATCATAGCTCTGTAATGCATAGCCTCCTCTTTTTAAAGGGACCAAAAGTAATTGGACAAGGGACTCTAAGGGCTGCAATTAACTCTGAAGGCGTCTCCCTCGTTAACCTGTAATCAATGAAGTAGTTAAAAGGTCTGGGGTTGATTACAGGTGTGTGGTTTTGCATTTGGAAGCAGTTGCTGTGACCAGACAACATGCGGTCTAAGGAACTCTCAATTGAGGTGAAGCAGAACATCCTGAGGCTGAAAAAAAAAGAAAAAATCCATCAGAGAGATAGCAGACATGCTTGGAGTAGCAAAATCAACAGTCGGGAACATTCTGAGAAAAAAGGAATTGACTGGTGAGCTTGGGAACTCAAAAAGGCCTGGGCGTGCACGGATGACAACAGTGGTGGATGATCGCCGCATACTTTCTTTGGTGAAGAAGAACCCGTTCACAACATCAACTGAAGTCCAGAACACTCTCAGTGAAGTAGGTGTATCTGTCTCTAAGTCAACAGTAAAGAGAAGACTCCATGAAAGTAAATACAAAGGGTTCACATCTAGATGCAAACCATTCATCAATTCCAAAAATAGACAGGCCAGAGTTACATTTGCTGAAAAACACCTCATGAAGCCAGCTCAGTTCTGGAAAAGTATTCTATGGACAGATGAGACAAAGATCAACCTGTACCAGAATGATGGGAAGAAAAAAGTTTGGAGAAGAAAGGGAACGGCACATGATCCAAGGCACACCACATCCTCTGTAAAACATGGTGGAGGCAACGTGATGGCATGGGCATGCATGGCTTTCAATGGCACTGGGTCACTTGTGTTTATTGATGACATAACAGCAGACAAGAGTAGCCGGATGAATTCTGAAGTGTACCGGGATATACTTTCAGCCCAGATTCAGCCAAATGCCGCAAAGTTGATCGGACGGTGCTTCATAGTACAGATGGACAATGACCCCAAGCATACAGCCAAAGCTACCCATGAGTTCATGAGTGCAAAAAAGTGGAACATTCTGCAATCGCCAAGTCAATCACCAGATCTTAACCCAATTGAGCATGCATTTCACTTGCTCAAATCCAGACTTAAGACGGAAAGACCCACAAACAAGCAAGACCTGAAGGCTGCGGCTGTAAAGGCCTGGCAAAGCATTAAGAAGGAGGAAACCCAGCGTTTGGTGATGTCCATGGGTTCCAGACTTAAGGCAGTGATTGCCTCCAAAGGATTCGCAACAAAATATTGAAAATAAAAATATTTTGTTTGTGTTTGGTTTATTTGTCCAATTACTTTTGACCTCCTAAAATGTGGAGTGTTTGTAAAGAAATGTGTACAATTCCTACAATTTCTATCAGATATTTTTGTTCAAACCTTCAAATTAAACGTTACAATCTGCACTTGAATTCTGTTTTAGTGGTTTCATTTCAAATCCAATGTGGTGGCATGCAGAGCCCAACTCGCAAAAATTGTGTCACTGTCCAAATATTTCTGGACCTAACTGTATACGTATATATATATATATATATATATATATATATATATATATGTATATATATATATATGTATATATATATATATATATATATATATATATATATATATACACGTATATACTTGCTCTCTTTCTCTATCTATACATGTATACAGTATATATACATATATATATATATATACTTATATATATCTTATCTAATAGTAGTCAGTAGAAAATGAGAAAATGCTACTAGGAAATGTTGTACAACAGAATGCTGAAAGTGTATTATGACCTTGGAAACTAAGTTTAGTGACAACCGGTCACACACAAGGAATGAGGCTAGCGTGTTATTACTGAGGTAGTAACTATAATGTGGCATAATAAAAAAATAAAGCTTTTTTCATATATATATATATATATATATATATATATATATATATATATATATACTGCATATATATATATATATATATATATATATATATTATATATATATGTCCACATTATGCTTCTTTCAGCAATATTGACATAAAACGCTAGCCTCATCCCTAATGTGTGACCAGTTGTCACTAGACCTAGTTTCCAAACGTACTTTCAGTATTTCTTGTGTAGCATTTCCTATAAATTACTCTTAGATGAGGCATTAATATAGACATCCAAATATTTATAAATATATTTTGAACTTTGACTTTAAAGACCCACTGTGCAGTATAACTTTAGTGCTGAAAATGTTTTAAAGTTTATTCACACTTCACATTTTATCCTTGAGATTTATCATCCAAAATTGCAATCATTCACTAGAAAAGGTGTGTTGTATAATTTATGGCACGCTAAATGGCCTTGCAAGCTCAGCAATGGACAGGTGCCAGTGTGTGAGTCCGCAAATATTTCTTTATAATTCTAGATTAAAAACTAATTCTGAATTCTATTCTAGCTATAAAGGAAAGCAATTGTTTAATCCCATTGTTATTGATAACAGACTCAAAGGTAATATTAACTCCTTGAAGGGTTAGTCATAGTCATTTTGTGGTAAATATAACCTTACAGTAAATATAATCTTACTGACCCGGCATTTCTACCTTAAACATTGATCAGTAAGAGGTGGATAAGTGATAGGTTTAGGCCTAGTGCTCTGAGACCCCTTCCACTACAGGCAACACACAACAAGGAGACCCAAGTTGGAGTCTCCACGTTTCAAAATATTCATGGCAGACACTGATACAGTGGCGTCAATTGCCCCAGAGTAGTATAACAAACAAATAGTATAATGGCGCAGCATGGGACAGGGCCTGACCCAACACTTCTAGCTTAAACATTGATCAATAACATTAGCATCTCATAAATGATCTTTAGAAATACTTTTTTAAAGATCTGTTTATGTATGCTAGTAAATTCTGGGACAGTTAGGGAGGGAGTCTAAATATGCACCCAGAACAGTGAATGGTTCTAGGTGCACTAGGAACTTGACCGCTTCCCTTTAACAACATTGTTTTTTTCCATATTGTTAAGAACTTTTTTCTTTGTTTTATTTTCTGAAAAGTTTACCTTCCATAATGTATTATTGAGAAGTATCCAAGAACAATCTTAGGGCCTATTGCTAGGTCTAACATTGTTCCTACAGAAGTGTTGGTAAAACAATAAGTATCAATACCAAATTGATATGGTCAGTAAAATAATGAGTTTCTTCAACAATTTATTACATAATGAAAATACCAATTTAAAACAGAAACTTGTAGCCTAAATGTCTTACTAATAGTGATGGGTGGACTCGCAGATAACCGGGACCGGCATGCATATACACTTATTTCCCAACCCACCAGTGTCTGTCATTGGTTGCAGTCAGATGCGTCCCCACCCTAAGTTAAAGCGTGTCTGATGCTACCAATCACAGACTCTATCTGCAGGTCTATCGTACAGTAAAAATAAATAAATAAATAAAAAAATTGGAGTGGGGTCCCCCCATATTATGATACCCAGCACAGATAAAGCCCACACTATAGGCTACAGCCTCCAGCTGTGCGCTTATCTAGGCTGTGTATCAAAATAAGAGGAACCGCATGTGCCTTTTTTTTTTTGTTAATTATATAAATAAATCGTTTTAAAAAACGAAGTGCAGTCCCCACAATTTTGATACCCAGATAAGATAAAACCTGACAGCTGGGGGCTGGTATTCTCAGGCTGGGGAGACCAATGCTAATTGGGCCTCCCCCCCAACCTAAAAATAGCAGCATGCAGCTGCCCGAAATTGATGCAAGAATCCAGACACTTTACCAGGCATTTCTTGATTGCCATGGTGTGGTGACAATGAAGCAAATGAGGGGTTAGTAACAGCCCACAGCTGTCACTAAGCCCTAGATCAGTAATGGGGAGGGTCTATGAGACCCCCCATTACTAAGATGTAAGTCAAAATAAATAAAAACAAACAACGAAAAAATCCTGTATTTGAAATAACATACAAAAAACCCCGCTTTCACCCCGTTTTTAACCCCCAAACACCCCTGCAAGTCCGACACATTCCGCACGAGGTCCCACAATGATTCCAGCACTGCTCCATCTGAACTGACAGCGCGCAATCATGGAACATGACTGCCCGCTGTGAGCTCCAGGAAGAGAATGAGTTTCATCACTCAGACTAATTGCAGTCACAGTTCGAATCCTCCACATTCGACCGTAGGTAACCTGACCTCAGAAGACCACAGGTGACCTCATTAAACTCAGTGAACTCACCTGAATCTCCTGGCAGAAAAGTATGTTTTTTTGCCAAGAGATGCAGATTTGGTGCTTAAAATTTTACACCATATTCCTGCACCCATTCTACACCTCCTAGCAAAAAGTTGCATCACCACCGCATCATACCGCATGTGGTTTTGGTGTGTTTCTTTTGCCAAGACATGTAGATTGGGTGCATGAATAAGGTGTAAAAATGTCATCACTAAATTAGCATCTCTTGGCCCAAAAATGCAAGACAAAAAAGGTTTTTTTTGCCAGGAGGTGCAAATTTGGTGCGGAAATCTGGTGCAGACATTTCTGCACCATATTTGCACCTCTTGGCAGACAATTGCACCAAAACGGCATTAAAACCTTTTTTTTTTGCATTTCTGGGCCAAGAAATCTAGATTTAGTGATAAAATCTTTACAGGATATTCATGCACACAATCTACACCTCCTGGCAAAAAAAAGCATCAAAACTGCATACAGCAGGATGTGGTAGTGATGTGGTATTTTGCCAGGAGGTGTAGATTGGGTGCAGGAATATAGTTTAAAAATGTCAGCACCAAATCTACGTCTCTTGGTTAAAAATAGCGGTTTGCTCCCAGGAGATGCAGGTCTCACCTGAGGTAGGTCACTGACGTTACTGAGGTCACTTGAGGTCAGGTTACCTGCCTGAAGTTACAGCTGTGACTTCAGATATATAGCAGAGCTGGAATCATTGTGGGATTTCGTCACACCTGTAGGGGTGGTTTTGGGATTAATAAACTGGTGAAAGAGGGTGTTTTTTGTATTTTATTTCAAAACGCAGGATTTTTTTAATGTTTGTGTTTACTTACTTTTACTTACAGATTAGTAATAGAGGGGTCTCATAGACCCTCCCCATTACCAATCTAGGGCTTAGTGACAGCTGTGGATTGTTATTAACCCCTTATCATCCCAATTGCCACCGCACCATGGCAGTCGGGAAGAGCCAGATAAAGTTCCAGGACTGTCACATCTAATGGATGCCACAATTTTGGGTGGCTGCAGGCTGCTATTTTTAGGCTGGGGGTGGCCCAATAAGCATGGATATCCCCAGCCTTAGAATTCCAGCCCTCAGCTGTCGGGCTTTATCTTGGCTGGGGTATCAACATTGGGGGTACCGCACGCTGTTTTTTTAAATAATTTATTAAAATAATTTTTAAAAAGTTGCATGCATTTCTACTTGTTTTGATACGCAGCCAAGATAAGTGCCAGGCTGGGGGCTGCAGCCTTTAACCATATGCTTTATCTGTGCTTGGTATCATAATATGGGGGGACCCTACGCCAAATATTTTATTCATTTATTTTTACTGTACAATATAGACCCGCAGACAGTGCCTGTGATCGATTGCAGGCAGATGCTGTCATGCAGGCTGGGGGTGCATCTGACTGAAACAAAACACAGACTCCAGGATGGCCACTGAAAGCAGTGCATATGCAATGAAGGTAATGAGCGGCCCTGGAAGTGAATGGATGGCCACCGGAAAATCAGTTTCAGTTGTGCCTGAACCTCGGTAAGTATGAAGCGCTTGCTTCTTTCATATTTTCTTTATTTTTATTTCCTGAGTTGCTGGATCAACACAAGGAATCCCCGGCCCAGGCCTGACACTCGGGTAAGTTTGAAACTGTGCAGATCTGGACTTTTACAGTCACTACTTACTAATAAATTACCCTTGACTACTTATTGAATTCTCTAGACTGTCATTATTTATTTCATTTATTCACTTATGTAGCACCATTAATTCCATACTGTTTTACAGATGTGATGATCACTGTCCCCATTGGACCTCACAATCTACATTCCCTATCGCTATGTCTTTAGAATGTTGGGGAAAAATGGAGGAAACCGACACAAACACAGGGAGAACATACAAACACCTTAAAGATATTGTCCTTAGTGGAAATTGATCCCAGGAAAACATGGATGCAAAGCAACAGTGCTAACCAATGAGCTACCATGCTACTCACAACATCACCCATGTCTTTCATTTTCTGCTATGCCATTGTGTATCCTGCAATGTTGTTAGTCCTTTCATTTCTTAATAATGGAGCAGGATATAACAGACCATAATACTACAAGGATGGCATGGTGGCTCTGGGGTTAACACTGCAGTCTTGCAACGCTGAGGTTGTGGGTTCAATCCCACCAAGTACAACATCTGCAAGGAGGTTGTATGTTGTCCCAGTGTTTGTGTGGGTTTCCTTCCACACTCCAAAGATATACTGATAGGAAATTTTGGGATCACAATGGGGATCACCAATGGGGACAGTGTTGCTGATGTATTTAGATCACTATGCAATTAATGGCTACATATAAGTGTATAATTATTATTACAGGGGTGGTGCTGGTAAGTGTCCAACCCCTGAAGGAGAGGGCATAACCTGCTAGTCTACCTACAGCTCCTTCTTAAACTGAGTTTATTGCACTAAGAAGTGACATGTTTTTTTTTATATTTTGCAGAATTTAAATCCAATCCATTGTAATGAACAAGATAATGACAGAAAAGTCAATATTGCTGGCATTGTCTTAAAGGATTAAAGTTGGCTAAAATCTCCTTGCCACTGCCTTGGAGTGCTGGCTCTACTTCATAGCCTCCACCATGGATGATTGTGTGGGTTATGCTCTTGTTCTGACATGTTGACAATTCTAGTGGTTCAGTCTCATCTTCCTGCACTATACCCTTTTTTTAGATATTTTTTTCCAATAAATAAACTGCCAGATGCACTTAAATAACTTTGCTTGTTGCTCAAAATATGTCACATTCTCAAGAAAAGTTCTGTGTCCAAATAATTCAGTTAACAATGTAATAAGGTATATAATGTTTATTGTGTTATCAATTTTCCAGCCTCTAGATGGATAGCTGTATCTTGACCAAATCTGATATGTATTATATCTGATTCATTACGGCCCACATAGCAAACATTATTTCAGAGATGTACATTTAAGAGAAACGTTAAGAATTAAGAATTTGTCTGAATCAAGTTTCGAGGTAGCTGTCTCCTAAACAAAGACAAAAGACTTCCAAACATGCACTGCGGAGCGCTCAGTGGGAAATTCATTTTCTCAGAGTAATTCAATGTTTTTTTACAGAATGCTGTTTTGGCAAAATACTGACAGCTAAACGACATACTGAGAACTGATATTTCTCTTTTTCTTGTCTTTTCACTTTAGCTAAACTTCTATTAGAATTGAGAAATTTGTTACAACTTGGTACCTGGTACAAGAATTTCAGTAAGATAAAGCCTAATGAATATATATATTTAATTTATAACAAGCTTAAGGATTATTTAGCAGTATCTAATATTATACATCAACAAATAAATAATACCCAAAAACCTAAATATTCCTAATTCATTACAAATTTAGAATGTACTTTTTTGATGGAGGATGAATTTGATTAAGAAATTTTGTAAAAAAAAAATGTGATTATTCTGCTTGTCATGACTAGTGATGAGTGAACCCATGGATATTCGAGTTCACCGAACCAGCACGGGAAAAGAAAATAGGAATCAGTGAGCAAACTTGACACTGAACTTGACCACGAACAATGAACCCCATATAAGTCAAAGGGGAGCCCAAGTTTGGGCTGTAAAATGAACATGGTAAGGGCTACGGGCTGCAAAAGGAACCTAAATGGGGGTAAGAGCATGCCAATTGCCCTGCAAACAAATGTGGATAGGTAAATGCCTTAAAGGACTTCTGTTACCATAGCAATTGTGGTTACATAGTAAGTAAATGAAGAAGCTAAAATTTTTTGCAGTGATCCCACAGAGATGGATTTCAGAGATTTTGCATAGACCATCTATTTAAAAAAGGACCCTTACAGAGCCTGTATTCCCAGTTCATCCATATAGTCAAGGTTATCACACTTTACCCACAGAGCAACAATTTTTACGAATTTCCGCTAAGTAGTCTGTATTCCTGGTTCACCCAGACAGTCAAAATAGGCAAAGTTGCCCAACGGAGCAACAATTTTAAAAAGACCCATACGGAGTTAATCCATAGCTCCAGCTCGGTGGGGAATTTCAACCCCAAATGGCTGAGTCTCGGAACAGCCTGCTGTTGTCTCCCCGGCGCTGTGCTGAGCTGAGGTTGATCGTGCAGGTGTTACGCTGACCGGATGGGGAGGAGATAGACAAAGCGAAGTAGTAGTAGGAGGAAACACAAACAGAGAAAGGTGCACCAATCCTCGATGGTGTTAGGATATGCAATAAAATGGCCTCCGTCTAAGGTGCAGCCGAATGGTATTTATTAGTGCCCCGATCGCCTCTCCAGTGCAACACAGTGGTATAAATACTTTCTCTTGGTGAAACACAAACATGGACACTTACACAGTTTCTTCAACATAACATCTTTACTGGAAAACTTTACACACAAATCTTCTTCATACTTTAAGCGGGAACACTCTTGACCCCCAAGGGGGTTGCCATTAGCAACAGGATTATACTTAGTTTTTCCAACTGACTGCTTCCTGGATACTCGGCCTTCCCCCAGAGCTTTCAAGCCCCTCATCCTCTACTCAGATTCATTTTACACGGCAGAATCAAAAAGTCCTTCCGGTCACCCCTTCTCCTACCCACTGGGATTTAGCTGGAAGCTATTGACGGGGCCTTCTGTGATAGCAAGCCTCTGTCTGGTTGATCAGGACCTACTCTTTGCTTTAGAGCCTAATGACCATCAGCCAACTGAGGGGGTTCTTTGGGTATACACCAGGGTTCAGACACCTCCCAAAATGCATGGACTCAACCCACACCTTGAGATGCAATTCAGATTGACCTCTCCTCACTAAGACCCTGCGTGACCGGGATCCAGATTCGACCTGAAGGTCATCCCAAATAAAAGTTAACAGGACTCCACACTGACCATGTCCCCAATAGACGCAGCTTGTTACACTACACTTAGGACACTCCCCCAATTTCCTGCGTCCCTAACCTTGTTACTAACTAAACTCCTCCCTGCAATTAATTCTCCCTAACCCAAGAGTACCAGGGAAGCAGTTACGCATTGTGGCAATCTAGTGGACAAAGAAACACATTATACCATCATATCAATTTCAAACATTACACAGTCACACAAATACATGGTGGCTTGCAGAAACGGGCGGCTGAGCCTTACACCCCCTTACACACTGGCAGAAAGTCAATATTTTGCAAAAATGAAGGCCATACAACCTAGTGGTTGTGTCAGCTATATTTTAGAAATAAATTAAGGCCACAGAACGGGCTGTACACTGGCAGAAAGTCAATATTTGGAAAAAACGAAGGCCATATAACCTGGTGTTAAGTGGCAACAGCTATATTTTAGGAATAAAGTAAGGCCACAAACCCGACTCCACACTGCTGTTTTTGCAGCACTGCCTAATGCAACGCAGTGTGCAATTTCATAGCTGTACACAAAGCAAGACATGTTGTATACACTCATTTTTGATTTATTAAGCAAATAGATTACACTGACTGTACGCTGCTGCTTAGCAATGCTCTGCAAAGCTGTGTGATGCAACATAGGCTCTCATCATTTGAAGGTGTATTGCAATTTTAAATTTACACAATTTAAAGCCACAGAACTGGCTCAATACTGTCAACAAGTCCTTTTTTGGAAAAAACACATGGCATACACCCTGGCTACATCAACTAAGTGGCGACAGCAATTTTTTAGGAATAAAGTTAGGTCACAGAACTGGCTGCACACAGGTGACAGATAGAATTTTGTGGCAAAATTAAATGTCCAAATCCTGGTACACATTGCCTCAATGTTAAAAAAAAACCAAATACATAAACAGACCCGGGTAGAGAAGGGGAATATTTTTGGGGATTTTTGTAATAATTTTGACTTTTTTTGAGTTTTAATTTTGTTTAAACCTCACTTACCTGAACCCGGAATCCAACAAAAACAGAAAAAAGAAGCCTGGCAGAGGACAAAGGAGAGTAGGTTCAGTGGAAGGTGGTGTCTGTGAAAGACCTGGCAGAGATAAAGGAGGAGGATGCAGCAAACCATTTATTTATTGGGTTTTCAATGAGACATGTTTAAGGCTTACAGTTACTGATCTTTGACATCTCCAAAAGCACAAAAAAGCTTTAAATGGTGCAGAACCATCAGTTAGCACAGTGATACATGTGGACACTCACTCGCCCACTGTTACGGTTGCTGTGGCTCTGGAGACTATCTTCGGATTTCTTGCTACTGCACATGTGCAAGCGCTGGAGACTAAGTCCTATCTTGGAGCCATTGCACATGTGCGGGTGACATCATCGCTGACACGAGGTCACATGTCTCTGACACCTTCTAAGCTGATTGGCCACTGGTCATGTGCTTGTGACACGTGGTCACATGTCTCTGACAGCTTCTATGCCGATTGGTCGCTGGTCATGTGCTTGTGACGCTTTGCTCGGTGATAGGCCAGCGTGATGTCATTCCTGTCGTTCTGGCAGCGGATTGGCTCTGGTGTCCTCCATCTTGGATGAGGCACAAAGTCTATATAAGACCCTGACGCACGCCGCCCGGCGCTCAGTCCTCTTGGTTCATGCATGAGGGTACACGCCCTGTGCACGTCCCTCTAGGCATCTCTCTGTCTATGTTAGGTGAGCGCTACCGGCAGGGTAGCGTTCTTATACCTTACAGCTTCGGCTGGAGTCCGTATCCTTACCTTTTAGTGGAGTGGACATAGGCAGGTGCCTGAGGCACATGGTCCGGCTGGGCCTTGTGATTCTACTCGTAGGTGGACGTTGCCGCTAGGGTAACGTTCCTTATACTGCGTCTGGCAGTTGTTCGTATCCTTGCACACTAGGGGAGCGAACAGAGGTAGGAGCTTTGTGCGGCTTATGCTGCTGTCCGTCTCTTTTGCACCACTAGAAGAGCGGACCTAGGCAGGTGCCATATCTAGTGGTTCGTGTCCTCGCACACTAGTGGAGCGAACGCAGGTAGGAGCTTTGTGCGGCTTACGCTGCTGTCCGTCTCTTTTGCACCACTAGAAGAGCGGACCTAGGTAGGTGCCATTTCACACTCACTGCTTTTGTCTCTGTGATCATTAACAGAGATCATTCCACACACCCTCCAAGAAATGGAGGAATTGCCTTATTTACTAATTATATTCCTCTGTGAGTTTAACAGAGGTATTGCCCTCTGCCATAGTCTGCAGCAGAGTCTTTGCACGGTGGACCCTGACTGTCTGATATTCCTGTAGGTTTTAATATCAAACAGCTCCCCATAATATTAGGACTGAGCCAAGGGTCTGGCAGTTATGGCAAAATATCAGCAGTTACACCGTTACATACAAGTACTTGAGTCGTGGCTCAAGAGTATAGAGGATAAACCTCAGACCATGGTGACATCTGCACATGATCCTCGACTTGCTCTGCCAAACAGATATTCTGGCGATGCCAGATCATGTCGTGGTTTCATTAGTCAGTGTCAGATACACCTAGAGGTCAACTCTTCTCGCTTCTCTACGGAGAGGTCCAGAGAAGGCTTTATCATCTCCTTACTTCAGGACAAAGCCTTAGAATGGGCGACTCCCCTATGGGAGCGCTCTGATGTGGTTACTCTGAGACATCAAGACTTTCTTGATGCTCTTAAGGCCGTATTCATGGGTCCGCAGGTTACCCATGATGCGGCCCTGAGACTGTTAGATCTATCTCAGGGTTCGTTATCCACTAGTTCTTATGCCATTGCTTTTAGAACTCTGGTGGCAGAACTAGATTAGCCAGAGAAGGTGTTGATTCCTATCTTCTGGAGAGGGTTGGCAGGCTATGTCAAGGATGCTCTTGCTACTCGTGAGGTCCCTGCTTCCCTGGAGGACTTGATCACAGTAGCAACGAGGATCGACGTACGCCATAGGGAACATAGACTCGAGGTCTCTTCCTCACGCCCTAAGCATCGGGCTATTCCAGTTGTTGAGGGTCAACTACCATCTTCCTCAGCATCTGAACCATCTCCCACTCCTATGGAGTTAGGTCATACGTCCTCCAGACTACGCAAGTCTGGTCCTCCTATATGTTACGTATGCCGTCAGGCTGGGCACTATGCTAACAAGTGTCCTAACCGTCAGGGAAACTCCCAGGCCTAGTAACCATTAGAGGGGGGTTACTAGAGATGCCTTCCGCACCCTCTAAGTGTAGTATCCCAGGTCAGCTCTCATTCTCTGAGAATATATGGCCTATTATGGCTTTTGTGGATTCCGGAGCTGACGTGACTTTTGTGTCTTCAGGATTTGTAAAGAGACACAATATTCCCTCTATCATGTTAGAGGCGCCTATTCCTGTCCGTGTTGTTAATGGGACTATGTTGTCTGACTCCATTACATTGAGGACAGTTCCCTTGCGCCTTTCCCTGTCTCAGGGTCACATAGAGGAGATTTCTTTTCTTGTTTTGCCTGAGGGTATAGATGACATACTTCTGGGTCTCCCATGGCTTCGGACTCATGCTCCTCTAATTGACTGGGAGTCCGACAGCATTATTAGTTGGGGTTCGAAATGTCAATCCCGATGTCTTCCCTTACCACCTAAGGTCGTTGCGGTTGCATCAACTGATCTCTCTCCCATACCTACACCCTATTTGGATTTCGCTGACGTGTTCTCCAAACAGTGTGCTGAGGTTCTTCCACCCCATAGGCCATATGACTGCGCCATAGACCTTATCCCAGGTTCAGTTCCACCTAAGGGCAGGGTTTACCCCCTGTCAATACCTGAGTCAGAGGCCATGTCGACCTATATAAGAGAGAGTTTAGAGAAGGGGTTCATACGGAAGTCTGTCTTTCCCGCGGGAGCTGGGTTTTTCTTTGTTCGGAAGAAAGAGGGTGATTTGCGTCCCTGCATAGATTACAGGGGTCTCAACGCAATCACAATAAAGAACAAATACCCGTTACCTTTAATTTCAGAGCTCTTTGACAGACTGAGGGGAGCTCAGGTTTTTACGAAGTTAGATCTGTGGGGTGCGTATAACTTGGTACGAATTCGAGAGGGTGACGAATGGAAGACCGCTTTTAACACCCGAGACGGTCACTATGAATACCTCGTCATGCCTTTTGGTTTATGTAATGCACCCGCAGTATTTCAGGACTTCGTAAACGATGTGTTCAGGGATTTACTGTTATCCTCCGTCGTGGTGTATCTGGACGACATCCTGATTTTTTCTCCTGATCTGGAGACTCATCGTCAGGATGTCGTTCGTGTCCTTTCCCGTTTAAGGGAGCACTCATTGTTTCTTAAACTCGAAAAATGTGTATTTGAGCAGTCATCCTTGCCTTTTTTGGGTTACATTATCTCACAAGAGGGTCTGGCTATGGATCCTGCGAAGCTCTCTGCTGTCCTGGAATGGTCCGAACCTCATTCCTTGAAGGTGGTGCAATGCTTCCTAGGATTCATAAATTATTACAGGCAGTTCATACCCCATTTCTCTACTTTGGTGGCCCCTTTGGTGGCCTTGACTAAGAAAGGTGCTAATCCAAAAGTCTGGTCTACTGAGACATCCCAGGCTTTTAAGGCAGTAAAAAGACACTTTTCAACTGCTCCCGTTCTTCAAAGACCCGATGAGAATAAGCCCTTCCTCTTGGAGGTTGATGCCTCTTCAGTGGGTGCTGGTGCGGTCTTGTATCAAAAGAACGGTGCAGGTAGAAAAAGGCCGTGTTTCTTCTTTGCTAAAACCTTTTCACAGGCAGAGAGAAACTATACTATTGGGGATAGGGAACTGCTCGCCCTGAGACTAGCCTTGGAGGAGTGGCGTCACTTGCTGGAAGGAGCGAAACATCCTTTCCAGGTCTATACAGACCATAAGAATCTGACGTACTTACAAACCGCTCAGCGTCTGAATCCTCGCCAAGCCCGCTGGTCCTTGTTTTTCTCCCGCTTTCACTTCTCCATCAACTATCTGTCTGGGAGTAAGAATAACAAGGCAGACGCCCTGTCTCGCTCTATGGTTTCTACCCAGGAAGAGATTGACGAACCTCGTCTTATTCTTCCCTCCAGGGTTTTTCATACGCTCTCCCCTGTGACGTTAGACCAAATCCCACCGGGCAAGACCTTTGTTCCGCCGGATCGACAGAATGATATACTGTCGTGGGCCCACACCTCAAAGGTGGGTGGGCATTTTGGTATTAGACGGACACGAGAGTTACTCGAGAGGTGGTATTGGTGGCCACACTTAGCCAGCCACGTCAAGAGATATGTCGGTTCCTGCTACTCGTGTGCTCGCAACCGCCCGTTACGGCAGAGACCGGCTGGGCTCTTGCATCCTTTACCAGTGCCAGATAGACCATGGGAGGTGGTAGGCATGGACTTTGTGGGTGATCTTCCGTGTTCACAGGGACATAGATTTGTGTGGGTCATTACGGACCATTTCTCCCGGATGGTTCATCTCGTACCGTTATCGAGAATCCCATCTTCCAGGGTACTCGCCAAACTATTCCTCAAGCATGTCTTTAGGCTTCACGGGATGCCAGATCATATCATTTGTGATAGAGGTCCGCAATTTGCTTCCCGTTTCTGGCGAGATCTTTGTAGCCTTCTGCAAATTGAGTTGAATCTCTCTTCGGCATACCATCCGGAGACCAACGGTTTGGTTGAGTGTACCAATCAATCCATGATTATATACCTTCGACACTTTGTTGCTGAGAACCACGACAACTGGTCCTCCCTCCTACCCTGGGCAGAATTTGCCCTTAACAATTCGCTGGCTGAGGCCACTGGGCAGACACCGTTCGAACTCAATAATGGGCAACACCCTAGGGTACCGGTACCGTTTCCCGCTGCTGCACCTCCTCCTCTTGTGGCCGACTGGGCAACTAATGCCAGAGAGGTTTGGGATCGGACTCAAGAGTCGATCCAAGCAGCTAAGGACCGTATGAAGACGGTGTCCGATCGGTTTCGTCGCCCGGCTCCTGTCTTTTCTCCAGGGGACTTTGTGTGGCTCTCTGCAAAACACGTGAAACTTAGAGTGAGCTCTGTCAAATTTGCTCCTCGCTTCCTGGGTCCTTATGAGGTTCTTCGACAGGTAAATCCTGTAGTCTACCAATTGAAGTTACCCGTCCATCTTAGGATCCATGACAAATTCCATGTTTCACTGCTAAAGCCGGCTATTTTACCTCACGCTCGTGAAGTGAACTCTCCTGCCTCTGATTCCTCTCGCTCTAGCTATGAGGTACGAGCCATAGTTGGTTCTAAGATGGTTAGAGGGCGCAGGTTCTTCTTGATAGATTGGGAGGGCTACGGCCCGGAACATCGCTCTTGGGAGCCTGAGGAGGCTGTCCATGCTCCCGACTTAGTTGCCGATTACCTGCATCGCCGGGAGGGGGGCCCTTGAGGGGGAGGTACTGTTACGGTTGCTGTGGCTCTGGAGACTATCTTCGGATTTCTTGCTACTGCACATGTGCAAGCGCTGGAGACTAAGTCCTATCTTGGAGCCATTGCACATGTGCGGGTGACATCATCGCTGACACGAAGTCACATGTCTCTGACACCTTCTAAGCTGATTGGCCGCTGGTCATGTGCTTGTGACACGTGGTCACATGTCTCTGACAGCTTCTATGCCGATTGGTCGCTGGTCATGTGCTTGTGACGCTTTGCTCGGTGATAGGCCAGCGTGATGTCATTCCTGTCGTTCTGGCAGCGGATTGGCTCTGGTGTCCTCCATCTTGGATGAGGCACAAAGTCTATATAAGACCCTGACGCACGCCGCCCGGCGCTCAGTCCTCTTGGTTCATGCATGAGGGTAGACGCCCTGTGCACGTCCCTCTAGGCATCTCTCTGTCTATGTTAGGTGAGCGCTACCGGCAGGGTAGCGTTCTTATACCTTACAGCTTCGGCTGGAGTCCGTATCCTTACCTTTTAGTGGAGCGGACATAGGCAGGTGCCTGAGGCACATGGTCCGGCTGGGCCTTGTGATTCTACTCGTAGGTGGACGTTGCCGCTAGGGTAACGTTCCTTATACTGCGTCTGGCAGTTGTTCGTATCCTCGCACACTAGGGGAGCGAACAGAGGTAGGAGCTTTGTGCGGCTTATGCTGCTGTCCGTCTCTTTTGCACCACTAGAAGAGCGGACCTAGGCAGGTGCCATATCTAGTGGTTCGTGTCCTCGCACACTAGTGGAGCGAACGCAGGTAGGAGCTTTGTGCGGCTTACGCTGCTGTCCGTCTCTTTTGCACCACTAGAAGAGCGGACCTAGGTATGTGCCATTTCACACTCACTGCTTTTGTCTCTGTGATCATTAACAGAGATCATTCCACACACCCTCCAAGTAAGGGAGGAATTGCCTTATTTACTAATTATATTCCTCTGTGAGTTTAACAGAGGTATTGCACTCTGCCATAGTCTGCAGCAGAGTCTTTGCACGGTGGACCCTGACTGTCTGATATTCCTGTAGGTTTTAATATCAGACAGCTCCCCGTAACACTCACCATGTTTATTAATTGCTGACTCCTGGAAATGCACACCATAGCAGATAGTGTTGCTGGATGGTGTGGAGATGCACATGAATTGTTGTCACATTGCGGCTATGATGACCTTCCCTCCCAAGGTGTGGCTGGTGCAATAACTGCATAGTTGACTTCTTCCTATGCCACCTTGTTGTTCCATCAAGCCACTGATGCGTGGTGGGAATGCAGCATTACACAACTTAGACTTATATTCGCATATTTTTTGATCCCGCTCCAGTGGTCAAAGTAGTGATGCTATGTGGTCTTTGTAGCATAGGTCCAGCAGAGTGGCCACCCAGTAATCATCACTGGTCAAAATCCTTGCAACTCGAGAGTCATTGTGCAGGCACAACAGCATGTATTGGCTCATATGTGCCAGACTTCCCAATAGTCAATGACGAGCTGTTCTCAATCGCCAGTCTGTGGACTGGATGCTCTGTATACCCCCAACCATGCTTCAGTGATGCCCCTGATCTAACTTGCGAACTACCCTGCTGGGAAGACAGTTCTTCCTCATCCTCTGAAAAAGTCCCCTGGCTGGAATGTTGGGGACATGTCCACTTTTGGCTCAGAAACTGTATCTTGGAGCCCTGTGTGGACAAGGTCCCAGATAAAGGAATCAATGTTTCCTCTGCTCCTCTTCCTCCTCTGCCACCTCCTACTCCATCATGTCCTCCAGTGTTTTGCAGCAGGCATAACATCGGTATAGTGAAGTTAATTATACAGTGCCTACAAGTAGTATTCAACCCCCTGCAGATTTAGCAGGTTTGATAAGATGCAAATAAGTTAGAGCCTGCAAACTTCAAACAAGAGCAGGATTTATTAACAGATGCATAAATCTTACAAACCAACAAGTTATGTTGCTCAGTTAAATTTTAATACATTTTCAACATAAAAGTGTGGGTCAATTATTATTCAACCCCTAGGTTTAATATTTTGTGGAATAACCCTTGTTTGCAATTACAGCTAATAATCGTCTTTTATAAGACCTGATCAGGCCGGCACAGGTCTCTGGAGTTATCTTGGCCCACTCCTCCATGCAGATCTTCTCCAAGTTATCTAGGTTCTTTGGGTGTCTCATGTGGACTTTAATCTTGAGCTCCTTCCACAATTGATTTTTTCCCTCTTGAACCAGGCCTTGGTTTTCTTGGCTGTGTGCTTTGGGTCGTTGTCTTGTTGTAAGATGAAATGACGACCCATCTTAAGATCCTTAATGGAGGAGCGGAGGTTCTTGGCCAAAATCTCCAGGTAGGCCGTGCTATCCATCTTCCCATGGATGCGGACCATATGGCCAGGCCCCTTGGCTGAGAAACAGCCCCACAGCATGATGCTGCCACCACCATGCTTGACTGTAGGGATGGTATTCTTGGGGTCGTATGCAGTGCCATCCAGTCTCCAAACGTCACGTGTGTGGCTGGCACCAAAGATCTCGATCTTGATCTCATCAGACCAGAGAACCTTGAACCAGTCTGTCTCAGAGTCCTCCAAGTGATCATGAGCAAACTGTAGACGAGCCTTGACATGACGCTTTGAAAGTAAAGGTACCTTACGGGCTCGACTGGAACGGAGACCATTGCGTGGAGTACATTACTTATGGTATTGACTGAAACCAATGTCCCCACTGCCATGAGATATTCCCGGAGCTCCTTCCTTGTTGTCCTTGGGTTAGCCTTGACTCTTCGGACAAGCCTGGCCTCGGCACGGGTGGAAACTTTCAAAGGCTGTCCAGGCTGTGGAAGGCTAACAGTAGTTCCATAAGCCTTCCACTTCCGGATGATGCTCCCAACAGTGGAGACAGGTAGGCCCAACTCCTTGTAAAGGGTTTTGTACCCCTTGCCAGCCTTGTGACCCTCCATGATCTTGTCTCTGATGGCCTTGGAATGCTCCTTTGTCTTTCCCATGTTGACCAAGTATGAGTGCTGTTCACAAGTTTGGGGAGGGTCTTAATTAGTCAGAAAAGGCTGGAAAAAGAGATAATTAATCCAAACATGTGAAGCTCATTGTTCTTTGTGCCTGAAGTACTTCTTAATACTTATGGGGAACCAAACAGAATTCTGGTGGTTTGAGGGGTTGAATAATAAATGACCCTCTGAATAAACTTTTCACAATTTAAAAAAAAAAAAAAAAAGAAATAACATTCTTTTTTGCTGCAGTGCATTTCACACTTCCAGGCTGATCTACAGTCCAAATGTCACAATGCCAAGTTAATTCCGAATGTGTAAACCTGCTACATCTGCAGGGGGTTGAATACTACTTGTAGGCACTGTAGCGTCATTAGTGCTATTCATTTTGGTAGCGTATTCAAGGCAGTGCAATATGACACACAGGTTCTGCATGGAGGCAAGCTTCCTGTCTGCGTGCAGAGGATAAAGGTGTTTCAGTTTGGAGCATAAGAGGCACACATCTGTGATGCCCTGGCCTTTCAGGTCATCACAGGGTATTGTGCAATCTGCCCTTCTACACAGTATCTACATCCTCCTTGGTTACGGGTCCCTGGCCTTTGGTGTTGCTAAGAACAAGCTAATCAAAATCCTAGGAACATTCTGCACCACACCCACCAGACACACCAATGGGTAGCCTGAAGAGAATAGGGCCGCCCACTTGGGAGGTTGGTTAGGGAGGGTCAGGAGTGTCAGGAGCAGACAGTTGAGGAAAGACTCTCAAGCTGAGAGGTTGGGGAGCAGGGCTCCTTGAGACTACTAGGTGGCAGACGTTGGTCTGGGCCTGGTAGGAGCTGAAACCCCGGTCGCAGGGGATCGTGACAAGGGGCACAGAACTACCGAGAAGGGCAGCCGGTAGCCTTGTGCCATCTCTGGGCAGGGATCAGGGCACGACGGGGTACGTGGACCCTAGGCCGGTAAGTAGCTTCAAGCGTCCTGGTAATTCACCCAACGAGGATGGAGCCTTCAAGATTTGTTCTCCACCCGCTCCAAAATTGGGGTACCAGTGCAACGAGGGGGATATGACTTTCCCAATACACAGTCCAGAAAATCCCAAGCGTGAACTATGAGAGCAAGCTCACTCCGCTAGCCATACAGGTGAGTGGGACCCAACTAGTTCTACACTACAGGGGCCAATCAGTAGAAAGGTGCCAAGGAAAAGGTCACAGGCTAATAAGCAAGTCCTGTGAATCAATTCTCCCCTCTTTAAATTTATGACATATTCAAAACACAAGATAACAAAAGTATGATCGCTGACAGCTGGATTTATCACTAGAAGTTGATCTCGAGAATCTCAATCTGGAGGAGTGTGAATGGATCGGTGCTCATGCACACTAATGCATGGGACTCGTGAAAACTACAGCACTTGTATCTTCTACTATTCCCTGTTGTGTTTGAGAGCTACTAACATGTAAGAGTATGAGTTTACTGGAGGTTGCTCTAATATTCTGTCTGTCCTGTCATTCTCAGCTTTTTAAGAGTCTCTTTGCACCTTCTCTGGTATCATTACAGTAAATATTCTCATTGAAAGCGAAGAACACACACAAACACACTTTCTACCACTTTCTCCAAATTCAAACTACAATACCTAGCAATTTGCACTTATTATCTCCCATAATGGCCATTTCTGGAGCTACAATAGCAATGTCATGTACCAAATGGTACCATGGATTTTTTTATGGCTGTTAAGCTCTTCCCTTGTGATGTAGTTCAATGTCTGTTAACAAATTCTGGATCAGAAAGATATATTCAAGTATCCCATCTGAAACTTTCTGAGTAAATTAGATGGTCATCTTTGCCCTTAAGATCATAGGACACTGAAGACAGAATGATTCATGATTTTCTTTGAAAGAAGTATAGACTGAAAAGAAATACTTTAGAAAAGCATATTGCTAGAACTACTTCATTTTTTGGTCTCTGCATGATTCCCACAAGTCATCAAACCATTTGTAAAGTGTTCTCAGGATGGGGCTTGACCCATCAAACGGAACCAAAAGTACTTGGTAACAACAGTGCAACCTTTTACAATACAGCATAGTAATTTGTACACAGCTTCTTACGTAAAGCAATTTCCATGGTCTGCAGTTGCATTTAACCATTATGTAATATTTATAGACAAGTATATTAAAAAGTTGTAAATTATTTATAAATTAAGCTTTTCTTTTGTACTAGTAACTACATTTTATGGTTTTAACAACTGATTCTACACTTTATTACAAAAATCAGACTACATTTCTGAAGTAATCACTCAGTAATGTTTGTAACTTATTATACTAGGCTTCCATGACACTTTGTACTAATAAATATTTATTTTATTTATTTTACTTACTTATAGCACCATCATATTCCACAGCACTTTACTAAAATCATCAAATATCATACAACTGTCAATCAATTGTCTTCACTGGAATGGAGACAGAATAATGGATGCTATCACAATTATGTGTGACTTGCTGCCAACTTGCCTCTATTATCCATCTTGACATGGAGAATGTTGATGTGACTACTGATGTATTTCCCTACTATAAACATATGGTCAAAAAGCTCTCAATGTTTTGTCCCAAGGTTCTATGTTTCTACTCGTGTCTAGGGCTGAGTGGACTTGGACTGCTTTAGTCCGGATCCACGCAGTTTCAAAGAAACCCGGGTGCAGGACCCGGGCCTGGGATTACGGGTGTACAATCCAGATTTGGCACTGGGGAAATTAAAGGAAAAATAAAGAAAAAAAGAATTTAGCGAGCACTTCATACTTACAGAGACTCGTGTCACGGCGGCAAACTGCTTCCGAGTTGCGCATTCACTTCCTGAACTGCGCATTAGGCTCATTGCCTACACACAGCTTTTCGTGCTTTCCCCTGCTTTCCTGTTGTCTGTGATTGGTTGCAGACAGATGCCCTCCCAGCCTGTGCCAGTGTCTGCCTGCAGTCATGAAATATCCCTGTTAGCGCATAGCGCAGGGATTGCATGATTACACTGACCCTAAAAAATATGGTAAGTTTATTAAAGTCTTAGGTTTAAGGGTTAAAATGGAATCTGCCCGGTAATGCAGATGAGCTATGGTTAACCTATGGCTTTGCTGCCTGCCAATTTATTGATTTTTGATTGGTATCTGGGGTTTTTAAGCAGGATTTTTATCTATATAAGGGTCCGTTATCATCAGCTGTTTGACAGTAGCAGCTGATAAAGAGGAATTTTGTCCCACCCACTCGCCCAACGTTATGTATTTTAACACAATTATGTATGTGGTTATTGTTGTGTTCGTTTTATTAGTGAGGAAGAATCGCCCAGCCATTTGGGTGGATTTTGGCTATTCACAGAGTTGGAATTAACTGAATATTGGTGGAATTATTATGGCTTATGGTTTTAAATTAAAGGGGTTTAACTTATTATATTAATTAACTCTTAATAAAACAACACGGCCATTTATTTACATAATATTTATTCTCTGGTCTCGATTATTTTAATATGCAAGGTGGTGTATTTAGAGTGTGGGCTATGTGTTATCATTGCTCATTGCGGCTCAGTCATTGTCTGCACTCACAGGCGGCGGTCTTGGTCTATGGCTAAGGGACCATGGTAAATGCTTAGGAAGCCTTTGCAGGTGTTTTGTGGTAAAATTATTCTAATTTTCTGAGATAATGACTTTTGGGATTTCATTGGCTGTAAGCCATAATCATCAACATTAACAGAAATAAAGACTTGATATAGATCACTCTGTTTGTAATGACTCTATATAATATATGCATTTTCCTTTTGTATTGAATTAGTGAAATAAATGACATTTTTTATGAAATTCTAATTTATTGAGATGCAATTGTATGTTATACTGGATATTATGTTATAGAGCAGATAAAATACAAATCTACCACATTAGCAATCTTTAAAGCAGAATTCACATATTCTAGAATCATCCTTCTTCACCATAGAGGGACTTTGCCTTGTTCTGAACTCACTGGCATCCTTGTGGTGGAAAGTGATATATTCGGTAAAGCACAGTGGAGAAAAAGTGTGCTATATAAGATATTAAAATAAAATAATAAATAAATAATTGTATGGAATAGTTTTTAATTGTTCACTTTCTTGTATCTTTTTTACTGATATTCTTGAAAAACGAAGGAAATTGCAGATACTCTGCCACTTCTTGAACAGTAACATATATAAAAATCAATTTTAATATCAAAACTGTCCATAACCTTTAACTTCCCATAGTATAGCCTGTAATAAAGAGATCATGTGATACTATAGTCAGTTATAAAGAATAACGTAGCAAATGTTAACGTTTTTTTCTGCTTTCCAACTTATTTGACCCTCCAAATAAGATTGACTTAGAAGCCAATAGTAATTATGGAAATAACTGTATTACCTAATTAGTTGGTATATTATTAGTCATTAAACAATGGTAAGTATTAATTTCATTGTCTAGTTCAAGATGTAAGCATTGCTTTATTTTTGGGTCTTTATTGGACATATGATTTATTTTTACTGAACAGAAATATTCCAACTATTTTGAATCTAAACATTATAAACACTGGTACAATCAATACTTACTAATTTCAGGTAAATTGAAAAGATAGTAGATTTTGGTGCTTTAATAAATCTTGATATTTTGTTAATAACCGACAACATGTGACATTTGATATACTGTATGAATTATATTATAAATTACATTTGTGACATTATTTTAATAAACACCTACAACTAATTAAATAACATAGCATCTTTGTTGGTTTTAACTTGTATTTGGGCATACTATTGGCAGTATATTTGAGCATTCTAGGATATGATTTGGTTTATGACTAGAGATGAGTGGGCCTGTGTATGTTCAGGTTCACCGGGTTCTGCCAGAGTTTAGTTAAAAGTTTGTATCGGGACCCAGACTTGAACTGAACTTGTTCCAAGTCCCTGATCCCAATATAAGTCAATGGGGAACCAAACTAATGGGCTCAACTCGAGTAACAAGTATAATGGAAGTCTATGATTTGGCAGTTTGGCTCACAGCCCACATATAGTCAGCTGTAGGGTATGGTTCCTCATCGGTATCATCTGGCATGGACGCAAACTTTCCTGACAACGGGTCGGCTGCATATATTTCCATGCATCTGAGGTGCTCATATCCGTATCCGTAGAGTGTGCCCAATGCCGGGTGATGCGATGCGAGACTCGCATGAGTCATACACAAGCAAAACTCTGGCCATAAACAGAGCATTTCTGAGGGAGGGAGAGCAGGGTTGTTTTTATTTTGGGACACACAACATCCAAACACATTTTTTTTACCCCCAATGAGAGCCATTCAGAGACGACAAGCGGCTTGCACTGGGCTGAGCACTGAGCATACCTGAGCACAGCTTGATCGGATATGAAACTCGGACACAGACATATTTTAAAAGACCATGTTGAACTTTGAGACACCCAGTGTTACAGTTGCAGTTATCTCATTTCTATTTATGCCAAATATTTTAGTATTGTAAATTAGTATTAATTGGTTATGTTTTGAAATATTCTAAAAAATACTATGTGTTTTCCACTGTATACTACATGAGCCTTGTTTGCTAGTTTTACTTTAGCACTGTTTATTGGAATTCTCCTGGTTCAAAAATTGTAGCACAATAGATTGCATATCTCCATCAAATACAAACAAAAAGGTAAAGACTAGGTAAATTACTATTTTAGGAGCTATTTTGGTAAAAAGATTTATATAAAACTGAAAATGACTCAGTTATTACAAAAATGGTATTTCTTCTAGTATACACCAACCTTACGTGGGTATGCTTGTAAAAAATAGGATAATAATCCAGTTTCTTGTCAATTTCTTTCTATTCTTATTTCAGCTATGTATTTTGTTACTATTGGGGATTGTGATGCTGTATTAGTTGAGTATGGTGGCATTATTAAAGTGCTGAGATATTTGGGGGTCTATGGCTGTACACTGTGTGCAGAATTATTAGGCAATTGAGTATTTTAATCACATGATTATAAAGCGCTGCAGAATATGTTGGCGCTATATAAATAAAGATTATTATTATTATTATTATACATGATAATTTTTATACATGTTGTCCTACTCCAAGCTGTATAGGCTTGAGAGCTAACTATCAATTAAGTAAATCAGGTGATGTGCATCTTTGTAATGAGGAGGAGTGTGGTGTAATGACATCAACACCCTATATAAGGTGTGCTTAATTATTAGGCAACTTCCTTTCCTTTGACAAAATGGGTCAGAAGAGAGATTTGACGGGCTCTGAAAAGTCCACAATTGTGAGATGTCTTGCAGAGGGATACAGCAGTCTTGAAATTGCCAAACGTTTGAAGCGTGATCACCGAACAATCAAGTGTTTCATGGCAAATAGCCAACAGGGTCGCAAGAAGCATGTTGGGCAAAAAAGGCACAAAATAACTGTCCATGAATTGAGGAAAATCATGTGTGAAGCTGCCAAGATGCCATTTGCCATCAGTTTTGCCATATTTCTGAGCTGCAACGTTCCTGGAGTATCAAAAAACACAAGGTGTGCCATACTTAGGGAAATAGCCAAGGTAAGGAAGGCTGAAAGACGACCACCTTTGAACAAGAAACATAAGATAAAACATTAAGACTGGGCCAAGAAATATCTTAAGACTGATTTTTCAAAGGTTTTATGGACTGATTAAATGAGAGTGACTCTTGATGGGCCAGATGGATGGGCCAGAGGCTGGATCAGTAAAGGGCAGAGAGCTCCACTCCGACTCAGATGCCAGCAAGGTGGAGGTGGGGTACTGGTATGGGCTGGTATCATCAAAGATGAACTTGTGGGACTTTTTCTGGTTGAGGATGGAGTGAAGCTCAACTCCCAGACCTACTGCCAGTTTCTGGAAGACAACTTCTTCATGCAGTGGTACAGGAAGAAGTTGGTATTGTTCAAGAAAAAATGATTTTCATGCAGGACAATGCTCCATCACATGCATCCAACTGCTCCAAAGCGTGGCTGGCCAGTAAAGGTCTAAAACATGAAAAAATAATGACATAGCCCCCTTGTTCACCTGATCTGAACCTCATAGAGAACCTGTGGTTCCTCATAAAATGTAAGATCTACAGGGAGGGAAAACAGTACACCTCTTGGAACAGTGTCTGGGAGGCTGTGGTGGCTGCTGCATGCAATGTTGATCGTAAACAGATCAAGCAACTGACAGAATCTATGGATGGTAGGCTGTTGAGTGTCATCATAAAGAAAGGTGGCTATATTGGTCACTAATTTCTGGGGGGTTTATTTTTGCATGTCAGAAATTTTTATTTTTAAATTTTGTGCAGTTATATTGGTTTACCTGGTGAAAATATACAAGTGAGATGAGAATATATTTGTTTTCTATTAACCCATTACTTGCCAAATTAGACATTTTAATTTTCTTTGTATTAAATGAAAGACTTTTAATGAAAAAAAAAAAAAATAAAAATTAAAATGAAATTTAAGCAAAATTAATGAATTTAATGTATAAATTAAATGAATGAGTTAATGATTGCTTCATTTAATTTAATTTAATGAATTTTAAGCAAAAGATTAGACGTCCGAAAAAAAGGACAATGGTAGATAATAGGTTAAGTTGCCTAATAATTCTGCACAGTAATAGTTACCTGCACAAACAGATATTCTCCGAAGATAGCCAAATCTAAAAAAATACCCACTCTAACTTCCAAACTTATTACGCTTTGATTTTTATGAGTCTTTTGGCTTGATTGAGAATATAGTTGTTGATCAATAATAAAAAAATTCTCTAAAATACAACTTGCCTAATAATTATGCACACAGTGTATTGTGTGATCACTGTACAGTAGTATTATATGTGATGCAGTAATAATTGACAAAGCCACGCCCAGTGAAACGCGCGTCGAGGCCCCACCCACCGCCACCAGCCTGTCTGCTAGCTCCTTCCAACATGTCTTAAGGTAATTTCCCTTAACTATACATTTATTTGACATGTTATCTTAGCGGTTACATAGGGAGAGAAACACACTGGTGACTATAATTAGTTTACTCTCAATTACATGTTTTCCCTATTTGCCTGGCTATCCGGTTTTTGATATAAACCCCTTGTTTCTAGCAGCCTCATTATACCTGCTGGTGGTGTTTGTGCAACTCTGTGTGTCTGACGATTTTTAGATCTATTCGTCACTACTGTCTGTCCTTGTGTCACGTGCACTTCATTAAAATGGATTTTGTATTTCACTAAGTACTTGCTCTTGGTCTCTTCTTTTACCAGTGGTCTTCCTCTCATCTCATTCATTGGTGCTTTTGACCACTGGGATATTTTTTGGTTTGTTGTTCTCATTGAGACCCTCCCTTTAAGGGAAGCTGTAGGTTTATAAGGTATGTCTCTAGTATTTGGGCTATATACACAAGTGTTACTATTATGACTTACATTATTTTATTTCTTAAACAATCATTTTATTTTTTTTAACGACATTTTTAAATTTACTTTTTTAAAATATAATTTTAGTAATTCACAATAGCGCAAACTAATGCATTTCTAAGGCTACTATAAACCCCTGACATTTGTAAAATAGTAAACTACTTGATTGTGTAATACAGGTTTGATCACATTTGTTTATTCAACGTATACATTAGGCTGTAAATATAATATATCTTTCCTGGTATTGTGGAAAGTAAGCAAATGAATCTCCATTATGAGGCTGCATAGTCAGCATTATGCTATCGTCAGACAACACAAGCTCATTCATTACTGATTAAAAGGCATAAACTGTCAGCTACAGCAAATAACCCACAGAAAACACCACAAATTGCTTATACTGGGATTTATGCACATCATTTGGATTGAATATAATACGTTAGAGAAAGGCAGAGTTATATTACCTGCATAGAAAGTCGTTCAGCTGTGTGTGAACACCGGCTATAGCAGAGCTCTAATAATGGATAGGAATAATAAGATACATGTCAACTGGACTATTTAATGTGTGTACAAATCTTCTAGATTGGCTATAGGTTCCCTTACTGTACATTATTACAATAGACTGTATACTGCAGACAGTATTTGTGGTTGTTGTATATTGTCAGCATTTGTTATTTTATAGAAGTTGTGTATGTGCAGGGTTAGGCAAAGGATGGAGAATGTGAAGAATAAAATCATACCTTGTCTTTATAAAAATTTAGATTCCAAAGTTAAATTTGATCAAATAAGATGAAAATGGCTCTTTTTATGCATCACTGCTGTAAGTTAGCTCAAACGTTTAGTGAAGATGTAAACAGCTCACCAGACTGTTGAATGAGGGTGCGGTGCCCAGAAACGTGACCGGCAGTCAGGTGGAACTTGAGAAAAAAGTGAAGGAAAATCCAGCATCTGCATATAAAATTAAAACATGACTTTATTGAAAAAATTAAAAACTAGAAGAAACCATGACAATAATCCAAGTAGACTAGATAGTCCGTCTACGCATTTCAAACAGTTAACCTGTTCTTAATCATAACCATGATTAAGAACAGGTTAAGTGTTTGAAACGCGTAGACGGACTAGCTAGTCAACTTAGATTATTGTCATGGTTTTTTCTAGTTTTTAATTTGTTTCAATAAAGCCATGTTTTAATTTTATATGCGGATGCTGGATTTTCCTTCACTTTTTTCTCAAATGTTTAGTACTACCGTATGTCTGAAGAAGATCACAAACTGAGAATGAAGGGTTTTGTATGAGCTTAAAATTTTTTCAAATAAAGATTTCAAACATTTTGACATTATGGATAAAAAATAGATTTCCAGTAACCTTTTCTATAAACTAGTTTTTTTGTTTGTTTTGTAATTTAA
Organism: Anomaloglossus baeobatrachus; assembly: GCF_048569485.1. Lineage (NCBI taxonomy): Eukaryota > Metazoa > Chordata > Amphibia > Anura > Aromobatidae > Anomaloglossus > Anomaloglossus baeobatrachus. Next base: position 413,426,908 of record NC_134355.1, on the reverse strand, counting down.
CTTTTTCAACCTCTCAAGCAAAAGGGAGCTCCATTTTATTCATCAGCTGGCCACATTTCATTATTTCTATAGCTATTTCAGAAAACAAATAGGGTTACTGTTTCCCTATCAGGTTGAATGTAAAAAAAAAAAAGTAAAAACAAAAAATGTAATGTATTTCCCCCTCACTAACATTATACTATTCAGGGTATAATTAAGCTAAATAGGAGATGTTATGTACAGTATATATATATATATATATATATATATATATATATATATATATATATATATATACAGAATACTTATACTCTTTTTATTACATGATGAAAAAAGAATAATAAAACTAGCCTTCTCCAGGATTATTTAAAATGTTAAGGGGTTGTCTACTACTCGTCCTGATATTTTTTTCTTATATTGTTCACTGATTGGAATAATTTATTTAATATTTTGATAGATCAGACATTTCTGAATGCAGGGATACCAATAATGCTTATTTTTTTCCATTGTTTTGTTTTTAATGGGGCAAAAGGAGGGCAATAGGAACTCTTGTATATTTTTTTCATATTTTTTTAACTTTTTTACTGTATTTACTAGTCTTCTTAGAGGACATGAAGCTGCGATCGTCTGATCACTTGTGATATCAGCACTGTTTGGTATAGCAAAAATCATGATCTCCTATGAAAGCTGTGTCACAGCTGGCATTCACAGAAGGATAGTAATGAAAGACCACTGGTCATCAGCTGAGCCCCGGCTGTCATGACAAGCCATCAGCACCCCGCAATCAAGTAATAGATGCATCGATGGGAGCAGAGAATGAGGTGCCACCTGCCGGAGCGTGTTAACTCCCACTGTCAAGATTGACATTGGGATTTAACTGGTTAACAGCTATGGGAGGATCTCCTTATGGGAGATTAAATCAGCTGTCATGTGCAATGAATGATGTGGACACAGCCAGGGACATGACTTTTGACGTACATATAGGGGTTAAAGAAATTATGCCAACTCTATAGTATCCAACACAAAAAAATACAATATTTCGAGCTCTTTGGAACAGATCTTTACATATATAATAGCCCTGGCAGACTTCCATTTCTGTATATGTGTAATTATTGTAATGGAAGGTATTTTATCTCTGCTAGTAAAACGTTTGAGCAGAAATGTTTTACTATTAAAAAAAAAATGTAACACTTTACAGGAAAGGATTCCATGTTACTTTTCTAGTCTTGAAAATGGCAAATTACTCCTTCAGACTTAGTTTGAGATTTAAGTTTTCTTTGAAGTATTTAAGAAGAGTCAGAAAGTGTTTTCAGGTTTAGAGGAAAAAACCATCAGTGAATATTTATTTCTTGGAGGAAAAAAATAACCTTATCAAGGACAACTGGGAAATGTATGATGTGACCCACAAAATCAATCATCTGCTAATAAAGATGTCAATGTCAGCTATACTCCTAACTGTACCATGGCAGGGCTCCAATGTACATACTAGGAAATTACTAGAATTGGGATCATGTTCTACTGGAGCTCTTGTAAATCAGATGTATCTACTGTACACTGCAGATTAATTTTAAAAATAAACCACAAAAATAACCATAAATATGTACTTTGAGGGATATAATAAAATTTAAAAAAAACACAGTGTACTAGCGCTACACAGTATTTTAAGGCTTTCTTAAGGTATGTGCCATAATGGCCCATTTGCTTGGGTTCATTCCCAATCATTGACCAGTTGACAATCAAAATGTATATTTCTCAACTTATTGGGCTGTGTATGTGGACCATTAAATTCTAATTGTTGGCCCCACATCCCATATACAAACATAAGCTGGATGGAAAAAGAATTGTTGTATTAACTCCTTTACAATGGCTGTATGGATTATATATGCTATAATATAATATATATTATATTGTATAGTGGCAGGAATGGGTACTGTTTCCTTATTGCTGTTTTAAAACAGCGGTAAGAAAAACGTGAATAGAAACCCCCGGTGTAGGAAAGTCTCCAGGGTTTCAGCTACCGGGGGTAGCTGAGACGCTGGAAATCAGGATTCAGGCTGTTTTTTCCAGTTCTCGGTCACATGATCACCGTTATATACCATATAAAGGTGATCACGTTACAGAAAATGGCAGCGCTGGTAAAAAATGATTTATCTGCCACCTGGCATGAGCAAACAGTTGGGTGATAAATGTCCTCCCCCAGTTCTGCTCGGTCCCCTGGTGTGGCCAAGTTCCCCCCAGTCCTCCTCACCCTCCCAATGTCCATCCCAGGTCACTCCCTGTCACTCTCCTGCCCTCCAGTGGTACCAACCGATACCTTTTGCAGCGCAGAGTCCCCCATGATCCCTCCTTTTCAAAAAATGGTGGCTGCATGCCCAGAGAGCCGGCTCTCAGGCAGCTCCCTGCGAGCAGTGAGACTGAGGTTACAACAACAAACGAAGTGCAGGAAAGCTTGACACTTCCAATGGAATAGGTCACCACACATCCATGGAGTGCAACGACATGAAGTCTGCCAGGTAGACTATAACTTGAATAGGAGGAAAAAATGTCGGCACATCCAACGTAAAATAATTTCTTTATTTATTTTCACATGGTATTAAAAAAAGACTGAGGTAACTGCAGTTCACACTACCATCAGTGTGACCCGTAGAGTGTGGCTGCAGTATTTTCACTGAGACCAGTGCAGCCACACTCCTGACATTGAGCGCCTGCGCTTTCAGAAAATGGGGGATGCATTCACTGAGCATACCCCCATATCCTGGAACACTGAGTCGACGAGGGACCTCCAAAATGGATTACGGCTGACCAGATTTATTTTTTCATTTCAATAAATTGGTAAAAATGGGAATGTGCTGGTGAGTGTTTTTTCAAATAAAAAAATGTTGCCATCTTTATTTTTTTTTATTACTGACTGGGTTAGTAATGGGGGGGTATCTGATAGACATCTCAACATTACCAACCTCTGGCCTTGATGCCTGCTGACAATACAGCTGGTATCAACCCCTTATATTACCCCATTTGCCACCACACCAGGGCAATGGGATGAGCAGCAGCGAAGCACCAGGATTGGCGCATGTAATAGATGCGCCACTCCTGGGCGGCTGAAATCTGCTATTTTTAGGCTGAGAAATACCAAATTACCATGGCCCTTTCTACCCTAAGAATACCAGACCCCAGCTGTCTGCTTTACCTTGGCTGGTAATCATATTTGGGGGGGAACCCCACATTCTTCTGTTTTGGATTACTAGCCAAGGTGGTCTGCAGCTTTCTGCTTTACCCTAGCTGGCTATCAAAAAAAGAGGGGAACTAAATGTCATTTTTTAAAAAATATATATTTAGATTTTTACTAAATACAAAGCAAACACCGTTTAATGCCACATGAAAGTCACTAAAGGGTGCCAGCTTAGAATATGTAGGGGGGTGGGACATTATATTTCTGTTTTACCTTTGTCTGTCTATCTATCTTTGCTTTTTATGCTGTGTGCCCACGATTTGGGCTTGCAGCATTTTGGACACAAAGTGTGTCTGCTGCGCTCAAAACACTGTATTGTACAGTACAAGCACAGTGAATGGATTTTTAGAAATTCCCGAGCTGCAGCATGTTAATTTATGCTGTAGAGATGAGAGTGTTCTCCGCAGGGAGAATAGAGCAAAAGTCCACAGCGGCGCAAACCCGGATCATGGGCACATATGCTGCGTTCTCCTGTGGACAACACTCACATCTCTGCAGGAGGGCTGGCAGTGCAGCCTAAAAGTGAGAAATTTGGCACTACAACATTTTTGAGAAGTACTTGTGGATTCAAAAGGCTCACTATACCCCTGAATAAAATCTTTGAGGGGATCTAGTTTCCAAAATGGTTTCACTTTGATGGGGTTTCTGCTGTATAGGTACCTTAGGGGCCCTGCAAATGCGACATGGTGTCTGCAATTTATTTAAACTTTTCCAAAATTCAAATGGTGCTTCTTTTCATTTGGATCCCTCCTGTTTGTCTAAACAGAGGTTTTTGACCACATGAGGCGTATCACTGCGCTCATAAGAAATTGCATAACAAACTGTTTCATCCACCTTTTGATGTTGCCTCTTGAAAAAGTGAGAAATTTGGTGCTAAAGCAACTTTTTTTAAGAAAAAAAATGAAAATGTTCAATATGATGACCTCAGGTTATCAAATTTTGTGAAGTACCTGTGGGTTCAAAATGCTCACTATACCCCTGGATAGAGTCCTAGAGGGGTCTAATTTCCACAATGGGGTGACATGTGGGGGAGCTCAGCTGTTTAGGCACCTCAAGGGCTCCCCAAATGCGACATGGCATTTGCTAATAATTCCAGCCAATTTTGCAGTGAAATTACACTCTTTCCCTTTTGAGCCTTACCATGCACCGAAAAAGTTGATTTCCACCACATATGAGGTATTAGCACACTCAAGAAGAATTGAACAATACATTTTATGGTGCATTATATCCTGATACCCTTCTGAAATAATGCTATCTGGTTGAAGTAACAATTTTGTGGTAAAAATGTATTTTTTTTATTTTCACAGCTCAACGTTATAAACTTCTGTGAAACCCCCGGGGGTTCAAGGTGCTCACCAAACATATAGATAAATTCCATGAGGGGTCTAATTTACAAAACGTTGGGGAGCTCCATTGTTTAGATACCTCAGAGGGTCTGGAAACGAGACATGACATCTGCTAATAATTCCAGCTAATTTTGTTTTCAAAAATTCAAAAGGTGCTCCTTCCCTTTTGATCCTTGCCATATGCCCAAACAGTTGATTTTCACCACATATAAAGTATCAGCGTACTCAAGAGGAATTACACAATAAATTTTATGGTGCATTTTCTCCTGTTACACAGTTACACTCCAGTTTTGAATGGCTTCGATTTTGTTTACTTGTGGCTTGATAACCCCTTGGCCTATCACATACCCCAAGTAACGGGCTTCTTTGAGACCCATAGCACATTTGCTTGGATTCGCCGTCAGACCAGCCGCTCTGAGCGAATCCACTACCGCTTGTACCTGAGATAAGTGGGTGCTCCAGTCACTGCTATAGATGATGATGTCATCCAAATATGCAGAGGCATATGGTTGATGGGGTTCTAACACTATGTCCATTAATCTCTGAAACATGGCCGGAGCCCCATGTAAACCAAATGGCAAGATGACATAGTGATAGAGCCCCCCTGGCATGACAAAAGCGGTCTTTTCTTTTGCTGCCTCTGTCAGCGGCACCTGCCAGTAACCTTTAGTGAGATCGAGAGTCGTGAAGTACTGGGCCCATCCCAGTCTCTCTATCAGCTCGTCGACCCTGGGCATGGGATACATATCAAACTTCGATACCTCATTTAACTTTCGGAAGTCATTACAGAATCTTAAAGAACCGTCTGGTTTCGGGATCAGCACAATGGGACTGGCCCATTCGCTCGTGGATTTTTCAATAACCCCTAGTTGGAGCATCTTTTTTACCTCCTCCGCAATGGCTTGCCTACGAGCCTCTGGTACCCGGTATGGCCTCAGGCGTACCCTTACTTGAGGCTCGGTGACAATATCATGGTGGATTACGGTTGTTCGGCCGGGTAGGCTTGAGAACACATCCGTATTCCACTGCACTAATCTCCGAGACTCCCGTCTCTGCTGTTTTGAGAGAGAATCCCCTATCCTTACTCCCAATTCATCATCAGGGGACTCCTCCTTTGTTGTTGTCAAGGCACCTGAAAAGGTTAGGTCCAACGTTACGTCAGCCACCATACATTCCCTGTCTTTCCATGCCTTCAGCAGGTTTACATGGTAGATTTGCTCTGGTTTTCTTCTACCTGGCTGATACACCTTATAGTTTACTTCCCCCACTTTCTCCCGGATCTCATAGGGACCTTGCCATTTGGCTAAGAACTTACTTTCTGCAGTAGGTATTAGGACTAAGACACGATCTCCCGGTTTAAAAGACCTGATGGAGGCCTTTCTATTATACTGAGTACTTTGGGCTGCCTGAGCATCCAGCAAATGCTCTTTAACAATGGGCATTATTGCCGTGATACGATCCTGCATACCCATAACGTATTCCACTGTGCTTTTGTGAGGGGTGGGCTCCTGTTCCCAAGTTTCCTTAACTATATCAAGCAGTCCCCGCGGATGTCTGCCATACAGTAACTCAAATGGCGAGAACCCGGTGGAAGATTGTGGGACCTCGCGGATAGCGAACATTAAATAGGGCAATAACATGTCCCAATCTTTCCCCTCTTTGGAGACCACCTTTTTCAACATAGCCTTCAGAGTTTTATTAAAACGTTCCACTAGACCATCAGTCTGGGGATGGTACACCGACGTGCGTAGCTGCTTGATCTGGAGGAGTCTGCACAGTTCCTTTGTAATTTTAGACATAAAGGGAGTGCCCTGATCGGTCAGGATTTCTTTGGGTAACCCCACGCGACAGAACATAGCAAACAACTCCCGAGCAATAAGCCTCGCCGAGGTGTGATGTAGTGGAATGGCCTCCGGATACCGTGTCGCGTAATCCATCACTACCAGGATGTGCTGGTGACCACGGGCTGATTTTACAATGGGTCCGATCAGATCCATAGCAATCCACTCAAAAGGCACCTCTATAATGGGTAAAGGTATCAGAGGACTACGGAAATGGTGCGTTGGTGCGGTCAACTGACAAACTGGGCAGGACTCACAGAACCTCTTAATTTCTGCGCCGACCCCTGGCCAGTAAAACCGCTGAAACATGCGTTCCCGCGTTTTCTCTTCACCTAGGTGCCCACTCATTAGGTGGTTATGAGCCAATTCCAAGGTCTGACGGCGGTACGGCTGAGGGACCACCAACTGTTCCACTATTTCCCCTCGGATTGTATCAACCCGATAGAGCAACTCTCGCTTTAGAGCCATGTAGGGAGTTTCCAGCCTGGCACCAGGCCGCTGGGGTACCCCATCAATTACCTGTACATTTCCACGTCCAGGAGCCAATGTGGGGTCCCGGAGCTGTGCTGTTCCGAAATTATCTGGAGACACGTTCAGCTCCGGGATTGCCTCGGGTGGCTCAACCTCTCCTGCCATTACCTCTAGGGGGAACCTGGCAGGGTTACACTCTGTCCCTATACTGGTGACCCCTACGGCAGGTATCCCTGAGTCGGGATCGTCCGGCTCAGGGCCTGGTTCAATCATACACCTCGGAGGGCTAGGTCGCCTCCCACATAATGTCCAGAACAGGGGCAAGTCTCTTCCCAAAATAACAGCATATGGAAGTCTTTTCATCACCCCCACTTCATGTTGTACCTCTCCACACGAGGTAGCAATGGTGACCCTTTCCATAGGGTATTCACGTAGGTCTCCATGAATACAAAGTACCCCTACTTTATGTCCCGTAGGGTTTTCCCCGGAGACCAAGGAGGCATGTACAAGAGTCACTAAACTACCTGAGTCCAACAAAGCCTCTGCTGTATAGCCATTAACACGTACTTTGCAGAGATGGGGCTCTTCCCCCATAGTAACAGTGCTTGCGGTACAAACAGTATGGGCATACATTGATACCCGGCGAGCGTACCGGCAGTCCATGGGTTCTGATGTGAGTGGGCACTGTGCCATCACATGCCCGAGCTGATGGCACCGCCAGCACATAATAGCAGAGGTGTCCCTGTTTCGGGTGTCTGACTTTGGGGAACTGGGACTCCTGCTGACCTTAGTCTGGGGTTTACTCTCTGCCAGGGCTGAAGACGGGGCAGCACCCGAGGAGGAACGGGAGTCTTTTACCAACTGTGAAGGGGGCATATCCCTATGGAGTGCCCGCCGTGAAGCAGAGTCCCGGACCAACTCCTGGGTAGCTGTGTAGCGTTCCACCAAATTCACTAGCTGGTCTAGGGTACCGGGGTCCCCCTGTCCCACCCACTGTTGAATGGGGGCTGGCAAAGTCCGCACAAACCGTTCAATCACCACCCGCTCAATCATCTGTCCGGGGTTCAAGGTCTCCGGCTGCAGCCATTTTTTTACAAGGTCCAGTAAGACATGGGCCTGTGAGCGTGCAGGTTTTCCCTCCTCAAAGGACCACTGATTCACTCGTTGGGCCCGGAGATAAGTGTTAACCCCCATTCGTGCAAGGATCTCACCTTTCAGTGTGCCATAGTCCTTGGTATCCTCCGTGCTGAGATCCAGGTAGGCTTTTTGGGGTTCACCTACCAAGAACGGGGACACGACATCAGTCCAACGGTCGATAGACAATTTCTCTCGCTCAGCGGTCCTCTCAAACACGGAGAGAAAGGCTTCTGGGTCATCCTCTGCACTCATCCTCGTAAGTGCTGCCCTTACTCTGTCCTGGGCCGCAGGAAGGACTGGATGACCTGGAGTTACTGCTGGGAGCGCTTCTCGCAGAGCAGAAAGCTGCTTAGCCAACAAGCTGTTTGTCTCCTGTTGCTGAATGAACGCCCGCTGGAGCTGGACATTGGTTTGTTGCTGCTGAGCATTAGCCTGGGCCAGCTGCATTACAACATCCTCCATGGTGGCTGCTGAGTTAAACTGTAACTTTGCAGGCTTGATCATAAACATGTGAAAACTGGGTTGTTGCCCCTAGCAACCAGGCTGCAACGCCTGCAGGCTTCGTGGACCCGCCGATCCACCGCAAACAGTCAGTAGAAATTTTTTTTTTTTTTTCCTTCCGGGTAAGTACCTCTTAGGCCATTGCCCTTAGCAACCAGGCTGCCATGCCCGCATTCTCCACCATAATGTGAGGTAGCAGCGTTGTTTGGGCAAAAACGTGAGGCAGTGAGGCAGCAGCGTGTTCACACCAACAGTATATTTATTGTTGCAGCATAAATAGATCCAATTTCCCACAGTCAAAGTCTCTTCCGGATCACAGCCGGTGCATATAGACAAATTCTTTGCATCAAAAAGTCTTGTTACCTTAGGACCCCGATAACCGCAGGGATCTGTATAAGGTTCTCCTAGGCTGACACTCTTGGCCTGTGTTCACTCCACACAGAGCCAGCCCAGCTCACGCCGCATGTGTTAGCTTCACCAAGCCTGGCTCTCAACTGAGACACACCCTGCTGTGCTCTGCATGAGTTTAAATGAAAATGCTGGACATGAGGATTGCTACAAAACCTGGACTGGGAGGAGGGATCTGTCTCCCTGTTACCCTTTGTGCTATACTCCCAGTAATAGCTATAGCAAACTCAGAGGGTTTCCAGACACATTCTGGGGGACACATAGCGGTCTTCAAATATTACCCCTGTCACTGCCTCACATATGCTACCCACAAACTTTTTCAGCCAAATTTGCTTTCTAAATTTCAAATATTGCTCCTGCCCATTTGTCCAAACAGAACTGTCTGACTAGATGTGGGGTATCACCATTCTCATAAGAAAGTGGGTAACAAACTGTGGGGTCCACTTTTTGGCGTTACCTCTTGAAAAAGTGAGAATTGTGGTTCTGAAGCAACATTTTTGTGAAAAAAATGAAAATTTTCAATATGACGGCCTAATGTTATCAAATTCTGGGGAGTACCTGTGTGTTCAAAATGCTCGATGTACCCCTAGATAAAATCCTTGAGGGGTCTTGTATCCAAAATGGGGTCATTTGTGGGAGGTTTCTGCTGTTTAGGTACCTTAGGGGCAAATGCAACATGGTGTCCGCAATCTATTTCAGCCAAATTTGTGCTCCTAAATTCAAATATTGCTCTTAATGTTCCTGCCAATCCCATTTTGCCAAAGAGAGGTTTCTGACCAGATGTGGCGTATCAGCACGCTCAGAAAAAAACTGGTAACAAATTCTGGGGTCTATTTTGTTGTATATGAATAAATTGGGGCTAGAGCAACATTTTGAGGTAAAATGATAATTTTAGTTTTTTTACTTACACATTGCTTTTGTTTCTGTAAAGCACCTGAAGGCTTAATAAACTTCTTGGGTGTGATTTTGAGTACTTTGAGGGGTTCAGTTTTTAGAATGGTGTCACTTTAAGGGGATTTGCTTTCAACTAGGCCTCTCAAAATCACTTCAAAGACGATGCGGTCCTTAAAAAAATGGTTTTGTAAATTTTGAGGAAAAAATTGGAAATGGCTGATGAAATTTGAACCCTTCTACTTCATAACCCCCAAAAAGTTTATTTAAAAAATTGTGCTGATGTAAAGTAGACATGTGGGAATTGTAATTTATTAATTTATTAACTATTTTGTGTGACATACAGTAACTCTTTGGTTTAAAGGCATAAAAATTAAAAGTTTGGAAATTGCAAAATTGTTGTCAAATTTCTGATTTTTTCACAAATAAAAGCAAAAAATATCATCCTAAGGATCAATCTATTTCCATATAGTTTTGTCAACCATAAACAAATGCACAACTTTTATATAGTTAATTGGTGTGTGTTTATGGGCAGAAATCGGCCCATCCAAAGGGGCCTTTAGTTAGGACAATTTTTGCTGCGGATTTACAAGTGCCCAATAAGGTAAAATGGTCACCTCACCACTTTCCAAATTAACATCACAATTTCCATTGGAAAACCCTGATGCACAGAACTAATTACAAAGCAAGCTCTCCATATCAGATAAATTCAGTAATGGGTTTGAAGCCAGTGTACAAACGTTCTTTAATAAAAAAAAATAACAATTCTTCTTTCTTTATCCAATATGGCAAATAGCAAACAATATTAAAATCCAAACACCACAACCGGATTTCAAGAGAATAGACCTCATGGTATGATCGTAAAGAGCCTGAGTGTTGGATTGACACCCATTATTGGATTCACATATGGAATAACACATGGATAAGCTCCACTGAACCTCACAACACTTTCATGAAGATGATCAAACTTATTCAGTGGAAATCAAATCTGAGTTAAATTTCCTGAGCTCTACAGCTCCCATCTCTCTGAATTCCCACTCCCATATTTTTTCCTACTGAATTCCTGGATGATAAAATTGTACACAGATGGCTTTTATAGGGCGCCATTCACACATGTAGGTGGACAGTATCTGGCTAGCATCCTATTAGTTACGCCCATATTATTTGACTAGGCAGGCTGCCCAGTACTATCTAAGTGCACCATACAGAGACAGGGACTCCAATATACAAGGCCTACATTAAGGGGCCTGGTTGCATCCTGTATAAAATGTTATGTGCAAGAAAAAAAATATAAAATATATATGAGGTATTAGATGGTATTATGGCCAGAATACGGTTACCCACAACCCACGTCACGGGTCCTTATGCTTGTGGGTCCCTACACTGATATATAAATATAAAAAAGTTACAAAAAGAGGGATAAAAATCTCCTCCAAAAATTCAGCAATTGAATTGGAAGTGTGTGAATGATTTGCTTCTCTTGCACCTGTGATGCCTCCACTCTATTGGGGGTCTTGCTGCATCCTGCTAGTGCATTAGTTCCTTGGCCTGGGCAGGTTATAACTGCTGTTCTCTATTTACTGTAAGTAATTGTTGAATTTTTGGAGGAGATTTTTATCCCTCTGTTGCTTTTTAAGATTTATATATCAGTGTAGGGACCCACAAGCATGAGGCCCAATGACTTGGGTTGTGGGCAACCGTGTTCTGGCCATAATACCATCTAATACCTCATATAAATTTTATGTATATTTTTTCAGATAACATTTTATACAGGATGCAGCCAGGCCCCTTAATGTTGGCCTTGAATACTGGAGTCCCGGTCCCTGTATGGTGCCCTTAGATAGTACTGGGTAGCCCGTCTAGTTGAATAGTATGGGCGTAACTAATAGGCTGCTAGCCAGATACTGTGCACCTACATGTGTGAACGCCACCCTATACAAGCCACTTGTGTGCAATTTTATCTACTGAATTCCTGCTAAGAATTAGGTAACACAACTCAAAGCGCTCATTACGCAGCCCAGTCCACAATAACATCTTACGTCTCGTTTCTCCTCTCATCAGCACTGTTTTTCCCACTTATCATTCATTACAGCTAGTTTTAAAATATAGAAAACATTTTACATAATGACTACGGTGAACAAACATGTCCATCATGGCTACCATACATTGTAATATACTGGGGCCACTTAAACACATTAAAACAAGCAGCATACACAACTAAAAACCCCAATGTTAGCCACATCATTCCAGCACAATTAAACTACCTACAATTTTCAACAAATTGAATTATAGGGAAAAAATGGCAAAACCTGGCAAACCCACACTGGTAAAGGTTCTATCATCTCTAATCTTTCACTGATGAAAAGGTTTATTTTTATAAATGTAATCAGTTTATTCTTTACATCAAAGTGAACCTGACAGCTGATGCATGCTATACGATGCACAGACAATATGTATCAAATGCTGGTTGTATGATTTTTGTCAAATATGTTTACCTATGAAACACGGCAGCATTTCAGCGTGAAACATAGCTTAGCAGCCGAGTCTTACATGAGGCGAATCACTGGAGGAGGGCACCTGATAGTTTCTCCCCACCCAGTCCCTTTGATTGACAGGTCTCTCCCTATATAGGCAAGCAGGGAGGGACCAATCACTCCAGGAAAGTGGGTTGTAGAAGGTGGCGTCTTATACTTGCTGCCCATGGATCGGGCAGCATGTATGAGCTGTCAGGTTCACTTTAAACTCTTATTATGTGAAATGAAGGAAGAAAGAAAATAACGGGAGGATGAAAGAGAAGGAGTAAAGATTAATTCCTTACTTAGCAAAAATGAATTAAGCATAAATGCAGCACAGAAGAATTACTAATCAACATTGTGGTAATCTTTACCTCAATGTGTAATTATGGCAATTCACAAATAACATGTGAGAGTGCTGTAAATTGCTATTAAATTTAGAAGTTTTCCCAAGTGCAAATACAACTATTAAAGTTGAATTGATTTATTTTCATACTGACAAGAAGAAAATACATGTTTTCATTGAATTTTCTTTTTCAGGATGATAACCAATATGACCAATTTAATCAGTAACACTTATTGTCCAAAGTATATTGTCTAAAACTAAACTACTAAACTCTTACAGTATCTATTTAGTGGTGACAGAATTGCATTGTGTAGGGACAAACCCTATTAGCACAGAGAATGGATAAATCCAATTGTCAATTCATTCTTTTCCAACTCAAGCTTCTAGAGAAAGCTACTCCAGACTTTTTATTTACTAAAACAGAGGTGAGACAGATCTTATTAAAGGAGTTGGTACTTTATCTTTATTTTACGTAGTGTTAGGAACATGTTTTTCAGGCACTTTCTAATATACTAGTATTAGATCGGCTCCATACATCAACATTTTACAGCCCATGTACAGACTATGATTCCCAGTCGGGCTGCTGTCCTCCTGAGACGAACAGCCTCAAAGGCAAACAAGAAGATGTTAGTTTGGATGAGAAGACCAGTAGCGGGTACAAAAGTTGCAGTTTCTCCACGGACCATAAGGCCATCTGCACACATTGAGTCATTGAGTTATTTGGTGAGTATTTTACCTCAGCATTTGTAGCCAAAACCAGGAGTGGGTAAAACGTAAAGAAGTGGTGTTGTGTTTCTATTCTACTTTTCCTCTGATTGTTCCACTCCTGGTTTTAGCTTACAAATACTGAGGTACAAAACTCACCAAAAACTCAATGTGCACACATGGCCTATTAGGTTCGCTTTTTAAATTTGTTAGTGTAGCCTTCCTCAGAGACTGCACAGCTCTCCTGATCTACAGACCTTTACATCAATTTTGTCCAATTGAAAATATTTCACATAGGAAGGCTGTTTTCAAATGAAGGGTGCTGATAGAAATGTATTGTCACATGCTGTTCTATCAGTTATATCAGCAGATATTTTCATATAGTAAGTGGCACAGCATTATGACTATTTCAAATCAGTTGAAATAAAGAACTAAATAACTCCTTTACGAGGGCTGCCTTCAGAGCATTACAACCGTGACTGGTGTATGGGGCTCGGTGAAAAGGGGGCCCGGCTGGCGCCAAGTGTAATTACTTAGCTTTATTAAGCACCGGGCCAGCCAGGCCCCCCTCTTCACCAGGCCCAGTAACAGCGGAGGGGCCCGGCAGTGGCGCTTCTGCCACTACACGTCACAAATTTGCATTGCATGCAAATTAGCCATGTGTGCTGGAGGCAGGGTCAGTGGGACAGAGCAGGGTTCCCCATGCAGCTGTGTTATGAGATCATCACTGTGCAACCTCACCACAGTACTGCAGGAAAGGAGAGTCGCAGAGGTGGTGGAGACTTGGTTGCTGGCGGGGACAGGTAACCGTTCTGTGAGCCGAAGACAAGAGCAGGATGATTACCAAGGGTGGTGGAGAGGCCTGGCAACACCAGTACCTGCCTTACTTCAGCTGGATACACATCGGAGGGTGCATATCCAGCTGAAATGCATCGCGCTCAGAGAGGACGCCACGCAATGTGGGAGCCGGGGAGGGTGGTAAAATGTTTTGGTTTTTTTTCTCTTTTTGCAGCAAATATGCCAGAATGAGCTCAAAAAGGGGACATATATGCCAGGAGAAGGACATATATACCAAGAAGGGGACAGAAAACCAGGATGGCACATATATACCATAATGTGCCAAGGAGGGGGGTATATTTACTAGGAGGGGCCACATATACCAGGAAGGGGACAAATAAACCAGGAGCAGCCCAGGGAGGGGACATTTATGCCAGGAGGAGAACATATATGCTAGGAAGGGGTGTGTTAGGGCGAGGGGTGATGTATAGAGTATATTATGGAGATCCGTGGTGTCGAGGGTGTATTATGGAGAGAGGCAGTGTAGAGGGTGTATTATGGAAAGAAGTGTTATAGAAGGTGTGTTTGGAAATGGGTGGTCTAGAGGGTGTATTATGGAGAGGGGTGGTAGGGAAGGTATATTATGGAGAGGGGCAGTGTAATGAGTGTATTATGGAAAGAGGCAGTGTAAAAGGTGTGTTATAGAGAGGGGCAGTGTAGAGGTTGTATTATGGAGAGAGGCGGTGTAGAAGGTGTAGTATGGAGAGAGGCGGTGTAGAAGGTGTAGTATGGAGAGAGGCGGTGTAGAAGGTGTATTATGGAGAGGGGTGATGTAGAGGGTGTATAATGGAAAAAGGTGGTGTAGAAGGTGTATTATTTAGAGAGGCAGTTTAGAGGGGGTGTATTATGGAGAGGGGTAGTGTAGAAAGTGTGTTATGAAGAGGGGCGGTATAGAGGGTGTATTATGGAGAGGGGCAGTGTAGAAAGTGTATTCTGGAGAGAGGTGGTGTAGAAGGTGTGTTATGGAGAGTGGCGGTGTAGAGGGTGTATTATGGAGAGGGGTGGTGTAGAAGGTGTATTATTAATTTTCTCAGGGAAATACTTTATTTTCTGGAACAACTTCAAGGGTGCTAATACTTTTGGCCATGACTTGGCCATATACTGTATATAATATTTTTCTAAAGGTGGCTTTACACGCTACGAGATCGCTAAAGTGACGCTAAAGTCACGGAATTTGTGACACACATTCAGCCGCTTTAGCGATGTCGTTGCGTGTGACACCTATTAGCGATTTTGAATCGTTGCAAAAATGTTCAAAATCGCTAATCGGTGACATCCCCCCTCTTCCCAAATATTGTTGCTGCTGCAGTAACGATGTTGTTCGTCGTTCCTGCGGCAGCACACATGGCTACGTGTGACACCGCAGGAACGAGGAACCTCTCCTTACCTGCGTCCCGCCAGCAATGAGGAAGGAAGGAGGTGGGCGGGATGTTCGTCCCGCTCATCTCCACCCCTCCGCTTTGTTTGGACGGCCGCTTAGTGACGTCGCTGTGACGCCGAACGAACCACCCCCTTAGAAAGGAGGTGGTTCGCCGGTCATAGCGACGTCACAGAGCAGGTATGTGCGTGTGACGCTGCCGTAGAGATAATGTTCGCTACGGCACCAATCACCACATATCGGCCATACGATGGGGGCAGGTGCTATCACGCTCGACATCGCCAGCATCGGCTAGTGATGTTGCAGCGTGTAAAGTGGCCTTAAGCGTGGGAGGCAGACTGTGGAAGATTTGAGGGGTGGAGGCGAAGTTGGGGTGGAGCCTGAGCGGAGTCTTAAAGGGGCCCCAAAATTTTGCCAGAGCGGCGGCTCTGTCCTTTACAAATAGAACTGTGGTGCACCACTTTATAGGTTTTAAAAAAAACTGCAGAGAAATAAACAGCTTCTCCAGCAATCATCAATGAGCTAAGCATGATTAAAACTTCACCTTTATTGTTGCATTAAAATAATACTGGTACACCACAGAAAACTTGGTCATATCAATGCATTTTGTCTTTAAGCCTTAATTATGGTATATAGCAATATATAAAACTACGTTCTTATACACTCTATCACATAATTTCCATGCTACGTATTGAATCTTACATTCAATTAAATATATAACTCCAGTGGTGTTAGAATTAAATGTGGACATTCACAATGGACATCATACGAACATGTGGAAAAAAAAATATGTCTTCACACAAAACAAGAGAACATGTTGCCATTAAGCACTTTATTAATTGTAACACCACTGGAGTTATAATTGAATGCTCCATGTGTAAGATTCAATAGGTAGGATGCACTACAGGACCCTTAGAGAAACGCATTAGGAGAGAAACGGTATGTCAGACGCAATCAATCCAATCTAATCCAATATCACAGTCCTAAAATTCAATGGTATAGAGAAAGTTTGTGGTGTACAAGTATTGTTTTAATGCAGTAGTAAAGGTGAACTTTAAAATATATCTACCTCATTACTAGTGATGGGAGGACCTGTACAGTAAAAGTCTGGATCCCGCTGGTTCAAAAGTACTCATGCAGCGACCCTGGGCCTGGAGTTCTCAGGAAACTCTGGGTAACAATCCAGATCCAGCAACTATGGTAATTTAAATAATTAAAGAAAAACTAAAGGAAAAAAAGGGAAAAACAGGCACGTTATACTTACCAGTGTCCTTCGCGGCTGTAGCACTACTTCCTAGGCACTAATATTAGTTCCAGGGCGGCTTATTACTTTTAATACATATGCGCTACTTCCCCTGCCCACTGGCAGTCAAAGCGTCTCTGATTGGTTGCAATCAGACAGTGCCCCTACCCTGTATGACAGTGTGTCTGACTGCAACCAATCACAGATGGTTTGTGTGTGTCTATATTGGTGTAAAAATAAATTTGAAAAATTGGCTTAGGGTCCCCCCATATTATAATACCCAGCACAGACAAAGCATATGGCTACATGCTGCAGCCTCTGGCCATGTGCTTACCTTGGCTGTGTATCAAAGTAAGAGGGACCGCATGCGGCTTTTTTTTTTTTTTAATTCTCCTTTTCTGTTTTGTGTTTTATTTCTTTTCACTTACAGATTAGTAATGGAGGGTCTCATAGACGCCTCCCATTACTAATCTAGGGCTTAGCGGCAGCTGTGAGCTGTCATTAACCCCTCATATTACTCCGATTGCCACCGAACCAGGGCAATCATTATGAGTTGGGTAAAGTTTCGAGATTGTCACATCTAACGGATGCAACAATCCAGGGTGGCTGCAGGCTGCTATTTTTAGGCTGGGGGGCTCAATAACCATGGGTCTCCCCAGACTGGAAATTCCATCCCCCAGCTGTCAGCTTTATCATGGTTGGGTATCAATATTTAAGGGGACTGCACACCATTTTTTTAAATTATTTATTTAAAAAAAAAATTAAAAAGCCAAATGCGGTCCCTCTTATTTTGATACACAGCCAAAATAAGCACATGACTGGGGGCTGCAGCATGTAGCCATATGTTTTATCTGGGCTGGGTATCATAATATGGGAGACCCTATGCCAATTTATTTATTCACTTTTACACCACAATAAGAACACACACAGCATCTGTGATTGGTTGCAGTTAGACATGGTGTCACACAGGGTGGGCCTGTGGTCTGGCTGCAACCAATTACAGACATCAGGGTTTCCAGGAGCAGGGGAAGCAGTGCATATGCATGAGGTTAATGGGCGACTCAAGAAGTAGCATTACAGCTGCACGGGAGACTGGTATGTATAACGTGCTTGCTCTAATCCCCCTATCCCTTCTACCACCATTTTAAAGCACCAGACTTATTTGGGGACTGATGTCCGGGCAAATATCCGGGATCAATTCTGGACTGGAACCAGGTTTTTTTTAAAAACTAGTTGGACCCACTGATCCCAGGTATCTGCAAGTCCGCCCATCACTACTCGTTACCTTTTTGTACAATTCTTTTCGACCCACACCAGAATGGCTCCGTGTGTTGATCATGTTCATATCCAGGTGCATGTAACATGGTGATCATGATTTTGTCCTATTTTATGCTTTATAGGTTAGCACTGTATAGTGTGACATTGAACACAGTGCACACACTGTAGAATGGGGAGTTTTACTCCCTTTTTCTGCGATGGGAGGTAGACACAGGAACACTTTCACTTTAAAAATCCAGTGGGTTTATTCCAGGCTTCATAAACCAGCACAAAGTAAATAAAACAGGAGCCTTACCGGCATAAAGGAAACAAAATAACACATATTTCAATCCATAACTGCAGGAGCTTTGGCAGTCTCCAAATACACTGCTGCCTGTCAGTGAACAGCACCTCTCTCAGAGGCTCCCTCTGACATACTGACCCCATGTCAGGCCTGTGCCACACATACGTGAAAATCACGCACGTACCGCGAGACACGTATTTTCCCTGCGTGTTGCGTTTGGTAAGTACGTGTCTCCGGTATGTGTGGACCACGTGTGTTCTACGTGTGCTATCCGTTATAACACATGGAGAACTGGTAATTTGCATACTCACGTGGTCCTTCCTGCTGTCCGTGGTGCTGATCTTCAGTCTCCAGCCCTGCCGACTCCCCGCTGCTGCTGCTTCCGACCTCAGTGAAGTGAATATTAAATGAGCATAATGAGTGGCGGTCGGCAGCAAGCGACAGCAGCGGCAGAGACAGAAGGGCTGGAGAAGGTGAGTAAAGATTTGTTATTTTTTTCTCTGACACGTGAGTTTTCTCCGGCGCGTGTCACACGGGACCGCATCCACACTACATCCGTGTGGTACGGGTGCGGGCCGTGTGACACCCGTGATGCCGTAGAAAAACGGACATGTCAGCGTGAGAAACACATGGACACACGTAAGTACAGAATGAACACACGTTCCGTTCCAAAATACTTACGTGTGTCCAAACCATTAGGAATACATAGGTCCACGTGTGTACGTGTCTCTGGTGCATGAGAAAACTGTCAAACATGTACCGGAGGTACGAACGTGTGACAGATGCCTCAAACAGGTCAACACCAACTTAACAGGTGATCCACATCTATAGGCGGAGGTATGTGGATGGCCAGACCTGCCCATCTCTACAGCCATCCGTACAACCTGTCCCTAATATGCCCTAGTAAAAGTATCAGAATGGTTGGTTTACACCACTTCTGTGATACATACCAGCTACCATGCTACAATAGTAACAGTATAATGTACTAAAAATATTAGCAAAATATGTCAGCATGGATTTACTAAATAGCAAAAGTTCCTATTAGGTCTTATTCAGACATTCATCTTTAGTATACATGTTCTATCCGTGTTTTTTACAAAAAGAGCACGTTCTAATTATAATCTATGGGGCTATTCTGTATATTAATGGATAAAAGAATACATTACCTGAGGAAATAAAAACATCATAAGAAATTTAAAAATGACTCCAGTTGAAATCACTTAAACGATTCAAGAATCTAATTTTGTTGCCGACCAACTGTCCTAAAAAATGAACGTTATGTTTATTTCTTTATCCTAGTCACAGATAAAACTTACCCATTCAAGTCCAGGGGTTTTGAAAAATTGATGATGCCATTCTACTTGAATCCCAAAGCTGACAGTTTGTCGCTGACTAATAAAAGTTAGGAAAAGTCACAAGTTTTTCTTTTGGGGGATAAGAAAAAAACTGATGAAACACTGATGATAAAAATTAAAACACTGTCCAGACTCATAAACAGTCAGTTTTCGTGTACGCTTAAAAAAAAACCGGATGTCTCAACTAGAGATGAGCGATGTTCGAGGTTCGCCAATTTCATGTTCGAGTTTTGGGGGGTGTTTGAGACGTTCAACTAACTCGAGCTTTTTGCTAAAAGTTTGGCAGTTCGAGTTATGTTTGAGAACGGTTCGAGCACCAAAAACGTGGCTTTTCACAGTTAGGCTATGTGTACACATTGCTGTCTGCATGCGTCCTGCATCCCTAGCACAATACCTCTCTCTTTCCTACTCACCGATCAAGGGTGCCTCGCTGCACAGCTGTCACAAATCTGCGGCATCTTTTCCTCTTTTTAAAATGGCTGCCCCTTCATTATTCAATCAGTTATTCTGTGCTTTCCCCGCCCACCAGCGCCCATGATTGGTTGCAGTCAGACACGCCCCCACGATGAGTGACAGCTGTCTCACTGCAACCAATCACAGCCGCCGGCGGGCGGGTCTGTATCGTGCAGTAAAATAAATAAATAAATAATAAAAAAAAAAAATGCAGTTCCCCCCATATTTGATACCAGCCAGGATAAAGCCACACGGCTGGAGGCTGGTATTATCAAAATGGAGAGCACCACATTATGGGGAGCCCACCACCCTTACAATATCACTCAGCAGCCGCCCGGAATTGCCGCATCCATTAGATGCGACAGTCCCGGGACTCCACCCAGCTTATCCCGAATTGCCCTGGTGCGGTGACAATCGGGGTAATAAGAGGTTAATCATGAGAAACACACACAGTGAAAAATCCTTTATTTGGAATAAAAGACAAAAAAAATCCCCTTTCACCATTTTATTAATCCCAAAACAACAATCCAGGTCCGAAGTAATCCACACGACACTGTCAGCCCTGCTACATGAAGATGCAACAGCACCGTAGAACACGATCCCTGTGTCCTCTCCACGTAGCACATGAAGAGAATCGCGCTGTCACCTCAGACTTTAGTCTGCATTGCAGACCTCAAGATAATTAAACCTGCCTATGTTCCTCATTGGACCCAGTGGCGGAATGGATAGAGCGGTTGCCTAAGAAGCACAAGTTCCGGCTGTGTCGGTAAAGATTTTTTTTATTTTCAATTTCAAATTAATTAATTATTATTTTTTATTTATAATTAATTATCACGGAATGAGGTGTTTCTCTCTCTCTCTCTCTCTCTCTCTCACTCTCTCAGCTGATGCTGTCGGACAGGAGTCTGCACTGAGGTGTGTAGTTTTTTGGGGGTTTTTTGCACTGATGCATCAGCTGATTGTATAAAAGCCATTTATACAATCAGCTGCTGTGTCATGTGATTCAGGCCCTTCCTTGAACCTGACACATCATCTGATTGCTTTGCCTTCCAGCAAAAAGCAGTTTCTATAGCAACGGTGATCTCCTTTATTGACCGGCTGTGGCAGCCGGTGAATAACGGAACAGGGAAGCAGAACAGGGAAGCCGACCATGTGCCAGAGCATTTTGCCGGTACACGGAGATGCTGGAATGATCACCGCGTACTGGAGAGATGCAATGACAGGACCTAGCAATAACGTCTAGCCATGTGACCAGTCTGTAGCCAATGAGATAATAGTCACGAGACTGGTCACATGCTTTTTTGACATCACAGAAGGTCCTATCATCAGTGCTATCGGGAGGACGCAGCGATTATCGTAAGGAAAAGCGGCGTGAGACAGAGTGCAGGACGCGTCGCGGGGACCTGTAAGTGTAATGGCAATGTTTATTAACTGTATGTGTACATTTATAATGTGTTTTTATGTGTTTGTGTTTGCCTGCCATTGTTTTCAATGTGGTTCAAGAGGTTCGTCGAACGGTTCGTCGAATCGAAGGGGCACTTTGTTCTACGAACTGAACCGAACTCGAGCCTTCAGAGGCTCGCTCATCTCTAGTCTCAACGAAGCTTAGCTTTTTTCACTTTTGTGTATCACAATTTATGTATTTTTTTTATTTATAGGTTTTGTACTTGGACTCAGAAGAATTTTTGTTTTTCTTCTCACTTTACAATACAGGTTCAGTATGATGTAGTCATTTTAAAATGTAATTATATTCACAGACAGTAAAAACTATTATAACTATTATTCACAATAACAATGCAAATAATTCCTACATAAGAATCAAACTATTATTTTCATTACTGGGTAATTTTCCAGACAAATAAGCATTAGATTCTTGAATAGTTCAAGTGATTTCCACTGGTATCACATTTAAATTACTTTTGTTATTTTTATTTCCCTGGTTACTATATTCTTTCATCCATTAATATGCAAAATATTTTCATGACTAAACAGAAACTTGAACTTTTTTCTAAATTGTTATTTTTTTAATAAAGCATTGCTTTAGGATGATTGAATGGGAACCATGGACCGTCACACATTACATTATTTCTATTACAAGAGTTGTAAGTAATTTTGTTCAATAATTCTATTTTGTTGAAATAATTTACATAGAATGCATTGTTTATGATCAAGTTTTTCCACTTCGGCAAACCTCAAATGAATGCCTCATACCACTATGGATAATTTCATAATCTTATTTTTAAATGTTATTTATTCCTAAGATTCACAAGTTGAATTCTCTAGAGAAGTAAATGAAAAAAATTGTTTCAGTCATTTATATGTATATAATAAAATCCCTTAGGACCAGATGTATCATTTTCCTCTGTTAAATCTCTCCACATGTTGGAGATACATTCCTTTCTCTTGATGTGTCATAAGTATTGGTTTATGGGTATTTAAGGGGAGTAGGTGAGATTAAAGGGAACCAATAACCAGGATTTTCATATATAACCTAAAGCCAGTGCTATTGTGGCGCCCCTGACTGTCAGGTGCCGCAGGTTACTACATCTAACCCTGCATTCCCGGAAGACCAGTGCTGATAAAACACCACAATGCAAACACAAACCACACCCTTTTCCCCAGACTGGGTAACAGGCTAGCAATGGACTTCACGAGTGGGCACCTATGGGCTAGGATGCATCCAATCCACTAGTCAGAAACCTGGGAAGAGGAGGGGCTAGTCAGTGAAGTGGATGGACGACAGACACCTTGTGAGTTGAATAGTAACCAGACACCCAGACACCAAGTCAGTCAGAAGTTGACTTGCTGACAGGATAGTGTGCAGTGACCTACTGAGTAAAAAGGAGTATGGTTGCCAGGGAGAGTACGGTGAAGTTCTCACTGGACCGAGCACTGACGAGGTACAGAACCCTAGTTCAAGAAGATGCTTTAGGCTCACCTGATAACAATCTGCCCGGTAAGGGGACCATCAAGGACCTTACCGACATTAGTATCCAGGGCACAGCAGCAGAGAGGGAACCTGGGAACGGGGACAGAGGTCCGACCCACGATAGGTTCTAGCTGCCTGCCATAAGGGCCAAGACAGAGACAACAGGAGGGGACCCCAAAACGCTCCAAGCCACGGGGACCCACCAACTACTACAGGGTGCATGGAGGTAAAGCTCACCAGTTTACTACACCGGCACTGGAACAAAATGAATACCGGTAAAGACCAGCACAAATCGTGTGGCACCAACTCCAAACCAGTGAGTAAAGCACAAATTAAACGCAGCCCCTGTGTCGTCTGAATTATTTCTACACCTCTGCACCCATAGACTACAACCACCATCATCTTCCCCTGGGGCCTAGCTCTACTTGCGGAGAGCCATTACACTAAAACTGCCCAATACCACCAGCCCCAGCAGTGAGAGACTTTGCAGCGGCGGTTTTCCCCATATTGCCGCATACTGCAAGTGGCGTCACAAAAAACTATTTTTATTTTTATTTTTTTTCCCTTGTACAAATTCCCCTTTTAAGCAACCCTCAGGGTCATGGAACCGGGCAACAGCCACCCAGTGAACTGTCCCAGTAAATATATTGCCCGGGACCGAGTATCCCAAAGCCCTGGGGTGCGTCACTATACTGGCACAAACAGGCTGAGTCTATACATACCTTTAGTTGTCAGCTCGGATGTTTAGGTTTTGAAATCCAAGAAAGTAAAGTTTATAAAATCATCAGCTTCTTGATTGACAGCAGCTGAGGATCAGATAATATCTGGGGAGGTGTTCCCTCTCCCTGTTAGAATTAGCATAAGTATTACACCATCGATTCACTTTTTTAATTGTAGGACCTGTGTGAGGTCATACGCATGTGACCAGAAGGGGCGGGGCCTCAGCCAACAAAGCTGATACCATAAAGCAACATTTTTCTATTGACTGAAGCCTCGCCCCTTCTGCTGACATGGGTATGACCTCACACAGGTCCTGAAAGTGAAAATTGGAATTGATGATATAATACTTATGCTAATTCTAACAGTGAGAAGAAATAACTATGAATTCCCCCCAGATGTTATCTGATCTTCAGCTGCTGTCACTCAAGAAGCTGCTGATTTTACAAACTTTACTTTCTTGGATTTCAAAACCTAAACATCTGAGCTGACCATGAAAGGTATGTATATACTCAGCCTGATAGTATCAGTATAGCACTGGCTTTAGGTTATATAGGAAAATATTGGTGATTGGTTGCCTTTAAAGAGGTTTTATGTGGATAGGAAATTATTATAATCAAATTAGCTTTTATAGATCAATGCGAACATAATTTTCTTAAATATTGTCCCTCTGATCTTTGTGCGTAAGATGTGCGTCACCATAGAGCACAGACCCATTATAGCCAGTGTGCCAGTGCTTGTTTGATTTTCCATGTCCACTGATGGTCTGTGTTGAAAAAATCACAGCAAGCACTAATTTGGGCCATTTTACAGTCCTACAATAAGCTATGACAATTGTCATGAAAACTGCTGTAATAGAAAAGTAGGATTCAATCAATAAATTGTAGTGCCATCATAATTAAGTTTTATTTGTAAAGCACAGGGTTAAATTTTCCCATTAAAACAAAGTCTATGATGGTCCCTGAGTAAAATGAGGTGTCTGTGCAAAATTTTGCAATTGTGAATGCAATGGTGCTGATTCCTTTAGCGGACGTAAATGCACACATACACACACAAATATACGCTCTCGTATATATATATATACATATATATATATATGGTACAGACCAAAAGTTTGGACACAGCTTCTCATTCAAAAAGTCTTCTTTATTTTCATGACTCTGAAAATTGTAGATTCACATTGAAGGCATCAAAACTATGAATTAACACATGTGGAATGAAATACTTAATAAGAAAGTGTGAAACAATTGAAAATATATCTTATATTCTAGGTTCTTCAAAGTAGTTAGCTTTTGCTTTGATTACTGCTTTGCACACTCTTGGCATTCTCTTGATGAGCTTCAAGAGGTAGTCACCAGAAATGGTTTTCACTTCACAGGTGTGCCCTGTCAGGTTTAATACGTGGGATTTCTTGCCTTATAAATGGGGTTGGGACCATCAGTTGTGTTGTGCAGAAGTCTGGTGGATACACAGCTGATAGTCCTACTGAATAGACTGTTAGAATTTGTATTATGGCAAGAAAAAAGCAGCTAAGTAAAGAAAAACAAGTGGCCATCATTACTTTAAGAAATGACGGTCAGTCAGTCCGAAAAATTGGGAAAACTTTGAAAGTGTCCCTAAGTGCAGTGGCAAAAACCATCAAATGCTACAAAGAAAATGGCTCACATGAGGACCACCCCAGGAAAGGAAGACCAAGAGTCACCTCTGCTGCGGAGGATAAGTTTATCCAAGTCAACAGTCTCAGAAATTGCAAGTTAACAGCAGCTCAGATTACAGACCAGGTCAATGCCACACAGAGTGGAATAGCATGCTGCTGCAAGATGCTGTGGTAGCCATGCTGGTTCTCAACACCATTTATAAGGCAAGAAATCCCACGTATTAAACCTGACAGGGCACACCTGTTAAATGAAGACCATTTCCAGTGACTACCTCTTTAAGCTCATCAAGAGAATGCCAAGAGTGTACAAAGCAGTAATCAAAGCAAAAGGTGGCTACTTTAAAGAACCTAGAATATAAGACATATGATCAGTTGTTTCACACTTTTTTGTTAAGTATTTCATTCCACATGTGTTAATTCATAGTTTTGATGCCTTCAATGTGAATCTACAATTTTCAGAGTCATGAAAATAATGAAAACTCTTTGAATGAGAAGATATATATATATATATATATATATATATTACTGTATATATATATATATATAGTATATTGCACACTTTAGCGTTTAAATTGTCCAATATTAGACCCATAAATACTGTTGGTTATTTCCAGTTAGGCTGCTTTCACACATCAGGTTTTTGCTGTGCGGCACAATCCGGTGCTTTGCAGAAAAAATGCATCCGTTTTTTTTGCCGCCGGATGCGTTTTTTCCTCATAGACTTTTATTAGCCCCAGATTGTACCGCATGTACTTGCGTTTAATCCGGTTTTTAACGGGTGTGTCAAAAATCGTCACTCCGGCAGCCGCACAGGACAAAAAAACGCATAGCGCCGGGTACGGCGCCGAGCGGCATGGTGCATAATGAAAGTCTATGCACGCCAAATCCGGTGGCATGCATCAAACACCGGAAGCATGTACCGGATTCGGTTTTTACTTCTGAGCATGCCCAGAAGTGAGAAAAAGATTGCTTGTCAGAAAATCTCACTCTCTCTCTCTGGCCTAAGAAAATCGGTGGGAGTGGAGTGCGATAAAACATCGCATTCCACTCGGACCAATTCTAGCCTGTGTGTCAGCGCACATGAGCGATTATTTTCTCAGTCCTAATTGGACCGAGAAAACAATCGCAGCATGCTGCGACTGTAATGCGAGACTCTTTTCTCTCTCACCCATTCAAGTGAACGGGGCAATAAAAAAATCGCACTGCACTCGCGGTACACTGGTGCTGCGCATGCAGAGCAAGAGTCGCAATAGACGGCAACGGAGGAGAGAGGGAGATAAAGTCCCCCCCTTCCCCGCCTCCGTGCCGGCCCACCCCTCCTAAGAGCCTGCCCGTCCCCCGCAGCTGTGGTCCGCTCCCGGACGGTCGGACCGCAGACGCAGGGACAAAAGCATGACACTCGGCTTCTGCTGTGCTGCCAGCACGAGCCGAGTATCATGCGAGCATCGCAGTAGTGCCCTGTGTGGCCCCAGCCTCTCTTTCTCCCTCTCCCTCTCTTTTGCTCTCACACTCACACTCACTGACTCACTCACTCTCACCGTTCACCGTCGCGGAGCTGCACGGCTCTCACACTCCTCTGGTTGCAGGCAGACATGCCCCCACGATGAGTGATAGCTGTCTCACTGCAACCAATCACAGCCGCCGGTGGGCGGGTCTATATCTTCCAGTAAAATAAATAAATAATAAAAAAAAACCGGCGTGCGGTCCCCCCCAATTTTGATACCAGCCAAGATAAAGCCACACGCTGAATGCTGGTATTCTCAGGATGGGGAGCCCCACGTTATGGGGAGCCCCCCAGCCTAACAATATCAGCCAGCAGCCGCCTGGAATTGCCACATCCATTAGTTGCGATAGTCCCGGGGCTCTACCCGGCTCATCCCAAATTGCCCTGGTGGGGTGGCAATCAGGGTAATAAGGGGTTAATCATAGCAGGCGTCTATGAGACATCCCCAATGATTAACCTGTAAGTGATAGTAAATTAACACATACACCCGAAAAAATACTTTATTTGGAATAAAAGACAAAAAAACACCCTCTTTCACCATTTTATTAAAATCCCCAAATACCCCTCCAGGTCCAACGTAATCCACAGAGGTCCCGCGACGCTTTCAGCTCTGCTACATGAAGCTGACAGGAGCGGCAGTAAAACACCGCCGCTCCTCGGAGCTACATGCAGCAACTGAAGGGAGTCGCGCTGTCAGCGGTGACGTCACTGAGGTAATGCCGGGGTGTGTGCGGGGATGATGATGAGTGCGTGAGTACCGGGGTGTGTGCGGTGATGATGATGTGTGTGGAAGTGCCGGGGTGTGTGCGGTGATGATGCATGCGGGAGTGCCGGGGTGTGTGCAGTGATGATGCGTGCGGGAGTGTTGGGATGTGTGCGGTGATGATGCATGCGGGAGTGCCAGGGTGTGTGCGGTGATGATGCGCGCGGTAGTGCCGGGGTGTGTGCGGTGATGATGCGTACGGGAGTGCCGGGGTGTGTGTGGCGATGATGCGTGTGCGGTGATGATGGGGTCTCTATCTCTGGCCTAAAACACACATCCGAAAACCACGTCCGTGTAAAACGGGCCATTTTTCGGGTCTGTTTTCCGTTTTTTAGGTCCGTTTTTATGGTATGTGTGGCCTGCCTATGTATCCCATATGCTAGCCGTATGTGCGTGTGAAATGTCCGTGTGTGCATGTGAAACTTAACTGACATGTGTTTGTGTTGTCCATGTGGAATGTCCGTGTGTGATGCAAAATGTCGTTTACTACATGTCGGCAGACAGCAGACAGAGTAGCGCGATGAGAATGAACTTGGTTGAACTTCACCCGACTTCATTGCCATGCCGCGGCTCTGTCTGTGTGCCGTGTACTGATCAGCGGTCACCTGTGAAGGATTCACCGGTGACCGCTAATCCCCCGAGTGACTGAAGTGCCCCCCCCTCTCTCATACTCACCAATCCCCGATCACCGGCGCTGCACGGCGTTCACACTGCTCCGGCGGCTTTTCCTCTTTTGAGAAAGCCGACCGCTCATTAATCAATCTCGTATTCCCTGCTTTCCCCGCCCACTGGTGTCTATGATTGGTTGCAGTGAGACACGCCCACACGCTGAGTGGCAGGTGTCTCACTGCACCCAATCACAGCAGCCGGTGGGCGTGTCACTATGGAGTATAGAAATAAATAAATAATTAAAAAAAACGGCGTGCGGTCCCCCCCAAATTTAATACCAGCCAGATAAAGCCATACGGCTGAAGGCTGGTATTCTCAGGATGGGGAGCCCCACATTATGCGGAGCCCCCCAGCCTAACAATATCAGTCAGCAGCCCCCCAGAATTGCCGCATACATTATATGCGACAGTTCTGGGACTGTACCCGGCTCTTCCCGATTTGCTCTGGTGCGTTGGCAAATCGGGGTAATAAAGTTATTGGCAGCCCATAGCTGCCACTAAATCCTAGATTAATCATGTCAGGCGTCTCCCCGAGATACCTTCCATGATTAATCTGTAAATTACAGTAAATAAACACACACAACTGAAAAATCCTTTATTAGAAATAACAAACACAAACACATTCCCTGGTTCACCAATTTAATCAGCCCCAAAAAGCCCTCCATGTCCGGCGTACTCCAAGATGGACCAGCGTCGCTTCCAGCTCTGCTGCATGAAGGTGACCAGAGCAGCAGAAGAAATCACCGCTCCTGTCACCTCCACGCAGCAAATGAAGAGAGCCGCGTGATCAGCTGTGCTGTCACTGAGGTTACCTGGATCCAGCGGTGGATGCAGCGGTGGCCGCGGGTAACCTCAGTGACAGCTCAGCTGATCGCGCTACTCACCTCAGTTGCTGCGTGGAGCTGACTGGAGCGGCAGTGAGTAGCGCGATCCCCGGAGATCGGGGAACGATAAGTATGAGGGGGGGGGGGAACTGACCGATAGACAGAGAGAGGGACAGATAAGACAGAGAGACATACTGACAGACATAGAGAGAGACCGACCGACCGACGGACTGAGGGAGAGAACGAAACAGAAAAAGAAAAAAGACCGACATCACATGAAAAAAAGCACAAAACGTACAGGGAGCAAACAGAGATGCGTCCATGTCACTCGGACGTGCGCACAGACCCATTGACTTTCATTGGGTCTGTGCTGCGTGTTGCGTGCTGAAAACGGACATGCTTCCGTGCAAAACGGAGAAACAAACGTAGCACGCACACGGACCCACGGACCTTAATGAAAAACGCACATGTGTCCTCAAACATTAAATAACATTGGTGCACGTTTGGCCGTGTCTCCGGTATATACGGAAACGGACCAAACACGCACGTGTTTCACGGATGTGTGTTTCAGGCCTCTCTCAGCTTTAAAACTTTTAAAAAAAAAAAACGGATCCGTTTTTTTCTGGATCCGTCTCATCAGTTTTTACACGCTGAGACGGATCTGTTGTATCACGCACAAACCGAATTTTGCCTGATTGGAAAAAACTGATGTGTGAAAGCAGCCTTAGGCGGGCTTTGCACTCTGCGACATCGGTAACAATGTGTTACCGATGCTGCAGCGATAGTCCCGCCCCCGTCGCACGTGCAATATCTAGTGAAAGCTGCCGTAGCGATTATTATCGCTACGGCAGTTTCACACGCACATACCTGCCGTGCGACGTCCCTCTGGCCGGCGACCCGCCTCCTTCCTAAGGGGGCGGGTCGTGCGGCGTCACAGCGACGTCACACGGCAGGCGGCCAATTGAAGTGGAGGGGCGGAGATGAGCAGGATGTAAACATCCCGCCCACCTCCGTCCTTCTCATTGCAGCCGGCGGCAGGTAAGGTGAAGTTCCTTGCTCCTGCGGCTTCACACACAGCGATGTGTGCTGCCGCAGGAGCGAGGAACAACATCGCACCTGTCGCTGCACCGGCATTATGGAAATGTCGGAGGCTGCAGCGATGATACGATAACGACGCTTTTGCGCTCGTTTATCGTATCAAAAAGGTTTTACACGTTGCGATATCGACTGCGACGCCGGATGTGCGTCACTTTCGATTTGACCCCATCGACATCGCACGTGCAATGTCGCAACGTGCAAAGCCGCCCTTAGGGTAAGAACGCACTTTGCTTTTTACCTGCTTTTTACCTGCTTTTTCAACTGCAGCTTTTAATGCCAAAATGGATGTGTTCTGCTTTTCATGCTTAGTCTATGGGAATTTGGTTTTCTTGTCCGCACTATGCAGTTCAAACTGCAGCCTTTTTGTTGCAGAACTTTGGTCAAAAACTCAGCTTTGCAGTGCAAAACCCAAATGGCAAAAACAATTAAAATGTTCCTGTGCTGAGATAATCTTATATTTGCGTCCCTGCTATGTACTGTGTAATGGCTGTGTGTGACCGTACAGGGGTATAGTCTGATCATATCACATCTCCTGGTCCGGTGAGGAAGTAATAAAGTATACAGACATTACAGCATGGGACTTTTTTTGTAAGGTAAACCATTTCCCTGCTTATTATTAAGCAACGTTTTCCCTCACAAAAAGAATCAGCTGTTATTCCGTCCAGTAATGTTTGTAATTTGTAATGTTTGTGTAATTACACAGTACACAGCAGGGACACATATATAAGATTATCTCCGCACAGGAACATTTTATATAAACACATCCAATTGTGGAAATTATTATTCTTACAAGATCTATTCATTAAAATCAACTTTGTTTGTGGGGAAAAGCCCCTTTACTTTGAAAAGTACAACAGTGTAAAGAACAGTTATAAATAAAAATGTTTAGTGCAATGAAAATTAAAGTCCTCAGGTTCATTCACATGAGTATGTTTTCACTTTTTTCACTTATCTTGCCAAAAACTATAATGCATCACAGGATAAACACAACATTTTTCAACCAATGATGCCTAACTTATACTTGAAATGGTCAAACAAAACAAAATTCTTTTGCAGCTAATCACAAATATACCACAAGTAGGTACAAGAGGTTTTTCTTGCAAAACGTCTTTGCAGAACTATTTTCTTTTCTTAAGGAATGAAAAGTTTTTGCAGAACTTCACTCTTTTCTGCAACTTTTTTAATAACACAATCCACATCAAGATTCATAGCTTTTGAGCTGACGTTTTTAGTTATGAGATTTTTGCGCAGATACAACATTTTGATCACCTGTTATTGCATTTTAATTCAATGCTGTGATGAGCAAAAATCGTAATTTTGGCGTTTGGAATTTTTTTCTCACTACAACATGTACCGATCATCTTAATGGATTTGTATTTTGATACATCGGGCATTTCTGTATGTGACAATACCAAATATGTGTTTGTTTCTTTTTCATTCTCAATAGGGCAAAAGAGGGGTGAGTTTTTTTATTTCATTTTGAAAAATGTTTATTTATTGATTTTTTTTATTTAATTTTACTAGTCCCCTTAGGGAACTTTATCAATGTACAATCAAATCACTTCTCCTGACCACAGTGATTCTGTAGTACCTCTCTGATCAGTACTAATACTGTCCTCCTTCGATCTCCAGCACTCTGTTGACTCTCGCAGGAAACATATCATGGCAGCATCAGGGGTCATTATCTGATCCCGCAGTGCCATGGCAACCCATTGACACCCCGGGATCGCATTATGGGCCTGCTGATGGTGACGAGGAACAGCTTGATCCCTGCCTCTTCACATCAGCGGTATTCGCCGCAATATTGGATCCCACACAAATGCGTTTCACTTCAAAGCATTACCCATGAACTCACGGTAAGTTCCAGTCACATGCGGTTGCATGCGTCATACACAACCACATGTGACCGGAACTTACCGTGAGTTCATGGGAAATGCTTTGAAGTGAAACGCATTTGTGCCAGATCCGGTATTGCGGCAGATTACCGCTGATGTGAAGCCCGTTTAGCTGCACAAGTCTGCTGCTGATAATCGTCAAGGGATCTGCATGCCTGTGGAGAAGCAGACCCAGGGGCTGCATACCTCCTGTGGGTCGTGTGTTTTTGAGACCTGTGATTTATCCAGTATCCAGAGCCACAGAATGTAAATTTATTCTTGCGGAGATGCTAGCGTTCTGGGTGGGAGAACACAGTGAAAATCCTGACGGACACTGCGATCTCCCACAGAGACCACTAGTGTTTCCGCAAGAAAAACACACTGCACTGCATGTACCCTAACTCCCAATATGTGCAGCAACTTCAGTGGCATTTTGGGAGCTATGGTTCACCACCGGAGTGGCACAGTGCTTTTATTTACTCTTTTTTTTATTATAACACTTAATAGTACAGTACTAATACTTGCCTTGCCGCGTCTTAAAAGCTTCTCTCCCAGTCCCACGTGAACTTGGTCTAGACATGAAGAGGTGGGAGGGGGACTTAAAGAAAACACTGCAGCCGTGCTACACAGGAAGATGTTGATGGTGATAAATTTGGCAGTGATATATTGAAATCACAGCAGCCGCACGCTATATAGGAGAAGGTGGGCGGTCTTCTCTCCACTCAGATCACACGCTGCAGTGACATAATGAACAGACAGAGCCAGCCGAGCACAGAACAGCGCTCTCAGTCTCCTGTCAATGCCTTACATCACTGCAGCATGTGATCTGAGTGGAGAGAAGACCGCCCACCTTCTCCTGTATAGCGCGCTAGAGCGGTCGGACAGTAACAGAGTTAATGACCGCGGCACCGACTGAGTAGAGGGACCCGAGTGGCCCACTGCAGGGACCAGCCCCTCTGGCATTTGCCAGAATTGCCCTATGCCCAGTCCGGCCCTGCTAATGGCTATATCAGAAGAATTATACTACATTTCTAATTGGAGGTATTTACTAATATTATTATTATTATTTTTTTTTTTTTTTTTTTTACAACTACTACATATTGGGATAAAATCTTGGAGATTGGAATAACCCTTTAAGCATTGTAATCAAATTTTGGTGGGAAATTCAGAAAAGCAAGCAAAGTTGAATATCAAATGATCTATCCAATGCTACTATTTACAAAATTGAAATCTTAGTAAAAAAAAAAAAAAAGTAGTGTATTTAAATCTATTGAGCAAGTTACACAATAATACAGCATAGAGTTCTACAGCCCGTCCAACTTTACGAACGCTGAAAAAAAGTCTACAAATTAAATTACAGTATTGATCAGCCTTATCAGTCCATAAATTTTTATATGAAGAAAGAGTAAAGCAGAACATTGCTTATGAGTTCAATAGAATGGTAAAAAATAAATAGACAAATGCGTAACTAGAAATTTATATGTTTACATGTTTTTCAATAAAAGACAAATGCGGTGCATGTAGGGTGGTGGAAGACAAATTACTCTTTTTATACAATGTATGTCACAGATTGAACGTAGGCTTGTAAATTCTAAAGGCTTCCAAGGTAAATGCATTTATTTCATTTACAACCTTTGCCACTTTACCAAGCAGGCTATCAAATAAAGCCAGTACATAACATAAAAACATATTTTATATGACTCCTTTGCTATTTGCTAGGTTTAGCTTAAATCAGCATAGCTCTACACAGCACATTAAGTATACAGATTACTGAATAGAAAATGCTATGGAATTTCATGACTTCAAATATTAGATAATATTTTAATGTGCAATCTCATATCTATTTCTTTATATATAGTTCCTCTGTATTTTCATTGCTGTACTTTTTAACTTAAAACTTTCCTTTTGATTTCCACCAAATGTATGCGGACTGCTCTGCTAAATGGCAGTGACCAGAGCCTTGGATGTTTGACATAAGGAGAATGAATATGGAAAGACTAGAAATCACACTTGAAGTCTGAAGGTTTATAACCAAGTGTAGAAAAATATGAGTGTGAAATTCTGTGTTTAAAGGAAACCTGACAGTAAAATCTTGCTGTCAGATTCATGGGCAGAATAAAAAAGGGAACAGATTCTCTAGTTACTAATAGCAGTATTAAGTTTTGAAAGTTGGTGGTGTTTCATAGGAAAGAGTCACATAGATGGCTCACAGACAGCTTTTTATTGCCGGGCTCTGAGTATTTCATGGGTCTGTCCCTATAATCAAATTGGGAGAGTCCTATCAATCAAAACAAGCTTAAAGGGAACCTGTCATGTATAAAAATGCTATTACCCTGTTGACATGGGGTTAATCTACAGGTTAATAGCGTACTGATGCCTTGTGGCCACAGATCTGAGAACCCCATACTAAGAGGAAATATTCTGCTGATTTAGAACAACTCAACGTTCAAAGTTCGGGTTCGGAAACCAACCTCCAAAAAAACAAAGTTCGGGTTCGTAGTTCGAGCGAGTTATGAGTGCAAACTACTCAAGTGAGCAGTGCTGTGCTTGGGTATGAGTGATGCTCAGCCCAGTACAAGCCGCTTGCAGTGTTTGAACGGCGCACACTGGGGAAAAAATCAATGTGATCTGATGCAGTGTGCACACAGAGAAAAAAATGGGAAAAACATATATGTATGGACTTTGCTTCTTTTATGTTTTCCCTAATATTTGTCAAATCTAAAAAAAAATATATAAATAAAAACAGGACATAAAAATTAGGCAACAGATATCATAAAAAAGTGACAAAATTACTTGAATAACCAAATGAGAAAATATTATTTTACAGCTAATAAAATCACATGTAAGAAAAAAAATAAAATATGTCTGGTCAAGAAAAGTGTTCCAGGTTTGAACTGGGTAATGGAGATTTCCCACAAATTACATCTTGCTCCATTCAAGCTTCCGCAGAATAAATGTGGTCTCTGGACCCCCGTTGTAATGATTGCTAATTCTAATGATTGTGGGGATCACAGCAATAAGACATTTATTAGCTATCAAATTGAAAGGTGATAAATATCATTAGTGAGAAAACTGGAGATGAGTGAATCTTTTCAAATTCAAACTCCCTGGTTTCACAGAATTTGCACAGAGAATTTGATTTGTTGCTAGTAAATTTGCACAAATCTCAGTATTGGAAAGTTTGCAATTGCCTAGAAAATACTTGTGAAGAGGGAGAGAGAGATAGAAAACCCTACTGACCATAAAAGCTTACACTCTACTGGAAAGAGAAAGAGGACCCCGCTGACCATGTGAATTTACATTCAACCCAAGAGAGCTAGAGGACCTGGCTGACCATAAGAACTTAAGGCTGTTTTACACCAGAAGATCTATCGTGCGATAGATCGTCGGGGTCACGGTTTTTGTGACACACATCCGGCATCGCTTGCGATTGCCGGCCTGTGTGACACCTCCTAGCGACGCAGTATCGCTCACAAATCGTGAGTCATGTACTGCTCGTTAGGTTTTATAATATCGTTTAATTTAATTGTTCATCGCTCCCAGGGTAGCACACGCCGCTCCGTGTGACACCCCGGGAACGATGAACATCGATTACCTGCGACCCGCGGCTCTCGCCGGTTATGTGGAAGGAAGGAGGTGGGCGGGATGTTTACGTCCCGCTCATCTCCGCCCCTCCACTTCTATTGGCCGGTGGCCGTGTGACGTCGCTGTGATGCCGAACGTCCCTCCCACTCCAGGAAGTGGACGTTCGCCGCCCACAGCGAGGTCGGACGGGAGGTAAGTACGTGTGACGGGGGGTTACTGACTTTGTGCGCCACAGGCAGCGATTTGCCCGTGACGCAAAAAAACGGGGGCGGGTACGATCGATTGTGAAATTGCACAATCGGTCGTACCGTGTAAAGCAGCCTTTACACTCCACTGGAAAGAGAAAAAGGACCCCGCTGACCATAAGAATTTACACTCCACTGGAAAGAGAAAGAGGACCCTGCTGACCATAAGAACTCTAAGAAGTCTAAAAGAGAAAGCTAAAGGACCGCACAGATCATAAGAGCTTACACTCTACAGGAAAAAGTGAGAGTCAAAATGGATTCAGCTAACTCTGGAAATGGAAAATGACTCTCCGTTAAAAGCTGTGCTTCTCTCAAAATGGCTGATCTTTATATGCCCAGTGACTGACCACCAATGTACAAGGTATGATATTCTGCTAGATGTCATAGCTGCAGGGCACTATGGGAAGGTCTGTGCAGCTGCACAAAAAGACATAAGCTCACCTTCTGTTGCTTCAGGAGTGTGTGAAATGGTGCCAAGCTTTTTTTTGTGAACCTTAAAACAAATTTCAGTGTTCACATTTGTATAAAGCAACAAATTTCATAAATTTGTACTCAAACTCGATCCTTAGAAGATTGGTCCACTGATCTCTAGAGAAATCCCGTTAATACAACACAAACACCAAAGACTATTTAGAATATTTTTTCACAATTGCTATATTTTATATTATTTTGGATAACTATATATTTAGTTTCTAGCCCAATGTCTACATTGCAAAAAAGAGATGTTTTACAATTGAGACAATGTGGTTTGATGCTTGAGATAAGCAGTGACATGACCTCCACTACACAGATAACTACATGTCTTCTCTCTGCCTTTTGTCAGCTATTAACACTCTTGTGACTTTTGAGACAGTAGAGCAAACCTATGATTCTGATAATGAGATGATTTACAGAGATTCAGCTTAATTGAAGTATACAAAACAAGGTTTTCAGATTTTAACCCCTTCACGACCGGCCGATTTTTCGCTTTCCGTTTTTTTTTTCGCCATTCTTTTTCTGAGACGTAACTTTTTTATTTTTCAGTCAATATGGTCATGTGAGGGCTCATTTTTTGCAGAACGAGCTGTACTTTTAAATGAAACCATCAGTTTTACCATATAGTGTACTGGAAAACAGCAAAAAAATTCCAAATGCAGAAAATTTGCAAAAAAAGTGCGATAGCACTATGGTTTTTGAGATATTTTATTCACTGTGTTCACTATATGGTAAAACTGATATGTGGGTATGATGCCTCATGTCAGTGCGAGTTCGTAGACACCAAACATGTATAGGTTTACTTTTATATAAGGGGTTAAAAAAAAATCGGAAGTTTGTCCAAAAAAAGTGGCGCACGTTTTACGCCATATTCCGTGACCCGTAGCGTTCTCATTTTTCGGGATCTATGGCTCAGTGACAGCTTATTTTTTGCGACTCGAGCTGACGTTTTTAAAGGTACCATTTTTGCGCAGCTGCTATGTTTTGATCGCCTCTTATTGCATTTTGCACAAAAGTTGTGGCGACAAAAAAACGTCATTTTGGCGTTTGGAATTTTTTTGCTGCTACGCCGTATACTGATCAGATTAATTGATTTTATATTTTGATAGATCGGGCGTTTCTGAACGCGGCAATACCAAATGTGTGTATATTTTTTATTTTTTTAACCCTTTAATTTTCAATGGGGCGAATGGGGGGTGATTTGAACTTTTAGGTTTTTTTGTTTTTTTTAATTTTTTAAAACTTTTTTTTAACTTTTTTTTTTATTTTATTAGTCCCCCTAGGGGGTTATTGCGATTTCGCTGGCACAGCGAAAGTGAAAGCAAGTCAGGTGTAGTACAGGAGTCATCACATGACCCTGTGCTACCATGACAACTATCGGAAGTCACATAATCGCGTCACGTGACTTCCGGTATCGGGCGGTAAGTAAAAGTTTACCGCGATCGCGCTTATAATGGCGCTGTCACATATTGACAGCGCCATATAAGGGGTTAAACGGCACGAGCAGATAACGATTCTGCTCGTGCCTAGCAGGCACACATCTCAGCTGTGAAAATCAGCTGAGATGTGTGCCGATCGCAGCATGATGCTGCCGGCAGACCGCGTGCAGTAACTTTATGACCGCAAGGACGTAATTTTACGGCCCGCGGTCGTTAAGGGGTTAATTAGATTTTTTTTCCACCAGTCAGAAGAACCAGTTTGGTCAAAATGGTAGCACATGTGATCTCCATTTATTGTTTACATGGTTAATGAAATTTGATCTAATCTTTTATTGTTTGGTCAAAAAAATTAAATCTCAACTGGAAAGAGTTTTTCCATTATTAATAGTTTCTCCATACCCTGTTTCTGCTTTATTCAGAGTTTTCCACAGCCCCATATTGGAGTGGTCCTACTGCTGGGCGTTTCCAAGTTATCCTGAATCCAACCATGAGAACCCCCTTTAACTCTTTCCCAACATCCGCCAAACCAAAGCTATCTCTGATCACTGCTGTTTAACTATTTCACTGCCACTGTCAATAATTGTCAGTGCCGTTTAAATGGCTTACTTCCTGGAACGCTGTTGCACCTTCCCTTCGTCCCGATGATGAGATCATGGTATATCAATGGGTTGTCATGGCAGTTAAAGTTTTATTATAACTAGAAGATGCATACAGCTGCACACTAAACAGCCAACGATGTATAAGGGAACTCTGGTACTGCATTACTGCTATATGAAAAAGTGAGATTTTTAGTTTATGTATCGGCCAATACATGTAAGCCCGGACTCAACGGCAAGGTAATCTCTATAATCCAGGAACCAAACTTAAATGCGACTATCTAAGTTAAAACATTCGTGTCTGGGCAGCTAGACAAAAAATCTAAGTTGAAATGCCACTATTTGGACTATCCTCCATGTATGGGCAGCTAGACTCCTGCTATAAGGGTTATGAACACAGCCTGGTTTATAGGGCAGAGTGCTCAGTCAGAAAGAGACTCAATACAAATATTTAAAAAAAACTGACTCGCACATCCAAAAAGTGTGAATAGGTGCCAGCTGGAAAAACATAGAGTTTAGTCCAAATAGTAGCATTTAAGTTAGATTTTTTGTCTAGCTGTCCAGACACAGATGTTTTGTAACCTAGATAGTGACATTTAAGTTAGGTACCCGAATTATAGAGATTAGCTTGCTGTTGTTTGCATGCTATGGCCAATACATAAACTAAAATATCTCATTTTTTCATATAGAAGTAATGCAGTACCAGAGTTCCCTTATACATTGCTGGCTTTTTAGTGTGCAGCTGTATGCATCTTATAGTTACTATGTTTTTTCAGCTAGCACCTATTCACACTTGTTGGATGTGTGGGTCAGTTTTTTTAAATATTTGTAGTGAGTCTCTTTTCTGATTGAGCACTCCGCCCTATAAACCAGGCTGTGTTCATAGCCTTTATAGCAGGAGTCCTAGCTGCCCAGACATGGAGGTTAGTCCAAATAGTGGCATTTCAAGTTATATTTTTATGTCTAGCTGCCCAGACACAGATGTTTTTAACCTAGATAGTGGCATTTTAAGTTAGGTACCTGGATTATAGAGATTACCTTGCCGTTTATTATAGAGATTACCTTGCCGTTGGTTTCTTGGCTTACATGCATTGGCCAATAAATAAACTAAAAATCTCATTTTTTATATAGCAGTAATGCAGTACCAGAGTTCCCTTATACATTGTTGGCTTTTTAGTGTGCAGCTGTATGCATCTTATAGTTACTATGATTTTTCAGCTAGCACCTATTCACACTTGTTGGATGTGCGTGTCAGTTTTTTTTAAATAGTTAAAGTTTTATTGAAGGCCCCTCTTGATGCCAAACTTTCAACTTTATGGAAAAGTGTGATTTTCACTGTATTGTACAATGTTTTTGGATCGCAGATTCACCTTATAATGACTAGAAAAAAAAGTACAAAATTAAAAGTCATTAAAAATTGAAAAATATATAAACATTTGAATCGTTCCCTTTTCCCAAGTTAACAATAAATAAAATAAAAAAACAAATGTGGTTAGATTGAAACCCAAAACAATTAAGGAATTCAAGTTTTTTTTCATCATTTCAGCACACATTTAAAACTACAACTCATCCCGCAAAAAACGTTCCTCATATGGCTACATTAACAGAAAGATAAATGAGTTACGATTGTTTGAAGAAAAGTAGGAAATAACAAAAGTTGGTCACAATGGGAAGGTGTTAAAGACCTCTCATTTATTCAGTATTTTATGAGAACTCTGGTTTTATTCCTTTGCTATTCCTCCTAGAAATTAAAATGGAATTGTACTTTTAACAAACTTCGCATTAATTAAAGCTACAGGCAAATATAACAAACAAAATTTGAGAAACGATATATTGGAGTGCACATAAATTTGAATCATATTTTATTATTTTAAAATGTGCATTCGCCAGAATCATTTTTGCGATTCACACATCTACAGTGCCTACAAGTAGTATTCAACCCCCTGCAGATTTAGCAGGTTTACACATTCGGAATTAACTTGGCATTGTGACATTTGGACTGTAGATCAGCCTGGAAGTGTGAAAAGCACTGCAGCAAAAAAGAATGTTATTTCTTTTTTTTTTTAAATTGTGAAAAGTTTATTCAGAGGGTCATTTATTATTCAACCCCTCAAACCACAAGAATTCTGTTTGGTTCCCCTAAAGTATTAAGAAGTATTTCAGGCACAAAGAATAATGAGCTTCACATGTTTGGATTAATTATCTCTTTTTCCAGCCTTTTCTGACTAATTAAGACCCTCCCCAAACTTGTGAACAGCACTCATACTTGGTCAACATGGGAAAGACAAAGGAGCATTCCAAGGCCATCAGAGACAAGATCGTGGAGGGTTACAAGGCTGGCAAGGGGTACAAAACCCTTTCCAAGGAGTTGGGCCTACCTGTCTCCACTGTTGGGAGCATCATCCGGAAGTGGAAGGCTTATGGAACTACTGTTAGCCTTCCACGGCCTGGACAGCCTTTGAAAGTTTCCACCCGTGCCGAGGCCAGGCTTGTCCGAAGAGTCAAGGCTAACCCAAGGACAACAAGGAAGGAGCTCCGGGAAGATCTCATGGCAGTGGGGTCATTGGTTTCAGTCAATACCATAAGTAACGTACTCCACCGCAATGGTCTCCATTCCAGACGAGCCCGTAAGGTACCTTTACTTTCAAAGCGTCATGTCAAGGCTCGTCTACAGTTTGCTCATGATCACTTGGAGGACTCTGAGACAGACTGGTTCAAGGTTCTCTGGT
Source organism: Anomaloglossus baeobatrachus (assembly GCF_048569485.1). NCBI lineage: Eukaryota > Metazoa > Chordata > Amphibia > Anura > Aromobatidae > Anomaloglossus > Anomaloglossus baeobatrachus. The sequence continues at coordinate 413,385,612 of NC_134355.1, read as the reverse complement.
CTGATGAGACCAAGATCGAGATCTTTGGTGCCAACCACACACATGACGTTTGGAGACTGGATGGCACTGCATACGACCCCAAGAATACCATCCCTACAGTCAAGCATGGTGGTGGCAGCATCATGCTGTGGGGCTGTTTCTCAGCCAAGGGGAAGGGGCCTGGCCATCTGGTCCGCATCCATGGGAAGATGGATAGCACGGCCTACCTGGAGATTTTGGCCAAGAACCTCCGCTCCTCCATCAAGGATCTTAAGATGGGTCGTCATTTCATCTTCCAACAAGACAACGACCCAAAGCACACAGCCAAGAAAACCAAGGCCTGGTTCAAGAGGGAAAAAATCAAGGTGTTGCAGTGGCCTAGTCAGTTTCCTGACCTTAACCCAATTGAAAACTTGTGGAAGGAGCTCAAGATTAATGTCCACATGAGACACCCAAAGAACCTAGATAATGTGGAGAAGATCTGCATGGAGGAGTGGGCCAAGATAACTCCAGAGACCTGTGCTGGCCTGATCAGGTCTTATAAAAGACGATTATTAGCTGTAATTGCAAACAAGGGTTATTCCAGAAAATATTAAACCTAGTGGTTGAATAATAATTGACCCACACTTTTATGTTGAAAATTTATTAAAATTTAACTGAGCAACATAACTTGTTGGTTTGTAAGATTTATGCATCTGTTAATAAATCCTGCTCTTGTTTGAAGTTTGCAGGCTCTAACTTATTTGCATCTTATCAAACCTGCTAAATCTGCAGGGGGTTGAATACTACTTGTAGGCACTGTATGTGGATTCAACAGAATGACGGATGCATGGCCCCCGATGTGGTAAATTGTTAAAGGCTAAGTATTCAGACCTATTTAAATTTTTCACTCTTTGTTTCATTGCAGCCATTTGGTAAATAAACAGTTCTTTTTTTTCTCATTAATGTACACTATGCATCTCATCTTGACAGAAAAAAAACAGAAATGTAGAAAATTTAGCAATTTTTTTAAACAAGAAAAACTGAAATATCACTTGGTCATAAGTATTCAGACCTTATGCTCAGACACTTAGATTTAATGAACACGCTGTCTATTTTCTTCTGATCCTCCTTGAGATGGTTCCACTCCTTCATTGGAATCCAGCTGTGTTTAATTAAACTGATAGGACTTCATTTGGAAAGACACACACCTGTCTATATAAGACCTCACTGCTCACAGTGCATGTCTGACCAAATGAAAATCATGAGGTCAAAGGAACTGCCCAAGGAGTTCAGAGATAGAATTGTGGCAAGGCACAGATCTGCAAAGGTTGCCAAATAATTTCTGCAGTACTCAAAGTTCCTAAGAGCACAGTGGTCTCCATAATCCTTAAATGGAAGACATTTGGAACCACCAGAACTTTTCCTAGACCTGGCCGTCCAGCCAAACTGAACAATCATGGGAGAAGAACCTTGGTGAGAGAGGTAAAGAAGAACCCCAAGATCACTGTGGCTGAGCTGCAGAGATGCAGAAGGGAGATGGGAGAAAGTTGCACAAAGTCAACTGCAGCCCTCCACCAGTCAGGCCTTTATGGCAGAGTGGTCCGACGGAAGCCTCTCAGTGCAAGACATATGAAAGCCCTCATAGAGTTTGCAAAAAAACACATGAAGGACTCCCAAACTATGAGAAAGAAGATTCTCTGGTCTGATGAAATGAAGATAAAACTTCTTGGTGATAATTCTAAGTGGTATGTGTGGAGAAAACCAGGCACTGCTCATTACCTGCCCAATACAATCCAAACAGTGAAACATAGTGGCAGCATCATGCTATGGGGGACAGGACGACTGGTTACAATTGAAGGAAAGATGAATGCGGCCAAGTACAGAGATATCCTTGAAGAAAACATCTTCCAGAGTGCTCTGGACCTCAGACTTGGACGATGGTTCACCTTCCAACAAGGCAATGACCCTAAGCCCACATATAAAATAACAAAGGAGTGGCTTCAGAACAACGCTGTGATCATTCCTGACTGGCCCAGCAAGAGCCCTGACTTAAACCCAATTGAGCATCTCTGGTGAGATCTGGAAATGACTGTCCACCAACCTTCACCATCCAACCTGACGGAACTGGAGAGGATCTGCAAGGAAGAATGGTAGAGGATCAGCAAATCCATGTAGGAAAAACTTGTTGCATCATTCTCAAGAAGACTCATGGCTGTACTAGCTCAAAAGTGTGCTTCTACTCAATACTGAGCAAAAGATCTGAATACTTATGACCATGTGATATTTTGGTTTTTCTTTTTTTAAAAAATTTACAAAAATTTCTACATTTCTGTGGGTTTTTTTCTGTCAAGCTGGGGTGCAGAGTGTACATTAATGAGAAAAAAATGAACTTTTTTGAATTTATCAAATGGCAGCAATGAAACAAAGAGTGAAAAATTTAAATAGGTCTTAATACTGTCCATACCCACTGTATACATTATACTCACTTTACGCTCACCTTTCTGGGTCCTTCCCACTTCACCAACTTTTTGTGGCCCATTTATTTTGCATTATTTTTACATATGTCATTTTAGTGGGTCTAAAGGCAATCCCTTGTGGAGGTTGTCCCCTCAAATTGATATACATTCTTTCATAGAGCATATGGTTATGAGATGAGCCATGGCCTTACAAGTGTTGGGGATGGTGAGGAGTAAAAGGGTCGGAGAGGCTAGCTGTAAGGTGTGTTTAAAGGGAACCTGTCAGGTCCCAAATTTGTTCTAACCTACAAACAGGAGCACGTTTGGCCTAATAACCCCTTCCTACCCATTCCTGTGTTGTAATATTATGTAATATGAAAGTAATAAAAAAGTTTTCTTACTTATATATTCCCTATGTAAATAGCATATGGTCTAGTCCCCTGGGTGTCGCATCGCCTCGTGGGCGTTTGCATGCTTTCCATGGTATCACACCCCCATGGGAGTGTAATACCATGGATTTATATGAACAATGTCCCGTCTGCTCCTTCAGAATCCCACGCTTGCGCACTTACCATTCCCGCAGCCTTCTTATCCAGGTGTTTGCTTGTCGGCTTCTGTGGTTTCTGTGTTGAGACTCCTAACAGAGGCTCCATGGACCTTTTTGATTTGCTTGTCGGCTTCAGACTCACACTGCGCATGATAAGAAGGCTGTGAGAATGGCAAGCAATCACGCAAGGAATTCTGAAAGAGCAGACGGGATGTCTCTCATGTAAATCCATGGTATCATGTCCACAGGGGCGTGACACCTTGGAAAGCATGCAAACGCCCATGGGGCGATGCAACGCTAATTAAATAGGGAATATGTAAGTCATAAAATGTTTTTTATTACTTTTATATTACACAATATTACAACACAGGGCCATATGGGTAGGAAGGGGTTTCTAGGCCACACAATCCTGCTTGTAGGTTAGAATGCATATGGGACCTGACAGGTTCCCTTTAAGTATTTTTTATATTTTTTCCATATTAAATTTAATATGTCCTGGGTTCTGAATAGACCTCAGAGCATAATAAAGGAAATTTTAATCACAAAGAATAACTTTGCAACAAATCAAATTTCCTGGAAAAATCCACATGATGTGTTGAATTTGAATTTTGCAAGATCCGCTCATCTCTAATTGTAATATCTTGTCAAAGAAATCATCATTGTTCCGCACATATCAGCCACTTCTTACCTTTCCCTGCCTTTTGAACTTTTCATCCACTCTGGTAAAACAGCTAATAATCTTTATAATCTCTATAATATTTTTATATAGTGCTAATGTTGCGGACGGGGGCCGCTGCAGGGGCTGCTTGGATACAGGTTCGTTACTGCGGCTCGAGCGGTAATCGGACCGGGGCTCACACAGCCATCCGTCCTCACAACCATAGGAAAGGGGAATATTTACAGGGGAGAAAGTCTTTATCAGTGATGCCACCCGTGGGTTGCGGTGAGAGTATGTAGCACCGCCGCTGCCTGGTGATGGGACGCCCGGGGCTGATGGAGCAGGGCAGCAGGTTGGAATCCCCTCTACGGGTAGGGGAGGTGTAGTCCTGGGGCCCAGGGGTGTACGGGAGCAATGACTGCTGAGAATGACGTGCAGGGTTGGACCGGGGATGCTTGGTGTACTTACAGTTCCGAAGAATTGCACACAAAGTCCAGTGGTAAACCAAATTGCCAGTGACCGGTCGCCTCCGGTGGGTGTATTCGGGTCCCACACCCAGGTGTAGCAAACAGGGGTCCCTTCCTCCTGCACTCATTGTTTATGTTTTCAATGGGACAACTCCACTTGGAATGGGGAAGTCCACTCCCGGTACTGTGTATGTTGGGAGCTGTGGCCCACGAAATCTGACCTTTGGGATGTCTGTGGGTTCTGGCGGACACTCTATCCCTCGCATTGGGTTTCCATTTCGCTCTCTGGGCTTCTGTAGAACAAGGCCTGAAACCTCATCCCCGGCTCGTCAATTGACAAGGGGCTTGCAACCTTCCTCGCCCTAGGGTCCAGGCACCCAGTCTGTGCAAAGCCTCCGGACTGGATTCCCGCTGCCGGCACCAGCGGGCTAATACCCTGCCCCGGTCCACTTTAGGTCTCCCACGACCGGATCTCCGTCGCCACCTAGTCCGGTAGTCCAGGGGCCCCTACCCCCAACTCTGCTGCACTCCACACTCCTCCACTGTCAACTCCAAATTTCAACTGTTATATTCTCGCCCCTGACACCTCAGGACCCCTAGGTGGGTGCTCCCATCCGCCTGGTCCTGCCCACTGGTGTGTATACCTATTGTCATGGGGGGGGACTAGGCTTTACTGGCTGGTGTTGTGCAGCTGGGTGTGCGTTTTGTGTTGGACTGCCAAGGAGGGTGGAGTATTGTACCTGAGAGATTTGTACAACCTCTGTGACTACCTGGTTTTGCCAGGGCGTCACACTAACATATTCCGCAGCGCTTTACATAAATCAGCTACACTGTCCCATTGAGGCTCACAATCTAAGGTCCCTATCAATATATCTTTGGAGTGTGGATGGAAACAGGAGAAACCGAGAAACCGGAGGGAACCCACGCAAACACAGGGAGATCATACAAACTCCTGGCAGATGTTGCGCTTGGTGGGATTGAACCCAGGACTCCAGCGCTGCAAGACTGCAATGCTAACCACTGAGCCACCGTGCTGTCTAAACAGATTATCTCCATCTTGCTCAGAAAAGATGGACTGCAGCATAGGCGTATCTATGGGTTCAGCTCAAGGAGGAATGTGAAACATCTCAGTGGGCCCCTAGCTGGTAACCCTGATTACAACTACAGTGGCGCAGCCTAGTAGTGGGTACAGGGGAACCTCAGAAGATGACTGCCCATGCTGTTACTGAAAATAAATTTCAACACAGAGGCCAACACTGATATTACCACCATACGATGACCATATAGTAGTAGATACCAGTGCTGCAGAATATATAAGAGATTAGAGTACAGTTAAATATATAGACTTACAGCTCTTATTTCCAGCACTGTCCTCATGTACTCCCAACCTGCACAAATTCATCATCCGACTGAATTGCTGGCGTTTGTGTCCCTATACCTGCACCTGCTGTTTGCACAACAGGGTTCCTCTTACTGCCCCACATAGTAATCCCATGCCTATGGACCTTACAAAGTAATAATGCCTCCTCTTTGCTCTCTAGATTGTAAAATTGCCACCTAGAAAATATTAATGCTCTAGGCAAATGCCCTAGAAAACACTGCCCACATCTTACCTATAAAAGGTAATAATGCCCCCAGTGTGCCTTTGACAGTCACAATACCCTTAGTCCCCTTATAACAATAATGATTCTGAAGTGTCCACTTAACATGTACAGCTCCCCTATACAGAGTATGATGTCCCTACACCTCCCCTACAAAACAATAAGATGAGCCTACAGCTACAGCTCCCCTATAAGAATATATTTATTCACTTATATAGCACTATTAATTCCATAGCGCTTTACACACATAATAATCTACACAGTATAATGAGCCCACATCTCCCCTATGCAGAGAAGAATGTTCCTTCAGCTCCCTATGTACAGTATAATGAGTCTATAGCTCCCTATACACAGTATAATGTCTGCACATATTCCCTATACACAGGATGATGCCCCTAGACCTCCCTTATGCACAGTAAGATGATACCACAGCTCCCCTAAGCACACTGTGATGGGTCCACAGCTCTGATATACACAGTAAGATGAGCCCACAGCTTCTCTGTACACAGTGTACTGGGCCCACAGCACCCCTATACATAGTTTGATGTTCCCACTGCTCTCCCAAAACACAGTATAACTACCCCAAACTTTATAATGGTCCTGTAATACTATTGTATGAACTGAGGATTTCGATCACGTTAGGGCAATGACAACCAGAGACGGGTTCTTGGTGCAAAGAAGTTTTATAATATGCAACCAACAATATGTACACAGAAAAGAACATAAACACAGTACATACCTGCCAGGTTCGGAGCAAGGAGGAATTCCCGGGACCGCACACCGGACTCCCCCAGGGAGGCCACCAGGAGCGAACCCCTATACAGGGGCTGTCTGGCGATAACCCCAGAAGGCCTAGATGAGCAGCAGCCGGGACACGAAAGGGCAACAGGTTATCATCCAAAAATGTCCGTACGGGATGTGGAACGCGGGTCCTAGGGTGGATATGGACCGGAAGGGACCGGGCACAAGCGCCAACCAGAGATGGAAGACAGAGTCCGGGACGGACCAGCGAGGACACAGCTCGAAGAGACCAGGTGGAGTCCAGGGCCGGTGTCGGGTGATTCACCAGGATCCAAAATAACAACCAGGAAACGAGAGCAGCGGAGCAGGAGTAGACAGGAAGCAGTGTACTCAAGCAACTAGACTAAGCTTAGGGGTGGGCTTTTAAACAGATGAACAGGAAGTAGGACAACAGAACAGAAAACTCCATGTCAACAAAGGGCAAGATCCTTCAGAAGCAAACTGGAAATCCCGGAACGCTCACAGGTCCCAACAGTAGCCCTCAAACTATATAATGGCCCCCATATTAGCTCCCACACTGTATAACACATTGAGGACCCCCTCACAGATGTTCTTACAATGCAAGAGAAGCCCACCCACAGTATAAGAGCCTCCCACACTATGTGAGGGTCCCCCACAGTAGTACCCAAACTGTATAATGGCTCCACATTCGCTCCTAAACTGTATAATGGCCAAACATTAGTTTAAAACTCTATAATGGCCCCTACATTAGACCCAAAACTCTATAATGGCCCCTACATTAGCCCCCAAACTGTATAAAGGCCCCTACATTAGCCCCCAAATTATATAATGGCCCATATTATGGCCCAAACTGTATAGTGGCTTATGTATTAGCACTCAAACACTATATTGACCCTCGCATTAGCCCCCAAAGTGCAAAATGGTCCCTACATTAGCCCCCAAATTCTATAATGGCCCTGAAAATAGCATCCAATCTGTATAATTTCCCCTATATTAGCCCCCAAACTCTATAATGGCTCAACATTATCCCCCAAACTGTATAATGGCCCCTATATTAGCCCCCAAACTGTATAATGGCCCACATTAGCCCTCAAACTGTATAAGGGCCCTACTTTCGTCCCAAAATAGTATAATGGCAGCTATATTAGCCCCGAAACTGTATCATGGCCCCACATTAGCCCACAAACTCTATAAGGGCCCCACTTTAGCCCCCAAACTGTATAATGGTCCCTAAATTAGCCCCCGAATTCTGTAATGGCCCTGAAATTAGCCTCTAAACTGTAAAATGTCCTCTATATTAGCCCCCAAACTCTATAATGGCTCAAAATTATCCCTTAAACTGTATAATGGACCCTATATTAGCCCCCAAACTGTATAATGGCTCCACATTAGCCCTCAAACGCTATAAGGGCCCCACTTTAGTCCCCAAACGGTATAATGGCCCCTCTATTAGCCTCCAAACTCTATAAAGGATCCCACACTTTATGAGGGGCCCTCAACAGTAGTTTCTACAATGTATGAGAATCTACCTCACAGTTTTCAGGGCCCCACACAGTAGCCCCCACACTGCATGTTGGTCTCCCATTCTTTTTTATGTCTCCACAGTCCAACACAAGTTATAGCTATAATAAAAAAATAATATATTCACGTAATCCAGGACCCTGATAAATTTATAGGCATGGCAGATAGAGACAGTGACACGGTGAGATGGTAGGGGTTAATGAAAGGTTAGGGGGGCTGGGATATGCATTATGCAAGAAACGTAGGGAGGCTAGAAGTAAGCAATGCATTAATAGTATTAAATATCTACTAGCAAATTCAAAAAGTCTTGCAAACAAAATGAATGAATTGGAAACTCTTATGTCAACCATGGATTATGATGTGGTGGGAATTACGGAAACCTGGCTGGATGAAAGCCATGACTGGTTGACAAACGTAGAGGGTTATATTACATTCAGGAAGGACAGGAAAGACAAAGAAGGTGGTGGGGTATGTATATTTATCAAATCTAACCTAAAACCTGTGTTGAATAATAACTTTGGGGGGAACTGCAACAATGTAAAGTCAATATGGGAAAAATGCAAATTGGAGTTTGCTTTAAGCCTCCTAACATACCTGTACAGGTAGAGGGTGAAATGCTGCAACAAATTGAAAAGGCGGCTAATAATAATAGTAATAATAATAATAATAATCAGGTTCTTATTATGGGGGATTTAAACTATCCAGACATTCAGTGAGACATAGAATTGTCTGGTTGTGCTAAAAGCTGTAAGTTCTTATCTACTATTTAAGACGATTTCCTCTCTCAGTTGGTAGCTGAACCGACCAGGGGAGATAATTTGTTAGATCTGGTCCTGTCAAATAGACCAGATACAATTTCAGATCTACAGTAGTGATGAGCAAGTACTAAAAAGCTCGGGTGCTCGAGGCTTGGGCCGAGCATCCCAAGATACTCGTGTACTCGGCCCGAACACCGAGCCCAATGTTATCCTATGGGAGACAGGAGTATTTTTATGAAATGACCCCCTGGCAGCATGTAGAAACCCTAAAAATGTCACAAAAGTCTCAGAAGAGTGCTCAAATGACATGGCAACAGCATGGGGAAGACCCCTTGAAGCATTTATCACTCAAAAGTCACAGCTGTGAACAATTTTGTCCGCGTTTTACGCCATTTTTACGGACTCACCAGAAAACCTTCAAAAATGACACCAAAAAGAATTTTCATGGCAGAAATGTTAAGGGCACTTACCCAATAGTGAGATAGAGCTGGTGTATGTTACTTTTGGAGACTACATGAAAGATTTTACGTGAAAGTATTGTGTGGCACTCCGATGTCCCTGAGAAGAGACGTACATGAAGGCCTCTTGAGTCTAATGTGCCCATTTTGAGGAAGTGAGTCTTTGTAGTATTTTCCGTTGCCAGGGCAGTCAAAAAATTGTGAGGTTCACCAATGCCCCTGCATACAGACGTGCATGAGGGCCTGTAAACCTGAAGTGCCCATTGTAAGGAAGTGGGTCTATTGTAGTATAGCCCTTAGACAGGGCAGCCAAAAATTGAGAGGCTCCACGTTGTCCCTGGATAGAGACGTGCATGAGGGCCTGTAAACCTGAAGTGCCCATTGTAAGGAAGTGGGTCTATTGTAGTATAGCCCTTTGGCAGGACAGCCAAAAATTGGGAGGCTCCACATTGTCCCTGGATAGAGACGTGCATGAGGGCCTGTAAACCTGAAGTGCCCATTGTAAGGAAGTGGGTCTATTGTGGTATAGCTCTTTGGCAGGACAGCCAAAAATTGGGAGGCTCCACATTGTCCCTGGATAGAGACGTGCATGATGGCCTGTAAACCAGAAGTGCCCATTGTAAGGAAGGGGGTCTATTGTAGTATAGCCCTTTGGCAGGACAGCCAAAAATTGGGAGGCTCCACATTGTCCCTGGATAGAGACGTGCATGATGGCCTGTAAACCAGAAGTGCCCATTGTAAGGAAGTGGGTCTATTGTAGTATAGCCCTTAGGCGGGGGAGCCAAAAATTGGGAGGCTCCACATTGTCCCTGGATAGAGACGTGCATGAGGGCCTGTAAACCTGAAGTGCCCATTGTAAGGAAGTGGGTCTATTGTAGTATAGCCCTTAGGCAGGGCAGCCAAAAATTGGGAGGCTCCACGTTGTCCCTGCATACAGACATGCATGAGGGCCTGTAAACCAGAAGTGCCCATAGTAAGGAAGTGGGTCTATTGTAGTATAGCCCTTAGGCAGGGCAGCCAAAAATTGGGAGGCTCCACATTGTCCCTGGATAGAGACGTGCATGAGGGCCTGTAAACTTGAAGTGCCCATTGTAAGGAAGTGGGTCTATTGTAGTATAGCCCTTTGGCAGGACAGCCAAAAATTGGGAGGCTCCACATTGTCCCTGGATAGAGACGTGCAGGAGGGCCTGTAAACCTGAAGTGCCCATTGTAAGGAAGTGGGTCTATTGTAGTATAGCCCTTTGGCAGGACAGCCAAAAATTGGGAGGCTCCACATTGTCCCTGGATAGAGACGTGCATGATGGCCTGTAAACCAGAAGTGCCCATTGTAAGGAAGGGGGTCTATTGTAGTATAGCCCTTTGGCAGGACAGCCAAAAATTGGGAGGCTCCACATTGTCCCTGGATAGAGACGTGCATGATGGCCTGTAAACCAGAAGTGCCCATTGTAAGGAAGTGGGTCTATTGTAGTATAGCCCTTAGGCGGGGGAGCCAAAAATTGGGAGGCTCCACATTGTCCCTGGATAGAGACGTGCATGAGGGCCTGTAAACCTGAAGTGCCCATTGTAAGGAAGTGGGTCTATTGTAGTATAGCCCTTAGGCAGGGCAGCCAAAAATTGGGAGGCTCCACGTTGTCCCTGCATACAGACATGCATGAGGGCCTGTAAACCAGAAGTGCCCATAGTAAGGAAGTGGGTCTATTGTAGTATAGCCCTTAGGCAGGGCAGCCAAAAATTGGGAGGCTCCACATTGTCCCTGGATAGAGACGTGCATGAGGGCCTGTAAACTTGAAGTGCCCATTGTAAGGAAGTGGGTCTATTGTAGTATAGCCCTTTGGCAGGACAGCCAAAAATTGGGAGGCTCCACATTGTCCCTGGATAGAGACGTGCAGGAGGGCCTGTAAACCTGAAGTGCCCATTGTAAGGAAGTGGGTCTATTGTAGTATAGCCCTTTGGCAGGACAGCCAAAAATTGGGAGGCTCCACATTGTCCCTGGATAGAGACGTGAATGATGGCCTGTAAACCAGAAGTGCCCATTGTAAGGAAGTGGGTCTATTGTAGTATAGCCCTTTGGCAGGACAGCCAAAAATTGGGAGGCTCCACATTGTCCCTGGATAGAGACGTGCATGAGGGCCTGTAAACCTGAAGTGCCCATTGTAAGGAAGTGGGTCTATTGTAGTATAGCCCTTTGGCAGGACAGCCAAAAATTGGGAGGCTCCACATTGTCCCTGGATAGACACATGCATGATGGCCTGTAAACCAGAAGTGCCCATTGTAAGGAAGTGGGTCTATTGTAGTATAGCCCTTAGGCAGGGCAGCCAAAAATTGGGAGGCTCCACATTGTCCCTGGATAGAGATGTGCATGAGGGCCTGTAAACCTGAAGTGCCCATTGTAAGGAAGTGGGTCTATTGTAGTATAGCCCTTTGGCAGGACAGCCAAAAATTGGGAGGCTCCACATTGTCCATGGATAAAGACGTGCATGAGGGCCTGTAAACCAGAAGTGCCCATTGTAAGGAAGTAGGTCTATTCTAGTATAGCCCTTTGGCAGGGCAGCCAAAAATTGGGAGGCTCCACATTGTCACTGGATAGAGATGTGCATGAGGGCCTCAAAACATTGTTCCCATTGCAAAGGAGCGGGTCTCCTGTCGTTGTAATGTCCATTCTGAAAGAATGGGCGAAAAAATTTACCACTGGGGGTATACCTGAAACAATGGCCTAACTATTGTAACGGTCATCATGGTGGCGCATGAGGAGAAGGAGGAGCAGTCCAGCGATTATCCAAAGTCCAGAAGTGTGAGTCGAGGTACATGGCAAATTCCCGTTATAAACTTTAAATTCCGCTCTCATTTGCTGGTGGTGTGGTGCAGTCTGGCCCAATCTAACCCTTGTTCATCTTGATCAGAGTCAGCTTGTCAGCATTTTCAGTTGACAGGCGGGTGCGTTTATCTGTAATGATTCCACCTGCGGCACTAAAAACACGCTCTGACAAAACGCTAGCGGCAGGGCAGGCCAGGACTTCCAAGGCGTAGACAGCCAATTCATGCCACGTGTCCACCTTGGATACCCAATAATTGTAAGGCACAGAGGAATGTCGGAGTACAGTTGTTCGATCTGCAAGGTACTCCTTGAGCATCTGGGCAAACTTAGGATTTCTTGTGGCACTACCCCGCACTTCAGGGGCTGTGGTACGTGAGGGGCTGAGAAAACTGTCCCACATTTTAAAGACTGTTCCCCTACCTCTGGCGGATTAAACTTGTGCCCCTCTCGGCTGTACGCCTTGGTTGTCCACTGATTCCTGACCTATGCCGCTAGCGTTTTGTGAGGGGAATGCTTTGCCTACTTCCGTGACTATGGCCTTCTGGAACTGCTGCATTTTGGCTGACCTTTCCGCCTCGGGAATAAGAGACATAAAGTTCTCCTTGTAGCGTGGGTCTAACAGTGTTACCAACCAGTAATGATTGTCGGCCAAGATGTTCTTAACGCGAGGGTCACGAGACAGGCAGCTTACGATAAAGTCAGCCATGTGCGCCAGACTCTTAACAGCCAGTACTTCAGTATCCTGACCAACACGATGACTGGACATGCTGTCCTCCTCCTCCTCCTCCTCATCTACCCTGTCCTCTGGCCAGCCACGCTGAACCGAGGATATGACTGGTGTGCATGTCATATCCTCAATTTGGCCGGAGAGTTGCTCCATGTCTTCATCCTCCTCCTCGTCATAGTCCTCCACTGCACGTTGTGATGAGACGAGGCTCGGCTGTGTGTTATCACCCACACCGACTACTGTTTCTTGCTCCAACTCATCGCGCTCCGCCTACAATGCATCATGTTTGTTTTTGAGCAGAGACCGTTTTAGAAGGCAGAGAAGCGGTATGGTGACGCTAATAATGGCGTCATCACCACTCACCATCTTGGTGGAGTCCTCAAAGTTTTGGAGGATGGTACATAGGTTGGACATCCATCTCCACTCCTCAGGTGTTATGTGTGGAGTTTGACCCATTTCCCGACGGCTTAGGTGATGCAGGTACTCAACAACTGCCCTCTTCTGCTCACATATCCTGACCAACATGTGCAGAGTTGAATTCCAACGCGTGGGGACATCACACACTAGTTTTTGAGCCGGAAGATGCAAACGGCACTGAAAGCCAGCAAGGCCGGCTGAAGCAGTAGGTGACTTTCGAAAATGTGCAGACAGGCGGCGAACTTTTACCAGCAGATCAGACAGCTCTGGGTATGACTGTAGATACCGCTGAACAACGAGGTTGAGCACATGGGCCACGCATGGAACATGTGTCAGCTGGCCTCGCCTCAAAGCCGCCACCAGGTTCCGGCCATTGTCACACACGACCTTTACTGGCTTTAGGTTCAGAGGTGTGAGCCAGTGATCTGCCTGCTGTTTCAGAGCTGTCCACACCTCTTCTGCATTGTGGGGTTTGTCACCTATGCAGATTAGCTTCAGCACAGCCTGTTGCCGCTTCGCCGAGGCAGTGCTGCACTGCTTCCAGCTTGGGACTGGTGTGGAGGGTAAAGTGGATGAGGATGCGCAGGAGGAGGATGAGGCTGAGGAGCATGACATTCCGGAGCTGTAGAGTGTGGGTGAAACCCTGACTGAGGTAGGGCCTGCAAACCTTGGTGTGGGAAGGACGTGTTCCGTCCCTCACTCAGACTGGGTCCCAGCTTCTACAATATTGACCCAGTGTGCCGTCAACGAAATGTAGCGGCCTTGCCCACAAGCACTTGTCCACGTGTTTGTGGTTAGGTGGACTTTGGCTGAAACAGCGTTGTTCAGGGTACGTGTGATGTTTTGTGACACGTGGTTATGCAATGCGGGGACGGCACACCGGGAGAAATAGTGGCGGCTGGGGACCGAGTAACGTGGGACAGCTGCCGCCATCAGGTCGCGGAATGCTTCTGTCTCCACCAGCCTAAAAGGCAACATTTCCAGCGCAAGCAGTCGTGAAATGTTAGCATTTAGAAGTGTGGCATGTGGGGCGTTGGCAGTGTATTTGTGCCTGCGTTCAAAGGTTTGCTGAATGAATAACTGAACGCTGCGCTGGGACAAGGACGTGCTTGATGATGGTGTTATTTCTGCGTAGGCAACTGCAGGTGCAGGGCCGGAGGAGGCTTGTTCGCAGGCAGCATGGACAGGGGATTGGCTCGCATGCACAACAAGAGAAGACGTAGCAGTGACATCAGCAAGCACTGCTCCTCGACTCTGTTGTACCTCCCACAAAGTCGGGTGCTTGGCTGACATGTGCCTGATCATGCTGGTGGCGGTCAGGCTGCTAGTTTTGGCACCCCTACTGATGCTGGCACGGCAGGTGTTGCAAATGGCCTTTTTAGAATCAACTGGAGCCAACTTAAAAAACTGCCAGACTCGGGAAGACCTAACATTTGTACAGGCACCTTGTGTTGTGTTGTTGTTCCGGGGAAAGGTTGCCTGACTTCTGCCTGGGGCCACCACCCTGCTTCTTACTGCCTGTTGGGATGCTACGCCTCCCTCCCCCTGTGCACTGCTGTCCTTGCTCTGCATATCCTCCTGCCAGGTTGGGTCAGTTACTAGATCATCCACCACGTCGTCTTCCTCTTCCGCACCCTGCTCCTCCTCCTGACTTCCTGACAATTGTGTCTCATCATCGTCCACCCCTTGTTGAGACACGTTGCCAACTTCGTGAGAATGTGGCTGCTCAAATATTTGGGCATCTGTACATACGATCTCCTCATGACCCACTTCAACAGGAGCTGGCGAGAGGCCAGAATGTGCGAATGGAAACGTGAACAGCTCTTCCGAGTGTCCAAGTGTGGGATCAGTAATGTCCGTGGACGTGTACTCAGCCTTGTGGTAGGAAGGAGGATCAGGTTCTGAAATGTGCGGTGCAGTATCACGGCTACTGACACTTGACCGTGTGGAACACAGAGTGTTTGTGGTGGTGCCAATCTGACTGGAAGCATTATCCGCTATCCAACTAACAACCTGTTGACACTGGTCTTGGTTCAAGAGCGGTGTACTGCTGCGGTCCCCAAGAATTTGGGACAGGACGTGCGAGCGAGTAGATGTGGCCCTTTGTTGTGGCGAAATTAGAGCTTGCCCACAACCTCGGCCTCTGCCTGCACCACCATCACATCCACTTCTTGTTCGTTGCCAACGCCCTTGCGCATTTTGCAATGCTGTGCTGTGCAAAACGCACACAAGTGCACCTGTACGCTGCCACCGACAGGCACACATGTGCGGTTTTTAAATGCATGCACGGACGCACTAAGAACCTAACAGGTTTTTAGGAGCGACAATTACTGAGAAGTTTGACACTATCAGACACTGCTGACTGACGTGTATTATTCACTAGACTTGTGCGTTATATACTAGTTTGTGCAAAACGTGTACCTGTACGCTTCCACCAACAGGCACACACGTGCGGTTTTTAAATGCAAGCACGGACGCACTAAGAACCTAACAGGTTTTTAGGAGCGACAATTACTGAGAAGTTTGACACTATCAGACACTGCTGACTGACGTGTATTATTCACTAGACTTGTGCGTTATATACTAGTTTGTGCAAAACGTGTACCTGTACGCTGCCACCGACAGGCACACACGTGCGGTTTTTAAATGCAAGCACGGACGCTCTAAGAACCTAACAGGTTTTTAGGAGCGACAATTACTGAGGAGTTTGACACTATCAGACACTTCTGACTGACATGTATTATTCACTAGACTTGTGCGTTATATACTAGTTTGTGCAAAACGTGTACCTGTACGCTGCCATCGACAGGCACACACGTGCGGTTTTTAAATGCATGCACGGACGCACTAAGAACCTAACAGCTTTTTAGGAGCGACAATTACTGAGAAGTCTGACACTATCAGGACTGTTTTAGACTGTGTACACCAGCCCCAGATATGATGAAGGCTGGTATACGGTCACCACTAGGAATGGCTATATACCCTGCCTGTATACAGCTACAATAGTCCTGAGAATAACTCTTCTGGTCACTAGCCTGTATTCCGACCTGGCTATACCCTGCCTGCCCTGCCTGTATACAGCAACAATAGTCCTGAGAAGGACTCTGCTCCTGTACTCTGACCTGGCTATACCCTGCCTGCCTGTATACAACTACAATAGTCCTGAGAAGGACTTCTGGTAACACTGTTTGCAGCCCTGCTACGGAAATAACTATAAAGGGCCGCAAACCTTTCCCTGAAGCAGCAACACTCTCCCTGCACTGACTGTCTGGATGGCTGTGTGCAGAACACAGCGCGCCCGCCGGTATAAAGGCTCGGTCACGCTGTGCAGGCCGGCCAATCACTGCAATTCCACAACTAACAGGGTTGTGGCATTGCAGTGGTCTGCCAGCCAATCCCTGCATGAGGGCTGGCTCTCAAAAGAGCGCCAACATGCAGGGATGAAGACCACGAGTACAGCACGAGTATCGCGAGATTACTCGGTCCCGGCCGAGTAGCCCGAGTACAGTGATACTCGTGCAAGTACCGAGTAGTGACAAGCATACTCGCTCACCACTAATCTACAGGTCTAGGAGCACTTGGGCATCAGCGATCAAAATATGGTAAGCTTCAAAGTAATATTCAATAGAATATTTAAAAAGGGAAATGCTAAAACCTGGAATTTTAGGAAAGGTGATTTCAACAAATTAAGGGAAGAGCTTAAATGTGTAGATCGGGACAATGTCATGTTAGCTGGGGATACCAAACATAAATGGGGTAAGTTTAAGAATACACTCCCAGAGTCCTTTAAAAAACTTATACCCTCTGGTAATAAAATGTCCAGGAATAAAAAGAAACCACTATGGATAAATAAGACAGTACAAAGTATAATAAAACAAAGGGCATTTAAAATCTTGAAGGCTGAGAATACAGAAATAGTATTTCAGAAGTATAAAGATATTAATAGGAAATGTAAAACAGAAATCAAGCAAGCAAAATTAGCTACTGAAACCAAAATCACCAAGGACATTAAAATAAATCCCAAAATCTTTTATAAATACATTAATGCCAAAAGGAAAACAAAGGATAGTATCGGCCCCTAAAAATATAATAACAAGTTACTTATAGAGGACAAACAAAAGACTGAGATATTAAACAGGCACTTCTCATCCATGTTTACCAAGGATGTGAGTGTTCCAGGGATCATTCAATAAGTGAAAAATCAAAGTTCACCACCTGATATAATTAATTTAACACAAGAGAAGTACGCCTGCATCTGAATAACTGAAACATTGACAAATCCTCCGGGCCAGATGGCATTCATCCACGAATATTGAGGATTTGAGCTCTGTAATCAATAGACCGCTGTATCTCAGCTTTTTAGACTCGCATGTAACAGGGTTTATGCCTCAGGATTGGAGGATTGTTGATGTGGTACCGATATTTAAGAAAGATAAGAGGGTGGATCCAGACAACTACCGTGCAGTAAGCCTGACATCTGTAGTATGCAAAGTTTTTGAGGGCATTTTAAGGGATGACATGCAAAAATATATTGCAGAAAATAATATAATAACTAACAGACAGCATGGATTCATGAAAGATAAGTTGTGTCTAACCAACATGTTTGGCTTCTAAGAGGGGTTAAGTGCAAATCTGGATATTGATAATGCAGCTGATGTAATTTATTTTGACTTTGCAAAGGCATTTGATACTGTACCACATAATAGCCTTATATGAAAGCTCCAGAAGCAGGGACTAGAGGAAACCATATGCAACTGGGTAAGGAATTGGCTAAAAGATAGGAAACAAAGAGTAGTCATAAATGGTACATTCTCTAAATGGGCTATAGTCAGCAGTGGGGTGCCACAGGGATCTGTGCTAGGACCGATTCTGTTTAATCTCTTTATTAATGACCTTGTGGATGGGATAGATAGTAAAATGTCAGCCTTTGCTGATGACACCAAACTATGTAGGATATTAAAAACTGACCTTGATAGTACAATATTGCAAAAAGATCTGGATAAGATGTCAGAATGGGCAGATACTTGGTAAATGAGATTTAATGTTGATAAATGCACCTAGGACGGAGTAATCCTATAGCTGCGTATACAATAAATGTAAGTAAACTCGGGACTACAGAACAGGAGAAGGATTTGGGTATTCTCATTACAAATAAGCTGAGCAGCAGTACTCAATGTCAAGCAGCAGCTGTAAAGAAAACAAGATTTTAGGGTGTATAAAAAGAGATTGGATCCCGTGATCCCAACGTGTTGTTACCCCTCTATAAATCACTTGCACGGCCACATCTAAAATATGGGATTCAGTTTTGGGCTCCACATTTTAAAAAGGACATTCAGAAGTTAGAGTCAGTTCAAAGGCGGTTAACTAGACTACTACAAGGAATAGAAGGCCTCCCATATGATGACAGGTTGAAAAAGTTAGATATGTGTAGCTTAGAAAAAAGACATCTAAGAGGAGATCTCATTAATATGTGTAAATATATGTGTGGTCAATATAAAGGATTGACACGTGATTTATTCCTTCCAAAGACAATACTAAGGAATAGGGGGCATACACTGCGAGTGGAAGAAAAGCAATTCCGGCAACTAAATAGGAAAGGGTTCTTTACAGTTACAGCAGTCAAACTGTAGAATGCCCTACCAAAACAGGAAGCAATGGCAGATACTATAACAGGTTTTAAAAAAGGGCTGGATGATTTCCTCAGGACACATAACATTGTTGGTTATAAAGCCCGCTTTACATGCTGCGATATCGGTACCGCCCCCATCGTTTATGCGACACAGGCATATCGCTGCCCATCGCGCACAAAATCGCGCACCCCCATCTCACATACTTACCTGCATAGCGACGTCGCTGTGACCGGTGTACCGCCTCCTTTGTAAGGGGGCGGTTCGATCGGTGTCACAGTGACATCACTAAGCGGCTGCCCAATCAAAGCGGCGAGGCAGAGATGAGTGGGACGAACATCCCGCCCACCTCCTTACTTTCTCATTGCTGGCGGGATGCAAGTAAGGTGAGGTTCCTTGTTCCTGCGGTGTCACACGTAGCGATGTGTGCTGCCGCAGGAACGACAAACTACATCGCCCAAGTATCAGCAACGATAATTGGGAATAGGGGAGGATGTCACCGATGAGCGATTTTGAACGTTTTTGCGACGATTCAAAATTGCTCATAGGAGTCACACACAACAAAATTGCTACAGCGGCCGGATGTGCGTCACAAATTCCATGACCCCTACGAGATCACTGTAGCGAAATCGTAGCGTGTAAAGCCACCTTAAATGACCTAGTTACAAAATGTAGAATTGGTGGAGTAAGGTTGAACTAAATGGACCTAGGTCTTTTTTCAACCTATGTAACTACAGTGCCTTGCAAAAGAATTCGGCTGCCTTGAATTTTTCAACCTTTTCCCACATTTCAGGCTTCAAACATAAAGATAAAAAAAATTTAATTTTATGGTGAAGAATCAACAAGTGGGACACAATTATGAAGTTGAACAAAATGTATTGCTTATTTTAAACTTCTATAAAAAATAAATAACTAAAAATTAGTGCATGCAATATTTTTTGGCCCCTTTAAGTTCATACTTTGTAGCGCCACCTTTTGCTACGATTACAGCTGCAAGTCGCATGGGGTATGTGTCTATCACTTTTGCACATCGACAGACTGAAATTCTTGTCCATTCTTCCTTTGCAAACAGCTTGAGCTGAGTGAGGTTGGATGGAGAGCGTTTGTGAACAGCAGTTTTCAGCTCTTTCCCCAGATTCTCGATTGGATTCAGGTCTTGACTTTGACCTGGCCATTCTAAAGCCTGCTTTACACATATCAATTTATCGTCCAACCGCCATTGCAATCGCACCCGCCCCCATCGTTTGTGCAATACGGGCAATTTGTTGCCCGTATCGCACAAACTTGGTAAGCCCCGTCACACGTGCTTACCCTCCAAACGACCTCGCTGTGGGTGGCGAACATCCTCTTCCTGAAGGGGGAGGGACGTTCGGCGTCACAGCGAAGTAACACAGAGGCCGGCCAATAGAAGCGGTGGGGCGGAGATGAGCGGGACGTAAACATCACACCCACCTCCTTCCTTCCTCATTGCCGGCGGGAAGCAGGTAAGCTGCAGTTCATCGTTCCCAGGGTGTCACACGGAGCGATGTGTGCTGCCCCAGGAACGATGACCAACGACGATGACTGCGCACAGAAGGACGTTTGATTTTTAGAAAATGAGCGACTTGTCAACGAGCAACGATAAGGTGAGTATTTTTGCTCGATCACAGACGCTCATAGCTGTCACACGCTACGATATGTCAAATGGCGCCGGAAGTGCGTCACTAACGACGTGACCCCGACGACATATCGTTTGATATATCATAGCGTATAACGTGCCCTTAACACCTGCATACTTTTATTTGTGAACTATTCCATTGTAGATTTTATGTTTTGGATCATTGTCTTGTTGAATGACAACTCTCCGTCCCAATCTCAGGACTTTTGCAGACTCCAACAGGTTTTCTTCAAGAATGGTCCTGTATTTGGCTCAATCCATCTTCCCATCAATTTTAACCATCTTCCCTGTCCCTGATGAAGAAAAGCAGGCCCAAACCATGATGCTGCAACCATCATGTTTGACAGTGGGGATAGTGTGTTCAGGGTGGTGAGCTGTGTTGCTTTTACGCCAAACATATCGTTTGGCATTGTGCACAAAAAGTTCGATTTTAGTTTCATCAGACCAGAGCACCTTCTTCCACATCTTTGGTGTGTCTCCCAGGTGGCTTGTGGCAAACTTTAAACGACACTTTTTATGGATATCTTTGAGAAATGGCTTTCTTCTTGTCACTCTTCCATAAAGGCCAGATTTGTGCAGTCTACGACTGATTGTTGTCCTATGGACAGACTCTCCCACCTCAGCTATAGATCACTGCAGTTCATCCAGAGTGATCATGGGCCTTCTGGCTGCATCTCTGATTAGTCTTCTCCTAGTTTGAGATTAAGTTTTTGAAATTTTTTCAAAGCATCAGCCCACATACTAGGATGAGGGCCGGATGGCCGGGTCTTGGTAGATTTGCAGTGGTATGATACTTCTTCCATTTCAATATGACTGCTTGCACAGTGCATCTTGGGATATTTAAAGTTGTGGAAATCTGTTTGTAGCCAAATCCAGCTTTAAACTTCTCCACAACAGTATCACGGGCCTGCCTGTTATGTTCCTTGGTCTTCATGATGCTCTCTGTGCTTTAAACAGAACACTGAAACTATCACAGAGCAGGTGCATTTTTATGGAGACTACACCGTGTGCAGAATTATTAGGCAAGTTGTATTTTAGAGGATTTTTTTATTATTGATCAACAACTATGATCTCAATCAACCCAGAAGACTCATAAATATCAAAACTTAATATTTTTGGAAGTTGGAGTGGTTTTTTTTTAGATTTGGCGGCTATTTTAGGAGGATATCTGTTTGTGCAGGTAACTATTACTGTGCAGAATTATTAGGCAACTTAATAAAAACCAAATATATTCCCATCTCATTTGTTTATTTTCACCAGGTAAACCAATATAACTGCACAAAATTTAGAAATAAACATTTCTGACATGCAAAAACAAAACCCCAAAAAATTAGTGACCAATATAGCCACCTTTCTTTATGATGACACTCAACAGCCTACCATCCATAGATTATGTCAGTTGCTTGATCTGTTTACGATCAAAATTGCGTGCAGCAGCCACCACAGCCTCCCAGACACTATTCCAAGAGGTGTGCTGTTTTCCCTCCCTGTAGAGCTCACATTTTATGAGGGACCACACCTCCTTTCACCAATTTATTAACCTCTAAACGTAAACTTCCAGAATTATCGAGGCAAAATGGACAACAGAAGGTATTTTTGAAAATGTCTTCTGGCACAGCTTTACACCAATGTGTCCACTATGCTTTGTATGCTTTTAAACTTGTCATTAAAGGAGACTTTAAGGTTCCTGACGTTCCCAGCTGCTGAGACATCTTACCAGAGTTCACAGCCTCCAGGTGTCCCAACTGCGGGGACTACAGTACCCTTAGTGTGAGCCACCAGCTGTTTCCTCAGGTGAACTCAGTGCTGGACTGTCATACTGCACTGCCTCCATGACACACAGTCTGACAGTCCAGCACTGATATAGTGGGCGCAAAGCTTTTTGGACACATACCCATAGTTCCAATGCATTTACAAATTTACAAAAAGAAAATAAGCAGCACACCAATTAAATGTGAAGACAGTGGATTCTATCAGTCGATATGGTAACATTTTGAATACATACAGTAACTGAGAACTGTTTTGTTATGGAACCGAAACATTGCAACACAGACTAATAAAGAGTCATCCACTTTTTCACAATTAATTAGAGTGCTTCTTGTTTTCTTTATACATCATAGAACCATAGAAAGTTATGCGGGCATCACACGGTACGGTATATCGGGCGATATGTCATTGGGGTCACGTCGAAAGTGACGTCTGATATATCGTAGCGTGTGACAGCTACGTGCGACTGTGAACGAGCAGAAATACTCACCTTCTCGTTCATCATTGACACGTCGCTCAGTTTAAAAAAATCATTCCTCCTTCTGCGCGCCGGTTGTTCTTCTTTCCTGAGGCAGCACACATCGCTATGTGTCACACCTCGGGAACGACGAACTCAGCTTACCTGCGTCCCGCCGGGAATGCGGAAGTAAGGAGGTGGGCGGGATGTTTACGTCCCGCTCGTCTTTGCCTCTCCGCTTCGATTGGCCGGCTGCCGTGTGACGTCGCTGTGACGCCGAACATCCCTCCCCCTACAGGAAGTGCATGTTCGCCGCCCACAGCAAAGTCGCCCGAAAGGTAAGTACGTGTGACGGGGGGTTAACGACTTTGTGCGCCACGGGCAACTAATTGCCCGTGATGCACAAACGACGGGGGCGGGTGCGATCGATTGTTTAATCGCACGATAGATAGTCTTGTGTGAAGCCCGCATTACAGTTGGAAGGGACTTTCAGGGTCAATGTGTCCAAACCACTTCTCGTAGCAGGATTTACTTAACCATCTAAGACAGCTGTCCGTCCAGCCTCTGTTTGAAGACTTCCATTGAAGGAAAACTCACCACCTCTCGTGGCAACCTGTTGCACTCTTTGATCACCCTCACTGTCAAAAAGTTTTTTCTAATATCTAATCTTTATATTCTGCCATTCAGTTTAATTCCATTGCTACTCATGTCTCCATTTGCAAAAGAGAACAAGAATGATCCGTCTACACTGTGACATCTCTTCAGATATTTGTAGACAGCTATTAAGTCCCCTCTTAGTTTACTTTTTAGCAAGCTAAATATTCCGAGATCCTTTAACCGCTCCTCGATTGACATAGTTTTCAGTCCACTCACTATCTTGGTAGCTCTTCTCTGAACTTGCTCCAGTTTTTCAATGTCTTTTTTAAAATGTTGTGCTCAGTGTGACGCCCTGGCAAAACCAGGTAGTCACAAATAGGCCCCAGCATTACACAGTTCCCTCACTAGGAAACATACAGCCAACCAGAAACCCTAGTCTCCCTCCTTAGGGAAAGATAAACACACCAGTGGGCGTGACCAGGTGGTTTGGACACGCCCACCCAGGGGTCCAGACAGCCTAGGGAGGGAAAAACACTGAGTCTAAGAGAGTTGAGTGAAGAAGTTCAGTTGGAGAGGAGTGTTGGCTGGAGCTAAGTGTAGCTCCATCAGAGAGTTCAAGTTGAACGGTACCAGGGTAGGAGCCCTGGTGCCACTGGCTAGGAGGCAGACGGTAGTCTCAGTCAGCAGGAGATGGGAAGACGGCTCGGCAGAACCAAGGTTGACCGGGACAGGGTTGTAGCCCACCGGTACCGACACGGGGAACCGACCCGGAAACCATGGCACAAAGGGGGTACTCGCACCCTGAAGTCAGAACCCGGAAACAAGCGGACTGGTTAATTCACCGATTGAAGCCAGGACTAGAGGGCCAGGGCCCATAGATCCCACAGGCCAGCGTCTGCGAGCACGGCTCCTTAGGCCACATCCAGCCAGGAGTGGACTCCTGAGTTTCAAGCTAGGAAGTCCACCTTACACAAAGCAGTGCAGGGAAAAGGATAGAGACCACCAGCCGGGTGGGGGACCTGAATGCAACCGGATGCGGCACTGGCCATGATCACCTTGGTTTACCAGAGACTTGTGTGGTTCATTAACAGTGAATACACCAACACTCCCTGCGGTCGCTATCCCCTGCACCGAGCCACCGGGCCCCGGGGCCACCATCCCTGCCAATGGAAGGGTTGACAACTTGCTGCATAACATCTCCCCCGGGTGTCCCATAACAGCAGCGGTGGTGTCCCGCCTCACCACACACCATGGGTGGCGTCACGAACTTACTACGGCCTAGTCCGTACATCTACGTCCCCCCATTTATTCGGTGTATCCGCGAGACACCCGGGTCCGGAGACCCTTGAGCCACCACCCCTGAAGGCCCAGATCCGAGCAGCGCCGGCTGCTGGCACGGGGGCGGCACACTCAGAACTAGATGTAGTATTCCAGATGAAGTTTTACCAAAGAGGAGTAGAGGGGATAATTTCTTCACGTGAGCTAGAATCTATGCATCTCTTAATATATCCCAGAACTTTACTTGCCTTTTTTTGTTGCTGCATCACACTATTGACTCATGTGTCATCTGTGATCTATTAGTATACCTAATGCCGGCGTCACACGGAATGATCTATCGTGCGATCGCACGAGCGATCTTAGCCGCCCCGTCGTTTGTGCTTCACGGGCAATTAGTTGCCCGTGGCGCACAAAGTCGTTAACCCTCTGTCACACGTACTTATCTCCCAGACGACGTCGCTGTGGGAGGCGAAATCCTCTTCCTGCAGGGGGAGGGACGCTCGGCGTCACAGCGACGTCACACGGAAGCTGGCCAATAGAAGCGGGGGGGCGGAGATGAGCGGGACGTAACATCCCGCCCCCCTCCTTCCTTCCGCATTGCTGGCGGGACGCAGGTAAGATGTGTTTGTCATTCCCGAGGTGTCACACGGAGAGATGTGTGCTGTCACGGAAGCGATGAACAACTGGAGCACAGAAGGAGGACCGATATTTTAAAAATGAACGACGTGTCATCGAGCAACGATAAGGTGAGTATTTTTGCTTGTTCACAGTCGTTCAAAGGTGTCACACGGTACGCTATCTCTGATGATGCCGGATGTGCGTCACTAACGACGTGACCCTGATGACATATCGCCCGATATATCATACCGTGTGACGCCGGCATAAGTCTTTTTCACAAGTCCTGTTGCATAGTTCTATTACTCCCACTTTGTAGATGTTATTGTAATTTTTCTTGCCCAGATGTAGAATTTTGCTTTTCTCCTGATAAATAGCATTCTATTATTAGTCGCTGCCCATTGTTTCAGCTTATCTCGATCCTTCTAAATACTTTCTCTTATATCCTTACAAAGAATATTACGATGCTCATATTCCTTAAAAAATTCATTTTTATTTATAGAAAAAAATATTAAAAATGATTTTTTTAAGGAATATGAGCATCGTAATATTCTTTGTAAGGATATAAGTGGTTTCTATGATAGATAGGTGCTATCCTGAGATGTATAAACAAAAAATGTGGTATATGTGGTCATAAATACTTTCTCTGCCTTCACTATTAGTTATCCTTCATAGCTTTGCATTGTTTGCAAATTTGACTAGTTTACCTACAGTTCCCTTATGTAGATCATTTATAAAAAAAAAAAAGAAAAGGTTGAACAACAATGGAGCTGAGACAGAGTCTTATGGTACCCAAATTGAAACACTCTTCCAATTGGATGTGCTATCTTTCAGTATTATCACTGAGTCAGTTATGAATCCACCTAATGGTAGCCTTGTCAATCCCATACTTAGTTATTTTTTAAGTATCGATAGTATCAGGTACTTTATCAAATGCAGAAATCGAGATATATTATATCTACCCCATTTCCTAATCTACACAGTAAAGGCTGCTTTACACGCTGCGACATCGCTAGCATTGGCTAGCGATGTCGCGTGCGATAGCACCCGCCCCCGTCGGTGGCACGATATGTGGTGATCACTGCGGTAGCAAACATTATCGCTACCGCAGCGTCACACGCACATACCTGTGCAGCGACGTTGCTGTGACCGCCGAACCGCCTCTTTTCTAAGGGGGCGGTTCATTCAGCGTCACATTGACGTCACAGCAGCGTCACTGAACTGCCTTCCAATAGACAAAGAGGGGAGGAGATGAGCGGCCAAAACATGCCGCCCACCTCCTTCCTTCCTCCTTTTCCGGTGGACGCAGGTAAGAAGATGTTTGTCGTTCCAGCGGCGTCACACATAGCGATGTGTGCTGCCACAGGAACAACAAACAACATCGCTACTGCAGCAGCAACGATAATTGGGAAGAGGGGGGCATGTCACCGATGAGCGATTTTGAACATTTTTGCGACGATTCAAAATCGCTCATAGGTGTCACACACAACGACATCGCTAAAGCTTCCGGATGTGCGTCACAAATTCCGTGACCCCAACGACATTGCTTTAGTGATCTCGTAGCGTGTAAAGCCACCTTAAGTGATACCATCTAATAAGTAAATTAGTCTGGCATGATTTGTTTGCTAAAAAGCCATGCTGTCTCTGGTAAATTACTGTATTTTTATCCAAGTACTTACATATATGCTGTTTAATAATTTGTTCAAAGATCTTTCCTGGTATAGAAGTAAAGGCCGCTTTACATGCAACGACATCGTTAACAAGATGTCGTTGGGGTCACGGAATTCGTGACGCACATCTGGCCTCATTAGCGAAGTCGTTGCGTGTGAAACGCAGGAACGACCGTTAACGATCAAAATTGCTCACCTTATCTTTAAGCGTTGACGCGTTGTTCTAATCCCGATTGTCGTTGCTGTTGCAGGATGCAGGTTGTTCATCGTTCCTGTGGCAGCACACATCGCTATGTGTGACAACGCAGGAACGAGGAACATCACCGTACCTGCGGCCACCGGCAATGAGGAAGGAAGGAGGTGGGCGGGATATTCCGCCCGCTCATCTCCGCCCCTCCACTTCTATTGGACGGCTACTGTGTGATGTCGCTGTGACGCTGCACGAACCGCCCCCTAAGAAAGGAGGCGGTTCACCAGCCACAGTGACATCGCAGGGAAGGTAAGTCCGTGTCATGGGTATTAGCGATGTTGTGCGCCACGGGCAGCGATTTGCCCGTGACACACAACCGACGGGGCAGTTACACTCGCTAGCGATATCGATACAGATATCGCAGCGTTTAAAGTGCCTTAAGGCTCACTGGCCTCTAATTTCCTGGCTCCATCATTGTTCTTTTTTTAACCCCATCACCCCCGGGTAATTTTCTGTTTTTCCAGGGGGGGGGTTCACTCCCCTTCTTCTGAGAGCCATAACTTTTTTATTTTTCTAAAACCTAAAAATGTGTAGCCCCAATTTTTCAATGAATAGAGATGGGGATACAACAGAAAAGAGGACCACAAATAGTCAAAGTGAAATACAAAATTTAATAATTTGTACAAAGGTGATACAGGACACACAGTGGAGGCAGGCTAGATGGAAACAGCCTGCCAGGAAACAACCCACAGCAATACCAGGACACACCACCAGATGGCAGCCTGCTGACAGGCAGCAATGTAAAAAGGACAATACAAGGTGAAAAAATAGCCCATAGAAAGTCACAAGGGACGGTGTAGGAAATGAATTATATGAAGGAGATCTGTAAAACCCCCTAAGAAGTCCCAAAGGGCAAAAGGGCATGAATAATTAATCACTGTTACCTTGCGTCATGTCAGAGCAGGAATGGTGGATGTGTCCGGGCGTGGGGGCGGGGCCTCGACGCGCGTTTCACCAAAGGCTTCGTCAGGAGGCGTGGCTACAGGTTGTGAGTGAAGGGTATAAGTAGGAAAGCGAGGGCGCCCATTAGCAAATCGGCGCGCGCAGTGTCATGTTGCCACGCCCCCCCGAGCGGCCAGGCACGCCGGGCCTCGCGATGACGAGCGTGAGAAGGAAGTGACCTCATTCCCAAGCTCGCCACAGGGACCCGACCGAGCCAGGCCGCAGGGGGGAGGAGGCAGCGCATGACAGAGGCACGTCTGTGCCAATCGGATGAGTCATAGATAAAAGAAGGGCAATGACGTAATAGGGAGTCAATGGTAAAGCGTGATTATATGAATACAATAGTATTAGCCGCGTGTAACAAGGAAACGTCAAAGCCGATCAGATAAAGTGTAAACAAAGAAGGAGCCATGCTACTATGGACGTCATGGGGGGCTGATAGTAAAACCCAAATATGCAAATGAAATAGTACTAACAGCAGTCATTGAGAGTAATCAAATCGATAACCGCTGCAACCAAATGCTGCTTGAAGGGAAAAATCTACATCCATATGAAGGGACAGAAGATGTCATAGTTAAAGTATGTCAAGGACACAGCAATTACATGTGAATGTACCGCCCTGTAGGGCAGAGGAAAAGAATATATAGTAGCAAAAAACGTGTGTATACAGTAGGCATGCAAACAATATAAATGCAAGACCACATAAACATGCGAAAAAACGAATCCACCATATGTAATAAAGGTTAGTATATAATAAAAAGACCGCAGGGCATGTACATGTCATAGTACATGTCCGAATACAGGGGCAGAATATGTCCAGGTCAAAATATACAAATATGTAAAAATTTCTCAAAAATTCCCAAAATTTTACCGCATAAATGTCACCTCCTAGATAAAGAAGGAAGACGTATAAGCAAAAATATGTGCATGAAGGACAAACTCACGAAGCTGTAAGTCCAAACACACATATGGGCGGAAAATACATATTCCATATATAATAATAGGAATCCAATGTAGAATGGAAAGACCATGGAACATGTGGATATCATAAGAGCATAGGCATGTATATATATATACACACATTTAGTGCAAAAAGTAAATGCATATCAGGAATATTCAATATCAGAAATGA
This sequence comes from Anomaloglossus baeobatrachus, assembly GCF_048569485.1. Classification (NCBI taxonomy): domain Eukaryota; kingdom Metazoa; phylum Chordata; class Amphibia; order Anura; family Aromobatidae; genus Anomaloglossus; species Anomaloglossus baeobatrachus. Next base: position 413,356,472 of record NC_134355.1, on the reverse strand, counting down.
CATAACAATATTACAAACACAGAATAAATAATCATGAAGACTGTGTCCAATCCCGAGTAAAGATGCAGAGGAAAGGGGTCCATATGGAGCAGCACTTGACCAGGCAATTGTCCCCGACATCCCAGATGATGGCATGACCGCAACAAGAATGCGAATGGGAGCCTAAGAAAAATTGTTTTGAGGCCATTAAGGACCTGGAGCTCTTTGCAAGAAAATTAACATTCAAAAAGTATTTTTCTTCAGAGGTACCTTCCTCTTTTTCTGATGTGGAGCTCCAGGCCCTTAGGGACCTTGAGTCCTTGGCCCAGGAGCATGATAGCTCTCCTAATTCCTCTGTTCCTACGCATCTACACCGCCACTCGCAGCATTTCCCGCCTAAATATGGTTGTCCTCAAATTGAGATTTTTGTACGGCTGGTCCGGGACGAGTTTTCTCGTTTACGGACTCATATCCATCATGACAATCTATCTCATACTGAAAGGGCGGCTATCCGTTCATTAAAAGGATTAACCGATATAGTGATAAAACCTGCGGATAAAGGCGGGAATGTTGTGTTGTGGCCGGTACACATGTATGAGGATGAGGCCTTTAGATTGCTGAATATGCATATTTGTATATTTTGACCTGGACATATTCTGCCCCTGTATTCGGACATGTACTATGACATGTACATGCCCTGCGGTCTTTTTATTATATACTAACCTTTATTACATATGGTGGATTCGTTTTTTCGCATGTTTATGTGGTCTTGCATTTATATTGTTTGCATGCCTACTGTATACACACGTTTTTTGCTACTATATATTCTTTTCCTCTGCCCTACAGGGCGGTACATTCACATGTAATTGCTGTGTCCTTGACATACTTTAACTATGACATCTTCTGTCCCTTCATATGGATGTAGATTCTTCCCTTCAAGCAGCATTTGGTTGCAGCGGTTATCGATTTGATTACTCTCAATGACTGCTGTTAGTACTATTTCATTTGCATATTTGGGTTTTACTATCAGCCCCCCATGACGTCCATAGTAGCATGGCTCCTTCTTTGCTTACACTTTATCTGATCGGCTTTGACGTTTCCTTGTTACGCACGGCTAATACTATTGTATTCATATAATCGCGCTTTACCATTGACTCCCTATTACGTCATTGCCCTTCTTTTATCTATGACTCATCCGATTGGCACAGACGCGCCTCTGTCATGCGCTGCCTCCTCCCCCCTGCGGCCTGGCTCGGTCGGGTCCCTGTGGCGAGCGTGGGAATGAGGTAACTTCCTTCTCACGCTCGTCATCGCGAGGCCCGGCGTGCCTGGCCGCTCGGGGGGGCGTGGCAACATGACACTGCGCGCGCCGATTTGCTAATGGGCGCCCACGCTTTCCTACTTATACCCTTCACTCACAACCTGTAGCCACGCCTCCTGACGAAGCCTTTGGTGAAACGTGCGTCGAGGCCCCGCCCCCACGCCCGGACACATCCACCATTCCTGCTCTGACATGACGCAAGGTAACAGTGATTAATTATTCATGCCCTTTTGCCCTTTGGGACTTCTTAGGGGGTTTTACAGATCTCCTTCATATAATTCATTTCCTACACCGTCCCTTGTGACTTTCTATGGGCTATTTTTTCACCTTGTATTGTCCTTTTTACATTGCTGCCTGTCAGCAGGCTGCCATCTGGTGGTGTGTCCTGGTATTGCTGTGGGTTGTTTCCTGGCAGGCTGTTTCCATCTAGCCTGCCTCCACTGTGTGTCCTGTATCACCTTTGTACAAATTATTAAATTTTGTATTTCACTTTGACTATTTGTGGTCCTCTTTTCTGTTGTATCCCCATCTCTATTCATTGAAAAACTGGGGCTACACATTTTTAGGTTTTATATTCTTGTGGACCTTTTCCGGTCATAGGAAAGGTTGTTTAGGTTATGTGATTTTCTTGTTCCACAGAATCCCATACAGGGTTCATGGATTTCAAAAAACGTGATAAAGCCTGGGTATCACAACTCAGTGCTGTATTTGGTGAACAGGCCACGGTTGGCACGGAAACACAGAATGTTATTGATTTAAAGCTAGAAATTAAGTCTCTTCTCAAGAAACGTGTCAAGGTGTGGTGGAACAAGGCTGCCCTAGAGAATTACCTGCAGAAAAATATAATTCCTAGAGGCCTGCGGGTACAGCTTTTTCCTACTCTAGGTGTGCAGGATACCACTTTCTCTGATATGTGGGAGGAGGCACTTTCTAAGTGTTCCCTTACTCTTCTGGAACTTCTTATTGGTGCGGACAAAAGAAGTCTGGACACTCTTGAGAAAGACATCGAGAATATCAGGTCCAAGCTTCAGACGGCCCTTTCTGCTGAGGACTTGAAAACCTTTGAGTGCTCCTTAGAGGAAACACTTGATAAGTGGGAACGTGATATCCAGGCCTCTAAGGCCAAGAAGTTTCAGCGTGATCTTAGTGATTACCAGTCCAATCAGGTCTACCGCTGGCATTTGGGATCTAGGGGCGCCCCTCGCCTACAGTCGGCCTCCAGTGTCTCTTCTCTTTCGGAGGAAGAATGTTCTACTCGTTTTTTAGGAAAACGGCCAGCCCCTGGAGAGGCTCCTGGTCCTTTATCTCTACCAATAAAAACACCTATGGGGCGGGGACAACCCCACGGTTACAACACCAGGAAAAGGACCAACAGGAGATTTTAAAGGTAATTAATCTGTCCCCACATGTACTTACATCATCACAGATTAGTGTTCTATCTCGTGGCCTTTCTTTTGCACCGGTCAGCAAATTTGATTGTTTTGAGGCCATTAAGGACCTGGAGCTCTTTGCAAGAAAATTAACATTCAAAAAGTATTTTTCTTCAGAGGTACCTTCCTCTTTTTCTGATGTGGAGCTCCAGGCCCTTAGGGACCTTGAGTCCTTGGCCCAGGAGCATGATAGCTCTCCTAATTCCTCTGTTCCTACACATCTACACCGCCACTCGCAGCATTTCCCGCCTAAATATGGTTGTCCTCAAATTGAGATTTTTGTACGGCTGGTCCGGGACGAGTTTTCCCGTTTACGGACTCATATCCATCATGACAATCTATCTCATACTGAAAGGGCGGCTATCCGTTCATTAAAAGGATTAACCGATATAGTGATAAAACCTGCGGATAAAGGCGGGAATGTTGTGTTGTGGCCGGTGCACATGTATGAGGATGAGGCCTTTAGATTGCTGAATGACAAACAGTGCTATAGGCGTTTACCTTGTTCTCCTCTAGCCACTTTTTCCCAGGAGTTGGGATCCCTCCTTGATGATGGAGTTGAGGGCAGGGCTATCACACTCAAAATGAGGGACGCGTTATATCCTACTTGTCCCACCATCCCCACTTTTTATCTTCTTCCTAAGGTTCACAAGGACCCCCAGTCCCCACCGGGGAGACCCATAGTCTCTGGGATTGGGGGCCTTTGTGAACCTGCTTGTCAGTTTATTGATTTTTATTTGCAGCAAAGTGTCCTGACCTTACCATCCTTTGTTCAGGACACTAATGACGTTCTTAGGAGGCTTGATGGTGTTGTCCTGGAGGATGATATGTGGCTCGTCAGTTGTGATGTGGAGTCACTATACACATCTATTCGCCATGAACAGGGTGTAGCAGCATCCCAGTTTTTTCTTAATATGACCAACTTGGAACCAGAGTTGAGGGAATTTATCATTCTTCTCCTCCGGTTCATCCTCAGTCGGAATTTTTTCGTGTTCAAGGACCGCCCCTTCCTACAGCTCCAGGGCACGGCTATGGGGGCTGCTTGTGCACCCTCATATGCCAACCTTTTCCTGGGCCTGTGGGAAAGGGATACGGTCCTTGACACTGAGGGACACGGGGCAGTTGTCTCCTGGATGCGCTACATAGATGACATCCTGTTCATCTGGCAGGGCTCCACATCACAACTTGACACCTTCCTTGGCCTCCTTAATTATAACAACAGGAACATTAGACTGACATGGAAGTATAGTCGAGACACAATTGATTTTCTGGACCTATCTATTTCTGTTATGCCTGATGGCTCATTACATACTGATATCTTTCGTAAGAGCACCTCTACAAACTCCCTCCTCCATTTCTCCTCCTCACACCCTTTGCAACTCAAGCGCTCTATCCCAGTGGGGCAGTTTCTCCGGGCTCGGAGAATTTGCTCTGATGATACTACCTTTCATCGGCAGGCATCGGTTCTGTCACGCCGTTTTCGTGATCGGGGCTATAGGCCTATAGACATCACCGCTGGGTATGAACGTGCTTGTAAGACCACAAGACAGTCTTTGCTCTCCAGAAACCGATCTCAGGGGGGGCCTGCTGACCAAACTATTCGATTCATCACTATGTTTAATGCAGAGTCCCAGGAGATCCGTAATGCTCTGGAGAAACACTGGTCTGTGTTACATACTGACAGGGACTTGCGCTTGGCTCTTACCCCACATCCAGCTATCACATGGCGTAGATCCCGCAACCTCAAGGATATGTTGACTAGGAGCCATTATATTCCTCCTCATAGTAAATTTATTTTTGATAGTCGTGGTCCTCCTTGGGGCTCTACGCCGTGTGGTACATGCTCCGCTTGTCCGTTCATTCCTAAGAAATTTGATTTCCTGAGTTCTTGTGGTGGTAAGACCTTCCAAATTGTTCACTCCATTTCTTGTGGTACGGAGGCGGTTATTTACCATCTCACTTGCCCATGTGGTCTTATTTATATTGGCATGACTACACGTACTTTACGTGTCCGTACCCAAGAACATGTGCGCGACATTAGGAATGCGGCCAAGTCTTTGGAACCTGAAAAATTAAAGACCATTCCAAAACATTTTCGGGCATGCCATGGATGTAGTCCCCGGGGCCTCTGTGTACGCGGAATCGACCGTGTCTACATTGGCTCCCGGGGGGGTGACGTCAAGCGCAAACTCCTGCAAAAGGAGACTAGATGGATGACGGTTTTGGGCACTGTTGCTCCATTGGGCCTCAATGAGGCGGTCAGCTTTAAATCCTTTTTGTAAACAGCGCGAATTTTATGGTGGGTCTTTTTGTGTTCTTATGGGGTTTTAACTTTCATTCTTTTTCTTAGGCTCCCATTCGCATTCTTGTTGCGGTCATGCCATCATCTGGGATGTCGGGGACAATTGCCTGGTCGAGTGCTGCTCCATATGGACCCCTTTCCTCTGCATCTTTACTCGGGATTGGACACAGTCTTCATGATTATTTATTCTGTGTTTGTAATATTGTTATGTCATTTCTGATATTGAATATTCCTGATATGCATTTACTTTTTGCACTAAATGTGTGTATATATATATACATGCCTATGCTCTTATGATATCCACATGTTCCATGGTCTTTCCATTCTACATTGGATTCCTATTATTATATATGGAATATGTATTTTCCGCCCATATGTGTGTTTGGACTTACAGCTTCGTGAGTTTGTCCTTCATGCACATATTTTTGCTTATACGTCTTCCTTCTTTATCTAGGAGGTGACATTTATGCGGTAAAATTTTGGGAATTTTTGAGAAATTTTTACATATTTGTATATTTTGACCTGGACATATTCTGCCCCTGTATTCGGACATGTACTATGACATGTACATGCCCTGCGGTCTTTTTATTATATACTAACCTTTATTACATATGGTGGATTCGTTTTTTCGCATGTTTATGTGGTCTTGCATTTATATTGTTTGCATGCCTACTGTATACACACGTTTTTTGCTACTATATATTCTTTTCCTCTGCCCTACAGGGCGGTACATTCACATGTAATTGCTGTGTCCTTGACATACTTTAACTATGACATCTTCTGTCCCTTCATATGGATGTAGATTCTTCCCTTCAAGCAGCATTTGGTTGCAGCGGTTATCGATTTGATTACTCTCAATGACTGCTGTTAGTACTATTTCATTTGCATATTTGGGTTTTACTATCAGCCCCCCATGACGTCCATAGTAGCATGGCTCCTTCTTTGTTTACACTTTATCTGATCGGCTTTGACGTTTCCTTGTTACGCGCGGCTAATACTATTGTATTCATATAATCGCGCTTTACCATTGACTCCCTATTACGTCATTGCCCTTCTTTTATCTATGACTCATCCGATTGGCACAGACGCGCCTCTGTCATGCGCTGCCTCCTCCCCCCTGCGGCCTGGCTCGGTCGGGTCCCTGTGGCGAGCGTGGGAATGAGGTCACTTCCTTCTCACGCTCGTCATCGCGAGGCCCGGCGTGCCTGGCCGCTCGGGGGGGCGTGGCAACATGACACTGCGCGCGCCGATTTGCTAATGGGCGCCCACGCTTTCCTACTTATACCCTTCACTCACAACCTGTAGCCACGCCTCCTGACGAAGCCTTTGGTGAAACGCGTGTCGAGGCCCCGCCCCCACGCCCGGACACATCCACCATTCCTGCTCTGACATGACGCAAGGTAACAGTGATTAATTATTCATGCCCTTTTGCCCTTTGGGACTTCTTAGGGGGTTTTACAGATCTCCTTCATATAATTCATTTCCTACACCGTCCCTTGTGACTTTCTATGGGCTATTTTTTCACCTTGTATTGTCCTTTTTACATTGCTGCCTGTCAGCAGGCTGCCATCTGGTGGTGTGTCCTGGTATTGCTGTGGGTTGTTTCCTGGCAGGCTGTTTCCATCTAGCCTGCCTCCACTGTGAGTCCTGTATCACCTTTGTACAAATTATTAAATTTTGTATTTCACTTTGACTATTTGTGGTCCTCTTTTCTGTTGTATCCCCATCTCTATTCATTGAAAAATTGGGGCTACACATTTTTAGGTTTTATATTCTTGTGGACCTTTTCCGGTCATAGGAAAGGTTGTTTAGGTTATGTGTTTTTTATTTTTCTGTTTATTTTAGCAGATGAAGGCTTATTTTTGTGGAATGAGTTGTACTTTTGAATGGAACTATTAGATTTACCATATAGTGTACTGGAAAATGGCAAAAAAATTCCAAGTGTGAAAAAATTGCAAAAAAAGTGCGACTGCCTGATTGTTTTGGGGATATTGTAAAACTGATGTGTTGGTGTGATGCCTCAGGTCAGTTTGAATTTGTAGATACCAATTATGTATAGGTTTATGTGGCGCCCCTGAGACTACCATCGCCACAGAGGTACTGCACCTCAGTCAGAGGTGGGGTGCCCCATCCTGGGTAAAAAAGAGGCCATCTATCGGTTCACGCAAACAAAAACCTACAGACACCCAATTATTAGCTCACACATTAGATCAGGGCCGGGGCAGGTCCCATTAATGCGTAGCGACCAGTAGTCTGGTTATGGCACTTAAGCCCCATGCACTGTCTCTAGAAGCATCCAGTGGGTGGAGCTTGGTGGGTGAGCTGTCTGAGGTAAAATGGGCGAAGCTAAATTTGAAAGTTGACAGTTGACCGTTGACAGAGTTAGTCAGCCAGGAGGAGAGGAGGAGATCGACTAGGGGTGAGGACCCCAGGGGTCTTGCTCAACCTTGAGAAGATGTAAGAAAGAATCTCAGTGACTTAGGAGAAGTGTGTCAGACACCCCTATAGTCCTGTTTCACAGACAATAGCTCAAGGTGAAGGGATTGGTCACAAACGGGATCCCGGTCCCTAGGCAGCACACGAATCCTCTGGAAGGGGACCACAGAGGACCAGGGAGCCAGGCAGGCAGAAATACCTTTGAAAGTCCCCAGAGGTTCCCACATAGCCGCAAAAACCACAAGTGGCGTCACAAACTTTATTCCACTGTAAATAATCATCATCCCCTTTCTTAAAAAAGACACCGCCAGGGTCATGGAGCCGGACCTCCGCCACCAACTGACGTCCCCAGACTAGTGCGGCCCAATTCTGAGTCCCCTAGCCCTGGGGTGGGCGTGTCATTTACTTTTATCTAAGGGGTTAAAAAAATTCACCAGTTTGTCCAAAAAAAGTCCCACTTTTTTCGCCACATTCCACGATCCGTAACGTTCTCATTTTTCGTGATCTATGGCTCAGTGATGGCTTATTTTTTGCGTCTCAAGCTGACATTTTTAATGGTACCATTTTTGTGCATATGCCATGTTTTGATCGCCTGTTATCGCATCTTGCACAAAATACGCGGAGATAAAAAAATTTAATTTTGGCATTTGGAAATTTTTTGCTGCTATCCGTTTACCGAACAGGTTAATTGATTTTATATTTTGATAGATCAGGCATTTTTGAACTCGGCGATACCAAATATGTGTCTATTTTTTATTTTATTAACCCTCAATGGAGAGAATAGGGGGTGATTTGAACTTTTAGGTTTTTTTATTTTTTAATTTTTAAAAACTTTTTTCTTTTTTTTATTTTACTAGTCCCCCTAGGGAACTGTAAGGATCAGCAGTCTGATCGCTTTCATTTCTCCAGATCACATCTACGCAGCTGAGATCTGAGAAAAGCAGCTCTCCTATTACAAACGGCAGTCTGCCAAGTGCAAGAGGAAATGACTCATGATAGCTACAGGAGTCATCACATGACCGTATGCTACCATGGCAACCATTGGATCCATGTGATCACATCACGTGACTTCCAATGACGCCGGGTAAGTGAAAGCTTACCGTGGTGTGCGGTTTCATCTTGTTGTCACATTTTGATAGCGAGATGCAAGGAGTTAACAGGCGCGAGTAAAGAACGGATCCACTGATGCTTGATAGCCGCACATGTCAGCTGTTCAAATCAGCTGACATGTGCAGGGATCTCTTCCAACTGGCCGCAGAAGGCGGCGGGGATTAACCTTACACAATCCATGATGTACCCAGTACGCCATGTGTTGTGAAGAGGTTAAAGATAGGGACATTTGTCCTTTTCCAAACTTCTGGGACTTTTCCTGTTCTCCAGGAATTTTCACAGATTTTGGCCAGGGTTTTTCAATTTTTTCTGCTATCTCTTTTTTAGTACCCTAGGATATAATTCATCTGGACCAGTAGATTTCAATTAGCTAAATGTGCCCTCACAATCTCTCTGTTTATAAATGGTGTGTATCAGAGGCATTTCTAGGGGGGTGCTGGCGGGGCATCTGCCCCAGGTACAACTGTCAGGGGGGCGCTGGTGGGCTGCCTGATGCGGCGCTGTGAAAGTCTCCCTGGCAGATGCGTTTGCCACCCTGTAGTGGGAGGTGCCATTCTCTGAGCACAGCTGTCACGCTGATAGCCGCACTCATAGAAACTGCAGCTCGCAACTCCAACTGCTCACTTGTCCTTGTATCTGTCAGACGTGAGAACTATTGAAGTGGTGCCCGCCGGCGCTGACTTCCGGGTCAGAGAGACGGCTGTAGTGTAATCAGGTCAGCTGATCACACTGCTGACCCAGAAGTCAGGGCCGCAGCGCAGAGGCTGCAGAGAACTCTGATAAGTGCTGCAGTGTGGAGCTGAAGACAGTGACACCAAAGAGGAACATTATGGGGTAAGGGTGGAGGTATCTATGGACACAGAATGAGGGGACAGAGTAAGGGGAGAGGGAACTATCAGTGGACACAGTATGAAGGGACAGAGGGTGTGGAAGATGGCAGCATATATAGACACAGTATGGAGGAAAGAGGATGGGGAGAGGGCAGTATCTATAGACACAGTATGAGGGGACAGAGTGTGGGGAGTGGGCAGTATCTATAGACACAGTGTGGAGGAGAGAAGATGGGGAGGGGGCAGTATCTATAGACACAATATGAGGAGACAGAGGGTGGGTGCGGGACAGTAGCTATTTATACACTATGGAGAGAGGATGGGGAGAGGGAACTATCTTTGGACACAATATGGGGTGAGAGAGGATGAGGGGTGATGTATAGGGGAGAGAGAGGATGAGGGTGATATTTGGGGAGAGAGAGGATGAGGAGTGATGTATTGAGAGAGTGAGAGGATGAGGAGTGATGTATGGGGAGAGAGAGGGTGAGGGGTGATGTATGGGGAGAGAGAGGGTGAAGGGTGATGTATGGTGAGAGAGAGTGTGAGGGGTGATGTATACAGACATAGTATAGGGAGTGAGGGGTGCCATATACATACATAGTATAGTGAGTGAGGGTGAGGGGGGAATGTATACAGACATGGTTTGGGGAGCAAATGGGAAAGAAATCGTCCACTCTCGTCACTGGCACCAGAAAATTGTAAAAGTGTGCAGAGCATGTGTTGTAAGAATTAAGAAGCCTGAAGTCACAAATAGTCACTGCAGACTTTCATCTCAAACCTGGAAAGCCCCTTTAATTATAAAATTAAGCAGTGTAGTATCCTCAGTTCTAACAGCGTGTAACATACTCACTGTCAGAATTCAGCTCTGCTTGCTGGTTCCAGCAGTCACCACATGGCTGCTCCACTGATATGTGATTTTCATACTTGCATGTGAAAATTAGCTTTTCTTCTTATGTTTCTCATTGAACATTGAGAGAATTATGAAGAGAAGCTTGTCATCACGTGACTGTAAGTGTGCAAATCACATATGAGTGATTGGTCACATGACAATCACCCAAACTGCTTGGTGGGTGTGGGAGGGAGGGACGCCAAACTGAATTCTTTCCCCGGTTGCTGGATAGCCTAGATACACCTCTGGTGTGTATTCTTTTATTCCTTTGATAGCACAGTGAAGATCAGTTGATGTTACACATGCTTTCTTAGAGAACACTGATACAAAATCAGAATTTAAAAGTTCAGCCTTCTCAACATCATTTTTGACCACTTCATCCCTTTCATCCTGTAAAAATATTATAGCATCTTTGACTTTTCTTTTGCTTTTGACATATCCCCAAAAACTTTTTTTTATTGCTTTTGATCTCCCTTGCAAGCCTCACTTAATTACTGGCTTTAGCTCTTCTAACGCTTACCCAGCAATCCCTGCAGACACTATTATATTCTTCTTTAGATATGCCCTCTCTTTCCATTTGATATAAATGTATTTTTTCCTTTTTAGCATGTGTTTCAATTCTGTATTCATCCATCCTGGTCTCTTTAAAAGCTTCCAATTCTTCTTTCTTCTGGGGATTTTTACTAGGGTATTGAGCAAACTCACCCATTCTTATTGGACATTTCTGTCCTTCAGAGCATCCAGCCATTGGACATTTCCTACCCTCTTTCTGAGTCCATTAAAATCTGCCTTTCTTATGTCCAACCTTAAAATTTGAGTTCTCACAGGTCTTCCTCCTCTTGTAATCCAAAATTAGAGGAAATCATAATCGCTACCTACTAATTTTCCAGCCAACTTTACTTCCTCAATAATGTCTTCCCTGTTGGTAAGAATTAGGTCCAAGATGGCGGATCCTCTAGTTCTCTCTTCTACCTTTTTGAAAGATAAAGTTGTCAGCGAGTGAAAATAAAAATTCTCTAGACCCATTACTTTTGCCTGAGAGAGATTCCCAACAAATATCTGGATCGTTAAAATCTCACATGATCACTATGCCATACTTTTAGGAGAACAAAGACATGTGTTGTAAAAAGAGTTTATCCATATTTTCATTCTGTTCAGGTGACCTATAGTAAACACAATAGTGTCCTTCCCCTTCCTCTCTCCTTGTATTCTTACCCAAACGGTTTCGACAGTGCTACCATTCTCTGAAGCTTGGATTTCTGTGGAGATAAATTCTTTCGTAACATACACCTCCTCACCTCTTGTTAAATCTGTCTCTTATAAACAAGCTGTAACCTTCAAGGTTTGTATTCCAATCATGTGTATCATACCATCAAGTTTCAGTGATGCTATCATAGCTGTCTCTGCCTGTGTTAGCAGCTCAGTCAAGTTCTCCATGTTTGTTTGCCATGTTCTGTGCATTTGTATAGACACATTTTAGTTTATAGTTGGATTCTCTTCCTCCTCTATTTTCAGTAGAAATTTGTTGTCTTACCAATCTCCTATATCTCTGCAATATATGCTACAATCAATTATATAGACAGCTCCATACTATATACTGCATTAAGAAAAATAAAGTGAGGCTGTGTATATACTATATAGTGTAGAGATTCCACACTAAATACATAGCACCATAATATATATATATATATATATATATAAATATATAGATTTACTGTATATACATCTGTACAGTATCTTTACACAACTCTACATTATATGCAATATTAACACAGATCTATACTATATTATGCTATATAAATCACATACAATACAATGAGACTGTTTTAAATATATCACATTGCGACTGATGTATATACATTTTGTAGGTGATACTGCCAGCATCACCTACATGAAAAACCAAAACTGAAAATAATATAAACATATACCCTGCTGTAACTAATTAAAAGCATAAAGCATAATGCATATAAATAAACATAGGGTACTTAGTAAACACTATTTTTGATCAAAAAAAGTGTAAAGCCATCCCACCACAGCAAGGTGTACCCCATCGGGACAATACCTACACTCTCTAATATTAAAACCTCACCATATGTCAACAGACATCAATCTGAATAAGGGCAGAGAGTTGCTGGGTCCCGACTGGACACACAGCCATGGGAAGCAATTTTCTTTAGTAGTCTTTTGTACTCAATACAAATAGGGTGCGACCTCCTTCTTAGTGAGCAGGGCATTTCATCTATATTGCTTCCCATGGCTATGTGTCCAGTTAGGACCCAGTCACTCTCTGCCCTTATTCAGATTGATGTCTGTTGACACATGGTGAGGTTTTAATATTAGAGAGTGTAGGTACTGTGCTGATTGGGTACACCTTGTCGCGGTGGGATGGCTTTACGCTTTTTTGATCAAAAACAGTGTTTACGAAGTACCCTATGTTTATTTATATGCATTATGCTTTTAATTAGTTAAAGCAGGGTAAATGTTTATATTATTTTCAGTTTTGTTTTTTTATGTCTTATGGCCAATGTGAACATGAGCTTACAAGCTGCATGCATACCAACTTATACTCCGGCTTACTTTTTTGTTATCACCTACATGAAGTATACACAGCAGTGGCAGTATCACCTATATAATGTATATACATCAGTTGCAGTATCACCTGTATATTGTATAGACTGCTGTATATACATTTTCTAGTTGATACAGTGACTACTGTATATTCTTTATATAAGTGATACTACAACTGCTGTATGTACATTATGTAGGTGATACTGGAAGCAGTCACAGTATCCCCTTCATAATCCATATACAGCAGTCACAATATCACCTATATAATGTACATACAGCAGTCACAATACCAATTACATAATATATATATACAGTAGTGTATATACATTACACAGGTGATACTGTGGCTGCTGAATATACTGTACGTAGATGACAGTGCGACTGCTTAATATAGATTATGAAGGTGATACTCTGAGTGCTGTATATAGATTATGTAGGTGATACTGTGACTGCTGTCAGTATCATCTACATAATGTATATACAGTAATTGCAGTATCATCCTTTAATGTTTATACAGCAATCACTGTATTAACTACAAAATGTATATAGAGCAGTCTATATACAGTGCTGGCCAAAAGTATTGGCACACCTGCAATTCTGTCAGATAATACTCAGTTTCTTCTTGAAAATGATTGCAATCACAAATTCTTTGGTATTATTATCTTCATTTAATTTGTCTTTAATGAAAAAAGAAAAAAAAAATTGTCATAAAGCCAAATTGGATATAATTCCACACCAAACATAAAAAAGGGGGTGGACAAAAGTATTGGCACTGTTTGAAGAATCATGTGATGCTTCTCTAATTTGTGTAATTAACAGCACCTGTAACTTACCTGTGGCACCTAACAGGTGTTGGCAATAACTAAATCACACTTACAGCCAGTTGACATGGATTAAAGTTGACTCAACCTCTGTCCTGTGTCCTTGTGTGTACCACATTGAGCATGGAGAAAAGAAAGAAGATCAAAGAACTGTCTGAGGACTTGAGAATCCAAATTGTGAGGAAGCATGAGCAATCTCAAGGCTACAAGTCCATCTCCAAAGACCTGAAAGCTCCTGTGTCTACGGTGCACAGTGTCATCAAGAAGTTTAAAGCCCATGGCACTGTGGCTAACCTCCCTAGATGTGGAAGGAAAAGATAAATTGATGAGAGATATCAACGCAAGATTGTGCGAATGGTGGATAAAGAACCTTGACTAACATCCAAACAAGTTCAAGCTGCCCTGCAGTCCAAGGGTACAACAGTGTCAACCCGTACTATCCGTCGGCGTCTGAATGAAAAGAGACTGTATGGTAGGATACCCAGGAAGACCCCACTTCTTACCCCGAGACATAAAATAGCCAGGCTGGAGTTTGCCAAAACTTATCTGAGAAAGCCTAAAACGTTTTGGAAGAATGTTCTCTGGTCAGATGAGACAAAAGTAGAGCTTTTTGGGAAAAGCCATCAACATAGAGTTTACACGGAAAAAAAAGAGGCATTCAAAGAAAAGAACATGGTCCCTACAGTCAAACATGGCGGAGGTTCCCTGATGTTTTGGAGTTGCTTTGCTGCCTCTGGCACTGGACTGCTTGACCGTGTGCATGGCATTATAAAGTCTACCAAAAAATTTTGCAGCATAATGTAGGGCTCAGTGTGAGAAAGCTGGGTCTTCCTCAGAGGTCATGGGTCTTCCAGCAGGACAATGACCCAAAACACACTTCAAAAAGCACTAGAAAATGGTTTGAGAGAAAGCACTGGAGACTACTAAAGTGGCCAGCAATGAGTCCAGACCTGAATCCCATAGAACACCTGTGGAGAGATCTCAAAATGGCAGTTTGGAGAAGGCACCCTTCAAATCTCAGGGACCTGGAGCAGTTTGCCAAAGAAGAATGGTCTAAAATTCCAGCAGAGCATTGTAAGAAACTTATTGATGGTTACCGGAAGTGGTTGTTCGCAGTTATTTTGGCTAAAGGTTGTGCAACCAAGTATTAGGCTAAGGGTGCCAATACTTTTGTCTGGCCCATTTTTTTGAGTTTTGTGTGAAATGATCAATGATTTGATTTTTGTTTCATTCTCTTTTGTGTTTTTTCATTGCAAGCAAAATAAATGAAGATAATAATACCAAAGAATTTGTGATTGCAATCAGTTTCAAGAAGAAACTGAGTATCATCTGACAGAATTGCAGGGGTGCTAATACTTTTGGCCAGCACTGTACATTCTACAGGTGATACTGCAACTGATGTATGTACATTATATAGGTATATACATTATGTATCAGCTACTTAATGTACATACAGCCATCGCAGCATCACCTACATAATGTCTCAATGAACACAAACACAGAGTCAAACAATTATTTTTCAACAGTTCTTTTCGTTCATCACATTCGACTTTACATGTGATATAGTGGGCATATACCGGTGTCTGTTTTGATGAAGGAGTGGGGTTTCACTCCGAAACGTGTAAATAAAGCACCTTTTCATCCACTTTACGATCTACACATTTGATTCATCTACAGCAGCGCAGATCATTCCATGCTTCTTCCAGTTTCTATCTGTAATCTCCAGCCTTAGGGCTCATGTATCTTGCGGCAGCTGTGTTTTAACTTGTATACTAGTTGTGTGTCACACAACAACACAAGGTGAGTGGCCTCCTCTCCCTTTCCCCTTTTCTTTTATGGGGTAAGACCCTGTTGTGCTGTTGCTCCACAGTATTGCATACTACATGTAGGGGAAAGGAGAACATCACTGTCACAAATTCTTTACTTTGCAAGCAGGGAGATTATGGACCTCTTAGCCATGTGATATTGTAATAGTTGAGTCACTAAATACATTCAGGCAGGGCCTGGATGTCATTCTGAAAAAATGTAATAGCATAAAATTATAAGTTCTTAAATCTATGACGGGATGTTGAAGGGAACTATTCTGATTGCCGTAGGTGGACTCAGGAAGGATTTTTTCCCCTAATATGGGGCAGGTAGCATCTGCCTCATGGGGTTTTTGTCTTTGGTCAACATGGTAGTTTATAGGTTGCACTTGATGGACTTCTATGTTCTTTCACCTTAAAACTGTAAAACTGTTTGTCAATTGCAACTGCATGCTGTGAAATTAGTCAGAATCTCTGCCAACAAGACATTAATATGAGCAGGAAATTCACATTTCCCATTCCCTCGTCTAAGTCTTCTGCTGCCAGTAAGATTGCAATACATTGAGGATTCCTCCAGCGCAAAGAGCATGAAGCATATTGTGTGTCAGTATAAATATATAATCTATTATTCATCTGTGACCACTGGCTGGGAAGCTTGTAAATCTTTGTTATTATTCATTTATTTTACATCCAATGAACTGCGCCTGCTGCTGACATGAATTCTGGACAAATCCTGTAATGCAAAATGTGGCCCAGCTATTCTTTTCTATTACAGTGAACTTTATAAAGAAAGAACATTAAGCTCTATGAAATAAGAAATCCATTTTTCTTATGAGGACAGATTAAAAATGTGATTCACCCCCCCCCCTAAAGATAAATATATTGTGTTTCCAGAAACAGGACTTTAAGAGCAAATAAACAGACTTCTTCCCAATGTAGATGACCTGTATATATTCATGTGGCATGGATGGGTGTCATTTTTACAATTCATTGTTAATTGAGAATAAATTAAAATAAATTAAAATATAACAAATAAATCCTTGTTCATGGTGCACAAATGTTTTTATTTTGAGACAACACAGCTATGTATTATTATCAAAATGTAGAGAGTAGAGGAAAGCAAAGGCGGGTTTTCTGATCGTAAATATCCAAAGATTTAGATACGTTTCAGTTTCATGTAAAGCAGATATTGAATCATCATCAAAAGACCGGAGTTCGTGATGATGTAAAAATAAACCAGAGTCACTATCTCACAACCCTAATGGAAACCTTTATGCAGATCTCTCCAGCAAATGTCCTCATGGGGGCGACCATCCATACAAATCCCACTCCTGCAGCACAATCTTCAAAGGGGTTCCGACTGGAGAATAGACTACTCAGGGCAGCCTATAATAGATGATCTCTGTTCTTTCCAGCTCTCCTAAGCCAATGTCCTCATGTGGGTGACCATCCACACAAATCCCACTACTGCAGCACAGTCTTCAAAGTTATCCTGGCTGGAGGACAGACTATTCAGGACAGCCTATAATTGATGTTCTCCGTTGCTCCCGGATGCTGGCAAGCATCCCAGCGAGATGGAAGAAGTGCATGCCACACTTGAGGACAAGGCTGAATGGCCTGGCAGTGCCAAGTCTGGCTTTTATATCTCTTGGATACACCTAACGTGAATCCTGTACAGCACAGTGCTACTGAAAAATTGACCAACGACCCTTGCCAATCTTCATGGGCACTCTAAATAAGTACTATAATTTAAAATAGACATCAGTACACATATATCACAGTGCCTCTAACGAAAAATATTATGTGTGACAGATAATAGGCATTAAAATATCATCAATAGTAATCCTGATCCAATATTCTCATAAGGAATGCATGGTCACCAAAATTTACTGGCTGGTTTCCCAAAGGCCCAATACATAACAATACAATTTTTCTAAATAATAAAATCATATGGCATATTATAACTAGTGATGAACGAGTATGCTTGTTACTACTCGGTACTCGCACGAGTATCACTGTACTCGGGCTACTCGGCGGGTACCGAGTAATTTCGCGATACTCGTGCTGTACTCGTGGTCTTCATCTTTGCATGTTGGCGCTCTTTTGAGAGCCAGCCCTCATGCAGGGATTGGCTGGCAGACCACTGCAATGCCACAGCCCTGTTAGTTGTGGAATTGCAGTGATTGGCCGGCCTGCACAGCATGACCGAGCCTTTATCTCATATTCCCTGCTTTCCATGCCCACAGGCGCCTATGATTGGTTGCAGTGAGACACGCCCCCACGCTGAGTGACAGGTGTCTCACTGCACCCAATCACAGCAGCCGGTGGGCGTGTCTATACTGTGCAGTAAAATAAATAAATAAATAATTAAAAAAACCGGCGTGCGGTCCTCCCAATTTTAATACCAGCCAGATAAAGCCATACAGCTGAAGGCTGGTATTCTCAGGATGGGGAGCCCCACGTTATGGGGAGCCCCCCACCCTAACAATATCAGTCAGCAGCCGCCCAGAATTGCCGCATACATTAGATGCGACAGTTCTGGGACTGTACCCGGCTCTTCCCGATTTACCCTAGTGCGTTGGCAAATCGGGGTAATAAGGAGTTAATGGCAGCCCATAGCTTCCACTAAATCCTAGATTAATCATGTCAGGCGTCTCCCTGAGATTCCTTCCATGATTAATCTGTAAATTACAGTTAAAAAACACACACACCCGAAAAAATCCTTTATTAGAAATAAAAAACAATAACAAAGTCCCTCATCACCAATTTATTAACCCACGACAAACCCTCCATGTCCGGCGTACTCCACAGTCCTCCAGCGTCGCGTCCAGCTCTGCTACATTCAGGTGACAGGAGCTGCAGAATACACCGCCACTTCTGTCAGCTTCACACAGCAACTGAGGTGAGTAGCGCGATCAGCTGCTGTCAGTCAGGTAACTCACGGCCACCACTGGATCCAGCGGTGCCGCGATTAACCTCAGTGACAGCAGCTGATCGCTATACTCACCTCACTTGCTGCATGGAGCTGACCGGAGCGGCGATGAGTAGTGCGATCAGCTGAGCTGTCACTGAGGTTACCCGCGGCCACCGCTGCATCCAGGTAACCTCAGTGACAGCTCAGCTGATCGCTATACTCACCTCAGTTGCTGCGTGGAGCTGACCGGAGCGGCGGTGAGTAGCGCGATCAGCTGAGCTGTCACTGAGGTTACCCGCGGCCACCGCTGCATCCACCGCTGGATCCAGGTAACCTCAGTGACAGCTCAGCTGATCGCTATACTCACCTCAGTTGCTGCATGGAGGTGACCGGAGCGGCGGTGAGTAGTGCGATCAGCTGAGCTGTCACTGAGGTTACCCGCGGCCACCGCTGCATCCAGGTAACCTCAATGACAGCTCAGCTGATCGCTATACTCACCTCAGTTGCTGTGTGAAGCTGACCGGAGCCGCGGTGTATTCTGCAGTTCCTGTCACCTTCATGCAGCACAGCTGGACGCGACACTGGAGGTCCGTGGATTACGCCGGACATGGAGGGCTTTGTCGGGGTTAATAAATTGGTGATGAGGGACTTTGTTAGTGTTTTTTATTTCTAATAAAGGATTTTTCGGGTGTGTGTGTTTTTTAACTGTAATTTACAGATTAATCATGGAAGGAATCTCGGGGAGACGCCTGACATGATTAATCTAGGATTTAGTGGCAGCTATGGGCTGCCATTAACTCCTTATTACCCCGATTTGCCAACGCACTAGGGTAAATCGGGAAGAGCCGGGTACAGTCCCAGAACTGTCGCATATAATGTATGCGGCAATTCTGGGCGGCTGCTGACTGATATTGTTAGGCTGGGGGGCTCCCCATAACGTGGAGCTCCCCATCCTGAGAATACCAGCCTTCAGCCGTATGGCTTTATCTGGCTTGTATTAAAATTGGGGGGACCGCACGCCGTTTTTTTTAATTATTTAATTATTTATTTCACTGCACAGTATACACACACACACCGGCTGCTGTGTTTGGGTGCAGTGAGACACCTGTCACTCAGCGTGGGGGCGTGTCTCACTGCAACCAATCATAGGCGCCGAAAAGCAGGAAAGCAGGGAATACGAGATTGTTTAATGAGCGGCCGGCTTTTTCAAAAGAGGAAAAGCCGCCGGAGTTTAGTGAACAGCTGTGCAGCGCCGCGGCAGTGATCGGGGAACGGTAAGAGAGAGGGGGGAGAATGACCGACAGACTGTGAGAGGGGGACAGACAAGACAGAGAGAGACAGACAGAGCGAGACCAACCGACGGGAGATAGAATGAAAAAAAAATGACCGTCATCGCTAGTAAAAAGCACAAAACGTGCGTTTTGGACATCGGAGTACCACACAATGTTTTACGTAAAATCTTTCATGTATTAATCTCAAAAAGTAACATACACCAGCTCTATCTCACTATTGGGTATGTGCCCTTAACATTTCCGCCATGAAAATTCATTTTGGTGTCATTTTGGAAGGTTTTCTGGTGAGTCCGTAAAAATGGCGTAAAACTCGGACAAAATTGTTCACAGCTGTGACTTTTGAGTGATAAATGCTTCAAGGGGTCTTCTCCATGCTGTTGCCATGTCATTTGAGCACTCTTCTGAGACTTTTGTGACATTTTTAGGGTTTCTACATGCTTCCGGGGGTCATTTCATAAAAATACTCGGGTCTCCCATAGGATAACATTGGGCTCGGTGCTCGGGCCGAGTACACGAGTATCTTGGGATGCTCGGGCCGAGCCTCGAGCACCCGAGCTTTTTAGTACTCGCTCATCACTAATTATAACACAACATGGCACTGCAAATGTCGCCACTATAGCTGAGCGGACCCGCACTGTAAATGTCTGCATCCGCGCGGTTTCAAAGTTTCCCGGGTGCCGGGCCCGAGATTCCAGCTGTTTGATCCAGATTCGGCACTCGAGAAGTTAAAAAGAAGTTAAAAAAATAAAGAAAACAAGAATGAAGCAAGCGCTTCATACTTACTGAGGCTCCATTGCGGCAGTACGCTGCTCCTGCGACCTCCGCTCATCATTGCTTGTCCATATGCACTCAGCAATGCTTTCCCTGCCCTACCTCTGTGATTGCAGGCAGACACCATCTCACAGGCTGGGCGCGCATCTGACTGCAGCCAATA
This sequence comes from Anomaloglossus baeobatrachus, assembly GCF_048569485.1. NCBI lineage: Eukaryota > Metazoa > Chordata > Amphibia > Anura > Aromobatidae > Anomaloglossus > Anomaloglossus baeobatrachus. Next base: position 413,335,841 of record NC_134355.1, on the reverse strand, counting down.
AGTCATCGCAGCTCAGTCATTCTCTGGAGCGCACAGCGAGCAGTCATGCTCTATGGCTGCTCACTGGGAAAGAGATGTAGCAGAACTGGAATCATCGTGGGACCTCATGTGGATTACATTGGACCTGTAGGGTGTGTTAGGGTTAATAAAGTAGTGAAAGAGGGTGGGTTTTGTATTTTATTGTAAATAAAGGATTTTTTCCGTGTCTGTTTATTTACTGTCACTTACTGATTAGTAACAGGGTGTCATAGATGCTGCCATTACTAATCCAGGATTTAGTGGCTGCTGTGGTCTGTCATTAACTCCTTATTACCACCACACCAGGGCAATCAGAAAGAGCGAAGTAAAGCTCTGGGATTGCGCTGCACATTCATGTCTGGGCAGCGTCAAGCAGAGCCGAGTGATGCGATGCGAGACCCACGCAAGTATGATGGTGTGCTCACAAGAATCATATGACACACACAAGTCTTGCATCGAATCACCTGGCAGCCGCACACTCTCCAGACACAAGCATGCAGCTGCACAGAAATACATGCAGTCGACCCGCTCCTCTCAGGAGAGTGTGGCTGCCGGGTGATGCGATACAAGACTCGCCCAAGTATGACTCCGGCCTTACGGTGCGCTGACATGAGCCGTATGACTTGCATGAGTATCTGTAACACCTGCCTGGATCCACAGACTCAGACGGGCTGTAATGGACAGGCTAGAGGGAAGCCACTCGTCAAGCAGGAACCCAGAACCCTGAAACCCTTTAACCCCTATACAGGGATTTGCAATTACACAGGGCCCTGGAGATCACTACCTGTGGAAGGCTGCAGTCTGAGAGAGTAGTCGTCAGGCAGGGTCAAACCAGGAATTGCGGAACAGGGACAGAATCGGCAGGCAAAGACGTAATCAGAAACAAGCAGAGGTCAAAACCGGATCGGGCAGCGAGGTACAAAAACAGCAGGCAGGAGGGTAGTCAGGAAACAAGCAGTAATCAGCACACGAAATCACAGGACGAAACAGGAGCCAGAATTCTCAGAACTATCTCTGGCAGAGGTCAGCAGACAGGAGGTGAATTAAAAAGGGTGTGGTGTCTTCCCATAGGCTGTAGCTGAATGATGGTACCTCAGCTGGGAGACACCCGGCACCTACAGTCAGCCAGTGGCACTGCAGATCCCTAGGAAACCCAGACCAGTGGATGAACGGAGCCTGTGCCCACCGGCGCCGCTGGCATCGACTCCTCTCCAATCACCAGCCCCATCCACGGCAGGAACACGGAGTCGCCTGGCGATCAGAGCAGAAGTCGATGGAGCGGACTATGGTGGTTACGTAACAGTACCCCCCCTCCACGAGGGGCCTCCGGACCCTCAAAATCTGGCTTGCTAGGCAATTGGAGGTGAAACCGCCTGACCAGACCCTTAGCATGAATATCGCTTGCAGGGACCCATGATCTCTCCTCAGGGCCGCAACCCCTCCAATACACCAAATACTGTACCGTCCCTCGGACAACACGGGAATCAAGTATTCTTTGTATCTCATACTCCAAGTTACCTTCAACCAAAACAGGAGGAGGGGGGCCCTGACTTGGTGAATGGGGACACGATATAACTTGAGGAGGGACTTGTGGAACACATTCGATATCTTAAAGGATGGGGGGAGTCGCAGGCGGAAAGCCACGGGATTTATGACCTCAATTATCTCGTAAGGTCATATAAATCTGGGACCCAGCTTAGCAAAAGGAACCTTGAGTTTATTGTTCCGTGTGGATAACCATACCTTGTCCCCAATGCCAAGGTTTGGGCCCATGGAACGTCTCTTATTAGCAGAGGAGGCTTGACTAACCTGTGCCTTCTTCAAGTTCTCCTTCACCTCAGACCAGATAGCCTTAAGCTTGTCCACAGTTATTTCAGCCTCAGGAGTATCCACCGCAGTAGAAGAAAAAGAACCAAACGTGGATGCAGCCCTAAATTGCAGAAAAAGGGGGTAGATGGATTCCTGATACTGATTATTGATGGCGAACTCAGCTAGCGGCAGATATTCCACCCAGTCAGACTGACGGTCAGACACATAACACCGGAGATATTTTTCAAGGGTTTGATTGGAACGTTTAGTCTGCCCATTGGTCTCTGGGTGGTAGGCAGATGAAAAAGATAATTCTATATTGATCTTTTTACAGAACGCCCTACAGAATTTTCGAGACGAATTGTGTTCCTCGATCAGAAACAATATTTTCTGGAACACCGTGTAACCGCACAATATGCCTAATGAACAACCTGCTAAGAGTTTCAGAATTAGGTAATCCGGACAGAGGAACAAAATTACATGTTTTGTATTACATGTTATGTTTTCTGAATCTATCCACTACTACCCAGATACAAATCTTCCCTTCTTCGGGTGGAAGGTCAGTGATGAAGTCCATGGAGAAGTGGATCCAAGGGCTTGCTGGAGTAGGTAGGGACTGGAGAAATCCGGCAGGGCAGGTACGGGGTGCCTTGGCTCGAGCACAAGTTTCACAAGGCAGTACATATTCCTTACAATCCTTTGCTATGGTTGGCCACCAAAAATACCTGGTTACTAGTCGGAGGGTATTGCCAATACCAGGGTGACCTGCTAGCACAGAATTGTGGGATTCCTGGAGTACCCGTAGGCGAAGTGAGGGGGCGAAAACAGTTTACGGTCAGGAGTGGTTTCAGGAGCTTGGTCTTGGGTATTCTGGACCTTTTCTATCAGATCCAAGGAAACAGATGCCATAATAATGCCTTTAGCTAAAATAGGGAATGGTTCAGAGTTTTCAGACTAAGAGGGAGAGAAGCTACGGGAAAGTGTATCAGCTCTGGTGTCAGCCAGTGGCACTGCAGATCCCCAGGAAACCCAGACCACTGGATGAACGGAGCCTGCACCTACTGGCGCCGCTGGAATCGACTCCTCTGCCATCACCAGCATCATCCACGGCAGTAACACGGCGTCGCCTGGCGATCGGAGCAGAAGTCGATGGAGCGGACTCCGGAGGTGACGTAACAGTATCTGATTGCATCACCCGGCATGGCTGAACACTCTCCGTACACAAGCGTGCAGCTGCATAGAAATACATGCAGATGCATGCTCCTGTTAGGGGAGTGTGCGGCTGCCGGGTGATGCGTTCTGATACTCGTGCGAGTCATACAGCTCATATGGGCACACTGTAAAGGGGGCTTTACACGCTACGATATCATTAATGTTTTATCGTTGGGGTCACGTCGTTAGTGACGCACATCCGGCGTCATTAACGTTATCGCAGCGTGTGACACTTATGTGCGACCTAAAACGATTGCAAAAGTGGCAAAAATCGTTTGCCATGGAGAGGTCGTCCTAAAACCAAAAATCGTTCACCGCTCATTAGCTATGTTGTTCCTCGTTCCTGCGGCAGCACACGTCGCTGTGTGTGACACCGCAGGAGCGAGGAACATCTCCTTACCTGCCTCCACCGCCAATACGGAAGGAAGGAGGTGGGCGGGATGATTACGTCCCGCTCATCTCCGCCCCTCCGCTTCTATTGGACGGCTGCCGTGTGACGTCGCTGTGACGCCGCACGACCCGCCCCCTTAGAAAGGAGGCGTATCGCCGGCCATAGCGACGTCGCAGGGCAGGTAAGCCGTGTGACAGGAGCACGATTTTGTGCGCGACGGGCAGCAATATGCCCGTGTCGCACAAACGATGGGGGTGGGTACACACGATAGCGATATCGTTACCGATATCGCTACCGTGTAAAGCCCCCTTAAGGCTCGAGTCACACTCGCACGAGTCTCACATCACATCACCCAGCAGCCGCACAGTCTCCTGACAAGAGCGGATCGGCTGCATGGATTTCTATGCAGCTGCACGCTCCTGTCAGGAGAGTGTGTGGGTGCTGGGTGATACAATGCGAGACTTGCACAAATATGTGACTCCTGCCTTATTTTGATAAAGCCGTGGGCTTTATCTGTGCTGGTATCAGAATACGAGGACTCAGCGCTGATTGCTTTTTTTATTTATTTATTTTTATGCCATGATACTCACCCGCATCCATTTGCACTGCTTTCTTTGCTCACCGGCTGTCCTGGCATCTGTGGTTGGTTGTAGTCAGCTGACACGCTGCCATTCAGAGTGGGGGCACGTCTAACTGCAACTAATTACATGCGCTGGTGGGTGGGGAAAACAGTATATATACAATAAGGGTTAATTGTCTGCTTCGGAAGTGAATGCATGACATAGAAGCAACTTGCCGCCATGACGGAGGTTCGGTGACTACACCACGCGCCCTCCTACTCTCCTATCTCCTTCTACCAACAATCTGAATCTCTGGATTCTGGTTCCCGTAGACTTATATGAGTACTGGATTCTGGACCAGATACGGATAATTTTTAAAATTTAGCATGGACCCACCAGTCCCAGTTTTCTGTGAGTCCGCCCAGCTCTAGTCACCACATCACTGGTTGTTACAGTTCAAAGATGCATTTGCAGGAAAGGTGGTTCCATGCCCTGACAATCCCTGTACTAACAAAACAAAAATATTCCTGTACATTTAAATCTATCTTCCATAAAGACAAAATAAAGAACAGTTACTTAGTACCAGTATTAAATTGAATTAGATAATGCTTCTGGAGCTAAAGCTAATCTAATTACTTTTTTTTTGTCTAAAATAACTAATGTAACTGAATTTTGCATAAAATAACAATTAAGAGACGTAAGAAAAAAAAATATGCAGTTGACAGTTTCAGTTAATGCTGTAATAAATGTGAACCTCACGGAATGAAGGAACACAACATGTTTGTGAAATAGGGTTGTCAACAAAACTGATTTATGATCTAGAAAATACAGCTGTCTTATTATTTCCATCAAATAAATACATGAGCAGTAAAATATCATTCTTTATGTAACAAGAAGACATGATTATATGGATGAGAAAACAAGATGATAATTGACAAAATACTTACATGAATTATACGGTGCTATACAATATCTATGGATATATACTGTATACAGTCATATCAAAAAGTTTGGGCACCCCTATTAATGTTAACCTTTTTTCTTTATAACAATTTGGGTTTTTGCAACAGCTATTTCATATATCTAATAACTGATGGACTGAGTAATATTTCTGGATTGTAATGAGGTTTATTGTACTAACAGAAAATATGCAATCCGCATTTAAACAAAATTTGACCGGTGCAAAAGTATGGGCACCCTTATCAATTTCTTGATTTGAACACTCCTAACTACTTTTTACTGACTTACTAAAGCACTAAATTGGTTTTGTAACCTCATTGAGCTTTGAACTTCATAGGCAGGTGTATCCAATCATGAGAAAAGGTATTTAAGGTGGCCACTTGCAAGTTGTTCTCCTATTTGAATCTCCTATGAAGAATGGCATCATGGGCTCCTCAAAACAACTCTCAAATGATCTGAAAGCAAATATTATTCAACATAGTTGTTCAGGGGAAGGATACAAAAAGTTGCCTCAGAAATTTAAACTGTCAGTTTCCACTGTGAGAAACATAGTAAGGAAACGGAAGAACACAGGTACAAATCTTGTTAAGCCCAGAAGTGGCAGGCCAAGATAAATATCAGAAAGGCAGAGAAGAAGAATGGTGAGAACAGTCAAGGACAATCCACAGACCACCTCCAAAGACCTGCAGCATTATCTTGCTACAGATGGTGTCAATGTGCATCGGTCAACAATACAGCGCACTTTGCACAAGGAGAAGCTGTATAGGAGAGTGATGCGAAAGAAGCCGTTTCTGCAAGCATGCCACAAACAGAGTCACCTGAGGTATGCAAGAGCACATTTGGACAAGCCAGTTACATTTTGGAAGAAGGTCCTGTGGATTGATGAAACAAAGATTGAGTTGTTTGGTCACACAAAAAGGCGTTATGCATGGAGGCAAAAAAACACGGCATTCCAAGAAAAGCACTTGCTACCCACAGTAAAATTTGGTGGAGGTTCCATCATGCTTTGGGGCTGTGTGGCCAATGCCGGCACCGGGAATCTTGTTAAAGTTGAGGGTCGCATGGATTCAACTCAGTATCAGCAGATTCTTGACAATAATGTGCAGGAATCAGTGACGAAGTTGAAGTTACGCAGGGGATGGATATTTCAGCAAGACAATGATCCAAAACACCGCTCTAAATCTACTCAGACATTCATTCAGAGGAACAATTACAATGTTCTGGAATGGCCATCCCAGTCCCCAGACCTGAATATCATTGAAAATCTGTGGGATGATTTGAAGCGTGCTGTCCATGCTCACCGACCATCAAACTTAACTGAACTGGAATTGTTTTCTAAACAGGAATGGTCAAATATACCTTCATCCAGGATCCAGGAACTCATTAAAAGCTACAGGAAGCGACTAGAGGCAGTTATTTTTGCAAAAGGAGGATCTACAAAATATTAATGTCACTTTTATGTTGAGGTGCCCATACTGTTGCACCGGTCAAATTTTGTTTAAATGCGGATTGCACATTTTCTGTTAGTACAATAAACCTCATTTCAATCCAGAAATATTACTCAGTCCATCAGTTATTAGATATATGAAACTGAAATAGCTGTTGCAAAAACCCAAATTGTTATAAAGAAAAAAGGTTAACATTAATAGGGGTGCCCAAACTTTTTCATATGACTGTATATATACTGTATATACATATATATATATATGTATATATACACTAGCTGTACTACCCAGCTTCACCCGGGTTAATAACTGCTGTTAACAAAATAGAATGTATTAACAAAAAATTATTCTGCACACAAAAACCACAAAACAAATTGATAGAAGTGTAATTAGTAAAAAGCAAAAACTAAGCTAATAGAAGCATTTCACAACATATATTTCAACACCACAGATATTCCACACAGATTTAACTAAATTGGCCAAGTAATGTGCTCCGTCTGTCCCTTTAAAGGCCTGTCTCTTTCCAGGCCTGTCTCTTTCCAGATCTGTCTCTTTCCCCGTCTGTCTCTTTCCCTGTCTGTCTCTTTCCCCGTCTGTCTCTTTCCCTGTCTGTCTCTTTTCCCGTCTGTCTCTTTCCCTGTCTGTCTCTTTCCCCGTCTGTCTCTTTCCAGGTCTGCCTCTCTCCAGGTCTGCCTCTTTCCCCGTCTGCCTCTATCCCCGTCTGCCTCTTTCCCCGTCTGTCTCTTTCCCCGTCTGCCTGTCTCTGTCTGTCTCTTTCTTTGTCTGTCTCTATCTCTCTGTTTCTTTCCCTATCTGTCTCTTTCCAGGTCCATCTCTTTCCCTGTCTGTCTCTTTCCTTGTCTGCCTGTCTTTGTCTGTCTCTATTTCTCTGTCTCTTTCCCTGTCTGTCTCTATCAAGGTCTGTGTCTTTCCCCATCTATCTTTGTGTGTCTCTCTGGCTGTCTCCTCCTTCCCTGTCAGCCTGTCTCTGTCCCTGTCTGCATGTCTGTCTGTCTGTCTTTTTCCTCATCTATCTTTCTCCAACTGTCTCTTTCCAGGTCTGTCTCTTTCCAGGTCTGTCTCTTTCCAGGTCTGTCTCTGTCTGTCTTTTTCACTGTCTGTCTCTTTCATCGTTTGTCTCTGTCTGTCTCTTTCCCTGTCTGTCTCTTTCCCTGTCTGTCTCTTTCCCTGTCTGTCTCTGTCTGTCTCTGTCTGTCTCTGTCTGTCTCTCTCTATCCATCTCCCCACCGACATCTTATTACCTCACATATAAGCTTCTTATACTATGAATGTCTTTTGTTCCTATAGCAACCACTCACAGCTCCTACTAATAACCTGTAGTTCCAGGCTCCATTTACTTTAATGAAGGCATGTTTTTTGGAGAGTAACTGTAAAGCGCGGGGTTACATTTTCCTCTCAAAACATAGTCTATGACGTTCCCTGGGTCACATGAGGTGTCTGTGTAAAATTATGTGATTGTAAATGCGATGGTGCGGATACACTTTTCGTTTCACTTTTTCCCCATTATGTAGATAGGGGCAAAATTGATTGGTAAATTGGAATGTGCGGGGTTAAAATTTTGCCTCACAACATAGCCTATGACGCTCTAGGGGTCCAGACGTGTGAGTGTGCAAAATTTTGTGGCTGTAGCTGCAACAGTGCAGATGCCAATCCCGGACATACACACACACACACATACATACATACACACACTCAGCTTTATATATTAGATATCTATATATATATAATTGCCTTATTCTGTCTGTCTGTCTGTCTGTCTGTCTGTCTTGCTCCAAAATTGTGTCCTTACGGTGACACAAAGCTGATTGGCCGCTGGGCTCGCCATGGCCCCGCCCCCCGCACGGATTGGCAGCTCGCCCAGGCTGCGCCCCCACACGGATTGGCCGGCCGCTCGCCCAGGCTCCGCCCCCCCACAGATTGGCCTCTCGCCCCCGCACCCTGCAGGCATTGGCAACTCGGCCACGCCCCGCCCCCCTCACGCAATGCACGCTAGCTCTGGCCCCGCCCCCCTCGCATTCCCCGAACCGACACGGTCACGGAGCTACGACTACCAGGTGAGTACTGTACCCCTGGGAGCCCACATCAGCGTACGCCGCCAAACCAGCCGACACATACCCTCGCATTGCTGGGGCTGGCCGGCGTATGCTGGTGTGGGCTCCCGTGTGAGCGGGGGACGAGATGCGCTGGTAACCATGGTAGCATAGTTACCAGCGCATCAAGGTCCTGCAGTGGCGAAAAATACACACACGCACACACATAACAGCACACACACACACACACATCAGATCACACTCACTCTCACACACACATCACATCGCATCCACATACTCACAACATCCTGGGATATCGCTTGCTTCTCGGCGGCGATATTGTGCTGTGAGCTTCCAGGACCTGCCGGAGGATCACATGGCCAGAAGCATGTGGTATCTCCGGATGTTGTGAGTATGAGCGCGTATGTGCAATATCGTCAATGTGTGTGTGTGTGAGTGTATGCGATTGGGTGTGTGTGAGTGTATGCGATCGGGTATGTGTGAGTGTATGCGATCGGGTGTGTGTGAGTGCATGCGATCGGGTGTGTGTGGGTGTGTGTGAGTGTATGCGATCGGATCTGTGAGTGTCGGCAGAGGAGCACGGCGTGCTGGAGGAGGCTGGGAGGAGAGAGGCTGATCCTGGGGAAGGCTGGGATGGGGAGGCTGAGAGAAGAGAGGCTGATGCTGGGGGAGGCTGAGGCTGGGGTAGGCTGGGAGGAGAGAGGCTGATGCTGGGGACCGAAAAGGCATCAGCTGGGGACAGAAAAGGCTGATGCTGGGAGGAGAGAGGCTAATGCTGGGATGAGAGAGGCTGATGCTGGGATGAGAGAGGCTGATGCTGGGGACAGAGAGGCTGATGCTGGGAGGAGAGAGGCTGATGCTGGGGACAGAGAGGCTGATGCTGGGAGGAGAGAGGCTGATGCTGGGATGAGAGAGGCTGATGCTGGGGACAGAGAGGCTGATGCTGGGGATGAGAGAGGCTGATGCTGGGATGAGAGAGGCTGATGCTGGGATGAGAGAGGCTGATGCTGGGATGAGAGAGGCTGATGCTGGGAGGAGAGAGGCTGATGCTGGGAGGAGAGAGGCTGATGCTGGGGGAGAGAGGCTGATGCTGGGATGAGAGAGGCTGATGCTGGGGACAGAGAGGCTGATGCTGGGAGGAGAGAGGCTGATGCTGGGGACAGAGAGGCTGATGCTGGGAGGAGAGAGGCTGATGCTGGGATGAGAGAGGCTGATGCTGGGGACAGAGAGGCTGATGCTGGGAGGAGAGAGGCTGATGCTGGGATGAGAGAGGCTGATGCTGGGGACAGAGAGGCTGATGTTGGGGACGGAGAGGCTGATGCTGGGATGAGAGAGGCTGATGCTGGGATGAGAGAGGCTGATGCTGGGATGAGAGAGGCTGATGCTGGGAGGAGAGAGGCTGATGCTGGGAGGAGAGAGGCTGATGCTGGGAGGAGAGAGGCTGATGCTGGGGGAGAGAGGCTGATGCTGGGATGAGAGAGGCTGATGCTGGGATGAGAGAGGCTGATGCTGCGGGTAGAGAGGCTGATGCTGGGAGGAGAGAGGCTGATGCTGCGGGCAGAGAGGCTGATGCTGCGGGTATAGAGGCTGATGCTGGTGCAGCATGGGGGATGGAGCACGATGGGGGGTGCGCAGCATGGGGGATGGAGCACGTTTGGGAGTGCGCAGCATGGCGCATGGAGCACGTTTGGGAGAGCGCAGCATGGCGGATGGAGCACGTTTGGGAGTGCACAGCATGGCGGATGGAGCACGTTTGGGAGTGCGCAGCATGGCGGATGGACCCCGTTTGGGAGTGCGCAGCATGGCGGATGGAGCACGTTTGGGAGTGCACAGCATGGCGGATGGAGCACGTTTGGGAGTGCGCAGCATGGGGGATGCAGCACGATGGGGAGTGCGGAGTATGGCGGATGTAGCACGTTTGGGAGTGCGCAGCATGGCGGATGGACCACGTTTGGGAGTGCGCAGCATGGCGGATGGAGCACGTTTGGGAGTGCGCAGCATGGGAGATGGAGCACGATGGGGGGTGCGCAGCATAGGGGATGGAGCACGATGGGGAGTGCGGTGCATGGGGGATGGAGCACGATGGGGAGTGTGTAGTATGGCGGATGGAGCACGTTTGGGAGTGCGCAGCATGGCGGATGGAGCACGTTTGGGAGTGCGCAGCATGGCGGATGGAGCACGTTTGGGAGTGCGCAGCATGGGAGATGGAGCACGATGGGGGGTGTGCAGCATAGGGGATGGAGCACGATGGGGAGTGCGCTGCATGGGGGATGGAGCACGATGGGGAGTGCGCTGCATGGGGGATGCAGCACGATGGGAAGTGCACACCTCCCCCCCACACACACACACACACGCGCTTGCGCGCACTGCACAACACACCACACACACACTGGGAACCACAAACAACTGCCCTACACAGACACCCACACACACAGACAACGCTGCACACACAAATATACGCACATACCGCACAACACACACATTGCACAAAACATACCTCCCCCCCAAAACACACCACACACACACAAACCGCGCAACACACACACAACGCTACAGACACACAGTGCTCCACAAACAACGCAACACACATACAACACCGCTCTCACCCCCCGTCACACCCAGACAACACCCAGAACATGTACAGCGCCCTACACAAACACTTGGTAACTACACACAACAACATCTATATATATATATATAACAAAAATCATACATGAACTACACAATACGTAAATTCTAGAATACCCGATGCGTAGAATCGGGCCACCTTCTACTATATATATAAACATGTATATGTTTTTGGCTACTCTTTCTCACAATTTCTCCGTTCCATTGACAGAAGAGTTGTTCAAGTGCGAAGGCCCACTTCTGGAGAGCTAAAGAAAGACCTGGAATCAGCAGGTACAAATTGTTTCAAAGAAAACAATAAATAATGCACTCAACTCCATGACCTGTATACACGCTCTCCTTGAAAGACTCCATTGCTGAACAAATAGCGTATTTAAGCACGTTTAAAGTTTGATCAACCACATTTAGAGTAAAGGCCCCGTTACACGCTACAATATATCGGGTGATATGTCGTCGGGGTCACGGATTCCATGACGCACATCCGGCAACGTTTGACATATCGTAGCGTGTGATAGCTAAGAGTGACTGTAACGAGCAAAAATACTCACCTTATCGTTGCTCATTGACACGTCGTTCATTTTCAAAATATCGGTCAAATTCCTGGATGCAGGTTGTTCGTCGTTCCTGAGGCAGCACACATCGCTCCTTGTGACACCTCGGGAACAACGAACACAGCTTACCTGCGTCCTTCCGGCAATGAGGAAGCAAGGAGGTGGGTGGGATGTTACGTCCTGCTCATCTCCACCCCTCCGCTTCTATTGGGTGGCCGCTGTGTGACGTCGATGTGACGCCGAACATCCATCCTCCTTCAGGAACAGGATGTTCGCCGCCCACAGTGAGGTCGTTTGGGAGGTAAGTACGTGTGACAGGGGTGACCGACTTTGTGCGACATGGGCAGCAAATTGCCAGTGACGCAGAAATGATGGGGGCGGGTGCGATCGCACATGCGATCGGATGATAAATCGAAGCGTATAACGGGGCCTTAAGATAAGTACAACTCTTGAACAACTCTTCTGATAATTCTTTTCACTTCTCTGTCTGAAATCTTGGTTGTGGCTGGTTTATAGTGAAATTATATTGTAACTAAAGATGAACAAATAGTCAAATATTTGGGTTTGGATAATTTCTATTATTTATGTATTCGTGACAAATAATGAACCTAATACAAGTCAATGGGAAACTTAAATTTTCTGATTTTTCTGAAGGACCTTGGAAGTAGGTCTAGGAGGACTGTAAAAATGCTGCCAATGGATGGATAATTGCTGAAACTGAATGGGAACATCATGGGGAAGATGCTTTGATTAGTTTTGACACAATTGCTTTCTGGGAATAATGTTGTCAGAGTATCATGGGGATTAAAGCAGGAGAATTACTACTCATTTTCCCCGTGGTTGTCACACTGCTTTTGGGTCCGATCATTAAAGTTCATGAATATGCCTTGCTTCACCAGCCCACTCCCTGCAACAGTGTCTGTGATTAGTTGCAGTCCTGCTTTTACTGCTCAATCTTGTACCAGCATCTGTGATTGGTTGCCCTCACACTAGCTATCTTTGTCTATAAAGTGGAGTGTAAAGATAAATAATTGAAAAAAATTGGCATAGGGTCCCGATTATTTTGATACCCAGTGCAGATAAAGATGATAGCCTCCTGTAGCCACCAGCTGTGTGAGTTATCTTGGCTGTGTATTAAAAGATGAGGGATTCCACGCAGTTTTTAATAAATTATTTAAGTAATTAAAAAAAAATGTTGTGACGATGTCCCAATTTTGTTACCTATTTGATACGTCCAATTTTGATCCCTTCCCCTCACCTCTATTCCAGTCCCTCTCTCCGGTTGTCACCACTCACCTAACTAAAATCTTCAATCTATCTCTCTCTTCTGGTATCTTCCCTTCCTCCCTCAAACACTCTATCATTACTCCATTATTAAAAAAACCTCCCTTGATCCGTCCTGCACAAGCAACTACAGACCAGTCTCCAATCTCCCCTTCATCTCCAAACTCTTGGAGCGCCTGGTCTACTCTCGCCTCACCCGCTACCTTTCCACCCACTTTCTTCTACATCCTTTACAGTCTGACTTCCACCCTTTACACTCAACAGAAACTGCCCTTGTCAAAGTGACCAATGACCTTTTGACAGCAAAACGTAATGGTGATCACTCTCTGCTTATCCTTCTTGACCTCTCTGCTGCCTTCGACAATGTCGACCACCATGTCCTTCTCTCTATGCTCAATTCTACTGGCCTAAAGGACACTGTTATTTCCTGGTTCTCTTCCTATCTTTCTGGCCGCTCATTCAGCGTATCACTTGCTGGCTCCACATTGTCTCCTCTTCCTCTCACTGTTGAGGTCCCTCAAGGTTCAGTCCTTGGCCCTTTTCTTTTCTCCCTCTACAATGCCCCAATTGGAATGACCATCAGCAGATTTGGCTTTCAGTACCATCTTTATGCTGATGACACACAGCTATACACCTCATTCCCTGAACTTACCCCCGCTGTACTACAGAACACAAGTGACTGCCTGACTGCAGTTTGCAACATCATGTCTGCTCTCTATCTGAAACTTAACCTTTCCAAAACTGAACTTCTTCTTTTTCCTCCGTCTTCCAACCTTCCTAAACCTGACATCTCCCTCTCTGTGTGAGGCACAACGATAAATCCTAGGCAGCAGGCCCGCTTGTCTGGGTGTTATACTTGACACTGATCTCGCCTTCACCTCCCACATACAATCTCTTGCCCGCTCCTGCTGCTTGCACCTCAAGAACATCTCTAGAATCTGCCCCTTTCTCACAATGGAAACGTCAAAAACCCTCACTGTGGCCCTGATCCACTCTCGCCTTGACTACTGTAGCTCTCAATTAATTGGTCTCCCCTAACTAGACTCTCTCCTCTACAGTCCATCCTTAACGCAGCAGCCAGGGTCTCCCATCTGGCTAACTGCTACTTGGATGCCTTTGCTCTGTGCCAGTCATTGCACTGGCTGTGTCAGGTTTCCGGGTTTTCCAGTCCTCTTTTGAAAGAGCTTGCCCTCGGTTAACATGGAGTTTTATGTTCTGTTGCCCTACTTCCTGTCCAGCTGCTAAAAAAGGCCGCCTCTAAGCCTAGTCCAGTGCCTGAGTATACTGCTTGCTGTGTGCTCCTGCTTTACTGCTGCTGCTACTTGATTACCTTTGGATCCTCCTGAAAATCTACCGACCGACTCTGGACCACACCCGGTTTCTTCAAACTGTGCCTGGACTCCGTCTGCCGTCTTTGGTCAGCACGTCTGCCCGGTTTCTTCCGGTTCATAACCATTCTGGACTTTCATCCCGTACGGACACTTCTGGACTTTACCGCTTGCCCCTTGTGTCCCGGCTGCGGCGCATTTAGGCCTTCCGGGGTTGATTGCCGGACAGTCCCTGTATAGGGGTTCGCTCTGGTGGTCTCCCTGGGGGAGTCCGGTGCGTGGCCCCGGGAATCCCCTTCGCTCCGTTTCGGAAAGGTATTTTCATGTGTTTGTTATACTGTGTAATTTCCGTTGTGTATCTACCGTGGTTACATATCATAAACATCTTGTACCACAAACTCATCTCTGGCTGTCATTGCCCTAACGCTATCGAAATCCTCAAAACATACAATAGTATTACATTATACTCAGGCCACAAGAGGATTTCCCTGGGGCAATGACTGAGACACGAGGAGTAGATCAGCTCTTTTCTATGATTAACTCCTTGCAGCAGGAGATGGAGGTGGTGCAGACTAAACTTAGAGATATGGAGGCACAGCTGGGCCATGATCACCAGGTACTGGGTTCGGCTATACAGGACTTGCAAGTCAGAGTGGAGGCTCAGGAAGCCGGCCCCACTACGTCCGTATCAGCTGCCGGTATGCCTAGGTTACCCCCATTCCGTTTCAATGGTGACCGTAGTCAGTTTCGTGGATTTGTGAACCAATGTATACTGTTTTTTGATGTACATGCTGATTATTACCGTTCTGACCGGTCCAAAGTGTTATGTATAATTATGTTATTAACCTCACGAGCACTGGCTTGGGCTAATCCTATGATAGAGAACCGGGACATCCGTTTAAATCACCTAGATGATTTTCTGACCGCAATGGCGCAGATGTTTGATGATCCGAATCGCCGTGTTACCGCTGAATCGGCTCTCCTTTCCTTACGTCAGGGAAAGCGTTCTGTCGTTGAATACGCCACTGAATTTAAGAGGTTAGTGGTAGACACCGACTGGGGAAACAATGCATTATTGTCTGTTTTCAGAAAGGGGTTGTCCGGTACCATCAAGGACGAGTTAGCTCGTTCTGAATCTCCAGGGGATTTTGAACTGTTTCTCCAGCACTGTGTGCGTATTGATACCCGCTTGACGGAACGTAGACAGGAAAAATGGGCAGCTGTAAACCGTGTAAACAACTTTGCATTTCCTTCCAGAGAACCCGCTCTCAGGACGCCACGGGAGGCCGAGGACGTTCCTATGCAAGTGGACTCTCTGCAAAAGCGAGAGACCAATGAACGTCGCGAACACCGGCTCCGTGAGCGTTTGTGTTTCTATTGCGGTCAATCGGACCATTTCTTGATCGACTGCCCGAAACGTCCGAATCGCCCAAATAAGGTATTGGCAGCCATGGCAGAGTGTGACAACACGGACGCAGAGTCCGATATCTCTGAGGCAAGTGGACACTTGGATGCGGTATTTCCCTTGACTGTAATGTCAACCTCACCGAAGGACTCGGAAGGGAAATATACCCATTGCTCGCTCCCCATTCAGATCCGGTGGGAGGGACAGCTAATACCTACCTCTGCAATGATAGATTCTGGGGCAGGGGGAAATTTCATGGACTCCTCTTTTGCCAGGAAACACGGTATCCGGACTCAGCAAAGAGCCTCACCGGTTACCATGGAGACGGTAGACGGATCTCCGTTAATCTCTGGCCCAGTTGATCGGGAAACCGTACCGCTAGAATGCGTCATGAAGCCAGGTCAGCAGGAGACCCTTGTTTTCATGCTAATTTCTTCTCCTCATTTTCCGATTATTTTAGGTATTCCGTGGCTACGGTCTACAAATCCGGTCATCGATTGGGAAACTAAGGAAATATCCTTCCCACCGCAGAGTATTCCGACCATTAGTCCAACTGTTCCGGTTCCAGTAACACCGAATGCGGAGGGCACTGTACAGGTACCTGTTCTACCCCCGGTGTATAACGACTTTGCGGACATATGCGACAAAAGAAAAGCCGATCGGCTTCCCCCGCATAGACCGTATGATTGCCCCATAGACTTACTCCCAGGGGCGGAGATCCCGTTTGGTCATGTCTACCCGTTGGCGGCACCTGAGCTAGAAGCACTAAAAAACTACATTGATGAAAGTCTAGCTAAGGGATTTATTCGTCCGTCTACCTCACCAGCAGGGGCACCCATCTTTTTTGTGAAAAAGAAAGAGGGGACTCTAAGACCCTGTATTGACTACCGGGAACTGAATAAAATAACCATCCGGAACCGGTATCCGTTACCATTGATTCCTGAGCTATTGGAGAGGGTCCAACAGGCAAAAATATTCACCAAATTGGACCTCCGTGGGGCATACAATCTACTCCGCATACGTCACGGAGACGAGTGGAAGACCGCGTTCCGATGTCGGTATGGACATTTTGAGTACCTAGTGATGCCTTTTGGACTTTGTAACGCTCCCGCGGCTTTCCAACATCTAGTTAACGATATTTTTAGGGATATCATGGACCAATTCATGGTGATTTATCTGGACGATATCCTAATCTTTTCTGATTCCCTACAGGAACACCAGGAGCACGTCAAGACCGTACTTACCCGGCTGAGGGAAAACCACCTGTACATCAAACTGGAGAAATGCGAATTCCATTGCTCACAGATACAATTCTTAGGTTATGTCATCTCTCCTCAGGGACTGAACATGGAGTCTGGCAAAATACAAGCTATTCTAGACTGGCCGGAACCGGGAAACATCAAAGAGGTACAACGCTTTGTCGGTTTTGCCAACTTTTACCGACGTTTTATCCGTAATTTTTCAGAGATCGTTCGTCCCATCACTCTGTTAACCAAGAAAGGACAGAAGTTTGTGTGGTCCGCCCAGGCCCAGGAAGCCTTCCATCGTCTCAAGGTCTGTTTTACCTCAGCGCCTATATTGGTACATCCGAATCCCGCACTTCCCTTTATCGTGGAAGTCGACGCTTCCGACTACGCATTAGGGGCCATCCTTTCTCAAAGGACTGGGGACAAGAGTCTCTTACATCCGTGTGCTTTCTTTTCCCGCCGGTTGTCCCCTGCAGAAAGGAACTATGACATTGCGGACAAAGAATTGTTAGCGATTATTTCCGCTTTCAAGGAATGGAGACACCACTTACAGGGAGCCGCGCAGCAAGTGATAGTACTCACAGATCATCGTAATCTGGAATTTCTTAAGTCTGCCAGGTGCCTGTCTCCACGGCAAGCCCGTTGGAGCCTATTCCTTAACCAGTTCAATTTTGTCGTTACATACCGTCCAGGTTCACGTAATGGGAAAGCCGATGCCTTGTCCCGAATCCACGCCGTGGACTCCGTGCCTGGAACCCCGTCTCAGACCGTGTTATCGGATGCCAATTTCGTTGGAGTAATCCAGGACCAGGACTTGTGGAAGGACATCAAGCTGGCCTATGATGGTGACGTATTTCTTGCTGCCCCCCCGAATGATGTAACTCTTGTTCTTCGGAATGGTGTGTGGTTGAGAGAGCGACGCATTTATGTCCCGGAGGCCGTAAGACTTCGGGTTCTCAAGTTGGTCCATGACTCCGTGTTGGCTGGTCATAGGGGGGTACAGAAGACGCAGGAATTTCTGAACCGTTTTTTCTGGTGGCCTACCTGTTTAAAGGACGTAAAGGACTATGTCCACTCATGTGTGGTTTGTGCCCGGTGCAAGGTCCCTTGTGTGGCTCCTACAGGACTCCTCCAACCGTTACCCGTGCCATCTCGCCCTTGGGGGTCTATCTCAATGGATTTTATTGTGGAGTTGCCCGTCTCAGACGGTCACAATACCATTTTAGTGGTGGTGGATCGGTTGACTAAAGCTGCTCACTTTATTCCGTGTGCCGGTCTTCCCTCAGCCTCAGAGACAGTGGATCTGGTTATCCAGAACGTATTCCGATTGCATGGGGTACCAGACGAGATCATCTCTGACCGGGGCGTGCAGTTCACGTCTAGGTTCTGGAAGGGGTTTTGTACGGCACTCCAGATTGATGTCTGTTTGTCTTCTGCATACCATCCTCAGACAAATGGGCAGACCGAACGGACCAATCAAACCCTAGAACAATACCTTCGCTGTTATGTCAGCCATCTGCAGGACGATTGGTTGAAGATGCTTCCGTTGGCGGAGTTCTCGTATAACAACACTCAGAGCAGCTCCACTAAGGTAACGCCCTTCTTTGCTAACTTGGGTTACCATCCGACTATTTTGCCTAGGTCACCGGTTGCGGTCTCGGTGCCTGCGGTGGAGGACAGATTGACAGAGCTACAGCAAAATCTGGAGGTTCTGAAGGACACTGTGGCTACAGCTCAGGAGCGTTACAAGAGGTCGGCAGACGCTCACCGGAAACCGGCACCCATGTATAAGGTAGGGGACTCTGTATGGTTATCCACCAAGAACCTGAGATTGGGTGTCCCTTCGCAGAAGCTGGGACAAAAATTCATCGGTCCGTTCAAGATCACCGGGATCGTGAGCCCTGTGGCCTGTCGGCTGCGGTTACCGCACCATCTAAAGGTACACCCGGTCTTTCATGTTTCTCTCCTCAAATCCGTCTCTCCCAATACGTTTCATGGTCGTGTCGTGCCTCCTCCTCCGCCTGTGATGGTCGACGGCGAGGAGCAGTTCGTGGTTGAGGACATTATTGACTCCCGGCTCCATCGTCGTCGGCTTCAGTATCTGGTACGTTGGCAGGGGTACACCCCCGAGGACGATTCCTGGGAACCGGTGGGTAACATTCGAGCACCCCGGAAGATCGCTCAGTTTCATCGACGGTACCCGGACAAGCCGGGCCCTGACCCGTCCTGAGGCCGTTTCTGGGGGGGGGAGTAATGTCAGGTTTCCGGGTTTTCCAGTCCTCTTTTGAAAGAGCTTGCCCTCGGTTAACATGGAGTTTTATGTTCTGTTGCCCTACTTCCTGTCCAGCTGCTTAAAAGGCCGCCTCTAAGCCTAGTCCAGTGCCTGAGTATACTGCTTGCTGTGTGCTCCTGCTTTACTGCTGCTGCTACTTGATTACCTTTGGATCCTCCTGAAAATCTACCGACCGACTCTGGACCACACCCGGTTTCTTCAAACTGTGCCTGGACTCCGTCTGCCGTCTTTGGTCAGCACATCTGCCCGGTTTCTTCCGGTTCATAACCATTCTGGACTTTCATCCCGTACGGACACTTCTGGACTTTACCGCTTGCCCCTTGTGTCCCGGCTGCGGCGCATTTAGGCCTTCCGGGGTTGATTGCCGGACAGTCCCTGTATAGGGGTTCGCTCTGGTGGTCTCCCTGGGGGAGTCCGGTGCGTGGCCCCGGGAATCCCCTTCGCTCCATTTCGGAAAGGTATTTTCATGTGTTTGTTATACTGTGTATTTCCATTGTGTATCTACCGTGGTTACATATCATAAACATCTTGTACCACAAACTCGTCTCTGGCTGTCATTGCCCTAACGCTATCGAAATCCTCAAAACATACAATAGTATTACAAGCTGCTCATATATCATAGGATCCAATTCAAATTGCTTGTTCTCACCCACAAAGCTCTCCACATTGTGGCACCCCCCTACATCTCCAGCCTCCTCTCCGTCAAACACCCTATCCGTTCTCTACGCTCTGCAAATGACTTTCGACTAACATCCACACTAATTCGAACCTCCCACTCCCAGATCCAAGACTTCTCCCGAGCTGCACCAACCTTCTGGAACGCTCTACCCCAAGAAGTTAGGACAAATCACAACTTACTCAGCTTCAGACGCACCCTAAAAACACATCTTTTTAGGACGGCCTATCAAACTAAATTCACATAGTCCCTCTACAACTTCTCACAACATAACTCCATGTCAAACTCCATGGCATCCAAATGCATATCAAGTTTCTGGGCAACTGGTCCAGGAAGCCATTATCTATAACCCATTTCCTTGAGATGGCTGGATTGTCATTGTAAATAAGCACTTGTACCCTGCCCCACCCATCTCATTGTAGATTGTAAGCTCTCACGAGCAGGGTTGTCTTTTTTTTCCCTCTAAATATTGTATTTTCCATAACTGTTACTTGCTTGTATACGATCCTCCTGAATTGTAAAGCGCTGTGGAATATGTTGGCGCTATATAAAGATTATTATTATTATAAGATAAATTGGACAGCTGGGGGCTGGTATTCTCAGACTGTGGAGGCCCATGGTTATTGGAATCTTCCCAGCCTAAAAATAGCAGCTCGCATCCACCACAGAAATGATGCATCCATTACATACACCAATTCCGGTGCTTTACCAAACTCATCCTGATTGCCCTGGTGCGTTGGCAATCAGGGTAATATAAGGAGTTAATGACAGCTGTAATTTGTCGAAAAATTACAGCTGCTACAAAGCTCTGGATTAATAATCAGGAGGGGTCTATGACTGTGTGTCAACATGTTGAGTATGTCGCGGGCGAAGGAGGGGACGCTGCGCTCTCCCACTGCTCGGGTCCGGCTGCTGCTGCCGCTGCTGCTCGGTGGTGGCTCGAGCAGTGGGCTGGATCCCGGGGACTCGAGCGGCGTTCCTCGCCCGTGAGTGAAAAGGGGATTTGATTGTGGGAATTGGATATTGTCCGTGACGCCACCCACGGTTGTGGTGATATTGTTGACACCACCGCTGCTCTGGATGGGGATCCCGGGAGCGATGACAGGGAGCAGCTTGGATGTTAGTTCTCCCCTCCGTGGGTAGGGGGTTGGATGTCCCGGGGCCCAGTGATGGGGTAGGGATGGATGGCAGGCGGGTTACGGGGCCTGGTGAGGTGCAGGGTCGCGGGGGCAGCGCTGTGCCACACGGCACGGTGGTACTCACTCAGCCAATGATGAGGACACAGTTCTCGGTAAAAGACACGGCTAGATGGACGGGTCCCACAGACGGCTGCAGTGTTGTTTCTCCCGGCAGGTTGATGGTGACTGCCTTTCCCTGCACCTGTGTACTGTAAACGGTTCCAATAGGTTCCCACCGGTAACCCGCTCCCCAGCTTGGATATGGGCTGGAGGAGCCCCTTTTGCCCGCAGGCTCTGGCCCTGGGAACTTTAGCCTTGGCGGTGACTGTGTTTCCCTCTCTCGGTTGGACGGTTGCCTTCTGTTGGGACTTGGCTGCTGGGAAACCCAGGAGGTTCCCTTCACTAACGAATTTGGCAAATTCACGGCGACTCCTAGCCTTGCCGGGGTCCGTAAGCCCCTGCCAGATGGTGCTGGCTTCTCTTTGCGTACCGGTCCGGTACCGCCGGGCCGCCGCCCGTCCACGGTCCTTACGGTAGACTCCGATAGGCCACTCCTGCAGACGGTCACCACCGTCTGCCAACCTTGCTGATCCGTCCGGGCCACACACCCGGACCAACTTCTGTCTGCTCAACTGCTACTTTCCTACCTTCCACTTCCCTTCCCTCACTGAACTGTCTGCTTTTCCCGCCTCCAGGACTGTGAACTCCTCAGTGGGCGGGGACAACCGCCTGGCCCACCCCCCGGTGTGGACATCAGCCCCTGGAGGAAGGCAACAAGGGTTTTTGTCTGACTTCGGTGTGCCTGACCAGGAGTGTGAGGTGTGTATGTGTTGTTCTCTGTGGCCCCTGGCTTGTCCAGGGCACCACATTTCCCCTTAGTAAAATGCAGACCGTCCGCGGGCTGCCCGTCCATCACCGGTTTTATTTTCACAACTGAAAAGATAAACGGTAAACACATTACAATTAAAATAACATCTTCCCACATCGGGAGGTACTCTTACTTAAAACGTTGCAAACGGTTACGGCTTCCGCTCTCTCCCACCCAAGCAACCTGGCCCTGATGCTGCCCCTAGGCAAACAGGCAGCACCCCTTGACCCCAGTCCAGCACAAGTTGCCCGAGCGGGTTCTGTCCTTTTCAGGGGACCCACGTCCATGGGGAACCCTCTAAAACCCCCAGAGGATCGCCACCGGTTCCGGTGGTGGCTGGGCCCCAGCCTGCTCCAATGCGGGCCCTTCGTCCAATCTGCCTCTCCGGAGGCGGCAACGGTGAAGGCCATAAAACAACATTTTTATTTACAAGCCACAAGTTCGTGGTTGCCTTGCTAGTTTTCAGGCTTGTCCATAGCAGTTTCTACGCATAACTTGCAAACAGTCCCCACGGGGACAACAGTGCTTCGTAGCCAACGGGCCACCACAACCAAAACTGTAGGGTCTTACGGAGACTTGCCGTAGGGTCCCAACGGTGACTGGTAGCTGGGTCCCAGGGGCCATCCACAACACCGGGCTCCGGTACTGCTTCCTCCTGCAGCTTTCCCACAGTCCACCATCGAACAGCACGAGCCCCCAATGCCACCCTCACACAGGGGTGACACTGTCCCACAGGACTCCATTTTCAGCTGCCGATGATGCGGGTACAACTGCTCCTCCAACTGCACTCCTTAGCCTTGAGGGCCGTCTGGAACGTCAGCAGAGTCCCAATGGGGACCGACAGCAAGGTAACCGGGAACCGCTACCATGCTTTAACTTTTCTTTCTTAATCAGCAATCCCGCGGCGCAGCTGCCTTTGCTGCCGCTCCCGGTGCAGAGCACTTTCTGCTTGCTCCGGTTCAGGCGGTGTGGGGGATGGGCCCAGCCAGAGTCCCTCCGTGCCGGCTACGATCGGTACCTTCGGTAATGAGGGACCTCGCTGTGACATGGCCTGCTCTGCCTCCTGGCAGCGGCATCCCCGCCGTGCCTCCGGTGCATCTTTGCTGACCAACTTCTGTCTGCTCAACTGCTACTTTCCTTCCTTCCACTTTCACTTCCCTCACTGAACTGTCTGCTTTTCCCGCCTCCAGGACTGTGAACTCCTCGGTGGGCGGGGCCAACCGCCTGGCCCACCCCCTGGTGTGGACATCAGCCCCTGGAGGAAGGCAACAAGGGTTTTTCTCTGACTTCGGTGTGCCTGACCGGGAGTGTGGGGTGTGTATGTGTTGTTCTCTGTGGCCCCTGGCTTGTCTAGGGCGCCACAAGTACATCTGGGTCTCCTGCCATAGTGTTTCATTTCATTCAAATGTGGACAGATTGTTTGCATTGACACTGATGCACGCTGATGCTGCAGGAAAGGTTGAATTTCCTTGGAACTTGATTAGAGCTGCTTATCCAACAAATCGGACTATCCTGCATTGTAACCTTTCCTCAATTTTTCTCTGCAGTCAAGGGTCATTAGTTATGAATTTTACATTTCTTGAATATGTGGTGTACAGAGGACAAAGGAACATCAATATCTCTGTAGATGGACTTTTCAACATGATATTGTTGATATTTTTCAATAATTTTGGTTCTGAAGTCCTCAAAAAATTATTTTCTGCTATATCAGTTTTCTATGCTTAGTGAGGCACAAACAGACATACAGTGCAAAGATTAAGTCAACTTTTCTTTTTATTTGGTTTCAAGTGTGATTTTCATATTGCCTACACCTCTTACTTTGCCACAGAGTTTGAGCAAGCATCACATGCTTGAAACAAAGTTGTTTACCCACAATTTTTGAAAGGTGCCAAAAATTTTGTCTGGCCAATTTTTGGAGTTTTGCATGAAATTATGTCAAACTTGCCTTTTTCTCTGTTTATTTTTTGTGTTGTTCCAATACACACAAAGGAGATAAAGATGGGTGTAACAAAACATCTGTAATTGCCAAAATTCTTCATTTTCTGGAACAATTTCAAGGGTGCCAATACTTTTTAGCCATGACTATATGGCACAAAGCATGGGCATAAATTTTGACGCATATGTGTAACTATGAAACTGCATGTTATGGGTAACAGTGGCGGTAGGTGTAAAAACAGACAACATGGAGGAGTTGATAAGCCATCTGCTGCAGGCAACTCTCTGGTAGAAGCAATAGCAGCAGCAACAAGAACCTCAGCAAAATACCAATAAACTGTTAACATTACAGTTCCAGCTGTGGCAGCAACAGATATAGCAGCAGCAAGAGATGCTCCACCTCAGGGAAGCTGCTCCACCATGAGTCAAGGTGATGGTTTACACTTGAGGCACACTGTAAGGAGAGCTTTGCAAAAGATGACACCATTGGATGATGTGCCATGAGATGCAGAATTGGTGCTGGAATTTATACAGCAAATTCCTTCACCAAATCTGAATCTCCTGGCAAAAAAAACATCAAAACCATATAGCATTTTCATGGGTATTTTTGCCAGAGGATACAGATTTAGTATACAAATTTCAGCACCACATTTGCATCTCCTGGCATAAAAAAACCCCAGTTTAGGTGTAGTTTTCTGCCAGGAAACATACAGTAGATTTGGTGCAGAAATGTCTGCACCAAATTTTTGCATCAAATTTACATCTCCTGGCAAATAACTACATTGCAACTGTGCCAAAACCACATTATTCTCTGCGATTTTCTGCCAGGAGATGCAGATTTGGTGCTGGAATTTATACACCAAATTGCTGTACCAAATCTACATCTCCTGGCAAAAAAATCATCAAAATGCAATGCCGTTTTGATGCGGTATTGATGCATTGTTTTGCCAGGAAAAGCAGATTTGGTGCAGAATTTTTGTATATAAATTACAGCACCAAATCTGCATCTTCTGACAAAAAAAACGCAGAAAAAAAATGCAAGTTTTGACATAGATTCAGTGCATTTTAAATGTCTGCACCAAATCTGCACCAAAACATCATCAAAATGTAATTTTTTTGTGCGGTTTTCTGCCAGAAGATGCAGATTTGGTGCTAGTATTTAAACTCTAAATTCCTGCATCAAATCTGCATCTCCTGGCAAAAACTGCATCAATACCGCATCAAAAACACATCACATTTTAATTATTTTTTTTGCCAGGTGATGCAGATTTGGTGCAGGAATTTGGTGTGTAAATTTCAGCACTAAATATGCATCTCCTGGCAAAAAAAAAAGCACTTCAGGTGCGGTTTTCCACCAGAGATGCAAATTTGGTGCTGGAATTTATACTCTAAACTCCTACATCAAATCTGCATCTCCTGGTAAAAACCGTATCAATACCGCATCAAAACCACATCGCATTTTGATTAGTTTTTTTGCCAGGTGATGCAGATTTGGTGTAGGAATTTGTTGTGTAAATTTCAGCACTAAATATGCATCTCCTGGCAAAAAA
The DNA here is from genome assembly GCF_048569485.1 of Anomaloglossus baeobatrachus. Lineage (NCBI taxonomy): Eukaryota > Metazoa > Chordata > Amphibia > Anura > Aromobatidae > Anomaloglossus > Anomaloglossus baeobatrachus. Next base: position 413,310,431 of record NC_134355.1, on the reverse strand, counting down.
AAGCACTTCAGGTGTGGTTTTCTACCAGAAGATGCAAATTTGGTGTAGAAATGTCTGCACCAGATTTGTGCACAAATTTACATCTCCTGGTAGAAAACCGCACCAAAATGGAGTCAAAACCGTGGTTTTTCTGTGGTTTTCTGCCAGGATATGCAGATTTGGTGCTTTGGAATTTATACGCCAAATTCTTGCATCAAATCTGCATTTCCTAATCCAGTAATTTGACATTGAGTTCAATTACTTCACCTGAGTTGGTGCAGAAAGGTTTGCACCCAAATACTCAATGTGCGTACAATGCCTAATCCAGCACTCTGGCATCAGGTTCAATTGAGTTCATTGAGAGCATTGGGGAGCTCCCAAGTGTGAACTCCGGTTACCTGACTGCTGGATTAGGCTGCTTTCACACCTCCGGTTTTTGCTATGCGGCACAATCCGGCACTTTGCAGGAAAATCGCAACCGTTTTTTTTTGCTGCCGGTTGCGATTTTCCTGCATAGACTTTAATTAGTGCCGCATTGTGCCGCATGGCCTTGCGTTCCGTCCGGTTTTTGCCGCATGCATCAGATTTAGCTGATGCGGCGGCCGGATGGAACGTTGCCTGGCACGTTTTTTCGTGCGTCAAAAAAAACCGCATCGCGCCGCATTCGGCCGATGCGGCGCATTTTTCAATGCATGCCTATGGCGGCCGGATGCGGCGCGATGCGGCAATAACCGCATCCGGCCGCCGCATGCGGTTTTTGCCACTGCGCATGCTCAGTAGCATGCCGCAAGCGGCAAAAACCGGACTGGCCGCAAAGGAAAAACTTATGCAAAGGATGCGGTGTTTTCACCGCATCCGTTGCATAGCTTGCACAGCCGGATTGAGCCGCAGAGCTCAAGCCGGATGTGTGAAAGTAGCCTTACCGGACTATCGGATTGTGGGACACTGTGGCACAGCAGTCCAACAGTCTGGTAGGTGTGAGGCCCAGAAACTCTAAAGGAGCCTTTAAGGGAGCCTTTAAGTTTCTTGGAGTTCCCAGCTGTTGGGACACCTGGAGGCTGTGAACTCTGATAATGTTAAATGCTCTTTTAAAGGATCCCTTAAAGCTACCGGGTTGACAGCTGCCAAAAGACCTGGTGGTTGTGAGCTCTGATAACCTAAAGGGAGCCTAAAAGTTACCGGAGCTCACACCCACCAGGTCTCCCGACAACTGTGAGGCCCGGAAACATTAAAGGAGCCTTTTAAGTTTTTTTGAGTTCCCAGCGGTTGGGAGACCTGTAGGCTGTGAATTGTGGTAACATTTCACATCTTCCATATGTCCTAGCAACTGGGAACTCAAGGAACATGAAAGGTTCCCTTTAAGTTACTGGATTGATAGCTGCCGCGAGACGCGGTGGCTGTGAGCTCTGGTAACTTAGAGCTCACAGCCACTGGGTCTCCTGGAAGCTGTAAGGTGTGGAAATCTAATTGGAGATTTTAAGAGAGCCTTTAACGTTCCTTGAGTTTTTAGCTGCTGGGGCATCTGGAGGCTTTGATCTGTTCCAGGTGTCCCGACAGCTGGGAATTCCAAAAAACTTAAAGGTTCTTTTAAAGGCTTCTTTATGGTTTCCAGGCCACACAGCTGCCTGGCCTGATTGCTGGACTGTCGGATTGTGGAACACAGCGCCACAGCATTCCGACAATCTGGCAGTCAGGTCACCGGAAGTCACACTGTAGCTCCCCTCTAATCTCAGAGAAAGTGGATCCCACTACTGGATTGTGGGACATGGTTACACATCAATCTGGTAGTGGGTTCTACTTTTTCTGAGAGCAGTGTGACCTACAATGACCTGTCTGACATCATCGCTTATTGGTCATGTTATCAGTCACTGCAGTCTCTGGATGTAGCAGAGCCAGGATCATTGTGGGACCTAAACCCGATAGAGAATCTATGGGGTATTGTCAAGAGGAAGATGAGCAACACCAGATATTACAATGGAGACAAGCTGAAGGCTGCTATCAGAGCAACCTGGGCTTCCATAACACCTCAGCAGTGCCACAGGCTGATCGCCATCATGCAATGACGCATTGATGCAGTAATTCATGGAAAAGGAGCCCCGACCAAGTATTGAGTGCATTTACTGTACAGACGCTTCAGTAGGCCAAACATTTTTGAGTTTAAAATCATTTTTTCAGTTGGTCTTATATAATATTCTAATTTTCTTAGATAATGACTTTTGGGTTTTCATTGGCTGTAAGCCATAATCATCAACATTAACAGAAAAAAAACACTTGAAATAGATCACTCTGTTTGTAATGTCTCTATGTAATATATGGGTTTCCCTTTTTGTACTTAATTACTGAAATAAATTAACTTGTTGATGATATTCTAATTTATTGAGATGCACTTGTATAATGTGGGCAGATTATTATTATTATTTATTTATAGAGCACCATTAATTCCATAGTGCTGTACATGAGAAGAGGTTACATACAGAATACATATCCAAGATACAATAGACAGACTGGTACAGAGGGAAGAGGACCCTGCCCTTGCGAGCTTACATTCTATAGGATTTTGGGGAGGAGACAATAGGTGGAGTGTTGGTTGGGCGGCGGCGGCTCCGCATGGTGGTGAGGCGGTGGTGGCGGCTCCGCACAGTGGTCAGGCGACGGCGGCTCTGCATGGTGGTGAGGCGGCGGCGGCTCCGCACGGTGGTGAGGCAGTATCTGCGGGGAAGTAGTGGGGTCATTGAAGATTATAGGCATTCCTGAACAGATGAGTTTTCATGTTCCGTTTGAAGCTTGCAAGTGTAGCAGATAATGTGACGTAGTGAGGCAGCAAAGGCAGATGAATAGAATCTGACTATGAATGCCTAAGGTGATGGATGCATACAAACAAATAGAATGCACAGGTACATATATATGATATTCCACATATTAAAGTGCATGTGCAAAAAAAATTGCACAGTTCTAACCTTAAAACACCAAAAAATTGAGCTGTAACAAAAAACAAAAAAACAAAAACAGTAAACATGCACGTTCCAAGCATGTAAATGGCAGGCTTTAGACAAGAAAAAACCAAAGAGAAAAATTGTATGAAAAATACCCAGAATAATAATAAATAAAATGCAAGTGCTTAATAACAGGGTACTTAGTATATACATTTTTGCAAAAAGGTAAGAAGCCGTTCCACCTCGTTACGGTGTACCCATCTGGGACGGTCCCTAACCAACTAAAGTTAAAACCATTAGATAGACACAAGTCAGGTATATATAATGGTTTTAACTTTAGTTGGTTAGGGACCGTCCAAGATGGGTACACCGTGACGAGGTGGAACGGCTTCTTAAGGTTTTTACAGTTCTAACCTTATAGATATATATGAGAATACTATCAATGTATAGAAAACCTAAAGATATCTGCATTGGTAAAATCTATGGTAATCATGCCTCAGTAACTGTAAACAATTACTCATACATATGATAATACTGAGGTATGCATAATAGAGCCATCCATAATGACTAGATATAGGGCATAGTGGAAGCAATCACCTGACCCAAAGTGTATCGCTATGGCAGCTTCATCAAGGAAGTACAGGAGTCACTTCTGTACTCCCCTGATAAAGCTACCATAGCAAAATGCTTTAGTTTCCTTCCGCCATGAAAGGAAGAGATATATCAGGTATTATGTATCTGCACTGCTGCTGATGCAAAACACCTTTTAAGACAATCAAAAGCGTATAAGGCACCCTGAGACTAGTTAGAAAAGTCTGTTCCTTTTTTCGTCATGTTAGTCAGTGATCTTGCAATAGCAGAACATTTTTTTAATAAACTTTCTGTAATAATTTGAAAACCCTGAGAAATTTGCAGCAGCACTCTCAGGTTCTCAGGACAGTCCCATTTCATAATAACCAGCAACTTAGAGGGAAATGGAAGTTCCTGAACGGTGAATACACATTTCTATAATTTTGCATATCATTTGTTCTCCCTGAGGATTTGTAAAACCTGTTTGACATATTTCAAATGCGAATAAATGAGACTATCATCTTAGTAAATTATAACAAATTTTCCCAACAAGTAAGGAAATACATCATTCACAAAGTGCTGGAAAACCACAGGTACATTGGTCAGACCAAAAGGCATCACCAGATTCTCAAAGTGATCTGGCCTATAGAACGCCATCTTCCACTCATCTCCCTGTCAGATCCGAATCAGATTATAGACCCCCTGCAATCAAGTTTGAAGAACCATTTATCAGTGGAAATCTTGTTAAATATGTCCGGAATGAGTGGCATCGGTCACGAACCGTAATCTGTTTAAGCCCTTGGAAATCCCGACATGGATGTAGTCCACCATACTTCTTTTTTACAGAGAAAAAACCCGCAGCCACAGAGGATGGATATGACTTAATGTGACCATTAGCCAAACCCTCTGTTATTTAGTCTTTGAGAGCTTGACTTTCAGGGTCTGAGAAATTATATAATCTGCACATGGGCAACTATAAGGTCTGTATGATGGCAGCTCCTTGCCACCCTTTTCAGAGAAAACATCACAAAGCTCAGAAAAAGGCCCTAAACAGTGCTGGTTACAGAAAGATTACATTTAGTTATGTCCTGGGTCTTCCAGTCTACAGCTGGGTTATGCAATGTAAACCAGGGGAAGTCTAACATAATTTGTGCAGTAAGGTCTTGGAGTACATAGCAAGTAATTCGCTCTGAATGGCGTACACCTATACAGAGCTCCAACCTCGATACACATTCCCTAAAGACCCCTTGGGAGAGAGATGATGAGTCAATAGCAATGATCCAGACAGAACTGGACAACTCATCCACCTCCAAAACTGAGGAGCGAGGAAACAGTTTGTCAATTGTGATGCCCTGGACTAGTCAGGTCGTCCCAGGTAGTCACACACAACACCACACCCCCTCCCGATTAGGGAACATCAGTCAAACTAAAAACCTTGTCACCACCCTCCAGGTTTGATGTCCACACCAGGGGGGGTGGAGCCAGGCAGTTGGCTCCGCCCACCGAGGAGTTCACAGGCCTGGAGGCGGGAAAGGAAAGAGAACAAGTCTAGAGGAGGTAGAGAGCAGTCAAGTTCACGGGCAGTGCTGTGTCCAGGCTTGCCAAGAGACTACCAGGTGGCTGGGTCGGAGCCCAGTCGCCATTGGCAAGGAGACAGACGGTGGTGGCCACCTGCAGGAGCTGGGATTACAGCCGGTGGAACCGTAGGGACCGGGATCGGGCGGTGGCCCGCCGGTACCGAACTGGGGAACCGATTGGAAACCGGAGCACCAGGAGGGGTACTCAGACCCAGCACAAAGCCCTGAACCGACAGGGCCGAGTCAAATCAACTGATTGCGGACTGGACTTAAGGACCTATCCCACACAAGCCCCGTTAGAAGACAACAGCCCAACCATACAGGGTAGAGCCACCGCCAAGGCATAGAGACCCAAAGGGCCAGCGTCTGCGGGCAAACGGGCTCCTACGGCATATACAAGTCAGGGAGCAGACTACCGGTGTCTAGGCATAGGAGTCAAACATTTACACATAGAGGTGCAGGAGAAAGGCAGAAACCATCAACCTATACCGGGAGAAGCTGCAGCCGGCTGCGGGACCCGTTCATCACTCCGTTTGGTTTACCAGAGACTCCAGTGTGTTGTGTCAGAGTGAGTACAACAGTGCCATCAGGCACCGCACCGCAACACTTCACCCTGCACCCCGGCCCTCGCCAATCAGGCCCCGGGACCAACACCCCCTACCCACGGAGGGGTCAACACCTAGCTGCGCCATTACACTGCTCCCGGGAGCCCCCATACCTTCAGCGCAGTGGTGGTGTCTACAATCACCACAACCCGTGGGTGGCGTCACGAACTTACATCCCAAACCAAACCATCACGGCCCCGGCCGTGGAACTCCTCACCCAAATCTCCGCGTGTAGCGCCAACTCCCTTGCAGAGCGACGTGACCCCCGGGTCCGTGAGAGGCTCGAGCCACCACCCGCAGTATGAGCACGGATCCGAGCGCTCGGCAGTCGCAGCCGAGCCCGCGGGGCGGTACACACTTATGCTTGCCTCTGAAACATTATCAAGAAACACCTTAAGGCCCCCTTCACACGCACGTGTCTCCGTTACGTGCTAGGTCCGTTTCCGCATGTACCGGAGACACGGGCACACGTAAACACATTAACATCAATGGGTTTATGTGCACGCACGTGTTTAGCCATTAGCCCGTGCATCCGTATGGAGCAGACGTGAGCCTGTGTGCTCCATACGGAGGCATGTCCATTTTTCTCCGGCAGCACGGGTGTCACGCGGCCCGCACACGTACCACACGGATGAAGTGTGGATGCGGGCCCATGTGACACGAGCCGGAGAAACACGTGTCATTGTAAAAATAAAAAAAACACAAACTCACCCCCACCAGCCCTGCAGTGTCTGCCGCGGCTGTCACCTGCATCCGACACCCAGTGAATTTGAATAACGCATCTTCTTCACTGGGGGCCAGAAGCAGCGTCAGCGTGGCGTGGCCTGTGCCGGACACTGTCATTCAGCACCACAGACAGCTCCGGAAGAAACAGGTAAGGTGGGGCTTTTCGTTCTCCGTGTGTTATTACGTATAACACACGGAGAACACGCATGTGCCACAAACACGGCACACGGAAGAACCACCCCTTTAATCCGTCCGTGGAAAAAACGGTTCGTTTTTTTCACGTGCGTGTGAAGGGGGCCTAAGAGAGACCTCCTGGCCTTTAATTTTAACCTTGGCAGGTAAAAACACTGAGACACCATGGTGGAGGAAATACGGAAGCCTACGTTGGAATCCTCCAATCCCCCTGCACCTAATCCCTTTGACTAAAGTACAGGTACTAATACTATGTCTCTTTTTACCCCAGTAAATAAAAGCAAGTACCTCCCTTTTTAGGAGTAGGGGAATCTCTCCTCAAATGGTAATGCAAGTACAGCCAACCCCTTTCAGAAAGTCATGATATTATGAGACCTTTGACAGAATTGGTGATCAATATGGATTACCAAGGACATAGATACCTCAAGACAGAGAGGAGTCTCATACAAGACCAATGCCTCCTTTACCCTTTCAGACATGCCGTGAAGAAACTGATTTTTGAGAGCAGCGTCATTCTACATTGTGCTCATAGACCAGTGTCAGAATCTAGTACAGTAATTCTCTGCCAGTCAGTGCAGTGTACGGATCTTAGGCTCAGCTAGTGACACCCTATCTGAATCATACTATACAGTATAACACCGAGCGCGGAAAAAAATCCATCGCCCGACACAAACACAGGAGACTCAGGGGCAAGGAAAAAGCCCATGCTTGAGGGTCTTCACTAAGACGTGAGATCACAATATCCACCTGCTGAGCCCCTCTCTGGGAGGAATAAGGATGCAAGTTAAAGTACAATTTACATGTCTCCCTGAAGGTGACAATCCCCTGAAAACCTCCCCAAAAGTGGCAGCTTGGGTTCTGGTGATTCAGTAACCAACACACCAACACAGATGTGGTGGCAGACTAAAAATGTTGCCGAACTGCCCTTCTTAATTCCTCTACCTCGATGGAGGGATAGCACCTGCAACTGCCTTGAAAGTGAGACTCAGGGGTCCAAGCTGAATTTAAAATTGGGCCAATGATAATGTCACAGGGTGTAATGGGATCAATATGGATAGGGGAGCCTAAACTGGCACTCAGGGTGGAGGAACCCTACCAGACCCTGATCCCAAAGGTACGTCTGAAGGCGATGAGGCTTAGGGAACCTTCCTTGCTGTAGCTACTGAAAAACCCTGGTCTAGTGGACCCCCTCTTCACTCAGGAGAGGATCAGGACAGGAGTATATACCACACAAATAAATAGATGGGGAAAACCAAAACTAAAACTCACAGCAATCACTTACACAGAAGTATAGACAATAAGTGATCAAGAGAAAACTAAAGGAAGGGAGGAAATAATCAGACATGGCTATTTGCACAATACGCAAAAAGTGCACAGAAGTTCATCAGCAGATGGATAACAATGCACAAGGATCGGGATTGCATAAAGCTATTATCAACATGGGTGAACAGGTTCCATTATCTCAAAAAGGGCGGAGGAGAGTGTGATAGGTCTTCTGCAACAAGTGCCTCAAGCAACAGTCCACAGGCTAGCAGAAATTAACTCCTTCAAGCCCAATTGTTACAAGCGCACAACTGGTTGACTCACCAGTCTGTCTGTGCAGACAACTCAAAAGCAGCATCGTGTGAAGTGTCTGACTCTGCTGTGTGAACAGTGTCAAATGTAGTCCTGATGTGACGCCCTGGACTAGCCAGGTAGTCACAGGTAAACCCCCGCATTACACCTGTCCCCCAATAAGGTAACACCAGCCAACCATAAAAACCTAGTTACCTCCCTCATAGCTTAATGGACACACCAGGGGGCAGAGCCAGGTGGTTGGCCACGCCCTCCGAGGAGTTCAGAGAGCCTGAGGCAGGAGAAACAGAAGTTGTAATCTGACAGAGGAGTTGAGAGAAGGAGTTTTAGTCAGTCAGCACAGGAGTGAGGAGTGAAGGACAGGTGTCGGGGTTGGAACCCAGGCAACTTTGGCTAGGAGGCAGACGGTGGCCTAGCCTGCAGGAGCCGGGAAGACGGCTCGGTGGAACCGTGGTGGACCGGGGCAGGGTAGTGGCCCACTGGTACCGACCAGGGGAACCGACTCGGAAACCGGAGCACACAGGGGGTACAAAGACCCTGAAACGAGGTCCAGAATTCACTGGACTGAGTTAATTGACTGACTGCGGTCTGGACTATAGGTCCTTTCCCACCCAAGTCCCGACTGAAGACAACAGCCCACCGAGGGGGATAGAAAGCCACCGCACAGGCAGAAAACCACGGGCCAGCGTCTGCGGGCAAAAGGGCTCTCCCGACATACACACAGCCGGGGAGCGGACTCCCGTCGCTGAAGCGCAGGTAGCCCAAATACACTACACGTTGCAGGAGAAAGGCCAAGACCACCGAACCGGGTGGGGGACCAGATGCAGCCGGCTGCGGGCACCGACCACCATCAACTTTGTTTACCAGAGACTTATGTGTGTCAATAACAGTGAGTACAGTAGTGCCATCCAGCCGCGCACCGCCCTGCACCGCCCAGCTACGAACACCCAACGGGTCCCGGGGCCACCATCCCTGACCCCGGAGGGGTTGACATCTTGCTGCATAACCATCTCCCCCGGGTGCCCGGTAACTGCAGCGGTGGTGTCTACCTTCGCCACATCCCGTGGGTGACGTCATGAACTCAAGCGTGGCTACGGCCGTGCGCCTACCTAACACCCCCCCACCAAAAAGCGCCAGCATCCCCTTTCAGAGCGAAGTAACCCCAGGTCCGGAGGCGCTCGAGCCACCCACCAAAGAGCCCGGAACCGAATGGCTCGGCTGCACATCGACTCTTCTGGAGTTACGAACAGGATACTTACCTATTTACTTACCTAGTGAAGTGCGCCTTGAAGTGAAGTCAGCGGTGATCCGTTGCGAAATTTGCAGAATCCGCCATCTTGCCGCCATCTTTTGGCGCAAAGATTCCCACCAGAGTCTTCTTCCCCGCAAAAAGGGCGCAAAAAACTGAAGCCCCGCCCCCTGGGAACGCGGCCGTGCAGCAAAGCGAGAGGTCAAAAAGCGAAACTGAGCGTCCAAAGAAGAAAGTGCTGCGAAAAGACCAAGGGGGAGAATCGGGAAGATGTCCGCGCCTAACCCCGACGGCGGTGTGGCGCCAGCCGCTGGATCGGCGGCGCCCGCGGGTGTGCCCGATGATGGGAATGTGGCGGCGCTCGCTCCGGTTGCAGGAGCGGGGGAGGCCGTGGCTCCAACGGTCGCCCAGGTAATGCCAATCTCCTTGCCCTATTTGCCTGGCGCTGCCTGGCTACCTCAGTACGGTGGGAAGCCTGACGCCTTGCAGGTGTTCCGGAAAAAGATATGCACAATTCTTGATTTGTATGCCATGATTGGCAAGCAGCGTGCAGCGGTAGTGCTAGGGCAGCTGACCGCCGTGGCCGAGCAGGAGGTGGAGACTTGGGGAGATGCGGACCGTGCCTCGGTAACCGCCATTTTTGATAAACTCCAGGTCGCCTTTGAAACCCGCACGGAAGCGGAGTTACAGATGCAGTTTTACCATTGTCGGCATCGACCAAAGGACAGTATAAGAGACTATGCCTTGCGGCTGCAGACAGCCTTGCCGCACACTAAAACGGGTGGACCCCATCAATGAGACTGATAGCAACAAGATGCTAGTGGAGCAGTTCCTGCAGGGACTGGGGTCTGCCGAAGATCGCAAACAACTGCAGCTGTGGTCTTTGGAGCACGCCGACCTGGACTTTGCAGTGCTGAAGGAATGGGCCATCAAGGCCCTACAAACATCAGAAGCCCCCAATCCGCCATCTTGGCCAGTTGATACCGCTCCCGTTTCGGTAGCGCCCCCCTTGCTGGCACTGCCGGCCCCTGCTGCAGCCACCGGAGCTCCGGAAGATCTGACATCGCAAGTCCGGTGCCTGAATGAGGATGTCACCCGGATCCTTGCCGTTCTCCAGCTACCGATGAGAGTCAAGCCCGCGGAGAAGATCCAGCTCGCCGACAGCCCGGATGCCGTCCCTTGGATGCAGCGGAGGAGGAACAACGACCCACGTTATGGACCGCCTGTCTGCTACAAATGAAACAAGACCAGCCATTACTCTTGACGGTGTCCGTTAAATGAGCAACCCCTGAGGCCAAGGGCCAATCCTCAGGAGTAGATCCTCAAGGCCCAGCTGATTGTCGGGATTGGTACATTGGAGGCCGCCCCATCATCTCCCTGGCGGTGGATGTGGTCCCGACCATGGCCCTGCTTGACACCGGATCACAGGTAACGACTATGCCTTACTCGTTATACCAGCGATATTGGGCTGATAGTGAACTTGCCCCTCCAGACGATGGCCTAACTATCATTGCGGCCAATGGGCTCCCTATGATCTAGGTGGGGTTCAAGGAGGTGACCCTGACTGTGGGATGAACAGAGCTGAGACGTCAAAGGACGATTGTGGTGCTGAATTATTCCAGTGACCGTAACCCAAAGGTGGTCCTCGGGACCAACGTGATTGAGCACTGCATGGGGGAGGTGTTGAGTTTGTTGCAACAATTGTCTGCCACTGCGGGAGGGGGTTGGCAGAGGGCACTGCAGCGTGAGATCCGGGTCCCTCCTGCAGCGACAGCAGGTGAATATCACAGGTGGAGAGAATGGTCGTGTGCGGGTGATGGACGCCGCGCCTTTGGTGGTGCCACCACGGAGTGAGATGATGATTTGGTGCAGGGCAGCAGTAGGACCCCAAGGACAGGATTACCCGGCAATGGTAGAGCCCTTGCCTTCGGAGCACTGGCCCACAGTAATGGCAGCCAGGTGGTTGATTGATGTCAAAAAAGGGAGAGTGCCCGTGAGAGTTCTGAATTGTGTAGAGGAAGAGGTCCGGCTCCCCCGCTACGCCACCATAGCCAAGTTGTTCACCGTAGACACACACGCTATTCACGAAACAACCCCCACAACCACTACACCACACTCAGGCAGTGACTTCCCGCCCGAACAATTAGAGGAGTGGTGCCGGGAGTTGCATGTCGGCACCGAGGCTACACCCATGCACCACAAGGAAGGGGTATGCAGGGTAGTGCAGGAGTATGGGCAGGTTTTCTGCAAGAACCCGCTAGATTTTGGGAGAGTTAAAGGGGTTCAATACCATATCCCCACGGGTATGCATCCACCCATTAAAGAGAGGTACAGGCCAATCCCACCTGCACACTACCAGTGCGCCAAAGACATGTTGAGGAACATGAAGGAGGCAGAGGTCATCCGGGATAGTTGTAGTCCCTGGGCAACTCCATTGGTGCTGGTGAGGAAGAAGGATGGGACCATGAGAATGTGTTTGGATTACCGGAAGATCAACCAGATAATGCATAAAGATGCCTACCCTCTTCCCCACATTGAAGAGTCACTCTCTGCGCTGAAGACTGCTAATTATTTCTCTACCCTTGACCTTACTAGTGGTTACTGGCAGGTGGCGGTTGCACAAGAAGACCCCGAGAAGACTGCGTTTGCAACCCCCATGGGACTCTGCGAGTTCAACAGTATGCCGTTCGGGTTGTGCAATGCCCCGGGGACCTTCCAGAGGCTCATGGAGTGCTGTTTGGGGCATCGCAACTTCGAGACTGTTCTGCTGTACTTGGATGACGTGATTGTGTATTCCAAGACGTATGAAGCGCACCTGGAGCACCTGGCAGAAGTGTTTGCGGCCCTCGCCAAGTACGGGATGAAGTTAAAACCCTCTAAGTGTCATCTGTTGAAACCCAAAGTGCAGTACCTCGGGCATGTGGTAAGTGCGGAAGGCGTAGCCCCGGATCCTGAGAAATTTACCGCTATCCAGAGCTGGTCGCAACCAACCACGGTGAAAGAGGTGATGCAGTTTCTGCGCCTAGTGGGCTACTACCGCCGTTTCATCAAAGGGTACACGAAGATGGCCGTGCCCATGCAAGACCTCCTCGTGGGACAGACCAAGAATGGTAGACCTCCTGGACCCCCATTTGTCTGAGGTGAGAAGCACGAGGAGTCCCTCCAACAGCTGAAGTCAGCCCTAACAGGGGAAGAAAACTTGACTTATCCTGATTACGGCCTCCTGCTCATCCTCTCCACCGAAGCCAGCAATGTGGGCCTGGGTGCGGTCCTGTCCCAGGTACAAGATGGAAAGGAGAAGGTGATCGCCTATGCCAGCAGGAAGCTCCGGCCAACAGAGAGGAACCCCGAGGATTACAGCTCCTTCAAGCTCAAGTTCTTGGCCCTTGTGTGGGTGATAACAGAAAGGTTTAAACATTACCTTGCGGCGGCGAAGTTCACTGCCTACACGAACAACAACCCGTTAACACATCTGGATATGGCCAAGCTGGGCGCCCTGGAGCAGCGGTGGATGGCTCGACTGTCCAATTATGACTTCACCATCAAATACAGGGCTGGCCGCAAGAACACCAACGCGGATGCGCTGTCTCGAATGCCACACTTGCCCAATGAAGGGATGGAGGAAGACATCCTAGAAGAGATCGAGTACCCGCATTCCATCGGCCACAGGGTGAGAAGCCCTGCATTAGCCAACAGCAGGCAAACCTCGACCCACTGCCCAGCCAGGGGTGGCAGGAAGCCCAGGATCAGGAACCTGCAGTTCAGCTGGTAAAAACAATGATTGCCCAGGATTCTTCCGGGATGAACCCCACAGCCACCTCCGAAGCTCAGCGATTGTGGAAAGAGGAAGACCATCTGTACCTGTATCAAGGGAATCTTTATAGGGGGTTCATCAACCCGAAGACCCATGAGAAAGTTCACCAGCTGGTGGTGCCCCCTGGCATGCGTACCCAAGGTCCTGCAGGCCTTCCATGATGGCACAGGACACTTCGGCTGGAAGAAGCTGGAAATGCTGCTGAGGGAGCAGTTCTACTGGAGTGGGATGCGAGAGTCCATGGAAGCCTGGTGCCGAGAGTGTGGTCCCTGTATGCTGAGGAGGCGGGACGAAGCCAGCCAAAAGCTGATTGTCACCTGCTAGCCGTTAGAGTTGGTCGCCTTGGACCACGTCAAGCTCACGCCCAGCTGAAGCGGGTACACCTATGCCCTGACCATTGTCGACCATTACTCAAGGTTCATGGTGGTTGTTGCCGTTAAAGACTTGACAGGCCGCACTGCAGCCAGAGCTTTCCAGGTCTACTTTTGCCGGCCACATGGCTACCTCGAGAAGGTGCTCACGGATCAGGGCCCAGCCTTTGAAGGGGAGGTGTTCCAGGAGTTCTGCCACTTGTATGGGTGCAAGAAGATTCGGACCACGCCCTACCATGCCCAAACTAATGGGATGTGTGAGAAAATGAACCATCTGGTCCTTAACCTCCTCAAGACATTGCCCCTGGAAGAACGGAATCTGTGGCCAGAGAAGCTGCCTGATCTGGTGGACATGTACAATAACATCCCCTGCAGTTCCACCAAGTGCACCCCCGCGTACCTCATGAGAGCCCGGCCGGGGCAGCTGCCAGTAGATCGAGAAATGGACATAGAAGTGCCTGAAACTCTTCCTCCCACTGGCTACTGGGATGCCAAGCGGCAGACGCAGTACCGACGGATCCAAGAGTATGTGGACAGAAATCTGCGTCAAAATCGAGAAAAGCAAGAGCGGCGCTTCAGCAGGCGAGCTCAGGCTGCTCCTTTTGGACCTGGAGATGTGGTGCTAAAGCGCAAAAGAAGAATGCATAAGCTCGACGATCAGTGGGAAAGGACCCCCTACATCATACAGCCAACTGGATGGGAGAACGAGAAGACCTACCTGATTAGTCGCGACCAGGGGAAAACTACGGCCACTGTTTCCAGGGACCACCTGAAGAGATGCCTGGGTCTCATGAGACTGGTAGAAGAGGTCCCCGTGCCCACGCAGAGCGTGGAGGAGAAAAAAGGGGTGATCCATACAGTGATGGGTGACTTTCCAGCTGATTGGCCTACGCAGAATGGCACGGTGATTGTTCCTGTAATAATGTTCCCACAACCCGTGAAAGAAATGGAGCCGGAGATACCCACCAGCGAGCCACCCGAGCAAGCGCCCAGGGATGCACCTACACCATGCCCCTGCAGGTCTCTACGCGCCATACCTGACACTCGAGAAGAGGGAACGGTCGTCCCCTCTCCCCCATTGCCTCCACCTGAAAGTATTGGAACCAGAAGGTCCACGCGCCCTAACCTACGTCAGCCCCCGTTTGGGTACAGGGAAACTGCCATCTAGAGGGTGCCACATGTTGATTATGTACATATGTGTGTGAATGAATGCCCATCACCCGAGACTCTCACCTGATTCCAAGCCTGTTAAAAGGGTAGTGGTTCCCAGCTACCATACTGGCCGTCCCCGTTGGGACTTTGTTTGATTCCCGATGTTTACCCCATTTTAAAATGAACATTGCTGAGAACTCGCAAGCCACCCAAAAACTTTTGGGCTTGTAAATAATCCCGGACCACCCTTTCAGGTCCTACAGTCTCCGGAGAGGCTGGTTGGAGGAAGGGCCTGTGGCAGAGGAGGCCGAGGTCCCGTCACCATGGGAACCGGTGACAACCCTCCAGGTCAGGGGTCCCCTGGACATGGGGCATCTGAAAGACTACCGGGTAAGGAACTTTTTACCCGGCCCGTATGGGCAATACCCGGAACTGAACCCGATTCCTGGACTGGGGAAAAAGGTGTGCTGACCTGTTTTTAGAGCAGCATCAAGGTTTAGGTTTGCTTGGGTGGGCAAATGAAAGGACCCGGTCCCGTCCCGTTCCCGGTTAATAAAAATGTTCCTTTTATATGTTTGCAATGTTTAAGTGACATGCCTCCCGCAAGGGAAGAAATACCATATGCTTGATTGTAAATATTGCTATTATAATTGTACATATGTTCTCCTTTTTATCTTTTTCAGTTACAAAATAAACGGTGGTGGTCGGACAGCCCGCGGACGGTCTGTAGTTAACCAAGGGGGAATGTGACACCCTGGACTAGCCAGGTTGTCACCGGTAGACCCCCGCATTACACCTGTCCCCCAATAAGGTAACACCAGCCAACCATAAAAACCTAGTCACCTCCCTCATAGCTTAATGGACACACCAGGGGGTGGAGCCAGGAGGTTGGCCACGTCCTCCAAGGAGTTCAGAGAGCCTGAGGCAGGAGAAACAGAAGTTGTAGTCTGACAATGGAGTTGAGAGAATGAGTTTTAGTCAGTCAGCACAGGAGTGAGGAGTGAAGGAGTCTGACAGGTGCCGGGGTTTGAAGCCCGGGCACCTTTGGCTAGGAGGCAGATGGTGGCCTAGCCTGCAGGAGCCGGGAAGATGGCTCAGTAGAACTGTGGTGGACCGGGGCAAAGTAGTGGCCCACCGGTACCGACCCGGGGAACCGACTCGGAAACCAGAGCACACAGGAGGGTACTCAGACCCTGAAACGAGGTCCAGAATCCACTGGACTGAGTTAATTGACTGATTGTGGTCTGGACTATAGGTCCTTTCCCACCCAAGTCCCGACTGAAGACAACAGCCCACCGAGGGGGATAGAAAGCCACCGCACAGGCAGAGAGATCCCATGGGCCAGCGTCTGCGGGCAAAAGGGCTCTCCCGACATACACACAACCGGGGAGCGGACTCCCGTCGCTGAAGCGCAAGTAGCCCAAATACACTACACGGTGCAGGAGAAAGGCCAAGACCACCGAACCGGGTGAGGGACCAGACGCAGCTGGCTGCGGGCACTGACCACCATCAACTTTGTTTACCAGAGATTTGTGTGTGTCAATAACCGTGAGTACAACAGTACCATCCGGCCGCTCACCGCCCTGCACCACCCAGCTACTAAAACCCAACGGGTCCCGGGGCCACCATCCCTGCCCACAGAGGGGTTAACATCTTGCTGCATAACCATCTCCCCCAAGTGCCCGGTAACTGCAGCGGTGGTGCCTACCTTCACCACATCCTGTGGGTGGCGTCATGAACTCAAGCGCGGCTCCGGCCATGCACCTACCTAACACCCCCCACCAAAAAGCGCCAGCATCCCCTTCCAGAGCGAAGTGACCCCGGGTCCGGAGGTTCTCGAGCCACCCACCAACGATCCCGGATCCAAGCGGCTCAGCTGCAGCCGAGCGCGGGGCTGTACACTGACACTCAGTGAGTTTTGAGCCAGACACCATGTGATAGTACCCCTCCCTCTACGAGGGGCTACTGCACCCTTAGGACTAGGTCTTTCCGGATGACAGCAATATAATGCCTTAACCAGACGCTCTGCATGGACACCAGCGGCAGGCATCCAAGTCCTTTCCATAGACCTGCTAATGAACCAGGTTTTGTAGAGAGCGATGGAAGAGACGAAAATCAACAATTCATGATACCTGGAACTCCAAAGAACCATGAAGCAAAACCGGAGCTGGGGGAACGGGAAGAGGAGTTCCCGAACCCACAATTTCTTTAAAAGAGACTTGTGGAAGACATTGTGGATTATATATGATGATGGTAAGGTCAGACAGAAAGCCACTGGCTTGATGACAGCTGTAATACTGAATAGACCGATGAAATGAGGACCTAACTTAAACAAGGGTAACTTAAGCTTAATGCTTTTTGCGGATAACCACACTGGATCACCCACACACAGGTGTGGATGCTGCACTGCTGAACGCTGCTGGTTTGCTGCTATGGTGTAGATATCAGTGAGGAGAGGAAGGCAAGTTAATTTATATAATAAAAATAAAATAAAATCTGTGTTTGACTCAGTTCTTCAGCTCTGCAGCCACTCTTCTATGATGTTTGTAGGTTAACTTGCTAAAACCAGTGAAAAGTTTTCTTTAAAGGGGAATAGGAAGCTCTATTGCTGACAACTTATTTTGGTTCTGAAGTTCTGCAATCCTCTTGACTTTACTGGCCAGTCTTTTTCTCTGCCTTCTTTTTATTTCCTCAGTTCTTTTTTCTACTATACTTCACTTCAAAGGTGTCAACATTCTCAGGAAATCATTAAAATTTATAGAGTTTCATCATAGCTTATTGATGCTGTTGGTAAAGAAAAGTAAGGAAAAGAAACTCATAGGACACATACACTACAGTTAATGGGGTGATAGAAGGCAATTACACAGCACTAATCTGATACAGTGCTACGGAATTAGATCAAACTCAGAAAAAAAGCTTCTTGTCTTATAGCAATCCAACATCTCAAGCCAATTGGAAGAAGAAATGTGACTTTTCATTTGACTCCACAGATGCTGATCAATTGCTAATTATCCTTTAACCACATCGACCTGCTTCAACTGTTAGTGCCGCATAGATTAATGAATAGCATTATAGGCAACACAATATTGCACACATTGTGGAATTTCTTCATGTATTATTCACTTCCCATAAAATATATAAAATAAAAAAAAAAACATTTAATAAAGAACTGGAGGAAAATGTAAAACACTCACCTGACATAGGCATCTGAAGATTGTATAGCGCTGCAGTGACAAGTTTTCTGGTATATCATCCGGAAAATGAGCTCTGGTAAATGTAGGTGTAGCTTGTTATCACTTGTAAAGGTTAGGCCTTTGGTTTAGCTGTCACAACATATATTTCTCATTACACTCCAGCATCATGTGCCTTTCAATATCTTTCCCTGTTTACAGTTTCAGAGAGATAGTTGTGTAGAACAAAAGTTAAAAGGTGAAAGACCGGCAAAATGTAAATGTACCGACCTATGGTCAATGTAAGGGTAAGTGCTATGTGCACATGGGAAGGTTTTCCAAAAGGAAGACGTTACAGAACACAGTAGCATCTTTTGTTTTTGCCTCTTTTTTTGCTGTCTCTTGATTGCTTGCTTCATTGTTTTTGACTGCTGGCAGGATTTTTAGCAGTTTTTCATCTCCGGGCTCCGATCGAGCAGTAACAGATCAAAGGATTGTGTCGTGCAAATCAAGTTGTTCTAACTTTATTGGCTTCTCTATGGAGTTCTCACCTGCAATTATTGTTTAATTTCACTGCATGTAAACAATTCAGGAATACGCTGACAACAAAAAACTAGAGATGTGCATCTGTTTTTTTTTTCCCCCATGAAATTCTATTTTCTTCTAACTTCTTAATGTTCCTTATAATGCCCTAGGAATGGATCTCTGGAAACCCTTGAGAAGAGGTCTCAAACATGCAGGCCGCATGCAGCCTCTCAGGCTGCTTCTTGCAGCCTGAAGGCAAGTGCCTTCCTTGATGATTGCGGCCGGTGCAGGGGCCACAGCCGTCACTGCTTTATTTCAGAGGAACGTTTTGTGCCGTCAAGCTCTCTCCGAACTAGTCCATTGGCAGCCGCTGGCCAATCAGAGGCAAGCAGCTGATGTGTATGACGTCACCTGCTTGCTTCTGATTGGCCGGCAACTGCTATTGGAATACTGTAGAGAAAGCTTGACTGTGCAAGGCGGTGACAAAATGTTCATCTGAAGTTTAGATGAAGCTCTGACAGCAGCCCTGATCGTCAAGGGGGCTCATGCCTGCAGGCCACAAGAAGCAGAGAAGAGGATGCCGAGGGAATGGAGGACACGTGAGAAAAATGTTTGTGTGTGTGAGTGTGTGTGTGAGTGTGTGTGTGTATGTGTGATTGTGTGTAAGAGATTAGGATGGGACATTGCTAGTGTGTGTGTGTGTGTGTGTGCGTGTGTAGAATGGCACAATAGGGGACCAGACTGGGACATTCCTACAAGAAAAGAATCAATAAAGGGGACATTACTACAAGAAGAAGATCTGCATGGGCACATTAGTAAAAGGGCACAAGGATGGGCACATTACTGCAGGATGGGAACAAAGGTGGGGCACTAATACACTAGTACATTAGTACACTGTGTGCAGAATTATTAGGCAAGTTGTATTTTAGAGGATTTTTTTTATTATTGATCAACAACTTTGTTCTCAATCAACTCAGACTTATAAATATCAAAGCCTAATATTTTTGGAAGTTGGAGTGGGGTTTTTTTAGATTTGGCTATCTTAAGGGGGCTTTACACACAACGACATCGCTAACGAGATGTCGTTGGGGTCACGGAATTCGTGACGCACATCCGGCCTCATTAGCGATGTCGTTGCGTGTGAAAAGAAAGAACGACCGCTAACGATCAAAATTACTCACCTAATCGTTGATCGTTGACACATCGTTCTAATCCCAAATATAGTTGCTGTTGCAGGACGCAAGTTGTTCGGCGTTCCTGCGGCAGCACACATCGCTATGTGTGACACCTCAGGAACGAGGAACAACACCTTACCTGCATCCTCCGGCAACGAGGAAGGAAGGAGGTGGGCGGGATGTTACGGACACTCATCTCCGCCCCTCCGCTTCAATTGGGTGGCCGCTTGGTGACGCCACTGTGACGCCGCACGAACCACCCCCTTGAAAAGGAGGCGGTTCGCCGGCCACAGTGATGTCGCTAGGAAGGTAAGTATGTGTGATGGATGTTAGCGATGTTGTGCGCCACGGGCAGCGATTTGCCCGTGACGCACATCCGACGGTGGGCGGGTGCTTTCACCAGTGACATCGCTAGTAATGTCGCTGCGTGTAAAGCAGCCTTTAGGAGGATATCTGTTTGTGCAGGTAACTATTACTGTGCAGAATTATTAGGCAACTTGATAAAAACCAAATATATTCCCATCTCATTTGTTTATTTTCACCAGGTAAATCAATATAACAGCACAAAATTTAAAAATAAACATTTCTGACATGCAAAAACAAAACCCCAAAAAATTAGTGACCAATACAGACACCTTTCTTCATGATGACACTCAGCAGCCAACCATCCATAGATTCTGTCAGTTGCTTGATCTGTTTACGATCAACATTGCGTGCAGCAGCCACCACAGCCTCCCAGACACTGTTCGAGAGGTGTACTGTTTTCCCTACCTGTAGATCTCACATTTCATGAGGGACCACAGGTTCTCTATGGAGTTCAGATCAGGTGAACAAGGGAGCCACCACTGCACAATGTTCACTACTGGGGCTGGTGTTAATGGCAGCCTGGATGGTAGACCCTTCACACGCAAGCAGGGCTGGGCTCAGAGGGTAGGTGATGTGATGGGTGTCGGAGGAAGGTAGTCCACGCAATGGGTTCAGTGCAACTGGTTCTTTACTCACTTTCTGGTGGTTCCTGGTCACCCAAGGCAGGCTGGTTTCACCTTCAGGTCCCCTTCATCCCAATGCCAGTTTAGTAATCTGATGCCTTCTTCCCCTGCACCTGTCTCTGGTTGGTGGGTCCCTATTGCGTAGCGCAACTAGGGGTCCCAGTCTGGTGGTCTTCCACTGCAGTTCGTATGACGGTAGCGTGAACCCTATGGGGTTGGAGTCTCTGGTCCTGTCCCCGGTTCTCCCTTTGCTACTGAGTCCTGGACTTCAAGGTCAGCGAGGTCATAGTTACATAGTTACATAGTTACATAGTTACTAAGGTTGAAAAATTGACCTAGGTCCATCTAGTTCAACCTTCCTCCACCAGTTCTACACCTGGTCACCAAGTCATTTATAACCAACAATGTTTTGTGTACTGAGGAAATCATCCAGCCCTTTTTTAAAAGCTGTTATAGTATCTGCCATTACTACCTCTTGTGGTAGGGCATTCCACAGTCTGACTGCTCTAACTGTAAAGAATCCTTTCCTATTTAGCTACCGGAATCGCTTTTCTTCCACTCGCAGTGAGGGTCCCCTGGTCCTTAGTATTGTCTTTGGAAGAAATAAGTCATGTGCCAGTCCTTTATATTGACCGCACATGTATTTATACATATAAATGAGATCTCCTCTGAGACGTCTTTTTTCTAAGCTAAACATATCTAACTTTTTCAACCTGTCATCATATGGGAGGCCTTCCATCCCTTGTAATAGTTTAGTTGCTTGCCTTTGAACTGACTCTAACTTCTGAATGTCCTTTTTAAAATGTGGAGCCCAAAACTGGATCCCATATTCCAGATGTGGCCTTACAAGTGATTTATAGAGGGGTAACAATATGTTGGGATCACGGGATCTAATCTCTCTTTTTATACACCCTAGAATCTTGTTTGCTTTAGCAACTGTTGCCTGACATTGAGTGCTGCTGCTCAGCTTATTTGTAATGAGAATACCCAAGTCCTTCTCCTGATCTGTAGTCCCAAGTTTACTTCCATTTAATGTATACGCAGTTATAGGATTACTACGTCCTAGGTGCATTACTTTACATTTATCAACAATAAATCTCATTTGCCAAGTATCTGCCCATTCTGACATCTTATCCAGATCTTTTTGTAATATTATAATATCAAGGTCAGTTTTTAATATCCTACATAGTTTGGTGTCATCAGCAAAGACTGACACTTTACTATCAATCCCATCCACAAGGTTATTAATAAAGAGATTAAAAAGAATTGGTCCTAGCACAGATCCCTGCGGCACCCCACTGCTGACTATAGCCCATTTAGAGAATATACCATTTATGACTACTCTTTGTTTCCTATCTTTTAGCCAATTCCTTACCCAGTTGCATATAGTTTCCCCTAGTCCCTGCTTCTGGAGCTTTAGTATAAGGCTATTATGTGGTACAGTATCAAATGCCTTTACAAAGTCCAAACTTTGATGGTCCCCTCGCTGTGCAGGTATTATCAGGCCTGCCTTGAGCTTCTGCCTGACCTGGGGTCCTCTACCCCGTTGGTGCATAGTTCCGGGAGTACTCCACTGTACTCCACCGGCAACTACCCTCCTGGGCACCAGGTTACTGTTCACTCCTGGTCAGTGCATCTGCTCATGTTCACTGTCACTGCTAGACCTTGACTAACTGTCCTTCTGACTGTCCACAGTCTGCCCCTCCCACCTGGTCAACTAGTGGACTGGACTGGCTCCATCTCTAGGCGGCCATCTATTGGTCTGACCCTAGCCTTGTACCATCCTATGGGGGATTGTTGGAGACAACTGGGATTTTCTGGAGTGTTTGTGTGTTACCGGCACTGGGCTTATGGGTCCCTAGGGGGGTAGGCCCTGCATCCCGGTGGGGATGCAGTACCTTGTAGCCCCCTGATGGCTTCAGGGGCACTACCTATGCTTAGGAATCCAGTGCGTGGTCTTGGACTTTGCAGCACTAGGGTCCTGGGTTCAAATCCCACTAAGAAGCACATCTACAATGAGTTGGTATGTTTTACCTGTGTTTGTGTGAGTTTCTTCTGGATACACCGGTTTTCTCCCATAGTCCAAAGACATAGGGAATTGTCCCAATGGGGACAGTGATGATGGTCTTTGTAAAACGCTACGGAATATGATGGCACTATATCAGCAATGCATAATGAATGAAATAAATATGAATAAAATTAATATCAGCAATGCATAATGAATAAAATAAAAATACATCCCATCCGTCAGCTGGGCTCCTCCTGCACTTACACAGACACGACTGCACATAAAACATGATAGCTTCATTTTTCTGTTTCTGGTTGAGGTTCTAATAAAAAAAATGATGTTGCCTCAAATAAACATCTATACAGTGTATAATCATTTATTGCTTCCTGAAAACAATGTTGTACTAAATTAGTGCATATAGTAATGATCCCTTTAATTGGAGGAATTTGCATAGGGGTGAGCTAAAAGGTTAATGTGACACAAATTACATCGCAGAATAAGCCTCATTCACAACATCGATGATTCTCCATCCAATTACTTGGGTTAGCAGGAACAATGCAGAAGGCCATCAGTACAATTCAGCGCCTCTCCAGAAGACAGAATTCAGCTGGTATGATCTCAGTGTCAGGGTTGCTGCTCCAATGTATGAGGCAGATGAATGATTGTGAGAAAGGAAAGCATTGCTTGCCTAGATTGCCTGCCGAGTACCGGAACCATGACAAATACTTTTTAATTCTGTTTGTATAGAGCTGACGTTTGAGTCCTTTTGTTGTATGCAGTCAAAGCCATCAGTCAACACTCCTGACATACGTACATCTGGACTATAATAATAACCCATTTTGTTCACAGCTTAAGGATATTATTGATAAATAGGAGTGAAGTCAAAGACATCACAGTTCTGACGGCCATAAACTAACCACATATTACCTAAACATGATTACATGTCAAAAATAGCTTTCTAATCAGACTCGTAGCCAGCCCTTCACTAGTCAAACAAGGTGCTTTACCGCAGAGGCCTAGCTTACTCTGCAGATAGGGAAACTGGTAGCGGCTGCTGCAATGCTTTTCTATAGTAGCAGTTGTAGGTATTAATGTACTTTTTCACATTTTTGCTGAAGCAGTATCACAGGAATATGTATACTGTATTAGGCCTCTTTCACGTGGCACGTTTTTCACGGACGTGTCAGAGGTGCGTTTTGCCATCCGTGAGCCGTGTTTATGGGCTACGTGTTTTCTCCGTGTGTTATCCGTGATAACACAAATGGAGAATGGGAACTTTCTACTCACCTGTCTCTGGCGTCGCTGTCCGTGGTGCTGATCTTCGTTCTACGGTCCTGCCGACACCCCACTGCTGCTGCTTCCGGCCGCAGTGAAGTGAATATTCAATTAGCATAATGAGAGTCGGTCGGAAGCAAGTGCAGCATCGGCCGAGACAGAAGGGCTGGAGAAGGTGAGTAAAGGTTTGTTTATTTTTCTCACAGACACATGTCTTCTCTCCAGTGCGTGTCACACGGAACACATCCGTGTGGTCCGTTTGCATTACGTGTGACATGTTTGCGTTCCATGTGACACCCGCAATGCCAGAGAGAAAACGGACATGTCGGCGTGAGAAACACATGGACACATGTAAGTACGGAACGGACACACGTTCCATGCACAAATACTTACGCGTGTCCAAAACCATAGGAATACCTAGGTCTACGTGTGTACGTGTGAAAGAGGCCTTATTAGGATTTTTTTTTTAGTATTGTGCCTGGTGCTCTTAGTCTCACTATATACTTTTAACATACCGGACGCGGCGCGTGCGCAGATTGAGATCTCGGCTGAATAACAAACCGATATCTCATCTGTGAACGTGCCACCTACGGGTGCCATTTTCCTTAAGTCCATTAGTGGGAGATAAATGGGCCAGAGGCAGCGAGTGCGCAGATGAGATATTGAGCCGAGAGCTCCATCTGCGAATGCGGAGACTTCGGGTGCCATCATTTGAAGGTCGCACTGCCCACAGAGCATCTCACCCGCCATACTGCCCTGCTCCACACAACCCACACCGTAGCCAGCACAGCACACCAACGCAGAAAGCACAGCCCCCACCGCAGCCAGCACAGCACCCCACAGCTTGCACAGCTCCCGGTAAGCTACATTCGCATTATAAGATGCACTCATCATTTTCCTTCCAAATTTTTAGCAGGAAAAATGCGTCTTATAATCTGAAAAATAAGGTAATTTCTAATGTGTACCACTGCTTAAAAAATTCATATCAGGCTGCAATAAAATACCATCCTTATTGATTGATCAGGGTAAGCAATAGATACAGCTAACAATTTAGCCTTCAAAAAGTATACAGGGACTCTTGTTGACTAAAATTCTTAGCTTTTCTTGATACTTAGACATCCAAATATTAATAAGTTTATTAAATACATATCATACCCCTTCGTGGGGAATACGGAATCAAGAACACAGACAAAATGTAGTGAAAAACCAATATGGCATCACCTAATGTACATAATGGTTACCACCAGTTAGATAGTAAACATTGCCCAAAGTTGAAATAAAGAGAGTGATCTTAATAACTATCAGCTATTGTCTGACTTAGTAAGTGTACATAATGCCTATATGAGACCAGGTGCATGGCATTCTACGTGCATGATATCTATAAACAGTAGAGCATGCTACATAGCAATAGAATAGACTTAAGGACCCGTTACACGCAACAACATTGCTAACGAGATGTCGTTGGGGTCACGGAATTCGTGACGCACATCCGGCCTCATTAGCGACGTTGTTGCGTGTGACACGTACGAGCGACTGCTAACGATCCAGAATACTCACCTAATCGTTGATCGTTGACACGTCGTTCAAATTCCAAATATCGTTGATGGTGCAGGACGCAGGTTGTTCGTCGTTCCTGAGGCAGCACACATCGCTATGTGTGACACCTCAGGAATGACGAACAACACCGTACCTGCGTCCTCCGGTAACGAAGTAGGCGTGACTTTCATTCAGCTGCTCTCCGCCCCTCCGCTTCTATTGGACGCCTGCCGTGTGACGTCGCTGTGATGCCGCATGAATCGCCCCCTTAGAAAAGAGGCAGTTCGCCGGCCACAGCGTCGTCGTTAGGCAGGTAAGTTTGTGTGACGGGTACTAGCGATATTGTGCGCCATGGGCAGCGATTTGCCCGTGACGCACAAACGACGGGGACGGGTGCTTTCACGCTAGCGATGTCGCTGCGTGTAAAGCTCCCTCTAGAGCGTACCTGTGGCCATTGTGAAAGGTAAATGGTGTGCCCTTGGCTGCGATCACCTCGATGCACGTTTCACTCACTCTGGCGTACAATACGGCTGACCAATGTTAGCTAATGATGCTGGTCACATCTGCAGGTTTTTCCTCGCCTCTAATTGGCCCGAGGAAAAAATCTCAGCATGCTCTGATTGGCAGCATCTCAGATCATGCGCACCTTAACAAGACTATGGGTGCATGAGAAACATCAGACTGCACTCACATTTCATGTGCTGATTTTCCCAGGAAATTTGATTCACAGCAAAGACATTCTCCACAAATTGAATGTCACTTATTATGTTCTTGGGTTTCTCAAGACCCTAGAGCATAATAAAAGATGTTGAGAAGAAAAATAAAATGTATACTCAGCTCACACTTCTTTGCTTTTCACTCTCCCCCATTTGGTCCTCAACAAATTTTATTATCCCCGCTACTGAGTGCAGAATCCCTGGACTCTTCATGATAGACTAGGACTTCCAACCCTAATAAGGGCCCTTGATGTTTCTGTGCAAGCTCGAGCAAGGAAGTAACGTGTGCTGTGACCTTGCGTGAAGACACCTGAGGATTCAGCGCTCAGTGGCAGAGATAAGAAGGTGCAAAAAGATCCAGACAGGGGATGGTGCAGAACAGAGGGACCGGAGAAGTGAACGATAAGTTGAGTATTATTTTGTATCGCTAACCTTTTGATGGCCCATTACAGTTCAGCAAAATGGCGGTCAGCTGGAAATATTCGAGTAGAATTCAAGTCCAGTTGAATATTTTCACTCACCTCTAAATCAACGTGATAATATTGGGTGCAAACAGAAAATATGATAAAGCAATTCAGGTCAATGTCAATGTTAAAGCATCTCTGTAAGATATAAGAATAATGTGACGCCCCTGACCTTATGAGCGTGTCACAGGGAACTGCACTTCTTTCTCTTATAGTGCAGAACTCATCATCCATGGTTCTGGGATCCTAAATCTGGTTTTGTTTCCATCAGCACTCAAATCCTAACCACACCTAACACCACACCCTGTTAGGCACACCAGTGGGTGGTCTAGCTGGAAAAGGGTCACCCGCCTAGGGGGTCAGGCAGACTGGTGGGAGGGACATAGTCAGTTGAGTAGTAGCTCCCAAAGAGTGAGGAGCTGGGAGTAGCAGCTCCCTGGAGTTTAGAAGTAGCCCTCAGAGAGTGAGGAGCTGAGGGAGTTGTAGCTCCCTGGGAGACTTTGTTTAGGTCGCAGATGGTGGTCTGGGACCGGAGGAGTCGGAGACCCGGTCGCAGGGTAATGGAAAGGGTGCTCAGAATTAGTTTTGGAGAACGGTCGGCACCGGAAAGTCAAGTAACCGGACCGGTACCGAGCACGACAGGGTACAGGATCCTAGATCAGAGAGTAGCTTCATGCAACCTGGTAATTCACCTGTGGAGGATAGTCTCTTTATGAACTTTCCTCAAGAGCTCAGAGATCGAAGGTAGCACCACAATGAGGGGGAAAGGGCTTTCCAGCTTATGCAGCCTACAGAAATCCCAAGTGTCAGCCATTGAGAGCATAGCTCCACTATTCTAATATAGGGAGCGGGACCCTGACAGCTTCAGGCCAAAGGGTCACAAGGAACTTCTACAATTGTGCATAGAGGCAGGCTCCAGACCACTAACAATACCAGCGGGGACGGATTCCCGGACGAGCTCCCTAGAGTGGCAGCGGCACCCAGAGACTTGGTTTACTTCTGTGTCAGAGTCTGCTTAATGGTTGCACCAATATCTGCACAGTCTGAGTGAGTACACTGCTCTCCCTGCGTCCTGCCTGCCCACATAGTCCGTACCACGCTACCCTCCACCTATCCTCTAGAGTCCCGGGGTCACCCCCTACCCGTGGAGGGAATATCATCTGGCTGACCCGCTCCATCTCCCCCGGGTACTCCCATCGGCAGCGGCGGTACTCCCCTTACCACGAACCACGGGTGGCGTCACAAACTCTCCCTTGTAAATATTTCCACCTTTACATTTCGAAGTGGCCACAAGACCCCATGTCTGGAGACCCTCGAGCCACAGCAACCCCGGATCCGAGCAGTTCAACTGCTGCAGTGGCGGCACAATAACACTGAAACATAGACACTCCAGCAACACTGGCCAATGTCAGAACCATGGTTTTCCTGGACGGTTCATCTCATTACTCAGCAAGCACAAATATTACATACAGAACAAGTTTATCTTTCATTTACATTCATTTCATTGCATTTTTTGAGCATTGGAATTGTAACGACCGAATGCCGGTCGTGGTGGATATAACGATACTGTGGTGCTATGGAAGAATCCAATCACACAAAGATGATAAACCAACTGTTTTCTTTATATTTAACAAAGATTGATAATGACAGACTCTCCACAGCTTATGAGCCACAACAGCCCGGAACATACAAATAACAAACTATACAGCCTGGAAGACCGCAAGTGTCAGTCTGCAAGACAGGGACTGGGTTATACTTCCACAGCTATTCCACTCCCACCACTACTTGCTAATAATGTGGCCTACCGAGGGACGCTACTGCAGACGGCGGACCCGTGGTCCTTACAGGAATACAATGCTACACCCACCTCCCACTCTGTTCACAATATAACAGGGGTACCCGGCATTTTTCCCAATAATCCCTCAGAATTAAGCAAACATATGTACATATCTCACTACACAGTGCCCTATACCTCACTGTCTCCGGACAGCACAATGTAGCAGAGGTGAACTTGTTACTTTAGCATTAAGGCCGCTTTACACAATGCGATCTTGCTAGCGATATCGCTAGCATGCATACCCGCCCCCATCGTTTGTGTGTCACTGGCAAATCACTGCCCGTGGCGCACAAAATCGCGTGGACCCGTCACACGTATTTACCTGCATAGCGATGTTGCGGTGAACGGCGAACTGCTTCCTTTCTAAGGGGGCGGTTCGTTCGGCGTCACAGCGACTTCACTAAGCAGCCGCCCAATAGAAGAGGAGGGGCGGAGATGAGCGGGACGTAACACCCCGCCCACCTCCTTCCTTCCTCATTGCCGGCGGCCGCAGGTAAGGTGAGGTTCCTCGTTCCTGCGGTGTCACACATAGCGATGTGTGCTGCTGCAGGAACGATGAACAACATCGTACCTGCAGCAGCAACGATAATTGGGAATAGGGGGGCATATCACCGATTAGCGATTTTGAACGTTTTTGCAACGATTCAAAATCGCTCATAGGTGTCACACGCAACGACATTGCTAACGCGGCCGGATGTGCGTCACAAATTCCGTGACCCCAATGACATCGCTTTAGCGATGTCGTAGCGTGTAAAGCGACCTTTAGTCTATTACTTTCAGAAACAAACACAGCTTGAACTTTGACAGGTTTCTTTTCGGAGAGGACATCCCAGGATAACACAGTAAATACAGTTCCTTTTCAATGTTAGCTTTCAGTGAATAGCCTTGTTTAAAGTGTTTATACTTCCTTAAACTTTAATCCTGACTGACTTTACAGAGACCGGTCTCCAGAACAATTGTTACTCACAAATGATTTGGTCTGTTATAAAAGCACACAGATCTCTCCGTCTTTGGCGGTAATCAGAGCTCTGGGATTTCTTCAAGATGGTGTTGGTCACCTTCTCGCATAGCAGTTAACACAGTCTTCTTCCTCCTGCATGATCTCCACCTGGTCCTTCTTGGTAAAGACCACAAAAAACAAACACGATGTCCACTCAGGTAGTCTCCCTGACAGAAGTAACAAAAAGGGGAAAGATTCACAAAAGAAGCACAGCGGTCCGATTTGCCAGATCACCAAGCAGAGCCTCTCATAGCCTCTCTCCTGTTTGCATGGGCTCTCTTTAGCTCCACTCACTCTCTGGCTGAAAGTAAGTTAAAGTATACTCCACAGTGGCACCTTGTGGTCAATCTAAGCTACAGCATTAAATTGTCATTCATACAGGCATCTCATGTACATGTTGCACCCTGTTATAGAATTATCAAATGAAAGAACAAGTTTGGTGTTTTTTCTTTATATTTTTAAAATTACTATTTATTATATAAAGGTATTAAAACACTTTCCAGTTAATAAGGTCCACAAACTTGAAACCTTTTCTTACATCTGTATATTCCAAAGTTTATCATTGCAAATTGTAAAGCACATGGTGATGCTTTTCCTGAAAATATTACACCTACATTGCAACAGGGGTTTATCACCAGATTCTGAAAATTGAGCATTAAAACAGGAAAAGTAATAGATGACAGTTTGCATCCAGGTATTTCAATCATGGAATGTTATGGATCCCCAACCTATGACTCAGGAGCCACTTGTGACTTACGGGACCATGTTTGGCTCACGGCAATTCTCCACATGGTATCTTTTCTGAGTAGCCTCACATATAAGATTGACTTCTAAAGCTGGTGTCACACATAACGACGACGACAACGACGTCGCTGCTACGTCACCATTTTCTGTGACGTTGCAGCGACGTCCCGTCGCTGTCGCTGTGTGTGACATCCAGCAACGACCTGGCCCCTGCTGTGAGGTCGCCGGTCGTTGCTGAATGTCCAGCTTCATTTTTTGGTCGTCACTCTCCCGCTGTGACACACACATCGCTGTGTGTGACAGCGAGAGAGCGACGAAATGAAGCGATCAGGAGCCGGCACTGGCAGCTGCGGTAAGCTGTAACCAGCGTAAACATCGGGTAACCAAGGGAAGACCTTTCCCTAGTTACCCGATGTTTACGCTGGTTACCAGCCTCCGCTCTTGCTGCTAGTGCCGGCTCCTGCACTGTGACATGTGGCTGCAGTATGCATCGGGTAATTAACCCGATGTATACTGTAGCAAGGAGAGCAAGGAGCCAGCGCTAAGCAGTGCGCGCGGCTCCCTGCTCTCTGCACTGTGACATGTAACTGCAGCACACATCGGGTTAATTAACCCGATGTGTACTGTACCTAGGAGAGCAAGGAGCCAGCGCTAAGCAGTGCGCGCGGCTCCTTGCTCTCTGCACTGTGACATGTAGCTGCAGCACACATCGGGTTAATTAACCCGATGTGTACTGTACCTAGGAGAGCAAGGAGCAAGCGCTAAGCGCGGCTCCCTGCTCTCTGCACATGTAGCACAGCGACGTTATGATCGCTGCTTCTGCTGTGTTTGACAGCTAAGCAGCGATCATAACAGCGACTTACAAGGTCGCTGTTACGTCACCGAAAATGGTGACGTAACAGCGACGTCGTTGTCGCTGTCGCTTAGTGTGACACCAGCTTTAGTCAATCATGAATGAGACAGAAACAAATTTATCCAGGCAGTCAGTACTGGAGGTAGGCCAATGGAAAAAGCTAAAGCCTGCTTTACACGTATCAATTTCTCGTGCAATCGCATTTGCGATCGCACCCGCCCCCATCGTTTGTGCGGCACAGACAATTTCTTGCCCATGTCGCACAAAGTCGTAACCACTCGTCACACCTACTTAACTTCCAAACGACCTCGGTGTGGGCGGCGAACAACCACTTCCTGAAGGGGGAGGGACGATCGGCGTCACAGCGATGTCACACAGCGGCCGGCCAATAGTTGCGGAGGGGCGGAGATGAGCGGGACGTAAACCTCTAGCCCACCTCCTTCCTTCCGCATTGCCCGTGGGACGCAGGTAAGCTGCAGTTCATCGTTCCCGGGGTGTCACACGGAGCGATGTGTGCTGCCATGGGAACGATGAACAACTGGCACACAGAAGGACGTGCGATTTTTAGAAAATGAGCGACGTGTCAACGAACAACGATAAGGTGAGTATTTTTGCTCGTTCACAGTCATCGGAGGTGTCACACGGTACGATATGTCAAATGGCGCCGGATGTGCGTCACTAACGACGTGACCCCAACGACATATCGCCCGATATATCGTACCGTGTGACGCTGGCATTAAAGCAGCTAAGCTTTTCACTTAGGGGCATTCAAATGTTCATACAAATCAGTCCAAGATCGGAATACGTTACATGGACTGGCTGGTGGGTCTCTCGACCCAAGTCTGACAGTTTCACAGAAATATATAAAGCTATCATGCTCGAGTCTGGAGACCTGCCGGCAGGCCTGGACTGACCATAGGGCAATTCTGGCAAATGCCAGATGGACCGGTCCCTGTAGTGGGCCGGTGCCTGTAGTGGGCCGCTCTGTCTGCAGTCACCGTCACTCTGCTCAGCAGTGTGCAGGCCGGGCAGCATTATCTGCCGTGCGCACACTAGCTGCAGCAGGAGCAGGAGGCAGCACGCTGTGCTGTGCCAGCCCTGCTGTGTGACGGTGTGCCTGCACTGCCCGGCATGCACACACTGCTGAGGAGCGCGGTGGTGGCGGTACCGGTGACCGCAGCTTCCTCCATCCTATTCAAATGTATTTGCGTCTTTCAGAAACCTGAAGTGGATAAAAGATGCTGAAACCCTGAACCTGTGCACAGCGAGTAGATGCATATAGTCATTCGAGGATTTTTCATAGTAGTGTCCTTGGTGGGATGTGACCCAAAAAATGTCATTGCACAAATCCTAAGTGGTATGCACCCAAAATTATCACCAGTGAAAACAACAGCTTCCCTGATCACCTATCTGTAGAATAGGTCATCAATATTAGTTCAGGGGGCTCTGATTTTGTATCCCTGCCCATCAGCTATGTGACGACGACGCAACATCCTCTTCATTATCTGCGAGACTCAGCTCTGTAGGGAAAATAGCGGCTTCACCAGGTCCTGCTACTAAGAGCAATAAATAGGCCTGAGCTGTAATACTGGATGCAGCCATGACTACATGTTATATGGTCATGTTACACAATCTACAAGTGCACAAAGATATTACACATTCACCACGCGACAAGAGGGCCTGTTTTCTTCCAAATGCCAGGGCTGAATTTTAGTCCCAGTCCGGCCCTGCCCGCCGGCCAGTTCATGCATTGCGGTCCAATCCAGGATTAATTTATACAGACATGTGAATGCACTCTAAGGGGTACTTTGCACACTACGACATCGCAAGCCGATGCTTTGATGCCGAGCGCAATAGTCCCCACCCCCGTCGCAGCTGCGATATCATTGTGATAGCTGCCGTAGCGAATAGTATCGCTACGCCAGCTTCACATGCACTCACCTGCCGTGCGACGTCGCTCTGGCCGGCAAACCGCCTCCTTATTGTGGAGGCGGGTCGTGCGGCGTCACTGCGACGTCACACGGCAGGCGGCCAATAGGAGCGGAGGGGCGGAGATGAGCAGGATGTAAACATCCCGCCCACCTCCTTCCTTCCGCATAGCCGACGGGAGCCGCGGTGACGCAGGTAGGAGATGTTCCTCGCTCCTGCGACTTCACACACAGCGATGTGTGCTGCCGCAAGAGCGAGGAACAACATTGGACAGTCGCGTCAGCGTAATTATGGAATTTGCCGACGCTACACCGATGATACGATTACGACGCTTTTGCGCTCGTTAATCGTATCATCTAGGATTTACACACTACGTTGTCGAGAGTGACGCAGGAAATGCGTCACTTTCGACATGACCCCACCGACATCGCACCTGCGATGTCGTAGTGTGCAAAGTACCCCTTAGTGTAATATACTGTATATAGAAGGTGTCACGGCCGGGCGGTCGGGCAGACCCAGGAGGTGGATCCACTGGACCGAACTCTAAGATGGAGGTAGGGAGTCCGGCAGCTGAAGCACTGAAGGGCAGCAGGATAGTCCGTGCAAGTGAAGACAGCGGAGGAGTCCCTGGGACCACGGAGTCACAGAAGGTAGTCTTGGTGACGTAGCTCAGGTTCGGAGGCCGAGATGATATCAGGCGGAGTCCGGAACCTCTGGAGCAAGATGACGGGTCACCGCAGGGATCCGAGATGGCAGGTGCTGTCGGATGGCAGACGGACAGCGTGCGGGGTTCGGGAT
Organism: Anomaloglossus baeobatrachus; assembly: GCF_048569485.1. Classification (NCBI taxonomy): domain Eukaryota; kingdom Metazoa; phylum Chordata; class Amphibia; order Anura; family Aromobatidae; genus Anomaloglossus; species Anomaloglossus baeobatrachus. Next base: position 413,276,669 of record NC_134355.1, on the reverse strand, counting down.
ACGGCAGACTGGATGGCGAGGCAGGTACGGCTCTACAAAGAGAGATAGGTGAGTACAGGCACATAAACACCAGGAGACCTGACTCCTAGCTCAGGGAACACGAAGATCAGGCCCCGCCCCCTTGGACAAGAACCCCCTTTATACCCTGAACCTGACTAACCTCATTTCCTGTTACTGGACGCTGGCCCTTTAAGAAAGGGTCAGTGACCGCGCGCGTGCCCTAATGCGCATGCGCGCGGCCCGGGTGCCAGAAGCCAGGGAAGGAGGCTGCGAGGAGGACGCAGGAGAGCCGGCCAGGGCCTGGGAAGATGTCGGACGCCGGGATCGGCGACCAGAGGACCTATGGAGGACGGGCACCGGAGGCTGGGACGAGGGGAGCGTGGCAGGTGAGCCGGGGAGCGGAGCTGAGGACCCGGGGAGGGGAGCCGAGGACCCGGGGAGCGTGACAGTACCCCCCCCCCCCACGCCCCCCTCCCCGCAACCGGGACATGAAGGCACGGATAAGAGGAGTGCCTACGTTCTCCCTGGGCTCCCAGGACCTATCCTCAGGACCATACCCTGCCCAGTCCACCAGGAAGAACTGCCGACCTCGTACGGTCTTCATGGCCACGATATCCCTTACCGCATAGATGTCATCATCGGCAATAGGTGGAGGAGCTGGACTGGCAGCAGCGGAGAAGGGACCAAGGACCACCGGCTTGAGCAGGGAGACGTGGAACGAGTTGGGTATCCTCATCGTGGCCGGGAGCTGCAGCTTGTAGGAGACCTCATTGATCCTGGTGAGGACTTTAAACGGCCCAATGTAGCGAGGACCCAGCTTGTATGAAGGTATCTTCAGGCGGACGTACTGGGAAGAAAGCCAGACGAGGTCTCCAGGAGAGAAACACGGAGGATCCAGGCGTTTCTTGTCTGCGTGTCTCTTCATCCGCAGGGAAGCACGTCCTAGAGACACCTTGACAGAGTCCCAAATGGTGGCAAAGTCACGGGCTACTGTATCTGCAGCAGGGACATCCGAAGAGGGGGATACAGGCAATGGGATGGACGGCTGAAGTCCGTAAACAACATGGAAGGGAGAGCAGGAGGACGACTCACTGATGTGGTGGTTGTGGGAGAATTCAGCCCAAGGTAGAAGAGCGGACCAGTCGTCGTGATGGGCGTTAACATAGTGACGTAGAAATGAGGTCAAGATTTGATTGACCCTCTCTACTTGGCCATTAGACTGAGGATGGTATGCAGATGAAAAGTCCAGAGTCACTCCCAGATGGTTACAGAGAGCCCTCCAGAAGCGGGAGGTGAATTGAGTTCCTCTGTCTGATACGATGTGTAATGGAAAGCCATGCAAGCGGAAGATGTGTTGTATAAAAGCGTCCGCGAGTTCCTGAGCAGAGGGCAGTCCAGCCATAGGAACGAAATGGGCCATTTTTGAGAACCGGTCCACCACGACCCATATGACTGTGTGCCCGGATGACAATGGCAAGTCCGTAATAAAGTCCATTGCTATGTGTTGCCACGGAATCGAAGGTATCGGCAGAGGCAGAAGGCGGCCATGTGGGAGGTGTTTGGGCGTCTTGTTTCTGGCACAAGAGGAGCAGGCAGAGACAAAGGCGGCGACGTCCGTGCGAAGAGATGGCCACCAGTAATGGCGTACAATCGCACCCCATGTTCTCTTCTGGCCTGCATGGCCGGCTGTTTTTGAGGTATGACCCCAGTGTAAGACCGTTAGCCTGTCGGTCTCCGAGACATAGGTCTTCCCAGGTGGTATCTGGGCCAGAGTGACAGGAGCCACCGGAACAATCTTGCTAGGAGAGATGATAGGCTGGATAGTCTCTTCCTCCTGTTCCATGGGCATGAGAGACCTAGACAAGGCATCAGCGCGTACATTCTTGTCCGCTGGTCGGAAGTGGAGCTGGAAGTCAAACCTGGCAAAGAATAAGGACCACCTGGCTTGCCGTGGGTTCAGTCGCTGAGCGGACCGCAGGTATTCCAGGTTTTTGTGGTCCGTGTAGATAATCACGGGGTACACTGCTCCTTCCAGGAGGTAGCGCCACTCCTCCAGAGCCAGTTTGACCGCCAGTAGTTCTCGGTCACCGATGGTGTAATTACGTTCGGGTGCTGAGAAGCTCTTAGAGAAGAAACCGCAGGTCACCATCTTCCCGGAGGAGGATTTTTGCATGAGCACTGCTCCGGCTCCTGAGGAGGAGGCATCCACCTCCAAGGTGAACTGGCGGTTTAACTCCGGTCGGTGGAGTACAGGGGCGGAGGCGAATGCTCGCTTCAAAGAACAAAATGCGGCGTCTGCCGCAGGTGACCAGTCCTTAGGATTAACCTCCTTTTTGGTCAAAGCGGAGAGAGGAGCGGTCAAGGCAGAGAAGTGCGGGATAAACTGGCGGTAGTAGTTGGCGAATCCCAGGAAGCGTTGGATTGCCTTCAGTCCAGAAGGCGGAGGCCAGTTGATGATGGCGGAGACCTTCTTGGGGTCCATCTGCAGTCCAGTATCAGAGATGATGTACCCCAGAAAGGGGAGGGAAGACTGCTCAAAGACACACTTCTCATACTTTGCGTACAGGCGATTCTCTCTCAGTCTTTGTAAGACCAGCTGTACGTTTTCTCTGTGGGTTTGGAGGTCCGGAGAGAAGACAAGGATGTCATCTAGATAAACAACCACACAGATGTAGAGAAGGTCCCGAAACACGTCGTTCACCAGTTCTTGGAAGACGGCAGGAGCGTTACACAGACCGAAGGGCATCACGCAGTACTCATAATGTCCATCGCGCGTATTAAACGCGGTTTTCCATTCGTCACCAGAGCGGATGCGTACCAGATTGTAAGCACCCCGAAGATCCAGCTTGGTGAACACACGAGCTCCTCTAAGCCGGTCAAATAATTCGGGAATGAGCGGCAGGGGGTATTTGTTTTTCACGGTGATTTGATTGAGACCCCGGTAGTCTATGCATGGGCGTAAGTCTCCCTCTTTCTTCTTGACAAAGAAGAAACCTGCTCCAGCAGGAGAGGAGGATCTCCGAATGAACCCTCTTGCTAGGCTCTCTGAGATGTAATCTGACATGGCCCTGGTTTCGGCTGGAGATAAAGGATATATCCGTCCTCTAGGTGGGGTTGTCCCTGGAAGCAGGTCAATGGCACAATCGTATGGACGATGTGGCGGCAGTACCTCGGATTCCTTTTTGTCAAAGACATCGGCAAAGGACCAATAGGCCGAAGGCAGCCCCGTTAGGGTCTCAGGAACCGGAGGTCGTCGGAGGGGTGGTATGGACTTTAGGCACCTCTCATGACACGAAGAGCCCCAACGGGTGACTTCGCCAGTACCCCAGCTAACCGATGGTTCATGTGTCCGCAACCATGGGAGTCCCAACAGGATCTGGTGGGACATGTGTGGGAGAACGTAGAGAGCGATGTTCTCGGTGTGAAGAGCACCGATGCGTAGTTCGACAGGCCTGGTGATCAAGGAGATGGTATCAGAGAGAGGCCTCCCATCCACCGAGGCAATCACTAGGGGTTTGTCGAGTGGCATGACAGGCACCCGGTACTTGTCCACCGTGGCCTGCTGGATGAAATTGCCTGCTGCCCCGGAATCGAGGTAGGCATCAGCCGTGAACCGCGTCTCTCCCGTGGTCACTTGCACTGTCCATGTAACTGGGTCAGAGAGGGTCCCAGCACCTAGGGTGGCCTCTCCTACCAACCCTAGGCTTTGGAGTTTCCCGGCCTCTCTGGACAGGAGCGTAGCAGGTGGGTGTCCTCACCACAGTAAAAGCAGAGGCCCTGGGCGAGCCGCTCTGCTCGATGTCGTTCAGACTGCCGCACTCGGTCGATCTGCATGGGCTCGTGGACGGGAATCCCAGCTGTTGATGACTGAGGAACGGAGGACTTCTGCGGAGGAGGAGAATGCCGTACCGGGCGTCTCTCCCGAGATAGCTCTTTGGAGCGCTCCTGAAAACGTATGTCCACACGAGTTGCTAGGGCGATCAGTGCATCTAGGGTGGAGGGCACGTCCCGACCCGCCAACTCATCCTTGATGCGACTCGAGAGTCCTTCCCAGAAGGCGGCTGTTAGGGCCTCATTATTCCACCCGAGTTCTGAAGCCAAAGTGCGGAAACGGATGGCGTATTGACCCACCGTCAGTGTCCCTTGACGTAGGCGGAGGAGTGATGAAGCAGAGGCAGAGGCGCGTCCTGGCTCGTCAAAGGTACTGCGGAAGGCCTGTAGGAACTGTTGAAGATCCTTGGTCATGGGGTCCTCCTTCTCCCACAAGGGGTTCATCCACGCCAGCGCCTCGCCCTCTAGGTGGGACATTATAAAGGCGACCTTGGCTTGGTCGGAGGCGAACAGATGTGGCAGCTGCGTGAAGTGAAGGGAACATTGGTTTATGAAGCCCCTGCAGGTCTTGGGATCTCCAGCATACCGAGGAGGTGACGCCAAACGGAGTCGGGAAGCATCTGAAGAGGCTGCCACTGGTACGGGAGCCATGGCTTGCCTGGCGGGGGACCTGGGTGCCGCAGGCGTCATTGATGCTTGTAATGTGTACAGGCGGGTGTCCACGGAGGTCATGAATTGCAGCATGCGGGTCTGGACTTCACGCTGGCGTTGGAGTTCCTCTTGCAGGGCCATTAGTGCAGCAGCGGGATCCATGGCCTGATCTTACTGTCACGGCCGGGCGGTCGGGCAGACCCAGGAGGTGGATCCACTGGACCGAACTCTAAGATGGAGGTAGGGAGTCCGGCAGCTGAAGCACTGAAGGGCAGCAGGATAGTCCGTGCAAGTGAAGACAGCGGAGGAGTCCCTGGGACCACGGAGTCACAGAAGGTAGTCTTGGTGACGTAGCTCAGGTTCGGAGGCCGAGATGATATCAGGCGGAGTCCGGAACCTCTGGAGCAAGATGACGGGTCACCGCAGGGATCCGAGATGGCAGGTGCTGTCGGATGGCAGACGGACAGCGTGCGGGGTTCGGGATACGGCAGACTGGATGGCGAGGCAGGTACGGCTCTACAAAGAGAGATAGGTGAGTACAGGCACATAAACACCAGGAGACCTGACTCCTAGCTCAGGGAACACGAAGATCAGGCCCCGCCCCCTTGGACAAGAACCCCCTTTATACCCTGAACCTGACTAACCTCATTTCCTGTTACTGGACGCTGGCCCTTTAAGAAAGGGTCAGTGACCGCGCGCGTGCCCTAATGCGCATGCGCGCGGCCCGGGTGCCAGAAGCCAGGGAAGGAGGCTGCGAGGAGGACGCAGGAGAGCCGGCCAGGGCCTGGGAAGATGTCGGACGCCGGGATCGGCGACCAGAGGACCTATGGAGGACGGGCACCGGAGGCTGGGACGAGGGGAGCGTGGCAGGTGAGCCGGGGAGCGGAGCTGAGGACCCGGGGAGGGGAGCCGAGGACCCGGGGAGCGTGACAGAAGGGAATGCTAGGTAGCTTTCAGCTGTTTCTGTAGACCTAACTCCAGGGGTAAGGATGAAGTTATTCCAAAACTTTAGAAGAAGGCAAAAATGGCACACTCCATCCACAAAACATGGAATTTATTGAGACAAAAAATATATGCAATATGTGAGAAAAAGCAGGGTGCTCTAGGTCAAAAGCCATTTTGCATTATACACGCTTCAACTGGTCCCATCTACAAACAGTATCAGCCATGAGTTGCTTCTAATTGAAGCACAACCCATTTAGTCATCCCACATCTATCCTTACAGGTTGTTTAATATTATTTTTTCCCAATAGCTTATATTCTTTTGTTTGTCACAAAGTATTTCATCTAGAGTTTGGAGCTATTTCGTCTGGACTCTCAGCGAAAAAACCGGGGCCCCTAAACTGATCGTCAGTCTTGAGGGCCCTGTGCTATCCTAAAGGTCCAGTCACACTAAGCAACTTACCAGCGATCCCAACAACGATAGGGATCGCTGGTAAGTTGCTAGGAGGTTGCTGGTGAGATGTCACACTGCAACCTGACTTGGCAGGGATCGCTGGAGCGTCGCTACACGAGTTGCTGGTGAGCTCACCAGCAACCAGTGACCAGCCCCCAGCGCCGCGTGGAAGATGCTGCGCTTGGTAACTAAGGTAAATATCGGGTAACCAACCCGATATTTACCTTGGTTACCAGCGCACGGAGCTACACGTGCAGAGAGCAGGGAGCAGCGCACACCGCTTAGCGCTGGCTCCCTGCTCTCCTAGTTACAGAACACATCGGGTTAATTACCCGATGTGTACTGCAGCTAAATGTGCACAGAGCAGGGAGCAGCGCACAATGCTTAGCGCTGGCTCCCTGCTCTCCTAGCTACAGTACACATGGGCGGCGGAGGCTGGTAACGAAGGTAAATATCGGGTAACCAAGGACAGGGCTTCTTGGTTACCCGATGTTTACTGTGGTTACCAGCCTCCGCAGAAGCCGGCTCCTGCTGCCTGCACATTTAGTTGTTGCTGTCTCGCTGTCACACACAGCGATGTGTGCTTCACAGCGGGACAGCAACAACTAAAAAATGGCCCAGGACATTCAGCAACAACCAACGACCTCACAGCAGGGGCCAGGTTGTTGCTGGATGTCACACACAGCGACATCGCTAGCAACGTCACAAAAGTTGTTCGTTAGCAGCGATGTTGCTAGCGATGTTGCTTAATGTGACGGGGCCTTTATTCTCAGAGATACCCCTAAGGGTGGGGATGTCTGAGTCTCCTTCCTGCCCTTGCTCCTGACCAGCCCTGAACTCATACCCCCCCTCAATGACGGGGGCTGGGACAGGAGTGTAATTTAACACACAGAAATATACAAACAAGGGAAACCAGAACTCTGTCACACAGCATGCACAGAGGTATAAAACAATAAGAGATTACAAAAGAATAGTAGGCTGGACACAACAAGATGATGAGTAACTCCACAACAACACCAAGCTCAAAGCAACTCTTTCTCCAGCTAGTCTGGGACACCTCAGCACACAGACCAACACAGCATAAACTATAATTGGCATAGGTAGAAGATTTTCTTCAGCCTAAAAATGAGAGGAGCATAAGTGATTGACTTCCTTACAACATGTAATCAATGAAGCCTAAGGAGTAGGATAGGAGAGGTTAACTTTTGCTAGCCTGTCTATGAGTGAGCAGACAGCAAGTCAATGACCACGTCTGCCTGAGTTGATCAGAAACACCAGAGAAAAAAATCAGATGGAGTGTCAGACTCTGCAATGTGAACAGAGCCTGACGCCACCATGACAGTCGGCGAAGTTTGTGCAAAACTCTGTGTGACAGTGTCTGTCACAGTGGATTCCCACATGGTCACCAACATCAAGCACTATTTTACAAAACTATATATTAAGTACCTCTTAAACAAAAAATGCCCAATATTAAATAAGGACGCAGCTTCTTCAAATACTCGGATGAGTTTTTCTTTACATCACAGCCTCTCTGTCAGAAAAGAGCTTCTGACGATGCTTCGGAGTACTTATTTGTGATGTAGGGACAACAATATATTTGTTTTCCCAATTAAATCTACATTTCTATGCTGGGATAAACAAAAAATGTATATTTGCATTACTTTTTTGTCAACAGATCAGTTCTAACGGATGATTACTGGATATGTGAACTCAGCCTTACATTGAAAGTAGGTATTTAAACTCTAGTTGGTAGGTGAGCGCAACTATAGAAATCTCATACATGTGCCCACTTCTTATGTGAATAACGTGGAAACAATCTACAGTTACGTAGATTGATGGCAAACTTTTCCTTTTTATATGTAAGTGTATCCCCCAAGGAATGGAGTACTTGGTCCCGGGCGGTGTATCACTTGGGAATGTCACTTTTGTGGCCGTTGCCCGGTCCTGTGCCCTGGATGCTTTTTAATGGGGAGTATTTACAGGCGAGATTAAAGTCATTGGTGTGACGCCACCTGTGGGTTGCGGTTAATATGGGGAAGCCACCACTGCTGAGTTGGTTACTCTAGGGCTGGTGGTAATGGCAGCTATGGTAGTAGGCCATATTTACACAGTGCTACTGATCTCCGAGGCAAAAAGATGGAGTTGCAAATTGTAGAGTGGAAGAGAGTGCGAGATGCTGGGTGTCTTCTGTATGGAGCGTGGAAAGCAATGAGCATCCCATCAGCTTTAGGAAAAGTGTGAGTCTGTTGACAGAGATCTGTAACAGGCCTACCTTCATTTGTACGTAGGAGCAGTTCCCCCAACAAAAAGTGAGTGCCCCCTTATGCACAATAGAAAGCTTTGTATAAGAAGAAGTATATTAGTGTTCCTAGCGGATCGCTCTTTTTTTTCTTGCATGTACAGTTCACGCAAGAAATCTGCTGCATTTAGGTGCCCAGTCTAGGACAGCCAAAAAACGTTTTAAAAACTCAGTTGTCAATGGCCAAACTGAATGGTGCATAGGATATCAGCATGAAATAAATGTGCCTAATAATAACGGATAGGACAAGGTGTATCATAGAAGACAAATGCTTTTGAAGAAGGTTTCGGCTGGTGTCACAGATATTGTCACTTTTGCCTGAAAATAATAGCACAGCATACAGCAGTTTTATTTTTGTAAAAAGATCTAAAAAAAAAAAAAAAAAAAATAGACCTAGACATGAGACTAAAGGCCCTGTCACACACAGATAAATCTGCGGCAGATCTGTGGTTGCAGTGGAATTGTGGACAATCAGTGCCAGGTTTGTTGCTGTGTACAAATGGAACAATATGTCCATGATTTCACTGCAACCACAGATCTGCCAAAGATTTATCTGTGTGTGACGGGGCCTTTAATGAGAAATGAAGGGATCTGTCGGGCACTCTCTGTGTTTTTTTTAATCTGATACTCCATTATTTGCTATTCTCTACTCCTATGGTGAAAGAGAAAACGGGAAATGACCACCAAATGTGAAGACAGGCTTATTTGTAGTCATTAATCAAGGCATTTTTTGCTCTAGTGAAATAGCAGCTGTTATCTAATTCGTTGCTATGGGTAAACCTTACTTTTCTGATACATTTTCATAATTAACCTCCAATGACTATATTCCTGCAACAATGCTTAGGCTTAAAATAAAAATCCCAAAGTCATGCTGTAATTACTGAGCCATTTATAAATGCCAGCAATTACTAGGCTCACATTATAGCACTACTTGGTAAATTATGCCCTAGGATATTACGGCCATGGCTCTACTGAGGCTGTGAGACATGATAGAAAAGAATTTCCTTCTCGCAGTCTGTCCGGAACGTATAATCATACACGACTATAACAAATGCAGAAAGGCCACGTTTAGGCAGTAAATCAGAATGAATAATAAGAGTGAGCAAAAATAAGACAGTCTGAAAATGGATTTTTATTTATAGTAAAATGTGCAAATGTGCAAATCATTATGCCAAATCTCCTACAGCCATATTTCGTATAACATCTGAACTATAATTCAAAAATTACAATGTAAAATTCTGCAAATAGTATTGATGTGTTACCATGCTGTAGAGATGAAGCCGGGAGAATGTGCTGATTACACATTTCTTCCTAAGAAGTCTATTTTCCCTTTCTGCCATACAAATCCCTCCAGCGCCACTCCATCCACAGCAGAGCAGCGCCACCTAGCCGTCTATCTGGCCTCTAGCTCCAACGAAAAGCTTCTCTTTTTTTTATTTTTGCACTGATAGGACATAATCACCAGATATCCTTAAGGAACACTTTAGTAAACATTGCTGTTTCTTCAGCAACGCACATTTCATTTCCTCTAAACGCATCAGAATTTATAATAAGTGCATTATCAGTAATTATCATGTTTTCCTTAACTGAGACATTTAATCTGATATCCTACTGTATGCTGTTTAATATTGTATGTTGTGATGAAATATTTATTTGAATTTTTATGTACATAATAGCTTTGGCTCATTATATATTTAATTAATGCCCTCTTTTAGCTATGTAATGCCAAAAATAGTATGAAGAATTGCTCAGAATTGTAATCAATTAAAGCACCACTCCAGCGTTTTTTATTTTTTATTTCACGTCTGAAGTGGTGCTTTAAATCTAAATCCCCTGCCCCTTGCCTTATACTCAACTTGCAGCATCTTGATATTGTTCCAGAGCCGCTCCGCTTGGTCTCCACCACTTTGTGACCTGCCAACAGCTTCAGTGGTTCGTGAAGGGCGCCGGAGGTCACAATTCAATACAAATCTATGAGAGCCTTGTTTTGCTCTCATAGAGTTGCATTGAGACCTTGGGACGTAACTTTTGACTTCCGGCCAATCAGACATTACTGTCACAAGATGGTACTGCGGGAATGGATGAAGCCGCTAAGAGGTAGGTATATAACAGGGAGCTTACATTAAAGTGCGACGCCAGCACTGAAATATAAAATGTTGGAGAGGTGCTTTAAGATATGTGCATAGATAGATAGATAGATAGATAGACACTAGGTAGTTTCCAAATTAATTAAATACAACTTTGTAAAATACATGATATGCTTAGCAGTGATGAGTGAGCACAAAAGTGCTTGGGTGTTCGGTACTCGAATTGAGCATGTCGGACACTCCGAAATGCCTGACTCAAGCACAATAGGAGTCAATGGGTGACTCGAGCATATTTTTCTGAAAACGCGGGCTGTTACCTGCCATGATACAGCCCTTGGTCACCACAGGCCCCATCCAGCACATACAGCAAGCAGCAACCTCTGTTCTATGTTCCCGGCCCCTACAGCCCCATCATCGACATGCAGCTGACACCGCCCGGCAAATTCTGTTCTGTGTGCGACATCCAAATGTTCACCCACAGCTATAGTAACTGTGTGGTTAGTTTCACTTGAGTCCCCATTCCGGAAAATAAGTATCTCTCTTTTTTTCTGGTATAGGGGCTCAAGCGGAACAACACAGCTAATTTGGCTTGGGGGAACATTTAGACGGCGCACACGGATTGGAAGTTGTAGGCGATGCCAGCTGCACGCACATGATGGGGACTGTGGTGACCAGGAAGATGAAACAAAGGTTGCCAGGCCATGTCTGCTGTCTGCTGCAAACGAATGATGGGGACTGTGGTGGCCAGGGGCTGTTTCAGGGCAGGTAACAAAATGGGGATTTGAGCATTTTCCTGGAGCACCCAAAGTAGTCGATCAGGTACCGAGCATTTTGAGTACCTCAATGCTCAATGGACTACGGGGCAGTGTCGCACACGCCCACCCATCACTAATGCTTAGTAAATAATACCTAAGCTACATGGAACACCATATTATGGTCATCTACCATCCACCAAGTGGCTGACCCTTCTTTGGGCTAGTGTTCACAGTAAAGTCCCATTGAGATGTTCGAGTTCTATCTATGTTTTCAATGGTTCAATAGAAAGAACACATACTCACTATAGCCTATTGTATCTTTCACATGTCCATGTTTATTTGCTTTCTGTGTGTCTGTAAAAAAAAAATCACAGTCATGTCTGTTTTTGATCCATGCAAGCTAATGGGGCCATAAATCACAGATAGCACATGGATGTGATCCATGTACAATCCATGTGCTGTCCATTTTTAGTATTGTCATGGGTAAGAGAAGTTTTGCAATTTATTTTTTTTTTTTGGTATATGAAAAAATCTCTGATGAAATACTAATGGTGAAAGCTGACACATTGTCCAAGTTCTGATGAAACTGAAACTCACATGGAGTTTTGCACAAACATCGCTGACTGTCATGGCAGCATTGAGTGCCATTCAGATTGCAGATTTTGAGAGTCCACCCAATGGTTTCTTTGGTGTTTGGGATCAACACAGGCAGACCTGGGCATCAACCTGATGTGTGCTGATTCATAGGGAGGCAGCTAATCTCTACTGGTCTGCTTGCTCCTTTGGTCACTTGTTGTGGGGAGGCCTATCACATCTGCTCCCCTCCTATTTAGGCTGGTTTAAAGCTTCCACCCATGCCGGCTATAGTTCATTCTATGTTGGTCTGTGAGGTTTGGTGTCCCAGACTTACTGGTGAAAGTTGTGCTCTTTGCTTGGTGTGGTTGTGGATGTTTGCCCCTGTTGTTTTGTAGTATTCTTCTTGCTTTTATTTTTTCTCCTTAACCTTTTATTGTTTTTACCTTTGTGTGTGCATGCTGTGTGATAGAGTTTTAGTTTTCCAATGTCTGTTTTTATTTGTGGGTTTCATCACACTCCTGTCCCGTCCCTCCCTGGGTGGAGGGGAAAGGGGAATCAAATCAGGACTGGTAAGGAGCAGGGCCAGGAAGAAAACTCAGGCTTCTCCACCATCAGAATTATTCTTGAAATTAGGGATAGCATAGGACTTCCTAGCTTGAGGGACAGCTTACGAGCCCCAGTTCCCCGCTATCCCATAGTCATCAATGTCAGGCAATGATTCTTATTAATGAAAAGGAGTTATAATAAAGTACTTTGCAGTTTTTTATTTCCTCAAGATCTAACACTTCAATAGATGCCACATTTCAATGTTATTAACATATTGTTCTTTTTTATGACTTTATTCTCTTCAGGGTGTAAAATAAAAGCATGGTCTTTTAGGTTAGGTAAGTTATAAGGTCTTACTTTTTATATTTTTTGTTTGTCAAACCCAGCAGCATTATTTTTCTGTATACTGTAGTTCTAAGGGCAGGTCCACAGCTCTGAAGTCTGCCAGAACTACATGTGCTAGGACTTCCCTACATTGTGCAGTGTGCCCAAGACAGCAGCAGACAGCAATGGCAGTGGATTTTCATGGCAGTGGATTTTCATGGCAGTGGATGCGTGTGCAAAAAAAGACAGGAGCATGGGCTTGATAGTAATGATAATGATAACGTGGAGAGTACTGTATTGCAGCGACACAGGTGAATAAATTTACTCTCTAATAATAAGATTACCATGAAAGGAAAGTCTGTGGAGTGATTTTATGAGTCAAGAGGAAAAAGCAGAAGATAAATTGCATAGTATATTTATTTTCCAAAGGCTATGTGTACAGGCACAAAAGCAAGAAAGATATCAAGATCATGAGGATCAGGTAGATAGAGCGATTAGACCATTTTCTTGCCCTAAAATGCAGCGTGTTGATTTGTTTTATTTTAGCTCACATTACTGTACAGTAATTTGACCATGGTAAACAACATTGCTGCAATCCAAGTTTCTAATAATTAAAACATAAGTAGTAAACGTCTAACTTATAATACCATGTACAATTTAGGACTCAGTGTATAATGAAAAAGCTAAACTTGACCAAGGTTATTAAAGAGAACCTGTCACCTATTCAACTGCGGGGTGGTCCGGTCCAATGGGCGTTGGTGGACTTGACCCGACACCTCCTCTCTTCCTTCCCTGCTCCATGTGGATGACAAGTCTTACATCATCCACACAGTATCCTCCATTGTGCATGAGTACTTCTATCTGCCTTGCTGAAGGAAGATCAAAGTAGTGTATACAGTACGTGCAGGTGTTTTTTGACCTTTCCCTGCGCATGCACATTGCAGTACTTTGCTCTGCCCACAGCAGGGCAGAGAGAAGTGCACGTGCGCAGGAGGACAATGGTGAACAATGGAAGACACGGTATCCACACAAAGTAAGAAGGAGGACAGTGATTGCAAGAAGAGAGGAGGAGCTGGGTCAAGACCAGAGAAGCCCATTGGATCAGACCACCCCACAGATGAGTAGGGTAGGTGACAGGTTCCCTTTAACTGAATGTGAGAACTGCAATACCAACATAGACTATTAAACTTGGGGAAATTCAGATTGGGAAAATGAAGGGTTAGGGCCTATCTTGTTACAATGTAAAAATATATGAGGAGACAGTACAGAGCTCTTTCTAATGATCGTTTTACACTCGGGCCCATAATGGGGGCAAAAGGGTATCCTCTACATTTAGAGAAATGGTTTTATTATAATCACAGATGCAGATTCTTTTCAGTAAGAGCAGTAAGGCTATGGAACTCTCTGTCAAATGATGTTGTAATGGTTGATTCACAACTAAAGTTCAAGCCAGGCTTGGATGCCTTTCTTGAAAATATATTATTACAGGTTATGGGTGTGACGGCCCGGGGCAATGGGGCACCCGGGTTCCAGACTGGTAGCACTCGGTGGGGGTCATGGTCGGTGCCTGGTCCCGTAGCCCTGGGGGTCGGTCCGAATACATTAAAAAAAAAAAAGGAAAACGATTAAAAAAAACTAGGATTATAATGAGTGTGACTACGCCACTCACGGTGTGCGGCCAGTGATTGTGGAGGCCGCCGCTGCCAAGTCCTACTGGGGCGTAACAGGGCTAATAGTGTGGCCCTCCGCGAATAGGACTGGTGGTGGGTGTAGAGGATAGTATGAAGCCCTGCAGTAAGAATGTAGTCATGTAGTCCAGACAGAGCAATTGCAGTTCAGTCTTTTTACTGACAGCTGGTGGCATGGCCTGGGGATGTGCCAGATTCCAGGTGTGCCCGAGTCCCGTCTCTCTGTGCCAGCTTGACCTGGGCCACTTGCCCACCTGTGCACTCTTTACTGGTGTGGTCCTGCCTGGCCTGAAACACTTGGTGGTCCACCTGGTGTGTCTGGGTCCTACCTCTGGCAGCACGGACTATTTAAGGGTTACTGGTCCTGGTCCTCTTTGTGCTGCTGTTGCCTCAGATGTTTTCTTGATGGTGGGGGATCCTCGAGACCCTTTCGCCTGGCAGAATCGACAGTTAAGCTGGAGTAACTAACTGTCCTGGGGATCTGCACCCGCCACGTGCGGAGTACTGAGGGCACTGGATTTCCGCCCCCACAGGTTCCCACGTTCCTGGAGCCTGGTCACACACTCCTCAGCTACTCCCCTTCTGTAGTGGCTTGCTGTTACTAACACAGGTTCTTTCACTTCAGCCGTCAACCGTCAACTCTCTCAACTGTCAACTGACAACTTCCTGTCAGGCCACAGGCCCCTCACCCTGGTCTAGGTCTCTCCCTATAGGTTGGCTGCCTATTAACCAATAGTACCCAGCCCTGTCACCTGTTGCTAGGGAGTCTCCCAACCTGGTTCTGGGTGTATGTGTCCTGAAGGTGCTGGTGTGTTTACTGACACAGTTGTCTGAGACTCGAGCTTCCACAGGGCTTGTAGCTTTATTTGTGGCACCTTTTACCGCAGGGGTGCTACATGGGCAGTAGTTTTTGTTTTTTTTTAATTGGCTGTTGATCAAGGAAACTAGTCTGATTGCTGTATGTGGAGTCGGGAAGAAATGTTTCCCCTAATATAGAGCTTAGCTCTGCCCCTTGGGGTTTTTTGACTTCCTCTGGATCAACATGGTGGACTATAGGTTGAACACAATGTACTTATGTCTACCTTCAATCTTAAAACTATGAAATATAACTATTTGGATAGAAATTCTCTTTGTACTCTTTGTGCACCTTTGCAGACATTTTGTATTGCTCTCACCTAAAATGAAAAGTGAGATTTTTACAAACAGTTTATATTCCAACTTTTCTTCCATTTTGTGTCCCGGCTGCAGAGATATGAGGGATTCCCTCTCTTATCTCTCTATGTAACATATGTTCAGGTGCAGCAGCTGCATGGAGGGCATCATATACCAGTACTGAGACAGTCATCTGTAAATCTAGGATTTCGGTGAGATAAAACATTCACTAGAAAGCAACACCAAGTGTTTCTAACTCTGTCTCTTTTTCACTGCTCCTACTTCTTTATCCACTCCCTCAGTGAGCCGGTAAGTCTAGTTTCACACATCCGTCTTTTCGACGATTTGGCCGTTCCAGCACACTCCAGTACGGTGTATACAGTACAATGGCAACTTCCGGGTCACATGCTGTCATGTGACCGGAGCATGTGACCTGGAAGTTGCCGCGCTACCATTGTACTGTATCAAACTGTACTGGAGTGCGCCGGAACCGCCAAACCGGCAAAAAGACGGATGTGTGAAACTAGCCTAATCCATCTTGTCTTGCTCAGCCTTATGTCAGCTGTATTTCAGAGGCAGGGGCAAGGAGAAGAAGTTTCTCGATGGTGGAGAAAAAAGGACATTTCCCAGATAAGGTAAATTTGCTGAAATGACTCTGCTTTGTGAGTATTGTAATTGTTTGTGGTGTCTGCTGCAGATATCTATTTTCTAATAATATTTTCTTTTTGACACAAAAGACCAGAATTAAAAGCATCTGTCACGTCCTGGAACTTTTACATGGCTCTTCTTTCTACCTGCTGTTATTGTTCGTTCCCGTTTTCTTCTTTTCTCTCCCCGCCTGTCTTATCCTGACACTCTTCTCCATTCACCCTGACACACGGTAGCTTATTTCCAGCCAGGTTTTCGGCGATGGAATGCAGATGGAATGTTAAACCTACATTATCTCTGAATAAATGTTTTGTTCTAATTAAAATAAATAATCAGAGTCTCCTCATTGCACTGTGCCATAGCATGAGGCCACAAAATCCATTCCTCTGAAAGCCCTTTGCTTCAATGGCACAGCGATGACAGCTGTTCCTATTAATAACTTATTATGAACACTGTGTTCAAGCTGTGTACCAAGATTTCTGAGTCAGGAAAGAATACTGTACATATCATTTGATTTTTATAGGTTATGGTCTAAGAGCAGTGCAACCTAGATAATGCCTAACAGGAGAGCACCAAGCCACCGACTATCAATAATGCATTTCTCTTTTTGTCCGGTGCCATGCATTCATTTTCATGTCTAATTCTTTCTACAGGGTACTGGAAGCGGTTTCGGCAAGACGGATAATGTCTCCAGGACTGGCATGTTTTCATATACGCAGGAATACAATCATTCTTATCACAGAAGGCAGAGCGTTAAGCCTGTGTCACACAAGCTCCAAACCTCAAGTGTCTCATCGGAGAAAGAAATGTAGCATTTAATCTCCGCATTTCCTTACGCTTTATAATCTTTGTGGCTTCCAAGTTCCGGTCACACTGTCTTTGTATACTTTTGAGACATACTGTAGTTACTTGGCAGCACATGTAACCTAATGGAAAACCATGGTCTTCAAAAGAAATAGTGCTGCTTACATTGCAATAAAACCAGTAAGTGAGGTTGCAAACTTTATATTTTCAAGAAAACAAAGAAATTGGGAAATTGAAACAAAATGTATAAGGCAATAATAATATGCCAAATGGCCCTCACTATCCTGAGATGGGTAATTATTTTTTTATATTGTTGCTTTTTATTTTTTAATAAAAGTGTTATAGGACAGGACCTATACTGATATCCACCTGCCGCACCATAAACAATACAACACAATAGTGAAGAGAAAATAAAATGGATATTTGTTCTTCACATGCTGTGCTGCCCGAACCATCTAAGCTTTTACCCAAGAAAGAGTCAAAAGCTTTGAAAAGTAAAAAAAATTGGTACAATAAAATTTTATGGCTTTTGACATTCTTATGCCATTTCAGCCCAACTCCGACAAAGTTGTTAGAGTTGGGGCAAGACTGGGGGGTGGCAACTCCCGCTTGTAAAATTTATGACCACAAATCTTACTCCAGTCACTGACTAGAGTAAGATTCATCTTGAGATGTTCACAGAGGGACTTGTCGCTTTTCAGATGTGTCAGGTTCATTAAAAATGAGGAGCACCTTACTCCAGCCACCTCATCAGGGCTGCCTGTCTTCATGAATTTGGGCCTTAGTGATGATAATGATCATCTTAATATTGTTTTCTCAGCTTTTGCTCCTACCCATATGATTTGGTCTCTTATTCAGGCTTCATTATACAATAGATATTTACCATCATAGGCTTCATATCTTGTATAGTGTCTTCACATTACTACTATTTTTGTCTCGTGGTAAATCCTATGGCAAACGCTAATTGATTTTACATTCACCACCTTTCACCTTTCAGTCATTATCTGACATCAGAAAGATGTTTGAGATAAACATTTTAGATATAATCTCCTGGTGGAATTGATAATAAATAGGCCACTAAGAATACATTTTAATAATACATTTGCGCAAAAATATTTGCAGCACCCTAGTGCAGCTGCCACCTTGGTAGTCTATGACTGCTGGACAAGAACCCTGCCAACCTACCTACCGGTATCCCCGGCACTTCTTCTGAATAGTAGACTATGACGTATGTCACTTGTGTGTCATACCACAATGATGAATTGTGCTGAGACTACTAATCAGAAGAAATGCTAAGGATGCCAAAAGTAGGAGGTGGTTTGCAGGGCCCTGGTCTGGCAGTCACAGACTACAAACTTAACTATTGGACTCCGATTAATATCATTAGACCTATTCTGGCAAATGGACATACTTTATACTATCCTTTAACTCCAACTTTCTTCCCACAATTGGATATAATAGTACATCCAGTAAGCAGTAATGGCATAGAAGCTGTGCCCACTACCCAAGTCATCAGCAGCCAGTTCTGGCTTATAGGCAGCCCACATCTCCCTGCAACTGTCAAGATTGGAGTTTTCTTTTTCTGCCCATGTAACACCAAGTCAGATGCCATTGTCAATAGTAATTGTGGCATCCAAAGAATCAAACTAACCTATTGGCATAAAGAGATCATGGGTACCAACAGATTACCATGGTAGCCAGGAACCTGCAAAAGTACCAAGCTTTGCCATAGGTGAAAGACTATTAGACCATGACTTGGTTAGATTGACAGGAACTAAAGCTTAGGAATACTAAGCAAAAATCAGATTACCTGGTCTCTTAGTTGTGATAAAAAATAGGTAAAATTCAGATAAATAAAACTGATTAAAATAAAAAAGTCTGATTATTGGTTTGTAAAAAATTGAGAACATTTAATTGCCACCGTCTAAATATGTTTTTATGTTCCTTCCTGCCCCCATTGTTATCCAATGAGCTATTACAAATTAGGAAACTGGGTCCAGATGAAACAAAATGTACATTTATACTTCAATATTGCATTTTAAAATCTGAAATATACATTTGAGTCTACAAAAATAGTTCCCGGAAACAAAAAAGCAACAGAACAAATAAACAAAAGTAACAAAAATAAAACCAACATGAGACGAAACACAGTAATTGTTATGCATTCAATATATACGCATGTACTGAATAAATATAAAGGCTACCAACAGGAAAAATGAGGGGGGATTCGCAACGGATAATCAAGGGGATTGAAAAACCTCAAAATATATAGTTGTTAAAATTGTTACTTGGTTAGAAGCAATGTTTTACAGTGCAATGGTGCAAAAACATTGGAAAGGTCTGATTCATCTTACCCTGCAAGGTTAATGGAGCTAGTCACTCATTAGTATGTCAGCGCCTAACTAGCACAAGACTTTATGCTACTGAACAGCTGT
This sequence comes from Anomaloglossus baeobatrachus, assembly GCF_048569485.1. NCBI lineage: Eukaryota > Metazoa > Chordata > Amphibia > Anura > Aromobatidae > Anomaloglossus > Anomaloglossus baeobatrachus. Next base: position 413,257,477 of record NC_134355.1, on the reverse strand, counting down.
TCTCCTCTAAAGGCACCAGTTGCTGCTGTGCTATTTGCAGAAAACAGCATGCTTGAGTTGATGCTAGCACTAGGAAACACATCCAGCCCCTGCCGTAGGGGAAGGAAATCTGAACGAACGCACTCGCAGGCTTAGGATTACATTCAGATCCGATGCACTTTGTGACAAGTCTGCTATCCAGCACATTAACTATTTATCTCAATCAATCTGCACGTAATAAAACTTCACAATATTAAAATTTAAAGTCATATCCTACTAGAACCCCAATCAGGACATACAGGTTAAAAGTGTAAGATTAACCCAATTAAATATCAGCCATGAAGCCGTTTCCTCTGAAGAATAACTCCAGGATCATTCCATTAGAGAACTTGTGCACTCTGCCGTTCATTCCATGTTCTGGATATTTGTTCTATTCTTCCCAAGGTGACTTTTATATGGAAACATTTTACAGAACATATCCCAGTGCAGAGATTTTATTAAATGTTGTACATCTTTTGTTGCGCGCTTACTTAAGTGACCATGCTGTTTAATGTACATGAATACGAGCTCTAGACAAATGAGTCGGGGAATAGGTGAAACACCTTGGGGCTGTTAAAAAGACAAATACAAACCTTAAACTACTGAAGCACCTTCAAATGAATCTTAAAGATAATCCAGATCAATTGAGATTTATTAAAGTAGAAGCAACTGTAGCGGTGAACAGATGCCTGATTCCTCCCTGTATCTTTTATGCAACAGGCATTGAAAAACAAAAAAAGATGTTGATGCTTGATGATAAATATGTATTTGTATCTGTTAAGTCTATAACAATAATAATGTACTCTATTACTAACGTACTATTCTTAAAGCACCGTATATCTATGAACATTTTTTGACAAATCTGGCCCCCATCTGTCATATTAGGATTTGTTATGCAATTACACCCCATGGTAAAAAATATGTCATCTGTAGACACTAGTGATGAGCGAGCACTACCATGCTCAGGTGCTCGGTACTCGCAACGACAGTCGGACACTTGGACAGGGTCAACTGGTGTACCGAGTATAATGCAAGTCAATGGGAAATTTGAACATTCATCCAGAAAAATGCTCAAGTTCCCCATTGACTTCTAACTTACTCGGTAAACAAGTCAAGCCCATCCGAGCACCGAGCATGGTAGTGCTCGCTCATCACTAGTAGACACATCTAAAGTATAACACAATGTAGTAGCGGTACTTTATAGTAGAAAGGTTCAACAACAGTAGGAGAGGGTGGGAGAAGGCAGATACGCAGGTTGTCACTTGAAGAACTTTACATGCAAGGAGGCACAGAGCTTTGTGGTACAGTCTTACATGAGACAACTAGCTTGATGGTTGAACAGACATACATAAGACAAAAGGATGATTTCATCAAAGGTGGACAATTGACTGTTTGGTTTACACTGGCAACAATTCTGTGATACATAAAACTTCACTATCTGCTAGAGTTTGGCACTTTTCTCAGCAACATTTCTATCACTATGCAAAAACGTCTGGGTCACTTTCACAGCAGAACTGTAGTCTCCCAGCGCTGGTCACTACAAAATTTAAGTCAACCTTTTTTCTGGCTCTAGTATCCTGAAGTAACTTGTCTGTCACTTTGCAGATATTTGCAACAAACAAGAATAAGACTTTATGTCCTCTTCCTTTTGGTTTTCTACAGTATCAGCGCTCTCTTTCACAGATGTGCTGGTCACATTCATCTGGGACAGATTTCAGACAAATATAGCTCAGGATGAATCTCTTTCTTGCTTCTGAGGCCTTACCTAAGGTGGTTCACCTAGATAGCAAGTGCTTACTCACCTCCATTACTAACTACCTACCATGATTCCCCAAAAATAAGCCCTACCCAAAAAATAAGCCCTAGCAGGAATTTTCAGCCTTTTCGGAGTAAGGTTTAACCCTTTAATGACCAAGGACATACTGGTACATCCTTGGTCAACTCACTCCGGTTACCACGGGCTTCAGCGGCAAGGCCGTGGTAATCCCCGCACATGTCTGCTGATCTGATTAACAGACGTGTGTGGCTAACAAGGCAGGTGGATCAGACATCCACCCACGCCTGTTAACCCTTTAGATTGTGCTGTCAAAAAATGACAGTGCAATTTAAAGGGCCACGGCAGGCATTGCATCGATGCGTTCCACCGCAGGTCATCCATGTGTTCGACCACAGTTTCTTATGCACCACAGTACTGCCAGCCATAAGCAGTACGGTAACACCAGATGTTTCTGTGTGTGTGTGTGTGTATGTTGTTCCTGCGATCTGATGTGTGCGTAAATGCCGGAAAGAAGAAGAGGTAGACCGCTGTAGAGCACACAAGGACCTGCTAGTAGCGCATGTTGTGGATCGCAGGGGGATCGCAGGAGAACCTGGAAGCTATGCAGATGTCTAGGGTCTGATAGGTATGATTCTCCTGGGGGGTGTCTGCCTTTTTGGGGTGTAAACTTACCCCCAACCAATGTTTCAACAGAAATAAGCCCTACCCTGAAAATAAGCCCTAGAACATTTTTTAGGGCAAAAAATAATATGACAGTGTCATATTTTTGGGGAGACACGGAAATTGTACTGTTGCTCCTAAGACACAACCCTCTTTTGTGTCTGTGGCTCATGCCTATCTGGCTTATAGCCTGTTTCACCTGCACATTTAATTTTAAGGACAAAAATCAAAACCCTCACATACTGTTAACGCCTTAACAAAATATGACATGCTGGGTACATTATATGCAAGCTCCATGACTTTGATGTGGGCTCGCAAGCTGAACAGCAGTGAGTGGTGAGGAGCTTTATCCATGGCTGTTAACTTGCTAAATGCCTCTGTCAATTTGTAACAGCGGCATTTACAGCAAGCCAGCGGGGAGTGCACCATTCTAACAGCTCAATGGTCCTCCTGATAGGCTGTTATGACAGCCAGGTTTCTGCTGAAGACCCCTGTGTCTGTCATGACGGTAACTCCTGTAAAAGTCAGAGCGCAGCTAGCATTCATAGGAGACTGTGATTTTTGCTATATGCAGCAATACACTGGAATTACTGTATTTAGCACAAGTGGAGGATCGCATGTTCATGTCACCTAAGGGGACTAGTAGTGAAAACTACAAAAATAAAATATGAAAAAATATGTATCTAAAAGTTCAAATCACCCCCTTTTTCCTCATTAAAAATTTAATTTAAAAAAATAGACATATTTGATATGCGTTCATAAAAGTCTTGTCTATCCAAATATGAAATTAATTAATACAATCAGTAAACAGCATAAAAAGAAAAAAATATCAAAATATCAAAATACCAGAAAAAATATGGAATGCAAGGATGAAAAAAACTTTGATGTGTGGACATTATTGTCAAATTTGACCTGACTATTTTCGGGCTGATATTGCCACTTTCTAGGAGAAAAGAAACATATACCTTAGCTTTGCTTATAAGGATGAAGAATACGTTTGCTGCAATTTCTAGGAAGGATTAAATTGAGGAATAAATAGTAATTTGCACCGAGCCTCCAGAAATTTCCAGACATCTACAGAAACTCTTATAGATTATTATGACTGTAAGTATCATCATTCTACAGTTCATAGTGAAAGCATCCAATATCTTCATATCAGAAATATGGGCTGTAAATGTACATCAATTAAAATCCTAATGGTTTATTACGGTATTCCAATGTAGCTGTACAATATGTCGGCTGTCTGGGATTTCTGGATACATTTTCCAGAAAATATAAATAATCCAATTGGCAACCCTGAATGCCAATTATGTAGAAAATGTCATCTATTTAAAACAAATAATGCATAAAATGAGGCATTCTGCAAAATTATATTATGCTCATGTATAATAAACAACTATATTAATATTTTAGCAAGTGAACACATAATTTTATTGCATTCAATTCTTACTACCATACTTCCATACTTTTTCGACATCAGTTTTTTAAACCACTCATTATGTTCATTGGTTAGTAATCTCATTTGCTATAAGCTGTTCTGTCTACTTTACTGTAAAAACAATCTGTCAGCAGGTTTTTGCTATGGAATCTGCAGCATGATGTAGGAGAAGAGAGCTTGATTCTAGTGATTTGTTACCTTCCAGACTGTTTGGTGCAGTTTTGATAGAATCCCTTTTTGCTCTGCTGTATATGTAGCAGTGATCAGAATGCTGAGCTGTGTATAACCACGCCCACACCATTGATTTGCAACTTACTGTGTACAGTGCACATTGTTAGCAAGCTGCTAATAAGTGGTCAGGGCTGAGTTACACCAATTAGCCTGACTAGCTCATATGCAACACTTAAGGGTGCTTTACACGCTGCAACATCGCTACCGATATATCGATGGGGTCACGTCATTAGTGACGCACATCCGGCGTCGGTAGCGACATCACAGCGTTTGACACCTAGGAGCAACGATCAACAATCGTTGACACGTCGCTCCTTTCCTTAATATTGCTGCTGCAGGTACGATGTTGTTTGTCGCTCCTGCAGCAGCACACATCGCTATGTATGACACCACAGGAACGACGAACATTTCCTTACCTGCGTCCACCGGCAATGCGGAAGGAAGGAGGTGGGCGGGATGTTACGTCCCGCTCATTTCTGCCCCTCTGCTTCTATTGGCTGGCCGCTTAGTGATGCCGCAGTGACGTCACTGTGATGCTGAACGCACCTCTCCCTTGAGGGAGGGATTGTTCGGCGGTCACAGCGACATCGCTGACAGGTATGTGCGTGTGACGCTGCTGTAGCAATAATGTTCGCTATGGTGCTTGTGTGGCCACGTCCCTTTTCTTCTAGAAGTCCCTCTCAGGTCACCTGAGAGGTTCCAGACACTTACAGTCCTGCTCATCGTTATTGGCACCCATAACGTTTAAGTACATAATGTGTAATATCTCCTGAAAAATTGAATCAAGTGAAACAGCTTTTTTTGTATAGAGCACTCATGTAAAATATAAAAGAGCAATTTAAAACAAAAAACCATGGAAGGTAAAAATAGAAGAACCTAAAGCTGCTGTGACACTGGTATTAAAGAATGTACGTCTGGAACTCCAATGGTGTGAACAAGATGCAAGACTCAAAAATTTACAACTAAACAATAGGATAAAGAGTTGCACACCAGTCACAGTGTATAGGGGAATAATGAAAAGCAGAACTGCTATGGGAATCTAGACTGAAAAATACAATGGACTATCTGAAAAAAGTGAAAAACACGAAAATGATATGTGCATAACTGCTATGAATAATAGGAATGAGAGATGTTTAGCCATTGTATTGATCAATGCAAAGGAGCCCCAAAACCAAACGCCAAGGTAATCTCTATTTTTGGGGTCCCTAACCTACGTATAACCTCACCTGCAGTTAAAAAACTTGCTCTGTATGGGAAGCAAAGGACCAAGCTATATATGTGAAATCTTTATGGACAAACTCCAAGGAAGAAACCATTGCTAAAGAAAAGACATAAAAAGAAAAAACTGATCTGTGACAAAGAGTTCCTTGACAAACCACAATACGTCTGGGAAAATGTTCTGTGAAGAGATGAAGCAAAAATAGACTTCTTTGTCAATACAAAGCAACACTTCGTTTACAGACAGTGCAATAATGCTTACATGGAAGAGAACACCCTATCAAAAGTTAAGTATGGTGGAGGATTCATAATGCTGTGGCGTTGTTTTGCTGCATACAGTACTGGAGGCCTTGACCGTATCACAGGAATCATGAAATCAGAGAATTATCAAGAGATTTTATAGAAAAATGTCCTATTCAGTGTAAGAAAACTTGGTTTGAGTCGAAAACTTTGGGGCATCCAGCAAGACAATGACCCAAAAAAGACAAACAGGAAAAGTGAACAATTCCATCTAAAAGAACATTAGCTATAAGTCACCATCTGTAACTGCACTGTGATCTCTTGTCTGTGCTGCAGGACTGATATCTACCACTATTTAGTCACCATATAGCGGTAATATCAGTGTCATCTGCTGAGGGTCCCCTATACCTAGTCTGTGCCACTGTAGTTATCATGGTTTCCTGGTTATGGGCTCACTCAGATGTTTTAGCCCCCCCTGAACTGAACCCCTTGCGACGCCACTGGTGAGAAGAGTTCAAAACTGCAGTTCACAGACGCTCTCCATACAATCTTTCTGAACTAGAGCTATTTTGCAGAGAAGAAAGGGCTAAAATTTCAGCCTCTACATGTGCAAATCTGGTAAAGACAATCTCAAAAGACTTGCAGCGCAGCAGTAAATGCAGTGAAGAATGGTCCAAAAAGTATTGATGGAGGGGTCTCAGTTAAAATGCACATCATAATTTAAAGATTTGTTTTTAAAATATTTAGAATAACAAGTATACACTTCCCAAATTCTTGCTAGTTTGTATTTATATTCTATATAAAATGCATTTATGTACATGAGTGTAACATGTAGAAAATTGCACAGGGTATAAATTTCCAAGGCACTGTATGGATTGAATAGTGGAATAGACTATGGCAGTTCATACAGTGGTAGTCAGCAAATAATGTATACTTTACACACATAGGTTTCTGTACACTGGGACTCTATGGTTAACGAATGGCACTTCATTGCATTTGTTGGAGGTATTTTTTTACCTTACCTTATACTCCATGAGACATATAATAAAATCAATTTAAAACCTGATGGAAGAGTGCTATAGAAAATATTTCTATTATACCTATTGTGAGTTCCTTTTCTCCAAAATAAAGGAAAGTGATATTCTTTCCACTGTATAGATTTTTTGTGATATTTTTACCTTTATAAATGTATCAACACATTCTGTTCTCAAATTTTCAGCTGAAAAGAATATTTACAGCCTAATTTGCCTTTCTTGAAGAAATACTATTTCATAATAAAGCAGAACATATCAGTAATACAATTTTAAATTTGATAATTGCTAAATTATGACTATTTGAAACTATTTTGAACTTACATTTTCTACTACTTGAAGCACCATGAAATTCCAAGATGTATTAAAGATATATTTCAGTAAGTAATTACGTTCACTATTTCTCTTCGGGTTTCAATTTCGTCACACTGTTAAAAATGTACATAATAGAATCCCAGAGAGAATTCATGTCATGAGTACAGTCTTCAGGTAACTGAGCTGAACCTTAAAGCCTACTTTAGATATATGATCAGTAAATTACAGAATAAGCAACATGGCACAGACTGCGGTTAATGGCGTCTGGAAGATATAACCGAGAATGGAGTTGAACATGAACCTTTTAAGATGTTTGAAATTATCTAGAGCAATGTGACTAATGTGTCTTACAAGACATAACACTGATAGAGGAAAGAAGAACAGGAAGAAAACATTCGCATTTAGACTTTTTATTTTTCAGCTACCTACTAAGTTTACAAGCTGTCACCCAACAAGATGATATATTAGTGACTGAACGTGTAATTCTCTTGTTTGTTTGGTTCCGGCAGAAACTTCTAACCTTTTGTGTTGCTAACACTCGGCGGTTGTATGCGTCTTAGATTTTACTACGGTACTTACATTGTTGCAGAATGCGCAACAATATATAAAGATTTAGCCACTTGGATTTGTCCATGCAAAGAATAGTAGATGGAAAGTCCCTTTATAGACTAGTTTTATAGAACTTAATGTTTCCTTTGGGTTAGTAGCTCAATGTTGGTCATACATATTAGCTAGTAAGGTAATACACATTAAACAGTAGGCAACAGATCTCACCATAATCAAGCAATGTCAAGCTCAGCCAGACATCTTTGGCCATGGCTTCTGGTAGAACAAAACATGCAGAAATAATAAAATATAACATGGAAGCTCCCATACACATTAGATTGTCAGATGCTTTATTCTTATTCTTCATCTTCTAACCTTAGATAGTGTTGTCCAATACTCATTAAGTTTTTCCTAACAACTTCTCACAGATAAAATAGCATATTTCTAATTTAATTCTATTACAAATGTAATACACTTAGCCAAAATAATAAAAGGAATAATTCACCGAAAAGGACATAAATTCAAAGAAAAAAAATCAAAAAAACTCACCAGAAAAAAGCCACCAGCCAACTCAGGTCAAAAATGGCAAATGCACTTGCAGGATGCAGCTGGCACCCCACCATAAAGGTATGGGTAACACAGGTGCAGAATACCGATGAGACAGTCACTCTCAACCTACCAAATCATTAAGGGGCTGGCTACTGGTATTAAACTTGTACACTAATAGGTTTTACATAGGGCACCAGTCACACACATATGTGCAATGCACAGTGTCCGGCTCGCAGCCAATTGATGACGCCCTTCTATTAGATCTGGCGGGCTACCCAGCACTATTTAAGTGCACTAGCACACAGGACAGACACCCCAGGGCCCGACTGCATCCTGCAGACAATTGTGCAATAAAAATGATATCCAGTAAAATGATAATAAATGTAAGATATTGGTCCATATTTTGGCCAAAATACATAAGCTCGTAACCCAAATGTCAAGGGTCTCCACACTTCCGAGTCCCTACACTGTAATCAAAAATATTTTACCGAAAAAGACATAAATTCAAAGAAAAAAAAGAAAAAAACTCACCAGAAAAAAGCCACCAGCAAACTCAGGTCAAAAATGGCAAATGCACTTGCATTGCACATATCTGTGTGACTGGTGCCCTATGTAAAACCTCATTTATGTGCAAGTTTAATACCAGCAGCCACCCCCTCCATTTTGATTACAGTGTAGGGACTCGTAAGCGTGGGGACCCTTGACGTTTGGGTTACGAGCTTATTTATTTTGGCCAAAATATAGACCAATACCTCCCATTTATTATCATTTTAATTTATATCATTTTTATTGCACAATTGTCTGCAGGATGCAGACAAACCCTCTGGGGTGTTGGTCCTGTGTGCTAGTGCACTTAAATAGCGCTGGGCAGCCCACCTGATCTAATAGAAGGGCGTCATCAATAGGCTGTGAGCCGGACACTGTGCATTGCATGTACCTGTGTGACTGGTGCCCTATGTAATGTAATTCGTGTGCAAGTTTAATACCAGTAGCCACCCCCTCCATGATTTGGTAGGTTGAGAGTGGCTGTCTCATCGGTATTCTGCACCTGTGTTACCCATACCTTTATCGTGGGGGGCTAGCTGCATCCTGCAAGTGTATTTGCCCTTTTTTACCTCAGTTGGCTATCAATGACAGGCCCCTAGTTTACAAAGTCAACATTGATGGACTTGGCTGCACCAGGTAAAAAAATATAAAATGTGCAGAAATAAGACAAAATTGGTATTGGTCGATATTTAGGCTAAGACCCCACTTTGCTTTTTACCTGCTTTTTATCTGCTTTTTCAACTGCAGCGTTTAATGCCAAAATGGATGTGTTCTGCTTTTCAAGCTTACTCTATGGGAATTTGGGTTTCTAAACCCCACTATGCAGTTCAAAATGCAGCCTTTTTGTGGCAGAAATTTGGGCAAAAACTCTGCTTTGCAGTTCTAAACGCAAATGGCAAAAACAATTGACATGTCAATGACAAAAAGGCTGCAGTTTGAACTGCATAGTGCGGTTTAGTAACCCAAATTCCCATAGACTAAGCATGAAAAGCAGAACACATCCATTTTCGCATTAAACGCTGCAGTTGAAAAAGCAGGTAAAAAGCAAAGTGGGGTCTTAGCCTTAGGCCAACACCCATGTGTATCGTCCTCACTGTCACCTCTGATTATATTACAAAATTTGACTGTTCTTCCAAATTTTTTTCTTTTGTGTATTGTGGGTAACTTGACCACAAACTCTGAGATATCAATTATTTCTAATGACCTTCTCTTTAATTCACCCACAGCCCTTTGAAGCTAACTGAATGGATTGTCGTCAATAACCACTTTTATCAGCTGCTCTTCAAATCTCATGACCCATATGCTTAACTGCACTCCTGGATCCAGGCAAACCGCCTTCCTCTATGTGCTATACAAATTCAAGGGACGAATAGCCTCCACACAACATTAACACTAACTAATTACACAAATTAGGACAGAGAATGGCACCATATCAAATATATGTAATGAACTACACCCTAAAATGAAGTATTTGTAATAGAACTAAGGAGAAACATAGTCATGGTCATATAATGACCAAATACATCAAAAACAAGTCCAATACAAACAAACTCCTTGCAAAAAATATAAAACATTTATTAAATAGTATTGTAGCAAGAAGTGACATACAAATTCATCAAGTCATCAAATCATAATTATCAGGTTTTTACAGGAAGTCCCTGAAGACAAATCACAGAGGGCCAGCAAACCACATATGGCAAAATGTGAACAGTTGTTTTAACGTTCATCAGCAAACACACTCAATGGTTCATAAGTAAATATAATGCAAATAAGTTGATAAGAGTGTGAGACAATAGTGGGAAACCCCACTTATCCCATATACAAATGCAAATCATAGATTTCATATGTCTATTAAATCATCCTTCCTTCTTGTCAAAGTACAAACCTCAGCTAAATCAAGGTCTCCATAAAGGAACTCCCACATAATATATCAATCCAGATAATTACAAAACCTATGAGATGATCCTATAAAGCAGTTTTCACTCACCCATAGTGGTTTGGAATGCCCAAGAAAAACGTGCCCCGACGCGTACGTTTCAATGTGATGTGTATACTTAATACCAGGTTTAAATACCCCGCTCAAATGGCTGCCGTCAGCTACCATTGGCCGCGGGTGGGGTGGGACTCCGGCAGAGGTCCGCATCATCGGGCACTCCTGGAAGTGACGCAGGCACTTCCCGTGTCGTCACCCAGGTTGCCCACATCATGCTGTATGGAGGCTGGTGGAATGTGAATATTCTAGGAGTGACGCCGCGCATGCGCACCGCTGCGGCGGACAGAAAAAAAATTAACACTAACTAAGCTGATGTTACAGGGGCGGTTCAAAACACAAATACATTTTTATCCTAAATGTCTATTTACTCCCATAATCTAATCTATTTTCTAATATACTTTAATTCTTTAATTAAAAATTCCCTCTCCTTCCCTTACTACACTATGTAAAAGCTTCAGATTTATTTTTACTACAGCTTTTTTAAGAAGCTTTGTTTGAGAATTCCAGTGCATCCTGGGATACTCAAATGAAGCATCACTGCTGCAGCCTCTGTGCCTTCCCAGACTCGAAGTGTCAGCAGTGATACCTGTTTCAGGGGTGCTAGTCATTCCTTTACTGCACAGGCATCAGTTGTCATTTCCAACTAACATCCTGTAGATTCTTGTCACTATGCAATATGTACAGAGACAGTGTGCTCTATACCAGAAGTAAAGTGCCGGCAGGAGAGCGCAATGTCAGTGTGTGTTGTAAGACTACCCAGCGTACAGAGACCAGCGCCACCTCTACATGTGAAGCACTGAGCATGAGAGTTGAGCACAGTTCGTGGTTCGAGGTTCTCCAGTTCGCGGCTCGAGTGATTTTGGGGCTGTTCTAGATCGAACTAGAACTCGAGCTTTTTGCTAAAGTTCGATAGTTCTAGTTACGTTCGAGAACGGTTCCAGCAGCAAAAAGCAGGGCTTTTTACAGCTTTGGTTAGTAACCCAATATTTATCCTAGTTACGTGTGCAGGAAGCCGACACTTCCCCACTCAGCTCGCTCCGCCCCCTCCTGCACGCGGCATGTACACATACATACACACACACACACACACTCACGCTCACCTGTCCCCAGCCATGCAGTCCACGACATCCTGCTGGGCTCCGCCCACCTGACACTCTGCACACATGGTCCCGCTAGGCTCCGCCCACCTGGCACTCTGCACACATGGCACTGCAAGGCTCCGCCCACCTGGCTCTCTGCACACATTACCTTGCTAGGCTCCGCCCACCTGGCACTCTGCACACATTAGCACGCTAGGCTCTGCCCACCTGACACTCTGCACACATGGTCCCGCTAGGCTCCGTACACCTGACACTCTGCACACATGGTCCCGCTATGCTCCGCCCACCTGGAACTCCGCACACATGGTCCCGCTAGGCTCCGCCCACCTGACACTCTGCACACATGGTCCCGCTAGGCACCGCCCACCTGACACTCTGCACACATGGTCCCGCTAGGCTCCGCACACCTGACACTCTGCACCCATGGTCCCGCTAGGCTCCGCACACCTGACACTCTGCACACATGGTCCCGCTAGGCTCCGCCCACCTGGAACTCTGCACACATTACCCCGCTAGGCTCCGTCCACCTGGCACTCTGCACACATGGTCCCTCTAGGCTCCGCCCACCTGACACTCTGCACACATTACCCCGCTAGGCTCCGCCCACCTGGCACTCTGCACACATGGCACTGCTAGGCTCCGCCCACCTGGCACTCTGCACACATTACCCCGCTAGGCTCCGCCCACCTGACACTCTGCACACATTACCCCGCTAGGCTACGCCCACCTGGCACTCTGCACACATGGTCCCGCTCGGCTTACCTGCGGTGATGAAGTCCCGACCTCAGCGCTGTCACTGTCCTCCATGGCCGCCTCTTGTCACATCACCTTCTCTCGCTTCCGACCCGAGACTGACTAGCGGTGACGTCACGGGCCTCTCGCGATACTTGGCTGTGAAGGTCAATGAACTCAGTGACAGGTGCTGTCAGCAGTGCAGGAGATCAGCGCAGGTAATGTACCTCGCTGACAGCAGCACTTGTCATCCCCTGCAGTGACCTGGGCTGACCCATTGATGTTAGCTCAGGTCACTGCACTGCTCTCCCAGCCAATGGGGAACATCCTGCTCTTCATTGACTGGGACAGTGTGGATCGTCATGGCAACCCCTTGGATTACACGAGACCTGGATTTGTTTTTCTTTCTAATAAATTGGTTAAAAAGGGAATGTATTGGGGAGTGTTTTTTCAAATAAAAATGTGTTTGTCGTCTATTTTTTTTAATTACTGACTGGGTTGGTGATGTCGGTATCTGATAGACGCCTGACCTCACCAACCCCAGGGCTTGGTGCCAGGTGACATTACACATCTGGTATTAACCCCATATATTACCCCGTTTGCCACCGCACCAGGGCGCGGGATGAGCTGGGGCGAAGCACCAGGATTGGCGCATCTAATGGATGCGCCACTTCTGGGGCGGCTGCGGCCTGCTATTTTTAGGCTGGGGAGAGTCCATTAACCATGGACCTCCCTAGTCTGAGAATATCAGACCCCAGCTGTCTGCTTTACCTTGGCTGGTGATCCAATTTTGGGGGGACCCCTACCTGTTTTCTTTAATTATTTATTTAATTTAAAATAACAGCGTGGGGTGCCTCAGTTTTGGATTACCAGCCAAGGTGAGGCTGCCAGCTGTGGTCTGCAGGCTGCAGCCGTCTGCTTTACCCTAGCTGGCTACAAAAATAGGGGGAACCCTACGTCATTTTTTTTTTCATTTTTTTGGCTAAATACAAAGCTAAGCATCCCTTAGTGCCACATGAAAGGCACCAAAGGGTGCAAAATTACAAAATGCAGGAGAGTGGGAAGTTATGTGTCTTTCTGCCATTATAATGACAGAAAAGACTGATATGAAGTGTACAAGCACAAGAAAATCACCAGAGAGCTCTATGCTGTGAAAAGCTACTCCTCTGATTTCTGTCGCATGTGCCATGACACATGCGACAGAAAACTCCTCCCCACGCCCTGCCAGGTCACCCCCTATAACCCCACCGGTGTTCCCCGGTGTCCCACGGTACCTGTGCAGCGTTGATCCCCCGCGGCCCTCTCCTTGACAATAGACGCTGCCGCATGCACAGAGCGGCTGTCAGCTCAAGTTCCTGTGTTCAGACACAGTGAAGTGAGTGGTGGTTATGCATCTGTAAGCTAAATGGGCGGCACGGTGGCTCAGTGGCTAGCACTGCAGTCATGCAGCGCTGAAGTCCTGGGTTCATTTCCCACCAAGGACACCATCTGCAAGGAGTTTGTATGTTCTCCCCGTGTTTGCGTGGGTGTTCTCCGGTTTCCTCCCACACTCCAAAGACATACAGATAGGGAATTTAGATTGTGAGCCCCAATGGGGACAGTGTTTGCAATGTATGCAAAGCACTATGGAATTAATAGCGCTAAATAAATGAATAAATTATTATTATTACTGCAATGCCCTGCTCATGAGGTAAGGAACATAGTTGATCAGGAGAGCTATATACTACATTTCCAAATGGAGGCATTTGATTTTATAGTTTCTCGTTGATTTTATAGTTTCAGCGAGCTCTGTTGTTTAGTATTCATTCAGCTGGATAACTGACCTTAAAGGGGTATTCCATCTCCAAGATCCTATCCCCAAAATATAGTAGGTGGAATAGCAATAATATCAGCAAATACCAATATTTGGAAATGTAGAATAGTTCTCCTGATTAGGCATGCCCTTACCTCATGAGCAGGGCATTGCAGCTTTGGTAGCAACTGTTACGACATGGACTCTGCTGCTGTGGACCTGGGGAGAGTGGGTGCAGATTCATTGCACCCACACTCCTCACATGGAGGGTCTGCACTCCTAGAAAATGGGGGATACGTTCCCGTTTTTTCCTTACAATAAATTTGTGAAAGAGGGAATGTTTTGGGGAGTTTTCTTTCAAATTCATTTTTTTTGTCGATTTTTTTTGTTAGTACTGACAGTTTATGATGTCGGGTATCTGATAGACGCCATGACATCACAAACTGCTGGGCTTGATGTCAGGTGACTTTACAACTAGTATCAACCCGATTTATTACCCCGTTTGCCACTGCACCAGGGCACGGGATGAGCTGGGGTGAAGCGCCAGGAGTGGCGCATCTAGTGCATGCGCCACTTCTGGGGCGCCTGCGGCCTGCTATTTTTAGGCTGTGAAGGCCCAATAACTATGGACTTTCCCACCCTGAGAATAGCAGACCACAGCTGTCCGCTTTACCTTGGCTGGTGGTCCAATTTGGGGGGGACCCTACTTTTTTTTTGTAATTATTATTATTTATAAAATAATTATAAAAAAAGAGCCTGGGGTGACCTCCACATTGGATCCCCAACCACGTTAAAGCTGCCAGCTGTGGTTTTCAGGCTACAGCCGTCTGCTTTACCCTAGCTGGCTATCAAAAATGGGGGGACCCAACATCATTTTTTTTTTAACTATTTTTTAAATAAAAAAAATTAATGGGCCTCCCTGTATTTTGATTGCCAGCCAATGTAACGCCAGGCAGATGGGGGTGGCAACCTGTAGCTGTCTGCTTTATCTGCACTGAGAATCAAAAATACCGCGGAGCGCTACGTCATTTTTTTTAAAGATTTATTTTTACAGCACTGTCATGTCAGGCAATCAAAATACAGGGAAGCCCTTTTTGTTTTTAGTTATTTAAATAAATAATTAAAAAAAATATATATGGGCTCCCACTGCATTTTTTGTATTGCTAGCTAAGGGTAATCCAAGCAGCTACTGGCTGCTAACCCCCACTGCTTGATGTTACCTTCACTGGCAATGGAAAATCCAGGGAAGCATTTTTTATTTTTTTTGCCAAAAAACTCCAAAAAAAATGACGTGCGCTTCACCATATTTTTGTATGCTAGCCAGGTACAGCAGGCAGGTACGGGCTGCCCCCAACCCCCAGCTGCCTATTTGTACCCAGCTGGGAACTAAAAATATAGGGAAGCCCTTTTTTTAATTAATTCATGAATTTTATGAAATAATTAAAAAAAAACAAAAAAAAAAACGACGTAGGCTTCGCCCCATTTTTGTGTCCAGCCGGGTACAACTAGGCAGCTGGGGATTGGAATCCACAGCACAGGTTAGCCCGAGGTTTCTGGGCCCATCTGCTGCAAATTGCAGTCCTCAGCCACCCCAGAAAATGGCGCTCTCATAGAAGCGCCATCATCTGGCGCTGTATCCAACTCTTCCACCAGCCCTGGAGCCGGGTGGCTTGTTGGGTAATCATGAGTTAATACTGGCTTTGTTTTACTAGCCAGTATTAAGCCAGAGATTCTTAATGTCAGGCACGTTTGACCCGGCCATTAAGAATTTCCAATAAAGGGTTTAAAAAAACACCACACAGAGAAAAAATACTTTAATAGAAATAAATACACAGACACATTAGAGACTCCATCTTTATTACCCCCTGTCACCCCTCCACGATCCTGCTCTTCTGTCTTCTTTCCCCTTCAACACATGCAGCTCTGCTCCATCAGACAGCACAGCTGCATGGGGGAAGACGCTGTGCTCCGTGCAGAAATCACTCTGTGAGAGTGACCACAGGCTCCCGGCTGTAAGCGGGGGCACGGGTTGCCATAGCAACGCTGCTCCGATCACGTGATTCCGGTGCCGCTGCGTGCTGGTAGCGGGACGTCCCCGTCACCGCTACCAAGCGCGTTGCTATGGCAACGGTGATCTCCGTGATTGACCGGCTGTGTCAGCCGGTCAGGAGCCGGCTTCTGCGGACACTGGTAACTACGGTAAACATTGGGTAACCCAGAAGCCCTTTCCTTGGTTACCCGATGTGTACCGTAGTTACCAGCGTCCGCCACTCTCACGCTGCCAGTGACAGCCCCTGCACACATAGCCAGACTACACATCGGGTTAAATTAACCCGCTGTGTACTGTAACTAGGAGTGCAGGGAGCCAGCGCTAAGCGGTGTGCGCTGGTAACCAAGGTAAATATCGGGTTGGTTACCCGATATTTACCTTAGTTACCAAGCGCAGCATTGCTTCCACGTGTGCTGCTGGCTGGGGGCTGTGGTCACTGGTTGCTGGTGAGATCTGCCTGTGTGACAGCTCACCAGCAACCCGTGCAGCGACGCTCCAGCGATCACTGCCAGGTCAGGTTGCTGGTGGGATCGCTGGAGCGTCGCTTAGTGTGACGGTACCTTAAGGGAACGGGGAAGCAGAGCGAGGAGTCGAGCTAGAGCATGTCGCCGGTACATGGCGATACACAAACGTGCACCGTGTAACAGATAGATGCAATGACAGGTCCTACATGACGCGTCATAGTCATGTGACCAGTCTGTAGCCAATGAGATAACAGGCACGTGACTGGTCACATGGCTATTTTTCACGTCACGATAGGTCCTGCATCACTGCTGGCAGTGCTGGTTACCGGGAGGATTCAGCGATCATTGGATGGAATAGCGGCAGGAGACAGAGTGCAGGAGGGATCGCGGGGACCGGTAAGTGTTATGGCAATGTTTATTAACTGTATGTGTACATTTATAATGTGTTTTTATGTGTTTGTGATTGCCTCCTATTGTTTCCTATGCAGTTCGAGTTCGGTTCGTCGAACGTTCGCCGAACCGAACTCGAACGAGATGCTCGTTCGGCTAACCGAACTCGAGCCGAACCGCGACCGGTTCGCTCATCTCTACTGAGCACCCACTGGTAATAATAACCGACATATTGTATGCTAAGTAGAAAATGGACTAGAACAGCTCCTGAAATGAGCGTTACTGATGACGGACGTCTCTGCCCCCTGATGACACTTTGTTTGAGTATCCAGCATGTACTGGGTTTTTCAAACAAAACATCATCATAAAATGAAGTAGTAAAAAAAATATATATAAAGTAATTAGATAGAGTAGTGAGGGAAGGATAGGGAATTTTTAATTAAAGTATATTAGAAAATAGATAAATTCTGGTATGATGTAAGTACATAAGAATTTAGGATAAAAATTAATTTATATTTTGGGCCACCCCTATAAGTGAACTCACTATTAAGATACAGTCACACTGCTGTATTTTGATCAGTATTTTGAATTACTATTTTGAAGCAAAAGCAATGAGTGAGTCCCAAAGAAGAAAGAGATGCAATTCTATGCTTTCTCTACATTGTTTCCACTCTTGCCTTTGATTTACAAATGCTGATACAAAATATTGACCAATTGCTAACACAAATGCTGACCAACAGGGGCGTATCCAGGGGGCCAGCAGGGAATTTGCCCCAAGAGCAGCTGGCAGGGGAGCACCGTCAGGCACCCTGATGCAAAGGTCTGAGGTGTCTCCATAGCAGCTGCATTTTGCTGCCCCCCAGAATGGGATTCGACCAAGTCATATTCTAGGGAAGGAACACAGTGAGGGGCAATTATGTTTTCAGACACACAGCGTAGGGTCGATATTTTTATTCAAAAGCATTATACTCATTCAACTATTTTTAAGGTAATTGTGTCGGGATGTGCTGGAGAAGACCAAAGAAGATGGAAGTCTGTGAAACATCAGCATGGCATCTGGACAAGATGAAAAAAGGAAAGGGAACAATTTCGATAAGAGAAACTGTAATCTATAAGGTACCGGGATGTAAATTATTTGATACTGACTAATTCTCATTAATACTGTGGCTCCTGTATGGTATGCAGTCTGATGACTGATAACAACTCCAAATATCTCCTTACCATTCTTAAGGACAAACTGGGAGTTGTAGGTTCATACAATCCAAATGTATATGGGTCTGACTTGACATTACAATTGATGTACCATATACTGATGGTGCCTCCTGTGATGTATTTCTGTACTGCTGGTGGTTCTGGTGATGTATTCTTCTCCTGTTATTAGTTATACATCTGTAAATATGTAACAATCCCTAACTTGTAACATTACTTTATACATTGCTATATTAATAAGTATTGTGCCTTCTGATAAGTTAAGGTCTACTATTTTTATATTTATGTTAGCAGTAGTTTATGAGCGATCCCCCCGATGGTCAGGATCGGGGAGACCCTCTCGATCATTTTGTAAAGACCGAGATCGGGATCGAGATAACATGATCTTGCATCTGATCACTGATCTTGGAATTTACAGTTATGGAATGGGGCAGTGGGGAGCTGTAAAATAAAGAATACAGTTAATAATAAACATTGTAATTATACTTGCAAGTCCCACGACGCATCCTGCACACTCTGTCTCCCGTCGCTTCTGCTTCTGAGTACGATCATCGCTGTGCTGCCGAGTAATCAAAGGACATTCCGTGACGTCATACCATGTGACCAGTCATGTGTGAATGTTGTATTATCTCATTGGCTACAGACTGGTCACATGACTATGACATCATGCAAGGTCCTGTGGTGTCAGCATGCTTGCCAATACTCGGTGCTCGCCCGAGCATCTCAGTACTCTCGGTATACTCAGCGAGCACCGTGTACCAGTGAGATGCTCGGGTACTATAGCACCGGTGGCAGCGGTGACGTCACCGCTTACCAACCCGCAGCCTTTGCTCACTCATTGAGTGATTAGGCTGCACGGGGAGCAGAAGTGTTCTTTCTGGATCCAGCAATAAAATTCAAAGTCCAAGTGGCAGTGAAAAAAAATTCTTTTTACTTTATTAAATATTATTAAAATATTCCAGAGCTCCTGTCATATTAAAGTGCAGGACACATGCAGAAATGGATGACACGTTTTGGTGGTACTAGCTGCCTTCCTCATGGTCTAAGCCAAAATTGATGTTCTACTTTGAGAGTATATACTGTATATAAAATATATACACACACACTATATTTGTATAAAAATAAATATTTAAAAAAAATGATGTAGCGCTCTGCAGTATCTTTTATTCTCAGTGCAGATAAAGCTGACGGCTACGGGCTGTCACCCTGACCCCCAACTGCCTTGCTTTACCTTGGCTGGCAAACAAAATACAATGAAGCCCAATAATTTTCTTTATTTCAAAAATAATATAAAAAAAAATGGTGGGCTCCTGCCGTATTTTGATCGCCAGTAAGGTAAAGCCTGGGGGCTTGGATTGTCGGCAACTCGTAGCCGCCCCTGGAAAGGCGTTTTAGTTCTTAGTGCCATTTCCAGGCACTTTATCCAGCTCGTCCAGCAGCCCTGATGGCGGTGGCACGCTGGGTGAAAAAGGAGTTAATACCAGCTTTGTATTCTCAGATGGTACTAAGCTCGAAATGAATGGTGTCACACCAAATTAGACATGGCCACCATGGATTTCTAGTAAACAGTAAAAGAAAAACACAACACAGAGAAAAAAAAATTTATTAGAAATAAAACAAAATAAAAATTTAGAAACTCCATCTTTATTATAAAAAATCCATAGTCCACTGGTACAGCAATGTCACCCCTGCTTCATCACTCTGTACAGACAGTCTATACAGTGTGAGAAGCAGAGAGAGCAATGAACAATGTCAACTCTGTTACATCACTCTGTACAGCAGCAGCTATACAGAGTGAGATGCAGGCTGACACTGAGGCCGGAGATCCACTTACGTGTGACTCGTGCAGTCTCGCATGGGCATCTTCCCGAATGGACTGACACTCTCCGCACACTAGCGCCGACCACTCCTGTCAGGAGAGTGTGCGTCTGTACCGGGTGATGCCGATGCGAGACTAGCACAGTGACAGTCAGAGTTCAGTTATCAGGATATTCGAGACGTCATAGTCATGTGACCAGTCCGTAGCCAATGAGGTGATACAGCATTCACAAGTGACTGGGTCACATGGCTATGATGTCATTGAAGGTCCTTTAGTAGTCAGTGCTGGTTACCGGGCGGCACAGCAATGATCGGACAGACGCGGAAGCAGAAGCGCTGGGAGGCAGAGACTGCAGGACGCATCACGGGACCAGTAAGTATGATCATAATGTTTTTTAATAATGCTTTTTTAATAGTGCTTTTTATTTCACAGCCCCTGAACCCAATCTGGACCTGATCTGTAACACAAGCTTCTCAGGAAAGCTCATGATCAGGCTCGTTTACACGATCACTATGTGATCGGTACGATCCCTGATCTTTACAGTTCGGGATCGCCCATCCCTAGTTAGGAGCATTAATGGGATTGTCCAAGTTTGAGTTGAAAGTCTGTAGTCTACTGTATGTGACTGTAGACTTCAGAATTATCATAGCGTGAACACTGCATGTTGTAAGTATTCTCTGGTCCTGGGGATGAGTATGGAAGGTTACAAATCCACAAGTATGCAATTTGCATACATGTGGTCACATGCCAACTAGATCTTTGCTGCCTGACCCAATACAAGTGAATTGATTATCGCTGGACAAGTCTAGTTGGAATGTTTCCAGAAGTATTTAAATCACATACTTGCGCTCACATGACCGTCCACTCTTGCTGCCGGCATGCGAGGATCTGAAAAATGTACAGTGCATGCACTGTGAGAATTCAGAATTCTGCAGTCACCTAGAGTAACTACAGACTTTCATCACAAACCTGGACAAGTCCTTTAATTATAAAATTAAGCCCTGTAGGATGCCCAATTCTAACAGTGTGGGATATACTCACTGTGAGGATTTAGCTCTGCTTGCTGGTTCCAGCAGTCATAACATGGCCACTCCACTCATATGTGAATTTCATACTTACAGTCACTTGACATATTGTAACGTCACATCTACCTATATTGCCTGCTTCTCTCAATGATGCAAAACTGTATTTTTCCTCTGAACATTGAACAAATTAGGAATAACAGCTTGTTGGCATGTTACTGTAAGTGTGCAAATCACATACGACATATGTTATGAGTCACATGACGAGTACTCAAACCGCACGCAGGTGGGGGCACCAAACTGAATTCTTGCCCGATGTGCTGGAAAATCTGCCTCTACTGACTGAAATACTGACATGTAAAAATAGCCTTATATACAGTGTCAGACAACAAACTTAGAGCAAAAAGGGGGACCCCTTTTTAATTTGGCCATCTAATTTAAAAAGTCTAACAGCAAGACAAGACAAAAAAATTAAAGAGAGACTATGTAATAATACTGCAATTTTAGAGATGGGCCTGCAGCAGTGGGGCTGTTGAGGGCCTGATTCATTCTTCCTCAGAGTGCAGTGTTGCAAAAGGTGGAAGGTGGTCACCATGTAGTGCTACACTTAGGGGTACTTTTCACACTAAGACATCGCAGGCCAATTGCTGCGATGCCGAGCAAGATAGTCCCCACCCCCGTCGCAGCTGCGATATCTTGTGATAGCTGCCGTAGCAAACATTATCACTACGGCAGCTTCACATGCACTTACCTGCCCTGCGACGTCGCTCTGGCCGGCGACCCGCCTCCTTCCTAAGGAGGCGGGTCATGCGGCGTCACAGCGACGTCACATGGCAGGCGGCCAATAGAAGCGGAGAGGCGGAGATGAGCGGGACGCTAACATCCCGCCCACCTTCGTCCTTCCGCATAGCCGGCGTGGGCCGCGGTGACACAAGTAAGCAGATGTTCCTCGCTCCTGCGGCTTCTCACACAGCAATGAGTGCTACAGCAGGAACGAGGAACAACATTGTACTGTCGCTGCAGCAAAATTATGAAAATGACCGTCACTACACCGATGATACGATTACGACGCTTTTGCGATCGTTAATCGTATCAAAAAGGATTCACATACTCTGATGTTGACAGCAATGCCGGATGTGCGTCACTTTCGATTTGACCCCACCAACATCGCAACTGCGATATCATAGTGTGCAAAGTACCCCAAAAGGCCCCGTCACACAGAGATAAATCTTTGGCAGATCTGTGGTTGCAGTGAAATCATGGACATATTGTTCCATTTGTACACAACCACAAACCTGGCACTGATTGTCCACAATTTCACTGCAACCACAGATCTGCTGCAGATTTATCTGTGTGTGTGACAGGGCCTTTAATGATATCACCCACCTGAAGAAGTCCCTGTTGTGATATGGTAGAAGTCTTATATAAACAAAGAAACATATGTTAGTTTTTGAAAACTTTGATAAGCCAAAGTAGAACAAAGTAAAATTTTTATCAGCATAATTATGAGACGAGGGTACATATAAAAATGTTTCTTATACCTTTTAGAGAAGGGGGGGGCGGTAAGCTGTGCAGTAAGAAAAAAGTTGTGCTATGCTTTATGTATTTTTATTAACATCACTCTTTGTGCACTTCAAAGAATTTGTTAACTTTAATATATGAATTCTTGTATTGGAGGCAAAACCATATACACATATTATTATGTAATTGACAGAAATTCAAGAGAACCATCATCAATGATGATGAATGTATGTATTATACAGTGCTGGACAAACGTTTTGGCACCCCTGCAATTCTGTCAGATAATACTTTTGGCCAGCACTGTATAATACATGCAGTAGTGGTGGAGTAATAGTACCATACGGAATTAAACATTCTCTGTCTGTCTCCCCCTCTGTATATCTCTCTCTGTCGCTCTCTCTCTCTCTTTGTCTGTCTGTCTCTTTCCCTGTCTGTCTCTGACTGTCTCTGTCTCTTTCTCCGCCTGTCTCAATCTCTTTCCCTGTCTGTCTATCTCTTTCCCTGTCTGTCTCTGTCTCTCTCTCACTTTCCCTGTGTCTCTTTCCCTCTCTTTCCATGTCTGTCTCTTTCCCTCTGTCACTTTCCCTGTGTCTGTCTCTTTTTCTGTCTCTTTACCTGTCTTTGTCTGTCTCTTACCCTGTCTGTCTCTTTCCCTCTCTTTCCCTGTCTGTGTCTTTCCCTGTCAGTCTGTCTCTTTGTCTGTGTCTGTCTCTTAACCTGTCTCTCTCTTTCCCTCTCTTTCCCTGTCTGTCTCTTTCCCTGTCAGTCTGTCTCTTTGTCTGTGTCTGTCTCCTTGTGTCTGTTTCTTACCCTGTCTGTGTCTGCCTCTTTCCCTTTCTGTGTCTGTCTCTTTCCCTGGCTGCATTGTGACATGCCAAGATTCCATATAAGGTCGGGGCTGCGCATTCTTCTGAAGTTCTGGCTGCACTGTGGCTCCCAGCTCCATTCACTTTCATTTTTGGCGAAAAACTGTAAAGCGCGGGGTTAAAATCTCCCCTCAAAACATAGCCTATGACGCTTTTGGGGTCCAGAAGTGTGAGTGTGCAAAATTTTGTGGCTGTAGCTGTGACGGTGCAGATGCCAATCCCGGACATACACACATACATACACACACACATACACACATTCAGCTTTATATATTAGATTCTTGTTTAAATTAAAATTCTTGTTTCTCTGAAGCTGTGCCTTCCAGCCGCTTGTCCATCTGTGGCTTTACCACCTGCCCAGAGGACTTTGGGAGACGTTAGAGCTTCCCTTATTTTTGGCTCTAACCGTCCTCCTGCATAACACCCTCAACTGCCCATACGTCTCACCCTCAAATGAAAATGCATTGTGGTTAAAAATGAACTCAATACCCCACCACATATGGAGCATCAGCATGCTCAGGAGAAATTGCACAACAAATTACTTTGTCCATTTTCTCCTGATACCCTTGTGAAAATGCTAAATGTGGGGCTAAAGCAAGATTTTTGTTTGAAAAAGTAACATTTTAATTTTTTTCCTTCCACATTGATTTAACTCCTGTGAAGCACCTGAAGGGTCAATAAAGTTCTCGATTGTGGTTTTAAACACTTTGAGGGGTGAAGAGTTTAAAATGGTGTCACTTTTGGGTATTTTCTGTCAAATAGGACTCTCAAAGTCACTTTAAATGTGATGTTGTTCCTAAAATAATGTATTTTTTCATTTTATAGGAATAATGAGAAATTGCTGATAAAATTTTAACCCTTCTAAAGTCTTTAAAAAACTTATGATTAAAAAATGATGATGATGTAATTAGACATATGGCAAATTCCAAATGTAATTTATTGATGAGTTTGTGGGTTATAACTTTCTTGCTATCTGGTTTAAGGGCATAACATTTTAAAGTTTGAAAATTGAACAATTTTAAAATTTTAGCTAAAATTCCAATGTTTTTACAAATAAACAAAAAAATGGACCTAAATTTACCACTATCATAGAGTAAAATGTGTCACAAAAAAAGAATGTCAGAATCACTGGAATCCGTTTAAGCATTCTAAAGTTATTACCGTATTTTTCGGACCATAAGACGCACTTTTTTTCCCCCAAATGTTGGGGGAAAGTCGGGGGTGCGTCTTATGGTCTGACTGTGGCTGCGGGGATTGAGGGTGCTGCGGTGGAGCGGGTCATCGGGGGCACGAGCAGGCTACTATAGCAGCCTGCCGTGACCACGTGTGCCCGCTCATTACATATGCACGCCCATCCTCCCGCCCATTTCTCAGCGCAGAAGCCGGCGCTGACAGGTGGGCGGGAGGACGAGCGGGGATGCGCGCATAGTAAAGAGCCGGTCCACATGATCATCCCTGGCAATTACAGCCTGGAGTGATCATGTGCGGCTGTATTCACTGCCCCCCGCACATCATTATCAGCGCGGGGTGCAGTGAATCAGTACACTCACCCGTCCCCGTGTGTGGAGCCGCCCCCCTGCTGCACGCGATGTCTTCCTGTCTGTGCCGGTCAGCTGATCTGTGCTGATCAGCTGATCTGCACAGACAGGAAGACATCGCGTGCTGCAGGGGAACGGCTCCACACACGCAGGTCAGCGGCGCAGAGAGGAAGATGATCGGTGCTGGAGGGAGTGAGGAAAAGGTGAGTAATAATAATAATAATAATTTTATTCATTTATATAGCGCTATTAATTCCACAGCGCTTTACATACATTTGCAACACTGTCCCCATTGGGGCTCACAATCTAGAGTCCCTATCTGTATGTCTTTGGAGTGTGGGAGGAAACCGGAGTACCCGGAGGAAACCCACGCAAACACGGGGAGAACATACAAACTCCTTGCAGATGGTGTCCTTGGTGGGATTTGAACCCAGGACCCCAGCGCTGCAAGGCTGCAGTGCTAACCACTGAGCCACCGTGCCGCCCTGAGTATAAACGTTTTTTTTTTTTTTCTCTGTGCTATAGGATACAGGCCATATACCAGGATGGTATATGAGCACGATGGGGGCATATAGCAGGATGGGAGTATATGAGCAGGAGGGATGGGGGGTATATGAACAGGATGGAAGTATATGAACAGGATGGATGGGGGGTGTATGGACAGGATGGGGGTAATATGAACAGGATGGATGGGGGGTATATGAACAGGATGGGGGTATATGAACAGGATGGGGGTATATGAACAGGATGGGAGTATATGAGCAGGATGGATGGGAGGTATATGAACAGGATGGGGGTATATGAACAGGATGGGGGTATATGAACAGGATGGGAGTATATGAGCAGGACGGATGGGGGGTATATGAACAGGATGGGGGGTATATGAACAGGATGGGGGGTATATGAACCGGATGGGGGGTATATGAACAGGATGGAGGGTATATGAACAGGATGGGGGGTATATGAACAGGATGGGGGTATATGAACAGGATGGGGGCTATATGAACAGGATGGATGGGGGCTATATGAACAGGATGGGGGTATATGAACAAGATGGGGGTATATGAACAGGATGGGGGTATATGAAGAGGATGGGGGTATATGAACAGGATAGGGTATATGAATAGGATGGGGGAATATGAGCAGGATGCTGGTATATAAGCAGGATGGGGGTTTATAG
This sequence comes from Anomaloglossus baeobatrachus, assembly GCF_048569485.1. Lineage (NCBI taxonomy): Eukaryota > Metazoa > Chordata > Amphibia > Anura > Aromobatidae > Anomaloglossus > Anomaloglossus baeobatrachus. The sequence continues at coordinate 413,231,232 of NC_134355.1, read as the reverse complement.
CAGGATCATATACAAGGCAGGAGGATCATTACCAGGATGGGGTACCTTAGTAGAGAATTTGGGGACATTACCCCCATAACAGTGTCAGCAGCAGATCCTCGCCCCATAACAGTGTGTCATGACCACATTTTTTTGCTTAAAGTTTTATTTTCCTATTTTCCTCCTCTATAACCAGGGTGCGTCTTATAGTCCGGTGCGTCTTATAGTCCGAAAAATACGGTACCTCATGAAATGACAGGTCAGAGTTATAAAATGTGGCTTGCTCAAGAAGGTGTAAATAGGCTGGGGTGAACAGATTAATTACTCTCAGCAAGAAAACACAGAGAAACAAAATAATAATCTTGTAGATACGATGGCCTTTAATGGCAAATAAAAGTATCTAACTTTACAAAGCAATCTTTCGAGATCACTTAAGTCTCTTCATCAGGCACGGATTAACAACGTTCTCGAGAAACAAACACACTACTCAGGACTCTCCATTAAGCATTGAATAACAAAGTATCTCAAAGAACAGACACACACAAGTGTATATAATATACATATATGTTTATATACATTGACAATCAAAATGTAACAATGTTTTCAACTTTCTCACAATATCTCACAATCCACTACAGAACGTAATACTACCCTCATTTTATAGACAATCATCTTGGCTATCTCATACATAAATTTGATTTGCAACTATTTTGCATATGATTAATTATACAGATTCTTGTGATGTCACTGCCATTTTACTGTTTTGTTCCTAAAAATCTCAATTTAAATTTTTATTATTTTATTACTATTTTGCTAAATCTACCTTTGGCTTACAATTGCCTGAATCTTGATCGGATTTTAGCATGTCTAGACTGAAATATGATCCCAGGTCTCTTCTACACGTCCCCAATGTGGATGCAAACTGGTCGATTCACTTGAGTATATGTACAGTAGCTCAGTATTGAAACCACCATTTATCCTGGTAAATTATCCAATGTCTTTGGCTGTAAAACAACCCCACTGAACTTGACAGTTACTTCATTTTTTCGATTTATCAGACCTTTTTTCCCTGGTTTCTTCCACACTCATTTTCATCCAGCAGGGCCTAGTCTTCCTATATTCTAATATCCACTTCTCGTACTTTCTGCAAACTCAATCCTATGCATATTACGACAATATTGAAGTTAAGGTTTATTCACCATTTTTTTGGGTCACCATTCCAGACTTGGACCGTGTGTCACATGGTGCTTGCATAGACATCTGTGATCTTGGTATTGGGTAGCATTCAAGCCACCTCCACTGCTGTATTTGTCGTTCCAGAACAGATAGACCATGTGTTCACTCAGATATTTTACCTGGTTGTCCACCTCTTGACTTTTGAATAAATAGACAGACTTAATTTCTTTTTCTTCCAACTGTCATGGCACTCACATAATGCAGTTTGGCATTTTTCTTGGCTGAGAGACAACTACAGATGAGCTAAATGTTACTGTTTCTCTTTTCTTAGGAAATCTTCTTCATGGCTGCTCCTCGATTCAAAGCTATAATGGATGGTAAGATATTGAGCCTGAAAGTAAAAAGTTTTAAAGATTGTTACCCTTTTGATCATCAGTGTATATAGAGTGGTGTAAAAAAGTATTTGCCCCTACATCATTTAATATTCTTTTACATGTTTGACACACTTAAATGTTTAAGGTCACGAAAGAAATTTAAATATTAGACAAAAATAACTCAAGTAGATCTTTATTATTAAGGATAAATAAATCAAAACCTACAGGGCCCTGTGTGAAAAAGTGATTCCACCTCCCAAACATAAATTAACTGTAATTATCACATATCTTTAGGAAGCTGAGTTCACTTTCCCTAGCCACACCCAGGACTGATTATTACCACATATATTCTCAATCAAGAAATCACTTAAATAGGACCTGCTTGACAAAGTGAAGTAGACTAAAACATCCTCAAATGCTAGACATGCCATGATCCAAATAATATCAGGAACAAATGAGAAACAAAGTAATTGAGATCTATCTACCAGTCTGGAGAAGGTTGTAAAGCCATTTCTAAAGTTTTGGGACTTCAGCGAACCCCAGTGAGAGCCAGTATCCACAAATGCTGAAAACTTGGAACAGTGGTGAATCATAGACTCTTAATAGGACATTTAGTGAACATAAAAATGTACACCACATGAGAGGTGAAACATGTTTATACTCCAGAAATCATACAGTCCTAGTAAGCATTGAGAAACTGCATCCTTTCTGTGGTTTTTATAAGAGTAAAGCTTTGCAACTTTTACATCACAGGGATGAGTTCCTGTGCTGAACCAAAGGGTATAGATCATGGTCTTTCTTAAATTCAGAGGTTTTATTTAGCATAGCAGTAGATATTCTTTGAATATTGGTATTAGATGTTCATTCTTGGGATAGATATCAGAGATTTCTCTCAGTTTATCTTAGTACTTCTAGCTTAGGGCTGCAGATCACTACCAGAGGTTTTCTTATATTTCTTTTTTTTATAAACTGTATTTTTATTATGAATTATAAATGGATAACAAATAACATATAATGAAAACATTTACTTTGAAAAGGTAAGACAGATTCCAAAAGTTTAAAAATGAATGTACATGGGGAGGGGAATAATGGAACGCTCATAATTGGGGTTTGCTATAAGCTTACTAACATACCTGAACAGGTACAGCGTGCAATGCTGCAGAAAATTGAAAAGGCAGCTAATAATAATAATAATAATAATAATAATAATCGGGTCCTTGTTATGGGGGATTTCAACTATCCAGACATTCAGTGGGATACAGAATCTTCTGGTTGTGCTAAAAGCTGTAAGTTCTTATCTACTATTCAAGACAACTACCTCTCTCAGATGGTAGATGAACCAACAAGAGGAGATAATTTGCTAGATCTGGTCCTGTCAAATAGACTAGATACCATTTCAGATCTACAGGTCCAGGAGCACTTGGGCACCAGCGATCATAACATGGTAAGCTTCAAAGTAATATTCAATAGAATATTTGAAAGGGGAAATGCTAAAACTTGGAATTTTTGGAAAGCCGATTTCAACAAATTAAGGGAAAAGCTTAATCGTGTAGATTGGGACAATGTCATGGTAACTGGGGATACCGAACATAAATGGGGCAAGTTTAAGGATACAGTCCTAGAGTCCTGTAAAAATTGTATACCCTTTGGTAATAAAATGTACAGGAATAAAAAAAAACACTATGGATAAATAAGGCAGTACCAAGTATAATAAAACAAAAACAATAGGTGATCAATATCTTGAAGGCTGAGAATTTAGAAATAGCATTTCAGGAGTATAAAGATCTCAATAGGAAATCTAAAAAAGAAATCAAGCAAGCTAAATTAGCTACTGAAACAAAAATTGCCAAGGACATGAAAATAAATCCTAAAATGTTATAAATACATTAATGCCAAAAAGAAAACAAAAAATAGTAATGGCCCCTTAAAATATAATAACGAGTTAGTTATAGAGGACAAAGAAAGACTGAGATATTAAACAGGCACTTCTCCTCAGCGTTCATAAAGGAACAGACTGTTCCGGGGATTATTCAACAAGCCAAAAATCAAAGTTCACCACCTGATATAATTAATTTAACACAAGAAGAAGTACACCACGTCTGAGTAAATTAATCATTGACAAATCCCGCAGGCCAGATGGCATTCATCCACGGATACCGAGGGACTTGAGTTTAGTAATTGAAAGACCGCTGTATCTCATCTTTTTAGACTCTCTTGTAACAGGATTGGTGCCTCAGGATTGGAGGATTGCTGATGTGGTACCGATATTTAAGAAAGTTAAGAGGGTGTATCTAGGCAACTACCGGCCAGTAAGTCTGACATCAGTAGTCTGCAAAGTTTTTGAGGGCATTTTAAGGGATGACATGCAAAAATATATTGCAGAAAATAATATAATAAATAATATAATAACTTGACAGACAGCATGGATTCATGGAAGATAAGTCATGTCTAATCAACATGTTGGGGTTCTATGAGGAGGTAAGTGCAAATCTGGATATTGGTAATGCAGCTGATATGGTTTATTTGGACTTTCCAAAGTCATTTGATACTGTACCACATAATAGCCTTATACTGAAGCTCCAGAAGCAGAGGATAGGGGAAACTATATGCAAATGGTAAGGAATTGGCTAAAAGATACGAATCAAAGAGTCATCATAAATGGTATGTTCTCTAAATGGGCTATAGTCAGCAGTGGGATCTGTGCTAGGACCAATTCTTTTTAATCACTTTATTAATGACCTTGTGGATGGGATTAATAGAAAAGTGTGTTTTTGCTGACGACACCAAACTGTGTAGGATATTAAAAATGGACCTTCATAGTACAATATTACAAAACGATCTGGATAAGATGTCAGAATGGGCAGATACTTGGCAAATGAGATTTGATGTCGATAAATGTAAAGTAATGCACCTAGGACAGAGTAATCCTATAGCTGCATATATATTAAATGAAAGTATACTTGGGACTACAGAGCAGGAGAAGGACTTGGGTATTCTGGTTACAAGTAAGCTGAGCAGCAGCACTCAATGCCAGGCAGCAGCTGCGAAAGCAAACATTTTAGGGTGTATAAAAAGAGATTAGATCCTGTGATCCCAACGTATTGTTACCCCTCTATAAAGCACTTGGAAGGCCACATCTGGAATATGGGATCCAGTTTTCGCCTTCACATTTTAAAAAGGACATTCAGAAGTTAGAGTCAGTTCAAAGGCAGGCAACTAGATCTTGAAAGGAATGGAAGACCTCCCATATAATGAGAGATTGGAAAAGTTGAATTTGATTAGCTTTGAAAAAGACGTCTCAGAGGAGATCTCATTTATATCTATAAATACATGTGTGGTAAATATAAAGGACTGGCCAATGACATATTCCTTCCAGAGACAATACTAAAGACCAGGGAGCACTCACTGTGAGTGGAAGAAAAGCGATTCTGAAAATAGGAAAGTGTTGTTTACAGTTAGAGCAGTTAGATTGTGGAATGCCCTATCACAAGGGGCAGTAATGGCAGATACTATAATGCTTTTAAAAAATGGCCGGATGATTTTGTGTCTGTAGAGTGTGCGGCTGCCAGGTGATGCGATACAAGACTCTTGTGAGTGCACCGTAAGACCGGAGTCACACGCTTACGTGAGTCTCGCATCACATCAGCCAGCAGCCGCACACTCTCCTGACAGGAGCGTGTATCTGCATGTAGTTCTATGTAACTGCACGCTCATGTCCAGAAAGTGAGCGGCTGCCAGGTGATGCAATCCGAGTCTCTTGTGAGTGCATCGTAAGGCCGGAGTCACACTTGCACAACTCTGGCATTGCATCACCCAGCACAGCCTGACGCTCCCCAGACATGAGCGTGCAGCTGCAAAGAACTACATGCAGCCGACGAGCTCCTGCCAGGAGAGTATGCGGCTGTGCTGGGTGATGCGATGTGAAACTCATGCAAGTCCCTCTCAAGTATAACTCCGGCCTAAGAGCAACCACATGTTGGTTTTTGTTTTTTTTTTATTATTTAAATAAATAATTAATAAACCGACATGCGGTCCCCCCAGTTTTGATACCCAGACAAGATAAAGCTGACAGCTGGGGCTGGTTTCAAAATATATGCCTCCAGCCACCCAGAATTGTTGCATCCATTATCTAATGGATGCAACAACCAGCCAGGTGCTTTACCGGCTCTTCCCAAATGCCCTGATGCAAAGGCAATTGGGGTAATAAGGAGTTAATAGCAGCCCATAGCTGCCACTAAGTCCTAGATTACTGATGGCAGGAATCTATGAGACATCCGTATCATTAATCTGTAAATGAAAGTAAATAAACACAAACACCAAAAAAATCTGTTATTTGGAATAAAATACAAAAGCATCCTCTTTCCCCACTTTACTAACCCCGACACACCCTGCAGGTCCAAAGTAATCTACACGAGGTCCCACAATGATTCAGCTCTGCTACATCTGAATATTACAGTGAGCAGCCATAGAGCAGCATGGCTACCCGATGTCAATGCAGAATAAATGAGCTGCTATGAGCAGTGACTGGATGCAGAGAGACACATCACACAGGCTGAGGGCGCATCTGACTGCAACCAAACAAAGATGCCAGGACAGTCAGTGTGCGGGCAAAGCCTGACAGCAGACAGAGACAGAGCCACGCAATGAGAATGAACTCGAGTGAACCTCTGAGGTCAGTGACGTGACACAGGCAGTAGTGCGGGGCCCGCAGCTGTCACTTCAGTTTCACCTGAGTTCATTGTCATTGCACGGCTCTGTCTTTGTGTGCTGTCATGAACTCAGGTGAACCTCTGACGTCAGTGCTGCGACACAGGCAGTAGTGCGGGCCCCGCAGCTGTGACGTCAGAGCTTCACCCAAGTTCATTCTCATCCTGCGGCTCTGTCTCTGTGTCACGGCCTGATTTTTGGTCACAGGTGAAGGACTCACCTGTGACTGCAAATCACCTGAGTGACATCCTGCTGATCGCGCGGCTCACTTCAGTCACTCGGGCGACTTGCTGTCACAAGTGAAGGACTCCAACTGTGGCCACGGGTAACCCGAGTGATGTTACCACTGATAGCGCAACTTACTTCAGTTGCTGCGTGGAGCTCACAGAGAGCGGTCATGCTCTGGTGGATTACGTCAGACCTGGATGGGTGTTTGGGGGTAATAAAGTGGTGAAAGAGGGTGTTTTTTTATCTTTTATTCCAAATAAAGGATTTTTTGGGTGCATGTGTTTATTTACTTTCACTTACAGATTAATCATGGGGGGTGTCTCATAGACACCTGCCATGATTAACCTAGGACTTAGTGGCAGCTATGGGCTGCCATTACCTCCTTATTACCCTGATTGCCACCACACCAGGGCAGTTGGGATGAGCCGGGTAAGGTCCTGGGACTGTCACATCTAATGGATGCGGTAATTCCGGGCGGCTGCTGGATGATATTTTTAGGCTGGGGAGCAGCCTAAAAATGATAGGCCTCCCCGGTCTGAGAATACCAACCAGAGACTGTGTGGCCTTTTCTTTGCTGGGTATCAATTGAAGGGGGACCGCACATTGTTTTTCTAATTATTCATTTATTAATTTTATTGCACGATATATACCCACCCACTGGCGGCTGTGACTGGTTGCAGTCTGACAACTGTCACTCACGTGGGGGCGTGTCTGACTGCAACCAATCATGGATGCCAGTGGAAGAGGGAAGAAGTGAATATTAGATGAGCCTAATGATCAGGTGAAGTGAATATGAGATGAGCCTTATGAGCAGCAGGCACTTTCAGAAGCAGGAGAAGCCGTGGGAGCAGTGTGACAGCCGCGCAACGCCAATGATCAGTGATCGGTGAGTATGAAGGAAGGAGAGAGGGGGAGAGGGAGAGGGAGAGACTGACAGAGAGAGAGAGACCAACAAAGAGAGAGAGACCAAGACCAGCAGAGAGAGAGAGACAGAGACCGACAGAGAGAGAGATGGAGACCGACTGTGATGGTGGGATAAGGTGTACTGTGTATCATGTTGTGTAGGTTCATATTTTATGCTTGGTTCACTGTCCATTATTTGTATTGCTTGTGTGTACATTGTATTGTCTGTAGGTAATCACCCCCTGTAGTGTTCCTGGCCCTAAGTCTGGGGGAATGGGCCTTGGATCCACCAAACCTTTTTGCTTACCTGGGGGGATGTAGCAATCTGTTTGAGAACTTCAAGAGTGAGGGAAAAGCTGCGGCTCCCCAAAGAGACCTGGACATTTATCACTTATTGGATTCTATTCATATTTCTGGACTAATTTTACCCTCTGTATGGTGGATTATGTTATGGACCATTTGATTTGCTTGGAATAAATGCTCTTTGGATTGTAAAGCCATCTCTCGCTCTGTTGATTGTGTGATATGGGAGCAGGACCCCGTCACACCAACAGAGAGAGAAACTGACAGAGAGAGACCAAGAGATCTGAATTTTTGTTTACAAGAACGGATGCAAAATGCAGTGCAAACACACAGCTAAACATTTCGGTTGCCTTTTGACACACCTCATTCATTTCAATGAGTGGAAAATGCAACCAAAACGCAATGAAGAAGTGACATGCTGCTTTTTTTTACGCAACGATTTTGACAAATATTTGTCAAACAAAACGCTGCCAAAAAAAAGCAACGTGCGCATGCAAATTTCTCATTTATCATAGACTTTACTGAGGAAGCAAAACGCATGCATTTTGTCAATGACACAGTGCAGTTTAAAACGCCAACAAAATGCAAGAAAAAATGCAACGTGCGCACATGGCCTCATGACCAGGCCAAATTTTTCAAATCTAACCAGTGTCACTTTATCATGTAATATATTATGATAAGGCTGCACATCAAACTTAGATAATGGTATAATGCCTCAAGCATATGGAAAAATATTGAAAAATACAATGAAAAATGCTACTTGCTAACTTGAACATGTGAATAATGAATTGCATACCTGCCATGAATATTAGGAAAAAGGAGATATTTAGCAATCGCATTGATCAATGTAACTGAGCCCCAAAACCTCGTCAAGGTATATCTCTATATTGGGGTCCCTAGCTCTGTGACCCTAACTGTGTGTCATCTCATTGCAATTAAAAACTGCTGTGGGTGGAGAGGGGTAACCAAGGACTGTCTTATATAGGAGATGGAAAAAACATGGCCGAAAGGAGCGGAGCTGTGTTCACATTCAGAAAAAAAACTACATATAACTGAATAGGATAACTGAAGTGAGCACTAATATATATATATATTCTGAGTGCAAGCCAAAAAAATACATACTGTATAAGGATAAGGCTGCACATCAAACTTAGATAATGGTATAATGCCTCAAGCATATGGAAAAATATTGAAAAATACAATGAAAAATGCTACTTGCTAACTTGAACATGTGAATAATGAATTGCATACTTGCCATGAATATTAGGAAAAAGGAGATATTTAGCAATCGCATTGATCAATGTAACTGAGCCCCAAAACCTCGTCAAGGTATATGTCTATATTGGGGTCCCTAGCTCTGTGACCCTAACTGTGTGTCATCTCATTTTTGGCTTGCACTCAATATTTTTTGCATTTATTCTGACTGGCAATCAGAAACGATAGGCTAGGAAATGTTATGTTTAATTAAATTGTTTAAAAGAACAGAGAGTCCTCAGTGGTTCTGTTCTTTTAAACAATTTTTTTATCTCTACTGGCTAACACGGTACAAAGATATATTTTACTTGTATGTTTAATTAAACATTTCCCCTGTATTGAAAGCTGAAGGGGTAGCAGGATTACCTGTTGGCCATTTAAATTTTATAGACTGCCTAGGTATTAGAGCAGAAGCAAAGGCCTATGGGGGTCCTGAGTGGAAAACGTCGCTCTAGGACAACCATATTCTATGTAGCCTGATGTTTTCTTTATACATCTTTTTGGATATGTAATAATCCAATAATAAATTAATATATTGACAGAGGTATTTACTTCTAAGGTCATGGAGGAACAGCTGAGTGCAAGAACTTCTATTGTTTCAATTGCCCTTTCCTAATTTTTATCCATAAATACTATAACTGAATTTTTTTTCTTTTGCAGTAAATTGTCTCACCAATGTTATTAAAATGATTTTGCAATATAAAATCCATTATTATGAAGGCCACAACTTTTTTGAAAATAGTTTAAAATAAAAAGAAGTACCCTTACCTGAATGTCCCCTACTTTAGAACATGGATTAACAATATCTATACCCTTTAAAATGTTGCAAACTGTTCTCAGTTTCCATGGCTACTGATGTCAAATATTTAAAATACTTGTCTTTTAAACTGTCAAGTTTGTTCAGCACGTTCAGAAAATACCCAAGAAAAAGATCACATATAAGAGTCATAAGAGATCACGGAGACCAGGTCTTGTCAGCTGCAAAAAGGTAACATGAATTGCTGGGATGCAGGAATCTAACCATTCATCATTCATAAAAGCCCGATAAGTGACATAAGGAGCAAGTAGAGTAGGTAATTATGTTAACCTATGCCGGGAGTCAGAATTTTAGTGTTTCAAGAAAAAAAACAATATTCTGCAAGCTATCTTAAATTAGTGCATTGTGATATGAACAGAGAAGTCTCCTTACTTCTGCTCAAGCCATCAGCACTCATATAACCATTTAGCCAAGCAGTCAGGTTATTAAAAATTCAGCATTCTTTCTAGCCCTGAGGGCTATTAACTACAACGGTATTTACATCTTTTACTTATCTCCAATGGAAAATCTTTTCAGTTTTCATTCCACTAGGTAAAAAAGGCAAACTAAATTTCATTCATAACACATCAACAGACTAAATCCCTCCATAGAACTGATACAAAGAGAACAAGAAACATTGTATTCTGTGTTACTTTTCAGTGTATACTGGGACCAATAAAGTTTTTACGATAATAGGAGTTTAAGTGCTTTGGATTTCACAATATTCAATTGTCAAGCAAACAATTTTAGTTTTGATCCTTTCCGTTTTTATTGGCTTTTTGGGGGGGGGAGCTGTCAGGGAAAGCCCATTGTATTATGCCATCCCAGATATGCGCCTTTTTTTTCAGTTCATTTTTGCTATAAATATAATGTTCTTACCAAAAGATCTATGTGTCATAGGGGTGTACGGATGGAACAGGGGCTCTTAGGCTGACCATATGACTAGGGCTCCTGTGCTCTCCCTTTTCTCGTAGGTAGGCTTGATGGTAGCCAGGTTTGAGCCTCCAATATGGCCCTATCTCCTGTCCAAGTCCTGATACTATTTCCCTCCACCCAGGAAGCAGGCCGGAAACCAAGTTACCAAAACCCCACAAATAATCAAACTTGTGCACACTGCACTCAAGCACAAAGAGTAAGCACCTTCTCCAAGAATATTGGGTAAGAGTGGCTGTTTCATCAGTATTTTGCACCTGTGCTGTCCCCAACTTTATCATGGGGAGTCTACTGTTTTGTGTACCTGGTTGAGGTAAATACAGGTAGATTGATAATACGACATGAAAGCAGATATAACGTCCTGGAGGTGGATTCACTGGGCCGTGCACCGGACTCCCCCAGTGAGGCAACCTGGAGCTAACCCCTATACAGGGACTGTCCGATCACCCCACCAGAGGGCCTAGATGCACGGTAGTCGGAACACTAGGGGTACAAGTCCTTCAGGGATTTGCAGGGAATGTCTCTGAGTCCAAAGGCACCATGGGCAGGATGGATGGCGGGAGCCAGGTTCAGGTGCCGGGTAGGAACAGCAGACGGGGTCCGGGTCCAATGAGCCGTGCAGGCGGATGTACCAGGTGGAGTCGGGGATCGGTGATGGGAATAGGCTGATGGAAGATGACGGGATCCTCTGCAGACGGTCACAGGGACACTTCCTGGAGAACTGGTAGTCAGGACCAGCGGACGGAGTCTGTGGACGAGACAGGGTTAACAGAGAGACAAAGCACAAGGGGACCTGAGCACCTAGCTTGGGGAACACGTTGATCAGGCACCGCCCACCAGAAAAGGGAAGTCTAATATACCCTGTACCTGTATCTTGTCATATCCTGTTTCCGGGATGCTGGCCCTTTAAGACAAGGTGAGTGAGCGCGCGCTCGCCCTAATGCGCATGCGCGAGGCTCGGGTGCCAGAGGCCAGTACAGGACGCTGTGAAGAAGATGCAGGGGAGCCTGACAGCGTGTCCTGGATCGCAGGAGGAGGGGGGCGGGAGGCATGGGGAACGCAGAGGAGGGGGAGTGAGAGGAGCAGCCGCGAGCAGATGGACCGGGAGCCGGAGCGGTGAGTGGGAGGTGGCGCCGGGGACCTGCAAGCGTGACAGCAACCAATGGAAATAATATGATCTGTCATTGACAGACACTGTAGTAGAAACTATGACAACTTTCTATGCTATATAACAATAGTTCTGCCAATATTTGTGTAACCTGCTAAAAAAGTAACAACATTTTTTATATATCTGTAGGTGCCTATAAAATATGTCAGTAACTATAGTCTAGTTAAAAAACATGCCTATTCACTCCATCTTCTCTACGTTTTTAACCAAAGGGCTTACGAATACATTGAAATTTAGCTTTACTTCTTAACCCATTCTGTACAGTCAGATGCTTGCACTGTATAGTTATACCATGTCATTGTCAGGCAGAGCAATCAATGTCAGATCCCTTCAACAGTAGAGTACGTAACTGTTGACAGAAGGTCATGGAGAAGTTAATGGACTTAGGTAATGGAGCATTTGCTTTAAGCAATCTTTCCCAGTTAGGATGCATATCGGCAGCTGGAACCAATATATCTGAGTCTACCTAATGGCAATTTTCGGGCTGGTCTGCATCAGTAAACATAGCAAAGGAAGGCACAATGTCTTCCTCTTACAACATTGTCCTCTTCTGTTATTTTTTTTTTGTCTGCATAAGCCCGAAAAGAAAAAAAATCAGTAAAAAATAACTTGTAGACAGTGTAAACAGCATATGAAAATTATTTAATAAAAAACTAAAGTTGCAAAACTAATTTAATTTATAACATTTTTTTTCCAGAGATATTGATTTAGAGCTATGTAAGTATTCCATGTTTAAGATTCATTTTTAGAAATAAACTGCCCAGTATGAAATATTGACTTCTTCCTTGTTAAAATGCATTTCCTATAATGAAAAAAATCAGCAAAAATTGAGTAAAATTAATGATCTGTATAATCATAATTAACCAGTCACAGAAAATGTGTAGCTTTTCAAACCCTACAAGAACTTATAAGATGAAGCCTTCAATAATTGAAGCTTGTATTTGCTGCACAAGTGCAGAGTCATTATTACCTTATATCACTAATGGCATATTGATATTTGCAAGAAATATGGCAAAACTATGCTTAAAACACAAGTAGAGCAAATACAATTTACTAAACACGATTTATGCTTTCATAGTAAATATTGTGTTATTTTTTATATTTAGCTTCAGAAGCCATTTAAATTTGTAACATTCACATAATCTATAATATGACCCTAGGATAAAGTCTAACATTTTAGATTAGTATCTGGGAGCACAAATTAAATAACGAAAATTTTATTCAAGCTATGAAAAGCTCCAAAAGTACTAGTCTTTTGGCAATCCACTAATACGCGAGCTCACAATGCCCACCAGCTGCTCCTCACTCCTGACGCAGGACACAGATTAAAGTACAATTCACAAGCCTCCCTGAAGGTGACAAACCGGCTGCGATCCCGTGAAAACTTCTCTGGGAGTGGCAGTTTGGTTTCTGGCGAAAAGGCAACCAACACAGTTTGCGCTGAGGTAGCAGATTGAACCTGTTGCTGAACCGAACCACCCCCATAAATTACACCACCTGGAGGGATAGCACATGCAACTGTCCAGAAAGTGAGGCTATGTGGTCCATGCTCAATTTTAAATTGGGCCCATGATAATGTCATAGTGTGTGATGGGATCACTAGGAACAGGGGAGTCTAAACTGACCCTCAGGCTAGAGGAACCCTGGCTGACTGGTATCCCAAAGATATGTCTGGGACATATATACCAGAAGGGGCCCAAGAAAAGGACATATATACCAGGAGGAGGAGCCCAGGAAGGAGACATATATACTGGGAGGGGCCCAGAAGAGGGACATATATACCCGGGGACATATATACCAAAAAGGGGACATATATACTATACTAAGAGGGGTCCAGGAGGGGGACATATATACCAGGAGGGGGCACATATCTACCAGGAGTGGCCCAAGAAGGGAACATGTATACCAGGATGGGGACAAATAAACCTTGATGGAGTCATAAATACCAGGAGGGGTACTGGAATAGGACATATATACCTGGAATAGGATGTATAGACCAGGATGGGGACATATATACTAGAATTGGCCCAAGAGGGGGACATATATACCAGGAGGGGCCCAGGATAAGAACATTATGGGGACATACAGTACATACCACGATTGGACATACATACCAGGATGAGGGACATATATACTAGGAGAGGCCTAGGAGGGGGAGTTATATACCAGGAGAATGAAATATATACCAGGAGGGAGACATGTATACCAGGAGAGGCCCAGGAAGGGGACATATATACCAGGAGGGGGACATATATATTTATATATAAACTTGTATTATGTATCAATAAAGGCCATGTTTATTTATAAATAGCTGTTTGTAGACATTTTTACTATGCAGTTTTTTTCCTGTGATGTTACAAATCATTTTTAAATAGTTTTTGTTAGCACTCCTCCTTTTATATTTATTACCCTGTGGTGCTCACTACTTCTTTCTTAAGAAAGTGTTGCATGGAACAGTGTGTGAGGGGATATTATGCAAAGCAGTGTGTGTATGGGGAGATATTGTACAGGGGGCAGTGTGTTGGGGGGCATTGTGTGGGGGAGATATTATCCCCTTCACCCCCGGGCGATTTTCTGTTTTTCTTTTTTTTCTTTTGCTACCCTTCTTCTGGGATTTGTAACTTTTTTATTTTTCCAGCAATCTTGCCATATAAAGGCTTATTTTTTGCAGGACCAGTTGTATTTTTAAATGAAAGCATGAGTTTTACCATATAGTGTACTGGAAAATGGCTAAAAATTCCTATGCGGAAACTTGCAAAAAAAGTGCAATCATACAATTGTTTTGGGAATATTTTATTCACCATGTTCACTATATGGTAAAACTGATGTGTTGATGTGATGCCTCAAGTTGGTACAGTTTGTAAACTCCAAACATGTATAGGTTTACGTTTATCTAAGGGTTTAAAAAAATTCACAATTTGTACAAAAAAGTGGTGAACTTTTTGCGCCATTTTCCGAAACTCGTAGCGTTCTCATTTTTTGGGATTTAGAGCTTAATGATGGCTTATTTTTTGCATCTTGAGCTGACCTTTTTAATGGTACCATTTTTGCGCAGACCCTACATTTTTATTGCATGTTATTGCATTTTGCGCAAAATTTGCGGAGACCAAAAAATGTAATTTTGGCATTTGGAAGTTTTTTGTGGCTACGCAGTTTACCAATCAGGTTAATTGACTTTATATTTTGATAGATCAGGCATTTCTGAATGCAGTAATACCAAATATGTGTATATTTTTATTTTTTAGTCCTTTACTTTCAATGGGGCGAATGGGGGGTAATTTGAACTTTTAGTATTTTTTATTTTTTGTATGTTTCAAAGCTTTTTTAACTTTTTTTATGTTACTAGTCCCTCTAGGGAATTATAAGGATCAGCAGTCTGATCACTTGTTCATTTCTGTAGATTACAGCTACACAGCTGTTTTCCTCTTACAGCCAGCGCTCTGCCGGCAGTGAGGGTAAGTTACTCTTGATAGCTACAGGAGTTATCACATGACCCTGTGCCACCATGGCAACCATCGGCTCAACGTGATCACGTCATGTGACATCCGATGGGAGCCAGTGAGTACGTGCTTACCGCACTGGGCATGTACATTGGGCTGTCACAGTTTGACAGCCTGTTGTAAGGGCTTAACAGGCATGGGTGGCTTGCGGATCCACTCATGCCTGGAAGGCACACATGTCAGCTGTTCAAATCAGATGACATGTGTGGGACTCACTGCCGGCTCCCCCTACATGAGCCATGATGTACCAAGAAAAAGAGAACCTTCATGAGAAACTCGACAGTCTATTCTTGTTCTTAGAAATGAAGGAGATTCCATGTGAGAAATTGCCAAGAAACTGAAGATTTCGTACCACGGTGTGTACTACTTCCTTCAGAGTAGAGCACAAACAGGCTCTAACCAGAGTAGAAATAGAAGTGGGGGGCCCTGCTGCACAACTAAGCTACAAGACCAGTACATTATAGTCTTTAGTTTGAGAAATGGACACCTCACACGTCCTCAACTGACAGCTTCATTAAATAGTACCCGCAAAACGCCAGTGTCAATATCTACATTGAAGAGGCGACTCTGGGATGCTGGCCTTCAACGCAGAGTGGCAAAGAAAAAGCCATATCTAAGACTGGCTAATAAAAGGAAAAGATTAATATGGGCAAAAGAACATAGACATTGAACAAAGGAAGATTGGAAAAAAGTGTTATGGACAGACAAATCAAAGTTTTGGGTGTTTGGATCACACAGAAGAACATTTGTCAGACACAGAATAACTGAAAAGATGCTGGAAGAGTGCCTGATGCCATCTGTCAAGCATGGTAGAGGTAATGTGATGGTCTGGGCTTGCTTTGGCGCTGGTAAAGTGGGAGATTTGTACAAGGTAAAATGGATTTTGAATAAGGAAGGCTATCACTCCATTTTGCAATGCAATGCCATACCCTGTGGACAGCGCTTGATTGGAGCCATTTTCATCCTACAACAGGACAATGATCCAAAGCACACCTCCAAATTATGCATGAATTATTTATGCAAGAAGCAGGCAGCTGGTATTCTATCTGTAATGGAGTGGCCAGCCCAGTCACCAGATCTCAGCCCTATTGAGCTGTTGTGGGAGAAGCTTGATTGTATGGTACGCAAAAAGTGCCCATCAAGCCAATACAACCTGTGGGAGGGGTTTCTGGAAGCATGGGGTGAAATACAGTCATATGAAAAAGTTTGGGCACCCCTATTAATGTTAACCTTTTTTATTTACAACAATTTGGGTTTTTGCAACAGCTATTTCAGTTGCATATATCTACTAACTGATGGACTCAGTAACATTTCTGGATTGATATGAGGTTTATTGTACTAACAGAAAATGTGCAATCCGCATTTAAACAAAATTTGACCGGTGCAAAAGTATGGGCACCTCAACATAAAAGTGACATTAATATTTGGTAGATCCTCCTTTTGCAAAATAACAGCCTCTAGTCGCTTCCTGTAGCTTTTAATGAGTTTCTAGATCCTGGATGAAGGTATATTTGACCATTCCTGTTTACAAAACAATTTCAGTTCAGTTAAGTTTGATGGTCGCCGAGCATGGACAGCACGCTTCAAATCATCCCACAGATTTTCAATGATATTCAGGTCTGGGGACTGGGATGGCCATTCCAGAACATTGTAATTGTTCCTCTGCATGAATGCCTGAGTAGATTTGGAGCGGTGTTTTGGATAATTATCTTGCTGAAATATCCATCCCCTGCGTAACTTCAACTTCGTCACTGATTCTTGCACATTATTGTCAAGAATCTGCTGATACTGAGTTGAATCCATGCGACCCTCAACTTTAACAAGATTCCCGGTGCCGGCATTGGCCACACAGCCCCAAAGCATGATGGAACCTCCACCAAATTTTACTGTGGGTAGCAAGTGCTTTTCTTGGAATGCCGTGTTTTTTGCCTCCATGCATAACACCTTTTTGTATGACCAAACAACTCAATCTTTGTTTCATCAGTCCACAGGACCTTCTTCCAAAATGTAACTGGCTTGTCCAAATGTGCTTTTGCATACCTCAGGCAACACTGTTTGTGGCGTGCTTGCAGAAACGGCTTCTTTCGCATCACTCTCCCATACAGCTTCTCCTTGTGCAACGTGCGCTGCATTGTTGACTGATGCACATTGACACCATCTGCAGCAAGATGATGCTGCAGGTCTTTGGAGGTGGTCTGTGGATTGTCCTTGACTGTTCTCACCATTCTTCCTCTCTGCTTTTCTGATATTTTTCTTGGCCTGCCACTTCTGGGCTTAACAAGAACTGTACCTGTGCTCTTCCATTTCCTTACTATGTTCCTCACAGTGGAAACTGACAGTTTAAATCTCTGAGACAATTTTTTGTATCCTTCCCCTGAACAACTATGTTGAATAATCTTTGTTTTCAGATCATTTGAGATTTGTTTTGAGGAGCCCATGATGCCACTCTTCATAGGAGATTCAAATAGGAGAACAACTTGCAAGGGGCCGCCTTAAATACCTTTTCTCATGATTGGATACACATGCCTATGAAGTTCAAAGCTCAATGAGGTTACAAAACCAATTTAGTGCTTTAGTAAGTCAGAAAAAAGTAGTTAGGAGTGTTCAAATCAAGAAATTGATAAGGGTGCTTATACTTTTGCAGCGGCCAAATTTTGTTTAAATGCGGATTGCACATTTTCTGTTAGTACAATAAACCTCATTTCAGTCCAGAAATATTACTCAGTCCATCAGTTATTAGATATATGAAACTGAAATAGCTGTTGCAAAAACCCAAATTGTTATAAAGAAAAAAGGTTAACATTAATAGGGGTGCCCAAACTTTTTCATATGACTGTATCTCCAGATTACTTCTGCAAATTAACAGCTAGAATGCCAAAGGTCTGCAAAGCTGTAATTGCTGCAAAGTTTGAAGGAGAAAATTATTATTTCAAGTAAAAATCATTATTTCCAACCAATCAATGTCTGGACTATATTTTCTATTCATTATGCAACTCATTTGATAAATAAAAGTATGATTTACCATGGAAAAGACAAAATTGTCTGGGTGACCCCAAACTTTTGTACTGTAGTATATATATATATATATATATATATATATATGTATATACATATAGTACAGACCAAAAGTTTGGACACACCTTCTCATTCATAGATTTTTTCATGACTCTGAAAATTGTAGATTCACATTGAAGGCATCAAAACTGTGAATTAACACATATGGAATGAAATACTTAACAAAAAAGTGTGAAACAACTGAAAATATGTCTTATATTCTAGGTTCTTCAAAGTAGCCACCTTTATTGCTTCGCATACTCTTGGCATTCTCTTGATAAGCTTCAAGAGGTAGTCACCGGTCTTCCAACAGTCTTGAAGGAGTTCCCAGAATTGCTTAGCACTTGTTGGCCCTTTTGCCTTCACTCTGCGGTCCAGCTTACCCCAAACCATCTCAATTGGGTTCAGATCTAGTGACTGTGGAGGCCAGGTCATTTGGCGTAGCATCCCATCACTCTCCTTCTTAGTGAAATAGCCCTTACACAGCCTGGAGGTGTGTTTGGGGTCATTGTCCTGTTGAAAAATAAATGATGGTCCAACTAAACGCAAACCAGATGGAATAGCATGCCGCTGCAAGATGCTGTTGTAGTCATGCTGGTTCAGTATGTTTTCAATTTTGAATAAATCCCCAACAGTGTCACCAGCAAAGCACCCCCACACCATCACACCTCCTCCTCCATACTTCACGGTGGGAACCAGGCATGTAGAGTCCATCCGTTCACCTTTTCTGCGCCGCACAAAGACACGGTGGTTGGATCCAAAGATGTCAAATTTGGACTCATCAGACCAAAGCACAGATTTCCACTGGTCTAATGTCCATTCCTTGTGTTCTTTAGCCCAAACAAGTCTCTTCTGCTTGTTGCTGTCCTTAGCAGTGGTTTCCTAGCAGCTATTTTACCATGAAGGCCTGCTGCACAAAGTCTCCTCTTAACCGTTGTTCTAGAGATGTGTCTGCTGCTAGAACTCTGTGTGGCATTGACCTGGTCTCTAATCTGAGCTGCTGTTAACCTACAATTTCTGAGGCTGGTGACTCGGATAAACTTATCCTCCGCAGCAGAGTTGACTCTTTGTCTTCCTTTCCTGGGGCAGTCCTCATGTGAGCCAGTTTCTTTGTAGCGTTTGATGGTTTTTCCCACTGCACTTGGGGACACTTTCAAAGTTTTGCCAATTTTTCGGACTGATTGACCTTCATTTCTTAAAGTAATGATGGCCACTCGTTTTTCTTTACTTAGCTGCTTTTTTCTTGCCATAATACAAATTCTAACAGTCTATTCAGTAGAACTATCAGCTGTGTATCCACCAGACTTCTGCACAACCCAACTGATGGTCCCAACCCCATTTATAAGACAAGAAATCCCACTTATTAAACCTGACAGGGCACACCGGGGAAGTGAAAACCATTTCCGGTGACTACCTCTTGAAGCTCATCAAGAGAATACTAAGAGTGTGCAAAGTAGTAATCAAAGCAAAAGGTGGCTACTTTGAAGAACCTAGAATATAAGACATATTTTCAGTTGTTTCACAATTTTTTGTTAAGTATTTCATTCCACATGTGTTAATTCATAGTTTTGATGCCTTCAATGTGAATCTACAATTTTCAGAGTCATGAAAATAAAGAAAACTCTTTGAATGAGAAAATATGTCCAAACCTTTGGTCTGTACTGTATATATAATTTTCATCCAGCAGATGCTATTTAATGGGAACTGTTATGCCTGCTTTACACGCTTCAATAAATCTTTGAATCCGTCGTCGGGGTCAAGTTATAAGTGACGCACATCCTGCATCGTTCGTGACGTATTTGCGTGTGAAACCTACGTGCGATCAGGATTGACCGAAAATACGGTGATCGCATACACGTCGTTTATTCCTCATACATTGGACGTTTTGTTGTATGAACCTAGTCAATTGTAACGTGTGACATCCCTCATACGATTTTGATGTCTGAGGCTATGTGCGCAGGTGTGCGCTCTGCACCGCAGCTTAAAAAAGGTCCGCTTCAGAGCGCAGCTGAAAAGCTGCGTTCTGAAGCGCCTCACAATGTCTGTCATGCACTAATCTTTGTCGGTCGGTCACTATCTCTGTCCCTCACTCTCTGTCCATGTCAGTCTATCCCTCTTACCCCCTCTCTCATACTCACCGATCCCCGATCCCCGGCTCTGCACGGCATTCACACTGCTCCGGCGGCTTTTACTGTTTTGAAAAAGCCGGCCGCCCATTAAACAATCTCGTATTCCCTGCTTTACCCGCCCACCGGCGCCTATGATTGGTTACAGTGAGACACGCCCCCACGCTGAGTGACAGGTGTCACACTGCACCCAATCACAGCAGCCGGTGGGCGTGTCTATACTGTGCAGTGAAATAAATAATTAAATAATTAAAAAAAATGGCGTGCGGTCCCCCCCAATTTTAAAACCAGCCAGATAAAGCCATACGGCTGAAGGCTGGTATTCTCAGGATGGGGAGCTCCACGTTATGGGGAGCCCCCCAGCCTAACAATATCAGCCAACAGCCGCCCAGAATTGCCGCATACATTATATGCGGCAGTTCTGGGACTGTACCCGGCTCTTCCCGATTTGCCCTGGTGCGTTGGCAAATCGGGGTAATAAGGAGTTATTGGCAGCCCATAGCTGCCAATAAGTCCTAGATTAATCATGTCAGGCGTCTATGAGACACCCTCCATGATTAATCTGTAAATTACAGTAAATAAACACACACACCCGAAAAATCCTTTATTAGAAATAAAAAACACAAACATATACCCTGGTTCACCACTTTAATCAGCCCCAAAAAGCCCTCCTTGTCCGGCGTAATCCAGGATGCTCCAGCGTCGCTTCCAGCGCTGCTGCATGGAGGTGACCGGAGCTGCAGAAGACACCGCCGCTCCGGTCACTTCCACGCAGCAAATGAAGACAGCCGGCGATCAGCTGAGCTGTCACTGAGGTTACCCGCTGTCACTGGATACAGCGGTGGCCGCGGGTAACCTCAGTGACCGCTCAGCTGATCGCGCTACTCACCTCAGTTGCTGCGTGGAGGTGATAGGAGCGGCGGTGAGTAGCGCGATCAGCTGAGCGGTCACTGAGGTTACCCGCGGCCACCGCTGCATCCACCGCTGGATCCAGTGACAGCGGGTAACCTCACTGACAGCTCAGCTGATCGCCGGCTGTCTTCATTTGCTGTGTGGAGGTGACCGGAGCGGCGGTGTCTGCTGCAGCTCCGGTCACCTCCATGCAGCAGCGCTGGAAGCGACGCTGGACCATCCTGGATTACGCCGGACAAGGAGGGCTTTTTGGGGCTGATTAAAGTGGTGAACCAGGGTATATGTTTGTGTTTTTTATTTCTAATAAAGGATTTTTCGGGTGTGTGTGTTTATTTACTGTAATTTACAGATTAATCATGGAGGGTGTCTCATAGATGCCTGACATGATTAATCTAGGACTTATTGGCAGCTATGGGCTGCCAATAACTCCTTATTACCCCGATTTGCCAACGCACCAGGGCAAATCGGGAAGAGCCGGGTACAGTCCCAGAACTGCTGCATATAATGTATGCGGCAATTCTGGGCGGCTGTTGGCTGATATTGTTAGGCTGGGGGGCTCCCCATAACGTGGAGCTCCCCATCCTGAGAATACCAGCCTTCAGCCGTATGGCTTTATCTGGCTGGTTTTAAAATTGGGGGGACCACACGCCATTTTTTTTAATTATTTAATTATTTATTTCACTGCACAGTATAGACACGCCCACCGGCTGCTGTGATTGGGTGCAGTGTGACACCTGTCACTCAGCGTGGGGGCGTGTCTCACTGTAACCAATCATAGGCGCCGGTGGGCGGGTAAAGCAGGGAATACGAGATTGTTTAATGGGCGGCCGGCTTTTTCAAAACAGTAAAAGCCGCCGGAGCAGTGTGAATGCCGTGCAGAGCCGGGGATCGGGGATCGGTGAGTATGAGAGAGGGCTGCTCAATTCACTTACTCAGGAGATTAGCGGTCACCGGTGAGCCCTTCACAGGTGACCGCTAATCAGGACGCGACACAGACAGAGCCGCAGCATGACCATGAAGTCGGGGGAAGTTCACCCGAGTTCATTCTGACAGTGCGGCTCTTTCTGTGTCTGCTGTCATCTGCCATTCATCTCTGCTACATGGCTGTCTGTGTCTGCTGTCAGCGGCCATGTAGCAGAGCTGAATGGCAGATGACATAGTAAAACCGCATCCCTACACATTACACACGCTTGGCAAGTCAATAAATAAAAAAAAAAAAGGGTGTCCAATGCATACGTCACAGAACACATGATCTAAAGGATCGCACACAAAATTGATCAATTTAACATAGACTACTAACGCTCGTGTGACAGCAAATGAACGACCTATGTGCAATCTCATTCAATCGCATATGCGACCTGGGCGTGTCACATCGCATACGAGATAGCATACCTAATTGTAAGGTGTAAAGCTGGCTTTAGTTTGTCTCTTTGTTTGTCTTTCATAATACCTTTGTGCTGGAATTACTGCATTATGTGCTAACCCACAACTTGCCCTACAATGGCAAATTCTACCACCAACGCAGGGGCATAGTGATGGGGGGCAGTTCATGTGCTCCTACATACACTAATTTGCTCCTGGTCTAGTAGAAGGATGTCATTGTTTTTAGAGAAGATGAAGACACCTGGTGGCATGCTCACATTACATATTGGGGACGCTGTATAGATGATATTGGGATTCTCTGGTCAGGAAATATTACCTCATATGCAAACTTTGAGGATAGTCTTAGGGGTACTTTGCACGCTGCGACATCGCAGGCCGATGCTGCGATGCCGAGCGCGATAGTACCCGCCCCCATCGCAGCAGCGATTTCCTTGTGATAGCTGCCGTAGCGAACATTATCGCTATGGCAGCTTCACATGGACTCACCTGTCCTGCGACCGTCGCTCTGGCCGGCGACCTGCCTCCTTGTTAAGGGGGAGGGTAGTGCGGCGTCATAGCGACGTCACACGCCAGGCGGCCAATCGGAGCGGAGGGGCAGAGATGAGTGGGATGTAAACATCCCGCCCATCTCCTTCCTTCCGCATATCCTACGGAAGCCGCGGTGATGCCGATAGGAGATGTTCCTCGCTCCTGCGACTTCATACACAGCGATGTGTGCTGCCGCAGGAGCGAGGAACAACATCGGACTGTCGCGTCAGCGTAATCATGGATTACGCCGACGCTGCACCGATGATACGATTACGACGCTTTTGCGCTCGTTAATCGTATCATCGAGCCTTTACACACTACAATGTCGCATGCGATGCCGGAAGTGCGTCATTTTCAATTTGACCCCACCGACATCGCACCTGCGATGTCGTAGTGTGCAAAGCCCGCCTTAATGTAAATTATATTGGTTTGAGATTCACTTATGAGATCCACAAATCGTCATTGAATTTCCTAGTTATAACGATCTGAAAGGACGAGAATGGTTACCTACAAAGCAACATCTTTAGAAAACCTGCTTCTACTAACAACCTATTTAGATGGTATAGCCACCACCCTATGAGTCTGAAGAGAGGTAGCCTGAAATGGCAATACCTACGAGCTCATCATAATTGTTCTACAGCTTAGTCCTCCTTTCAAGAAACCAAATGTATGAGAACTAGGTTTAATGAAAGAGGCTACCCAGAGCCCATCCTCAATGAGGCTTTTAAAGGGACTAGTGGTAGGAATAGAACTGACTTATTTCAAACCAAAGAGAAGGTGGAGGATAACACCATCCCCATCATTGGTACCTTGGATAATCACTTTACTGAGGTATGAAAGATCATTATGAGTCTTTGGGACATCTTGAAAGCTGACAGGGACATGGTTAATCTTATTCCTGACTCTCCATGTATAACTTACAGGAGGGGATGATCTATAAAGGACCAAATAGTTCATAGCATGGACCACCCTCCTAAGAGAGCCATTACATGGCTCGAACACAGACAGACGAGAACTTTCAAGTGTGGAAAGTTTATCTTCTGCCAACTTGCCAGCACCTTAGTACATTCACATGCACTAATACAGGTAGACTAAGATGCAGATGTAAGAACTTACATTTTACTAATTGCGAAACTCAGGGTGTAATATACTTTTTTCAATGCGCTTGCTCCAAGTACTACATTGGCAAAAGCAAGAGAGAGTGACGACGAAGAACAGGGGATCATGTGGGTGATATTAAAAACGCCAAGGATATACCAATCTCCAGGAATGAGACGGAGCCACAGGGTGGTGACATTAAGAGCTTTAGTTTTAAAGTTAAAGAAGTGGTGCACACCACGAAAGAGGTGGTGAATGGAATCTAACATACTACGAAAAGAATCAAAATGGATTTATAGGTTTAATTCCACCTCCCCAATAGGCCTCAATGAACAACTTACCTTACCTGTTTTCTGTAGTACATGTTTCCATGTCATCAATGACCCCTTTTTCTTTCAGTTTTAGAGCTCATCGTTTTCTGTAGAAAACTGCCATTTGTTTATTGATCGTTCCTAATGGGACTAATTATGTTTATATCAGACTTTGCATTGGCAGGTCATTACATCCTTCTGACATTTTATTCTGGGGTTTTAAAATATATCCACATTGCATTTTAAAAATGAAATTAAATGGTTATCACCCCTTACATGATTCTTTTATGAATACTTTACATACTTGTCTTTTATATTACATCAGGAGATAAGTGTGTAATGATTCCTTCCTCTAATCATATGAGGAGTCACAAAATATCTTTCCACAGTGAAGGAAACAATTATTTGATCCCTTGCTGAATTTGTAAGTTGGCCCACTGACAAAGACATGAACAGTCTGTAATTCAAGGGTAGGATAATTTTAACAGTGAGAGAAAAAATATCCAAAATAAAATCCAGAAAATCACATTGTATAAATTATGAAAATGTATTTGCATTTTGCAAACAAATAAGTATTTTTTCGTGCGATAGATCGTCGGGGTCACGGTTTTTGTGACGCACATCCAGCATCGCTGGCGATGCTGGCCTGTGTGACACCTCCTAGCGACTCACAAATCATGAGTTGTGTACTGCTCGCTAGGTTCCATAATATTGTTTAATTTAGTTGTTCATCGTTTCCAGGGTAGCACACGTCGCTCCGTGTGACACCCCGGGAACGATGAACAGCAGCTCACCTGCGTCACGCGGCCGCCGCCGGCTATGTGAAGGAAGGAGGTGGGTGGGATGTTTACATCCCGCTCATCTCCGCCCCTCCGCTTCCATTGGCAGGAGGCCGTGTGACGTCACTGTGACGCCGAACATCCCTCCCACTCCAGGAAGTGGACGTTCGCCGCCCACAGCGTGGTCGCACGAGAGGTAAGTACGTGTGACGGGGGTTACTGACTTTGTGCAACACGGGCAGCGATTTGCCCGTGACGCAAAAAGGACGGGGGCAGGTACGGTCGATTGTGAAATTGCACAATCGGTCGTACTGTGTAAGGCCTGCGCCACACATCCGTGCCTCCGGCACGTGTTTGTCATTTTTTACACGTACCGGCGGCACGGAGACACTTTAACCAATGCTACCCTATTGTAGCAGGCACACACACGTAAAACCACACGGAACGTGTGTCCGTGTGCGTTTGTACGTGTGTGCGATTTTCAAAGCGCTGACATGTCCGGTTTTTCGCCGGCAGCACGGGTGTTACACGGCCCGCACCCGTACTACACGGGTGTAGTGTGGATGCGGTCCCGTGTGACACGCGCCGGAGAAAACAAACATGTCAGTGAAAAAAAAAAAAAACATTAACTCACCTTCTCCAGCCCTCCTGTCTCTGCCGCTGCTGCCTCTTGCTGCCGACCGCCGCTCATTATTCTCATTGAATATTCACTTCACAGCCTGGCAGCAGAAGCAGCGGGGAGACGGGAGGGCTGGAGCCGAAGATCAGCACCACGGACAGCAGCGCGGACAGCAGGAAGGACCAGGTGAGTATAATAATTACTGATTCTACGTGTGCTATCGCGGATAGCACACGTAGAACACACGTGTCACGCACGTACCAGAGACACGTACTTACCTGCACACAACACGCAGGGAAAATACGTGTCTCTCGGCACGTGCGTGAAATTCACGTGAGTGTGGCAGAGGCCTTAAGCAGCCTTAAGAGTTCTGGCTCCTACAGACCACTTACACACTCCTAATCAACTTGTTACCCGCATTAAAGACAGCTGTCTTAAATTGTCACCTGTATTAAAGACTCCTTTCCACACACTCAATTAATCAGTCAGACTCTGACCTCTACAACATGGGAAAGACCAAAGAGCTTTCTAAGGATGTCAGGGACAAGATCATAGAAAACAACACCTTGGACCACTGAACAACAGTCCAGTTATTTTTCTCCTTGGCTCAGGTAAGATGCTTCTGGCATTGTCTATTGGTCATGAGTGGCTTGACACAAGGAATTCGACACTTGTAGCCCATGTCCTGGATACAGATGTGTGTGGGGGCTCTTGAAGCACTGACTCTGGCAGCAGTCCACTCCTTGTGAATCTCCCCCAAATTTTTGAATGGCCTTTACTTAACAATCCTATCAAAGCTGCGGTTATCCCGCTTGCTTGTGCACCTTTTTCCACCACACTTTTTCCTTTTTCTGAACTTTCCATTAATATGCTTGGATACAGCACTCTTTAAACAGCCAGCTTCTTTAGCAATTACTTTTTGTGGCTTTCCTTCCTTCTGGAGTGTGTCAATGACTGCCTTCTGGACATCTGTCAAGTTAGCAGTCTTCCACATGATTGTGTAGCCTACTGAACCAGACTAAGGGACCATTTTAAATGCTTAGGAAGCCTTTGCAAGTGTTTTGTGGTAATTTGTCTAACTTTCTGAGATAATGACTTGGGTTTTCATTGATTGTAAGCCATAATCATCAACATTAGCAGAAATAAACACTTGAACTAGATATCTCTGTTTCTAATGACTCTATATAATATAGGTGTTTCATGCACTCTGCCCCATCCGTCTGCTAATATATACATCTTCTGTATATTTTTTTATGTTTATTTTTCAATAAAGCGATATTTTTTTAACCATGGAATTTGATGCTGGATCCAACCCTTTCTCTAACTATGACTATGACTGACTACAGCCTGGCCCCCTGAAGGATCACAAGCACGCCTAGTCCTGCTGCACAGAGCTATATGGTAAGCTAGAGTTTCTTCTATATTATATAATATAAGTGTTTCCCTTTTTGTATTCAAATTGTATTCAAATTGTCCCTCCAGTGAGGAAGGAAACAAACTCTAGCGCCACCTATTGGAAGTAGCAATCCTAAAAGTCAAATGTGGCTTTTGAAACAAATGCTTCTTACGGAGCCACTCCTTAGTTGCCCTGGCTCTGTGTTTCAGGTCATTGTCATGCTGGAACACTCAGCCATGACCCATCTTCAATTCTCTAATCGAGGAAAGGATGTTCTTGGACAAAATCTTGCAATACATGACCCCATTCATCCTCCCTTCAATACAGTGCAGTCATCCTGTCCCCTTTGCAGAAAAGCATCCCTAACGTATGATGTGTCCATCCTCATGCTTCACGGTTGGGATGGTGTTCTTGTAGTTGTACTCATCCTTCTTCTTCCTCTTCAAACAAACGCAGCGAGTGGAGTTCTAAAAGTTTTATTTTGATCCCATCTGACCACATGCCTCCCCTAGATCATCCAAATGGTTATTGGCAAACTTCAAACGGGCCTGGACATATGCTGGTGTGACCAGGTGGACCTTAAATGCTGTGCAGGATTTTAAGTCATGATGGCGTCGTGTGTTACTAACTGTAATCTTTGAGACTGTGGCCGTAGCTCTATCCAGATCATTAACCAGGTCCTCCTGTGTAGTTCTGGGCTGATTCCTGACGTTTATCAGAATGAATCCTTACCCCACGAAGCAAGATTTTGCATGGAGCCCCAGACCAAGTAAGATTGACAGTCATTTTGTGTTTCTTCCATTTTCTAATATTTGTGCCAACAACTGTTGCCTTCTCACCAAGCAGCTTGCCTATTGTTCTGTAGCTAATCCCAGCCTTGTGCAGGTCTACAATTTTGTCCCTAGTGTCCTGAAACAGCTCTTTGGTATTAGCCATGTTGGAGAGGTTGTAGTGTGATTGATTGAGTGTGTGGACAGGTGTCTTGTATACAGGTAAAAAGTTCAAACAGGTGCAATTAATAAAGGTAATGAGTGCAGAATAGGAGGACTTCTTAAAGAAATATAACAGGTGTGTGAGAGCCAGAATTCTTGCTGGTTGGTAGAGAATAAAATAATTATTTCATGCAATAAAAAGCAAATTAATTATTTTAAAATCATACAATGTGATTTTCTGGATTTGGGGGGGGGTTCTGTCTGTCACGGGTGAAGTATACCTAAAGTAAAAATTACAGACCTCTCCATTCTTTGTAGGTGGGAAAACCTGCGAAATCAGCAGTGTATAAAATACTTATTTTCCTTGCTGTAATAATATTATTGTAAACCAGGGACGCCTTGGGAGTCTTAGCAGATTTCTGGTTTCACGCTATAAATGATCTGCCCCTGCATACAATGTAGCAAAACTTTTCACTTTAATTAAAGACTCTGATGTTCTTTCTGTGCAGTCTCTTCATATTGGAGCCTGAATTATGTTAATGACTGCACCAATGGAAGATGCCCAGGACAATAAAATGTGGTATAATTGCCCTGATCAGATATTTGTCTAATTATTGATAACGGCTGCCCTAACTCGCTGGCACAATTGTAGCTTAATTATGCAAAGCAGATTGTTGCACTGATGAAATGTCAAAGGATCAGGAGTGTCTATATGCCGCATTTTACAGGCCAGTAATGCCTGATGTACCAACTAAGACATTTTAGAACTAATAGGGTAATTGGACCATATTATGTTATTTTTTTTCATCATTTTTGACAAGTATAAAAAAATCTAACTAATCTTTGTTTAATTATGGAATATCCATATTTACTCGGCATACGGCAAACCTAGCTAGAAATCCATTGCCAAATGTCAGCAATCCTACATATAATTGATACACTTTGTGTTTTGTAAATATAGTTAACGATTAATCCATTTAGTGAGTATTCCACTTAACGAGCAAAGCTTGCTCTAAAATTGTAACTCAGTTTACGAGCAAGCTTTGTCGTACGAGCAAAATACTCAACGCACACACTTCTGGTTCCGTACATCCACCGCACTCTAACCCACTCTTGCAGTCTCACAAACACACACAAATACGCACAAACACACACAAACACGCACGCACACACACATATTATGCTCACTTTACCTTCTGTTCCATCGCCGGCCTCCCGGTACTTGTAGTTTGCTGCTACAGGATGTGTATTGGGTAACCATCACGAAGATGAAAGAACTTCCGTTGTCAGCTGCTATTCAAAGGCAGCGCATGACCAATCAGAGGCAAGCGGCTCATGCCTTTGACGTCAGCGCTCTGGCAGCAGAAGTTCCTCCCTCGTCACGATGGTTACCCGATAGACAACCTGTAACGGCAAACTTCAAGATCCAGGAGGACAACGATGGAACGTAAGGTAAGGTGAGCATAATATGTGTGTGTGCGTGCGTGTTTGTGTGTGTTTGTACGTGTGTGGAATGGCACAATAGTGGACCAGGATGGGACATTTAACAAGTTGTGGAACGAATTGTCTGCAGTGCAATGATTTCCTATGGGAAATCTTGCTTTGCTAGACAAGTAACTAGGTTTACAAGCACACTCGCAGAACGGATTGTTCTCGTTAACCAAGGTTCCACTGTACTGGAGATCAACCCACTGTAAAAATTAGAAATTTGTCTAAGGGGCATGACATTTTTATAGAAATAAATCCCATCCTCACAACTTTGTATTATGAATGCAAAAATGTTACTGCGAACTTCATAAGAAGGAACTTTCACATTATTCCCTGGGTATTTCTAAATGAAAAAGAAAATAGTCCCAACAGTAAAAGAAGTATATAGCATTAGATATTTAATTAAAAACTTAAGCTAAAAAAAATCTACCTATGTAAATACATAAAGCACACAGGAGGCTATTGGCAAATGATTTTTTCAAGGAAGCCTACAGTTAGCAATCTTAGAATTATGAAGAAATTAGCCAAAGTAGCAAGGTGTTTTTGCCAGATGGTTCATCTCCGGTATTTACAAATATAAACAAGCTTATTAGTAGCACATTGAGAGATGATGTTTAATGACTTGCTAATAGGGCATCGGTTACCCCCTTCTACTGTGCAAGATGGCACACCAAAAATCTAAAGGAAGTTGTGTATGCGTTCACAGTCAGAGGTATCGATATTACCTTATAAACCAAATGCACAGATATATTATGCTTTTTGTTAATATACCATTACGGCTGTTTAATGTCGGTAATGACAAATAACAAAGTGTACCAATTATATGTAGGATTGCTGACATGTGGCAATGGATTTCTGGCTAGGATTGCTGTATGCTGAGTAAATATGGATATTCCATAATTAAACAACTTCAGATAGATTTTTTTTTTTTACGTGTCAAAAATGATGAGAAAAAAATAACATTGTATGGTCTAATTACCCCATTAGTTCTAAAATGTCTTAGTTGGTACATCAGGCATTACTGGCCTGTAAAATGTGACATATCACATAGTCCTGATCCTTTGACATTTCATCAGTGCAACAATCTGGTTTGCATAACTAAAGCTACAATTGCGCCAGCGAGTTAGGGCAGCCGTTATACAATAATTAGACAAATATCTGATCAGGGCAATTATGCTACATTTTATTGTCCTGGGGATCTACCATTGGAGCAGTCATTAACATAATTCAGGCTTCAATATGAAGAGACTGCACAGAAAGAACATCAGAGTCTTTAATTAAAGTGAAACGTTTTGCTATATTGTATGCAGGGGCAGATCATTTATAGAGTGAAACCAGAAATCTGCTAAGGCTCCCAAGGCGTCCCTGGTTTACAATAATATTATTATGTAGAATAAAGATTATCAAAGTATGAAATGTTTTCTGTTGATAGGAAATCTATGAGAATAATTATTTCTATGGATATAAAGTTTCCAGTATAAGTCTCTACTAACATTTGTATCAGAGACTAGTTCAGAAGCATCTGTCGCCAAATCCATTGTTTACATTTGGGATAATGTCCATGCACGCAGAACTGGTCAATGGGGCCAGACAGGGGGCACCCATGGTGTGACAATTAGGGCCTAGATTCATCAAACAGTGTTCAAACAAAATTCCAGAGTAAAACTGTTTGATATTCTGAAAAATTAGGTGGTTTTCTGCCATTCCCAGTCAACTTCGACAATAATTGAGAAGTTCATGGATCTTCAAGTGTAGAGGCCATAGTCGAGCACGGCCAGAAAATACATAAGTAGCCTAAATTATAACAAAAATGTACTTAAATCCCTGACTGAAGTATACTAATTGTGGTGGTGCATGTCAGCTGAAAAGAGGAACCAAATTTACGATGGGGGTGCAAATCTTGACACTCTTCTTGTGCAAATACCCCATCAAAATCAGACAGAAAAGAGGTTAGGGTCTCGGTAGAAGGAAGAGTATTCAGACAGGATTTTTTGGACATAAATTACTCCATCTAATTATCTCTATGGACTGAAAATCAACCACCGGATTGTGCCTAACCAGCCACGAAAGGCTAAGTACTATGAGGGTGGAAAGGCCTTCAAGAACATGACACAACATAAGTTCACTGTGAAGGACCCCTATGTGAAGGTTCAAGTTATGCACAACTTGCATCAAACACCCCTATCCATTAGGCGCAGAGTTGAAAGCAAATGTACCACCCCGGGGCTCGGCCGGCTGCCGAGCCGCTCGGATCCGTGCTTGTCGGTGGGTGGCTGGAGCTCTCCACGGACCCGGGGGTCACGTCACTCTGAAAGGGGGTTGGTGCTACACGTAGGGACTTTGGTGGGGAGGTCCACGGCCGGAGCCGCGGTGGTTTGCTGGGGATTTAATTTTGTGACGCCCCCCATGGGTTGTGGTGAATGGATGGACACCATCGCTGCCGTTGACTTGGCTCCCAGGGACGGTGTTGCGCAGCTTGGTGTTGAACCCCTCCGTGGTTACAGGGGGATGATGGTCCCGGGGGCCTGAGGGAGGTGCTGAGGCGTGGGGATAGATGCGTGCTGGGGTGCCGGTGCGGTGAGCGGCCCGAAGGCACTGGTGTACTCACTATGATAAACACGCTGGAGTCTCTGGTAAACCAAACAAGATGGTGAACGGTGCCCGCAGCTGGCTGCAGTTTCCCCTTAACAGGTTGGTGGTTTCCGCCTTTCTCCTGCACCTCTCTTGTGTACAAGTTACGACTCTTATGCCTAAGCAACGGTAGTCCACTCCCCGGCTTGCTATGTGTCGGGAGAGCCTTCTTTTCCTGCAGATGCTGGCCCCTCGGGTCTCTATGCCTGGGTAGTGGCTTTACTCCAAAGGTTGGGCTGTTGTCTTCAGTCGGGTCTTATGTAGGAAAGGTCCTAAAGTCCAGTCCTCAATCAGTTGATTTGACTCAGCCCGGTTGTTTCTGGGCTTCGTACTGGGTCTGAGTACCCCTCCTGGTGCTCCGGTTTCAAATCGGTTCCCCGGTTCGGTACCGGCGGGCGACCACCCGTCTCCGGTCCCTACGGTTCCGTCGGCTGTAATCCCAGCTTCTGCAGGCAGCCACCACCGTCTGCCTCTTTGCCAGAGGTGACTGGGCTCCAACCCAGACACCTGGTGTAGACTTTGGCAGGCCTGAGCACAGGTCTACCCTTGAACTTGACTCCACTTCACTCCACTGTCAAAGCTAATCTACTGTTTTTCCCGCCTCCGGGCCTGTGAACAACTTGGTGGGCGGAGCCAACCACCTGGCTCTGCCCCCCTGGTGTGAACATCAAACCCGGAGGGAGGTGACAAAGGTTTTTAGTTTGGCTGCTGTCACCTTACTAAGGGGGGAGGGGGTGTGTGTGCATGGGACTATCTGGGACGACCTGGCTAGTCCAGGGCGTCACACAAATATGGGGATGGGTTTTTCCACAATACTACAAGAGAGGCCATGAATCTGAGCAAACCAAACATCCATCATATTGACCCCGCCCCACTATCCAAAAGAACGGAAATAATCTCAGTCTTCATACCTATAACAACCTCTGCAGGTAGGATAAACTGAGATGCACATGTGGGGAGATATATACATACACCCATGCTGTAATCCTCTACATAGCATGGGGTCAGAAGATTTTCAGACATATATTTCTTTAATTTATCCCCTTCAAATTACAACCTGCTCTCACAGTCAATACTAGCTCAGTGCTTTATTAGGTTCAGTCCCAAGTGAAATGTCACTGGTTAGAATCGAGGAGTAGCTATGAAGAAGATTTCCCAAGAAAAGTGAAACAGCATCATTCAGCTCATCGATAGCGGTCTCTTGGCCAAAAAAAATTGGCAAACTGAATCATATGCATGCCATGACAGTTGGAAGAATACGAATAAAGTCCTTCCATCGATTTAAAAACCAAGCGGTGGACATTTAGGCAAAATATTGAAGTCCACAAGTTTGCTCATCAAAAGGTCTATCAGTTCTGGAGAGACAAACATGACAGTGGAGGTGATTCTGTGCATCTTAATACGGAGATCACCGATGTCCATGTAAACTCTGTGAAGCACATTACACAAGTCTGGAATGGTTGCCCAAAAAAAGGTGAAAAAGCCTTAACTTCAATATCATCATAAACAGTGTCAGCTCAAGCTGGCAAAGAAGTATGAAAAATGGACAGTGGAAGATTGGAAATGGGTGATTTAGAGCAATGAAACGTAAGTCAATAGACTAGGTCTGGTGGGTGCCAATGGGTCTAGAAGATACAAGGGTAAAAGGACATAATGGATTGAAAAATTTAAGGAACTGTCAAGTTCAGTGGAGGAAGCCTGATCATATGAGGTTGTTTAACAGCAAAAGGCATTGGATATTTGACTAGTATCAAAGGTGTTCTCAATTCTGAGCTATATCTGAGCATCCTACTGTACAAGATGAGTTACTTTGTACACTCAAGTACTATGTGTATGAAAAGGACAACATAGTGTTCCAGCAAAACAAAGACCTGAAGCATACATTGAGTTTGATGAAGAAATGGTTCAATGACAATAAAGTAGAGGTGCTAGATTGCCCCCACAGTTCCCAGAACTCAAAGCATTTGAACACTTGTGGATACAGTTGAAGAAAAAGCTGTATACATATCCAAGTGAGTCGACCAGTATGCAATAACATTAGTACCGTATAGAAGAGACCTGGGATCAGATTTTGGTTGAGACATGCTTTAATCTGATTAAGAGCATGCCCCGAAGGATAAAAGTAGTGTTGAAAGCCAAAGGTGGATTCAGAAAGTAATAAAAATTAAAATTTAGAATTTTAGGAGCTAAACAGTAACAATGCAGTGAGATGGCAAGAATCTGTACAACTAATCATATGCTAAATAGTTGCAAGTCAAATTTATGTATGAGATAGCCAAGATAATTGTCTATAAAATAAATTGAGTTTCAAACTGAAAGCTGTAGTGGATGGTGAAATATGGAGCCTGAAAGTCAAAAGTTCAAAACATTGTTACCCTTTTGCTCATTACTGTACATGGTGGCCAGCAGACATGTCATGGATGAAAGATATGTATTACAGAGGCGGTTATCCTCAATGTTGTAGGCCTCGAAGCAAGCTCCAGCACGTATAGTACTGAGAGTGTTAATATGTCGCAGCAAGCCTGGGTTTACGAGTAGTCAGAGAGATGGGCAGGACTTGCGGAGGTGGAGGATATAAGAAAGTCCAGGTGTATCATTAAGGGTTGGAGTATGAAGGTAAGAAGGCCTCCTGTGTGAAGTCTACATGCTAGGTTTTGTATACTGGACTATCACTCAAGTGCCATTGTTTGGACTGTGTATCCCGTTTTCCGGCCATTTATTTTCTCTGTTTATTTTCTCTGCAGAAACGTGGGCATGAATCCCAAGGGGCACAAGTGACTGCCACAAGGAAACCGCATGTCTTGGGTAGAAGTAGCTGAAGGAGTAAAAATAGAAAACATGGAGTAGTTGATAAAGCAGCTGCTACAGGCTAATATCCAGCATCAATAGCAATGACAGCAACAACAACAGCAGCAAGGCAGCAGTAGCATCAGGAGCAGCAGCAGATTCAGCAGCACAGACAGGAGATGGAATTTCTAGCAGAGGCGATAATAATAATAATAACAAAGTTTATTTATATAGCGTCAACATATTCCGTAGCACTTTACAGTCAGGTGGGGGCTTGTACAGACAAAAACAAAACAAAATAGTACATAATTCAGCAGCTACAGTAGGAATGAGGGCCCTGCTCGAAAGCTTACAATCTATAAGGAAAGAGCGGGACACAAAAAGTGAAGTACACTTGTAGTATCTGGTCCGGCCATCGTTATGCTAGTTTATTGGTTACATATAAAGATGAATGATCTGGCCTTTAGACAGTAACCTTTTGGGTGCCCTTAGATGCTATTGGTTGTATGTAGGATGTGAGGACAGAAATAGGAGAGAGAAGGTTATGAATAGCATTTAGAAGGTGGGACAGGGGAGAGTTAGGTTAGGAAGTTATTATGATAATCTTGTGTGCCGCCCCCGTGCCAGCAGCTGGCGCTGCTCGAGTCCGGGCCTGCTGGGGTAGTGGCTCGAGGGTCTCTGGACCCGGGGATCTCGCGGACACGCCAAATAAATGGGGGGATGTAGATGTACGGGCTAGGCCGTATTAAGTTCGTGATGCCACCCACGGTGTGTGGTGAGTTGGGACACCAACACTGCTGTTATGGGGTGGCTGGGGGAGATGTAGTGGCAGCTGGATGTTAACCCCTCCATGGGTAGGGATGCTTTTCCCGGGACCCAGTATCTGGTGCAGGGTGTAGCGACGGCAAGGGGGATGCTTGATTACTCACAGTCAATAAATCATACAAGTCTCTGGTAAACCAAGGTGCTGGTGGCCGGTGCCGTGGCCGGTTGCATTCGGGTCCCCCACCCGGGCTGGTGGTCTCTATCCTTTTCCTCTGCACTGCTTTGTGTAAGGTGGACTTCCTAGTCTGGAACTCAGGAGTCCGCTCCCGGCTGGATGTGGCCTCAGGAGCCGTACCCGTAGACGCTGGCCTGTTGGATCTTTGGGCCCTGGCAGTGACCTCTTATCCTTATCGGTGGGCTGTTGTCTTCTTTGAGGGACTTTGGGTGGGACAGAACCTCTAGTCCTGGCCTCAATTGGTTAATTAATGAGGCCACTTGCTTCCGGTCCTGGCTTCAGGGTCCGAGTACCCGCCTTTGTGCTCCGATTTCCGGGTCGGTTCCCCATGTTGGTAACGGCAGGCTACAACCCTGTCCCGGTCCACCTCGGTTCTGCCGAGCCGTCTTCCTGTCTCCTGCTGACGGAGACCACCGTCTGCCTCCTAGCTAAAGGCACCAGGGCTCCTACCCTTGTACCGTTCAACTTGAACTTTCACTGCTGGAGCTACACTTAGCTCCAGCCCACACTCCTCTCCACTTGAACTACAGATGAGACTAGCTACTGTTTTCCTGCCCCGGGCTGTCTAGACCCCTGGGTGGGCATGTCCAACCACCTGGTCACACCCACTGGTGTGTCTATCTTTCTCTAGGGTGACTAGGGTTTCAGGTCGGCTGTGTGTTTCCTAAGTGAGGGAAGGTGTTGTGTGGGGGTCTATCTGTGACTACCTGGTTTTGTCAGGGCATCACACTTGTCTGAAGAGATGTGTTTTTAATGCACGCTTAAAAACTTGGGGGCTGGATATTAGTCGCATTCTTTGGGGTAGTGCATTCTAGGAAACTGGAGCGGCACGAGAAAAGTCTTGGAGACAGAGGTGTGAGGTTCGTATTATGGAAGATTTTAGTCTAAGATCATTTGTGTAACGGAGAGGCGGGTAGGATGATAGACAAAGATGAGGGATGAGATATATGGTGGTACAGAGCTGTGGAGAACTTTGTGGGTGAGGGATATGGGTTTGTATTGTATTCTGTAGCTGATAGGTAGTCAGTGTAGAGACTGGCACAAGGTGGAGGCATCAGAGAAGCAGCTGGACAGGAATATGACCCTGGCTGCTGCATTCAAGATGGATTAGAGAAGAGAAAGTTTGGTCCTAGGGAGAGCAATCAGTAAAGAGTTGCAGTAATCCAGGCAGGAATGAATAAGAGCGACAGTAAGGGTTTTTGCAGTGTCAAAAGTGAGAAATGGTCGGATTCTGGAGATGTTTTTAAGATGCAGGTAACATGTGCGAGTGAGTGATTGTATATGGGGAATGAAGGAGAGTTGTGAGTCTAATATGACCCCAAGACAGCGAACGTGCCACTTGGGTGTAATGATTAAATCATCGAAGGTAATTCAAATGTCGGGTGTAGGTTGGTTAGTAGAGAAAGAAAACATAAGAAACTCAGTTTTGGAGAGATTCAGTTTCAGATAGAGGGAGGACATGCTATGAGAGACAACACACAGACAATCCATTGTATTTTGTAACAAAGCAGGGGTGATTATTGATTGGAGATGATGTGTATAATTGGGTGTCATCAGCATAGAAATGGTATTGGAAACAGAATCTGCTGATGGTTTGTCCAATAGGGACGGTGTGGTGTATAGAGAGATGAGGAGAGGGCCCAAGACTGAGCCTTGAGGAACTCCGAAGGTGAGGGGGGGAGAAGAGGAGTAAGAGCCAGCAAAGGAAATAGTGAAGGAGCGGTCGGAGAGATAGGAGGAAAACCAGGCGAGAGCGGTTTCCTAGAGGCCAATAGAGCGAAACATCGTGAAGAGAAGTTGGTGATCCACAGTGTCAAAAGTAGCTGAGAAATCTAAGAGAAACAATAGGGAATAGTGGCCATTAAATTTTGCTGTTAATAGATCATTGGAGACTTTGGTGAGAGTCGTTTCGGTGGAGTGTAAAAAATGGAAACGAGATTGAGAGGGACCGAGAAGTGAGTTTTCAGATAAATAGCAGATTAGCCGAGAGTTGACCAAACGTTCCAGGAGCTTAGAGATAAAGGGGAAGATTAGACACTGGTCTGTAGTTAGAGGCACAGTTTCGATTAAGGGAAGGGTGTTTTTTAAGTAGAGGGGTTATGATGGCAACTGCCCCAACCCCAAGTCAAGATGATAATATGCATGTGAAGAAGATGGTAAGGGAAGCCTTGCAAAATATGATTCCAGTGTATGACATTGAGGCATTACTGATGGTTTTCGAAAGGATGGTGGAACGGGAAATATTACCAGACAGTGGGCAGAGCTTTTGACGCTATATCAAATGGAAAACTGCAGAAGACCTATTGTCAGGAGAATTTCATCTTTCACCAAGTGGGAATCGAAGACATCTGAATCCGAAGCACAGGTTTTTTTTCTTACCTTGCTAGCAAGGAGACAGTTGAACCACTGAATGTTCAGCAGGCTGTCAGATGTTATTACATTTTGATCAAGCTTATACAGATTGTACTGGGCATGGCTATTGTACTGAAAATCATATATCAAAAGCAGGTAAAAACTAGTTCATTAAACTGGCTACAGATTTTAATCTAAAAATACTGTTTATGCAAAGCTATAATAGGAAACTTGCTTGACCGCATAACATGACATTTTCCTTTGTGACCTTTCTTTACCCCATTGTGGAAATTCAGTCTTTAGTTTCACCACACAAGAAAATATCTATACTGCTACCTAAAGATAAAGTATTGTCAGACCACAAGGAAAATGTCCTCCTATCTATATATCAGAATATATAATTGCCTTATTCTGTCTGTCTGTCTGTCTGTCTTGCTCCAAAATTGTGTCCTTACGGTGACACAAAGCGGATTGGCCGCTGGGTTCGCCATGGCCCCGCCCCCGCACCGATTGGCCGCTCGCCCAGGCTCTGCCCCCACACGGATTGGCCGGCCGCTCACCCAGGCTCCGCCCCCGACTCGGATTGGCCTCTCGCCCTGGCACCCAGCACATATTGGCAACTCGGCCCCGCCCCCCTCACGCAATGCATGCTCACTCTGGCCCCGCCCCCCGCACGCATTCCCCGAAGCGACACGGAGCCACGACTCCCAGGTGAGTACTGTACCCCCGGGAGCCCACATCAGCGTACGCCGCTAACCCAGCCGACACATACCCTCGCATTGCTGGGGTTGCTGGCGTATGCTGGTGTGGGCTCCCGTGCGAGCGGGGGACGGGATACACTGGTAACCATGGTAGCACAGTTACCAGCGCATCAAGGTCCTGCAGCGGCGGAACATACACACACGCACAAACATAACAACACACACACACGCACACACACACACACATCAGATCACACTCACTCTCACACACACATCACATTGCATCCACACACTCACAACATCCTGGGATATCGCTTGCTTCTCGGCGGCGATACTGTGCAGTGAGCTTCCAGGACCTGCCGGAGGATCACATGGCCAGAAGCATGTGGTATCTCCGGATGTTGTGAGTGAGAGCGCGTATGTGCAATATCGTCAGTGTGTGTGTGAGTGTATGCGATCGGGTGTGTGTGAGTGTATGCGATCGGGTGTATGCGATCAGGTGTGTGTGTGTGTGTGTATGCGATCGGATCTGTGAGTGTATGCGATCGGGTGTGTGTGAGTGTATGCGATCGGGTGTGTGTGAGTGTATGCGATCGGGTGTGTGTGAGTGTATGCGATCGGGTGTGTGTGTGTGTGTGTATGCGATCGGATCTGTGAGTGTCGGCAGAGGAGCACGGCGTACTGGAGGAGGCTTGGAGGAGAGAGGCTGATCCTGGGGAAGGCTGATGCTGGGGGAGGCAGGGAGGAGAGAGGCTGATGCTGGGGGAGGCTGATGCTGGGGAGGCTGATGCTGGGGGAGGCTGGGAGGGTGTAGGCTGATGCTGGGGGAGGCTGATGCTGGGGGAGGCTGATGCTGGGGAGGCTGGGAGGAGAGAGGCTTATGCTGGGGGAGGCTGAGGCTGGGGGAGGCTGGGAGGGGGAGGCTGATGCTGGGGGAGGCTGTTAGGAGGGAGGCTGGGAGGAGAGAGGATGATCCTGGGGAAGGCTGGGAGGGGGAGGCTGATGCTGGGGGGAGGCTGGGAGGAGAGAGGCTGATGCTGGAGGAGGCTGGGAGGAGAGAGGCTTATGCTGGGGGAGGCTGGGAAGAGAGAGGCTGATGCTGGGGGAGGCTGGGAGGCGGAGGCTGATGCTGGGGTAGGCTGGGAGGCGGAGGCTGATGCTAGGGGAGGCTGGGAGGGGGAGGCTGATGCTGGGGGAGGCTGGGAGGGGGAGGCTGATGCTGGGGGAGGCTGGGAGGAGGGAGGCTGAGAGAAGAGAGGCTGATGCTGGGGGAGGCTGAGGCTGGGGTAGGCTGGGAGGAGAGAGGCTGATGATGGGGACAGAGAGGCTGATGCTGGGGACAGAGAGGAGAGGCTGATGCTGGGAGGAGAGAGGCTGATGCTGGGAGGAGAGAGGCTGATGCTGGGGGCAGAGAGGCTCATGCTGGGGGCAGAGAGGCTCATGCTGGGGGCAGAGAGGCTGATGCTGGTGCAGCATGGAGGATGGAGCACGATGGGGAGGTGCGCAGCATGGGGGATGGAGCATGATGGGGAGTGCGCAGCATGGGGGATGGAGCACATTTGGGAGTGCGCAGCATGGGGGATGGAGCACAATGGGGAGTGCGCAGCATGGGGGATGGAGCACGATGGGGAGTGCGCAGCATGGGGGATGGAGCACGATGGGGGGTGCGCAGCATGGGGGATGGAGCACGATGGGGGGTGCGCAGCATGGGGGATGGAGCACGATGGGGGGTGCGCAGCATGGGGGATGGAGCACGTTTGGGAGTGCGCAGCTTGAGGGATGGAGCACGTTTGGGACTGCGCAGCATGAGGGATGGAGCACGATGGGGAGTGCGCAGCATGGGGGATGGAGTACGATGGGGAGTGCGCAGCTTGGGGGATGGAGCACGTTTGGGAGTGCGCAGCTTGGGGGATGGAGCACGTTTGGGAGTGCGCAGCTTGGGGGATACAGCACGATGGGGAGTGCGCAGCATGGGGGATGGAGTACGTTTGGGATTGCGCAGCATGGGGGATGGAGCACGATGGGGAGTGCGCAGCATGGGGGATGGAGCACATTTGGGAGTGCACAGCATGGGGGATGGAGCACGATGGGGAGTGCGCAGCATGGGGGATGGAGCACGTTTGGGAGTGCGCAGCATGGCGGATGGAGCACGATGGGGAGTGCGCAGAATGGCGGATGGAGCACGATGGGGAATGCGCAGCATGGGGGATGGAGCACAATGGGGAGTGCGCAGCATGGGAGATGGAGCACGATTGGGAATGCGCAGCATAGGGGATGGAGCACGATGGGGAGTGCGCAGCATGGGGGATGTAGCACGATGGGGAGTGCGCAGCATGGGGGATGGAGCACGATGGGAGGTGCACACCTCCCCCCAACACACACACACACGCACTGCACAACACACCACACACACACACTGGGAACCACAAACACCGCCCTACACAGACACCCACACACACAGACAACGCTGCACACACACAACACCCAACACACAAACACCGCGGCATACATAAATATACGCACATACCGCACAACACACACATTGCACAAAACATACCTCCCCCCAAAACACACACACACACCCCACACCCACACAAACCGCGCAACACACATACAACACCGCTCTCACCCCCCGCCACACCCAGACAACACTCAGAACATGTACAGCGCCCTACACAAACACTTAGTAACTACACACAACAACATCTATATATATATATATATAACAAAAAACATACATGAACTACACAATACGTAAATTCTAGAATACCCGATGCGTAGAATCGGGCCACCTTCTAGTGCTATATATTTATATAACTGAGAATACAGAGCTATTAGTTCATAAGATAGTTAAGTGAATATATGCATAGACATAATGAATAATGATATACTTAGTTAAAATCATTATAACACCCATTATGACCAAGCTCTGCAGGATGCAAAATAGTACATCAAATTTAAAATTGAGATCTTGGCTGTCACGCTAGGAACGGGGAAGAACCAAGGGAACGGCGAAGGGAAAGGTGAACCCTGTGCCTAGGGAAGGAGAAGATGGTGATCCCTGACAAAACCTATCGCTGGTCCCTGGAGACCCTCACCACTCTAGATAGGTTCCGCACCTATGCGTTGAGCCAGATACCTCACCCTAGGTATCCCTAGTGCTAGATCCTAAATAGGGAACAGGTGAGTGAGCTCTTTGTCAACCTCACTAAACACTACAGAAGACACATGGAGGACACACAGGGGGAAAATGCATGAGCTGCTTATCCACAGATGACTCAAGTAGATGTTCAGCAAAGTTTCAGCAATGATACTACCGATGACTACAAGCTACCTGCTTGCAACTAGAGCTTGAATGAACTGAATAAAATCACCAGCACAAGTCCAGGGAAGATGGGAGTATTTAATCACAAGGGGAATACTGATAATCAGAAGCTGGACGGAAAGAGGGCTCTGCTGGGTCCTAAAGGGGAAGAGTTCAAAACCCAGCAGGAAAGCTACCTAGTACAATGAATACTAATTGCAGGAACAATAGAAAGTCAGTGAGCATGTTGCACAGCCAAACGCTGTAAATTTCTATTGCCAGAAATCACATGACTGTCTTTCACCTGTGACACACCCGTGACCCATGACATCCGTGACCACATCCACATCGCCGTCATTCTCGTAAGAGGTACAAAATCATTGATTATTTTCCCTGCGACTCCACCAATGTTGTTTGGCTAACCAAATTTCCCTGCAGTCTCTTATATGTTGGAGAAACCACTTAA
Organism: Anomaloglossus baeobatrachus; assembly: GCF_048569485.1. Lineage (NCBI taxonomy): Eukaryota > Metazoa > Chordata > Amphibia > Anura > Aromobatidae > Anomaloglossus > Anomaloglossus baeobatrachus. Next base: position 413,188,044 of record NC_134355.1, on the reverse strand, counting down.
CATATGAGAGACCGCATCTCAAAACATAAATCCACCATAAGGTGCAAAAACCTTCTCTTGCCTATTACATACCATTTCGTCACCTCAGGTCACTCTGTGGCCCAACTTAAGTTTCAATTCATCAAACAGGTGAACTTACCCAGAAGGGGAGGAAATCACTCCGTTCTCCTTAAACACCATGAATCCTATTGGATTCACAAACTTAAAACCCTGTCCCCTAGAGTCCTTAATTGGGATTATGATATGCAATCCTTCTTATAAATTACATTCAGTCATTTCCCCCATTATCATAATAATATCTGTATCACTCAGATGGCTCATCTGATCCTATTACCTAGCTATTGTTGATGTCTTTTATTGTCATCTACATGCCAGTAGCTTAATTATTGTGATAAAATTTAATTGTGTTATTTTACTCTAATTGCACCTTCTTATCTTTTCAGAGTCATACTCAAGTTTATCCATCATGTTGCTTTGACCACTTAACGTTCATTACACCCCCAGTGTCCTCCCACCCCTGTTTATACAACAATTATGCCTCAGCAACACCATTTGCCGTCTGTGTTCCTATTACGCAGCTCTCTGCGTGTGCACACTTGGTTCCAGCACGTATGCCCTCTTGTCTCTACCCAGCCCTCTCTGCAGGTTAGACATCAATATGATCTGTGTCATCGCCGCATGCGCACGTTACCCATGCTATCATGTGATGTCAATTCTGTCTCCCTCATAACTCAGAAGTTCATCACAGTGGCTGGCCTCCTCCCTACCAGCGATGGATACCGCATGCACTCCTGATGCCAAGCACTGAGAGCACTCCTGCAGCAGCATGGTAAGGTCCCCACAGCACTGCAATACATGTTTCTGGCTCTTCTGCTTATTATACAGTTAGGTCCAGAAATATTTGGACAGTGACACAATTTTCGCGAGTTGGGCTCTGCATGCCACCACATTGGATTTGAAATGAAACCTCTACAACAGAATTCAAGTGCAGATTGTAACGTTTAATTTGAAGGTTTGAACAAAAATATCTGATAGAAATTGTAGGAATTGTACACATTTCTTTACAAACACTCCACATTTTAGGAGGTGAAAAGTAATTGGACAAATAAACCAAACCCAAACAAAATATTTTTATTTTCAATATTTTGTTGCGAATCCTTTGGAGGCAATCACTGCCTTAAGTCTGGAACCCATGGACATCACCAAACGCTGGGTTTCCTCCTTCTTAATGCTTTTCCAGGCCTTTACAGCCGCAGCCTTCAGGTCTTGCTTGTTTGTGGGTCTTTCCGTCTTAAGTCTGTTTTTGAGCAAGTGAAATGCATGCTCAATTGGGTTAAGATTTGGTGATTGACTTGGCCATTGCAGAATGTTCCACTTTTTTGCACTCATGAACTCCTGGGTAGCTTTGGCTGTATGCTTGGGGTCATTGTCCATCTGTACTATGAAGCGCCGTCCGATCAACTTTGCGGCATTTGGCTGAATCTGGGCTGAAAGTATATCCCGGTACACTTCAGAATTCATCCGGCTACTCTTGTCTGTTGTTATGTCATCAATAAACACAAGTGACCCAGTGCCATTGAAAGCCATGCATGCCCATGCCATCACGTTGCCTCCACCATGTTTTACAGAGGATGTGGTGTGCCTTGGATCATGTGCCATTCACTTTCTTCTCCAAACTTTTTTCTTCCCATCATTCTGGTACAGGTTGATCTTTGTCTCATCTGTCCATAGAATACTTTTCCAGAACTGAGCTGGCTTCATGAGGTGTTTTTCAGCAAATTTAACTCTGGCCTGTCTATTTTTGGAATTGATGAATGGTTTGCATCTAGATGGGAACCCTTTGTATTTACTTTCATGGAGTCTTCTCTTTACTGTTGACTTAGAGACAGATACACCTACTTCACTGAGAGTGTTCTGGACTTCAGTTGATGTTGTGAACGGGTTCTTCTTCACCAAAGAAAGTATGCGGCGATCATCCACCACTGTTGTCATCCGTGGACGCCCAGGCCTTTTTGAGTTCCCAAGCTCACCAGTCAATTCCTTTTTTCTCAGAATGTACCCGACTGTTGATTTTGCTACTCCAAGCATGTCTGCTATCTCTCTGATGGATTTTTTCTTTTTTTTCAGCCTCAGGATGTTCTGCTTCACCTCAATTGAGAGTTCCTTAGACCGCATGTTGTCTGGTCACAGCAACAGCTTCCAAATGCAAAACCACACACCTGTAATCAACCCCAGACCTTTTAACTACTTCATTGATTACAGGTTAACGAGGGAGATGCCTTCAGAGTTAATTGCAGCCCTTAGAGTCCCTTGTCCAATTACTTTTGGTCCCTTGAAAAAGAGGTGGCTATGCATTACAGAGCTATGATTCCTAAACCCTTTCTCCGATTTGGATGTGAAAACTCTCATATTGCAGCTGGGAGTGTGCACTTTCAGCCCATATTATATATATAATTGTATTTCTGAACATGTTTTTGTAAACAGCTAAAATAACAAAACTTGTGTCACTGTCCAAATATTTCTGGCCCTGACTGTATGTGCACTTTTCTTTGTCACTCCGCATCAACTCATTTGCCTTATGTTGTATCTCTGCTCCTAGCATTTATATCACTGACTTGGTACCCATTTTCCCTTTTTTATTTTCTTTCCATAATTGTCCTTCTGCCTTTACATTTTTCCTCTGTTTTTCTCACATCACTCATCGTTTTCCCTTCCTATGCTCTCTCTTTCACTCTCATCCAGTGTCTCTCCCTTCCCAGGTCCACAATCTTTTCTTTCTTTCCTTTCTATTTTCTTTTCTTCCCTTATCTAGGCTCTTTTTTTCTCTTCATTTTTCTTTTTTTTTGTTCTCTTTTTCTTTCTCTCTCTTTTCTGTTTTCTTTTTTGCTTTCTTTTATCTTTTCCCTCACCACTCTATTCTTTTTATTCTTTTCCTTTTTCCTCCCCCATTGTTGTCTTCCCCCTCCTTCACTCAAACCATGTTCTTATTCTCTTTCCCCCTTTTTTCTTTCTTCTTTTTTTTCATTCTTTCCTTCACTCTCTTTTTCTTCTTTTTCTCTACTTCTCCTTGGCTTTTCGGCTTTCCCCCTCTCCCTTTATTTTTCCCTTTTTTCCTGTTCACTTTCCTTCTTCTCGCCATGTCCCCTCTCCTCTTTTCTTCCTTTCCCTTTTTTCCCTCTTCAACTTCCTTTCTTTTTTCTCCTCCCCCATTCCCTTCTGGTTCTCCCTCCTCTACTTCCTCTATTCTTCTTTTCCTCCTTTTCTCTTTCTTCCTCTCTTTTCTTCCCTCTTGTTTCCTCTTTCATTTCTTCCTTCTCTCCTTTTTTCTTTGTCCTTCACCCTTTCTCCTTTCCTTTATTTCTTCTTCCCTCCTTTTTTTTTACTCTCTCCTCTCATTCTCCCTATTTCTTCCTCTCTTCTCTTTCTTCTCTCCTCTCTTCTCTCTCTCTTTCTCTTCCCTCCCTTTCCCTCCCTGGCTTTTGCTTGATTGCTCTTTCTTTCACCTCTTCCTTTTCACTCTTTTTCTTTTGCTCTTTCTTCTTTTTCTTACCCTGGTTTTCTCATCAAACTCTCAACTCTGACAAATTGTCATAATGTGCATTAATTTTTCGGTTTCCTTTACTCTCATCATGAATTGCATTTTTATTTAATATCATTTAGGCGAATAGATGTTTAATATTTGTATATTATGTTTTTTGCCAGTTTTACTGATGAAGGTCTATGTCTGAGACTGAAACGTCTGTTGTTTTACTGGATTGGCCGCTTTTCAAGCATTAAAGTTTGTTTTTCACGTTTTCACGTTAATGGAGTGCCTAGTTATTTCCCCTGTTTTGGGACTTGTGGTAAAAATGGGGACTGCCAGGTTACACGGACAACAGCCAGAGTTCCCATAAAGAAACCCTGTCGCAGTCTGAGTCAAACGTACTTCCCTTTTGTATGCTAGTTGATGATGAAGATGAGGCCAACATCCCTGAGCTGGGGATGTCAGGGGTGAACTTTGAAACCGCCCAACTCAAGGACCTAACTCTTAAAAGGGCTTTTGGATAATGTAACCATTTTAAATGGAGTTGCTCAAGAGCTGGGAGCCCATATTTTGCTACAAATGGGGAACTAATATATTGGGTCACAAGGCAGAAAGGTGAAGTCATAGCGTAGTTGATTGCACCAGGGTCCAATAGAGGCTGAGTGTTAGATATGTCTCAAACTCATGTCTTAGGTGGTCATCTGGTGGTAGACAAAGCCCAGGAACGGATTCTCCATAGGTTCTACTGACCCAGCTGTCACTGAGAGATTATGAATTATAGCAGGACCTTTCCCACCTGTGAGCTAACTACTCCAGTTGTTAATTTCTGTATTCCCTTGGTGCCATTACCCATCATTGAGTGCCCTTCTGATCGCAATGAATTTAGTGGGATCCTGGTCAAGTCTGTCAGAGGGCACCAGTAGATCTTAGCCATCATGGGTTATGGTACATGGTACCCGGAGGCAGTACCATTAAGAAACTCCTCTGCTAGGAGAATAGCCAGAGATCTGGCCCAGATCTTTTCTGCTGAAAGAGACCCTGATGTACCAAGGAACCTTGTTCATGTAAAAGATCATGAGGAAATTATGCGAGGTCCTGCAGATTACACAACTCAGGACCTTCAGTATATCATCCACAGATGGACAGTCTAATGAAAAGATTTAATAAAACCTTGAAGGCCATGTTAAAGAAGGTTGTAGAGAATGACAACCAAGAATAGGACTGTCTACTGCCATACCTATTATTCTCCAACAGAGAAGTCTCATAGGACTTTACTGGTTTCTCCCCTTGTGAATGGCTGACACCCCCATGGACTCCTGGATATAGCAGACCTGGGATATGGAGAATACACTCTAAAATAGTGTAATTGAACATGTGGCCAAAATGCTAGGGAGGATTGCTAAAGTGATGCCTATTCACCTCCTGTGCAAGACGCACAGTTGAGGGTGTACAATCACAACCTTTCGGCAAGAGTGAGACAATTCAGCCCTGGGGATTGTTTACTGGTGATGGTACCAAATTGTAGAAAGCAAATTTCTTACCAAGTAGCAAGAAGAAGTGGTCGAAAAGATTGGCAAAGTCAATGATAAAGTCCATCAACCAGGGAGAAGGAATCCCTACCAGGTGTACCAATTCAGTAAGATGAAGCCATGGTGAGATAGGGAACCTATGGAAGTTCAGTGTTTGGTGCTATGTCCGAAGCCGATGTAAAAGATGTCAAGGTGACAGAGATGCTGTCACCTGCCTAAAAGCAGCAGTGCCAAGAATTACTTCATCAGAACAGAGACAGAGACTTATTCTCAGAATTGCCAGATTGTACTTGGTCTATAGAACATGAAATTCTCACAGAACTTCATGTACAAGTGAGTTTGAAGCCATATCGAATTTCCAAGGCCTGCCAAGAGGTAATCTCGAACGAGGTAAAATGGATGTTGAGTGATTGAAGGGCCCATGAGTGGCTGATCCAGTCCCATAGTCCTGTTGCCAAAACTAGATGGAGAATGGCGGTTATACAAAGACTACCAGAAGCTGAATGGTTTTCAAGTTCGACACAAAACCAATAACACGTGTAGACGAGCTTGTTGATAGGTTAAAGCCAGCCCAGTACTTTACCACTCTGGATCTCACAGAAGATGGTCTATTCGAGACTAGTTGGTGGTTTCCAATATCTCATTATACCATTTGGGTTCCCAGGAGCTCCAGCCACCTTCCAGAGAGCGATGGACCAAATCTTAGCTTCCCACAGGTAGAGCTCAGCGGCACCACTGAATGACATCAAAGAAGATTGGGGGAGCCATATAGGCAAAGTCCAGGCAATATTGGATGCTTTAATGAAGGCAAGGCTTTTAATCAACTGAAAGAAATGTTCAATTGGGATAGAAAAAAGCCAAATACTTTGGCTATGTCATAGGCAGGGTCAAGATCAATCCCCAAGTGAATAAGGTGGATGCAAGACAAAATTGACCACAACCACTGTCGAAGAAGCAGGTCAAAGTGGTCATGGGTATCGCGGGCTACTTACCGATGGTTCATCCCAAACTTTGCCATGATAGCTGCACCCCTGACTGACCTCCTTAAGCGTACAATGTTGGCTATGGCCAAGTGGTCTCCAGAAGAGGAGATAGCATTCCATGAACTGAAGCTAGCCCTGTGTAAACAGCCAGTGTTGGTGTCACGAAGCTTCTCTAAAAAGTTTGTGGTCCAGACAGACACATCAAATGTCAGGTTAGGTGCTGTTTTATCTTCTGAAGTGAACAGTGAAGAACACCTGATAATGTTCCTGAGTAAGATATTGTCTTCCTGTGAGAAGAATAACTCCATGATGGAGAAGGAATATTTGGCCATTAAGTGTTTATTGGATACTTTAAGATACTGCCTATTAGGCAAAAAATTTAGGTTAGTGTCAGACCATGCCCCACTGAGGTGGATGCATGGAAAAAAGTGGAACAATGCCTAAGTGACAAGGTGCTTCCTAGCAATGTCAAGGGTCTACTGTAGGATGGTGGAAGGCATGAAGGTGGGGGAATGTAAGATGGCCGCTGAACATGTCATGGATGGGAGATATGTACGGTTATTCTCAGTGATATAAGCCAGGAAGCAAGCTCCAACATTTATAGCACTGAGAGTGATAAGAGGGCTCGTCAGGGCCGGGTTTACAAGCAGTAAGAGAGATGGGTTGGGACTGGCTGCTCACATATCTCTACCCTAGAGTGTGGTATGGTGGATATAAGAAAGTCCAATTCTATTATTAGGGGTCGGTTTGTGGAAATAAGAAGGCCTCATGCATAAAATATCCATGCTACAACTTGTATACTTGACTATCACTGAAATGTCATTGTTTGAACTATATATTCGGTTCTATTTGGCACTGAAAGGCCTTTTATTTTCTCTGTCTGAGGCTTGCTCTATGGATTTTTAATAAATCAGCCAGGACATTCTATTTAAATTGCCCCCTGTGCTTACCGCCTACTTCAGACGCTGCCGAGTGAGTTGAGATCCCTACAATATATACAGTATGTATATATATATATATATATATATATATATATATATATATAAATACTAGCTGTACTACCCGGCTTCGCCCGGGTTAATAACTGTTGTTAATAAAATAGAATGTATTTAACTAAATTGGCCAAGTAATGTGCTCCGTCTGTCTCTTTCCAGGTCTGTCTCTTTCCCCGTCTGTCTCTTTCAACGTCTGTCTCTTTCCCCGTCTGTCTCTTTCCCTGTATGTCTCTTTCCCCGTTTGCCTGTCTCTGCCTGTCTCTTTTTTTGTCTGTCTCTATCTCTCTGTTTCTTTCTCCATCTGTCTCTTTTTAGGTCTGTCTCTTTCCCAGGTCTATCTCTTTTCCTGTGTGTCTCTTTCCCTGTCTACCTGTCTCTGTCTTTTTCCTTGTCTGTCTCTATTTCTCTGTCTCTTTCCCCGTCTATCTCTATCAAGGTCTGTGTCTTTACCCATCTATCTTTGTCTGTCTCTCTGGCTGTCTCCTTCTTCCCAGTCTGCCTGTCTCTGTCCTTGTCTGCATGTCTGTCTGTCTCTTTCCCCATCTGTCTCTTTCCCCATTTGTCTCTTTCCAGGTCAGTCTCTTTCCAGGTCTGTCTCTTTCCAGGTCTGTCTCTTTCCAGGTCTGTCTCTGTCTGTCTCTTTCCAGATCTGTCTCTTTCCAGGTCTGTCTCTTTCCAGGTCTGTCTCTGTCTGTCTCTTTCACCGTCTGTCTCTGTTTGTCTCTTTCACCGTTTGTCTGTGTCTGTCTCTTTCCCTGTCTGTCTCTATCTCTCTGTCTCTTTCCCTGTCTGTGTCTCTGCCTGTCTCTCTCTATCCGTCTCCCCACCGACATCTTATTACCTCACATATAAGCTTCTTATACTATGAATGTCTTTTGTTCCTATAGCAACCAATCACAGCTCCTACTAATAACCTGTAGCTCCAGGCTCCATTTACTTTAATGGAGGCATGTTTTTTGGAGAGTAAATGTAAAGTTCGGAGTTAAATTTTCCTATCAAAACATAGTCTATGACGTTCCCTGGGTCACATGAGGTGTCTGGGCAAAGTTTTGTGATTGTAAATGTGATGGTGCAGATACACTTTTCTTTTCACTTTTTCCCCATTATGTAGATAGGGGCAAAATTGATTGATAAATTGAAACGTGCGGGGTTAAAATTTCACCTCACAGCATAGCCTATGATGCTCTCGGGGTCCAGACGTGTGAGTGTGAAAAATTTTGTGGCTAAAGCTGCGACGGTGCAGATGCCAATCCCGGACATACACACACATACATACACATATACATACATACATACACAAATTCAGCTTTATATATTAGATATATACATATACAGTGCCTACAAGTAGTATTCAACCCCCTGCAGATTTAGCAGGTTTGATAAGATGCAAATAAGTTAGAGCCTGCAAACTTCAAACAAGAGCAGGATTTATTAACAGATGCATAAATCTTACAAACCAACAAGTTATGTTGCTCAGTTAAATTTTAATAAATTTTCAACATAAAAGTGTGGGTCAATTATTATTCAACCCCTAGGTTTAATATTTTGTGGAATAACCCTTATTTGCAATTACAGCTAATAATCGTCTTTTATAAGACCTGATCAGGCCGGCACAGGTCTCTGGAGTTATCTTGGCCCACTCCTCCATGCAGATCTTCTCCAAGTTATCTAGGTTCTTTGGGTGTCTCATGTGGACTTTAATCTTGAGCTCCTTCCACAAGTTTTCAATTGGGTTAAGGTCAGGAGACTGACTAGGCCACTGCAACACCTTGATTTTTTCCCTCTTGAACCAGGCCTTGGTTTTCTTGGCTGTGTGCTTTGGGTCGTTGTCTTGTTGGAAGATGAAATGACGACCCATCTTGAGATCCTTGATGGAGGAGCGGAGGTTCTTGGCCAAAATCTCCAGGTAGGCCGTGCTATCCATCTTCCCATGGATGCGGACCAGATGGCCAGGCCCCTTGGCTGAGAAACAGCCCCACAGCATGATGCTGCCACCACCATGCTTGACTGTAGGGATGGTATTCTTGGGGTCGTATGCAGTGCCATCCAGTCTCCAAACGTCACGTGTGTGGTTGGCACCAAAGATCTCGATCTTGGTCTCATCAGACCAGAGAACCTTGAACCAGTCTGTCTCAGAGTCCTCCAAGTGATCATGAGCAAACTGTAGACGAGCCTTGACATGACGCTTTGAAAGTAAAGGTACCTTACGGGCTCGTCTGGAATGGAGACCATTGCGGTGGAGTACGTTACTTATGGTATTGACTGAAACCAATGTCCCCACTGCCATGAGATCTTCCCGGAGCTCCTTCCTTGTTGTCCTTGGGTTAGCCTTGACTCTTCGGACAAGCCTGGCCTCGGCACAGGTGGAAACTTTCAAAGGCTGTCCAGGCCGTGGAAGGCTAACAGTAGTTCCATAAGCCTTCCACTTCCGGATGATGCTCCCAACAGTGGAGACAGGTAGGCCCAACTCCTTGGAAAGGGTTTTGTACCCCTTGCCAGCCTTGTGACCCTCCACGATCTTGTCTCTGATGGCCTTGGAATGCTCCTTTGTCTTTCCCATGTTGACCAAGTATGAGTGCTGTTCACAAGTTTGGGGAGGGTCTTAATTAGTCAGAAAAGGCTGGAAAAAGAGATAATTAATTCAAACATGTGAAGCTCATTGTTCTTTGTGCCTGAAATACTTCTTAATACTTTAGGGGAACCAAACAGAATTCTTGTGGTTTGAGGGGTTGAATAATAAATGATCCTCTGAATAAACTTTTCACAATTTAAAAAAAAAAATAAAAAAAGAAATAACATTCTTTTTTGCTGAAGTGCATTTCACATTTCCAGGCTGATCTACAGTCCAAATGTCACAATGCCAAGTTAATTCCGAATGTGTAAACCTGCTAAATCTGCAGGGGGTTGAATACTACTTGTAGGCACTGTATAAGTATGTACAAACTCCTGCATACACTCACATATTTCTACACACAAACAGCTATCTATAGTACACACACATATTATATATTCACATATAACAAAAGATTTTTAACTATGGGCCTCATTTACCAACACTTAACAAACTTGGAGGGTATTTTTGCCCATAACAAGCAATAACTTACGCTTGTGCACCGCCCCACGGGCTCGGCTGTGACCGCCGAGCCGCTCGGATCCGTGCTCGCATTGCGGGTAGTGGCTCGAGCCTCTCACGGACCCGGGGGTCACGTCGCTCTGCAAGGGAGTTGGCGCTACACGCGGGGATTTGGGTGTTTTTGGTTTGAAGTGATAGTTCGTGATGCCACCCATGGGTTGTGGTGATTGTAGACACCACCACTGCGGTGAAGGTGTGGGGGCCCCCGGGAGCGGTTTAGTAGCCCAGCTAGGTGTTGACCCCTCCGTGGGTAGGGGATGTTGGTCCCGGGGTCCGGTGGGCCGGGGCACTGGTGTACTCACTCTGACACAAGTCACTGGAGCCGCTGGTAAACCAAACGGAGTGATGAACGGGGCCCGCAGCTGGCTACAGCTTTTCCCAGATTAGGTTGGTAATGTCCGCCTTTCTCCTGCACCTCTGTATGTGAATCTTGACTCCTGTGCCTAGGCACCGGTAGTCCGCTCCCCGACGTGTATCTGTCGTAGGAGCCAGTTTGCCCGCAGACGCTGGCCCTTTGGATCTCTGGCCCTTGGCGGTGGCACTTATCCGGAATAGTTGGGCTGTTGCCTTCAATCGGGACTTAGGTGGGAATGAACCCCTGAGGTCCAGACCGCAATCAGTTAATTCGACTATGGTGGTGGCTTCTAGCCTAGTTCGGGGTCTGAGTACCCTGCCTGGTGCTCCAGTATCCAGTTGGCTCCCCGGTTCGGTTCCGGCAGGCCACTACCCTGTCCTGGTCCCTTATGGTTCCATCGGTCATATTCCCGGTCTCCTGCAGGCGGCCACTACCGTCTGCCTCCTTGGCAATGGTGACTTGGCTCCAACCCAGCCACCGGAGTAGTCTTTGGCAGGCCTGAGCACAGGTCTGCTTCTGGACTTCACTATGGGGAGATAAGGTATGCACACCAGTGACTATGTAAGGGGAATACATGAAATAGCAGAAACTGCTGTGTGAATACTGACTTGAAAAATCCAATAGCTATATGTAAGAGTGAAAATGTGAAAAATGGAATCTGCATTACTGCCATGAACATATGAATCAAGAGAAATTTAGCTACTGAATTGATCAATGCAATAGAGCCCCAACACTACGCCAAAGTATTTCTCTACGTTGGGGTCCCTAGCTTGTGTGTGTCCTCTCATGCAGTTAAAAAACTTACCGTGTATGGGAAGCTGAGACCCAGGCTATTTATGCGTATGATATGGATTGGCAATAGGTGTGGTTGGGGAGGGTTCACAAACGAAAAACTACTAACAACAATAAGGAATAACGTTTGGAACACCATTCCAAACCAAACACCAAACACCAAACGTGTTCCAAACGTTATTCCTTATTGTTGTTAGTAGTTTTTCGTTTGTGAACCCACCCCAACCACACCTATTGCCAATCCATATCATACGCATAAATAGCCTGGGTCTCAGCTTCCCATACACGGTAAGTTTTTTAACTGCATGAGAGGACACACACAAGCTAGGGACCCCAACGTAGAGAAATACTTTGGCGTAGTGTTGGGGCTCTATTGCATTGATCAATTCAGTAGCTAAATTTCTCTTGATTCATATGTTCATGGCAGTAATGCAGATTCCATTTTTCACATTTTCACTCTTACATATAGCTATTGGATTTTTCAAGTCAGTATTCACACAGCAGTTTCTGCTATTTCATGTATTCCCCTTACATAGTCACTGGTGTGCATATCTTATCTCCCCATAGTGATTTTTTTTAGGTTTTTGCACCCAGTTCAGACTTAGAAAAAAAAAAAAAAAATGGTGTTCCAAACGTTATTCCTTATTGTTGCTTCTGGACTTCAACTTGACCCTTCAGGGCCTGAGCTAGACTCCAACTCGACTACTCGACTACCACTCAACTACTACTTGGGTTCCCGCCCCCAGGCCTGTGAACTCCTCAGTGGGTGGAGCCAACCACCTGGCTCCACCCCCCCTGGTGTGGACATCAAACCTGGAGGGTGGTGACAAGGCTTTTAGTTTGACTGCTGTTACCTAACTGGGAAGTGTGTAGTGTTGTTGTGTCTACCTGGGACGACATGGATAGTCCAGGACGTCACATTCCCCATTGGTTTAATGCAGACCGTCCGCGGGCTGCCCGTGCATCACCGGTTTATTTTTGTTGTAAACTGCAAAAAGATAAGAAACACGTATACATTTATAATAACATATTTACATCAAGAATATGTAGGCTTTCTTTTTCTTCCCTTATGGGAGACACATCACTTTAAACGCTGCAAACAAATTTAATAATAACGGGTCCATGTCCTTCCGCTTTCCCACCCAAGCAACCTAGCCTTGATGCTGCCCCTAAGAAGTGGACAGCACCCCTTTTCCCCAGTCCGGATCAGGAACTTGGCCAGGCAACCGAAACGGGTACGGTGTTTCGCACCCTGCAGTCACTCAGAGGCCCCATGTCCAGGGGACCCCTGACCCGGAGGATGGTCACCGGTTCCTGTGGTGGCCGGACCCCAGCCTGCTCTGCTGCAAGTCCTCCCTCCAACCAGCCTCTCCGGAGACTGGCAGTTATGGGAAGGGCAATAAGGGCACTATTTACAAGACCAAAAGTTTTTGGGTGGCTTGCTAGTTCTCAGCCATGTTCATGATTTCTCATGTGGGACAAACAGGGGTCAACAAGAGTCCCAACGGGGACGGGCACTTCAGTAGCTGGTCCGCTACCATAAACATAGGTCCCAACGAGGACTTGCAGTGGGGTCCCAACGGGGACTGTCCTTGTGGCAACGGGGATCCGCTACCTCACTCTTCATCCTCCACTCCGTACTCTTCCTCCACGGTGACTCTGGGGCTGTACACTGGGGGAGGGGTCTGGGAGCGCCTTGGGCCTTCATGCCGTGCTCTTCTTTGCACGCTCAGGGCAAACCAGCCCCTCTCCCCACAGTGGCAGGTGTAGGTGACCAACTCTCTAGGGATCAGGTCACGGTCCGGGTGGCCCATAGGCAAGTGGGGGTACACGTCCCGACAGGACACAAACACCTCTTTCTCCAAGCCGGGCTCAAACAGGAATCCCCACCCCCTGTCGGGGTCAAAGCGTCGGACCTGGCCCTCGTACCTCGGGCCTCGCACAAGGAAGGTGGCACACCGCAGGTTTTCTTTTTCTTTAATCGTGCGGGCCAGGACCTCGGCCTTTCTCTTCTCCCGGGCCTCAATTTCCCGGCCCAGCTGGCTCTGCTGCCGCTCCCAATACGGAGCATCTACGGGCCCCTCAGGTGCGCGGGTCGGGCCCAGCCGGAGTTCCGCCGTGCCAACTACGATCAGCACCTTCTTTTGGGAACCCCGCTGTGTCATGGCCTGGGGTGCTGCCCTGCAGCGACAACCCTGCACCGCCTCAGCCGAAGCTTGGGTGTGGCGAGCGGCCAGCTTTACCTGCCAGGTGGGCCACTGGGTATCTGGCACCTCCGTCTTGGCCGGGCGGACTGCCGGGCCGGGACCTCTTCGGGTGCGGTTGCTTCCTGGAGTAGTGGGGCCTCCTCGGGAACGGGCTTCCTCCGGGAATCCTCCTTCCACGGAAGTGGGACGGGTGCGGGCCGAGCATACGGTCGCCCGCGGGTTGCTTCTACGGGCGGGTCCTTCTGGGCAACTGGGATGGGCTCTGCCGCTGGTGTCAGGGGCGGCAGACCAAGCAGGGAAGCAGCAGCGACCAATATGGGCAGCGGAGGGGGCGACAGGAGAATTAGGAGCAGACCGGGTTCCTCAGCCGCAGTGGCCGATCCCTCAAGGACATAGGGGCGTGGGTCGCTCGCCCTCTCCTCCAAATTCCCCCCCATCTCGCGTGCCCGCACGGCCGCGGCTATCTCCCCCATTCGGCCGCCCATTGCTCCATCAGGTACCTCACCTGGATCTGCAGCCGGCAGAGCACATGAGGGTCGTCCGGGCCTCCATCCACGCCGATGTTCCGGGCGCGGACTCCGGGAATTCGGGCCTCTCGGACGGGGAAGACATGCTGTATGCTCGGGTTCCAGGAACAAGATGGGTGGCGGGGTCCGGGCGTCCCTGCCCTTTATCCATACGGTAACATGGCAAACAGTCCTCACCTGCCCCCCCTTGGTTTTTTCCGAGCACTTCTCTAGCTTTTTGCTCCGCTCTGCTCTCGGGGGCGGGGCTTCGCTTTCGCGCCGTTTCTGCTCAGAAAAGACGGCTCGGGTGGGAACTCTTTGCGCCAAAGATGGCGGATTCTCAAATTTTTCAGTGGGATGCCGCTGACGTGGAGTTCAAGGCGGACTTCCACTGGTAAGTGGACTGGCTCAATCCTGTTCGTGACGCCAGAAGAGTCGATGTGTACCACCCCACGGGCTCGCCTGCGACCGCCAAGCTGCTCGTATCCGTGCTCGCACTGCAGGTGGTGGCTCGAGCCTCTCACGGACCCGGGGGTCACGTCGCTCTGCAAGGGAGTTGACGCTACATGCGGGGATTTGGGTGTTTTTGGTTTGAAGTGATAGTTCGTGACGCCACCCACGGGTTGTGGTGATGTGGCGCCCTGGACAAGCCAGGGGCCACAGAGAACAACGCCTACACACCCCACGCTCCCGGTCAGGCACACCAAAGTCAGACAAAAACCCTTGTTGCCTTCCTCCAGGGGCTGATGTTCACACCAGGGGGTGGGCCAGGCGGTTGGCCCCGCCCACCGAGGAGTTCACAGTCCTGGAGGCGGGAAAAGAGGCAGTTGAGTTGTGGAGTTTGAAGTTGGAGGAAGGAAAGTGTGGTAGTGGAGCAACTATCTGACAGCGTCCGGGTGTGTGGCCCGGACAGATCAGCAAGGTTGGCAGACGGTGGTGACCGTCTGCAGGAGTGGCCTATCGGAGTTTACCGTAAGGACCGTGGACGGGCGGTGGCCCGGCGGTACTGGACCGGTACACAAAGAGAAGTCAGCACCATCTGGCAGGGGCTTACGGACCCCGGCAAGGCTAGGAGTCGCCGTGAATTTGCCAAATCCGTTAGCGAAGGGAACTTCCTGGGTTTCCCAGCAGCCAAGTCCCGACAGAAGGCAACTGTCCAACCGAGAGAGGGAAACACAGTCACCGCCAAGGCTAAAGTTCCCAGGGCCAGAGCCTGCGGGCAAAAGGGGCTCCTTCAGCAACCATCCAAGCTGGGAAGCGGGTTACCGGTGGGAACCCATTGGAACCGTTTACAGTACACAGGTGCAGGGAAAGGCAGTCACCATCAACCTGCCGGGAGAAACAACACTGCAGCTGTCTGTGGGACCCATCCATCCAGCCGTGTGTTTTACCGAGAACTGTGTCCTCATCATTAGCTGAGTGAGTACCACCGTGCCGTACGGCACAGCGCTGCCCCCGTGACCCTGCACCTCACCAGGCCCCGTAACCCGCCTGCCATCCATCCCTACCCCATCACCGGGCCCCAGGACAACCAACCCCCTACCCACGGAGGGGAGAACTAACATCCAGGCTGCTCCCTGTCATCGCTCCCGGGAACCCTGTCCAGAGCAGCGGTGGTGTCACCAATATCACCACAACCGTGGGTGGCGTCACGGACAATAACCAAATCCCCACAATCCAATCCCCACCCTTTTCACTCACGGGCGAGGAGCGCCGCTCGAGTCCCCGGGATCCGGCCCACCGCTCGAGCCACCACCGAGCAGCCGCAGCAGCCGCGGCCGGACCCGAGCAGTGGGAGAGCGCAGCGTCTCCTCCTCCGCCCGCGACAACTTGGCGTCACGAACAGGATCCTACCATTCTACCAACTGGTGGAAGTGTGCCTTGTGTGACCGCCGGAGGTGTCCGGCCGAAAATTTGGAGAAGCCGCCATCTTGGGCGCGAAAAGTTCCCGCTCGAGCGTCTCCTCGAGTAGTGGAGGTGCGAAGGCCAAAACCCGGCCCCTGTAGAGGAGGAGCCGGAAAGAGACTAAGGGGGACGGAAACAAGATGTCTGCGCCTGACGGAGCCGCTGGAAGAGCGGCGGACGCAGTCGTGGGAGCACCCGTAGATGGGAATGGGCCTGCCGCGGCCCTAGCTCTCGCTCAGGTGATGCCGTTCTCTTTGCCCTATGTGCCCGGAGCTGCCTGGCTACCGCAGTACGATGGGAAACCTGATGCCTTGCAGGTTTTCCGGAAAAAACTTAGTCCACTACTTGAACTGTACCCCCTGACTGATAAGCAACGTGCAGCGCTAGTGCTGGGGCAGCTAACCAGCGCGGCTGAGCAAGAGGCGGAGACCTGGGCCGAGGGGGACCGGTCCTCTGTAGCCACCATCTTTGAAAATCTGCAGACTGCCTTTGAGACCCGTACCGAGGCAGAGTTGCGGATGCAGTTCTATCAATGCCGGCAACGGCCCGCAGATAGCATTCGGGACTATGCCTTGCGCCTGAAAACCGCACTCCGCACACTGAAGCGGGTGGACACCATCAACAGTGCGGACAGTAACAAAATGTTAAGTGAGCAGTTTGTGCAGGGGATGAGGTCCTCAGAGGACCGCAAACAACTTCGGCTGTGGGCCCTAGAACACCCTGATGTGGACTTTGCCGTATTAAAGGAACGGGCCATCAAAGCTCTGAAACCCCCCGCATCTGAAGCCCCTGAGCCAGCCCCGTGGCCGGTTGAGACTGCTCCTGTCGTGGTGGCCCCTACCCCACCAGCACCTCCAGTGCCTGCAGCCCCAAGCGGAACGATGGAAGAACTCGCTGCTCAAGTTCGCCGCATGGATGGGGACCTCGCTAAGATCCTCGCCGCACTCCAGCCTCCAACCAGATCCCAGGCCCCGGTGAAGATGCAGTTCGCTGACAGCCCTGAGGACGTCCCCTGGATGCAGCGGAGAAGGGCCAATGACTCACGGTATGGACCCCCAATCTGTTACAGGTGCAGCAAACCCGGCCACTACTCCCGACGGTGTCCGTTAAACGAGCAACCCCTGGGGCCACGGGCCAATCCTCAGGAGTAGAACCCCATGGCCCCCCAGACTGGCGGGACCAGTACATCGGGGCCCGGCCCATCATCCCCGTGGCTGTGGACGGCATACCGGTGATGGCTCTCCTGGACACTGGATCACAGGTAACCACCATACAATACACACTGTATCAGCGGTATTGGGGAAAAGACGAACTGGCTCCCCCAGATGCCAGTATGACACTGATTGCTGCTGATGGGCTCCCATTGACCCAAGTGGGGTACAAGCAAGTGGCCATGACTGTGGGACGAGCTTAACTGCAACACCAGGGTATGATTGTGATAATGAATGAACCCAGTGATCATAACCCGAAGGTAGTGCTAGGGACTAACGTGATGGAGCACTGTATGAGTGATGTGCTGACCCTACAGCAGCAGCTGGCCGCTACGGCGGCGGGGAGCCGACAGAGAGCTGTGCAGCGTGAGATCCGAGCCCTGATGTACCGCCAACATGTGAACTCGACAGGAGGAGACATTGGTGGGGTGAGAGTAATGGATGTTGCCCCTTTGATTGTGCCTCCCAGGAGCAAGATGATGATTTGGTGTAGGGCAGCGGTAGGGCCCCAGGGGCGTGACTACCACGCCATGATAGAGCCCATGCCCTCTGAACACTGGCCCACAGTAATGGCCGCCCGAGGGGTGGTAGATGTAAAGAAGGGGAGAGTGCCCGTAAGGGTGCTGAACTGCGGGGAGGAAGAAGTCAGGCTTCCCCGGTATGCGGATGAAGGAAATAGGAGAAATGATCCGGCACTGATTCTCCTTTTAAGATAAAATCTCCAAAGTCTTTATTAGAAATATTACAAACATCGTGAAGGCCGAGTATGAATCTTTACATTCCCCGGTATGCTACCCTTGCCAAGTTGTTCACTCTGGATCCCCACACCATCCGCGAGGCCGTTCCCCCAACCTCACCACCTACTGCCAGCGCTCACCCCTCCCCAGGGGATTTAGACGAGTGATGCCGACAGCTACATGTAGGCACTGACGATACCCCTACACATCACAAAGAAGGGGTATACCGGGTGGAACGGGAGTATGAGCGAGTTTTTAGCAAACATCCCCTAGACTTTGGGCAGATTAAAGGGGTCCAACACCATATCCCCACCGGTGAACACCCCCCTATCAAAGAGAGGTACAGGCCTATTCCCCCTGCACACTACCAATGTGCCAAGGACATGTTGAGGAACATGAAGGAGGCAGGGGTTATTAGGGACAGCTGTAGTCCCTGGGCCGCCCCATTGGTACTTGTTAAGAAGAAGGATGGCACCATGCGGATGTGTGTGGATTACCGAAAAATTAACCAGATAACGCATAAGGATGCTTACCCTCTGCCCCGCGTTGAGGAATCTCTGGCTGCGCTGAGAACCGCTCACTATTTTTCCACCCTTGACCTCACCAGCAAGTAGTGGCAGGTGGCTGTGGCGCCAAAAGACCGAGAGAAGACTGCATTTGCCACCCCTATGGGACTCTGCGAATTTAATAGCATGGCGTTCGGGCTGCGCAATGCCCCTGGAACCTTCCAACGGCTGATGGAATGCTGTCTGGGGCATCTAAATTTTGAGACCGTCATGCTGTACCTGGATGATGTGATTGTGTACTCACAGACATATGAAGCCCACCTGGAGCACCTAGCCAAGGTGTTCGCGTCCCTTGCCAAATATGGGATGAAGTTGAAGCCCTCAAAGTGTCATCTGCTGAAACCCAGAGTGCAGTACCTAGGGCATGTGGTCAGTGCAGAGGGTGTCGCCCCTGACCCTGAGAAAATCTCCGCCATCCAGGACTGGCCGAGGCCGACCACGGTGAGAGAGGTGAGGCAGTTCCTAGGCCTAGTGGGGTACTACCGTCGCTTCATCAAGGGGTACACGAAGATGGCTGCCCCCATGCAAGACCTCCTCGTGGGACAGACCAAAGGTGGTAGACCCCTAGGAGCCCCATTGGTGTGGGAAGAAAGGCATGAGGAATCCTTCCGTCAGCTGAGAGCAGCCATGACCGGAGAAGAAATCCTAGCATACCCTTATTACAACCACCCTTTCATCCTCTACACCGATGCCAGTAATGTAGGCTTGGGGGCAGTCCTATCCAAGGTCCAGGACGGAAAAGAAAAAGTAATTGCTTATGCTAGCCGAAGGCTTCGACCGACTGAGAGGAACCCCGAGAACTACAGCTCTTTCAAACTTGAACTCCTGGCACTGGTGTGGGATATCACCGAGCGGTTCCACCATTACCTGGCAGCGGCTAAGTTCACCGCTTTCACGGATAATAACCTGCTGACCCACCTGGACACAGCCAAGCTGTGCACGTTGGAACAGCGGTGGGTGGCTAGGCTAGCCAACAACGATTTCACCATCAAGTACAGGGCTGGCCGTGCTAACGTTAATGCCGATGCACTCTCTCGGATGCCCCACCTGTTGGAAGAAGGGCCCGAGGATGACGACCTCAAAGAGATTGAGTTGCCCGCATTTCATCAGCCACCGACTGAGAAGGTGCATGTCCATCAACAACGGGTAAACCTGGACCCGCTGCCCAGCCAGGAGTGACAAGAAGCTCAGGACCAGGCACCCGCTGTTCGAATAGTCAAGATCTTGGTGGAACAAGGCGCTGCTGGAATAGACCCTGACGCCCCAGCTGAAGCCCAACGCCTGTGGCGAGAACGGACCCGGCTGTATCTACACCAGGGGAAGTTGTACCGTGAGCTGATTAACCCGAAGACCCATGAGAAAATCCGCCAGTTGGTGATTCCCCAAGCTAACGTGCCCACCATCCTGCAAGCATACCATTATGGTGCTGGACACTTCGGATGGAAGAAACTAGAAATGCTGTTGAGAGAGCGGTTCTATTGGAGTGGAATGCGGGAATCTGTAGAGGCCTGGTGCCGAGAATGTGGCCCTTGAATTCTGAGAAGGAAGGATGAGGCCAGCCAGAAGGCGCCCCTACACCCGATCGTTACACATCAACCGCTGGAGCTGGTCGCCCTGGACCATGTAAAGCTCACCCCCAGCCGAAGTGGGTACACCTACGCTCTAACCATTGTAGACCACTATTCAAGGTTCATGGTGGTTGTCCCAGTCAAAGACCTAACTGGCCGTACCGCTGCTAGAGCGTTCCAGGCTTATTTTTGCTGACCACATGGATACCCTGAGAAGGTGTTTACTGACCAAGGCCCGGCCTTTGAAGCGGAGGTATTCCATGAATTTTGTCAGTTGTACGGCTGCAAGAAAATCCGGACCACGCCTTACCATGCCCAAACCAACGGCATGTGTGAAAAGATGAACCACTAGGTCCTGGGCCTCCTCAAGACGTTGCTGCTGGAAGACCGGAACCTGTGGCCGGAGAAGCTACCTGACCTGGTCGATATGTACAACAATATCCCTTCCAGCTTGACGAAATGCACCCCAGCATACCTGATGAGGGCTCGCCCCGGCCGGCTACCGGTGGATCTGGACATGGGATTGGAAGCCCCAGAAGCACTCCCTTCGACAGCTGAATGGGACACTCATCGGAGGGAGCAGTACCGACAAATTCAGGAATATGTTGAGAAGAACTTGCGTCTGCTAGTCCTTTCCAGCCTGGAGATGTAGTGCTGAAGCGAAAAAGGAGGACCCACAAGCTGGATGATCAATGGGAGCAAACTCCATATGTCATACAGCCCACAGGATGGGAAAATGGGAAGGCCTACCAGATCAGTCGTGACCAGGGGGGTACTTTGGCCACGGTTTCCCGGGACCATCTAAAGAAGTGCCCACCAGCATTGAGGGCAACGGCTGAAGCTCCGGTTCCCAGACCGGCGGAGAAGGCAAAAGAGGTAATCCACACCATGATGGGTGATTTTCCAGCAGACTGGCCTACACAGAATGGCGCGGTGATTCTTCCAGTGATACTATTCCCACAACCCGTGGATGAGGAAGTGACGGAAGTGGTCAACCATGAGCCAGTACCCAGGGATGAACCTGCACCCAGCTCCCCTATGCCTCCGCCTGCCCCACACGATAGCAGGGAAGAGGAACTGATTGTTCCCTCTGCCCCACTGCCTGTCACCACTGACACCGGACCCCAGAGGTCCACTCGTCCTAACCTAGGTAGACCCCCACTTAGGTACAAGGAAACTACTCTTTAGAGGGGGGGAAACTGTGTTTGTGTGTGGAAAAAGTACCGAATGATAAGTGAATGATTAACCGAAGATTTACCTGATTGACTAACCGTGATTGAGACCGGTCGTTGCCGGCACCGTTGTCCCTGTGGGGACTGTTTACAAGTTTTGCATAAGGGACTCCTTATGGACAAGCCTGAGAACTAGCAAGGCAACCACGAACTTGTAGCTTGTAAATAATTATGTTTGTGGCTTTCACCGTTACCACCTCCGGAGAGGCTGATTTGGAGGATGGGCCTGGAGGGAAGTGATGGCCCAGGCCCACCACTACCGTAACCGGTTGAGATCCTCCGGGGGTTTCAGAGGGTTCCCCATGGACGTGGGTCCCCTGAAAAGGACAGAACCCGCTCGGGCAACTTGTCCTGGACTGGGGTCAAGGGGTGCTGCCTATTTGCTTAGGGGCAGCATTAGGGCCAGGTTGCTTGGGTGGGAGAGAGCGGAAGCCAACACCGTTAGTAACGTTTAAGTAAGAGTACCTCCCGATGTGGGAAGATGTTATTATGCTTGTAATATGTTACTGTTTTATCTTTTTCAGTTTGTGAAAATAAAACCAGTGATGGACAGGCAGCCCGCGGATTGTCTGCATTTTACTAAGGGGGAATGTGGCGCCCTGGACAAGCCAGGGGCCACAGAGAACAACACCTACACGCCCCACGCTCCCGGTCAGGCACACCAAAGTCAGACAAAAACCCTTGTTGCCTTCCTCCAGGGGCTGATGTTCACACCAGGGGGTGGGCCAGGCGGTTGGCCACGCCCACCGAGGAGTTCACAGTCCTGGAGGCGGGAAAAGAGGCAGTTGATTTGTGGAGTTTGAAGTTGGAGGAAGGAAAGTCTGGTAGTGGACCAACTATCTGACAGCGTCCGGGTGTGTTGCCCGGACAGATCAGCAAGGTTGGCAGACGGTGGTGACCGTCTGCAGGAGTGGCCTATCGGAGTTTACCGCAAGGACTGTGGACGGGCGGTGGCCCGGCGGTACCTGACCGGTACACAAAGAGAAGTCAGCACCATCTGGCAGGGGCTTACGGACCCCGGCAAGGCTAGGAGTCGTCGTGAATTTGCCAAATCCGTTAGCGAAGGGAACCTCCTGGGTTTCCCAGCAGCCAAGTCCCAACAGAAGGCAACCGTCCAACCGAGAGAGGGAAACACAGTCACCGCCAAGGCTAAAGTTCCCAGGGCCATAGCCTGCGGGCAAAAGGGGCTCCTTCAGCAACCATCCAAGCTGGGGAGCGGGTTACTGATGGGAAACCATTGGAACCGTTTACAGTACACAAATGCAGGGAAAGGCAGTCACCATCAACCTGCCGGGAGAAACAACACCGCAGCCGTCTGTGGGACCCGTCCATCCAGCCGTGTGTTTTACCGAGAACTGTGTCCTCATCATTGGCTGAGTGAGTACCACCGTGCCATGCGGCACAGCGCTGCCCCCACGACCCTGCACCTCACCAGGCCCCGTAACCCGCCTGCCATCCATCCCTACCCCATCACTGGGCCCCGGGACAACCAACCCCCTACCCACGGAGGGGAGAACTAACATCCAGGCTGCTCCCTGTCATCGCTCCCGGGAACCCCGTCCAGAGGAGCGGTGGTGTCACCAATATCACCACAACCGTGGGTGGCATCACGGACAATAACCAAATCCCCACAATCCAATCCCCACCCTTTTCACTCACAGGCGAGAAGCGCCGCTCGAGTCCCCGGGATCCAGCCCACCGCTCGAGCCACCACTGAGCAGCCACAGCCGCAGCAACTGCGGCCGGACTTGAGCAGTGGGAGAGCGCAACGTCCCCTCCTCCGCCCGTGACAGTGATTGTAGACACCACCACTGCGGTGAAGGTGTGGGGGCCCCCGGTAGCGGTGTAGTAGCGCAGCTAGGTGTTGACCCCTCTGTGGGTAGGGGATGTTAGTCCCGGGGTCCGGTGGTCCGGAGCCCGGGTGCAGGGTGTAGTGTTGCGGTGCAGCACGGCGCGGTGCCGGATGGCACTGGTGTACTCACTCTGACACAAGACACTGGAGTCGCTGGTAAACCAAACGTAGTGATGAACGGGGCCCGCAGCCGGCTGCAACTTTTCCCAGATTAGGTTGGTAATGTCCGCCTTTCTCCTGCACCTCTGTATGTGAATCTTGACTCCTGTGCCTAGGCACCGGTAGTCCGCTCCCCGACGAGTATCTGTCGTAGGAGCCAGTTTGCCCGCAGACGCTGGCCCTTTGGATCTCTGGCCCTTGGCGGTGACACTTATCCAGAATGGTTGGGCTGTTGCCTTCAATCGGGACTTAGGTGGGAATGAACCCCTGAGGTCCAGACCGCAATCAGTTAATTCGACTATGGTGGTGGCTTCTAGCCTAGTCCGGGGTCTGAGTACCCTGCCTGGTGCTCCGGTATCCAGTTGGCTCCCCGGTTCGGTTCCGGCGGGCCACTACCCTGTCCCAGTCCCTTATGGTTCCACCGGTCGTATTCCTGGTCTCCTGCAGGTGGCCACTACCGTCTGCCTCCTTGCCAATGGTGACTGGGCTCCAACCCAGCCACCGGAGTAGTCTTTGGCAGGCCTGAGCACAGGTCTGCTTCTGGACTTCAACTTAACCCATCAGGGCCTGAGCTAGACTCCAACTCGACTACTCGACTACCACTCGACTACTACTTGGGTTCCCGCCCCCAGGCCTGTGAACTCCTTGGTGGGTGGAGCCAACCACCTGGCTCCACCCCCCTGGTGTCGACATCAAACCTGGAGGGTGGTGACAAGGCTTTTAGTTTGACTGCTGTTACCTAACTGGGAAGGGGGGTGTGTAGTGTTGTTGTGTCTACCTGGGACGACCTGGATAGTCCAGGGCGTCACACTTGCTAGATCCGAAATGAAAGCTAAAAGTTGTTTTACATTGAAATTTGATGCAAATTATGCTAAACATGATTATGCAGATGAGAGGTCTCATTAACACCCCAGTAAAATGTCTCCCATTATGTTAGATACTGCTATTGCACTAATGATACAGTAATATACTAAGTCTTTGTCTATATCCATAATGTTAGAAATTAAAAATGGTAAAACGCTATATATGACGTACAATTTTTTTCATCAAGCTGATTCACATTAAATTTCTCTTTCTGCATATTTAAATCATGGAATAAATATTTGATTAATCAGATTTAGTAAAACAAGAGAAAACAGCAAATATGCTCTGTTCTAACAAATAATGCCAATAAGTTAATACAGCTTTTGTGCTCAAAGGAACAATAGAAACAACTGGGTTCTCATCTTACTAAATCAAAACAAATCAATGCTCCTGGTCATAAACATAGAATGAGGAGTATCATTAATCTTTGAGCCAGATCAACTCAACATTGCTGCAGGAAAGCCAAAACTTCATTTTTTTTCCCACTATCCTTAAATAACTTTTCATATTGGATTAAGTTTAGAAAGTCACCTCAAAACTTGAGTCAAAGTAAGTAACTTGTTAATTGTCTGATACAGTATAAGGAAAGCTTGCCCCAGGTTCCAGCACATCTGACAGACAGAGATAGAGATGAAACTCAGCAATAAGTAGGTGGCGGGAACTGTGAAAGTGATGAAAAGAAAAATATTCTGAAGCAATCATATTTACTTGTTTATGGGATCCTGCAAAGATATGAGGGTCTTGGCTTTTAAAAGTTACCTTAAAAGGAATCTCTAAAGTCACCACTAGGGGGAGCTTGAACATTGGTGTATGTAACAGGACTATGTATCCAAAAGGCTTCACAGAAGTACTTTCAAATTGATTAATCAGACAAGTCGTACAAGCAGGGTCAGAGCAGGGAGGTCACACAGTACAAGGGAGTAGGCGGAGACAGTGTCAGGAGCGAGCCGGAGGTCGGGAACCGGGAGAGCAAGTCGTAGGAGGGGGGTGCAGGGACAGAACACCAAACAGGGAAAAGGAAAGGAAGACTGGAAGATAAGACAAGATGGAAGGGACGGGAGTCAGGAGGTCAGACTGAATGAGGAGGACGAAAGTCACGAAGGTCGGACAAGGTAGTGGACAGAATCAAGAGAACTTATAGTGACCAGGCATGCACACTATAGAACAGGGCTATAACTGGCACTGCACCGATGGAGGAGACATCCTGATAAAGTGGCGTGATCCCGGGAACAACGCACAGAAGGATAGGCTCCTCCCACCGGCCAAGCACAGGGAAACAGACCGCAGGACTAGGTAATACAACTCTGCACAGCAGAGTCCAAGCTGAATCATGACAGAATCTGTTACTTTCCCCAAGACCCCCAAACTGTGATCAGTGTCATACAGAGCCCTCTTTACACATTTCACTTAAGTGTGTGATGTAAGAAATATCTGCCGGTAATATCTGCCTGGATCCACAGACTCAGACTGACTGTAATGGACAGGCTAGAGGGAAGCTACTCACCAAGCAGGACCCCTAGAACCCTGAAACCCTTTAACCCCTATACAGGGATTTGGAATTGCACAGGGCCCCGGTAATCACTACCTGTGGAAGGCTGCAGTCCGATGAGAGTAGTAGTCAGGCAGGGTCAAACTGGGAATTGCAGAACAGGGACAGAATCAGGCAGGCAATGACTTAATCAGGAAACCAAGCAGAGGTCAAATCTGGGACTGGCGGTGAGGTAAAGAAACGGTAGGCAGAAGGGTAGTCAGAAAACAAGCAGAAGTCCAAACACAGGGATCACTAAGCAAAACAGGGAGGGAGCCAGGTAACACGAAAACAGAATTATATCTGGCAGTGGTCAGCAGACAGGAGGGGAATAAAGAAGGGTGCGGTGTCTTCCCATTGGTTGTAGCTGAATGATGGTAACTTCAGCTGGAAGACACACGCCACCTACAGTCAGCCAGTGGTACTGCAGATCCCAAGGAAACCCAGCCCAGTGGATGAGCGGAGCCTGCGCCCACCAGCGCCGCTGGCATCGACTCCTCTCCCATCACCAGCACTATCCACAGCAGGAACACGACATCGCCTGATGATCGAAGTAGAAGTCGCTGGAGCGGACTCCGGTGGTGATGTAACACTGCCTAAGTGAGCTGCATAAACACTTTTATTTTACCGATCATGATATGCCAGTTACCCTGGACTAGTCCAGTGGGCAGTCATTTCCTCTCACCATATTCAAGGTGCCTCATACAACCACAATTCGCCAGCTACCATGACAATACACCACTAAATAAAAGTAACCAGAACCTCATTTTCTTTGTTAGTAGCAAAGGAACGGGCGGGCAGGACAATTTTCAAACCAGGAGACACAACTGTAGGCCCCAACATGTGACCGCTTCTATTATATGACCACCTACCCATCACCAATCCAGATAAACCTAAACGTTTTAACCCTTACTGGTACTAGCACTGCCCCAATCATGTCCCAAAACGCTTACCTCCACTCAAACTTTTCTATCAAACTAGTTACTTGTGGATCAGTAAATAAAGCACAAAACTGCGTGACGTGGATTCAAATTTAGCCACAGTAGCCTTTAGTAACAAACAAAAGTAACAAACATTTGCCTCCAATTAGCGGATACTCCAGGAGATGTAGTCATTATGAGCCCCGCTCACCTAATAAAGCCAGCAGACCATTACCCTCAGTCGCACACTACCGACTCAAAAGCACACAAAACCAGGGACCAACAAATTTACATGTTTTTCACTGTCCACTAAGCTCATCCCAGAGATCCATATTACACTGACTTCTGAGCTCACCCCAGAGACCCATATTCCACTGTCTGCTGAGTTCCCTCAGGACCACCATCCCCCAGAAACTGCATTCCTCTCACCATGTTACAGAAGCCTTGACGGTCTCACCAAAAATCATACTTGAGACACCTCAGAAGAGTGCGCTCCACAAACTAACTGCTTGCTGAGTTGTAGCATTCATTAATCAAGCCCAATGTCTGTCTTGATTCCAAACATCATCTGCCACATTTTCCAACTCTTTATAGGGTACCATCATTGTCGTGTTAACAGGTGATCTGCATAGGATTTTGGTCATTATTGTGGGTATATCCCTCTGTTTAAATGCTACTTTTAAAAACTAGAGTTTAACAATAGAATATCTTAATGTCATTTACAAACAATACAGGCCTGTATAACTAAAGCAAAACAAAATAAAAAAATTGTGCGTTCATGTTGTGGCCAGGGGACAGACCATGGCAGGGGGGCTGCTCGAGCCGCTCGGATCCGGGGTCGTGGCGGTGGCTTGAGGGGATGCCGGACCCGGGCCTGAGCACCCGTCCGTCGCCCGCAAGTGAAAAGGGACATTATTATATAGGGGGGGTTTGTCAGTGACGCCACCCATGGTATGCGGTGATTGTTGGTGACACCGCCGCTGCCGCTGGAGGTGATGCCCGGGACCGATGGAGTGGGGCAGCTGGATGTTATCCCATCCGCTGGTAGGGGAGGTGTTGTCCCAGGGCCCCGATACAGGTAGGAGGGTGCTGCGGAGCATAATCTGCAGGGTTGGACCGGGTGGTATTGATGTACTCACAGTTGCTGAATTAATTCACACAGAGTCCAGATAGTAAACCAAATTGCCAATGACTGGTGACCTCCAGCGGGTGTGTTGGGGTCCCACACCCTGATATAGCAGACAGGGGTCCCTTCCTCCCGCACTTAGTGTTTGTGTCCTTTTTGTTAGCTCATTTGTGAAATGGGGAAATCCACTCCAGGTGATTCTGTGTGTTGGGAGCTGTGGCCCGCGAAAACTGACCCGTTGGATCGCTTAGCAGGCAATTGCGGAGCCCTATCCCCCTCGTTGGGCTTCCGTCTCGCTCTATCTGGGCCTCTTGTGGGATAAGACCTGAAATCTTGTCCCCGGCTGGTCAATTAGTAAGGTGCGTGAAGCTGTCCTTGCTCTAGGGTCCATGTTCCCTGTCTGTGCATGGACTCCGGACCGGATTCCCACTGTCTATACCGGCGGGCTGCAACCCTGCCATGTTCCACTTAAAGTCTCCCGCAAATGGATCTCCGTC
This sequence comes from Anomaloglossus baeobatrachus, assembly GCF_048569485.1. Taxonomy (NCBI): domain Eukaryota; kingdom Metazoa; phylum Chordata; class Amphibia; order Anura; family Aromobatidae; genus Anomaloglossus; species Anomaloglossus baeobatrachus. Next base: position 413,159,856 of record NC_134355.1, on the reverse strand, counting down.
GCCTGTGGCGCTGTCTGCCGACTGCCATCTAGTCAGTTTGTCAGTAGTCCGGTAGTCCAGGAGCTCCAACCCCTGACTACCCGGTCACTTCACACTCCTCTCTTCACTCTTGTCACTTTTTGTCTCTCTGAAACTGGCCCCTCCCATCACACCTCAGAACCCCTAGGTGGGCGTCACCATCCGCTTGGCCCCGCCCACTGGTGTGTTCCTATTGTCATGGGGGGTGACTAGGCTTTGCTGGCTGATGTTGTGTACCAGTGTGGGGATTGTGATGGAAAACCAAAGAGGAGGGACTCCTGCACCTAGAAGAGGGGTGCAGTCATCTGTGACACCCTGATTTTGTCAGGGCGTCACATTCACATAATATAACAAGTGAGATCTGACATAGCACTTGCACCTATCCAATTCCCATCTACCTATTTTCGTGAAAAAAAAGTAGTATGTGAAAAGAAGAGGCTCAACCTATAAATGTAAAAGTACCGCCCCGCGGTTGGTCGGGCTGCTCGGATCTGGGATCGTGAGGGCTTGAGGGGCCCGGACCCAGCTTGGCGGACACTTTGATCTGTGAATGGGGGGTATTTACAGGGGAGAAGTTCATGACGCCACCTGTGGGTTGTGGTAATGGGAATACCGCCGCTTCTGTTAGGAGAACCGGGACAGATGGAGTTAAGCAGCCTGATGTTAGTCCCTCCACAGGTAGGGAAAGCCCCGAGCTCAGGGTGTTTGGTGGTTATTTGGGAGCACAGGGTGCAGGGGACCAGGGTACTCACTGTGGGTAGTCGTGGTGCTGGATGAGGATTATAAAGTAGACACTGAAGGTAAACCAAATTCTCTGTGTACCACAGTCACTGCAGGGAGCCTGTCCAGATATCCGCTCCCACTGGTGTCACTTGGTAATCTAGAGCCGCCTCCATGTACAATTTAGTTGTCTGTTTGTGGTCCCTTGGCTTGAAGCTGTTGGGGCCTCGCTCACTATGTGTAGTGTAGCAGTGCTCTTGATGGCTGTGGCACTTGGGATTTCAGTGGGCTGCTTTACTGGAAAACCCTATCCCCCGCGGTGTGCTAATGCCTTTAATCTCTGAGGTCTTAGGGAAATTCGTGAAGATACTCTCGTCCCAGGTTAATTATCAGGACGTTGAATAAGTTCCTGACCTAGGGTCATGTACCCCATCGTGCTCGATACCGGTCAGTTCTTTTTAGGCTTTCTGATGCCGACAGTCTCCATAGACTATGGCCGTCGCACCCTTTTCCAATGTCACTGCCACCGGTCCCCGACTCCTCTGGTCCCGGACCACCGCCTGCGAACCAACCTCAGTCTAGCTCCCCAGAAGCTCAATCTCCAGCTCCTCACTCTTTGAGGGCTGCCACTCGACTCCTACTTCCTCCCTCCAACCAGTCTGCCTGACCTCTAGGTGAGTGGCCCTTTTCCAGCTAGACCAACCCACTGGTGTGTCTGACAGGTCATAATGTGAGGTGCTGATTAGGATTTGTGGTGCTGATGGTAGTGAGACCGGTTTCTGTGAACCTGGAACCATAGGGGGTAGGTCCTGCACCCTGGGTGAAAGGATGCAGTTCCCTGTGGCACCCTGATATATTCAGGGGAGCCACATAAATGTTTATATACAGTGCCTACAAGTAGTATTCAACCCCCTGCAGATTTAGCAGGTTTACACATTCGGAATTAACTTGGCATTGTGACATTTGGACTGTAGATCAGCCTGGAAGTGTGAAATGCACTGCAGCAAAAAAGAATGTTATTTCTTTTTTTATTTTTTTTTTTTTTAAATTGTGAAAGGTTTATTCAGAGGGTCATTTATTATTCAACCCCTCAAACCACCAGAATTCTGTTTGGTTCCCCTAAAGTATTAAGAAGTATTTCAGGCACAAAGAACAATGAGCTTCACATGTTTGGATTAATTATCTCTTTTTCCAGCCTTTTCTGACTAATTAAGACCCTCCCCAAACTTGTGAACAGCACTCATACTTGGTCAACATGGGAAAGACAAAGGAGCATTCCAAGGCCATCAGAGACAAGATCGTGGAGGGTCACAAGGCTGGCAAGGGGTACAAAACCCTTTCCAAGGAGTTGGGCCTACCTGTCTCCACTGTTGGAAGCATCATCCGGAAGTGGAAGGCTTATGGAACTACTGTTAGCCTTCCACGGCCTGGACAGCCTTTGAAAGTTTCCACCCATGCCGAGGCCAGGCTTGTCCGAAGAGTCAAGGCTAACCCAAGGACAACAAGGAAGGAGCTCCGGGAAGATCTCATGGCAGTGGGGACATTGGTTTCAGTCAATACCATAAGTAACGTACTCCACTGCAATGGTCTCCGTTCCAGACGAGCCCGTAAGGTACCTTTACTTTCAAAGCGTCATGTCAAGGCTCATCTACAGTTTGCTCATGATCACTTGGAGGACTCTGAGACAGACTGGTTCAAGGTTCTCTGGTCTGATGAGACCAAGATCGAGATCTTTGGTGCCAACCACACACGTGACGTTTGGAGACTGGATGGCACTGCATACGACCCCAAGAATACCATCCCTACAGTCAAGCATGGTGGTGGCAGCATCATGCTGTGGGGCTGTTTCTCAGCCAAGGGGCCTGGCCATCTGGTCCGCATCCATGGGAAGATGGATAGCACGGCCTACCTGGAGATTTTGGCCAAGAACCTCCGCTCCTCCATCAAGGATCTTAAGATGGGTCGTCATTTCATCTTCCAACAAGACAACGACCTAAAGCACACAGCCAAGAAAACCAAGGCCTGGTTCAAGAGGGAAAAAATCAAGGTGTTGCAGTGGCCTAGTCAGTCTCCTGACCTTAACCCAATTGAAAACTTGTGGAAGGAGCTCAAGATTAAAGTCCACATGAGACACCCAAAGAGCCTAGATAACTTGGAGAAGATCTGCATGGAGGAGTGGGCCAAGATAACTCCAGAGACCTGTGCCGGCCTGATCAGGTCTTATAAAAGACGATTATTAGCTATAATTGCAAACAAGGGTTATTCCACAAAATATTAAACCTAGGGGTTGAATAATAATTGACCCACACTTTTATGTTGAAAATTTATTAAAATTTAACTGAGCAACATAACTTGCTGGTTTGTAAGATTTATGCATCTGTTAATAAATCCTGCTCTTGTTTGAAGTTTGCAGGCTCTAACTTATTTGCATCTTATCAAACCTGCTAAATCTGCAGGGGGTTGAATACTACTTGTAGGCACTGTATTTATTAGTGAACAATTGAACCAAAAAACCATACACTTTTAAAAACAATTAATGAAGCTCATACAAAGCTTTAAGATGGAACAGATAAAAAGCACTAATATGCTTCAGTCCCCATATCTGCCATAGAACAGTAATCCAACAACAATGATAACCTATTGGCTGATGTAAAGTGCTGGTATGCTATATTTTAAATGTATAAAATATTCACAAAGCAGAAGACATGAGATGAACACCAAAATTTGAATTGGATATAACAGATACAAGCAATGTAATGACCCTGCAGCCCAGTTTCCAAAGGAGATCATGCTTTTTGTATACTACTTTTTCTTCTCACATTACTTCACATTGATATGTGAATGGCTGATCCTTTTCATCTTGGTGATGCCCTCCATTTCTTGTTTCATTTCATACACATCTCCCTATTTTCTTAACTATGTCATCCCCTAGGTCCCATCTAGCAGCTTCTGTGCCTATCCTAAATAAGTTGGAACTAAATAAATTTGAGTACTCAAGTAAAAAATGAAGGTATTTAAAAAATAAAAAAACACAAACTGAAATCAAGACAGCGACTTGCCATCCTCGTAAATGAGCAATGAACCTGAAATTTCTGGCTTCCCTGTAGATTGGTATAGTATGGCTGTGTTATGATGGGCAAGTTCTCAGCATAAGACCATCCAGGCTGCCTATCTTGGGATCACAACTCATGGTAGCACCTTGTGGTCACTGCATTGACACAGCAAGTAGTCTAATATGGTGGTCTTTGAGTTCAAGCACTTCGGATTGGTACCAGTCTGTGTGAAGAGAATGCCTCACCTATAGAATCAATATATGAAAAAATAACAAAAAAGCGCTTAAAGGCCCTGTCACACACAGAGATAAATCTTTGGCAGATCTGTGGTTGCAGTGAAATCATGGTCATATTGTTCTATTTGTACACAGCCACAAACCTGGCACTGATTGTCCACAATTTCACTGCAACCACAGATCTACCACAGATCTACCACAGATCTGCCACAGATTTATCTCTGTGTGTGACAGGGTCTTAACAATGCTCGGAATCTTTCTTTGCAATATCACCTGCGAATATAGCAAAAACGCTAGAAGCCAATTAGCAAATGTATAAGGAATGAAGCAGAACGCCTCCTCTCCTCCTCCATTGTACTTTCATCTGACATATTCGTGTGGATATTAAATTTACCCAAGGACAGCAGCAAAAATATCTTTAAATACGCACCTTTCGTAATCTACTACCTAACCTCCTGTTTCAAGTGTGTGTTGCGGACAGGGGGCTGGGCCGCTGCAGGGGCTGCTTGGATCCGGGTTCGTTACTGTGGCTCGAGTGGTGGCCGCACTCGGGCTAGTACGGCTGTCCGTCCACACAACTGTAGAAAGGGAGTATTTACAGGGGATTGATTTGTCGGTGATGCCACCCGTGGGTTGCAGTGAGAGTTGGTAGCACCGACGCTGCCTGGTGATGGGGCGCCCGGGGCTGATGGAGCGGGGCAGCAGGATGGAATTCTCTCCACGGGTAGGGGAGGTGTAGTCCCGGGGCCCAGGTGTACAGGAGCAATGGCTGCTGGAGGTGACGTGCCGGGTTAGACTGGGGTAAATGGTGTACTCACAGTTCAAAGAATCGCACACAAAGTTCAGTGGTAAACCAAATTGCCAGTGACCGGTCACCTCCGGCGGGTGTATTCGGGTCCCACACCTGGGTGTAGCAAATAGGGGTCCCGTCCTCCTGCACTCAGTGTTTGTGTCACTGGGACAACTCCACTTGGAACGGGGAAGTCCACTCCTAGTACTGTGTATGTTGGGAGCTGTGGCCCACGAAATCTGACCCTTGGGATTTCTGTGGGTTCTGACGGACACCCTATCCCTCTCGGTGGGCATCTGTTTCACTCTCTGGGCTTCTGTAGAACAAGGCCTGAAACAAGGGGTTTGTAACCGTCCTCGTCCTGGGGTCCAGGTACCCCGACTGTGCACGGCCTCTGGACCGGATTCCCGCTGTCGGCACCGGTGGGCTACAAACCTGCCTGGTCCACTTCAGGTCTCCCGCGACCGGATCTTCATCGCCTGTGGTCCTGCTTGCCGTCTGCCACCTAGTCCGGTAGTCCAGGGGCCCCAACCCCTGACTCCACTGCACTTCCACACTCCTCCACTGTAAACTCTCAGAACTCAACTCCAAACTGGCATGTTCCCCGCCCCTGACACCTCAGGACCCCTAGGTGGGCGCTCCCATCCACCTGGTTCCGCCCACTGGTGTGTCCCTATTGTCATGAAGGGGTGACTAGGCTTTAATGGCGGTGTGGTGTACCTGGGTGAGGGTTTTGTGTTGGTATGCCAAGGAGGATGGATTTTTGTACCTGAGAGATTTGTACAACCTCTCTGACTACCTGGTTTTGCCAGGGCGTCACAAGTGCATCTAGGCTCCTCTAAGAATACATACAATTCACCCCTCACTGTATCCACCAATCCTAACCAGTAACTCGTAACCCTATCAAACATACCGACTTCCCTGGACTCTCTTGAATTGCAACTGGCTGACTAACACCTTCTTCGATCCTCTCTGTATCTGTATCTGTGTAGGCTCTGTATCACACCACCACAATAGGAAACAATGAAGACATGAAAACCTGTGCTAACAACGCTTGCTGACTTAGAGTATTCCTAACATCCGTAACTAACTTCCCTACTTTCTGACTAACATACCATCTTAAAATGCTAGTGAGGCTACCCACCAGACCCAAAGAACCCACTACAGATGATGTTACACTAGACAGAAGACAAACACAAAGCTATCACAAGACTGCACCGAGGACTGACAAGCCACTGTTTGTACTAAATGATGATACAACTTGCAAAGATTCTGCTGCCATGCATATCAAATCTGCATTCAATGTTCTGCCGCCATCTGGAAGTGGATCTGGAAATGGAGTGCATTGCCAATGGCCGGCCCAACATGTGACGCCCTGGCCTATCATGTCGTCACAGGGTATTGTGCAATCTGCCCTTCTGTGCAATATCCACCTCCTCCTTGGTTATGGGTCCCTAACCAATGGTGTTGCCAAAACCAGCTAATCAAAATCCTAGGAACACTGCACCACACCCACCAGACACACCAGTGGACGGCCTGAGTGGAATAGGGTCGCCCACTTGGGGGGGTTGGTAAGGGGAGGTCAGGAGTGTCAGGAGTAGGCCAGTGTAGTGATGAAAGTGAAGAAGAGAGGCGGTCAGGAGTTGGGCTCTTTGGAAGTACTAGGTAGCAGATGGTGGTCTGGGCCTAGTAGGAGCAGGAAACCCGGTCGCAGGGGATCGTGGCAAGGGGCACGGTATTGTCGTGGAGGACAGCCGGCGGCCTTGTACCAACACCAGGCTGGGACCAGGGCACGACGGGGTACGTGGACCCTAGGTCAGGGAGTAGCTTCAGGCAACCTGACAATTCACCCGACGAGGACGGAGCATTCAAGATCCGCTCTTCACCTGCTCCAAAATCGGGGTACTAGCACAATGAGGGGGATAGGACTTTCCACTAAAACGGTCCAGGAAATCCCAAGCGTGAACCCTGAGAGCAAGCTCCCACAGTTAGCCACACTGGGGAGTGGGACCCGACTAGTTTCAAGCTATAGGGGCCAACTAAGAAGAGAACAAGGTGCCAAGGGAAAGGTCACAGATCATCAGGCAACACCAGCAGCAACGGGACCCAAATGTGCTCTCCTCAGTAGCAGCGGTGTCCAGAACTTTGGTTTACTAAGTTGTCAGTGTCAGCTTTATGGATTGAGTGAGTACGCAAGTGACCCTTACCTCCCCAACGGCACATCCCCGTCACTATCACCGAGTCCCGGCATTGCCCTTGGATACTCCCAGCTGCAGAGGTGGTACTCCACCTTACCACACACCACGGGTGGCGTCACGAACTATAGATACACAATCCCCAGTAAATATCCCCTTCATTTGAGTCGCCACATGACCCCCGGGTCCGGACGTCCCCTCGAGTCACCGCGGATCCGGATCCGAGCAGCTCGGCTGCTGACGTGGGGGCGGCACAATAACAGGAGCTAGTTGTGAAGCAATAACTTGTTAGGCTCTCTCTGACTGAAACATAATCAATGGAGACACCTATATCTCATCGTGTTGAGGAATTAGGAATGTTGGTTGTGGATGATGTAGCGGACTCTCCCCTGGCCAGTATCCTTAGAAGATGAAGATTTCTTCCAGGACAGTAGGATGGATTTGAAGAGAATCTGTCAGCACAATTTTGTTAAGTAAAGAAATGGCTGTAATGGTTGTAATACTGATTACAGTGATACCTTTGGTGAACAAATATGTTTTATTGTTATTCTTTAATCACTAATTGAACTTTTATGCTAATTAGATTCATTGCACAAGGGCTTTACTGTAGACTGGGCCTTCTGGTGAATATGGTGAAAGTATCTGTCGTAAAGGAGTTTATATTTGGATATGTGTAACTGAATACTTAATTCAACAAAACCTTGTTTAATAAATTTTTTTCTTGCAAAATGCTCATTTCAGACAGTGATTGACTGCAGTAGTCACATGCCCCTCTGATGGGATGTAATCGCTACAGCAGACAGTAGAGACAAGTGGAACCCGGCAGCGCCAAAAAGGAGTGGAAAGGGATCAATAGGTATTTCTGAATATTTTGTTAAAAAAATGCTCCTCCAACAATCCTTTTTCATATATGTAATCTTTTTATATTTACATTTAAAATGATTGTTGATATACAAAGTTACTATCAAAAAATGTCAGTCCCAGTTCCTAGGTCAATGTGATTTGTATATATGATTGTGACTGGTACACCGTTGCCAGCAAGGATATAACTTTTTGGCTGCAAGATAAGACTGACCGACTTCTGTAGTCAATTTTATGTTATTTTGGAGTGCTAGTAAATTTTGCATATCCACAACTTGGAAAGTGACATAAAATGTTAGTATTTCACATGGCGTGTGCCAGAAAAATGACTTGTATCTCTTGTCCTGCAAGACTCCTGGTAATGGTAGTTAGCACATCATGACAGGAAAACAGACCTGAATACAAGAAGTTGCTTTCCCTCGACAGATTGTCTCTTGACACACTCAGTGTCATCTCACCAGCATCTACGGCATTTTTCTCCTTGAATGATTACATCAGAATCTCAGCAGGTAAGACGCGTAGAATGGCAGACGGAGCAGTACCACGACATGCTAAAGTGTAGGATTTTCCATGTCAGCATAAACACTTTCATTTAGATGACAACAGAAATTTACAGGGTTAGAATTGGCTGAGCTTTATCTCCTGTCATTCAGGATTTGATCTATCCAATTTTAATATAAGATGTTAAAGCTATGGCTTTCTCTCACGTTAGCTGAAAAATGTAACAAGAAAAAAATCACAAGGAAGTTTATTTGGGATGTCTGGAAAGCTTCATTTTTATCGCCAAATCCTGAATGGACCCTAAAAAAAATAGGAAGTGGTAGAGACAGCATTTTACTAATGCAACAATTTAAAGCGGTTATTTCATTTCAATAAAATGTTAGCCAAGGTTGCTTATGCTTTAAAAATAATAATCTATTTCTACCTATTGAAGCCTCTGGAGCTCTAGCACCACTTCTCTGCTTCTCCCCTTGATCTTTGTTGATGGGGCTGTAGTGGTGGCATCACATCTATAACATGTGTCAGCTACCAGTGGCATAACTAGAGTCCAAAGAGCCCCAGGGCAAAATTTGGACCTGCCCCCCAAATCCCCTTCCCACCCCGCATGTTTTGTCAGATGTATAGGCCCTTAAAGGGTTCTATATCCTATAAAGACATGTGTTGCCCCTCCTCCCTCTTCATTATGTAGTAATGTCCCCCATCATTGGCACCATTCTGGTAAATCTGTCCCCCATTGTCAAGCTAATGGATGTGGACCAATTGTGCCATGGGACCGGGCTTACCCTGGAGGGGCATGGCAAGCGACTACCTCGTCTTCACTAGCGACTCGGATGGTGAGGTTAGGCTTGTGTTGAAAGGCAGCAGCCAGGTACTACCCTAGGTGAACTCTCAATACTGTAGCAGCTGACCCCAGGGATCAGGTAGACAAGTACGCACTCAGCTGCAGGCAGTACAGCTGGAAAAGACTGGACGGCTGGAACAGACTAAATGGCTGGTACAGACTGGACATCTGGAACAGACTGGATGGCTGGAACAGACTGGACGGCTGGAACAAACGGGATGGCTGGAACAGACTGATTGCTGGCACAGATTGACAGCTGGAACAGACTGGCAGGCTGGTACTGGCGGGCAGGCAGGTACTGGCAGGCAAGTACTATAAACGGGTACTGAAACAGAGGTACCGGTTAGGAGACATGGAATACAGGCACAGGATACAGGCACAGGAGATGGGACCTGGCAACTGTCAAACATGCATCAAGTGAATTAACACGTTGCACAGGACCTCCCATAGGGGGAGGATGCCTTAAATACCCAGTACCTATAAACCATAGGCTGAGCAATACTTCTGGGTTAAGGCACGTTGGCTCTTTAAGAGAAGGAAGGAGCATGAGCATGTCCTAAGCATGCTATTGGGAGAGCTGTGTGGCATGCGCAGACATCATGTGGCTAGGAAGGTGAGTGCCTGCTGGGAGGAAGCAGAACATTGTGAGTATGTCGGTGCCGGCATTACACCCATTTTGGTAAATATGTCACCAATTTAGGTATATATGTTCCCTACCCTGGTATATATATATATATATATATATATATATATCCCCCATCCTGGTATATATGTGTTATGTCCTGGTGGTGGAACCTCTAGGCCGTGCACCGGACTCCCCCAGTGAGGCAACCCGGAGCTAACCCCTGTACAGGGACTGTCCTGATCACCCCACCAGAGGGCCTAGATGCATGGTAGCCGAAGCACTAGTGGTACTGGGTCAGCGTCCTTCAGGGGACTGGTAGCAAGATGTCTCTAGAGTCATAGAGTTTCTGGAGGCAATGCAGATGATGGAGACCAGGTTCAGGTACCAGGTAGAAACATCAGGCGGGATCTGGATCCTGCTGGATGTGAGGGCAGAGGTCATCAGGTGAAGTCGGGGATCGGACACAGGTTCAGGCTGAAGGCAGATGATGGGATTCACAGCCGACAGTCACCGGAGGACTTCCTGGGTAATCCGCAGTCAGGACCAGGTTAAGTTAGCAGGGCTGGCTCTGTGGAAGACACAGGGTTAGAGAGAGGCAAGGCACTAGGAGACCTGAACACCTAGCTTATAGAAACACGTTGATCAGGCGCCGCCCACATGGAAAGGGGAGTCTTATATACTCTGCACCTGTCTCAGCCATATCCTGTTTCAGGAGTGCTGGGCCTATAAGAAAAGGTGAGTGGGCACGGCCCCGCCCTATACACATGCATGTGCCTAAGAATCAGAGTCAGACTCAAGAGACCAGGAACAGGACGCAGGAGAGCACGAGCGGGAGTGGCAGCCGTGACCGTGGGCACGTGAACCGGCTCAGTGGGTAAGGAGTGATGCCGTGATTGTGAGACTGGATCAGTGGGTAAGGAGCGGTGCTGTGATGGCATGACCAGATCAGTGGGTAAGGGGCGATGCCGGGACACCGGAAGCGTGACAGTACCCCCCCTGTACAGCCCCTCCTCCGCACAAAGTACCCCCGGGGTACCTCGGACTGGGCCACCGGGCCGCGAATCACCCCATCAACAGGGAAGGACCGCCAACCCCGCATCCTCCTCTTGGCCACTACACCTCTTACCGGACACCCCTTGTCAGCAGCAACGGGGAGAGGGAGAGTATCGGCAGCAGGAGAGAGGGAACCAAGAACCACCAGCTCAGTTATCGCAGTCTGGACACAAGAAGGACAGGCAGACACAAAGGAGGCAACAGTCTCTGAAGAAGAGACGGCCACCAATGGGCCCGACCAATAGCGCTCAGGGTGTACTCCCAACTGGCGTGGTTAGTCTCTTCCGATGAATGCCCCCACTGAAGGACCTCGAGTCTGTCGGACTCCGCGACGAAGGACTTCCCAGGATGAACCTGTGCCAGGGGGGACGTAGTCACCGGAACAACTTCATCAGGACCGGCGCCGGACTGAGTTGTCTCATCTTCTGGATCCAGGGGCATAAAAGACTCTAGGGCCAAAGACCGTGGAACGACGCTAGGCTGCGTCGTCTCTTCTTCTCGTTCTTGCGGCATGAAAGGCTCCAGTGCCAGAGACTGTGGAACAACACTGGACTGCGTCGTCTCTTCTTCTCGTTCTTGTGGCATGAAAGACTCCGGTGCCAGAGATAGAGGAAAGAGCTGCAGACAGTTTTCGTGGCACAACGGACCCCAACGAGTGATCACGCCAGAGCGCCAAGTAATGACAGGATCATGGAGTCGTAACCAGGGCAGACCCAGCAAAAGCGTATGGGCCATTCTTGGGATTACATATAGAGCAATCGTCTCGGCATGCTGAGCGCCCACACGGAGTCTCACAGGTTCGGTTATAAACAAGACAGGTTCATGTAAAGGTCTTCCGTCCACGGAGGCAAACCTGAGGGGTTTAGTAAGCGGGATGACGGGTATGCAATATCGGTCTACAGTAGCCTGTTGGATGAAATTGCCCGCTGTCCCCGAATCAATGTAAGCTTATGCCGTGAACCGGGTCTTCTCGGTTGTCACCTGGACAGTCTGTGTAACTGGAACTGAGAGGGTTCCGGTACCAAGGGTGGCGGTTCCCACCAACCCTTGGACTTGGGGTCTTCCTGGTCTCTCAGGGCAAGAGCGGAGCAGGTGTGTGCCATCTCCGCAGTCGAAACACAGGCCTTTAGCGAGCCGTTCTGCTCGGCGTTGCTCAGATTGTCTTAGTCGGTCTACTTGCATGGGTTCGGAAGTAAAATCGCGGGATGGCGGTGGCGGGGAAACGGTCAACTTCTGCGGAATGGAGGTATGACGGGTTGGTCGCCTCTCCCAAGATACTTCCATGGATCGTTCCTGAAAACGTAGATCAATCCGAGTAGCTAGAGAGATCAGAGCATCCAAGGTATGAGGAATGTCGCGACCAGCTAGTTCATCCTTGATGCGGCCAGAGAGGCCCTCCCAAAAGGCCGCCGTCAATGCCTCGTTGTTCCATCCTAAGATTCCCCAAGAAAAGAGAAACAGCATCATCCAGCTCATCAATAGAGGTCTCTCAGCAAAGAAAATGCATCATATGAGTTCCAAGACACTTGGAAGAATACGAAATGAAGTCTGTCGATCCCTTCAAAATCAAGAGGTGGAGGTCCAAGCAAAAATCGTAGTCAAAAAGTCAGCTCATCACAAGGTCTATCAGTTCTGGCCAGACAAACATTGAAGTGGTAATAGTTCACATGATTCGTAATAGTGAGATCACAGCCATCCATGGAAGCATCGTCCAATGCACATTACACAAATCTAGTATGGTGGTCTGAAAAAAGGTGAAGAAGCCTTCAATATTGTTAGAAGAATCGTTGGCTTGAGGTTGCAAAAAAGTATGAAAAGTAGATAGTAGAAGATTGGAAATGGATTATTTGGAGCAATGAGAAGAAGGCAAAGACAAGGCTCTGATGAATGCAAATGGGTCTGGAAGAAAGAACAGAAAAAGGGGCTAATGGATTGAGAAATTGAAGGAACTGTCAGGTTCAGTGGAAACCTGATGATATGGGGTTATTTCACAGCAAAGGTGTTGGATACTTAGTCAGGATCAATGGTGGTCTCAATGCTGTGCTATATGTGAGCATTCTACAAATTGAGTTACCTCATACACTGGAGTATGAAAAGGACAACATAGTGTTTCAGCAAGACTTTGACCCAAAGCATACGTTGATATTGGAGAAGAACTGGTTCAATGACAATGGATTGGCCCTCACAGTCCCCAGATTTCAACCCCATTAAAACACAGTGCAGTGGCATGACAAGAATCTGCATAACTAATCATATGTTAAATAGTTGCAAGACAAATTTATATCTGAGATTGCCAAGAAGATTGTTTCTCTATAAAAGAAGGTAGTCTCATGTTCAAAGCTGTAGTGGATGGTGAGACGGAGCCTAAAAGTCAAAAGTTCAAAGCATTGTTACCCTTTTGTTCTTAAGGCTATATCCCCATCCTGGGCCCCTTCCTGGTAAATATGTCCCCCATGCTGGTATATATGACACCCATCCTAGGCCCTGGAGTATATGCCCCCCATCCTGGGACCATGCTGTATATATGTCCCTCACAGTGGTATATATGTCCCCCATTGTGGTATATACCCCCACCTGGTATATATGTACCCATGCAGTGTCTTTGTCTGTAGCAATGCTGGCATGCCTACATTTTTTTTGCCATCAATGGGTATCGCAGTGCAGGAACCTCAAGACCCCTGCCACATGGCCCTGGTTACAAGCACGACCTCTGCAACCATGATCATTATCGCAGTCATTGAACTCAGCGGTCTGCTGATGTCTACATCGGCATCACTACTAAGCACAGTAATTGCTTGAAGTAGAAATGTGTTGTAGTAACACAGATGTGACCATGTTGACTGTTATGGTCAGGAGACCGCAAAAGATCTTGAAAATATCCCATAAAAAAGGTTGATGATAATACATATGAGTAGTTGGAAACTTAGCTGGCTGCAATCCACTGACTACACAAATGTGGCGTCCCTGAGGCTCAGTCGCCACAGGGAATTGCATCTGGTTTAAGTTGTAATTCTCTCCTGGGTGAGAAGAGGTTAACTACTGTTTTCTGGCACTTTTACGGAACATCTAGCATGAGTGACCACATACAAGAAGCCAGACTGCAGATGGACACCATAACAATGAGTAATTCCCCCAGCACTGCTAAGTCATTCCAGAGGGTGGGGGCTGCTCTCAGTGAGTAGAAAGAAACAAACAGTTTCACTTTAGTGGGAGAAAAGTCTGAGATAGCAAAGAGAGAACAGGTCCCCTGGGGGGAGCATTTCACCCGGCTCCCCTCCCGGGGACTACCCGGGATGCATGCCTAGGAGCTATCTCGGGAAGGAGTAGAGAGTGCCAGAACATCATGGGACTTTTAGTACCACGGCTACTATAGAGAGTGCTTCACAGAACTTCTATAGCTATGACCAGCCAGACTAGAAGAGGGCGAGAGACAGAGGTGACCGGTGGAGATGGTGAGACACAGGAGACATGGCAGCTGGGGGGAGCTTAACCTGTTGTGAACACATTTGGACTGGGTTCCGGGATGGGGCACCCTATTGTGGCCAGTAATGGCAGTAGAGTTGGTCTGCTTAACCGAAGCCAGACAGCTGATGTTGATTGGAAATCAGGATGCTCAGATTGGGCCTATATAACTGAGTAGTGTTCTCTTGGTCTGGGTCGGTGATCAATGTTGTCTCCTGTAGTGCTGTGGACATTCTGGAGCCTGCCCTATCTCCTGTTTCCACCAGAACTCCTTACAGATAAGTTTTATCTTTGTACCTTTTACTGGTTTGTTTCCATTTTCTTGTTGTTTATTTTTGTGGTACTAAGGCTTGTCTCCTGATTTTGCTTGTGTGGAGTTCTGGGTGGAGTTGTAGCATTCCCTGCTGGGAATGTCTGTGTACCCAGCTCCACATTCTGCAGTGTATTTTTGTTTTGTCATGCTTGGTATTAATTTCAGTCCTTCTTCTATATTAGTGTTTTGCTTGGATTCCAGTAACACCAGAGTACTGATATAGTGGGGGAGAGGCTGTGTGGTCTCAGCCGTTTTCCTATCAGATATGTTGGTTTCTTTAGGGTATTGCGCGGTTGCAGACAGTGCTCTTTCCTGTCCTTTCCTATACAGATAGTTTGGGCCTCATCTTTGCTGAATCTGTTTTCTACCTGTGTACTGTGTTTCATCTTGTCTCCCCGGCTTTATATGTTTGGGGGCTATCTATATCTTTGGGGGACTGCTCCGAGGCAGATTAGTTTTCCTTGATTTTCTCTCTTTAGGAATAATTAGCTCTCCGGCTGTGTCGAGGCGACTAGGTCATCGTAGGCACGTCCCACGGCTACTTCTAGTTGTGTTGTCAGTTACAGGTCTGCAGTCAGCTGAGTTTCCAACCATTCTGGTGATTCTCTGGGTTTCCTAATTTTTGCCCCTTCTGATCCTCCTCGGTCACTGAATCATAACATTAACCGCTTCCACAGTGCCAGCAGTCGGGGTGCAGAACCCTCGGTTGGAGACACCTGCATGGACAAATCTGCAGGGGTTGGGGATTTCATGTCCCATCGCCCACCACCCAATTTCCTGGAGCACAGTGACATATAGGATCTGGGGTCGGGTTTACAGGCAGGCACCACAGCGAGGACCCGTGTCACCTGCATATGGGATGGGACACTTAACATAGACAGCGGAGTCCCCAAGTTGCTTCAGGCCACGGGGAGCCATGAGTCAGCACAAGGAGGAAGGTCTCACACATTTCCACAGACACCAGTGATTACCTCTGATTCACCCGGGACCAGCTGTAGTCCATCCATGACGGCGGAATGCGGCACATCCAGGGAGCTTTAAGAACTGTGAATAAACGAAACTTTGAACCGCTGCCCCCTGTGTCGTCTTTCTCATTGCCGTTGCTGCCGCCCCATACTTCAGCACCATCAGCCGTCCCCATCGTCCTCATTCTCCCTGGGGCTTGCTCCACCTGTGGGGTGCTGGACTATCTGAGCTGCGTTAACATCAGCACCGGAAGAGAGCAACATCTCTCAGCGGCAGCTGATTCCTGGCCGCACACCACGGGTTCCAAAGCATCCCCCATTCCCATCCAACACCGCCCCTGGGAGAGGAAAAGTCGCAGGAGGGGTTGGCGGCTGAGACCCCAGTCACCACTTCAACCGGTGATGCCCTCCGCCCTCCTTCCATCCCCGTTTACACTGGACACTCGTTCATCTGTCCTTTGCATGTAGCCGACGGGGCCATGGAGCCGAGTCAGGCCAGTCATAGCAACCCCACAAAACCACTGGCCCAGTGAAAAGTAACCCCTGAGGCCCCGTGGAGCGCTAAACAAACACAACTAGAAGTAGCAGTTGAGCTTTCCTAACAAACTTAGATGCCTCATCACTGCCGGAGAACTAACTAACCTCAAAGATGGAATGAGGAATCCTGACTTGCCTCAGAGCAGCCCCAAAGGAAAGTCAAAGCCCCCAATATATAATGATGGTGATGTAAGAAAAAATAACACACAGATGGTGGATATAGAAATAAGCAAAGTGAGGCCTTGCTAGCTAGATACAAAAGTATAGGATAGATTGCTGGTTGCAGCCAGTTAAAACCCTGAATAATACCAACACCTGATAATCAAAAATTCCCTTAAAGATCACACCATCTTTCCTCCCACTATATCAGGAACTCCTGTGCAAATACATTTAAATAGATAAATAGAAAATGCAAATAAAATAAAAAAAGATCATAACTACAAAAAAACATGAGAAACAAAAATACAAAACTCCTGATCAAAAAGGGAGTAAAAAATCCCTTTCTTGCTGGGAATAAATTACAACACAAAAATAGTGCAGGAAGAGCACTAACTCACTTGCAAGAAACAAAAGGGAATATTCTCAAACACTGATTTAGAAAGAGACATAGATTAATCAGAAACGCCCTTCAGTGCAATGTCAGCCTTTAACCAAGCCCAGACTAAGAGAATAGAATACTTATCATGCATAGTTGCAGACTCAGAATGACATGAGAACAAAACCAATGAAAAGGAACAAAAAAAGCTGTAGAAATCATTCCTAGAGAATCCAAAAAGGTGCAAAATAGGCAAAACAAAAACCTAAAGGGAAAGGCAAAAGCTATAAGGCTGGAGGACAAAATTCAGGACATCTGCACATGAAGCAGAAAAAAATATCACTGGCAAAAAGTTAGACAGAGACTGCCTTCCTATATCCCCCAAGCTGGACTCCATAGGTGTCAGGTTTTCTGACTTTTTGCCTTGTTTTGTAATTTTGCTTTAATCTGTTTTTTCTTCATTGGCTATCTTACTTCCTGTTCTGTTGTCCTCACCTTTGCCCTCAATCAATATGGATTCCACAGCTTTTATGTTCCCGCCCTGTTCCCTGCCAATTACCTGCTTAAGCCATCTCAGCTGATGGACCAGTGCTTCTGAATCCTGTTTGCAGTCTGCCTGTAACCTGGTCTCCTGAAGTCTTTGGAAGAACTACTTTTCTGCCATCCTCTGTTTTGGATCCCTGGAACTCGTGTCCACACAGGAACCCTTCTGCTCTGCCATGGACATTTACAAGTACAGTAAGAGAGACTGAATTATACTTTGACACTTCTGCTGAACTTTGAGGATCCATTCCTGCTTAATTTGTTCCCAGCCTCTGCATCCTGCAACTGTTTAACCCTTCATGTTTTATGCACTTGTATGAAGTAATACAAGAACTGTTTAGCAAACCTGTGTCTCTGTGTTTCCCTTGTACCCTTGCACTAGACTCTATACAAACAGTATTTAACACCTTACAATAGGCTTCCTGAAGCAGCAATCATCTCCAACACCTCTCTGAGTGACAGATGCAGAATCAGACTCATTACCAGCACTGGCCACCAGAAACACTTCCGGGAACAGCATCATATCTGATGAAATTCACAACAGCTGGCCCTGTTAAAGGAAATCTGTCAGGTGATTTTGTAGTACAATACTAATGTTATCTTTAAATAGGGCATAAGGTAACATCAAGATCATTAACTTTTATACTTATAAATTCTCCTGTTATCTTGCAGTAAGCTCAGTAGAATTCATTGTCTCATGCACCCGTCAAGTGTATGTAAATACAATTTGCATAGTCAGTGCTCTTCCGTCCCAGTGCATTCACTATCACTGCTGAGAGGTGCAAGGGAGTATGGGTGGGGGAAGCACTACAAATTCAGTTCAGATTTACTTTCACTGATGCCAGCACCAAGAGATGGGAGAGGGGAGCATGGCATATGAAGTTTATATTTACGTATGCTTGACTAGTTACTATGGCACACTGAATTCTATGGATATTACAACAAGATAACAGGATAAGGTAGATCCATAAAACCTACTGATCCTGAAAGGCCTCCTTAAGCCCTATTTAAGGATAATATTAGTATTATACTAGAAAATCACCTGACAAATTCCCTGTAAGAAAAACTGGTAGGTAGCAGAGGAGAGGTGGTGTTGGAGCAGCAAGGACATCAGTACTTAAGTACTGCATTCTTTTCTCCTCATAAAGTTGGTCAAATCAAATCCACTAGATTCATAATAAAGTTAGGAGCTAAGTGAATCCAACATAAGGTAAAACAGTCTTCCCACTTTTTATAGTAGAAATTATTAGCATTTAGCAACTATAGTCTGAAAATATAAAAAAAAGCAAAAAGGCTTTTCTAGAGGTAGAAAATACATATATTTTACTGTGCATCTTACATGCTAAAAAAATGGCTATAAGGTAAAAGGTATAGAAGACAACGTAACCAGATCATAAGTGACAATGGAAGAACTGGATCACTGGAGCTGAAGTAGCAGTGACTCTCCTGCACATGCACAAAAAAGAAATTAAGCCAATGCCCGTAAAGGGGCGAAACACTACAGTGGAACATTGGCAATTGCATTGCGCAAGAGCAGGCTCTCAGGATCACAACTAGATGTCTCAGGGATTCTGTGACGCTGATGGGAGGCGCCAGCTATGCTAATGAAGCAAGGAGGCAGCGTTATCTTCCAGGCAGAATTTGCCCCATAGCCTGGAAGACCTCATTTGAATAGAGGGGTAAGAAATGATTTTTCCACAAGAAAGCATCTGATATGAGGCATGCAGGTATGATTATTTTCAGCATTCGTTACCTGTATGCCCATATTAATAGTGTAAATATGTCAAATGGGGTGACAGATTCCCTTTAAACAGGAAGAAAGCAACTTAAGCCAGTTAAAACATTGGGTACATATATTCTGGGGCAAGAGGTTAGGAGAACCACTTACAACTCTTCTGTTACAGGCAATAATGGGGTACATTATGATGAGCTATTGGACTGCAAAGTGCCCACGTATTGTTCTTTCACATAGGCCATCTTCTGTCTGTGTCTATCCCTGCATATATTAATATACATGTAATATATATATATATATATATATATGGCAAGTTTTTTCTACTGTAATAGTTCTAATATTAGACTTATTTTTGTTTTTGAGCCTTCCCCTTTCTCCATTCCACTGTGATATGATTTTATAATGTTTCTTTATCCACTTATTTGCATGTTGTTGATGCACTATGTATAATTCTTTGTGGTTTTATTGGCCCTCAGATAAAGCTAGAGTGGCACATTTCTTCATGAAAATATTCTGTTATACATCCCTATTATGAGACGTTACATTTTCTCTGCCACTTTCAAGTAGAATATAACATTTTAGCAGTTTGCCAGGTTTTATTTTACATCCTAAGTGACCTTGAATTTGAACTGCCAAAACCATTACTTGAAAATTGTTCTGGCTGCTACTACGAGCAGGGTATTCCATAGCTATCTTTTCCATCTTAAGATGTTAATGAATAGTTCCATATGCACTGAGAATTTAAACAGACAAGCCAAAGTAAATTATTATAATTACCGAAATGGTGTCTTAATCAGTTTCCATAAAATGCTGTTATTATGAGTGTATTTCTGCAAGCGTGCAACAGAAACATTTAATATGCCTCCAGCTGAGTCGGACATTGCTTAAATATTGTATCTATGAAATGATTAAAAAAAAAACCAATACAACAAAGGACTGAGTTTGCTGTGGCGTTTCTACTTTTTCCTCCCTTTCACCCAAGAACCATGAGGCTACATTCCCATGTTCTTGGTCGTACATGTCCCTTTAATGCGGGCTCATGCAGCAAGTCAGCATTATTCCCCCCGCATGTTGGCTGATTTGATCAGCTGACATGAGCAGCTAACAGGCGCAGGTGGATCTCTGATCCACTCGTGCAAGTACCTAGTTAGATTGTACTGTCAAACTCTGACAGCGCAATCTAACACATGCCAGTGGGGATTGTGCTGTTCCCTGCCGCCATCAGAGGCCCCGTGACGCGATCACGGCATGCAGATAGGTTGTCATGACTGCCCGGGGTCAGCTGATCATCCCTGTTGCTGTCATGCCGAAGTTCCTGTGAATGTCAGCAGAGTTCCAACACTCACAAGACATCAGCATTTTTGCTGTTCAGAGGGATGCTGAAGCATCGCTCTGAACAGCAAAAGAGTTCAGAAAATGTGAGTTTCAATTCTCCTAGGGGGACTAATAAAATCAATAACAAATGTAAAAAAAAGTTTTACAAAAAAACACTAAAAGTTCAAATCACCTCCCTTTTGCTCAATTGAAAATGAAACAATTAAAAAAATACACATATTTGGTATCACTGCAAACATTAGCTCAAAACACAAAAAATAACCTCTTACACAGCCCCAGATCCCGAAAAATGAGAATGCTACTGGTCTCGGAAAAATGGTGACCAAAGGGCAAATCTTTTTCTTTATAAATTCTGAAATTTTTTTCACCACTTAAATAAAAATAAAACTATAAGTGTTTGGTATCTACGAACTCGTACTGATCAAGTCAGCTTTACTATACAGTATAGTGGACATGGTAAATAGAAAACTCAGAAACAAATGTGGAATTGCATAAAAAAAGTTATGCTCTTGGAAGCAGGAAACACACTAAAAACATGTGTTTTTTACCTGGGGATTCTTCTAACCTAAAGCAAATTTGTGATAAAAATCTACAAGTTAAATTCAGTGTACCAGGAAGAGAAATTGACATGTTGCGGATGTGAAACATGCATCGCAGGTCATTTATGCCAAGTAACAAATAAACACAGGGGGCAGGAGATTTCTTTAAATCACATTTTGCTGAAACTGTAAGGCCACATTGAGTATTTGCTGGAATTTTTTACCTCAGTATTTGTAGGCCCAAACCAGGTGTGGAGCAATCAGAAGAAAAGTATAATAGAAACATGAGCACCACTTCTGTATTTATCACCCACTCCTGGTTTTGGTTTAGAAACACTGTGGTAAAAAAAAAATCACCAAATACTCAACATGTTCATGTTGCTTAGATGTTGCATTTTTGACTCAGCAAAAACACGCAACTTCAAAAATTCACTAAAAACTCATTTTGGGCACACAGACAAAGGTGATGTGGACACATCGAGTATTGGGTGAGTTTTTTTTACTTCAGCATTTGTAAGCTAAACCAGGGTGAAAATGCAAAAATGGTGCGTGTGTTTCTATGATACTTTTCCTGATTATTACACTTCTGGTTTTGTCTTAGACTGTATTCCCATGTTATGTAATCTTTCCGCTTTTGGATCAGTTTGGAAAATGTAAAAATGGATCTGTTAACGGATTGTACAAATGGATCACTTTTATAGCCGACCCGTTAACAGATCCGTTAACATTTAGGCCGGTTTCACATTTGCGTCGTTTTGACGGAAACGGAAATCCAGCACAGATACAGTACAGTTCATTTATTTACAGGAAGCGCGACCCCATGAGGTTGTGTCCTTCATACACAACCGCATGTGTCCACATGGTTTCACGCTTCCACTGTAAATAAATGAACTATACTGCATCTGTGCTGGATTCCTTTCCATCAAAACGGCGCAAATGTGAAACCCGCCTTAGTCAGTGGAACCGATAACAGATCCGTTATACATTTATATAACTAGAGATAGATAGATGGATAGATAGATAGACAGATACTGTAGATAGATAGATAGATGTGCAACAAATATATAACGTCCCACCTCCCTGCATATGTGACGCCCCAGGAGCGCTGATCCTATTCGGGGACGCCACAGTGCTCCTTCAGCAGGACAACAGGTAGGTTGGATTTTACTATCTTAATCGTGATGCCACTCTCGGTTTTGCGGTCAGGATGAGGGGTGATTGCCACTGCAGTTTAGTGAGCGTCTGGGGCTGATGGTATTTGCAGTTAGATGGTGTGGCCTCCCGAGAGTGAGACTGGCCCCAGGGGCTCGAGTGTAAGTGTATAGAACCACAGGTCGCAGAAGAACTCACACACAGTCCAGAATGTCTTTCACGGTTTTTACTCACGTTCAGTTGTTCACTGTGAGGTAACCCGGGTGATGCTGAGACAAACTGCAGGGAGACCCAGGTATCCTTCAGGCTGGTCCAGGGGTGACTGTCAACTCGCCTTGCTAGCCCTTCTTGTTTGAGATGACCCCTGACTTGAAGTATTGCGGGAATCACCCAGGGAAGTCGCAACTGCCTTTTCTCCCCTTTCTGGCCCGTTTGCTGGCAGCGTGGACCAAGTAAAGATGGCTTCTTGCCCTATCTCACTTATGGGCCCCCTCGTTGCTGCTGATGCTGTGGACTCTGTGTTGGTTGGTGAGGCACATCCAGCACCCTCACCGGAAGGTTTAGCAGACCGAATCAATGGATTTCTGCTCTAGGGACCTGTTTCCCCGTACGGGCCTGGTCTACCAGGAGTCCCCATACTCAATCACCTCGCTCCTTCCTGAGGTGTCTTTCAGGCTGACGGTGTGGCAACCGAACTCCCCCGCCGACAGCCACCACACGTGCATGGTCTGACTAGTGACCCTGCGCACGTCCTCCTTCTGCGACTGCACACTGCACTTCCTCACCTCAGACTGGTTCACTACTGCCTCCCCTCTGTGCCTGCCACTGCAACCTAGCAACCAGCTTCTCCACCCACCACTAGCTGAGATGTGGAGGCCACGCCTCCTCTTGGGTCTGCCCAGTGGTCCCCTCTAGATGTGTGTGAGACCTGGTCACTATGTGTCCACACCCTATTCCAGCCATCTGGATTACCTGTTTGTACTCACCCAGCGTGGGTGCAGTACTCAGTGGTGCCTGACCAGGTCAGGGTCGCCACACATATTGCACCATTTAGTGCATTTTGTGTGTCACTAAATGGTGTTTAGCCTTCTTTTTAGCCCAAAATTCAATGTTTAAAAAAAAAAAAAAAATTACATGGGGTTCCCCTTATTTTTGGTAGTCGAAACAGCTGCAGCCTGCAGACCGCTTCTGGCAGCTTTACCTTGGCTGGTAATCCAAAACAGAGGTCACCCCATGCTTTAAATTATTTATTTAAATTTAGATAAATAGTTTAAAACAAAAAACGTGGGGTCCCCCCAAATTGGATCACCAGCCAAGGTAAATCAGACAGCTTCGGTCTAGTATTCTAAGACTCAGTATACTCATGGTTATTGGGTCTTCTTCGGCCTAAAAATAGCAGGCCGCAGCTGCCCTAGAAGTGGTGCATCCAGTAGATTCGCCAATCCTGGCGTTTCGCCTCAGCTCTTCCAATTGCTCTAGTGCGGTGGCAAACAAGGTAATAATTGAGGTTGATGACATCTGTGAATTGCTAGCTGGCATCAAGCCCTGTTATTAGTTTTGGGTGGGCTTCTAGCAGACACCCCCATTAGTTAAAAGGGGAAACAAAATTTTATTTGAACAAACAACCCCTGACTACAGCCCTCGATCACCAATTTATTAAAATTTAAAAAAAAAAAATGTTCGACGTAATCCATAGCGAGATCCCATGATGTTCCCCAAATGTGAACCTAAAAAACATAAAAAGAGAAAATGATTAAAGGAATAGACAAAAGACACCCTCATTCACCTATTTATTTCCCTGCAAACACCCTAATCCACATCCAATGTAATCCAAAAGGGGGTACCATGATGTTCCAAGACTCGCTGTCCTAGTCAATGAAGAACAAAACATTCCCTATTGGCTAGGAGAGCCGTCACTCCGCCTCACATATTGCTGTGAGAAGTACTGCAGTGAATTGAGATGACCTCATGAGGTCAGTCCAGGTCACCACAGATGCTCATAGAGCGGCGCGTGAGTGGCCGTAGTCGTGACAAGCCGTGACATCATGAGGTTACTCAGTTCAATACCGGCTGCAATGAACTCAGCTGAACTCGGGACGTCACGGCTTGCCACTGAGTTCAATGTTCATGGCCGTTCTCACGCTGAGTATCACAAGAGCCTGCAACGTCACCAAACATCACAGCCACGTGCTATCGCGATACTTTGCCTTATATTGGCCACAAGCATTTTCCATGCTGGCATCAACCCCATTTATTACCCTGTTTGCCACTGAAACCAGGGCAATGGGATGAGCCAAGGTGAACCACCAGGATTGGCACACCTAATGGATGCACCACTTCTGGGGCAGCTGCTGCCTGCTTCTTGGGCCCTCCCCAGCCTGAGAATCCCAGATCCCAGTTTTCTGCTTTACCTTGCCTGGTGATCCAATTTGGAGGAGACCGCATGATTTTGTTTTAAATTATTTAATTTTAAATCAATAATTTAAAGTAACAGCATGGGGTGATCTCTGTTTTGGATTATCAGCCAAAATAAAGCTGCCAGCTGCAGTCTGCAGGCTGCACCTGTCTGCTTCATCTTAGCTGGCTATAAAAATATTGGGGACTCCACGTCTGTTGTTTTTTTTGGGGGTTTTTTTTAAAGACTGAATTTGGGGCTAAAACCAAAGCTATATGTGTTGCACATCTATCATCTACCTATGTTATCCTATCTTATTCTATTCTGTCTGCATTAATGACAATGGATCCGTTAAAACATAATAGGAGTCTATGGGCAACGGATCCGTTAACTGTTGGGTGAACAAATGCTTTACTAATGGATCCGTTGCCCATAGACTCCCATTATGCTTCAACGGATGTGTTAGAAATCTGTATTTGGATCCGTTAGAGAAAAGTCAGACAAGCAGAACTTTTCTTCCGTCTTAAACAATGGATGGCTAACGGATTGGACCTAACGGATGACACATTTTGTCACATCCGTTAATGGATTCGTCACAATTAAAGTCAATAGAGAGTCAATAGATCCGTTAAGTGATTTATTTTGCATTTTCCAAATGGATCCAAAAACAGAAATAATTACAGGACAAGGGAACATAGGCTTACAAATACTGAGATAAAAATTCACCAAATACTCAATGGGTGCGCATGACAATACTCTTTTATTTTTGCGTTGACATCACTGTTCAGGGTTCATTATTTTAATGGGACACATTGTAGATTTGAATTACTCTTTTCAATTTATCGTATTATGTACTGAAAATAAAAAAAAAGTAAAGCGGATTGAAAGGGTGTAAAAAAAAACAAAAAACAACAATTGTGTCACGGAGGTGCCAGTGGAAGTTAATGCATAAGCACCTAGGCAATCACAGCTTTGAAATGTTGCTGTAACTTTATAACAGCAGCATGTAAGTAGTTAACTGCTAATGCTGTTACAGCAGACGGCATCTGCTGCTGCTTATGAAGCGATCTCAATTACTGAGCACGGTCCATACATCCTGCAGTAACCTGTTACGAAAATATACCTCACAGATTGTTAAGTGACTCAAGTGTTTCTCCATCTTTTAGCAGAATTTCACAGTTTACAAATTTATTAAAAGAATTTACAAATCCGTAAAAGAAGAAGACAGCTGTTTAGCTTTTCTATGTATTTTTTAGTAAGATATAGTGTGAGATTCCCGCTCTGAAGCCTGCAAGCTGTGCTGGGATACAAAATAGGCTGTAACACGGGATCAGTACAAAATTTCATGAATATATGGCTGAATTTATGCCCTTACAGGAAAGTAATACTACTGTATTCAGAATTTTTAACATATCTTTCCTGGACACTGTTGTGTGATTCCTAATATAAGCACAAATTACCTAATACTACTATGTTAATGCACATACCGGTAATATACTTACAACCTGAACATCTTTTTAGAATATGTCTTTTCATTGAAAACAAAATACATGAGAAGAAAACATAAAAACTACAAAAAAAAGGTTTGGCTCCTAGCTATCCACCAATTACATCAATGACATGCAAAGTCTGAAAGTGCATAAGTTTTGTATTAAAGGCTTCAAAGTGAGTTCTGAGAAATGACTTTCTGGAAAATGTCTTGTCATTGAAAACAAAATACATGAGAAAAAAACATAAAAACTACATAAAAAGGATTTGCTCCTAGCTATCAACCAATTTTATCAATACTATGCAAAGTCTAAACGTGCATT
The DNA here is from genome assembly GCF_048569485.1 of Anomaloglossus baeobatrachus. NCBI lineage: Eukaryota > Metazoa > Chordata > Amphibia > Anura > Aromobatidae > Anomaloglossus > Anomaloglossus baeobatrachus. The sequence continues at coordinate 413,133,641 of NC_134355.1, read as the reverse complement.
TAAATTAAAGGCTCTAAAGTGAGTCCTGAGAAATGACCATATCTACCAACATACATGTGAGCAGGAAGGTCAAGCTGACATGTGGACTTAACATATAAACCTGGTTGAACAGCGACCAATCTGCCAAACAAGGTGGGGTCGTATTCACAGATTTAGTAGACTGTGACAGATTTGGAGTAAAAAAATCCAGGAAGGGCAGGCAAAAGTACCCCAGGTCAAAACCAGAGTGGGAAGTGAGTAATCCAGAAGAGTAGACTAAGAGGAGTCTAACCCAAAATAGCAATCCAGAATAGTGCTCCAGGGGAGTAACTGTAGTGGATGCAGGACTTGAATATACACAAGGACCCTGTAGCCTAGGGAGGGCCCTCTCACCTATATACTAGGGTTAATCTGTGATAGTTGGGGACCCTGCTGAAGGTTTTGTCACATGGAGTTTCGCACTGTTCAGATTGCAGATTCTGACACTCCACCCAATGGTTTCTATGGTGTCGGGGATTAACACATGCAGACTAAGGCGTCATCCTGCTGAGTGCTGATTCATAGGCTAGTGAGATTTAATCTCTGCTGTTCTGCTTGCTCCTTTTGTCACAGGTTATGGGGAAGCCTATCACATCTGCTCCCCTCCTATTTATGCTGGTTGATACCTTCTACCCAGGCCAGCTATAGTTTTTTCTATGTTGATCTGTGAGCTGGGGTGTCCCAGACTTACTAGTGAAAGTTGTGTGCATTGCTTGGTGCCTTTGTGGGGTTTACCCCTATTCTTTAGTTGCTTCCTTCCTGCTCTTATTTTCCAACTGGACCTCTTGTTGTCTTATCCTGTGTGTGCATACTGTTTTACAGATATTTGGTTTTCCCTTGTCAGTCTCTATCTGTGGGTTTCATAAGACTCCATCCCACCCCTTCCTGGAGGAAGAGGGAGGGGGAAGCAGATCAGGATTGGTTAAAAGTAGGGGCAGGAAGGAGTTTCAGGCCTCTCCACCATCAGCAGTATCCCTGAGGTTAGGAATAGCATAGGTTCCCCTAGCTTGAGGGACAGCCTAAGAGCCTTGAATCCTCACTATTCCATTGACATCGTGACATTAGAGCTGGCCCCACTTTATATTCCAGCATAGAATCAGTTGCTGCCCTATCAAGGCAATTGTAGTCCTTGTCTCTCCAGGAGGCTGAATTAAAGGGGGTGGTACAGCACCAAGTGCAGTCTACCACTCTGGGGCAACCTGTTCTGATCACTGGATCATCCACACCGAAACTGCCCTTCCCGGAAAGATTTTCGGGGGAGCGCAGCCACTTTGTTACTTTTAGAGAAGCATGTAAGTTATACTTTGGTCTACGTCCCCACTCCTCTGGTAGTGAGGGACAGCGCGTGGTATCGCTCTTGAGTGGGGACGCACAGGCATAGGCTTTTTCTCTCCCCCGAGTCACCTTTTTTTTGGCTGTGGCCGGCTTTATCTCAGCATTCGTGCTCATCTATGATGATCCAAACAAAATATCTCTAGCTGAGTCTAAAATCCATACACTGCAAAAGGGGAATCAGCTTTCAGAGGATTACTGCACCAAATTTTAGCGCTGGTCCGCGGACACTTAGTGGAACGACTCTGTGCTCAAAAGCCAGTTTTTTAAGAGTGTAACCGAAAGGGTAAAAGAGGCATTGGTAATGTATATAACTCCTCTTTCGCTTGAGTGTGCCATGTTTTTAGTAATATTTGTTGATCGCTGTTTCCAGCAGTCTCATAAAACACAGACTTTCCTGGGAGGGGATTACTGTGCCAACATTACTTCTGGAGGCACCACCCAAGCCCATGTAGCTGGAGAGACATCCCAAGGGGGATAAAGTCCTCAACTCCTAAAAGGGAAAGAGGTTGTTTTTTTCCTTGGCAAAAGGGAACACTTGGTCACTACTTGCCCCTCCGTGCTCAAGAAAAAGCGGCAGTTGGAAAACTGCTAGACTCAGGTGGTCTGGGGGATTCCAACCTTGGTCTACCTATCTCCTCCGGTATAGTATCTCAATGTTTAATACTCGCAATGGTTATGGTTGGGGCCTAGATATCTCTAATACAGTCTTTCTGGATAGTGGTTCAGGGCAAACATAGTTGATGAACAGTTTGCTCGTTCTTCTGGGTTAGAGGTGGAGGAGTTATTTAATCTGGTACGGATTCTTGCCATTGAATCATCTCCTCTTTCTCAGGTGAGTTTTGTTGAGTGTGTACAGGGGCTTGACCTCCGTATAGGGGTACTCCATTTGGAGCTCATATCTTGTTATGTGCTTAAAAGACTTCCTTCACAAATTCAATTGGGGTTTCCCTAGTTTGCATTATATAACCCCACTGTTGACTGTATAACCAAATAAAAATTAAATGGAGTATATATTGTAAAGAACACTGTCTAAGAACCTGTATTTTGGCAGTTAGCTCTAGTCTTCCAGATCCTCCCTCAGATGTCGGTGATGTGTTCTCTGAGAAGGATGTCAGGAGTTGCCACCACATAAACCTTATGACTCCACCATAAGGTTGAGGCCAGGTGTAAATTGCCCAAGTGCAGATTGAATAACTTTCCGGGCCCGGAGAGAATAGCTCTCAAGGAGTATATTAGGACAGTTTGGCTAAAGGGCACATTAGGCCATCCTCATCTTCAGAGGCTGCTAGTTTCTTCTTTGTTAAAAAAAGGATAGTGGACTTCGGCTGTGTCTGGACTTTCATGAGCTCAGCCAGATAACAGTTTGTGATCCGTGTCCCCTGCTTCTTATTCCTGACTTATTTAATCAGATTGCTGGTGCTAAATAATTCTCTGAACTTGACCTGGGGCCTATAATCTGATCTGGGTCAGACAGGGGAATGAGGAGAAAATGGCATTTAATACCCCGGAGCGGCTCTTGAAAATCCGGTGATGCCATTCGATCTAACCAACATGTCTGCAGTATTCCAGCATTGTGTTAATTATGTGTTTTCTCATCTGTTAGGGAAATTTGTACCTTGATGATTTTCTCAGATATTTACGGGATGGATTTAGGCCTATCAACTCTGATCCCTTACTATTTATGCTTGTTGAAACCTTCCACCGATGCCAGCTACAGTTTATTCTATGTTGGTCTGTGAGGTGTGGCTTCCCAGACTTACTGGTGAAAGTTGTGCTAATTGCTTGGTGTGGTTGTGGCATTTACCCCTGTAGCTTGTAGCTGTACCTTGTAGCTTCCTTCCTGTTCTTGTATTCCTCCTGAAACTCTTATTGTTTTATCCTGTGTGTGTGTGCGTGCTGTTTGGCAGAGTTTTGCTTTTTTCTTGTCCGTATTTATTTGTGGGTTTCATCACACTCCTATCCCATCCCTCTCTGGGGGGGAGGGGAATCAGATCAGCACTGGTCAGGAGCACGGCCAGGAAGGAGACTCGGGCCTATCCACTATCAGGAGTATCCTTGAGGTAGGGGGCCAGTCTAGAAGCCCGGTTCCCTGCTATCCCATAGTCATCGAGACAGGTTTTGCTTTTGGGCCCATGAGCTTCAAAATCCACTACTGCCAGTTGTATGCAAACAACACAATCTCTGGCCATGGGAAAGTTGTCAAAATGTATATAAAACTTGTATAGGACGCCAGCACCAGTGATGGTAGCTGAACCAGCCCTACGGTTGCTCAGCTGGTCTTCCTGATTGGCTGGTCAGTCAGAAGCTTTGACAAGTGCCAGGAGGAGTGCCAATCAATCTCCTGCACACAAGAAGCATAGTATCTCTTCAAACATTGCCAGAAAGACTGGACTGATGACAGCTGGCAGAAAAAACAGCACAGTAGCAGAGCATCATAGAATACTTTGTCTCCCAGGATTTTCAAGTAGTGATCATCTAATATACAACCTAGAACTTTACTGAAGCGATGATCGATGGACCACTGCAGTTCAAAGAACAATTATGGTACACTAGACAAGACGGCACAAACAAGGGTGCAGCTTTATTTGCAAGCAGGGGTTAAGCAGTTATGCAAGCAAACAGGGGTATGCAATGCGGCAACAGTAAAGTTTAACAACCTTCAGATTCTACCTGGAGCATACCAATAGTGCGTTGCCCCAACTATTACAAACACTGGTAGGCAGAATACAAGACAGGCAAAGTAAGTTAGCAATTGCGCTGCACTACAACCTAGCTGGCTTCTGCTATTGGGGACACGCAGATGCCGAACTCTGGTTACTGAAGCCTACACTATGCTCTATGCTCTACTAAGTGTGCACAATGCTAAAGACTCATGGTATCGCTGAGGGGCTCAGTCCACTCCCGATGGTTCAGTCCTGTAATGTTCTTCAGTGTGCATTTCTTCCAGCAGGACATGAGGGAGCTTTTCTTCTAACCCGGACTTGAAATCTGTGAACACCTCTGGACAACGTCTTCTCCTCAGATCGCATTCATTGGCCTTGGGAACGTCTTCTCTTTGCCCAACAGCGAACAGGGGACTCTCACGGTCTGGCTTGCGGTAAGTCTCTCACAGCTGGCATCGTACCTCTTCTGAGACTATGGTTCTCAGACTTCATAGAGGCAGTGTTTCTCTCTGCACACACAGGCCCAACTTGTCCTGTCCCCACCTGTAGCTCTTCAAACTCTCATTCTCTCTTTCCCGCACTTTTTGGCTATGTTAGTCCAAAAGCTCACAGGTCAGAGGGGAGGCACCGGCTGAAACGGCAAGTCCATAGTACACAGGAAACAGGGGAGCACTGTATCTTAAAGGTGACATGCTTTCTACCATTTGTATGGGCGATACCCCTACATTACAATGACTTAAGATGCCTTGTCTGCTTTACATTGTTTTGGCTATGGTTTTTGAACTTGACTAATGAGACAAGATAAACCAGCGATAATAATAAAAAAAATACACAAAGAATTTCATTCTATACAAGGTTTCACTGCATCTTCAAGGCACGTGTGCCATCAATAAAAGGTAAAAACCATTTACTAACATTTCCCATGAGACATCTATACCCATCTCTCTTGAATAATTTCTTCTGCTCGCCTGTTTTGCATGAAAAAATGCTTTCATCCTGTACCTTATCGATTTCCTCGTTCCATATTTTGATATATGTCCTTTCCCACATTAATCCCGCAGAGTGCAGGGTGAAGTGAAATAATTATTTCTCCTGACAGAAGAGTTTTGCCTATTACTAGGAACTGCGGGGAAGCAACACATCTCTAAAACTATTGATTCAATCTGTGACAAACCAACTAATTCATTGAGCCTTTTCATTTCCAATGAACCACAGTGTAATGTCAAAATATCAGTTAGGAGTTAAGGTAATATAACAATTCAGTCAACTTCAAAAAATAAAATACTTACATTTCACTGGATATAAAGGGATATTGTATAACTCCTGGTGTTACTGTAATGTTATTTCTACTGGCAATAGTACGGCTATAGAACATTATATGACTTGTATTAAATTACTAATAGAAACAGAATGGGAGCTTATAGTAAACATTATAACTAAGAATTTTTAGATTTGATTTTTTTTTATGATAAATCAAGTCCACTCATGCTTCATAAAGCCTCATTCAGACATCTGTGTTGCACGCAAAGTGCTTTGAAAAACTATTCATACCCAGTGAACTTTCCACATTTTTTCATGTTACACTCACAAACTTAATGTATTTTATTTGGATTTTATGTCTATGCCAACACTAAGTAGCAAGTACTTGTAAACTGTAAAGGAAATGATAACCGGTTTTCTAATATTTTAAAAATATAAATCTGAAAATTGTGATGAGACGTTGCATTCAGTCAATACTCCTCTGAGTCAATACTATGTAGGACCACCTTTTTCTGCTATTACTCTTGCAAGTCTTTTAGGGTATGTGTCTGCCAGCTTTGCACATCCAGAGGCTGATATTTTTGGCCATTCTTCATTGCAAAAATAGCTCAGAGAGATTGAATGGAGAGCGTTTTAGATGGACAGCAATTGTCAAGTCCTGCAAAACAGATTGTCAATGTCTTTTAGGTCTGGGATTTGTCTGGGCCATTCAAACACATGAATATGTTTTGATCTAAACCATCCCATTGTAGTTCTGGCAGTTTATTTAGGGTTGTTGTCCTGCTGGAAGGTGAACCTATGCCCTGGTCTCAAGTCTATTGCAGCCTCTTACAGATTTACCTCCAGGATTGCCCTGTATTTAGTTCCATACACTTTCCCATTAACTTTGAACAGATTCCCTGTCCCTGCTGAAGAAGAGCATCCTCACAGCATGATGCTGCCACCAAATATGACAGTGGGGATGGTGTTTTCAGGGCAATGTGCAGTGTTAATTTTTAACGTGTCGATATTGACTTTTAGGATTGCTACTTCCAATAGGTGACACTAAAGTTCAAGTCGTCTTCCTCTTTGAAGAGGCAATTTTCATATTTAATTTCCCAGAGAAGCATTGCAAGGTGTTTAAGTTTCCTCATACTGGCATCTCACTCTGCACAAGGAAAAGGCTTACCTGTTAGATCCCAGCTTTCCACCTCACATAGTATTTTGCATTTAGCCCAAAAAGATCTACTTTGGTTTCATCTTACCAAAGCAACATCCTACACATGCTAGCTGTGTCCCCGATATGGCTTTTTACAAACTGCAAATAGAGCTTCTTATGGCTTGCTTTCAAATCTAACCTTCTTCTTGCCACTCTTCCATAAGAGTCAAATTTGTGGTGTATAAGACTAATACCTGTTCGGTAGACAGATTCTCCTACCTAAGCTGTGGATCTCTGCAGATTCTGAATAGTGACTGTGGGCCTCTTGGATGCTTCTCTAATTAGTGCCCTCCCTACATACAATGTCAGTTTATGTGAACTGCCATGTCTTGGTAGATTTGCAGTTGTGCCTGTTGTGACTGTCACCCGAGTGGGTGCTGGTGTGGAGCTCCTTCTGGCGGCCAGGAATGGTAATGAAGCTGAGTCTGAATCTGTGACCCAGACTGGTATTTGAGTTAATTGGGAATCCAGGAAATCTTATTGCAAATCAGCCTAGTGTATTTAGGAGAGCATTTTCTGCCTGGCAGCCGCCGGTGATAGAGCTTCCTGCCTGCTTCTGAAGATGTTTCAGTTTCTCCCATTTCTTCTGTGCCTGAATCTACTCCTGATAGGTTTGCTAGTTTCTTTGCCTAATTGCTGAAATTGCACTTAAGGTTGCTTCTGCATATTCTATTTGGTTCTGTGTTTGGTTTCTTGTATGTGAGAATCTGTCTTTCTGCTTCTGTGAGCAGGGCAGTTCCTCTAGCAAGAAAGGGAGCTTGCTCCCTGTTCATGTTTGGATTATTTACACTTGAATATTATTTGTTCTGTGATTTTGTTCCTTTCATTATATCTGCAGTTCTGTTTAAAGTGTCTGTAATCTGATATACCTGATAAATTGGGGGAGAGACCGTGTGGTCTTTGTATTTTCTTCCTATCAGGAGTTTGGTATTTTTGAGGGTTTTTGCTGGCTGCAATCAGTTATCTGTCCTGTCTTACCTAGTAAGTCAGGCCTCACCTTTACTAATCTATATTTTCTATCTGTGTATTGTGATTTATTACATCACCGTTGTTGCATGTTGGGGGATTGCTATTTCTGTGGGGACTGCTCCGAGGCAAGAGTTAGGATCCCTCATTTCTATCTTTGATGTGTAGCAAGTTTCTCAGGCAGTGACGAGGTGTCTAGGTGTGTTAGGAACATCCCACTGCTATTTCTAGTGTTGTCTGATAGATAGGGGATTGCGGTCAGCTCAGTTTCCAACTACTCTTGTGGTTTTGTTTTTTCTTGATTAATGGGATTTTTTGTGAACGTCCATGGTTACCAGATCATAACATGTGCCGTTTTTGGGATACATGCTGTGGTACATGTGATACATTTTATTTTGCACAGTTTCAGACACCTTAATTTCTGTGTTACCATTTACCAGTTCAAAGTCCATATATGGTGCCATCTGTGGCCACCCAATTTCAGGCGCTCCATTTTCTGTGCCATGGCTCCTGTTTTATCCATTTTTGTGTGAGAGACTTGCATCCTCTGGTTGCACACGTATCACCAGTTCATGACTACATACCAGTTTCTTTGTCCATCTTCTTTTATGAACTGGACTTAGTCACTGGGCCCCAACTACTCCAGTTGTAAAGTGCACTAGAGCAGTTGCCACAGGCGAGGGATTTCCTCCTTAAGGCACCCCAACATTTTACAGGAAAAGTGGTATTATGATTGTGGCTGGGTGCGTGGACTTGTGTTGTACAGGTAATACCTTTTTGCAGGTGTCACGCTCCCCGGTCCCCATGCTGCGCTCCCCGGTCCCCGTGCTGCGCTCCCCGGTTCCCGTGCTGCGCTCCCCGGTTCCCGTGCTGCGCTCCCCGGTTCCCGACGGCGCGCTCCGCTCACCACTCCCGCTCCCAGTTCTCCTGCCTGTTCTCTCCTGCCGGTATCCTCCAGGCGTTCCCGCTCCAGGCGCCCCTCTGCATCACAGGACACTCTGCCCGGCACTCCTGCTTCCTCAGCGCCGCTTCCTTCCCTGGTCTCAGGCACTCAGTCCTCGCGCATGCGCGTTAGGGTGCGCGCGCGGTCATTGACCCTTTCTTAAAGGGCCAGCGTCCAGAAACAGGATATTGGCTTGCAGGTACAGGGTATAAGAGGATTCTTATTCCAGGTGGGCGGGGCCTGTGCTACGTGTTTAGTAAGCTAGGAGTTCAGGTCCCCCTTTGCCTTGTCCGGTACTAACCCTTATCTGTCTCACAGAGCCTGTCCTGCCACACCATCCGGTCCTAACGACGACTGCTGCGTTATTCCTGTCGGGGGTTGTCGGCTGAGGATTCCATCATCTTCTTCAGTCCGGATCCGGCTCCGATCCCCAACGCCACGTGGTGACCTCCGTCCTCTCGTCCAGCTGGTTACGGTTCCACCTGTCATCTCCACCCGGCACCGGAACCAGAGCCTTGTTGTTGGGATTACCATCTGGACCCTTGTGACCTCAGGGATATCTTTCTTCTTCCTTCCGGAACGGACTGTGCCCACACAGCTAGTGCTTCGGCTACCGTGCATCAAGGCCCTCTGACGGGGTGACCGGACAGTCCCTGTAAAGGGGTTAGCTCCGGGTTGCTCCGCTGGAGGAGTCCGGTGCACGGCCCAGCGGTTCCACCACCAGAACTTTACAGCTAGAACAGGCCATGGATCCCGCCGAAGCACTGGCGTCTCAGCTGGCCGGATTATAGCAGGAACTGGGACGTCAACGCGGAACCCAATCCTGCATGCTGGCTTTTATGACGTCTGTGGACACCCCCCTGAATACGCTACAAGCGACAGCCACGTCCCTGGCTTCTCAGTCCACGTCCGCAGCTCCCGTAGGGGCTTCCTCGGAGACCTCTAAACTCCGGCTGGCATCTCCGCCCCGGTATGCTGGGGACCCTAATGCTTGCAGGGGATTTGTGAATCAGTGCTCCCTCCATTTCAAGCTTCTTCCGCATCTTTTTGCCTCAGACCAAGCCAAGGTTGCATTTATAATGTCCCATCTAGAAGGTGAAGCACTGGCCTGGATGATTCCCTTGAGGGAAAAGGAGGATCCCGTGACCACCAACATCCAGGACTTCCTGCAAGCTTTTCGTTCCAAGTTTGACGAACCCGGACGCGCCGCCGCATCCGCCTCATCACTCCTCAGGTTAGGTCAGGGGACCTTGACGGTGTGCCAGTATGCCATTCGCTTCCGCACCTTGGCCTCAGAATTAGGATGGAATAATGAGGCTTTAACGGACGCTTTCTGGGAAGGACTATCACGTCGTATCAAGGACGAGCTGGCCGGCCGTGACATGCCCTCTACCTTGGATGCCCTGATTGCTCTTGCAACCCGAGTGGACCTCCGATTTCAGGAGCGATCCACAGAACTGTCCCATGAGAGATGTCCAGTACGGTACTCCTCCCCTCCGGTGAAACCTGCCGCTCCCCAGGCGGCGTCATCTGGTCTTCCCGTCCACGAGCCTATGCAAATCGACCGTCTGAGGCAGTCTGAGCAACGCCGAGCAGAACGGCTCACCAAGGGCCTCTGCCTCTACTGCGGAGATGGCACACACCTGCTACGGTCCTGTCCAGAGAGGCCGGGAAACTCCAAAGCCTAGGGTTGGTAGGAGAGGCCACCCTAGGTACTGGGACTCTCTCAGGATCCTATTACATGGACTGTTCAGGTGACAACTGAGGAGTCCCAGTTCACGGCAGAAGCGTATCTCGACTCTGGGGCCGCAGGCAACTTCATCCAGCAGGCTACAGTGGACAAATACCAAGTGCCTGTTACTCCACTAGACAAACCCCTAGTGATTGCTTTGGTGGACGGAAGACCCCTCTCGGACACCATCTCGTTTAGCACCAAGCCTGTGGAGCTCCGCATCGGTGCCCTGCACACCGAGAGAATCACTCTCTATGTTCTTCCACGCATGTCCCATCAGATCCTGCTGGGTCTCCCCTGGTTACGGGCACACGGACCTTTGGTCAGCTGGTGTACTGGAGAAATCACCCGATGGGGCCTGTTCTGTCACGAGAATTGTCTGAAGTCCACACGGCCCATCCAACGACCTCCGGTCCCGGAGTCTCTACCTGGACTGCCTTCCGCATATTGGTCCTTCGCGGACGTGTTTGCTAAAAAGGAGTCGGAGGTGCTTCCGCCACATCGTCCCTACGACTGTGCCATCGACCTGCTGCCAGGGACCACGCCTCCTAGGGGACGAATATATCCCTTGTCCCCTGCGGAAACACGGGCCATGTCCACCTACATCACCGAGAATCTGGCTAGGGGATTCATTCGGAGATCCTCGTCTCCTGCTGGCGCAGGCTTTTTCTTCATTAAGAAGAAAGAAGGTGACCTGCGTCCCTGTATTGACTACCGTGGACTTAATCAGATCACCGTAAAAAATAAATACCCTCTGCCGCTCATTCCCGAATTGTTCGATCGGCTTAGAGGAGCCCATGTGTTCACTAAGTTGGATCTCCACGGTGCCTACAACCTGGTTCGCATCCGCTCCGGGGACGAATGGAAGACCGCGTTCAATACTCGTGATGGGCACTACAAGTATTGCGTGATGCCCTTTGGTCTGTGTAACGCCCCGGCAGTCTTCCAAGAACTAGTAAACGACGTATTCAGGGATTTCCTCTACACGTCTGTGTGGTCGTGTATCTGGATGACATCCTGGTCTTCTCTCCGGACCTACCGACCCACAGAAAAAATGTGCAGCTGGTCCTACAAAGACTGAGAGAGAACCGCCTGTACGCCAAGTACGAGAAATGCGTGTTCGAACAGTCATCCCTTCCCTTCCTGGGTTACGTGATCTCCAATGTCGGTCTGCAGAGGGACCCAGACAAGGTCTCTTCCATCCTCAACTGGCCTCCTCCTTCCGGGCTGAAGGCTATCCAACGCTTCCACGGTTTCGCCAACTACTACCGTCAGTTTATTCCTCACTTTTCTGCTCTGACTGCGCCACTCTTGACCTTGACCAAGAAGGGGGCTAACCCGAAGGACTAGTCACCGGCGGCAGACGCTGCATTCCACTCCCTGATGCAGGCCTTTGCTTCCTCTCCAGTTCTCCATCGTCCAGAGTTGAATCGACAGTTCACCTTGAAGGTGGATGCCTCCTCCTCAGGGGCCGGGGCAGTACTCATGCAGAAGACCGCCACCGGGAGAATGGTCACTTGCAGATTCTTCTCCAAGAGCTTCTCGGCACCTGAGCGCAACTACACCATCGGTGATCGAGAACTACTGGCTGTCAAACTGGCGTTGGAGGAATGGCATTACCTCCTGGAGGGTGCAGTATACCCCGTGATCATCTACACGGATCACAAGAACTTGGAATACCTGCGATCGGCTCAGAGACTGAACCCACGATAAGCCCGATGATCCCTGTAATTTGCCCGGTTCGATTTCCAACTCCATTTCCGGCCCGCGGATAAGAACGTGCGGACAGATGCCTTGTCCAGGTCCTTTGTGCCAGAGCAGGAGGAGGAGGCGTTCCAGCCCATCATTTGTCCCAGCAAGGTCATTCCGGTGGCCCCTCTCACTCAGGCTCAGATACCTCCTGGGAAGACCTATGTCTCGGAGACCGACAGGCAGAGTCTTACACTGTGGTCATGCCTCAAAAACAGCCGGCCATGCTGGCCAGAAGAAGATGTAAAGTACGATTACCCATCACTATTGGTGGCCATCTCTTTGCGAGGATGTCGTCTCCTTCGTCTCAGCCTGCCCATCCTGTGCCCAGAACAAAAAGCCCAAACACCTTCCCTATGGCTGTCTTCTGCCTTTGCCAATTCCCTCCGTACCGTGGCGACACATTGCCATGGACTTCATAACGGACTTGCCCTTGTCCTCCGGGCATATGGTCATATGGGTCGTGGTGGACCGTTTCTCTAAAATGGCTCATAACATTCCCATGGTTGGATTGCCCTCCGCTCCGGAGCTCGCTGACGCCTTCATACAGCACGTCTTCCGGTTACATGGCTTTCCCGCACATATTGTGTCTGACAGGGGAACCCAGTTTACCTCACGCTTCTGGAGGGCCCTCTGCAAGCATCTGGGAGTGACTCTGGACTTTTCTTCAGCCTACCATCCTCAGTCAAATGGCCAAGTGGAACGAGTCAACCAGATCCTGACTTTATTCCTGCGCCACTACGTCAACGCCCATCATGACGACTGGTCCACGCTTCTTCCTTGGGCTGAATTCTTCAACAACCATCACATCAGCGAGTCTACCTCCAGCTCTCCTTTCCATGTTGTTTACGGACTTCAGCCTTCCGTTCCTTTACCAGTATCCGTGGCTTCTGATGTCCCTGCTGCTGACGCCCTGACCCGAGACTTCTCTGCCATATGGAACACTGTTAAGGCCTCTCTTGAACGTGCCTCCCTGCGGATGAAGAGACACGACGACAAGAGGCGTTTGGATCCACCGAACTTCTCTCCCGGCAATCTGGTCTGGCTGGCTTCCAAATACATCCGATTGAAGCTGCCTTCATACAAGTTGGGTCCTCGATACCTCGGGCCGTTCAAGATTCTCGGCAAGATCAATGAGGTTTCCTACAAACTGCAGCTCCCGGCCACGATGAGGATACCCAACTCCTTCCATGTCTCCTTACTCATGCCGGTGGTTCTTGGTCCCCTCTCCGATGACGCCTCTGCGGCTTCTCCTCCTATTGCTGGTGATGACGTTTATGCGGTAAGGGATATCGTGGCCATGAAAACCATGCAGGGCCGGCAGTTCTTCCTGGTGTACTGGTCGGGTTATGGCCCCGAGGATCGGTCCTGGGAACCCCGGGAGAATGTTGGCACTCCTCTGATTCGTGCCTTCCTGTCACGATTGCGGGGAGAGGGGTGTGGGGGAGGGTGTACCATCACGCTCCCCGGTCCCCGTATTGCACTCCCGGGTTCCCGTGCTGCGCTCCCCGGTTCCCGACGGCGCGCTCCGCTCACCACTCCTGCTCCCGGTTCTCCTGCCTCCTCTCTCCCGCCGGAATCCTCCCAGGCGTTCCCGCTCCAGGCGCCCCTCTGCATCGCAGGACACTCTGCCCGGCACTCCTGCTTCCTCGGCACCACTTCCTTCCCTGGTCTCAGGCACTCAGGCCTCGCGCATGCGCGCGCGGTCATTAACCCTTTCTTAAAGGGCCAGCGTCCAGAAACAGGATATTGGCTTGCAGGTACAGGGTATAAGAGGATTCTTATTCCAGGTGGGCGGGGCCTGTTCTACGTGTTTAGTAAGCTAGGAGTTCAGGTCCCCCTTTGCCTTGTCCGATACTAACCCTTATCTGTCTCACAGAGCCCGTCCTGCCACGCCATCCGGTCCTAACCACGACTGCTGCGTTATTCCTGTCGGGGGTTGTCGGCTGAGGATTCCACCATCTTCTTCAGTCCGGATCCGGCTCTGATCCACAACGCCACGTGGTGACCTCCGTCCTCTCGTCCAGCTGGTTATGGTTCCACCTCTCATCTCCACCAAGGACAATATATTTATTTAGTTATTTATTTAATTGTTTTTATATACTTTGGGTGTCAATAAGGTTTATAAAGTGTCTATTATATTGGTTGTGCTCTCTGCTAAATGCGGTGTCTTTTTTTCAGTCATTTTGCCTATTGTCCTATTCTCTGCATTGTGAGCACTCATTATTACCCGATTATTGCTGTGCACCTTATTCCTGTGTAATTGATGTATACCTTTATTTTATAGAAAATCATCTTGGCTATCTCATACATAACTATGACTCACAACTATTTAGCATATGATTAGTTATGCAGATTCTTGTCATGTCACTGCATTGTTACAGTTTTGCTCCTGGTTTTTGAAAAATTGTTTTCTGCCTCTATACTACAAATTACATGTTATCACATGCCCTAATAGCTCAATTTTTTATTAGGTTTATTCCCAAGTGAAAGGAATCTAAATTTAAATTTGTATTAATTTGTTATTGATTAGTAAATCCACTATTGGCTCTCAACACTGTCTGAATCCTTCTGGGCATGCTCTTGATCATTTTCAAACATGTCTTAATCGAATTCTGATCCCAAGTTTCTTCTACACATTCCCAATGTTGGTGCATATTGCTTGACTCATTTAGGTATACAGTAAATATAGCTTTTTCTTCAACTCTGCCCCCAAGTGTTCAATTGGGTTGAGGTCTGGGGACTATGGGGGCCAACTCTAAAACCTCTACTTCATTATCATTGAACCATTTCTTCAACAATCTTGACATATGATTTGGGTTGTTGTCCTCCTGGATCACTATGTCATCCTTTTCATACCATAGTACTAAAGGTTATGAAGGATACTCACATATAGCTCAGCATTGAAACCGTATTTGATCCTGGTCAAGTATCCAATACCTTTGGCTGTGAAACAGCCCCATATCCTCTATCGAACTAGACAGATCTTTTAATTTCTCGAGATGTTAGCCCCTTTTTCTCTTCTTTCTTTCAGACCCATTTGCAGCCATCATAGCCTACTCTATTTACTTTTGTCTCATCACTCCAAATCACCCATTTCCAATCTTGTACTGTCAACTTTTCGTATTTTTTAGCAAACTTGAGTCATTGCTTTTGATGACGATATTGAAGTTGAGGCTTGTTTTATTTTTTCTGGGCCACTATTCCAGACCTGTGTAAAGTGTGTTGCATAGTGCTTTCATGGACACCTGTGATCTCACTATCAAATCAATCAAAGTAATGCCAGTGACCAACATTGCTACGGCATTACCATGATTGGCAGGCAATCCCCTCATGTTTAGTGGCTGAAAAACAGCTGCAAAACATGCAAGGAGGGGAGTCGAGCATGGTGAACAAGCACCAGGGATGGAGCATGGCCGAGCACCCCAATGGTATCAAGTATCGAGCAGTGCTGAGAGCATTTGCGCATCACTGGTAATAACCTATTGCTAATATCTGTTGCGGATGCTGCAGATATGAAAGAGACATACAAAACTATGAAACTGATGTTGGAAAAAAAATCCAGCATTAAAAAGATAACTGGAATATTTTTGCAGATTTGAAGATGATTGCTTTATTGTTTGAATATGACTTGGGTAAACTAAAATCTACTGTTTCTTATGTGTATGCTAGAGCAGGCATAGGAGGTCTCACTATGTTCAAAAACAATGTCCTAAATGTGAATTTTTTATTCCTGGACAAAAAAAATGTGTCAAATGTAGCTTTAGTGAATTGACATGGAAATTTGCATTACGTGCAAAAACTCCATCTTCCCAGGTGATTCGAATAAAATGAAAATTTCTTTAGAATAGTTACAATTAAAAGATATAGCTAAGGTTATGATAAAAAAAGTGCACATAGGACCCCTATGAATATAAGAAAAGGGGTCTGACATTTTGCAAAAGGTGTGGTATTTAAATCAATATTCTGTCTCCAAGCCATGAGGTTTGCACGCATGCTCCGACCAAATACTTCAACAATTGAAGTGGAAACAGAACAATTAGTTCTTGGTAATGCTAGTCACTAATGTGACGCTAGTCACTACAAGGACAAGTTGTGGGGAAGGGTAGAGAAACATTCTGGGGTTAGATACCAGGAGTGCACATCAAGGATTAAGGGGATAGACAGAGGTGTAGTTAGGTCACAGTCCAGTGTCAGAATACCTGAAGAATAGCAGATCAGAGCAAAGGGACAGCAAAAAAAGGTCAGATGAGGTCCAAGGTGTGGCATCAATAGATCAGAACACAGAGCATACATAACCTAGGCCAATAAATACCACTGAGCAGAATGCTACAACTGGCAATGTTCTGGGGTTAATTGCTCAGCTAAGTAGCTGGGAAATCACAGAGAAGTGGGAACATCTGAAGAAACCCAGCATCTCCCAATTTCAGATTGGATGACTGAGCAGTCACGCAATACACCAACATCTCAGCACACACGAGCACCAAACTATATGACTGAGCTGTGACCCACCAAACTGACAGCTCAGCACGTCCTGATTCCATAGTAGAGTAAACAATCACTTAAGATACACTGAGCAGAGGAATCGTGACATTCTTAGGCATAATTCCTGTGCAGAAAGCTTGAGGTGCCTCATTTCTGTTAGAATATATTATCTACTGTATATTACGTCTTAAGGTTGCTTTACACGCTGCGACATCGCTAGCGATAGCTAGCGATGTTGTGCGCCATAGCACCCGCCCCCATCGTTTGTGTGACATTTGCTGATCGCTGCTGTAGCGAACATTATCGCTACGGTAGTGTCACACACACATACCTTGTCAGCGATGTCGCTGTGACTGCCGAACAATCCCTCCTTCAAGAGGGAGGTGTGTTCGGCGTCATAGCGACATCACTGCGGCAACACTAAGTGGCCGCCCAATAACAGAAGAGGGGCGGAGATGAGCGGCCGGAACATGCCGCCCACCTCCTTCCTTCCTCATTGCCGGTGGACGCTGGTAAGGAGATGTTTGTCGTTCCTGCGGTGTCACACATAGCGATGTGTGCTGCCGCAGGAACGACAAACAACATCGTACCTGCAGCAGCAACGATATTTGGAAAAGGAGCGACGTGTCAACGAGCAACGATTTTTCACGTTTTTGCGCTTGTTGATCATCGCTCCTTGGTGTCAGACGCTGCGATGTCGCTAACGGCGCCGGATGTGCGTCACTAACGACGTGACCCCGACGATATATCGTTAGCGATGTCGCAGAGTGTAAAGCAACCTTTACAGAACGTTCTAACAACATCTGCAGGCTCAGCCTTGGTTTCTTTTAGCTCAAACAAAACACAATTTTATAAAGTTGTTGCATAGTTGAATTATCACAAGTAATATGCCATATTGACAAATATTGGATTATAACAGCTGTTTTGATTATTTTCTTTATCAGAATATTGAAAAATGCCTCCACTGCATATCCAACTAAGATTGATAAAACAATCTGTAAAAGCAAATGATAAAAATTCTGCTGCATATGCACATTTGAAAACTAAATTTCTCAAAGTTAGTGATCCAAAACTAAAAGAAGGCATTTTTATTAGGATCACAAATAAGATCGATGATGGACGATGAACAGATTGTTAAATCCATTGCAAGAAGTAGACTGACTTTCCTTCAAAAATGTGTCTTCTTCTCTCAGAAAACATAAAGCAGAAAACTATGGTGATAAAGTGAGTGACCTTGTAAAATCATACGTATCTATGAGATGCAACATATCTTTAAAATGTCATTTTTTGGACTCCTACGTGAACTTCTTCACAGAAAATCTTGGTGCTGTCAGTGACCAGCATGAGGAACATTTTCGTCAGCAGATTTTTACAGTGGAGAGGTGGTACCAAACAAGTGGGGACCCATTATGCTGGCTGAATATTGCTGGACTATGAAGAGAGACAACCTGGAACCAAAATACTGTATTCCATAAATAATCCTACAATTTTTTTTCTAGGTTAGCTTATGGTGTTATCCTGAGGAAGAAGAACCACTTTCTATCTCAATATAATATAAATTGGTAGCATATCATAATCTCTTTTGTTCCAAGTAAAACAGCATAGAAAGGAATAATTACATTGACTCAGAACAGAGTGACGTAATACATATGTGGCGCCCTGGACTAGCCAGGTTGTCACAGGTACTACAACACACACCCCCACCCCGAGACAGGCACATCAGCCAGACACAAAATCCTTGTTGTCTCCCTCCAGGGGCTGATGTCCACACCAGGTGAGGTGGAGCCAGGTGGTTGGCCCCACCCACTGAGGAGTTCACAGTCCTGGAGGCGGGAAAAGAAAGGGAGTTCAGTTAGGGAAGTGAAAGAGAGAGGAGTGTGGAGAAAACTGACTATGTCCGGGTGTGTGGCCCGGGCACTTAGAGCAAGGTTGGCAGACGGTGGTGGCTGTCTGCAGGAGAGGCAGTTCAACACAGAACCGTAGGACCGGGGACGGGCGGTGGCCCGCCGGTACCGAACCGGGAAGCGAAGTGAAGCCAGCACACACAGGCAGGGCCTGCGGACCCCGACCAGGCTTGGAGCCGCCATTAGAGGTCAAATCCGTCAGTGACCGGAACCCCAGGGGTTTCCTAACAGCCAAGACCCGATTGAAGGCAACCGTCCAACCAGCAAAAGGAAATACAGCTACCGCCACAGCTAGAGTTCCAAGGGCCAGAGCCTGCGGGTAAAGGGGCTCATCCGGCACATATACACGCTGGGGAGCGGGTTACCAGTGGGAATCCATCGGGACCGAACATACACACAGGTGCAGGGAAAGGCAGCCACCACCAACCGTCCGGGAGAAGCCACAGCAGCCGGCTGCGGGACCCGTCCATCCAGCCGTTTGGTTTACCAGAGACTTTGCGTACATTTGTGGCTGAGTGAGTACTACCGTGCCGTCCGGCACCGCACTGCGCAGTCCAAGCGACCCTGCACCTTCCCGACCCTGCCTCCCCATCACCTCACCGGGCCCCGGGACCATTAACCCCTACCCACGGAGGGGACGACGACATCCTAGCTGCACCCTACCATCGCTCCCGGGATCCCCGTCACCAGCATCGGTGGTGCCCAACCTCACCACGACCCGTGGGTGGCGTTACGGACCAAATCCCCAAACCAAACTACCCCCTTTCACTCACGGGCGAGGAGCGCCGCTCGAGTCCCTGGATCCAGCCCACCGCTCGAGCCACCGAGCAGCCGTCGCAGAAGTGCCGAACCCGATCGTTAGCGAGCGCAGTGGCGCCCTCCCCGCCTGCGACAACTTGGCGTCACGAACAGGATCTTACCGTTCTGCTGGCTGGTAGAAGTGCGCCTTGTGTCCCGCCGGCGGTGTCCGGCCGAAAAATTTCAGACTCTGCCATCTTGGGCGCGAAGATTTTCCCGCTCGAGCGTCTTCTCGAGCAGTGGAGGCGCGAAAGCCGAAGCCCCGCCCCTGAAGAGGAGGTGCCAAGAGAAGACCAAGGGGGGGCGGTAACAAGATGTCTGTGCCCGACGGAGCCGCTGGAGAAGCGGCGGTCGCAGCCGCAGCGGCACCCGTGGATGGAAATGGGCCCGCCCGTGCTCCGGCCGCACGAGCAGGGGAGGCCGTGGCCCCCGCCATTGCTCAGGTGATGTCGTTCTCCTTGCCCTATGTGCCCGGAGCTACCTGGCTGCCGCAGTACGATGGGAAACCTGATGCTTTACAGAAGAAGAAGAAGCTTAACCCGGTCCTTGAACTGTATCCCCTGACCGACAAGCAACGTGCAGCGGTAGTGCTGGGGCAGCTAACCGGCGCGGCTGAGAAGGAGACGGAGACCTGGACCAAGGGGGACCGGTCCTCCGTGGCCACTATCTTTGAAAAGCTACAGATTGCCTTCGAGACCCGCACCGAAGCCGAGCTGCGGATGCGGTTTTATCAATGTCGCCAGCGGCCTGCAGATAGTATTAGAAACTATGCCTTGCGCCTGCAAACTTCCCTCCGTGCACTGAAGCGGGTGGATACCAGTAATGATGCGGACAGCAACAAAATGTTAGTCGAGCAGTTCGTGCAGGGGATGGGATCCCCGGAGGACCGTAAGCAGCTCCGGCTGTGGGCCCTAGAACACCCTAATGTGGACTTTGTCGTGCTGAAAGAACGGGCCATCAAAGCTCTGCAGCCCCCAGCGTCCGACGTCCCTGAAGCGGCCCCGTGGCCAGCTGAGATGGCTCCCATCTTGGTAGCCCCTCCTCTCCCAGCTCCCTCGGCCCCTGCAGCCCCTGGCGGAATGATGGAGGAGCTGGCTGCCCAGGTCCGTCGCATGGATGGAGACCTCGCCAAGATCCTCGCCGCACTCTAGTCTCTGACGAGATCCAAACCCCCGGGGAGGATGCAGCTCGCTGACAGCCCAGAGGACGTCCCCTGGATGCAGCGGAGAAGGGCCAATGACTCACGGTATGGGCCTCCAATTTGTTACAGGTGCAGCAAGCGCGGCCACTACTCCCGACGGTATCCGTTAAACGAGCAACCCCTGGGGCCAAGGGCCAATCCTCAGGAGTAGAACCCAGTGGCCCCCCAGACTGGCGGGACCGGTACATCCCATCAGTCCCTCTGGCAGTAGATGGCATCCCGCTGATGGCGCTCCTGGACACTGGATCCCAGGTAACCACGATACCATACACACTGTATTAGCGGTATTGGGGGATGATGAACTTGCCTCTCCAGACGATAGCATGACACTGATCGCAGCTGATGGACTCCCCTTGACCCAAGTGGGGTACAAACAAGTGGCCATGACCGTGGGACGGGCTGAGCTGCAGCACCAGGGAATGATTGTGATAATGAATGAACCCAGCGACCATAACCCAAAGGTAGTGCTAGGGACTAATGTGAAGGAGCATTGCATGAGTGAGGTGCTGACCCTACTGCAGCAGCTGGCCGCCACCGCAGCAGGAGGCCGACAGAGGGCTGTGCAGCGTGAGATCCGGGCCTTGATGTATCGACAGCAAGTGAACTCAACAGGAGGGGAGATTGGGGGAGTGAGAGTGATGGATGCGGCCCCTTTGATTGTGACTCCCCGGAGTGAAATGATGATTTGGTGCAGGGCAGCGGTAGGCCCCCAGGGGCGTGATTACCCAGCCATGGTAGAGCCCATGCCCTCCGAACACTGGCCCACAGTAATGGCCGCCCGAAGGGTGGTAGATGTCAAGAAAGGGAGAGTGCCCGTAAGGGTGTTAAACTGCGGGGAGGAGGAGGTTACGCTTCCCCGGTACGCTACCCTTGCCAAGCTGCTTACTCTAGATCCCCACACCATCCAGGAGGCTGCTCCCCGGACCTCACTGCCTTCTGCTAGTCACCACCCAGCCCTGGGGCGGTTAGAGGAGTGGTGTCAGGAGTTACATGTAGGCACTGATGATACCACCACACATCACAAAGAAGGGGTATACAGGGTGGTACAGGAGTACGAGCAGGTTTTCAGCAAACATTCACTAGACTTTGGGTGGATTAAAGGGGTCCAACACCACATTCCCACCGGCGAGCATCCCCCCATTAAAGAGAGATACAGACCTATCCCACCCGCACACTACCAATGCGCCAAAGACATGTTGAGGAACATGAAGGAAGCGGGGGTTATTCGGGATAGCTGCAGTCCCTGGACCGCCCCGCTGGTGCTGGTAAAGAAGAAGATAACGCATAAAGATGCCTATCCTCTGCCCCGTATTGAAGAGTCCCTGGCCGCACTGAGAACCGCTAACTACTTCTCTACCCTGGACCTCACCAGTGGGTACTGGCAGGTGGCCGTGGCACCTGAAGACCGTGAGAAGACTGCCTTTGCTACACCCATGGGACTCTGAGTTAAACAGCATGCCGTTCGGGCTGTGCAACGCCCCTGGAACCTTCCAACGGCTGATGGAATGCTGTCTGGGACATCTGAATTTTGAGACCGTCTTGCTGTACCTGGACGATGTAATTGTATACTCCCAGATGTATGAAGCCAACCTGGAGCACCTGGCTGAGGTGTTCGCGTCCCTTGCCAAGTACGGGATGAAATTGAAGCCCTCCAAGTGCCATCTATTGAAGCCCAGGGTGCAGTACCTCGGACATGTGGTGGGCGCGGAAGGCGTCGCTCCAGATCCCGAAAAGATCACTGCCATTCAGGACTGGCCGAGGCCGACCACGGTGAGAGAGGTGAGACAGTTCCTGGGTCTGGTGGGCTACTACTGCCGCTTCATTAAGGGATACACGAAGATGGCCGTCCCCATCCTCGTGGGACAGACCAAGGGTGGCAGGTCCCCTGGAACCCCGTTGCCGTGGGAAGAAAAGCATGAAGAGTCCTTCCGCCAGCTGAAAACGGCCCTGACCGGGGAAGAAATCCTGGCGTACCGCGACTACAGTCTCCCATTCATCCTCTACACCAATGCCAGTAATGTAGGCTTGGGAGCAGTCTTATCCCAGGTCCAGGACGGAAGAGAGAAGGTGATCGCTTATGCTAGCCGGAAACTCCGACCTACGGAAAGTAACCCTGAGAACTACAGCTCTTTCAAGCTTGAGCTCTTAGCACTGGTGTGGGCCATTACCGAGCGATTCCGCCATTACCTAGCGGCAGCCAAGTTCACCGATTATACGGACAATAACCTGCTAACCCATCTGGATACAGCTAAGCTGGGTGCATTGGAGCAGCGGTGGGTGGCCAGGTTGGCTAACTATGACTTCACCATCAAGTACCGAGCCGGCCGTAAAAATGCTAACGCAGACGCACTCTCCCGGATGCCCCACCTGTTGGGAGAGGGGCCAGACGATGATGACCTCGAAGAAATCGAGTTGCCTGCGTTCCACCGGCCGCCAGCCGAGAAGTTGCATGTTCAGCAACAACAAGTGAACTTAGACCCGCACTGAGAAGAAGGGATGAGGCCAGCCAGAAGGCCCCTTTGCGCCCAATCATTACGCATCAGCCGCTGGAGCTGGTCGCCCTCGACCACGTGAAGCTCACCCCTAGCCGAAGTGGGTACACCTACGCTCTGACCATTGTAGACCACTATTCAAGATTTATGGTGGTTGTCCCAGTCAAGGACCTGATCGGCCGTACCACTGCTAGAGCATTCCAGGCCTATTTCTGCCGTCTGCATGGGTACCCGGAGAGGGTGCTTACCGACCGGGGCCCGGCTTTTGAAGCGGAGGTGTTTCAAGAATTCTGCCAGTTGTACGGCTGCAAGAAAATTTGGACCACGCCCTACCATGCCCAGACCAATGGCATGTGTGAAAAGATGAACCATCTGGTCCTGGGTCTCCTCAAGACATTACCGATAGAAGAGCGGAACCTGTGGCCAGAAAAGCTGCCTGACCTGGTCGATATGTACAATAACATCCCTTCCAGCTCTACCAAATGCACACCGGCGTACCTGATGAGGGCTCGGCCCGGTCGGCTGCCAGTAGACCTAGAAATGGGTTTGGAAGCCCCAGAAGCCCTCCCTTCGACTGCTGGATGGGACACTCGGCAGAGGGCGCAGTACCAACAGGCCCAAGAATACGTAGAAAAGAACTTGTGCTGGAGTCAGGGACAGCAAGAACAGTGCTTCAACAGGAAGGCTCCCGCAGGTCCCTTTCAGCCTGGAGATGTAGTGCTGAAGCGAAAGAGAAGAACCCATAAGCTGGATGACCAATGGGAGAGGACCCCATATGTTATACACCCCACTGAATGGGAGAATGGGAAGGCCTACAAGATCAGTCGCGACTAGGGGAAGACTTCAGCCACGGTTTCCAGGGACCACCTGAAGAGGTGCCCACCACCGTTGAGGGTGGCAACTGAAGTTCCGGCTCCTAGACCGGCTGGGGAGAAAGAAAAAGAAGTAATCCACACCATGATGGGCGATTTCCTGGCAGATTGGCCTACGCAGAACGGCGCAGTGATTCTTCCAGTGATAGTGTTCCCACAACCCGTGGAGGAAAAAGAGATGGAAGTAGCCGCCAATGAACCAGTGCCCAGGGATGCACCTGTACCCAGCCCCCCTATGTCTCCGCCTGCCCCACACGCTAGCCGGGGAGGGGAACCAGCTGTTTCCTTTGCCCCACTGCGTGTCACCACTGACATTGGGCCCCGAAGGTCCACGCGCTCCAACCTAGGCCAACCCCCGCTTAGGTATAGAGAGACTAACATTTAGGGGTGCAACTTGTTGACTGTGTACATAAGTGTTTGAATGAATGATAAAAGTAATCAAACCGAAGTTTCACCTGATTGACACCGTGATTGGCCCGGCCGTTGCCGGCAAGTAGTCCCCGTAGGGACCCTTTGCTACTGTTGCATGAGGAACTCTTCATGGACATGCCTGAGAACTTGCAGGGCACCCACGAACTTGTGGTATTGTAAATATGTTGGGGCATGTTTTCCGTTGCCGCCTCCGGAGAGGCAGGTTTGGAGTATGGGCCTGGAGGAAAAAGATGGCCCAGGCCTGCCACTACTGCAACCGGTGGCGATTCTCCGGGGGTCAGGGGTCCCCCATGGACGTGGGGTCCCCTGAAGTGACAGTCGGGTGCGAGGCACCGTACCCGTTCCCGCTCGGGCAGCCTGGATCTGGACTGGGGTCAAGGGGTGTTGCCCACTTCTTAGGGGCAGCATCAGGGCTAGGTTGCTTGGGTGGGAGAGCGGAAGCCGTCCTTTGTAATTAAAAATGTTTATATATATATATATATATATATATATATATATATAATGTTTTGCAACGTTCAAGATGACCTGAAATATGATTAATGTTTACCGTTACATGTTATTTAGTCTTTTTACAGTTTGCAAAATAAAACCGGTGATGGACGGGCAGCCCGCGGACGGTCTTCATTTTACCAAGGGGGAATGTGGCACCCTGGACTAGCCAGGTCGTCACAGGTACTACAACACACCCCCACCCTGAGACAGGCACATCAGCCAGACACAAAATCCTTGTTGCCTCCCTCCAGGGACTGATGTCCACACCAGGTGAGGTGGAGCCAGGTGGTTGGCCCCACCCACTGAGGAGTTCACAGTCCTGGAGGCGGGAAAAGGAAGGGAGTTCAGTTAGGGAAGTGAAAGAGAGAGGAGTGTGGAGAAAACTGACCGTGTCCAGGTGTGTGGCCCGGGCACTTAGAGCAAGGTTGGCAGACGGTGGTGGTCGTCTGCAGGAGAGGCAGTTCAACGCGGAACCGTAGGACTGCGGATGGACGGTGGCCCACCGATACTGAACCGGGGAGCGAAGTGAAGCCAGCACACACAGGCAGGACCTGCGGACCCCGACCAGGCTTGGAGCCGCCATTAGAGGTCAAATCCGTCAGTGACCGGAACCCCAGGGGTTTCCTAACAGCCAAGACCCGATTGAAGGCAACCGTCCAACCAGCAAAAGGAAATACAGCTACCGCCACAGCTAGAGTTCCAAAGGCCAGAGCCTGCTGGCAAAGGGGCTCCTCCGGCACATATACACGCTGGGGAGCGGGTTACCAGTGGGAATCCATCAGGACCGAACATACACAGAGGTGCAGGGAAAGGCAGCCACCACCAACCGTCCGAGAGAAGCCACAGCAGCCGGCTGCGGGACCCGTCCATCCCGCCGTTTGGTTTACCAGAGACTTTGCGTACATTTGTGGCTGAGTGAGTACTACCGTGCCGTCCGGCACCGCGCTGCGCAGTCCAAGCGACCCTGCACCTTCCTGACCCTGCCTTTCCGTCACCTCACCGGGCCCCGGGACCACCAACCCCTACCCACGGAGGGGACGACATCCTAGCTGCACCCTACCATCGCTCCCGGGATCCCCGTCACCAGCAGCGGTGGTGCCCAACCTCACCACGGCGTCACGGACCAAATCCCCAAACCAAACTACGCCCTTTCACTCACGGGCGAGGAGTGCCGCTCGAGTCCCCGGATCCAGCCCACCGCTCGAGCCACCGAGCAGCCGTCGCAGCAGAGCCGGACCCGAGCGTTAGCGAGCACAGCGGCGCCCTCCTCGCCCGCGACACATATAGTTTAATATCAGGGTTATTAGCTTGCGTACAATACACTTTAAATGTAAATTACATTTCCCCGTTTTCTGAGCAACACAAGTCCTGAAGTACTGTATGTTGTTGAGTTATGATAAATTATAATGGGAACATTACATAGACAGTACAAAGATTGTATTTCATACTCTTAATTTTGTATTGTTGGAACTTGAAGTGAGATTTAATGTCAGTCTTGATATATCTGGCGAGGTCAACCCTCTAGTGAGCCACAAATAGAGAACATCTCCTTTATAGACAGTTGTGCATACAATTTAATGCTAGTTAAACCCATTTAGCTCATAGCTGATGCAAGAGAATTGGTCTTTTGGAAAGTATTTTGTCACTAAGCGGCCTTGCCAACCATCCATAAACATACTGACAAGTCACAATTGATTTCATAGGGCATTTAAAAGTCAAACTAGCTCAACAATTAAACCCAATCATCAGTGTCAGCATAATCTTTAAAGCCATTTTGTCATTTTCTCAATACAAAATAACATTTTAAAATTACTTACAAACCCCTATACTTAGCATACCCATTTTTTTTTTATTTAGATCTCTTATCTAATGCCACAATAATTCCCGTCTTATTCACGACTCATTTTTATTAGGCATCATTTGTAAAAGGGGTTTTCCCATTATGGGAATTGTAATTAAAGGGGATATCTACTACTATAAAAAATTATGCTTAAAGCACCCAGAACAGTGTAAAAAATAAAATCAATAACTATACCCACCTCCTGACCTAGCGCCAATACTAAACACTTGTTATGGTATCCCGGGTTGGGCTATTGGCAATTCCAGCTAGCGGGGCACCTGAAATGAGCTATCGGGCGCTGATTAGCGGCAGAGTGTAATGTTGCTCTGCTAGTGTTGTATTGGCCGTTCTTAAAAATGTCTTAAAAGGACAAACTTGGCACTAGCTACTCCGTTGCCTTCACGCTTTAACCCCTGTACATTTATTTGGACTTAGGCCCTGTGCGCACTAGAAAATTGAATTTTCTTAAGAAAATTCTGCAGGCTCTGAAAGATTTCCGCACCCGCGGAAAAAAAACGCAAAAAAAACCTGCATCGAAATTCGCATGCATTTTGGTGCGGTTTTGGTGCAGTTTTGGTGCAGTTTTTCCGCGGGTTGGTACATGTGTTTTAATGCATTCAATGCAATAAAGCACATAAAAAAAGGTAATTTCCTTTTGAGATAGATAGATAGAGAGATAGATAGATAATGGATAGATAGATAGATAGATAGATGGATAGACAGATAGATAAGTAAATAAAAAGATAGATAATGGATAGATAGAGGGATAGATAGATAATAGATAGAGGGATAGATAATAGAGGGATAGATAGATAATGCATAAATAGATAGATAGAGGGATAGCTAATGGATAGATAGATAAATAGATAATGGATAGATAGAAGGACAGATAGATAATGGATCGATAGATAGAGAGATAAATAGATGGATAGATAATGGATAGATAGATAGATAGATAGAGGGAGAGATAGATAAATAGATAAATAGATAATGGATAGATAGATAGATAGAAGGATAGATAAATAGATAGGTAATGGATAGATAGATAGAAGGATATATAGAAGGATAGATAGATGGATAGATAATAGATAGAGGATAGATCAATCAATGAATAGAGTCCCTGTGAGGACACACTGCAGTTCTCGCGAGCGGTAATGTGTTCACATTACCGACCGTGAGAAATGACCTGTAATTACCTCTGCAATCTCATTACGAGGCTGCATTGAGTATGTGTGAGTCACGGCTGGATGCAAGCGTCGTGGGACCTTGGTGGATTATGCCGGAGGTATGTGTTGGGTGGGTTAATAAAGTGGTGAAAGAGGGGGCTTTTTTGTGTTTTATTTAAAATAAAGGATTTTTCGGTGTGTGTTTATTCACTATGCTTATGGGTTAATCATGAAAGCTGTCTCATGGACGCTGCCATGATTAGCTTGGACTTAGTGGCAGTGATGGGCTGCCATTAACTCGTTATTACCTGGATTGCCACCACATCAAGGCAATCTGAAAGAGTCGGGGACACTCTGGGACTGTCGCATAATGGATACGACAGTCCCGGGGCAGCTGCGGGCTGATATTCTCGGCTGCGGGGGGGGGCATTAACCCTGACCCTCGCCCTCCCTGGCCTGAGAATACTGGACCACCACTGTGTGTTTACCTCGGCTGGACGGTAGAAATACGGCGGAGCCCGCATTTTTTATTTTTTTATTTTTATATATACATTTGATTTCTATGTGCATTCTATATGTCTGTGTCTGTGTGTGAGTGCGATGTGTGTGTTTACTCTCTGCTCTGCTTCCTCTTCCTGTCATAATGACATCTCTTCCTTGCAAAACACAGACAGTGATGAACATTATGTCTCGAAAAACGCGAAATACCGCAGGGAATAACGCAGGAAAACGCAATGAACCGCACAGAATTTGCTACCTGCGTTATTCCCTGCGGGATTTTTCGATTACATTACAGTCAATGGAGTGAAATGCCGCAGCTACCTGCGGAAAAGAAGTGACATGCAATTGTTTTTGCTGCGGGAATTCCGCAGCAAAACCAGTAGCTGTCAAAATCCGCCTAGTGCGCACAGCATTTTTTTTTCCCATAGGTTTGGCTGGTGAATCACTGCAGAAATGTTAACATTTTCTGCAGCGAAACATGCAGCAAATCCGCGGGAAATCCGCAATAAAATCCGGCAAGTGTACACAAGGTCTTACAGAAGGGTCTCTGGTTTGGGTTACAGGGTAGGCTGATAAACAGTGGTGCAGGCTGACAGAAGTGGTCAAGTCACCAGGTCAGAACAAGGACAGACAAGGTACAAAATCAGAATACAGAAGAATAGTCAGTGAAAGGGCAGAGGTCAAAACAGGCTCACAGAAAAAAAACAGACACTCCAAAAACATCACAGAAAAAAAGCAGCCTTTACCAGCACAAGGTCAGATTACCAATGCACTAGCAGGATGCAGCAGGCTTACATAACCCCATTATAAAGGTGGGGCAGCACAGGTGCAAAGCATTGATGAAACAACCTCTCTCAACCAACCAATTTTTGGAGGAGGTAGCTGGTAGTAGAGAGCTGAGGCTTACATAGGGCGCCAGTCACACAGTTAGTGTGATGCACAGTGTCTGATTAACAGCCTATTGATGACACCCATACTATTAGATCATGTGGGCTGCCCGGCGCTATATAAGTGCTCCCCACAAGGACATACACCCCAATTCACTCAACCAACACTAAAGGGCCAAACTACGTCCTGCATAACAATGAAGAAGTGTGAAATAAAAAGATAAAAATTATGTATAAAATACATCAGGTACTGGTCCACATCATAGTATGGGCGCTATCAACAGGCTTTAAGCCAGACACTTTGCATAACATGTACCTGTGTGACTGGTGCTTTATGCAAGCCTCATCTGTGTGTTTAATACTTGCAGTCACCTTCTCTATGAATTCATAGGTTGTAAGTGGTTGTTTGGTCTGTATTTTGCACCTGTGTTACCCCCACCTTTATTATGGGGACCTGCTGCATCCTGCTAGTGCATTGGTAATCTGACCTTGTGTTGGTAATGTCTGTTAGTTTTTGTGTGATTTTTTTTTTAATTTGTGTCCTTTTTCTGTGAGTCGTACTTGAAATTACTATAGAGACTCGGAAGCATAGGAACCCTTGACGTTGGTTGTGAGCATTTATACTTTGGCCAGAATGTGGACCAATAACTCATGTATTTTACTCATCGTTTTCATCTTTTTATTGCACATTTTTCCATTTTTTTGCAAGATGCAGCCATGCCCTTTAGTATTGGTTGGGTGAATTGTGGTGTCTGTGTGGTGGGGTGCATTTATATAGCATATGGATATCATCAATGGGCTGTATGCCGGGAACTATGTATTAAATGTACCTGGGTGACTGATGCCCCATGCAACCCTTATCTGTGTGCGTGTTTAATACTACCATGTTTTTCCTAAAATAAGCCCTCCCCCAAAAATAAGCCCTAGCAGAAATGTCCAGTATTTTCAGTGTAAGGCTTAAATATAGGCCCTACTTCAAAAGTAATACCTAGTCGATAATGAAGTGTCCATGCAGCTAAAAAAGTTCAAGAATACTGCAGGTGTCACGCTGGGTGTGGGGAGAGACACCCAGCAAGTGGACTCCTGAGAATAAGGGAGGCTAAAACACAAAGAGGGGGGGTATCCAGGGGCTCCTGCACTGACCCTGACACTGGGGGGCCCTGCGCTTACCCTCAAACCACAGGTACCTATAAGGGTTAGGAGGTGTGGCCACCATGCCCCTGTCTCCTAGTCAGACTCTAGGACTAAATCCCACCACCCACCAATCTACGAAGGGAAAAACAAACACAAAAATAAACAGCAAAAAGGGGAAAAAGGTAAAACAATAACTTATCTTGAGAGAGAATCTTCAGAATGTACAGCAAAAGTAGTATGAAGCCACAACAAGGAAAAACAACAACTTATCTTTGAGAGGGAATCTTCAGAATATACAGCAACAGTAGTCTGAAGCAACATGCCCTCCTGACCATTAACTTCTCCAAGTAAAGTGTATAACCTGCACTGGAGGAATTAGAGGCCCCACGTTATAAAGGCCCTTACTGTAATTACCAGCTGGAGGAAAGGCTCCTCAAAAATGGCAAGGAAACAGAAAAAACCCCTAAATCAAGCCCTTAAAGGGACAGCATCCATTAACGTCTGGACGATCGCCAGGCCCTTCTGCACCTGGTCCCAGCAGCAGCACCTGAAGGTCCAGACACATCCGTGACTAGGAGTGACCTCCGGACACTCAGGGCCTGGCTTGGCAGGATGCGCCCTATGAAAAGCACGAATCAACCTGGCAGCGTTCACTTCAGATGCCGGAACCCAACTCCTGTCCTACGGACTGTAACCTCTCCAATGTACTAAATATTGCAAGGGATTGCGCAGAAGGCGGGAATCCAAGATTCTGGAAATTTCAAACTCCAGACTCCCTTCAACCAAAATGGGTGCAGGAGGCAATGTAGACGGTATGGCCAGAGTGACATATTCCTTAAGAAGGGACCAGTGAAACACATTATGGATTTTCAGGGCGGGGGGCAGCTAAAGACGGAAAGCCATTGGGTTGATGATGGTAGAAATCTTGAACGAGCCAATGAACCTGGGACCCAATTTTCATGAAGGCACCTTCAACTTAATGTTACGTGTCGACAACCACAATAGATCATCCACAACCAGGTCCGGACCAGGTACACACTTTCTGTCAGCCATGCATTTATACTTGTCACCCATACATATCAGATTGCTCAGAACCCCTCGCCATCTGGTGAGAGAGAGGAGGCAAAACGCCCCTCTTCTGGGACCCCTGAAGACCCCCCCACTACAAAAGGTACCAAACTGAGGATGGAAACCATTTGCACCAGAAAATGGCGAATGGCCAGAGGACTCGTTACGCCGGTTGTTAATGGCAAACTCAGCCAAAGGCAAAAAGGATGCCCAATCCTCCTAGTTCTCAGCAACAAAACACATCAAATAGGTCTCCAAGTTCTGGTTGGTGCGCTCCGTCTGACCTTTAGACTGAGGATGGAATGCAGAGGAATAAGATAACTGAACCCCCAAACGAGTGCAAAAAGCCTTCCAGAACCTGGAGACAAACTGAGTGCCACGATCGGAGACAACATCAGAAGGTAAACCATGAAGTCTCAAGATCTCATTCACAAAAACCTGCGCCAGAGTCTTGGCGTTGGGAAGAGCAGGTAAGGCAATAAAATGCGCCATCTTGCTAAACCTGTCAACCCCCACCAATACTAGTTTTACCAGCCGACACAGGAAGATCCATGATAAAATCCATGGAAATGTGCATCCATGGCCTATCTGGAATGGTCAATGGCAAAAGAGACCCTGACGAACGAGTATGCGGGACTTTGGCGCGAGCACAAACAACACAAGCAATCACAAAGTCGGCAACCATCTTGTGCAACCCCGGCCACCAAAAATGGCGGGACACAAGGTCCGAGGTTGCCTTACTACCTGGGTGTCCGGTAAGCACAGAGTCATGATGAGTTTGGATCAGTCGGTAACACAGGTCAGAGGGCACAAAATGTCTCACTGTAGGACAGGAGGCAGGGGTGTTCCCCCTAAGTCTCCAAAAGAGCAGTCACTAAGTCAGGACAAAGAACCGAAACAACCACCCCCTGTTGGAGAATGCGAATGGGATTCTTCTGATCACCACCCCTGGGAAAACTACGTGATAGAGCGTACGCCTTGACGTTCCTAACTCCAGGATAGTAGGTGACAGTGAAATTAAACCTAGTAAAAAACAGGGACCAGAGGGGGCGTGTCCTGACATGGAAGCGTGAGGACGCTGGATCCCAGAGCTCCTGCGCCCACAGCCTAATTCTATTATATCCTGCAGCCCCCACTTACCCAGGATGGCCCCCAAGAAGAGACCGGGGGTAGCGCCCGCTTCTGCCTCCCCGGTGATGAGTCAGAGACCCCAGGGGAGCCTCACAAGGTTTCTGACGGCGCTGGGCTCTGAACCTCCGCAGGCGGCCCGGAGCAAGATGGCGCCGGCGGGCGCGTGGCGTCCTCCAGCGGGGGATTCCCCAGGAGCCGCTGGGCATTCTCCCACAGCCTGTGCAGCAGTGCAGGGGATCAGCGGTGCAGAGAAACGGAGGACAGAGGCGGCGGTGGCACTGGACGGAGCGGGCCAAGGTACAGAGGACTGGAGGAGGGGGGAGGCTGCTCAGCCTGCCTCGCAGCACGCTGCTGTGGATAGTGAGGGGGCCCTGAGGGGATCACCAGACCCGGGGATGCCTGCCATGCTCTGCACACAGGGGACCCCCCCGCTCACGGGGCACACGGAACCTCAGGCTAAACTAAACAACATGCATGTTGGCCCCCCACAGGGGGACATACAAGCCCTGAGAGAGCTTATTTTGGCCCTCCCCAGCAAGAAAGATCTGGAGGACGTTGTAGCTAGAATTGAATCCTCCCAGCAGATGGCGCTGTCTGCCTTGAGGGAGGAAATGGTGGTACTGGAGGACAGAATTGAGGCCACAGAGCAGGCTCAGGAGTCCCTGGAGAGCAGAATGGAGAGGATTGAGAGAGACTGTGAGTCATCCAATGCCTGCATCAGAGACCTTGCCCTGCTCTTGGATGATCAAGAGAACAGGGGCAGAAGAAATAATATCAGACTGAAGGGTATACCGGAGGCCCCAGGAACTCCTGCGTACTAAAGTCTTAAACATCTTCAACCGGGTCACTGATCGCCCCTTGGAGGCTACCTACCTCTTCGACAGAATTCACAGAGTCGCAAGGCCGGGCCCTAGATCAGTCCCCTCCTCTAGAGATGTACTATGTCGCTTGCACTATTATGGAGACAGAGAGAGGATCCTACAGGGAGCTTGGTCATATGGACCGGTGGAGATGGATGGGGCCATGGTGAAGTTATTTCCTGATGTCTCCAGCCGCACACTATATATGAGACGCCTGCTTCATCCTCTCCTGCTTGGCATCAAAGAAGCAAACGCCTCATATAGATGGGGCCATCCCTTCCATTTGATAGTACGCAAGGGGGACTCAGTGTTTTTGCTGAGGAGGCACTCAGAGCTTCCTAATCTTTTTGACTTCCTGGGAATACCAGACTGCTCAAAGGAGGAAGGAGGAGGAAGGGAGGCACCCGTTCTGCTCAAAGCGGTGTCCCTTGAGGGACTTGGCATGTACCGGATGCTGCTGGGAGGAAGGAGTGGTCCAAGATGTGAGACGGAGGTGCTTTCGACGGGAGACGGAGTCAAAGAACGGGGAGCTGGGAGGCTCTCTTTCGTCTCTACGACTCCTGAGTAGGAGTCCTGGCCTTGGGCTAGTTTTCTCTGGACATAGTTTATTGTCTAAAGTTTTTGAAAATTCTATTTCTACGGCAATGTCTAGTTTAGGTTCGGGGGTGGGGGGGGATGTTTTTCTTTACCGAGTTCATCCTGGGTGGTGGGGTGTGTGGGTGGTTAACCGGCTGACCCTTCCTCTCCGTCGGGGAGAGGGGTCATTTAGTGCTAATAAGAGGGGCGCGGGTCTGCGCTCTGGTTGCATGTCAGTTCTTGTCCCTATCTTTTCCTTAGTAGTCCCTGGGCTGGTCCCTGGTACTGCGAGCGGCAGTCCTGCTGCTTTTCCACTTTCTTGTTCTCTTCTCTGAACTTTTTGCCTTTCTCTCTTCCCCCTGCTAAAGGGTCTCAGCTACTTCCTACTTTTTCTACCCCTCCTCTCTTTTTACCAGCTTTCCCTCTCTCTTTTTTTTTTTTTTTTTTTCCTTCCCCCTTCCCCTTTTCTTTCTTGGTTTGCTCCTCTAGGGTCTCGCGACAGAGAATGGGGAAACAGAGGCAGGCCGAACTGCGGGTGGGCTCACTGAATGTCAAGGGCCTTCATAGCCCGGAGAAACGGTCTATCCTGCTGAATCTTCTTTGGAAAAACCGAATCCAGGTAGCCTTCCTCCAAGAGACACATTACTGTGAAGCTAAACCTTACAGACTCTCGGACAGAAGGTACCCCATTGTGCACCACTCACCCTCCCCTGATCCTAGATCTAGGGGAACGAGCATCCTCATGTCCAGTACGCTCCCTTGGGAATTGTTAGACTCTCAGACAGACGACCTGGGTAGGCTTATGATGCTTAAGGGACGCATAGCTACTCAGATATTCACATTCGTGGCAGTATACTTGCCTAATGCGGGCCAATGTCCCACCTTGTTGCGGTACCTTGAGAAGATAGAGGAATTCTCGGAGGGCACTCTGGTTCTCGGGGGTGACTTTAATGTAGTGTTGGAACCGTTGAAAGACAGTTCAAAAGGGGTGTCCGGTATTCCACACATGACGCTGCGGCGGATGAGACGGGGACTACATGACCACCAACTGATAGACACTTGGCGATTGCTGCACCCATCAGACAAAGACTTTTCATTTTATTCTGCAGCGCACGACTGCTATTCTAGGTTGGACCTCTTTTTTATTAAACATGGGGACCTACACTCTCTGGTGGATGCTTCAATTGAGTGCATATCTTTCTCTGATCACGCGCTGATCACGGTCACTCTGTCCCTTGAATGTCCCATCGGGAGGCAGGGTCAGTGGATATTGAACACCTCGCTACTCAATGAGCCGGTGACAATGCAAGAAATAAGGGAGGCCCTGACGGAATACTTTGACTGTAGTGGGGGGGAGGGGATGTCCCCCAACATTGTTTGGGAAGCTCACAAATGTGTTGTGAGGGGATTATTCATTAAACATGGGGCCCGTCTGAAAAGGGAACGGGAAGCTGAGGTTACATCTCTCCTAGCAGACATAAGGGAGTTGGAAGCAGTACATAAGGGGTCTCTGGGAGGGAACGTGGGCGTCAATCTGGCCAGGAAGAGGGAGGAACTCAGGTCCCTGTTATATCAAAAGGCCAAGGGGGTGCTAGCTAAGTGCAGGCGGCATTTCTATGAATATGGCAATAAAAGTGGCAGGACCCTGGCTAGGGCCCTCCGGATCCAGAGGGCGAGGGGCTATGTTCCTAGAGTGCACATTTCTGGCGACAGGTGGGCCACTCTTCCGAAAGACATTGCCTCCGCCTTTAAAGACTTTTACTCCTCTCTCTACTCAATAGATGGGGGGCGGTCGGAGAGGGCCAGGACGGAACTACGGCAGCGTATCCAGAAGTACATTTCAAACTCCGGTTTGAAACACCTTAAACCGGAGGATGCGAACGCCATGGAAAGACCCATTTCAGAGGAGGAGTACTGGGCTGCAATTAAAAATTCCCCTACTGGTAAGGCCCCTGGTCCGGATGGCTTCCCCCTGCTTTACTACAAAAAGATGGGCTCCATGCTGCTCCCCCCATTTCTCTCGGCCTTTAACAATATCTCACTCTCCGAAAAAGTCCACTTACCGAGAGACTCTCTGGCCGCTAATATAGTAGTCATTCCTAAAGAGGGTAAAGACCCTACCTCTTGTGCTAGTTACCGACCCATCTCCCTCCTCAACACAGACTTGAAGCTCTTCACCAGAATATTATCAGAGAGACTCTCTCCATTGCTGGGGGGGATTGTCCACCCTGACCAGGCTGGGTTCATGATGGGAAGGGAAGCGAGGGACAACACCACTAAGGCGCTGAACTTAATCCACAGGGCTAATTCGGAAGGGTTGCCCCTGATGCTCTTGTCGACCGACGCAGAAAAAGCGTTCGACAGAGTCAATTGGATATTCATGGAGGAGGTTCTGCGGGAGGTGGGGTTGGGGAGGATGATGCTCAGGTGGATATGCTCTCTGTATAGCAACCCCTCTGCCGCGGTCAGGGTGAACGGTCTCCTTTCAGATAGATTTTCCATTCTTAACGGCACAAGGCAGGGATGCCCCCTCTCACCCCTGATTTTTATCCTGACCCTGGAACCCCTGCTTAGCCGAATTAGAGGTAACATTGACATTTCTGGCCCTACAGTTGCGGGTTCCACCTACAAAATCGCGGCGTACGCGGACGATTTACTTTTCTTTATTACCAACCCTCGGGTCTCCCTGCCCAATTTACTGAGAGAGCTGGAAACATACTCCTCTCTTTCTAATTTTAGAATTAACATGTCAAAATCGGAGGCTATGAATGTATCTCTCCCCCAAGATCATGTTATTTCGCTTCAATCTGCGTTCGGGTTTAAGTGGGCTAATCATTCTCTGAGGTACCTGGGGGTCCAGCTAGCAGCGGACAATAGCCAACTATATAAGCTGAACTATCTCCCTCTCCTGCAGTCCATTAGAACAGACTGCGCAAACTGGGCGAGGGGTCTTTTCACATGGGTTGGGAGGTGTGCAATATTGAAGATGAATATATTACCACGACTTCTTTACCTCTTCCAGGCCCTGCCAATTAAGATCCCGAGCTCTTTGTTCAAGGAATTGGCCTCACTATATACTAAATTTATCTGGGCGAATAAGCCGGTGAGACTTTCCCGTTCCCTATTGTGCAGACCTAAGCGTAGGGGAGGGCTGGGAATACCTGATATGAAAAAATATTACTGGGCCACACATATGGTTAGGGTTCTGGACTGGTGCCGTCACTCTAGGATGAAACCATGGGTCGCCCTGGAACAGAGCTTTTCGGAGGTACATTTACCGGCCATGCCTTGGGTCAGGAGTTTTTTCCCGGCTTCTCTGAGATCTCACCCCACCATTGGCGCCACTCTGGAATGCTGCTCGAGGGGAGAGGTTCGGCGCCTCCTCCTGCCGTTGCCTTCCCCCATGTCACCAATTATAGGAGATCCGGATTTCCGTCCTGGCCTCTCGGACCCAGTTTTTCGGAGTTGGGTACAGGGGGGCAGATTCAGAGCTTACCAGATGGGAGAGGAGGGTGACTGGCTATCTCTTTCAGATATATGTGGTCTCCTGCCTCCGGACCCCCTGGGGAGGTGGAGGGCCATGCAGTTGAGGCATTTCTTGAGCTCCTTTCCCTGCTTCGCCCGGTATGCTGGGCCTCTTACAAGATTCGAGAAATTGTGCTTGGGAGAGGGGGCCCTGCGGCACTCACTTTCCCTGGCATACAATTTGCTATCAGACCCGGGAGATTTGCCCACCCCGGTTTATTTGCGGCAGTGGGAAAGGGACCTTGGGACGGCCCTATCAGACACGCAACGAAACAACGTCCTAATGATGGCACATAAAACTTCGATCAGTTCCAGAATGTTGGAGGCCAACTTCAAACTGCTGACTAGGTGGTATAGAGTCCCGACCAGACTTCATAGGATATTCCCCTCAGTCGATCCCGTTTGCTGGAGGTGTGGCTCGGGGGAGGGTGATTACGTGCACATCTTTTGGTCTTGCCCTTCCTTGCAACGGTTTTGGTCAGGAGTGAGGGAGGTAATTAGACTGGTGACCGGCACGGCTGAGACATTGGGTCCGGAACTGTTTATCTTACAGCTTTCGGAACTCCCGGCTCATAGATACAAGCGTTCTTTGCTTAGATTTCTGGTAATGGCCGCCAGGTCGTGCATCCCGCTTGGCTGGAAGTCTTCTACCCCCCCCACACTGGCACAGTGAGTTTCAAGGGTTAACGACCTAAGGCACATGGAGGACCTGACATCCTCTCTCAATGACAGTCAGGAGGGTTTTCGTAGGACCTGGTTCCCATGGTTGGAGTTCACTTACTCGGCGGATTACGCCAGATTACTCGCTGCTCCACGGCTGCTGTGAGGCTCTGGAGGAGCACTCTCCCCCCCCTCCCCCCCCTTTTTTTTTTTCTCTTCTTTCTCCTCTCTTCTCTCGCTTTCCCTTCCTCTCACTTCATTGTCCCCTATCTTCTCCTATTCTCCCCTCCCCTTCATTCCCCTATTTTCCTCTTTCTCTTATCCTGTTCTAAATTCTTTTGGGCTTTGCTCTCTCTTTCTATGTTCTGTATTCTACCCTTGTTGGGTTGGTTCATAAAAGGATTAAACTGGGCCTGACTCGAGCAGTTGCAGTAACTAGATATGTACAGGGGAGAGGAAGGGTGGGCTACATGTCAATGTTAAATATTTGTAATCTGTTATTCTGCTCTTTGTGGAGCAGTTGTTATCTTGTATGTTCTCGAGTC
The DNA here is from genome assembly GCF_048569485.1 of Anomaloglossus baeobatrachus. Taxonomy (NCBI): domain Eukaryota; kingdom Metazoa; phylum Chordata; class Amphibia; order Anura; family Aromobatidae; genus Anomaloglossus; species Anomaloglossus baeobatrachus. The sequence continues at coordinate 413,095,208 of NC_134355.1, read as the reverse complement.
GGTCTTTAAAATAAAGAATTTAAAAAAAAAACAAAAAAAAACAGGGACCATCTGGCCTGTCTGGGGTTAAGATGCTTGGCGGATGGTAAATATGAAAAATTTTTATGATCGGCAATGACAGTAATATAGGATGAGCCACCCCCTCAAACCAATGACGCCACTCCTCAAACGCCAATATAATAGCAAGGAGCTCTCAATTACCTACGTCATAATTTCTCTCCTCAGCAGAGAGTTTCTTAGAGAAAAATGCACATGGACGCCATTTACCAGCAGTGACAAGAGTAATGTTACTGCTGTTTAGGGTTGCCAGGTCACCAGGTCACTCCGGGTCACCTCTACTCAGAGGCACTGGGTCTTGCGCAGCACTGCAAGGGAACATTTTGGGGAGTATTTTTGTTAATAAAGGATTTCTTTTGTGTGTTGTTTTTTTCTGATTACTGGTTAAGTAAAGGGGAAGTCTGATCGAAACCTCTCCATTACTAACCCCAGGGCTTGATGTTAGCTGTGTTTGGACACTTCACAGCTGACATCCACCCCAAAAACCACTATCCCGATTGTGCCAATGGACCAGGGCATCAGAAGAGCCAAGGCGAATCACTAGAATTGGAGCATCTCGTGATGCTGGCCACTTCAGAACTCTCCAGTGTTTTTTTTCCATCCATTTCAGCATGCTTCTTGAAGTACGTTTGGGGTAATTGTACTGCTGGAAGACCAATGATCTAGGATGCAAACCCAGATTTCTGACTCTGGCACTACATTGTGACACAAAATCTTTTGGTAATCTTCAGATTTTATGATGCCTTGCACATAGTCAAGGCACCCAATGCAAAGCAAGACAACTCCAAAACATCTTTGAACTGCCACAATTTTTGACTGTAGGTATGGTGTTGTTTTATTTGCAGGCCTCATTAAATTTTTGGTAAACAGTAGAATAACATGCTTTACCAAAAAGCTCTATCTTGGTCTTATCTGTCCATCCACAAGATGCTTTCCCAGAAGGATTTTGGCGTATTTGCATACATTTTGACAAACTGCAGTGTAGCTTTTTAAGTCACTGTGTCAGCAGTGGGGTCTTCCTGGATCTCCTGCCATAGTGTTTGATTTCATTTAAATGTTGATGGATATTTCACACTGATAGATGCATCCTAAGCCTGCAGGGCAGCTTGCATTTCTTTGACACTTGATTAGGGCTGCTTAACCACCATCCAGACTATTCTGCATTGCAACCTTTCATCATTTTTTCTCTGCATTCCATGTCCAGGCAGATTAGCTACATTGCCATGGGTTGTAAACTTTTTGATCATGTTGCACACCGTGGATAAAGGAATATCAAGATCTCCAGAGATGCGTTTGTAACCTTGAGATTGTTTAAAAATATAATCAATTTTAGTTCTCAACATCTCAGATAGTTCTCTTCTCTTTCTGTTCTCCATGCTTAGTGTGACACACACAAACACACAATGCAAAGGTTGAGTCAACTTCTCCCCTTTTTATATGGTTTCAGGTGGGATTTGCATATTTCCCACACCTGTTACTTGCCAAGGGTGAGTTTGAAAAGTTGTTTACCCATTATTTTGGAAAGGTACTAACAATATTGTCTATCTGAATCTTGGAGTTTTGTGTGAAAATACGTCAATTTGCCCTTTTTCTCTTTTTTTTGTGTTGTTATAAAGGGTACTTTACACGCTGCGATATCGGTACCGATATCGCTAGCAAGAGTACCCGCCCCGTTGGTTGTGCGTCACGGGCAAATCGCTGCCTGTGGCGCACAACATCGCTAACACCCGTCACACGGACTTACCTTCAGTGCGACGTCGCTCTGGCCGGCGAACCGCCTCCTTTCTAAGGGGGAGGTGCATTCGGCGTCACAGCAACGTCACACGGCACCCGTCAAATAGCAGAGGAGGGGCGGAGATGAGCAGCCAGAACATGCCGCCCACCTCATTCCTTCCTCATTGCTGGTGGACGCAGGTAAGGAGATGTTCGTCGTTCCTGCGGTGTCACACATAGCGATGTGTGCTGCCACAGGAATGACGAACAACATCGTACCTGCAGCAGCAACGATATTTGGAAAAGGAGTGACGTGTCAACGAGCAACGTTTTTGTGCTCGTTGATCGTTGCTCCTTGGTGTCACACGCTACGATGTCACTAACGACGTGACCCTGACGACATATCGTTAGCGATGTCGCAGCATGTAAAGCACCCTTAATACTTAGAAAATGAGCATTCCTAGTGTAAATGCACAGATAAAATAATGTAAAATTGTAGAAGTCTTTTCAGTAGAAAGATGGGTCTTATCTAAGATGTTCATGACACTTGCATAGTAGAAATTTGTACAATTAATGAATACAAAACATCACAATGTGGGAGGAAAATGTTTCTGAAGTAACAGGTGGCTCTGTACTAATTAGAGATTTTAACTGTGGAAAACTGATTAATTGAAGAAACTAGCTTATAATTAAGAAACTTTCCTTTGAAATGGTAGCCATCAATTCAAGAGCAGGTGCCAACTCCACATGACCTTCTTAAAGTAGTTTATATCCCAATGCCCCAGCAGCCATAGCTTTTCATGAAAAAGCAATTGTCCCTGCTAAGCTTTATTAGCTGGCTGCATATAAAAGTGATATTATTGTTACATATCATACACAATTTTATGTAATAATCAGATATCAAATCCAATCTGTATATTGCATGCATTATTAAATCTATGAATCACATTAAATTAAAAGCGTTAGTTGGTATATAATTTATAATTAATTAGTATGATGTTTTACATTTATATAGGAGGAAAGAAGCCATAATCCCATGTAATAAAACATTTTTTTACGTACTCTCTTGGCTCCTCTTATATACATTTAGAAACTAATATTGGACTTTGAAATTAAAGATTGTTTTTTCCTTTTACAATGTTATTAGAACGTAAAATATTGCTTATTTCTTTTAATTAGATCATTAGTTACATAGGCTGACAAAGGACATAGTTCCATCAAGTTCTTTGTTTCTCCACCAGTTACACATTATCTTTTACTAGATTATTTATAACCCACAATCCCATTTGTTGTGAGAACAGTATATAGCCCTTTATTAAATGGTTGTTATAGTGACTGCCATAACTACCTCTTGTGGTCAGGCATTCTACAGGCGGATTACTCTAACTGTAAAGAACCCTTTCCTATTTAGACGCCTTTACTCCACACGTAAATAAGGTCATCTGGTGCTTTATAAGGTCCTTGGAAGAAATAACTTATGTGCCAGTCTTTTGTATGTCTTTTTTTAAGTTAAACAAGCCCAACTTTTCTAATTATAGGAAAGACCTCCCATCTGCCCACTGTTGAATGACTCCACTTTTCCAATATCCATTCTAAAATGTGGAGCCCAAAACTGGCTCCAACTGGTTTCAAGATGTGGGCTTATTATTCATTTATAGAGGGGTAACAATACATTGAGATCACAGGATTTGAACTCTCTTTTATAGACCAAATTATATTTTTTGCTTTTGCAGCTGCTGTCTGACATTGAGTGCTGCTGCTCAGCTTATGCCTCCCCCTGCTGAAGAATTTTTGCCAAAGAAATTGAAACGTACGTTGAGCGATCTTCCTGAGGTCTTTCCAGTGACCTGCCTTCCCCATTTAATCCACCACTGTTTATGGTAGATATGTTGTTGTAATCCTTGCATTTGCCATTGAATTTTTATAATGGGATCCTGTGATGCTATGTTCATTATGAATATACTCTAATATGGGGTTGTTTACATCTTGAGATTTCAATCATTTTGTTAATGTTGATAAAATATGTTATATCATGGATCACCATTGATATATATGGGGGGCCTGATCCTGGCTTTTAATATGGTTTTATTGAACATGGATGTCCACCTTGTGTCTTTAATAAACTTTTGTACTTTTTTTGCACTTTAAAAACTCTCTACTTCTCTTTAATTATACTATGGTTCTGAGTTTGTACCATATGTGGGGATTCGGTAGAATCTATACCCACAGTACCCATTGTATGGTGTTACGGAGCATTTTGTTCACAGTTGCTCAGCTTACTTGTAGCCAGAATACCCAAGTTCTTCTCCTGTTCCCTAGTCCCGAGTATATTTCCATATGATATATACAGTATATCACGAAAGTGAGCACACCCCTCACATTTTTGTTAATATTTTATTATTCTACTATTATTATTTATGATTATTTATTATATGTCTCCTCCCCATTATCCTTTAGAATGTAAGCAAAGGACAGGGCCCTCTCCCCTCATTACTAGTCAGTCTATTGTAACTTGTATCTGTATCATTCTGTAACCCCTTCACATGATACCCTCCCTTTGTATGCTAACATGATAACGATCCCAAACATATGTCCAAGACAACCATTGCCTTGCTGGATTGGCTAAGCATGTCTCCAGACCTAAACCCTATTGAGCATCTGTGGAGCATCCTCAATCAGAAGGTGAAGCAGACCACATTTAACATCCACTAGCTCCATGATGTCGTCATGGAGTAGTGGAAGATTATTCCAGTTCCAGCCTGTGAAGCTCTAGTTAACTCCATACCAAAGAGAGTTATGGCAGTGCCTGAAAATTATAGTGGCCACAAAAAATATTGATACTTTGGGCTCAAAATTGGCCATTTTCACTTAGGGGTGTACTCACTTTTTGTCCAGCTGTTTAAAATTTAATGGCTGTGTGTTCAGTTATTTAGAGGGCACACAAAATATACACTGTTATACAAGCTGTACACTGACTACTATGTAGCGCCCCTGAATCCATCGGGAGCTACAAGGTATTGCATCCTGTCAAAGATGCAGGGCCTACCTCCAGGAACCTGGAAGACCAGTGCCGGTAACACCAAAACACATATATAATCCCTGTTTTTTCCCTTTCCCAAGGACTGGTGACAAACTAAAGTTGGACCCAATGGATGGCCACCTAGGGGTTCAACCGATCCAGTCCACTAGATGACAACCAGGGACGAAGGGTCAGACAGTCAGTAAGTGGAAGTGAGAGGAGACGGACATAACCATACTGACGGGAGTGTGTAACAGTGACTTGTCAAGCGCAGGCGTGTGGTTGCCGAAGGAGTACGGTGGCATACTCTCGGAACCATAGCACCGACGAGGTACAGAGCCCTAAATAAGGAAAATGCTCCAGGCAGACCTGATAAAATCTGCAAAGTGAGGGCACCATCCAGGACCTCACTGACCGTAAAGTCTTGGGGCACCAGCAGTGACGGGAGAGGCAGGGACCGGAACCGAACACCGATCCTACAGGGTTCCAACTGCCCGCCGTATGGACTAAAGACTGAGAGACTACCAGGAGGGGACCCCCAGATGCTCCAAGCCACGGGGACCAACCAACTAGAGAAGGGTGCAGGGGAAAGAAGCCACCAGGTCACCAAACCGGCACCGGCACTAAGGAAACCAGCGGTGAGGACCAGACTTCCTCTGGGTACCAGCCATCAAACCACTGTGAGTAAAGAACCCAGTTACACTGCAATCCCTTGTGTGGCCTACCTTCTTTCTGCGCCTAACTCCAACACCTACCCCCTGGGGCCCTGACCCTACTTGCGGAGGTCCCAACATCCAGGCTGCCATTAACATCAGCCCCAGCGGTGAGAGACTGTGCAGCGGCGGCTCCATCTATGTAGCCGCAACCCGCAAGTGACGTCACGACAAAAACTTTATTATTTCTCCCCTGTATATAACCTCTTTCAAGCGACCCCCAGGGTCACGGAACCAGGCAACGGCCACCCAGTGAACTGTATATATATGGCTCGGGACAGAGTTCCCTATAGCCCTGGGGCAAGTCAACTACTTTACATTGTATCAAAGTGTCATATCTACAGTGTTGTTCAGTGATTGATCTGCAATATTACATAGTGTAGCTCAGTTTTCATGATCAATGATAAAAAAAAATTGATTCTAAACAGATCCTTGTGTTCCACACTTCAAACTCTATCCTATTTAGAGAATGTACTGTTTACAATGACTCTTTCTTTAAGGGAGAGGAAACAGTATTTTTTACCCATGTGCAAATATTTTCCCCTTATAAAGCTTCAGTATAAGGGTCACACAAGTATATAAATTGGATGGGTGCAATCGGATAAAAAAAAAAAAAATCCTGTTGCACTTGGCCCATTGTTAGTCAATGATTTAGGTCAGACCTGTGTATTTTTCCTCAGATGAAATTGTACTGAGTAAATAAAGCGCAGTATGCTGCTGAGCGAATCACACGCACCAATACAAGTCTATGGAAACTTGTGAAACATCGGATTTCATCAGTGCAATCCGATATACGTAGAGACAGGCATTGGAGAAGATGGAGAAATTAACCTCTCCATCTTCTCCGTACCTGTGCTCAGATTCTCGCATGTGAAGTGAATGACACTCGGTTACACTCAAGGCAGAGTTTGAGCAGTGTTGTTAGCATACAGCATCAGATTCTCTCGCATTGTATGCCATATGCTAGTGTGACCCGGCCTAAAGGGGGCTTTACTTGCAGCGACTTCGCTAGCGATGTCGCTCGTGAAAGCACCAGCCCCCGTCGTTTGTGCGTCACAGGCAAATCGCTGCCCGTGTCGGACAGAATTGCTAGTACCCGTCACACATACTTACCTTCCTAGCGACGTCGCTGTGGGCGGCGAACAACCTCTTTTCTAAGGGGGGCGGTTCATGCAGCGTCACAGCGACGTCACACGGCAAGCATCCAATAGAAGCGGAGGGGCGGAGAGCAGCCACATGAAAGTGACGCCCACCTCGTTGCCGGAAGACACAGGTATGGTGTTGCTCGTCGTTCCTGGGGTGTCACACGTAGCGATGTGTGCTGCCTCAGGAACGACGAACAACCTGCGTCTAGCACCAGCAACGATATTTGGGAAATGGACGACGTGTCAACAATTAACGATTTGTTGAGTATTTTGCATCGTTAGAGGTCGCTCGTATGTGTCACATGCAACAACGTACGCCAACGAGGCCGGATGTGCGTCACAAATTTCGTGACCCCAACGACATCTCGTTAGCGATGTCGTTGCGTGTAACGGGGCCTTAAGGCTGGTATGTGGGACAGTATCACCTGCCTTTGCTAAGCCAAGATATTTTTTAGGTAGTTATAATGCGCTAAACAAAGCTAGATGGATAGACAGACAGATATCTTTATCTCATGCTGACCAGGCTATTAAAATAAACATATATGATAATGAGGAAATTATTTCTACAGACGGATATTTCCCATTAAATTACCCCGCTAAAGTTGGCTGATAACATACAATAGTAATTGTTTCAGTATAAACGTGGTAAAGTACAAATCTATAAATGCTAGTAGGTTTCTTATGTTATTCAGCTTATAATTCAGATGGCTATTTTATGTCGCTCTGGTCACAACTCTTGGCCATGTGTGTCCCCCTTACATTGAAGCTGTACAAGAGGGAATTTCATGTGCAGCGACTAGAAGCAGGATCCTTCAGGAGTAATTACTTTCTTTAACAGTTCCAGGGCTATGGAATGCATGGTGAGGCGAGCAGAGGAAATTGAGCTGTCAGCCTGGTTATAATATTAAATACGGCAGGGAGGCAGGGTGAGCAGGTTTACTGCGGAGCTTCAGTAACTTCTTTTCGGTTTCCTTCCTCCGCTAGACACAAGGTGCCTACTACAAGCTCATGAACTGAATAGAAATACTACACCGCTAAATGATAGAAATAACAGAAAACAGTGTATGTAAATTATATGAAGATTAGATGTTCAGGAAAACTAAAACTACTGGGATACTGGAAATCAGGCAGCATCACTGACCACCAGATAGAGGCAATTACAGTAAGGGCTCGATTCCACCTGCGTTTTGCATTTATGAGTACATTCCGACAAAAACCAGATTGCTCTCACTCTAGTGCAAAAGTATGGGTCAGTGTCCATCTGCAATTACGGTCTCATGCCATATCGGCCTGAGAAATGAATCGCAGCATGCTGTGTTTGGCAGCGATTCTCAGCTCACGAATTCCCCTAACAAGTCTATGGGAGCGTGTGAAACATCGCACTGTACTCGCATGTAATCCGAGTGAAGTGCGATATACGCAGAGACAGACAGAGAGGAGATGGGGAGAAAGTGCTCCCTCTTCTTCTCCGCAGCAGTAATAGGATCACAAGATCGCAGGACCCTAGGCTGACACTCGCAGGAGAGGGTCATTAGCATATCACTTCTGATGCTCTCGCTTCGGAAGCTATGCGCAAGTGGGACCGTACCCTAATACTGAAAACCAAAGACCGGATGATAGTGGGACTCTGTCAGCAGGTTTTTGTTATGTAATCTGTCCGTAGCATAAAGTAGGAGCAGAGACCCTGATTACAGAGATGTCCCTTACTGGGCTATGCTTGCTGTTTCAATACAATCAGTGTTTTATCAGCAGAAGATTATCACTAATTGACAACTTGGCATGTAAAGGATAGTCCAACCATGTCTCCAGCACTAATTTATCAGCTCTCCGTCACTATGCTATGTACACAGAAAGCTGTGGTGTGGGTGCTGTTATTCAAAGATCAACTAAACTAAGTGATACATCAGGATATCTCTCCATACCTCATAGTGCTGTCAGATTACATAGTAAAAACCTGCTGACAAATTCCTTTAACAGTAAATGTTCCTCAGCCACCACAATGAAAAGAGCTCTCCCGCTAATGGCAGTTATAGCTTCTCGCTAGGGTATCGTGTCATTTACTCATCTGTGGTCCTACGACTTCTGGGACCTATAGAATCATAAAAAAGGGGAAAGTAGTATTTTAGGTAAGCACTAGAGATGAGCGAACCGGTCCCGGTTCAGCTCGAGGTCGGTTCGCCGAACGGAGGTCCCGTTCGAGTTCGGCTCGTCGAACGTTCGACGAACCGAACTCGAGCCAATAGGAAACAATGGCAGGCAATCACAAACACAGAAAAACACCTACAAAACACCCTCAAAGGTGTCCAAAAGGTGACAAACAACTCACAACACAACACAAACACATGGGAAAGTGACAAGGACATATACTCATGCGAAAACAAAACAGCTGGACAAGGAAAAAGAGGAGGACACACAGATATAGGCATGGCACGCCCTTCTAAAGTCATGTAAAACACCGCAAGGTGACTCCAAGCGGAGTCTCCCTTTTTTCCAAAAATTGGGCCCCACACACACCCACCCCTTCAGTGGCAGCACTTGTGCCCCAGTTGTACACTTCACAGCTAGATTTGCATCAAGCACATTCAAAAATACGCCATTCTTATCCGTCCCCAGGATGACACCGGGGTAGGTAGCAAAGTCTTTCCTGATCCCAGCTCTGTTCATCTTGGCTTCTTTTACAAACAATGTAAGCAAGGGTTACTCCAAGCGGAGTCTCCCTTTTTTCCAAAAATTGGGCCCCACACACACCCACCCCTTCAGTGGCAGCAGTTGTGCCCCAGTTGTACACTTCACAGCTAGATTTGCATCAAGCACATTCAAAAATACGCCATTCTTATCCGTCCCCAGGATGACACCGGGGTAGGTAGCAAAGTCTTTCCTGATCCCAGCTCTGTTCATATTGGCTTCTTTTAAAAACACAGCAAGCAAGGGTTACTCCAAGCGGAGTCTCCATTTTTTCCAAAAATTGGGCCACACAGACACCCACCCCATCAGTGGCAGCACTTGTGCCCCAGTTGTACACTTCACAGCTAGATTTGCATCAAGCACATTCAAAAATACGCCATTCTTATCCGTCCCCAGGATGACACCGGGGTAGGTAGCAAAGTCTTTCCTGATCCCAGCTCTGTTCATATTGGCTTCTTTTAAAAACACAGCAAGCAAGGGTTACTCCAAGCGGAGTCTCCATTTTTTCCAAAAATTGGGCCACACAGACACCCACCCCATCAGTGGCAGCACTTGTGCCCCAGTTGTACACTTCACAGCTAGATTTGCATCAAGCACATTCAAAAATACGCCATTCTTATCCGTCCCCAGGATGACACCGGGGTAGGTAGCAAAGTCTTTCCTGATCCCAGCTCTGTTCATCTTGGCTTCTTTTAAAAACACAGCAAGCAAGGGTTACTCCAAGCGGAGTCTCCATTTTTTCCAAAAATTGGGCCACACAGACACCCACCCCATCAGTGGGAGCACTTGGGCCCTAGTTGCAAACAGGATGTTTTGATTTGCATCAAGCACATTCAAAAATACGCCATAATTAACCGTCCCCAGGATGACACCGGGGTAGGTAGCAAAGTCTTTCCTGATCCCAGCTCTGTTCATCTTGGCTTCTTTTAAAAACACAGCAAGCAAGGGTTACTCCAAGCGGAGTCTCCATTTTTTCCAAAAATTGGGCCACACAGACACCCACCCCATCAGTGGCAGCACTTGGGCCCTAGTTGCAAACAGGATGTTTTGATTTGCATCAAGCACATTCAAAAATACGCCATAATTAACCGTCCCCAGGATGACACCGGGGTAGGTAGCAAAGTCTTTCCTGATCCCAGCTCTGTTTATCTTGGCTTCTTTTAAAAACACAGCAAGCAAGGGTTACTCCAAGCGGAGTCTCCATTTTTTCCAAAAATTGGGCCACACAGACACCCACCCCATCAGTGGCAGCACTTGGGCCTTAGTTGCAAACAGGATGTTTTGATTTGCATCAAGCACATTCAAAAATACGCCATAATTAACCGTCCCCAGGATGACACCGGGGTAGGTAGCAAAGTCTTTCCTGATCCCAGCTCTGTTCATCTTGGCTTCTTTTAAAAACACAGCAAGCAAGGGTTACTCCAAGCGGAGTCTCCATTTTTTCCAAAAATTGGGCCACACAGACACCCACCCCATCAGTGGGAGCACTTGGGCCCTAGTTGCAAACAGGATGTTTTGATTTGCATCAAGCACATTCAAAAATACGCCATAATTAACCGTCCCCAGGATGACACCGGGGTAGGTAGCAAAGTCTTTCCTGATCCCAGCTCTGTTCATCTTGGCTTCTTTTAAAAACACAGCAAGCAAGGGTTACTCCAAGCGGAGTCTCCATTTTTTCCAAAAATTGGGCCACACAGACACCCACCCCATCAGTGGCAGCACTTGGGCCCTAGTTGCAAACAGGATGTTTTGATTTGCATCAAGCACATTCAAAAATACGCCATAATTAACCGTCCCCAGGATGACACCGGGGTAGGTAGCAAAGTCTTTCCTGATCCCAGCTCTGTTCATCTTGGCTTCTTTTAAAAACACAGCAAGCAAGGGTTACTCCAAGCGGAGTCTCCATTTTTTCCAAAAATTGGGCCACACAGACACCCACCCCATCAGTGGCAGCACTTGGGCCTTAGTTGCAAACAGGATGTTTTGATTTGCATCAAGCACATTCAAAAATACGCCATAATTAACCGTCCCCAGGATGACACCGGGGTAGGTAGCAAAGTCTTTCCTGATCCCAGCTCTGTTCATCTTGGCTTCTTTTAAAAACACAGCAAGTAAGGGTTACTCCAAGCGGAGTCTCCATTTTTTCCAAAAATTGGGCCACACAGACACCCACCCCATCAGTGGCAGCACTTGGGCCCTAGTTGCAAACAGGATGTTTTGATTTGCATCAAGCACATTCAAAAATACGCCATAATTAACCGTCCCCAGGATGACACCGGGGTAGGTAGCAAAGTCTTTCCTGATCCCAGCTCTGTTCATCTTGGCTTCTTTTAAAAACAATGTAAGCAAGGGTTACTCCAAGCGGAGTCTCCCTTTTTTCCAAAAATTGGGCCCCACACACACCCACCCCTTCAGTGGCAGCACTTGTGCCCCAGTTGTACACTTCACAGCTAGATTTGCATCAAGCACATTCAAAAATATGCCATAATTAACCGTACCCAGCATGACACCGGGGTAGGTAGATAAAGTCTTTGCTGACCCATGACTTGTTCATCTTGGCTTCTTTTAAAAACAATGTAACCAAGGGTTACTCCAAGCGGAGTCTCCCTTTTTTCCAAAAATTGTGCCCCACACACACCCACCCGTTCAGTGGCAGCAGTTGTGCCCTAGTTGTACACTTCACAGCTAGATTTGCATCAAGCACATTCAAAAATACGCCATAATTAACCGTCCCCAGGATGACACCGGGGTAGGTAGCAAAGTCTTTCCTGATCCCAGCTCTGTTCATCTTGGCTTCTTTTAAAAACAATGTAAGCAAGGGTTACTCCAAGCGGAGTCTCCCTTTTTTCCAAAAATTGGGCCCCACACACACCCACCCGTTCAGTGGCAGCACTTGTGCCCTAGTTGTACACTTCACAGCTAGATTTGCATCAAGCACATTCCAAATCCACAAGCATTTACTCTCCCCAGGATGACACAGGGGTTGTAAATTCCTTCTGGATCCATGACTTGTTCATTTTGATGAACGTCAGTCTGTCCACATTGTCACTGGACAGATGCGTGCGCTTATCTGTCAGCACACACCCAGCAGCACTGAAGACACGTTCAGAGACAACGCTGGCAGCTGGACACGACAAAATCTCCAAGGCGTAAGTTGCGAGCTCTGGCCATTTTTCTAGGTTTGAAGCCCAAAAGGAGCAAGGCTCCAGTTGCACAGTCATGGCATCGATGTTCATTTGGAGATACTCCTGTATCATCCTCTCCAGCCGTTGACTATGTGTCAGACTTGTTGTCTCTGGTGGCCTTGCAAAAGAGGGTCTAAAAAAATTATGAAAAGATTCCATAAAATTGCTGTTACCAGCACCAGATACGGTCCTACTGGTACGGGTAGACTGTTGAAGATGACGAGACCGTCCCATGTTTGTCAAGTTACAACTGGGAGATTCCCTCCCTGCACCTGCACGGTTGTTTGGTGGAAAAGCCGAGCTAAGATCGAGTAACAGCTTCTGCTGATAGTCCTGCATACGTGCGTCCCTTTCTATGGCTGGAATTATGTCACAAAATTTGGACTTGTACCGGGGATCTAATAGTGTGGCTATCCAGTAGTCATCATCACTTCTAATTTTGACAATACGACTGTCATGTTGGAGGTAGTGCAACAAAAAGGCACTCATGTGTCTTGCGCAGCCATGCGGACCAAGTCCACGCTGTGTTTGTGGCATAGAGGTGCTACCCGTTCTTTCTTCCTCTGACATCTCCCCCCAACCTCTTTCAACTGAAATTTGACCAAGGTCTCCCTCATCCGCTGAGTCTTCCATGTCCATGGACAGTTCGTCCTCCATTTCTTCATGTTCTCCTGCACCTTGCTCAACATTTCGCCTGCTACTATGCGCCCTTGTAGATCCCTGTCCCCCATGGTCCCATGCCTGCTGCGTTGGTGATGATGAACGTCTGGACCTTGGTGATGTTGTTGTCCCTTGCGCATATGAATCCTCCTGTAGTTCCTCCCCTTCATGTTGTCCCACCCCCTGACTCCGAATAGTGTTTAGCGTGTGCTCCAGCATGTAAATGACTGGAATCGTCATGCTGATAATGGCATTGTCAGCGCTAAACATATTCGTCGCCATGTCGAAACTGTGCAGAAGGGTGCATAGGTCCTTGATCTGAGACCACTCCATCAGGGTGATCTGCCCCACCTCTGCATCTCGTTGGCCCAGGCTATACGTCATGACGTATTGCACCAGGGCTCTGCGGTGCTGCCACAGTCGCTGTAACATGTGGAGAGTTGAATTCCAGCGTGTCGCCACATCGCATTTCAGGCGATGAACCGGCAGGCCGAAAGACTTCTGGAGCGATGCAAGTCGCTCTGCTGCGGCGCTTGAACGGCGGAAGTGAGCAGACAGTTTTCGTGCCCTGTTCAGAAGGCCATCTAGGCCGGGATAGTGTGTTAAAAATTGCTGGACGACAAGGTTCAACACGTGAGCCATACAAGGTACGTGTGTCACCTTGCCCAGGCGAAGGGCCGCACCCAGGTTTGCAGCATTGTCGCACACGGCCTTACCAGGCTGCAGGTTGAGTGGAGACAACCATTTATTAAACTCGGACCGCAGAGCTGACCACAACTCCTCAGCTGTGTGACTCTTATTCCCAAGACATGTCAAGCTAAAGACCGCCTGATGCCGTTGCGCTCTGCTGCCAGCATAGTAATGAGGCGTGCGTGATTCCTTCTGCGCAGTGAGAACGCTGGTGGCCTGACCAGGCAGGCTTGGGGCGGAGGTGGAGGACCCAGATGAGGTGGAGGATGCAGAAGCAGTGGCGGAACTTGGACAGACAGAGGATTGACACACAAGTCGTGGGGACGGCAAGACTTGTGCAGCAGACCCTTCACCATCTATCACCATAGTTACCCAGTGCCCAGTCAGCGACATGTAACGTCCCTGTCCATGCTTACTGGTCCAAGTATCGGTGGTGAAATGCACCCGTTCACACACAGAGTTTCTCAAGGAAGCGGTGATGTTGTGTGCGACATGCTGGTGTAGCGCGGGCACACCTTTCTTAGAGAAGTAGTGGCGACTAGGCATCTGGTACTGGGGCACAGCGACAGACATAAGGTCTCTAAAATCCTGTGTGTCCACTAGGCGGAAAGGCAGCATTTCGGTAGCCAACAGCTTACAGAGGGATAGAGTCAACCTCTTCGCTTTGTCATGGGTCGCAGGAAGTGGCCTTTTATTTGACCACATCTGAGGGACAGAGATCTGGCTGCTGTGTGTAGACGGTGTTGAGTAGGGTGTCCCTGGAAAAATGCAGCTTTGTGAGGAAAGTGCAGGCGGAGACATGATGTTGCCTTCATCCAAAGTTGGTGCTATCGATGTCTGAGAGAGCTGTACACACTCACTTGTTTCCCCTTCCAAAACAACTGACGACCTACCAAGCAAACTGCCTGTTGCGGTTACAGTGGTGGAAGTTGTGGGTGGAAAAACAGGTGTGACAGCTGTCCCAACAGTCCTAGAAGATGACGAGCGCGCGGATGCACTGGAAGGGGCAGGCGGTGGATGGTTTGCTCCGCTAGGCCGCATTGCAGCACGGTGAGCTTCCCACCGGGCCATATGATATTTATTCATGTTACGATTCATGGAAGAAGTTGTCAAACTGCTGAGGTTTTGACCTCTACTAAGACGACCATGACAAATTTTACATATCACATAATTTGGGCGATCTTTTTCTATGTCAAAAAAGGACCAGGCTAGGCAAGGCTTAGAGGCCATGCGACCTGTTGATCCACCCCGAATAATGCTAAGAGGCAGAGTGGTGGCTGAGGATGCAGTTGTAGACGTGCTACCAGTGCTCCGACTCTGTCCAGGAAGGCGCAAGGTAACTTCGTCGTCGGTTGCATCCTCCTCCACCGCCTCTGTTGACCTCCTCGAGTGCCTGACTGGGGGTTGACAGTAGGTGGGATCTAGAACTTCATCATCAATTGTTGTGTTTGCACTCCCCTCCCCCTCTGACCGAGCCTCTTCTTGCCCTGACCGAATATTTAAGTTGTCATCCCAATCGGGTATCTGCGTCTCATCTTCATCAGAATGTTCCTCATTGTCTATAACCACAGGTGTTACAGTTTGTGACAAAGGGTCAACATTATGCTCAGAAACTTGGTCCTCACGGCCTGAATCCGAGTCACAAAGGTTCTGGGCATCACTGCAGACCATTTCCTGTTCTGTACTCACTGTAGCTTGGGAGCAGACCTCTGATTCCCAGGCTATAGTGTGACTGAACAGCTCTGCAGACTCAGCCATCTCAGTTCCACCATACTGTGCAGGGCTGATGGAGATTTCAGAGCTGGGAGAAATCAAGTGTGATTGGGATGACAACTCAGAGGACTGGTGTTTTTTGGATGCGGTACTTGAAGTGGCTGAGAGGGCACTTGTTGGACCACTTGAGATCCATTCAAGCATTTTCCTTTTTTGCCCATCATCTACCTTTCTTCCTGTTGTTCGTGTCCGTAAAAAAGGGAGCACATCGGATTGTCCATGGTAAGTAGTAGACATCTTACTTTTGCTGGTAGAGGGTCTATCTTCAGCAGATGATAATGGAGCTTTGCCACCTTCCCCACGGACAAAACCTTTTTTGCCTTTTACACCACGCCTCTTCCCCTTTCCACCAGCATGTGTCATTTTGCCACTCATGTTGATTGCGACAAGATTGTGGACTGAAAATGTGGTAGTAAAAATTGAGAGGTGGTGTAGATTGCAGTGGTGGTCTAGCTTTATTAACAGCAGAATAATAAAGAATAAATATCCCTGACAATGCACTACAGGCCTTAAACTGGCAGCAAAAATTGCTAGTCTAATGGCTTAGTTATAATGAGTTGGAGTGTGCAACGCAGGCAGACGCGCTCTGCAAATGTCTTTGCACTAGTGGGACTATAGCAAAGTCCAATAGCCACAGATAGGATGCCACTAGGTACACTGAGTGTTTGCTAGTGTAATGGCTTAGTTATAATGAGTTGGAGTGTGCAATGCAGGCAGACGCGCTCTGCAAATGTCTTTGCACTAGTGGGACTATAGCAAAGTCCAATAGCCACAGATAGGATGCCACTAGGTACACTGAGTGTTTGCTAGTCTAATGGCTTAGTTATAATGAGTTGGAGTGTGCAATGCAGGCAGACGCGCTCTGCAAATGTCTTTGCACTAGTGGGACTATAGCAAAGTCCAATAGCCACAGATAGGATGCCACTAGGTACACTGAGTGTTTGCTAGTCTAATGGCTTAGTTATAATGAGTTGGAGTGTGCAATGCAGGCAGACGCGCTCTGCAAATGTCTTTGCACTAGTGGGACTATAGCAAAGTGCAATAGCCACAGATAGGATGCCACTAGGTACACTGAGTGTTTGCTAGTGTAATGTCTTAGTTATAATGAGTTGGAGTGTGCAATGCAGGCAGACGCGCTCTGCAAATGTCTTTGCACTAGTGGGACTATAGCAAAGTCCAATAGCCACGTATAGGATGCCACTAGGTACACTGAGTGTTTGCTAGTGTAATGGCTTAGTTATAATGAGTTGGAGTGTGCAACGCAGGCAGACGCGCTCTGCAAATGTCTTTGCACTAGTGGGACTATAGCAAAGTCCAATAGCCACGTATAGGATGCCACTAGGTACACTGAGTGTTTGCTAGTGTAATGGCTTTGTTATATTGAGTTGGAGTGTGCAACGCAGGCAGACGCGCTCTGCAAATGTCTTTGCACTAGTGGGACTATAGCAAAGTCCAATAGCCACGTATAGGATGCCACTAGGTACACTGAGTGTTTGCTAGTGTAATGGCTTAGTTATAATGAGTTGGAGTGTGCAACGCAGGCAGACGCGCTCTGCAAATGTCTTTGCACTAGTGGGACTATAGAAAAGTCCAATAGCCACGTATAGGATGCCACTAGGTACACTGAGTGTTTGCTAGTGTAATGGCTTAGTTATAATGAGTTGGAGTGTGCAATGCAGGCAGACGCGCTCTGCAAATGTCTTTGCACTAGTGGGACTATAGCAAAGTCCAATAGCCACGTATAGGATGCCACTAGGTACACTGAGTGTTTGCTAGTGTAATGGCTTAGTTATAATGAGTTGGAGTGTGCAATGCAGGCAGACACGCTCTGCAAATGTCTTTGCACTAGTGGGACTATAGCAAAGTCCAATAGCCACGTATAGGATGCCACTAGGTACACTGAGTGTTTGCTAGTGTAATGGCTTAGTTATAATGAGTTGGAGTGTGCAATGCAGGCAGACGCGCTCTGCAAATGTCTTTGCACTAGTGGGACTATAGCAAAGTCCAATAGCCACGTATAGGATGCCACTAGGTACACTGAGTGTTTGCTAGTGTAATGGCTTAGTTATAATGAGTTGGAGTGTGCAACGCAGGCAGACGCGCTCTGCAAATGTCTTTGCACTAGTGGGACTATAGCAAAGTCCAATAGCCACGTATAGGATGCCACTAGGTACACTGAGTGTTTGCTAGTGTAATGGCTTAGTTATAATGAGTTGGAGTGTGCAATGCAGGCAGACGCGCTCTGCAAATGTCTTTGCACTAGTGGGACTATAGCAAAGTCCAATAGCCACGTATAGGATGCCACTAGGTACACTGAGTGTTTGCTAGTGTAATGGCTTAGTTATAATGAGTTGGAGTGTGCAGAGGACAAGAGGGTACAGTGGCAGGATTGTGGGTATGGGTAGAGGAATGGAAGCCTGCCTTTCTATCCCTCCTAATAGGGAAATGCAGGGAGGAAATCCCTGACCTTGGCTACACAGACGCTGTTGCTGTTTTCAGGACCTGTCACCTTAACTCTGACCCTGCCGGTTTGAGCCCTTAAAAGGACTGCTATAAAGTGCTCTCCCTAAGCTGTCTAACGCTGTGTATGCAGCGCATACAGCTGTATCGGCGATAGGACTCAGGAGGAGGACGGAGCTGCGACAGTGATGTCTGACACCAAAGACGCAGAAGGCAGATAATGGCGTCCTGGAAGAAAATGTCCGGTTTTATAATGCAGGGACATGTGACATGGTCATCCTATCACACATGCCGTTGCTTCTCTGGCTCAAAGTCCACTTAGCTGTGTGTGTGTCTGGGATTGGCTGACATGCTGGCCCGCCCCACAAGATGCGCGCGCTTAGGGAAGGAAGACAAGAAAAAAAAAAAAATAATGGCGATCGCGATTATAGAAACAGCAGTGATCTGAAGGCGCTGTTCACTATACACTGTCATAATAGTGTGATTCACAGAGTGACTTACACTATTACAGCAGAAACCAAGCTATGATTTAGCTGGTTTTTTGCTGCTAGAACCGTTCTCGAACGTTTCTAGAACTATCGAGCTTTTGCAAAAAGCTCGAGTTCTAGTTCGATCTAGAACAGGCCCCAAAATCACTCGAGCCTAGAACTGGAGAACCACGAACCACGAACCGCGCTCAACTCTAGTAAGCACTCAGCGTCATTACAAAATTTTGAAGCATAACAACGATATCACCTGCCACTGTGCAACGACATTCAACACAATACCATTCACTTAGATAGAATTTCCTTGATTTTTTTACATTGGCAGAGGTCGCAGTGGTCAGAGGGTCACTGATCAAAATGCATACCTCCCAACTTTTAAAGAACGGAAAGAGGGATAAAGTTTGCGGCGCGCATCGGCAAATTTTTAGGCCACGCCCATGGCCACGCCTCTTACCACACCCAGTCAGTAATGACAATCATTGTTTTAGAAGCAATAATTAAAAAAATATACCGTATTTTTCGGATTATAAGACACACTTTTCCTCCCAAAAATTTGGGAGGAAAATGAGGGGTGCGTCTTAAGATCCGAATACAGCTTACTGGGGTGCTGTTTGTGCGGCGACTGGGTGCGTTCGGATGGCCGAGTGCCTGTGGCTGCGTGCAGGCAGCCGGGTGCCCGTTGGTGCCGGCTGCATCTCTGTACGTGGGTGCGGGCTGGCTGCCGGGTGCCCGTCGGTGCAGGCTGCCTCTCTGTGCGTGCGTGCGGGCAGCCGGGTACCCGTCGGTGCCAGCTGCCTCTCTGAACGTGCGTGCGGGCGGGCAGCCGGGTGCCCGTCGGTGCTGGCTGCCTCTCTGTACGTGTGTGTGGGTGGGCAGCCGGGTGCCCATTGGTGCCGGCTGGCTCTCCGTGCGTGCCGGGCGGCAGGTATCCCAGTGTGTCTGCGGTCCTAGTTTCAAATGATGGCGTCGGGAGTCAGCGCGTGCGCAGATCTCTTGGATGAGCGCTCCATCTGTGCATGCGCCGCTCCAAGCGCCATCATTTGAAGTGGGACCGCGGACACACTGAGACAGTTACTTCACCGGCCTGCTCCACCTGTCACCCGCCGCCACGGAGCCGCTGCGTCTCCCACCACGGACCCGCTGCGGCTGACGCTACTAACCTGCCGCGGCTGACAGCACAACCTCTACCTCCTGTGACCCCGCTTCACCACAACTGCTGGCCCCCACCGGTAAGAGAACACCGGATTATAAGACGGACCCCATTTTTTTTTTTTTTACCTTTTTTTAGCTCTAAATTTGGGGTGCGTCTTATAATCCGGTGCACCTTATAAATCGAAAAACACGGTACATAGATTTATTTCTAAGTAGCAAATTAAAATATAAATGCAAACTTGGCCGTGTTACTTTTAAACTAGAATATTTTAAACCACAAAATTCTGTTTTAAAGCAGATCTGTCCCCTAAATCTGCCCCATGTACAAAACTGCAGACTTCATAACAGATCCGCTCTATTAGATAAAATATCTGTAATAATACTGTGCTTTTGGTTAATGGGAGGAATTAGTGAATACAGGCAACTTAGGCTAGTTTCACACTTGCGTTGAACGGTATCCGTTGCATTGCATTGTGTGACGGATGCAACGGATGTGTTGCATATAGTGGCACAACGGATGCTGCAAAACAACGCAATTAGTTTTGTTTTGTTTTTTTACAGTTTTACAGTCGGCAGACTATTGTGAACGATCAGCTGATCGCTAACAGTAGTCGGCCGCCGGGTGATAAGCCGATCACTCACAGTAGCCGGCCGCTGGGTGATCAGCCGATCACTCACAGTAGCCGGCCGCCGGGTGATCAGCTGATCACTCACAGTAGCCGGCCGCCGGGTGATTAGCTGATCGTTCAGTCGCCGACAATGTGTGCGGGGGGCGGGGGCGGAGTGTGAAGTGGGTGGAGCCAAGCAGAGCCATGGCTGAGGACGTCAGTGCCGCGGGGACTGCATCGCTGGGGGACAGGTGAGAGTGTGTGTGTGTGTGTGTGTGTCTGTGTGTGTGTTTTGTGTGTGTGTGTTTTCTGTGTGTGTGTGTGTTTTGTATGTGTGTGTTTTGTGTGTGTTCTGTGTGAGGGAGGGAGGGAGGGAGGGAGCGGAGCCGAGCGGGGAAGTGTCGGGCTCCCGACACACGTAACCAAGGTTCCTCGGTTACCCGACGTGTACCCTGGTTACGGGTGGAGGGAGCCAGAGAGAGCATGCGCAGTGAAATCCAAAGGATTCCGCTGCTCAAAAAAACATTACATGCTGCGTTCCTTCCGCCCGACGCAGCGTCAAAATAACGACGCTGCGTCGTCCGGCGGATGCAACGCTGACACTTGCGTTACAGTGCGTCATCCATACAAGTCTATGGAGAATAGCGCAGTGCGTTAACGGACTGCGCTATTCTCCATAGTGACGGACTCCGCTGAACGCAAGTGTGAAACTAGCCTTACTGTTCTGATTGTTCCAATTGTGGAGACACGGGGGTCAGTGGGTGCTCTCGTCCGCTGATCCGGCCGCCTTTAGAAAGACAGCATGGCCCAGGGCTCATCCCAACTGAACGCCTGACATCCTTAATCCCTCCCTCTCCTCCTCAGCTGTGATCCGACGGCAGGATCAGATCACAGTGTAATGGCGCACGCTCACAGCACAGCAGGAGCCGAGGGTCATTAGCATATCGCATCACATGTGATATACCAGTGTGACCTCAGCTTGGTATATGCGAAGGTTGCGTTCTGTGCAGTGCGGAAAAGAACACACCCTCTGGCAGACTGGACAAATGTAAACACTGCGTTTGTAAAAAAAAAAAAAAAAATGCATCCAAAACTCATGCATTTTGGATGCATTTTCCATGAGTTTTGGATGCATTTTTGACAGTGCGTTCCCCCGTCAATTCAGCTCTGCTACATGCCCGCTGACAGCAGACACAGACAGTTACGAGATGAGAATGAACTCAGATGAACTTCACCCGACTTCATTGTCATCCCGCGGTTCTGTCTGTGTATCGCGTCCTGGTTAGTGGTCACCCTTGAAGGACGCACCGGTGACCGCATATCCCCTGAGTAACTGAAGTGAGCAGCGCCATCAGCGGTGCCGTCACTCAGGTTACCCGCGGCCAGCTGGAGTCCTCCACCTGAGACCGCAACTCACCTGTGATGTCATCGCTGATCGCGCAGCTCACTTCAGTCACTCGGGCAACTTGCTGTCACAGTTGGAGGATCCAGCAGTGGCCGCGGGTAACCTGAGTGATGTCATCGCTGATTGTGCGGCTCACTTCAGTTGCTGCGTGGAGCTGACAAAGAGCAATCGTGGTCTGTGGCCGCTACTGTCAGCTTCATGTAGCAGAGCTGGATGCGTCGCGGGACCTCATGTGGATTACGTTGGACCTGGAGGGGTATTTGGGGGTTTAATAAAATGGTGAGAGAGGGTTTTTTTGTCTTCTATTCCAAATAAAGTATTTTTGGGTGTATGTGTTTATTTTCTTTAACTTACAGGTTAATCATGGTAGATATCTCGGGGAGACGCCTGCCATGATTAACCTAGGACTTAGTGGCAGCTATGGGCTGCCATTAATTCCTTATTACCCCGATTGCCACCACACCATGGCAATTCGGGATGAGCCGGGTAGAGTCCCAGGACTGTCGTATCTAATGGATGCGGCAATTCAGGGCGGCTGCTGGCTGATAATGTTAGGCTGGGGGGCTCCCCATAACGTGGAGCTCCACATTCTGAGAATACCAGCCTTCAGCCGTGTGGCTTTACCCTGGCTGGTATCAAAATGGGGGAGGGACAGTTTTTTTAAGATTATTTATTTATTTTACTGCATGATATAGACCCTCCCACCGGTGGCTGTGATTGGTTGCAGTGACACAGCTGTCACTTAGTGTGGGGGTGTGTCTAACTGCAACCAATCTTAGGCGCCGGTGGGTGGGGAAAGCAGGGAATATGAGATGGAATAATGAGCGGCCGGCATTTTCAAAAGAGGAAAAGCCGCCAGAGCAGTGTGACAGCTGTGCAGCGCCTCACCCGTGATCGGTGAGTATGAGAGAGGGGGAGAGACTGACCGACGGACAGAGAGAGCGAGAGAGAGAGAAAGAGACCGAACGACGGACAGAGAGTTACAGACAGAGCAACCAACTGACAGAGAAAGAGACCAACCGACCAACATCGACAGAGAGAGACTGAAAACTGAAAAGACCTGCGTTTAGTTTGTCAAAAAAGCATGCGGAACGCAACAAAAATGCGGTCCAAGTGCATTTTGGTTACTTTTTGACCCATATCATTGATTTCAATGGGTGGAGAACGCAGCTACAACACACAAAAGAAGTGACATGCTGCGGCGATTTTTGGCATCCAAAACGCTGCGTTTACAAATGCAGCGTGCACATTGAATTTTCGGACTTCTCATAGACTTTTCTGGGGGAGCAGAACACATGCAATTTGGCACTGAAATGCTGCAGTTCAAAACGCAGCGTTAACGCGGGGAAAAAACGCAACGTGTACACATAGTTGTAGTTCGCCTATGCATCGCGACAAGGAAGGAATCCTCGCGGCGAACTACAAGATCCAGGAGGCCGGCGATGGAACGGAAGGTAAGGTGAGCATAACATGTATACCTTCCGTTCCATCGCCGGCCTCCTGGGTCCTGTAGTTCGCCGCTCCAGGCTGTGTATCGGTAACCATCGGCGACGAAACAGGAACTTCCGCTGTCAGACGCTACTCAAATGCAGCGCGCTGACCAATCAGAGGCTCCTGCCTTTGACGTCAGCGCTCTGGATGCGGAAGTTCCTCCCTCGTCGTCATGGTTACCCGATACACAGCCCATGCTAGCGAACAGCAAGTCCCAGCAGGCCGGCGATGGAACGGAAGGTAAGGTGAGCATATAATATGTGCGTGTGCGTTTGTTTGTATGTGTTTGTGTGAGTTTGTGCATGTGTGGAATGGCACAGCAGGGGACCAGGATGGGACATTTAACAAGTTGTGGAACAAATTGTCTGCATTGCAATGATTTCCTATACATACACATTACTGGGGCCTGTGGAGCCTACATACTGACAGTGGTGGCCTGTGGGGCATACATACTGGCCCTAGGGATGCTTAGCGCACAGGCTGGCAGCGGTGGAAGACGCTGAGGGCCAAAGCTGGCAGCACTGGAGGGTGCTTAAGGCATAAGCTGACAGCACTGCGGGGGAGCGCTGAGGGCACATGTTGGCAGCACTGCGGAGGGCGCGGAGGGCACTGAGGGCACATGCTGGCAGCACTGCGGGGGGCACTGAGGGCACAGGCTGGCAGGGTGCTGAGGGCACAGGCTAGCAGCACTGGGGGCACTAAGGGCACAGGCTGGTGGGGCGCTGAGGGCACAGGCTGGCGGGGCGCTGAGGGCACAGGCTGGCGTGGTGCTGGGGGGCGCTGAGGGCACAGGCTGGCATGGTGCTGGGGGGCGCTGAGGGCACAGGCTGGCGTGATTCTGGGGGGCGCTGAGGGCACAGGCTGGCAGCATTGCAGCACCAGAGCCTGAGAGCTCCTCTGGCTGCTTTCTCTGAGTCCCCTGTTTGTCTGCTTTTTCTATTGCAGGCACAGGGGGGACCTGAGAAGACAAGTGCTGGACTCTCCCCTGCTTTCCCCTCCTGCAAGCACACTGCTCTCCCATCCTGCAAGCACACTGCTCCCCCCTCCTGCAAGCACACTGCTCCCCCCTCCTGCAAGCACACTGCTGCCCCTTCCTGCAGGCACACTGCTGCCCCCTCCTGCAGGCACACTGCTGCCCCCTCCTGCAGGCACACTGCTGCCCCCTCCTGCAGGCACACTGCTGCCCCCCTCCTGCAGGCACACTGCTGCCCCCCTCCTGCAGGCACACTGCTGCCCCCCTCCTGCAGGCACACTGCTGCCCCCCTCCTGCAGGCACACTGCTCTCCCCTCCTGCAGGCACACTGCTCTCCCCTCCTGCAGGCACACTGCTGCCCCCTCCTGCAGGCACACTGCTGCCCCCTACTGCAGGCACACTGCTCCCCCCTCCTGCAGGCACACTGCTCTCTCCCTGCTGCAGGTACACTGCTCTCTCCCTGCTGCAGGCACACTGCTCTCTCCCTGCTGCAGGCACACTGCTCTCTCCCTCCTGCAGGCACACTGCTCTCTCCCTCCTGCAGGCACACTGCTCTCTCCCTGCTGCAGGCACACTGCTCTCTCCCTGCTGCAGGCACACTGCTCTCTCCCTGCCGCAGGCATACTGCTCTCTCCCTGCTGCAGGCACACTGCTCTCTCCCTCCTGCAGGCACACTGCTCTCTCCCTCCTGCAGGCACACTGCTCTCTCCCTGCTGCAGGCACACTGCTCTCTCCCTGCTGCAGGCACACTGCTCTCTCCCTGCTGCAGGTGTCGCGGGTGGGGAGGACGCCGCCGCTGCGCGCTCGCTAACGCTCGGGTCCGGCGCTGCTGCGGCTGCTGCTGCCCGGTGGCTCGAGCGGTGGGCCGGATCCGGGGACTCGAGCGGTGCTCCTCACCCATGAGTGAAAAGGTTGGTTGGTTTGGGGGATTTAGTCCGTGACGCCACCCACGGGTTGTGGTGAAGATGGCCACCACCGCTGCTGGTGACAGTGATCCCGTGAGCGATGGTGGGGAGCAGCTGGGATGTTGTTTTCCCCCTCCGTGGGTAGGGGTCGGTAGTCCCGGGGCCCTTTGGTGTTGACGGGGAGGCAGGGTTGGTGAGGTGCAGGGTTGCAGGGACAGCGCGGCGCGGTGCCGGATGGCACGGGTGTACTCACTCAGTAAGAGATGCACAAAGTCCTCGGTAAACCAAATGGCTGGATGGACGGGTCCCGCAGCTGGCTGCAGTGTCTCTCCCCGGACAGGTGATGGCGGCTGTCTTTCCCTGCACCTTTGTGTACTTGTTTGACTACAATGGATCCCCAACGGTAGTCCGCTCCCCGGTGTATGGATGCCGGAGGAGCCCGTATGCCCGCAGGCGCTGGCCCTTGGGTCTCTAGCCTTAGGCGGTAGCTGTATGCCCCCTCACGGTGTGGGCGGTTGCCTTCTAACGGGTCTTTGGCTGTTAGGAAACCCCTGGGGTTCCGGTCACACTCGGATTTGACTATTGTCGGCGGCTCCAAGCCTGGTCGGGGTCCGATGGCCCTGCCTGTGTGTGCTGGCTTCACTTCGCTCCGCCAACGCCCGACCCCGGTCCTACGGTTCCGTGTCGATTCACCACTCCTGCAGACGGCCACCACCGTCTGCCAACCTTGTTGTCAGTGCCTGGGCCACAACCCAGACACTCCTCTCACTTCAACCTCCTCAACTCAACTCCTGAACTCGACTGTCACTTTTCCCGCCTCCAGGCCTGTGAACTCCTCGGTGGGTGGGGCCAACTGCTTGGCTCCGCCCCACCTGGTGTGGACATCAGACTCTGGAGGGAGGCAACAAGGGTTTTGTGTTTGGCTAATGTTACTGTCTAGTGGGGGTGGAGGTGTATGTATGTTACCTGTGACGACCTGGCTAGTCCAGGGCGCCACACAGGCACACTGCTCTCTCCCTCCTGCAGGCACTTTGCACTCTCCCTCCTGCACGCACACTGCTCTCTCCCTCCTGCAAACACACTGCTCTCTCCCTCCTGCAAGCACACTGCTCTCTCCCTCCTGCAAGCACACTGCTCTCTCCCTGCTGCAAGCACACTGCTCTCTCCCTGCTGCAGGCACACTGCACTCTCCCTGCTGCACGCACACTGCTCTCTCCCTCCTGCAAGCACACTGCTCTCTCCCTGCTGCAAGCACACTGCTCTCTCCCTCCTGCAAGCACACTGCTCTCTCCCTCCTGCAAGCACACTGCTCTTTCTCTCCTGCAAGCACACTGCTCTCTCCCTCCTGCAAGCACACTGCTCTCTCCCTGCTGCACGCACACTGCTCTCTCCCTCCCGCAGGCACACTGCACTCTCCCTGCTGCTGGTGCACTTACCTAAGTTGCAGAACTGACAGTTTTGAAGCAGCCGCTGTGCAGTAGTGATATGTCGGTCGCGAACGATCCGACACAAAGATTCGGCTCCCTGCTGTGACTGACAGGAGCCGGATCACCGGTGAGAGCCACTAAAATATCTAAACGGCTCTTTTCGCCGCTGAAACCCCGCACACCCGCGGCTAAACTCCGCCTACTCAACAATCTAATTGGTCACTTGTAAGTGGGCGGGGTTTAGCCGCGGGTGGGTGGGGTTTTGGCGGCATTACTATAGTCTTAAATATGTGTTCACCTGGGGTGAACACATATTTAATAAGGATCCGAGAATGACCTGAAAGACTCGGCTCTTTTTGGTGAGCGGAGCCATGGGAACCGGATCACCAAAACGAGCCGGACTGCCCATCACTACTGTGCAGATGAGTCGGTCACATGTGAGCATCCTGGGTAGATGGGGCAGGCAGAGGGGGCATGGCCAGCTTCGAGAGCAGCAGGAGGGGACAAGGAAGGTATCCGAGGAGTGTGTGTGTCCAGCATAGAGAGCTGGCGTGGATGACCGCAAAGGGGCGTGGCCAGCAGCATAGATGCCAAGGAAGGCATCCAGAGAGTGTGGCAGGCATCCGGAGGGGGCGTGGTCGGCAGAGTGCGGGGGCGTGGCAGCTGTGTCTCACTGCACTGCGGGACACAGAGCTTCCCGGGCGTGAGAACGGGACTGAAGTATAAAATCGGGACTGTCCCGCTATATCCGGGACGGTTGGGAGGTATGAAAATGTTATGGCATATCCTAGCAATGTGCCTTACCAGAGGCAGATGGTGAGACCAAAGGGGCCATGTGCAAGAATTGTGTATGTGCCCCCAGCTCTTTCTTAACCCCTTCATGACCATGGACGGATATCTGTCATGGAGCGTGTCCCGTTAAGCCCCGCCCCCTGCCGCAGGCAGGCGGCGGCGGTCGGCACACATATCAGCTGTTTTCAACAGCTGACATTTGTGCATGGTAGCCGCGGATGGAATCGCTTCCACCCGCAGCCATTAACCCCTTAAATCTTGCTGCCAAAGTCTGGCAGCAAGATCTAAATGCGCGCGACCATGTTTTTTACTTACCGCCGCCCCCACCAGAAGTCACGTGCGTGATCACGTGACTATCGGTGGTTGCCATCGTAGCACAGGGTCACGTGATGACGCCTGCAGCTATGAAGTTTCACTTTCGTTTTCCCTCGGCCGCGAGCAGAGAGAAACAGAAAGTGACTGAATCTGCTGTTTCCAGCTGTATAGCTGTGATCAGCAGATAGATAAGAGCGATTGGATTGCTGATCGCTATAGACCCATAGGTGGACTAGTAAAGTAAAAAAAAAAAGTAAAAAGAAAAGTTTTAAAAAATAAAAAAAACAAAAAAACCCCTAAAAGTTTAAATCACCCCCCTTTCCCCCCATTGAAAATTAAAGAGTTAAAAAATAAATAAATATACACATATTTGGTATCGCCGCGTTCAGAAATGCCCGATCTATCAAAATATAAAATCAATTAATCTGATTGGTAAACGGTGTAGTGGCAAAAAAATTCCAACCGCCAAAATTACGTTTTTTTGGTCGCCGCAAGTTTTACGCAAAATGCAATAACAGGCGATCAAAATGTAGCATCTGCGCAAAAATGGTACCATTATAAACGTCAGCTCGAGACGCAAAAAATAAGCCATCACTGAGCCATAGATCCCAAAAAATAAGAACGCTATGGGTTTCGGAAAATGGCGCAAAATGTGCGCCACTTTTATTGGACAAACATGATTTTTTTTTAACCCCTTAGATACAAGTAAACTTATACATGTTTGGTATCTAGAAACTCACACCGACCTCAAGCATCATACCCACACATCAGTTTTACCATATAGTGAACACCGTGAATAAAACATCCCAAAAACTATTGTGCCATCACACTTTTTTTGCAATTTTTCCGCATTTGGAATTTTTTGCTGTTTTCCAGTACACTATATGGTAAACCTTATGGTTTCATTTAAAACTACAACTTGTCCCGCAAAAAACAAGCCCTCATATGGCAAGATTGACGGAAAAATAAAAAAGTTACAGCTCTCGGAAGAAGGGGAGCAAAAAACAAAAACGCAAAAACGGAAAGTGCCCCGGGGCCGAAGGGGTTAAAGGGGGTTGTCCACTTTAAGTTTTATTGTGCTCATCGTCTTGGGGTGGGTAAAAAAATAATCAGTTACAGTACTCATTTTCATCTGGTCTAATCACGTCTCTCTGCTACTGCTCTGTCTGTTTACAGGGTGCAGTGATAATGTCACATGTGACCCCATGAGCTAATCACAGGGCTCAGCAGCTTGTGCAATCTACCTTGGCGTGAGTGCTGAGATGATTGGCTCCAGCAGTCACATGTTTTAGTCATGACATCATAGTTGCAGCCTGCAAACTTAGAAGTAGCAAAGGGGAATTGCTGGACTGGAGAAGTAATCCTGATTTAATTGTTTTTCCTTAGCACTAGCCTGAGGGCATCAAAAGAATTAAAACAGAAAATCCCTTTAAGTAACATTATTCAATACAACAATACATGTTGAACACATATCAGAAAATCAGAAAGTACATATCATGCAAGTACACAGCACACAAGCCACAGCAATACAGCACACAGATTCAATACATCACTCAAGAACAGTGCGCACTTTCTACACATCACACAAGCACAGCACACACTTTCTACACATCACACAAGCGCAGCACAAACTTTCTACATATCACACAAGCACAGCACACACTTTCTACACATCACACAAGCACAGCACACACATTCTACACATCACACAAGCACAGCACACACTTTCTACACATCACACAAGCACAGCACACACATTCTACACATCACACAAGCACAGCACAAACTTTCTACATATCACACAAGCACAGCACACACTTTCTACACATCACACAAGCACAGTGCGCACTTTCTACACATCATACAAGCACAGCACACACTTTCTACACATCACACAAGCACAGAACACACTTTCTACAGATCACACAAGCACAGTGCGCACTTTCTACACATCATACAAGCACAGCACAAACTTTCTACATATCACACAAGCACAGCACACACTTTCTACACATCACACAAGCACAGTGCGCACTTTCTACACATCATACAAGCACAGCACACACTTTCTACACATCACACAAGCACAGAACACACTTTCTACAGATCACACAAGCACAGTGCGCACTTTCTACACATCATACAAGCACAGCACAAACTTTCTACACATCACACAAGCACAGCGCACACTTTTTACACACCACACAAGCACAGTGCGCACTTTCTACACATCACACAAGCACAGTGCACACTTTCTACACATCACACAAGCACAGCACACACATTCTACACATCACACAAGCACAGCACAAACTTTCTACATATCACACAAGCACAGCACACACTTTCTACACATCACACAAGCACAGCACACACTTTCTACACATCACACAAGCACAGTGCGCACTCTACACATCACACAAGCACAGCACACACTTTCTACACATCACACAAGAACAGCACACACTTTCTACACATCACATAAGCACAGCACACACTTTCTACACATCACACAAGCACAGTGCGCACTTTCTACAGATCACACAAGCACAGCACACACTTTCTACACATCACACAAGCATAGCACACACTTTCTACACATCACACAAGCACAGCACACACATTCTACACATCACACAAGCACAGCACAAACTTTCTACATATCACACAAGCACAACACACACATTCTACACATCACACAAGCACAGCACACACTTTCTACACATCACACAAGCACAGCGCACACTTTCTACACACCACACAAGCACAGTGCGCACTTTCTACACATCACACAAGCACAGTGCGCACTTTCTACACATCACACAAGCACAGTGCGCACTTTCTACACATCACACAAGCACAGGGCACACTTTCTACACATCACACAAGCACAGCACACACTTTCTACACATCACACAAGCACAGCACATACTTTCTACACATCACACAAGCACAGCATACACTTTCTACCCGTCACATAAGCACAGCACACACATTCTACACATCACACAAGCACAGCACAAACTTTCTACATATCACACAAGCACAACACACACATTCTACACATCACACAAGCACAGCACACACTTTCTACACATCACACAAGCACAGTGCGCACTTTCTACACATCACACAAGCACAGTGCACACTTTCTACACATCACACAAGCACAGCACACACTTTCTACACATCACACAAGCACAGTGCGCACTTTCTAAACATCACACAAGCACAGCGCGCACTTTCTACACATCACACAAGCACAGCACACACTTTCTACACATCACACAAGCGCAGCACAAACTTTCTACATATCACACAAGCACAGCACACACTTTCTACACATCACACAAGCACAGCACACACATTCTACACATCACACAAGCACAGCACACACTTTCTACACATCACACAAGCACAGCACACACATTCTACACATCACACAAGCACAGCACAAACTTTCTACATATCACACTAGCACAGCACACACTTTCTACACATCACACAAGCACAGTGCGCACTTTCTACACATCATACAAGCACAGCACACACTTTCTACACATCACACAAGCACAGAACACACTTTCTACAGATCACACAAGCACAGTGCGCACTTTCTACACATTATACAAGCACAGCACAAACTTTCTACATATCACACAAGCACAGCACACACTTTCTACACATCACACAAGCACAGTGCGCACTTTCTACACATCATACAAGCACAGCACACACTTTCTACACATCACACAAGCACAGAACACACTTTCTACAGATCACACAAGCACAGTGCGCACTTTCTACACATCATACAAGCACAGCACAAACTTTCTACACATCACACAAGCACAGCGCACACTTTTTACACACCACACAAGCACAGTGCGCACTTTCTACACATCACACAAGCACAGTGCACACTTTCTACACATCACACAAGCACAGCACACACATTCTACACATCACACAAGCACAGCACAAACTTTCTACATATCACACAAGCACAGCACACACTTTCTACACATCACACAAGCACAGCACACACTTTCTACACATCACACAAGCACAGTGCGCACTCTACACATCACACAAGCACAGCACACACTTTCTACACATCACACAAGAACAGCACACACTTTCTACATATCACATAAGCACAGCACACACTTTCTACACATCACACAAGCACAGTGCGCACTTTCTACAGATCACACAAGCACAGCACACACTTTCTACACATCACACAAGCATAGCACACACTTTCTACACATCACACAAGCACAGCACACACATTCTACACATCACACAAGCACAGCACAAACTTTCTACATATCACACAAGCACAACACACACATTCTACACATCACACAAGCACAGCACACACTTTCTACACATCACACAAGCACAGCGCACACTTTCTACACACCACACAAGCACAGTGCGCACTTTCTACACATCACACAAGCACAGTGCGCACTTTCTACACATCACACAAGCACAGTGCGCACTTTCTACACATCACACAAGCACAGTGCACACTTTCTACACATCACACAAGCACAGCACACACTTTCTACACATCACACAAGCACA
The DNA here is from genome assembly GCF_048569485.1 of Anomaloglossus baeobatrachus. NCBI lineage: Eukaryota > Metazoa > Chordata > Amphibia > Anura > Aromobatidae > Anomaloglossus > Anomaloglossus baeobatrachus. The sequence goes on along the minus strand of NC_134355.1, from coordinate 413,062,959 downwards.
GCACATACTTTCTACACATCACACAAGCACAGCATACACTTTCTACCCGTCACATAAGCACAGCGCACACTTCCCACCCATCACACAAGCACAGCGCACACTTCCTACCCGTCACACAAGCACAGCGCACACTTTCTAGTCATCACACAAGCACAGTGGACACTTCCTACCCGTCACATAAGCACAGCGCACACTTTCTACACATCACTCAAGCACAGTAGACACTTCCTACCCATCACACAAGCACAGTGGACACTTCCTACTCGTCACACAAGCACAGCGCACACTTTCCACACGCCAAACAAGCATAGCCTAAACATGAGGGATGTCAAAAACACATGTAAAGTGAACATATTGCAAACATCACAAGAGTACACAGCACATACCACAGAAGAGCAGGCCATACAATGATCACATACATCACACAAGACCAAACAGCGCATGTGCACATTTATTACTGCACAAACTGCATCATAACCAAGTCAGTCACACAGCTAAGAATATTTATCAAATGCAGATTCACACATACCAAATACACACACACACATGTACACACACACACACACACACCATATACACACACATATATAGGTACATACCATTTATACAGGCACTAATATACCAGATATGCAGGCACACACCATATACACAGATACTGAACAGGTACATAGAGCCATATGTATCAGCTATACAGGGACATACACATACATGCCAGAGATAAACACACATACCATATACACACATAAACAGGCACCAACATCCCAAATATATAGGTACATACAGACATACATACCAGATATACACGCACATACACATATACAAGCACGTACCAGATATACAAGCACCACCATCCCAGATATACAGACACAAACACACATGCATACCAAATATACAGGCACATACCTTATACACATATACTGTGCAGGCACATACACACATAAAAGATATACAGGCACATACAATAACACACATATACAGGCACATACACACATACCAGATATACAAGCACATACCATATAGACACATATACAGGCACATACATACATAACACGTATTTAGACATACTAAATAGACACATTTAAAGGCATATACCAGATATACATGCACATATCATATAGACACTGACACATACCAGATATACAGGAATATAAACACTTACCAGAGAAACAGACACATACACACATCCTATATATAGACACATGCCATATATACACACATATACATATACACACCAGATATACAAACACATACCAGCCATACAGGCACATGCACACAAATGCTATATATACACACATACATATATACAGGGACATAGATACAGATACACATAGATACATAGACTCATACTATTTATGCACAGAGATACATATACTAACATAGATACCAAGGCACATATCTATATGTACAGGCACATACAAATATGATATATAGATACACATATCACATACACAGGCATATACAAATCATATATACAGTCACATACACAGACACATACTATTTATGCACAGAGATACATTTACTATATACACACAGGCACAAGTATTTGATACACTGACGATTTTCCAGGTTTTCCCACTTACAAAGAATGGAGAGGTCTGCAATGTTTAGGTAAACTTCAACTGTGACAGACTGAAGAAAAAAAACAAAAAAAAAAACCAGAAAATCACATGGTATGATTTTTAGATAATTAATTTGCATTTTATTGTATGAAATAAGTATTTGATACAATAGAAAAACTGAACTTAATATTTGGTATAGAAACAGAGGTCAGTTGTTTCCTGTAGTTCTTGGCCAGGTTTACACACTGCAGCAGGGATTTTGGCCCACTCCTCCATATAGATCTTTGGAAAATCTTTCAGGTTGTTGGGCTGTCACAAGGCAACATTAAGTTTCAGCTCCCTTTTTTATTGGGTTCAGGTCTGGAGACTTTCTAGGCCACTCCAGGACCTTGAAATGCTTCCTGTGGAACAACTCCTTAGTTGCCCTGGCTGTATGTTTCGGGTCACTGTCATGCTGGAAGACCCAGCCAAGACCCATCTTCAATGCTTTTGCTGAGGGAAACAGGTTGTTGGCCAAAACTTTGATACATGATCCCACCCATCCACCCTTAAATACGATGCAGTCGTCCTGTATTCTTTGAAAAAAAGCACTCCCAAAGTATGATGTTTTTGCCCCTTATTCTTCAGGATTGGGATGGTGTTCTTGGGGTTGTACTCATCTTTTTTCTTCCTGCAAACATGGCGAGGGGAGTTAAAACCAAAAATATCTATTTTGGTCTCATCTGATGACATGACCTTCTCCCATGGCTCCTCTGGATCATTCAGATGGTCATTGCTGAAGTTTAAAGGGGCTTTGACATGTGCTGGAATGCGCAGGGGGACCTTGCGTGCCCTGCAGGACTTTAATCCATGATGTAGTAGTGTGTTAATGTTAATAACAGTAATCTTTGAGACTATGATCAAAGCTCTCTTTAGGTCATTGACCAGGCTTTCCTGTGTAGTCCTTGCCTGATTCCTGACCTCTCTCAGAATCATCCTTACTTCATGAAGTGAGATCTTGCATGGAACCCCAAACCGAGTAAGATTGAAAATCATCTTGTGTTTCTTTCATTTTCTAATAATTGTGCCAACAGTTGATGCCTTCTCATCAAGCTGCTTGCCAATTGTCCTGTAGCCCATCCCACCCTTGTGCATGTCTTCAATTTTGTCCTTGGTGTCCTTTGCAAGCCCTTTGGTCTCGGCCATGGTGGTGAGGTTGCAGTATGATTTGTTGAATGTGTGGACAGGTGTCTTTTGTACAACTAACTAATTCAAACAGGTGCAATTAATACAAGTAATGAGTGCAAAGTAGGAGGGTGTAATGCTCGTGGGGTGAGCAAATGGTTAGTGGATCCACTGGATCAAAAGGTACCGATCACTGGCCTGGAGGAGCAAACTAGAACGGCTACCGAGACTTCACTAACGCCACAAAATGTAGAGATAGACACACATGCTGTTAGGTAGCCGACAGAGGGCAGCCTCAGGGGATCAACAATACCTCGGCAGCTGGTGCGATGGACACAAACAGTCATTGGTTTTAGAAGCAGCAGCGGATCTCATAGGAGCAGTCAGTGAGGATAGTTGCGTCAGCAGTAGCGGGTATCATAAGAGCAGCCAGAGAGGATACTTGCAGCAAAAGCAGCAGATATCATAGGGATGGCCGGTGTGAGTAGTTGCAGGAGAAGAAGACTTATGATGCACAAAAGCACAGACCGGAATCAGCGACAGCACAGTAACAGTAGCACAAGGGACCTGAGAACTAGCAACGTACAGAACTCGCTGCACAGGCATCTTCCTTAAGGGGAGGGTACATTAAATACCTGATGCCTCTCAGCCATGCTGGGAGGCATTTCCCAGTCAGCACATACTGGCCCTTTAAGAAAAGGGGCTTGTCCGAGCATGCACCTTATGGGCACTCCCAGGAGGCAGGCACCAGGAGATAGCAGCAGAGACAGGAGATGGAGCAATCACTGCTATTTGACTGGGAAGGTGAGAATACTGGCATACCCACCAGAAGAGGGGCAAGACAGCACAGGGACGTCATCACAGGTGTTACAGGACCCCGCTTACACCCTCCCTTTTCTAGGAATGTTTTAAGGAGAAGCGGGGCATTAACATTCTCCCTTGGCTCCCATGACCTGTCCTCAGGGCCAAATCCTTTCCAATTCACTAAGAAGTAGGTTTGATCATGGAAAATATTCACAGTGAGGATTGATTTTACTTCAAAGGTTTCTTCATCACTGACCGAAGGAGCCTATTCACCTGGATTATTGTAGTAATACCTCAGGATGACGGGTTTGAGAAAGGATACATGGCCGTATCTGAAAGAGAGCCATACTTTGTCTTCGGGCTGGAACAAATGAGGATCAAGGAGTCTCTTGTCTGTGTGCCTCTTCAAACGGATGGAGGACTGCTCCAGGGAGGACTTGTTCTCCGCCCAGATATAGGAGAACATTTTGAGGAGGGCATCGGCTCCAGGATTGTTGGGATGTGAGCACCACAGGGAACAGGATTCTGGTTAGCTGTTTATACACTATGTGAAATAGAGACTTGGCAGAGGATTCACTCACGTGATTGTTATATGAGAACTTCGCCCAAAGCAAGGAACTTGACCTAATCGCTATGCTAATTGTTAACAGGTTATCAGGATCCAATTAACTTGTTCTACTTGAACAGTGGACTGCGATTGCTAGACCAACAAGAAGTCCAAAGTGACATTCAGTAGCTTGCAGGTGGCCCTCCAGAATGAAGTCGAAGTATGACAAGAACAACGACCACCGAGCTTGGTGCGGATTCAACCTCTGAGCCAACAGAAGGTAGGCCAAGTTTGTGTGGTTGGTGTCAATGATGACTGTGTGCACCGCCCCCTCCAGCAGATATCTCCATTCCTCCAGAGCCATCTTGATTGCCAACAGATCTCGGTCGCCAATAGAGTAGTTGCACTTGGCAGGACAGAAGGCCCTGGAAAAGAATCCACAACAGATCCACAACAGACTTCTGCATGAGAAGCACACGGAAGACGAAGCAGGATGAAATGCTGACTAATCTCTGATCTATGCAGCACTGGAGCAGAAGAGAAGGCCTGCTGAAGAGCGACAAACGTGTCTTCCACTTCTGGAGACCACACCTTGGGATTTGCCCCTTTGTAACTCAGAGCTGAAATGGGAAGAATCTGGGATGAGAATTGTGGGATGAACTTCTGATAAATAATTTGCAAGACCAAGGAACCGCTGGAGAGATTTTAATCATTGGATCAAGGCCACTTCGGCACCGATACCTTGTCTGGATCCATCCTCAGACCGGTGTCTGAGATAATGTAGCCTAAGAAAGTCAGGGAAGACCATTCAAAAAGGCACTTCTCGTATTTAGCATAGAGATGATTCTCCCTAAGTCTATGCAGCACCTGGCGAACATATCTCTTGTGTGTGGGCAGATCAAGAGAAAATACCAAGATGTCATCCAGGTAAACTACCTAGAGCAGATCTTGGAATATGTTGTTGACAGATTCCTGAAAGACTGCTGGAGCATTGCTGAGCCCTAATGGCATTACCCAATACTCATAGTGGCCATCACGGGTATTGAAGGCCGTCTTCCATTCATCACCCGACTATATCCGGACGAGGTTTACGCACCACGGAGGTAGAGCTTAATTTAAATCCTGGAACCTCGGAGCCAGTCAAACAACTCTAGTATTAGTGGCAGCGGGTATTTATTTTTGACCGTGATTTGGCTGAGACCACAATAGTAGATACATGGCTGAAGAGACCCATCATTTTTCTATTTTATGAGTTTTATTTTTTTTTAATTCTGTGGAAGCATGGTTGAAAAGCAATGTCTGATTTTCATTTGTTCATTTTCATAGATTTTTTTTATTCATTATTACTTTTGTCAGATTCTGTGACCATTGTGTGTTTTTCTTTCATTAAACGAGGAGTACCAACAATTTTGACCATGTGTGTATAGTGGTAGAGAGGACTTGCTTTCACTTAGGGTGGCCTCTCCAACTGACCCTGAGGTGGACAGTTTCCAGGCTTCTTCGACAGAAGCGGATCAGGTGCGTATGACCTCTGCAACAAAAGCACCCCTCACTAGTGTGACAGATCTCACGGTGGCAATTCGCTGGTTGCACTTGATCTACCTCCATGGGCTTGGAAGGAGTCGCAGAAAGTACAGGTAGTGGCATAATTGGCCTCTGGAATAAAAGAGCCAGGTGCAGCGACCTCTTCTCTTGGTTAGCCTTTCTCGATCGCTCTTAGAACTGAAGGTCGGTGTGAATAGCCAGCGATATTAAGTCATCCAAAGCAGATGGCACCTGCTAACCAGCCAGCTCGCCCTTTATCCTTCCAGATAATCTTTCCCAGAATACAGCCACCTGTGCCTTTGTATTTCAGCCCAGTTTGGAGGACAGGGTACAGAACTGGACAGCATATTGGACTATGGTGACACTCTCTTGGCGGAGTCTGAGCATCGAAGATGTGGCTAAAGAAACTGATACCTAAAGAAAGCACATCAGGTCCAGCCAGTGTTTGGGTTGCTGGATGATTCTGTAAATAGCACTGACAGCTCAGTACGCCCCTGCACACTATTGGACTACTGAGCTGTCACTCACTGCATTCCTACACACAGTGAGTGGCAGCTTCGTGACAGTTATCTTTAATTTTTCAGTATGTACATTATATGGTAAAATTAATGGTGTAATTCAAAACTATAATTTATCCCTCATATGGCTATGGTAGACAAAATATGAAAACAGTTATGGTTATTTTAAGGAAAATAGGAAAAACTGAAAAATGGCCATACCTGCAACAGGTTTACAAGCCTTGCATTTGCAGAGCTGTAGTTTGGAATGTCTTGTCTAATTCCTGATCATAACCACAAAATTGCCTACTATCAAATAAAATGAGTGTAAAAGAGCAGTGTACTTTTTTTCAATGCTGGCCTTGGGTCAATAAAGTATAGATTATGGTTTTGTTTTTACAATTAACTATTGTTAGAGTTTTCTGTTTCCCACTAACAAAACAAAGTAAAAAAATCCTCTAGATTATCTGGGTGTCACGTGAGGCTGCCTAAGTGTTGTCACTTGTGCAACTTTTAGCTTTTAAGAAAAGTAAAACTAATGGTTTGAGCAAAGTAGGTACTTTTGCCTCGAGACAAATAAAGTCTAAAACTGCAGGAAAAGCATTAACGTATGATTCTGCAAGTGGAAGACAGTGAAGCAATCACTGTTCCATTGCAGACTGCTGTTTAGACAGCAGAGTGCATTATGCAAGAGCCGGTATTAAAAGAGAAATGGCTGCCAAGATCAAAGAGAAATGTCTATCACAATCTCCCTTAGATGAGGCAACTGAAATGTAAGCAAGTCATTACAATGCCAATTTAGAGCACTCAGCAGCGTTCAGCACCACATCCCTATTTGGGGTATTATACTTCAAAGGATCCCTGATGCAAAAATGGAACAATTCAAATGCAAAATACTGCATTTATTAGGGAAAAATAACAGAATATTAATGTCTTCAGATGGAAATTCTTCTGCTAAACACAAAGATTTAGTCTCATTACAAAATGAACAGTAATTCATACTGCAGTTCATACAGATTTACACCGAGGTAGTAAATGTCCACATGGGGAAGCAGGTTTGAAGAACTAGGGAATTTTATTCATGTACAAATGTAAAGCTTTGACAGCAAGATATCAGCAAGCATGTGTCAGCAATGTGATCAGCCTTGACTTCATAAAAACCTGCATATTCCCATAGAAAGTAATCAGAAACAGGGATATTCAGTTGTTGAATTCTTGTTTCTTTTAACAGGAACCACTGGATTTTCAATTGAAAAAGATCTATTCTGCAAACAGCTTCAGACTATCCAACAACGAGAGTTGTTATGTTCACCTGGCAGGTGGATACTCGAAGCCCTGGGTATGGATGAGCAGTTTCAATACAGCACGGTGCCCTCACTTGTCGGCTGACCCTTGATGTCCTTAACCCCTTCACGCAGAACCTGTTTCCATCTTCCTAACCAGGCCAATTATTTTAATTCTGACCAGTGTCACTTTATCCGATAATAACTCTAGAATACTTCACCGGATATATTATGCTTCATGTTAGTGGTAAATTTAGGATGATATTTCTTGTGTTTACTAGTGAAAATAATATAAACTTGGCAATTTTCAAACTTTGAACTTTTATGCCCTTAAACCAGAGTTATGTCATACAATATAGTTAATAATTACAATTCCCATCAGCACCATTTTTTAAATTTTTTTTTTTCTAGAAGGGTTAAAAGTTTATCAGCAATTTCTAATTTTTCCAACAAAATTTACAAAACCATATTTTAGGGACATCACATTTAAAGTGAATTTGAGAGGTTTATGTGACAAAAAATACACAAAAGTGACACCATTCTAAAAACTGCACCTATCGAGCTGCTCAAAACCACATTTAAGAAGTGTATTCACTGTTCAGGTGCTTCACAGAAACTAGATCAATGTGTAAAGAAAAAAATGAAAATTTTACTTTTTCCCCACAAAAATTTTACTTTAGCCCCAGGAGAAAATGGACCATGCAGTTTGTTGTACAATTTCTCCTGAGTATGTCGATACAAATATGTGGTGGAAAACTACTGTTTGGGTGCATGGCAGGGCTTGGAATGGAAGGAGTACCATTTGACTTTTGGTACGCAAAATTTGTTAGCGGACGCCATGTCACGTTTGGAAAGCTCCTCATGTACCTAAACCCCTACAAGCAACTCCATTTTGGAAACTAGATTCCTCAAAGAATTTATCTAGATGTATGGTGAGCCCTTTGAACCCCCATGTGCTTCACAGAATTTTATAACTTTAAGTGTTTATTGTTTCAGCCCCAAATTTACATTTTCACAAGGGTAACGGCAGAAAATGTAGCATAAAATTTGTTGTGCAATTTCTCCTGAATAGACCGATACCCCACTTGTGGTGCAAAACTATTGTTTAGGTGTACGGCAGGGCTCAGAAGGGAAGGAACACCATTTGACTTTTGGAGCGCAAAATTGGCTTGAATAAATTGCGGATACCATATCACCTTTGAGAAGCCGCTGACATACCAAAACAGAAACTTCCACAAGTGACTCCATTTTCTACCTGTCAATGAATTCATCTAGGGGATTAGTGAGGATTTTAAACCTTCAGGCAATTTGCAGAATTGTATAACATTGGGCTGAGTAAATGAAAAATAGGAATCACTACCTACCGGTAATGATGTTTCCAGGATCCATCATGACAGCACCACAGGAGGTTGCTTCCTCCGCCCTCTACAGGGACAGGAACACAAGAGGTTAAAAACCCCTCCCCTTCCCAACCTCTCCAGTGGCTTTTCAAGTACCACACCAGGATGGGTTTAACACCAAGTTTATGTATGCTTGAGAACTTCATACAATGTTAATGCACACAAAGTAGAAAACAAAGGGAGGGAAATAAGGGTGCCGTCATGATGGATCTTGGAAACATCATTACCGGTAGGTAGTAATTCCTATCTTCCAGGACCACATGACAGCACCACAGGAGAGTACCAAATTAACCTATCCTCTGGGGGGGACCACTGCTTGGACCACCTTCCTACCGAATGAGGTCTGGTGGGAGGACAGTATATCCAACTTGTAGTGTCTACAAAAAGTGTTTGGACCTGACCAAGTGGCTGTTTTGCAAATCTGGTCTAGAGAGGCCCCCGCCCTTTCTGCCCATGTGGTAGACAGCGATCTAGTGGAGTGGACTCTAAGGTGATCTGGCGGGGTCCTTCCTGCCAATTGATAGGTTGAGGATATCGTGGACCTAACCCACCAAGATAGTACAGCCTTAGATGCCGATTTTCCCCGATTTCTACCCCTGAACTGAAGGAATAAGGTTGAATCCAATCTCCAGTTCCGGGTTGCCTCCAAATAGCTCAGTACTGTTCGTTTTACATCCAAGGAATGCAGCCGCTGTTCCTTCTGATTCGTGTAGTTGTGGCAAAAGGATGGTAAACTACTTCCTGTTCCAGGTTAGCAGAGGACACCACTTTGGGACGAAACGTTGGATCGAGTTTCAGCACAATCCTGTCATCTAAAACCTGAAGATATTGCTCCCTGATAGCTAAAGCCTGTAATTCACCGATTCTTTTAGCTGTGGTGATGGCCACTAAAAACACTGCCTTGAAGGACAAATGTTCCATTGAAATGGCAGACAAGGGCTCAAATGGAGAATCACAAAGGCCATTGAGTACCAATGTCAGATCCCAGGGAGGCACTGTGGGTCGAATGGTAGGCCAAAGCCGCTGTATGCCCTTCACGAATCGGGCAACCCAGGGATTGGAAGCCAGTGGCACGTCAAAGAAGATGCTGAGTGCCGAGATCTGGACCTTTAAAGTGCTAGTCGTTAGACCCTTGCGGAATCCTAGTTGCAGGTAATCCAAGATTTTCGGAATATTAGGACGAGAACTGTCAGCAGGTTTCTCACTCAAAAATGAGCAGAATTTCTTCCAGATTTTCCCGTATATGGTCCGGGTAATCTGCTTTCGACTTGCCTGGAGTGTAGAGATGACATCAAGTGACAAGCCTTTCTTTTTCAGGAACCTCCCTTCAAGATCCAGGCCGACAGCTGCAGGTGATCTAAGTCTTGGTGAAGAACTGGACCGTGGCTGAGGAGATCGCCCGTCAGGGAAAGCAGGACCGGATCTGCAACTGCCAGGTTTCTGAGTAAAGAGAACCAGCTCCTCTTGGGCCAAAATGAGGCTATGAGAATCACATTGGCTCCATCTTGTTAAATCTTCTGGAGTACTCTGGGGAGTAACGGCAGGGGCGGAAAGGCGTACACCAGACCCACGGACCAGGGTTGGGCCATGGCGTCGATCGCAGCAGGAGCATCCTGTGGATTCAGAGAGAAGAAAAACTCCAGCTTTGCATTCGTTCTGGACACGAACAAATCTACCTGGGGTCTGCCCCATCGTCTGACCAGATCCTGAAAGACACTGTCCTTCAGTACCCATTCCGAGGGGTCGATCGTGCGCCTGCTGAGGAAGTCTGCGAGATGGTTTTCCGAGCCCTTGAGATGAACCGCTGATAGGGAGAGAATCGAGTTTTCTGCCCACTAAAAGATTTTTGATGCCAGAGCCTGCAAAGGTGGGTGGCGAGAGCCCCCCTGATGTCGAAGGAAGGCCACTGTCATAACATGTTGACTCCGGAATAAAGAATGACTGTCTTCAGAGCCTGCCAGACAGCTTTTAGCTCCCTGAAATTTTATTTTTCCTGCACATCCACCATCTTAGACCTTGAATGACCTGAGGAGTCAGGGAAATCTTGTAATGGAGGGGCCAGCGGGATCCCACAGTGTACGACAGGACTAGTTTTTGGAGTGGTCTGGAGTGGAATTGACTCCAGCAAACACATTGGATGCAGGAAGTCATCATGCCCAGGACGCTCATGGCCTCTCTGATGGAACACTGTTTCTTTCGGCTGAATACTCGGATTTTCGACCTGATGTCTTTCACTTTTTGAGACGGCAAAAAGGATGTGCGCGCATCGGAGTCCAGAAGAATGCCCAGAAACATCTCCCTTGTCTCCGCCGTGAGATTGGACTTTTGATAGTTTATGATCCAGCCGAGCGATGTCAGCAAAGTCAAGGTGGTGGCGATTGTCCGGGATAGCTCCTCCGGGGAATCCGCCAACAGCAGATGGTCGTCCAAGTAAGGGTCGATGGAAACGTTGGATCTTCTCAGGTGAGCCACTACTTCTGTCATTATCTTCGTGAACACCCTGGGAGCAGAAGAGAGGCCGAAGGCACCGGAACTGGAAATTAAACAATATTCCGTCCCTCTCTAACGCAAATCTCAGGTACTTCTGGTAGTGCGGGTGAATGGCTATGTGGTAGTATGCGGTCTTCAGATCTACCGTGGCCATGACTGAATGCATGTTGAGGAGAGGAATGGTAGATTTTATTGACTCCATCCGGAATCTCTTGTACCGGACCCACAGATTGAGTGGCTTTACATTTATTATCGTCCGGAATTCTTCGGAGGGTTTGGCAACAGAGAATAGGGAAGAATAGTGGCTCAGGAACTGTTCTGAGACTGGAACCGGGAGGATTGCCCCGGTGTGCAGTAAGGTATCTACATCCGACCATAGGCGGTTGGTAAGGGACCGCGACTGTGGTTTCGTCAGGATGAACCTGTTTGGGGGGGGTCCCTGAAAATTCTATTTGTAGACCTTCCCCCACCACTTGAAGGACCCACGGATTGGAGGTTATCTGTTGCCAGCTTTTCAAACAATTGCTGAGCCTCCCCCCCGATAATGGCATCAGGATCTATCCTGCTTCCTTCTGGGTTCGAAGTGGGGTTGCCTATCTGGTCCACCCTTATGGAAACCCCATCTGCCCGCCTTACCCCTGCCTTTATACTCCTACCTAGAGGGATGAAACCTCCGGGAAGGAAGAGGACGTGGAGGTCTAACCTCTGGGAAACCGCCCTTTTTATCGGAAGCCTTTTCTAGAATTTTGTCTAGAGCAGGACCGAACACCCGGGCACCTGAAAAGGGGATGGAGCACAGCTTATTTTTAGATGCTCCATCACCCGACCAGGTTTTCAACCATATGGCCCTGCGGGCAGAATTAGTGAGGGCCTCCTTCCTGGCAGAAAACCGCATAGACTCAGCGGAAGCATCTGCCATGAATCCGGTCGCCAGTTTCAGCATAGGAAGGGAGTTCAAGAGGGCGTCCCTAGAGACGTTATCCCGAACTTGAGATTCCAGGTTCGACAACCAACGAGACATAGATCGAGCCATGGAAGTAGCCGCAATGTTGGCCTTAATGGTGGCTGCTGAAGCCTCCCAAGCCTTTTTAAGAAGGCCATCAGCCTTCCTATTCATGGGGTCCCGGAGACCCGAGGAGTCCTCAAACGAGATTGACGTCTTCCGTGCGACTTTCGCCACTGGGACATCAATCTTAGGAACGTCCTCCCATTCTTTGATGTAGTCGGGTTTAAACGGCAGCCTGGCTTTGAAGTCCCTTGGAATCATCAATCTCTTCTCCGCCTCCTCCCACTTGTCCAGGATCATCGCACGCACGTGGTAATTAACTGGAAAGACCCTGTGGCGTTGAGACCGGAGTCCCCAAAAAATCTCATCTTGTATGGTTCACGGTTTTTCCGTATCCTCCACCATCATAGTTTTCCGTACGGCACGGAGCAGATCATTCCTGTCGCCTGAGGAAAACAAGTAACGCCTCTCCTCCTCTGGCAATGAATCCAGGACCTCATCTTCCCCTGGTGAATCGGAGTTCCTGGACATCTCATCTTCCTCCGAGAAATCGAACAGATGGCGTGGATGCTTTTTAGGGGGCGCCGGGGGCTCTGGCGGGGAAACTTGGCTAGTTATGACAGCCTGAACCACCTCCTGTATCATGGACCTCATGTCCGACAGGAGGGTAGTTTGTTCCTCAGAGATCAGCTTGGTAATGCAGGTCTCGCAGAGCTTCTTAATATAGGCGTCTGGGAGCTTTGCATCACACACTGCACAGCGTCTAACTTTAGTGGTACATTTCTTTTTGGGGATGGTGCCAGAACCCACAGAAGAACCTCCACCCTGCAAAAAATAACAAGGCACAGACAAGTCTCCTGACTACAGGGCAATGACACCCTGACGGGCTGACACTTACAGAGACCTGGGTACCCTTAGGGGTTTTTGTGCCTGAACGCTCACGCTCATCCATAACAGACAGCGCTGGTGTGAGGAGCCCAACGGAAATCAATGTTTCCCCCCCCCCCCGACCCTTCCAGGTTTTTATTACCTGAGTGAAGGTGCCAGGTCACAGTCCTGCCTCCCGAATTCCGGATTTAAAATTCGTGCCAAAGCTCCCGGTTTCCGGGTTAGTGCGGCGTCTGTGCATGCGCCGGCGTTCGCTCCATACCACGCCTCCCGGAAGCATCGCGTGGCTGTAGCAGGAGACCAAGAGCCCCCCCCCCTCGGAGGGAAGTGGCAGGCACTGGGAGCTCCTGCTCGACCGATGCGGCTGAGGAACCTCGTGCGGAGAGGTGTCGGCCTGGGGCGTCTTGACAGGCTGGAAGGAGAGAGAGCTGAGCCCCCCTCGATCCACCTGGACCCCGTACATCCCGGTAAGTTCCTACGTCTATCCTGTACAGGGACAGGAAAAACACTGGAGAGGTTGGGAAGGGGAGGGGTTTTTAACCTCTTGTGTTCCTGTCCCTGTAGAGGGCGGAGGAAGCAACCTCCTGTGGTGCTGTCATGTGGTCCTGGAAATTAATATTTTTTCCCACTAAAATGTTGCTTTGGACCAAGTTTATAATTTTCAAAGGGGTAATAGGAGAAAACGAGTTATACAATTTGTTATGCAGTTTCTCCTGAGTACACCGATACCCCAATATGTGGTCATATTATAGTGCAGATTTTGCTGTTTGTGGGTGCCATGCACATTTTCAGAGCCTCTGAAGTGCTAGAACAACCCCCATAAATGACCACATTTTACAAACTACACCACTCAACAAAATTCATCTGAGGGTGCAGTAATGATATTGACACAACAGATGTCTCAGTTGTACGGCGTAAAAAAAAGTAATAAATCCAATTCTTCAACTGCTGTTGATTTACTGCTTCTGCCTCCCAAAGATTGCAGTTGGGCACAGCTAACATTTATCCTGCGCTCTACGCTGAGCGTCTACATGGGGGACTACGTGTAAATCTCTGAAAAATGTGATTCAGACAAAATCATCAATGGAAAATTCACTGAAATTAGGCAGAGGGAGTCACTTTCATCTCCCATTTGGCATGTGGTCCGATGGTGAACATCTTTACATGTCTTTTGAGGCGTTCACAAAAGTGCGGTCATCAACAGTTTTGTTCACCTTTAAAAACTTAGACACAGCTGAACAGGGGCGAATGGAGTCCAGAGTAACTGGATCTGTCCATTCACTTGAATCACATATTTGGAGATGTAGATGGAAAACCTGATGTAAGTGCTGAGCATAGAGCATAGGATACATTTGAAATGATCCCAAATATTCTGTAGCCCAAATGGCCACCAAATAAGATTCAACTCAACCCACAAAAACACAAGCCTCCACTCAGGTCAATCATCAGCTCACAGAAATAGGGGGCTTTCATGTTACTGGGAGTTTTCCAGAGGCTAAATCATCAATACACCCGTAGATGAACTCCCAAAGGGGAATTTTCAAAATGTGGTCACTTGAAGGGTTTTCTGCTGTTCAGGAACTAAGAGGATCTGCAGTAGAAATTGTAAAACACATTATTGGGGCCTTTTTTCATATTCCCCTTGTAAAAATTAGAAATCTGGGGTTAAAACAACATTTTAGTAGTAAAAGTGTAATTATTTTTTCTTTACTGGCCAATAGTATACAATTTTCCACTGTTTAAGCATATCAGGGGCTCTCCAAAAGCGACATGGTGTCCGCTATCTATTTCAGAAAATGTTAATGTCTAAAATTCAAATGGTGCTACTTCTTTCTTGTCTTTCAGGACAAAAAAGAAAAATCAACAATATGTCATATTGCTCTAGCAGCGGAAGTTCCACCCTCGTCGCGATGGTTACCCGATACACATCCTGTACCGGCATACTGCAAGATCCATGAGGCCGGCGATGGAACGGAAGGTACACATATTATGCTCACCTTACCTTCCGTTCCATCACCGGCCACAGGGATCTTGCAGTTTGCTGGTACAGGATGTGTATCGGCAACCAACACGACGAGGGAGGAATTTCCGCTGTCAGACGCTACTCAAAGGCAGCGCGCTGGCCAATCAGAGGCAAGCGGCTCCTGCCTTTGACGTCAGCGCTCTGGCAGCGGACGTTCCTCCCTCGTCGGGATTGTGACCCAATACACATCCTGTACTGGCGAACTGCAAGATCCAGCAGGCCGGCGATGGAACGGAAGGTAAGGTGAGCATAATATGTGTGCGTTTGTGTGTGTTTGTGTGTGTGTGTGGAATGGCACAATAGGGGACCAGTATGGAACATTTAACAAGTTGTGGAACGAATTGTCTGGATTGCAATGATTTCCTATGGGAAATCTTGCTTTGCTGAACGAATGACTTGGTTAACAAGCACACTCCCAGAACGGATTGTTCTGGTTAACCAAGGTTCCACTGTATTTGGAGATATAGATGAAAACCCTGATTTAAGTGCTCAGCAAAGAGCACACGATAAACAGGAATTGATACAAAATGTTCTGTACCTCAAATTGCCACCAACTAGCATTCAATCCAACAAAAACACAGGTCCCCACTCAAGTCCATTATCTGTTAATGGAAACATTGGGAGGTTCTATTTTATTGGTAGAACAAAGACTCTGTAAAAACACTTTCCCCCCCAAAAAAGGAAATCCAGCAAAATCTATGATCCCAAATCCAAATGTTCCCCTTTCTTCTGAAGCCCACACTGTGCCTAAACCACAGTTGGCATCCAAATTTGGCATTGTTGTAGTGAGGAGAGCCTGCTTAATTTACGGGGTGCAGGATTCCAGAAGCATGAGCTGGGCACAATGTACAGGCACTGCAATGTACTGGGCACAACAAGGACTTATTTGCAATTTTTTATTCTGCAACATTCATTGCATTTAACTCATGGGTGAAATCTTCACTATGCCCGTAAATGAATTCTCAGAAGGGTGTAATTTCCAAAATGTGGTCACTTGAGGGGGTTTCTGTTCTTCTGGCACTTAGGGGCTCTGCAAATGGAGTCCACAAACTATATTGGAAAAATCTGTGCTGCAAAAATCAAATGGCACTCCTTTCCTCCCAAGCCCTGTGGTGCAGCAAAACAGTACTCTACAGTCACACGTGGGGTGCTGCCACATTCAGGGGAAATTGTATAACACATTATGTGGCCTTTTTACCTAGTCTCCTTGTGAAAATTGGAAATCTGGGGTTAAAACAACATTTTAGTGGTAAAAATGTAATTTTTTTTTGTTCAACGAGCAACTGTATAACATTTTGTGATACACCTATAGTGTTAAAGGGAAGATGTCATCCAAAAAAAACCAAAAAACAATAACCTAAAAAATATAAAGTATTAATGTTTTGTTTAAATATTATTTGTTTTTAATTGAGAAAAATATAAAAAAAAATTAAAAAGTTTGATATTTTCCACTGTTAAACACTAGGGGGAGCAGCTGCTGAAATCCTACTGAAATCCCACTGTAGAACTAGCTCACATTACAGCTGCAGTAAAAGTAGGCAGAATCTGCTCTCCTGTGTGTGATGTCACAGCTCCCCCTCCCAATCTGGGTTTTTCCAACAGGATAAGGGAAGATGAAGTGTAGGGACACAGTGTGGAGCCATTTTATTGGTGACCACAAATGTCTAAACTGTCACCAAGGACATCAGGCAGTATCACACAGGAGAGGATTAGATACACAGCTCAGCAGTCAGTATCACACAGAAGAAGATTAGATAAACCGCTCAGCAGGCAGTATCACACAGTTTAAGATCACAGTGTGGAGCCATTTTGCTGGTGACAATAAATGTCTAAAGTGTCACCAAGGACAGCTGCATAGTGCTCCCCACATAGCGCTCTGCATGCCCTGGTTCAGCAATGCTCTGCCGCATGCATGGCCACCCGCAATCTTCTGTCACACGCACGCCCGCAATGCTCTGCCACACGCACGTCCGCAATGCTCTGCCACACGCATGCACACACAATGCTCTGCCACACACATGCACACACACAATGCTCCGCCACACACACACCCGCAATGCTCTGCATGAACACATGCCCGCATCCAATGCTCTGCATGCATGCAATGCTCTGCGTGCACGCCCACACGCAATGCTCTGCGTGCAGCAATGTTCTGCATGCATGCCCACACGCAATGCTCTGCATGCACGCAATCTTCTGCATGCATGCCCGCATGCAATGCTCTGCGTGCACGCACGCAATGCTCTGCATGTACATACACCCGCATGCAGTGTTCTGCATGCATGCAATGCTCTGCGTGCACGCCCGCAAGCAATGCCAATGCTCTGCACGCATGCAATCTTCTGCATGCATGCATGCCCGCACACAATGCTCTGCATGCACGCAATCTTCTGCATGCATGCATGCCTGCACACAATGCTCTGCATGCACGCAATCTTCTGAATGCATGCATGCCTGCACACAATGCTCTGCATGCACACAATCTTCTACATGCATGCCCGCACACAATGCTCTGCATGCACGCAATCTTCTGCATGCCCGCATGCCATGCTCTGCGTGCACGTACACAATGCTCTGCGTGCACGCAGGCCATGCACTGCATACATGCCCGCATGCAGTGCTCTGCATGCACACAATGTCCTTCATGCATGCACCCCCGCAGAGGTGCGTCAAGGAAAGCGGGGGGGAGGGTAGCAGCGGCGGCATTGCGGGGGGTGTTATTTGAGACGGTAGCAACGGTGGCGCGAGGAGGGGTAGTGGGGGGTGTCACTAAAGATGGTGGTAGCAGCGGCGGCGGGGGGAAGGGCGCCGGTACTTTCACAGACCGACAGGTGGCAGGTCGGGGGGAGAGCGGGGCGTTGTCATTGGAGATGGTAGCAGCGGGGGGAGGGGCACCAGTACTCACACAGGCTGACAGGTGACAGGCCGCGGGTGGAGAGCAGGGGTGTCATTGTAGACGGTAGCAGCGGCGTGGGGAGGGGCGCCGGTACTCACACAGGCCGAACAGGTAACAGGGGGAAAGTGCAGCACACATCATACGCTGTGGGCTCCACAAAACATGGTGCCGATCTCCTCCCTCTGCTGTGTTCTGCACAGCCCATGGGGCTCTTTCAGGTCACAGCAGGGAGCTGTCCTGTATTAAATATAGAGTCAGAGCCCGACTATCAGAGTGAATGCACAGGGGGCTGCCATAAAGGAGTTGAGTAACTGTCGTTGCACACAGTGAATCCAAGATGGCAGCCCTCAGTGCTTCAGTAAAACTAGAATTAAATAAAAACTAAATATACAGCGAGTTTTAATTTTGTATTAAAAATACTTGATCTCATAATCACTATTATTAATAGAAAAATAAAAAACGCAACACCTTCCCTTTAATTCTCACTGCACCCATGGATGAATTAATGGAGGAGTGCAGTGCATAAAATGGGTTCATTTGTAGGGAGGAGGTCTCTGCTGGTATGGCACCTCAGGGGCTCTGACAATGTAAATTGGCACTCACAAATCTTTCCAAGTAAACTTGCACTCCAATATGGTGTTTTCCATAGCCTCGTCCTTTCCTCTTTCCCAATTGTGGGTAAGCAATCGATCTCTTATTCCTCATTATATGTTTTCTCTACCTATACATTCATTTTACATTAATGTAATGACCGTAGGTCCGAAGAGAATCCAGTGGGTCACAAACCGAGACAGAGGCAGAAATAAACAAGGGTTCCTTTACTGGGTTGAGAAGCAGATTATGATACAGAATAAATAATGATTGACTTAAGAACCCTCAAAGCACCACAAAAGTGGAATTAACACACTCAGCTTTTAGCCGGAATCAATGTGCCGATCTCAGAGTTCCCGGGTTATGTATATTACCTCAGGAACCCGGAATTAATTTACCTACTCACCTGGTTGAACAAAGAAAAAACAATTAACTATAAAGGCAAGAGGTGTAAATCCAAAGGGGGCATCTGAGGGAAACTCTGAGATGGCGCACTGAGTATAACTTATCACCACTAATAACAAAGTTTTAAATTTGCTTTTACACTGAACAAAGGGATACCCGGGTATCTTAAAACTATGGTACCGTTAACTTCAAGGGAAGTTTCACACAGGCCTGTGGTCCAAGTCCGCTGTATATAATTCCAAAGAAGGAAAAAAAAAGGAAACACAAAAATCTTCTTCTTGCTCTAAGGATGTCTTCACCCCGGTCCTGCCACGCAGGGACCCCGGACTTAGTCACACAACTGTCTCTCTCAGGCAGCCCAGGCTCTGCACACTTTCTCTGAGGTAACTCCTGCATCTCTAGGGTCTCTGACCCAAAACCCTGCTGATCAGTGCAAGCAGAAATCACAGGTTCCTACTGCACTGCTGACGCAATAACATTTCAGGCCGGTTTCACACATCCGGCTTTTCGCCGGTTTGCCGGATCCGGCGCTCTCCCGTACAGACAATACAGTACAGTGACAGCGCTGTAACTTCCGGGTCACATGCGCCGGTCACATGACAGCATGTGACCGGCGCTTGTTGCGCTGTCACTATACTGTAGTCACTGTATGGGAGAGCGCCGGATCCGGCAAACCAGCGAAAAGCCGGATGTGTGAAACCGGCCTAAGACTCTCACATTAATTCATTTTTTTCCCAGTTGTCATGATCATGATCTCTATGGAGACTATTAGCTGATTTACCCTTAACATCATTATGAGCCATTATCAGGTTTGATATACTTATTATATTTTATGCATTTTCTAGACACCGATTTCATACATAGTTGTACAATTTGACTATTCCTCTTCTTACACAGCTAAAAAATGTTTCAAATTTTTTTTTCTAAAATTTTTTCTTAATTCTTCTGTGTTGCCAGTGACTTCCTGACATTATACTTTTTTCTTTCAATTTTCTCCTCACTTTGTCATTCTCAGTTTTTCCTTCATGATCATTTGGTCTCAATTTTTCATATTCATATATGCACAGCTAGGTAAGCCTTATGGTTCTTTTTATTCACTCTCCATTCTTTTATTCATTCTCTATTTTTCTTTCTAAGGTAATCACAGCCTACGCACTATGCATACCTGTTCCACTCCCTTTCCCTCCTCCCTTATCCCTGCCATTTTTTATGTAGTTTGTTAATGGACAGAATATTTTTGTCCCTTTTCTCTCTTCACGTATTCCAGTGTGTACACCATTGGGCTTTGACAATGTTTTACATTGAGATTGGACATTACTGTATATTTTAATTTTGTTTGTTTCTTTGTATATATTTCTATACCAGTTCATATTGATGAAGGTCAAAATTGTGACTGAAACGTCTGATGACTGAACTGTTGGCTGTTGTTAATAAAAATCATTGTTTTGTGTCACTTTGGAGTGTCTGGCTTCATTATAATTGAGGTGAAAACAGGCTGGGTGGTACACGGGTTTAGGCAGGGGTCACTCTGGTGTACACCATCCGATCCGATTTGCTAATGACACTTGGCTTAAACTCCGCTGCGAGCGTGAGCCGAGTGTCATTGACTGTGCTCTGATTCTCCCACATGTGTCAATCGGATCACAGGTGCGGAGAAGATGGAGATTAATCTCTCCATCTTCTCCATTGCCTGTCTCTGCGTATGTGACTGCATTCGAATGTCATGGGAGAGCAATCTGATGTGTCACAGAGACCCATAGACATGTACTGTATGGGGTGCAAGTGACCTGATATATGCTACCAAACGCATCATGCTGCGATTTTTTTTCTCATGTCGGTTCGGCATGATACAAAAATCGCAGATTTGCTATGCCTCATTACCGTATTTTTCGGACTATAAGACGCACTTTTTTCCCCCAAATGTTGTGGGAAAGGGGGAGGGTGCATCTTATAGTCTGAATGTAGGGCTGCAGGGAATGAGGGTGCTGCGGTGGAGGAGGTCATCAGCGGCATGCACAGGCTGTAGCAGCGCCTGCTGTGACCACGTGGGCCTGCTCATTTCATTTGCAGGCATCCTCCCGGCAGGGGGTGCGCGCATAGTAAACAGCAGGTTCGCATGATCATCCCTGGCAACTACAGCCTGGAGTGATCATCAGCGTGGGGGCAGTGAATAAGTGCGGTATACTCACCGTTACCTGCAGCATCGCGATGTCCTCCTGTCTGCCGGCCAGCTGATCTGTGTAGAAAGCGGTGAGCACAGCGATGACATCATCCCTATGTGCACAGTTCTACACACATCAGCGGGCCAGCAGACAGGAGGACATCATGATGCTGCAGGGGACAGTGACCGGCTCCACGGATCAGTGGCGCTGCTGCTGACACAGACAGGAAGACGAGCGATGCTGCTGGACTGAGGAAAGGTGAGTATAAGGCCCTGTGCGCACACTGCATTTTTACCCTCGTTTTTGCTGCAGAAATTTCTTGAGAAAATGGTTGCAACCTTTCTGCAGACATCCTATGGAAAAAAAAATTAGCTGTGCGAAAACTGCCTTTTTTTCTCAAGAAATTTTTTTTTGCAGATTTTCTTGAGAAAAAGAATGAGCATGTCACTTCTTTTCTAAAGCTAACTGCGTTATTCACTCCATTAACTGTTATGTAATCATGAAATAGCGCAGGGAATAACGCAGGTAGCAAATTCTGTGCATTTCATTGCGTTTTCCTGCGTTATTCCCGCATTATTTTGCGTTTTTCGGGACATAATGTTCATCACTGCCCTGCGTTTTGCAGGGAAGTGATGTCATTATGACAGGAAGAGGAAGTTCAGCAGAGCGTAAGCACACAATCACACACATATATATATATAATACACACACATATCACACACAGACATATATAATACACATAGAAATCAAATGTACATATTAAAAATAAAAAAAATGGAAAAAAAAACGCGGGCGCCAGTGTATTTTTTCCGTCCAGCCAAGGTAAACACACAGCAGCGGGCCAGTATTCTCAGGCTGGGGAGGGCGAGGGCCAGAGTTAATTCCCCCCCCCCGCAGCCAAGAAAATCAGCCCGCCGCTGCCCCGAGAATGTCGCACCCATTATGCGACAGTCCAGGAGTGTCCCCGGCTCTTCCAGATTGCCGTGATGCGGTGGCAATCGGGGTAATAACGGGTTAATAGCAGCTATGCGCTGTCACAAAGTCCTAGCTTCATCATGGCAATGTCTATGAGACAGCTTCCATGATTACCCTGCAAGTAAAGTGAATAAACACACACACTGAAAACCCTTTATTTTAAATAAAACACAAAAAAGCCCCCTCTTTCACCACTTTATTAAACCCCCAAACACACAGCTCCGGCGTAATCCACGCAGGTCCCACGACGTTTGCATCTAGCCGCGTCTGACACAGTACTCAATGCAGCCTCGTTCAGTGAGCGATGCTGCAGGGGTTACTCCAGGTCATTTCTCACGGTCGGTAAAGTGAACACATTGCTGCTCGCGAGAACTGCAGTGTGTCCTCACAGGGACTCTGTCTATTGATTATCTATCCATCTGTCTATTCATCTTTCTATTTATCTATCTATCCATCATACATATCTGTCTATCCACTATTGATATATCTATTTATTCATCTATCCATCTTTCTATCCATTATCTATGTGTCCATCTATCTATCCACTATTTGTCTATCCATCTATCTATCCATTATCTTATCTATCTATCCATCCATCTTTCTATTCATTTATCTATCTGTTTATCCATCTATCTACCTATCCATTATCTATCTATTCATCTTTCTAAAGCGGGCTTTATACGCTACGATATATCTAACGAGATGTCAGCGGGGTCATGTTGTAAGTGACGCACATCCGGCATCGCTTGACATATCGTAGCGTGTGACAGCTACGAGCGACTGTGAACGAGCAGAAATACTCACCTTCTCGTTTGTCACTGACATGTTGCTCATTTTCTAAAAATCGTACGTCCTGTTGTTTATCGTACCCAGGGCAGCACACATCACTCTGTGTGACACCCCGGGAACGATGAACTGCAGCTTACCTGCGGCTGCCGGCAATGAGGAAGGAAGGAGGTGGGCGGGATGTTTACGTCCCACTCATCTCCGCCCCTCCGCTTCTATTGGCCGGACGCTGTGTGACGCCGAACGTCCCTCCCACCTCCGGGAAGTGGATGTTCGCCGCCCACAGCGAGGTCGTTTGGAAGGTAAGTACGTGTGACAGGGAGGGGGGTTACAGGATTGTGCGACACGGGCAGGAAATTGACCGTGCCGCACAAACGATGGAGGCGGGTGCGATCGCACGATTAATTGTAACATGTAAAGCAGGCTTAACTATCCATTATCCATCAATATATTCATCTTTCTATCTATACATTATCTGTCTATCCATTATGTATCTATTTATCTATATTATTTATTGCTGTTAAAGCATTAAAAACCACGGGGACCACCCTGCAAAAAGTGCACAAAAAACGCACCAAAACCGCATGTTTTTTGGTGCGTTATTGGCGCAGTTTTTTTAACGCAGGTGCGCTAATCCTTCACTCAAGAAATTTCTTGAGAAAAATCCTTTTTCAAGTGCAAGGAGCCTAAAAGTAACTGCAGATTTCTCCTGCATATTTTTGCAGATCCACATAAAAGCCTCTAGCTAAAAAAATTACTGACCCTGACCCCAAATCCCAAAAAATGAGAACGTTACGTGTCTCAGAAAATGGTGACAAAATATATATTTTTTTCCTTCAAACTTCTGAATTTTATCCACCACTTAGATACAAGTAAACCTACACATGGTCGGTATCTACGAACTCTTCCTCATGTGAGGCATCACACTGCCATGCTAGTTTTACCATATAGTGAACACTGGAAATAAAAATATAGCAGAATTGCACTTTTCATTTTCGAATTCACTGCACTTGAGTTTTGTTTTCCTGTACAATATGGGGCAAAATGGTGTCGCTCAAAGTACAACCCTCATATGGCTGTACTGACGGAAAAATAAATAAGTTACGGCTCTTGGAAGGAGAGGAAAAACCGAAAACTCCTCGGGGTGACACTTTAGCACGTGCAGCCTCTGACACCGGAGTGCAGGAGCCGGTGAGAGTAGCTATGGCTGGAGACTGCCGTGCGCCGTACACGAGGCCCCTGCCTCACCCCCTCCAGGCTGCACCCTCCTCTATTCCCCGGAGCGCACTCATAGCAGTGCAGACAGGACTCGGCATAGAGCCGGCGCTCCTGCGGATGGACACTGACTGGAGCTGATCACCCGCCCTGCCTTCCTCCACATGGAAGAGTCTGACCCGCACAACTAGCAGCGCCCGCCCGCAGCGTGGCGTGCAGCAGACGGAAAGCGGCGCCGCGAGATGACGTCACCCAGCGGAAGTCAGGTTTGAAGCCGTGGCGGGGAGCAGAGCAGGCAGCAGCGGAGCTCATGGACCTGTCCCCGGGCCGCAGTGATAGCGGCATCCTTACAGGTAGCGCTCGGTACTTCCCAGCGGCCACCATGCGTTGTGTATGCTTTACTTACTGTCGTGCAGCGTTGTCATGGCTACTAGATATCTGTATGGGCGGCAGGTTATGAAAACTGGCTACAAACTTTCCTTTTTTGCACATTACAGCCAATCACAGCACAGCGCTCATTTTATAGAAAAACCTTAGGCTGCTTTCACACATCCGTTTTTTCCTGTGAGGCACAATCCGGTGCTCTGCAGAAAAACCGCAACCGTTTTTTTTTTTTTTGCCGCAGGTTGCGTTTTTTTTTTTGCATAGACTTACATTAGTGCCGTATTGCGCCGCATGGGGCTTGCGTTCGGTCCGGTTTTCGCCGCATGCGGCAGATTTAGCCGATGCGGCGGCCGGATGGAACGTTGCCTGGCACGTTTTTTGGTCCGGCAAAAAAAAAAACGCATCACGCCGCATCCGGCCGATGCGGCGCAATTTGCAATGCATGCCTATGGACGCCGCATGCAGCAAAAACCGGACCGAACGCAAGCCCATGCGGCACAATACGGCACTAATGTAAGTATATGCAAAAAAACCGCAACCGACGGCAAAAAAAAAAGGGTTGCGTTTTTTCTGCAAAGCGCCGGATTGTGCCGCACAGGAAAAAACGGATGTGTGAAAGCAGCCTTAAAGGGGACCTGTCACTGGAACAGATGCCATTAACCTTCACATGTGGGGTTAATCTGCAGGTTATTGGTGTTCTGAAGCGGGCTGCTACCTGCACTTAATTCCTCCCGGCAGCGGGGCTTTAAGTTTATTCCAGTCAGCAGCTTTGAGCTTTCAGTTATAGAAATGGTGCCAGCGCGGGGTCATTCACCGTCTGTAACAGCCCTCTGCACTGACTGACAGCTTGTTCTAATGCAGACGCTGTCAGTCAGTGAAGTTACAGCCGCCTCTCATATACTCTGAGCGGCTGTCAGTCTGTGCAGTTACAGCCGCCTCTCGTATACACTCATCGGCTGTCAGTGCGGTTACAGCCCCTCTTGTATACACTGAGCGACCGCAAGTCACTGCAGTTACAGCCTCCTCTCACTATATACTGAGCGGCTGTCAGTGCAGTTACAGGCGCCTCTCACTATATACTGAGCGGCTGTCAGTGCAGTTACAGGCGCCTCTCACTATATACTGAGCGGCTGTCAGTGCAGTTACAGCCTCCTCTCACTATATACTGAGCGGCTGTCAGTGCAGTTACAGGCGCCTCTCACTATATACTGAGCGGCTGTCAGTGTGGTTACAGCCACCTCTCACTATATACTGAGCGGCTGGCAGTCAGTGCAGTTACAGCCGCCTCTCACTATATACTGAGCGGCTGGCAGTCAGTGCAGTTACAGGCGCCTCTCACTATATACTGAGCGGCTGGCAGTCAGTGCAGTTACAGCCGCCTCTCACTATATACTGAGCGTCTGTCAGTGCAGTTACAGGCGCCTCTCACTATATACTGAGCGGCTGGCAGTCAGTGCAGTTACAGCCGCCTCTCACTATATACTGAGCGGCTGGCAGTCAGTGCAGTTACAGCCGCCTCTCACTATATACTGAGCGGCTGTCAGTGCGGTTACAGGTGCCTCTCACTATATACTGAGCGGCTGGCAGTCAGTGCAGTTACAGCCGCCTCTCACTATATACTGAGCGGCTGTCAGTGCAGTTACAGGCGCCTCTCACTATATACTGAGCGGCTGTCAGTGCAGTTACAGGCGCCTCTCACTATATACTGAGCGGCTGTCAGTGCGGTTACAGCCGCCTCTCACTATATACTGAGCGGCTGGCAGTCGGTGCGGTTACAGCCGCCTCTCGTATACACTGATTGCCTGGCAGTCGGTGCGGTTACAGGCGCTTCTCACTATTCACTGAGTGGCTGTCAGTGCAGTTACAGGCGCCTCTCACTATATACTGAGCGGCTGTCATTGCAGTTACAGCCACCTCTCACTATATACTGAGCGGCTGGCAGTCAGTGCAGTTACAGGCGCCTCTCACTATATACTGAGCGGCTGGCAGTCAGTGCAGTTACAGGCGCCTCTCACTATACACTGAGTGGCTGTCAGTGCAGTTACAGGCGCCTCTCACTATATACTGAGCGGCTGTCAGTGCAGTTACAGGCGCCTCTCACTATATACTGAGCGGCTGTCAGTGCAGTTACAGGCGCCTCTCACTATATACTGAGCGGCTGTCAGTGCAGTTACAGGCGCCTCTCACTATATACTGAGCGGCTGTCAGTGCAGTTACAGGCGCCTCTCACTATATACTGAGCGGCTGTCAGTGCAGTTACAGGCGCCTCTCACTATATACTGAGCGGCTGTCAGTGCAGTTACAGCCACCTCTCACTATATACTGAGCGGCTGTCAGTGCAGTTACAGCCACCTCTCACTATATACTGAGCGGCTGGCAGTCAGTGCAGTTACAGGCGCCTCTCACTATATACTGAGCGGCTGGCAGTCAGTGCAGTTACAGGCGCCTCTCACTATACACTGAGTGGCTGTCAGTGCAGTTACAGGCGCCTCTCACTATATACTGAGCGGCTGTCAGTGCAGTTACAGGCGCCTCTCACTATATACTGAGCGGCTGGCAGTCAGTGCAGTTACAGGCGCCTCTCACTATATACTGAGCGGCTGTCAGTGCAGTTACAGGCGCCTCTCACTATATACTGAGCGGCTGGCAGTCAGTGCAGTTACAGCCGCCTCTCACTATATACTGAGCGGCTGGCAGTCAGTGCGGTTACAGCCGCCTCTTACTATATACTGAGCGGCTGGCAGTCGGTGCGGTTACAGCCGCCTCTCGTATACACTGATTGCCTGGCAGTCGGTGCGGTTACAGGCGCTTCTCACTATACACTGAGTGGCTGTCAGTGCAGTTACAGGCGCCTCTCACTATATACTGAGCGGCTGTCATTGCAGTTACAGGCGCCTCTCACTATATACTGAGCGGCTGTCAGTGCAGTTACAGGCGCCTCTCACTATATACTGAGCGGCTGTCAGTGCAGTTACAGGCGCCTCTCACTATATACTGAGCGGCTGTCAGTGCAGTTACAGGCGCCTCTCACTATATACTGAGCGGCTGTCAGTGCAGTTACAGGCGCCTCTCACTATATACTGAGCGGCTGTCAGTGCAGTTACAGGCGCCTCTCACTATATACTGAGCGGCTGTCAGTGCAGTTACAGGCGCCTCTCACTATATACTGAGCGGCTGTCAGTGCAGTTACAGCCACCTCTCACTATATACTGAGCGGCTGTCAGTGCAGTTACAGCCACCTCTCACTATATACTGAGCGGCTGGCAGTCAGTGCAGTTACAGGCGCCTCTCACTATATACTGAGCGGCTGGCAGTCAGTGCAGTTACAGGCGCCTCTCACTATACACTGAGTGGCTGTCAGTGCAGTTACAGGCGCCTCTCACTATATACTGAGCGGCTGTCAGTGCAGTTACAGGCGCCTCTCACTATATACTGAGCGGCTGGCAGTCAGTGCAGTTACAGGCGCCTCTCACTATATACTGAGCGGCTGTCAGTGCAGTTACAGGCGCCTCTCACTATATACTGAGCGGCTGGCAGTCAGTGCAGTTACAGCCGCCTCTCACTATATACTGAGCGGCTGGCAGTCAGTGCGGTTACAGCCGCCTCTCACTATATACTGAGCGGCTGGCAGTCGGTGCGGTTACAGCCGCCTCTCGTATACACTGATTGCCTGGCAGTCGGTGCGGTTACAGGCGCTTCTCACTATACACTGAGTGGCTGTCAGTGCAGTTACAGGCGCCTCTCACTATATACTGAGCGGCTGTCATTGCAGTTACAGGCGCCTCTCACTATATACTGAGCGGCTGTCAGTGCAGTTACAGGCGCCTCTCACTATATACTGAGCGGCTGTCAGTGCAGTTACAGGCGCCTCTCACTATATACTGAGCGGCTGTCAGTGCAGTTACAGGCGCCTCTCACTATATACTGAGCGGCTGTCAGTGCAGTTACAGGCGCCTCTCACTATATACTGAGCGGCTGTCAGTGCAGTTACAGGCGCCTCTCACTATATACTGAGCGGCTGGCAGTGCAGTTACAGGCGCCTCTCACTATACACTGAGCGGCTGTCAGTGCAGTTACAGGCGCCTCTCACTATATACTGAGCGGCTGTCAGTGCAGTTACAGGCGCCTCTCACTATATACTGAGCGGCTGTCAGTGCGGTTACAGCCGCCTCTCACTATATACTGAGCGGCTGGCAGTCGGTGCGGTTACAGCCGCCTCTCGTATACACTGATTGCCTGGCAGTCGGTGCGGTTACAGGCGCTTCTCACTATTCACTGAGTGGCTGTCAGTGCAGTTACAGGCGCCTCTCACTATATACTGAGCGGCTGTCATTGCAGTTACAGCCACCTCTCACTATATACTGAGCGGCTGGCAGTCAGTGCAGTTACAGGCGCCTCTCACTATATACTGAGCGGCTGGCAGTCAGTGCAGTTACAGGCGCCTCTCACTATACACTGAGTGGCTGTCAGTGCAGTTACAGGCGCCTCTCACTATATACTGAGCGGCTGTCAGTGCAGTTACAGGCGCCTCTCACTATATACTGAGCGGCTGTCAGTGCAGTTACAGGCGCCTCTCACTATATACTGAGCGGCTGTCAGTGCAGTTACAGGCGCCTCTCACTATATACTGAGCGGCTGTCAGTGCAGTTACAGGCGCCTCTCACTATATACTGAGCGGCTGTCAGTGCAGTTACAGGCGCCTCTCACTATATACTGAGCGGCTGTCAGTGCAGTTACAGCCACCTCTCACTATATACTGAGCGGCTGTCAGTGCAGTTACAGCCACCTCTCACTATATACTGAGCGGCTGGCAGTCAGTGCAGTTACAGGCGCCTCTC
Source organism: Anomaloglossus baeobatrachus (assembly GCF_048569485.1). Taxonomy (NCBI): domain Eukaryota; kingdom Metazoa; phylum Chordata; class Amphibia; order Anura; family Aromobatidae; genus Anomaloglossus; species Anomaloglossus baeobatrachus. Next base: position 413,033,501 of record NC_134355.1, on the reverse strand, counting down.
ACTATATACTGAGCGGCTGGCAGTCAGTGCAGTTACAGGCGCCTCTCACTATACACTGAGTGGCTGTCAGTGCAGTTACAGGCGCCTCTCACTATATACTGAGCGGCTGTCAGTGCAGTTACAGGCGCCTCTCACTATATACTGAGCGGCTGGCAGTCAGTGCAGTTACAGGCGCCTCTCACTATATACTGAGCGGCTGTCAGTGCAGTTACAGGCGCCTCTCACTATATACTGAGCGGCTGGCAGTCAGTGCAGTTACAGCCGCCTCTCACTATATACTGAGCGGCTGGCAGTCAGTGCGGTTACAGCCGCCTCTTACTATATACTGAGCGGCTGGCAGTCGGTGCGGTTACAGCCGCCTCTCGTATACACTGATTGCCTGGCAGTCGGTGCGGTTACAGGCGCTTCTCACTATACACTGAGTGGCTGTCAGTGCAGTTACAGGCGCCTCTCACTATATACTGAGCGGCTGTCATTGCAGTTACAGGCGCCTCTCACTATATACTGAGCGGCTGTCAGTGCAGTTACAGGCGCCTCTCACTATATACTGAGCGGCTGTCAGTGCAGTTACAGGCGCCTCTCACTATATACTGAGCGGCTGTCAGTGCAGTTACAGGCGCCTCTCACTATATACTGAGCGGCTGTCAGTGCAGTTACAGGCGCCTCTCACTATATACTGAGCGGCTGTCAGTGCAGTTACAGGCGCCTCTCACTATATACTGAGCGGCTGTCAGTGCAGTTACAGGCGCCTCTCACTATATACTGAGCGGCTGTCAGTGCAGTTACAGCCACCTCTCACTATATACTGAGCGGCTGTCAGTGCAGTTACAGCCACCTCTCACTATATACTGAGCGGCTGGCAGTCAGTGCAGTTACAGGCGCCTCTCACTATATACTGAGCGGCTGGCAGTCAGTGCAGTTACAGGCGCCTCTCACTATACACTGAGTGGCTGTCAGTGCAGTTACAGGCGCCTCTCACTATATACTGAGCGGCTGTCAGTGCAGTTACAGGCGCCTCTCACTATATACTGAGCGGCTGGCAGTCAGTGCAGTTACAGGCGCCTCTCACTATATACTGAGCGGCTGTCAGTGCAGTTACAGGCGCCTCTCACTATATACTGAGCGGCTGGCAGTCAGTGCAGTTACAGCCGCCTCTCACTATATACTGAGCGGCTGGCAGTCAGTGCGGTTACAGCCGCCTCTCACTATATACTGAGCGGCTGGCAGTCGGTGCGGTTACAGCCGCCTCTCGTATACACTGATTGCCTGGCAGTCGGTGCGGTTACAGGCGCTTCTCACTATACACTGAGTGGCTGTCAGTGCAGTTACAGGCGCCTCTCACTATATACTGAGCGGCTGTCATTGCAGTTACAGGCGCCTCTCACTATATACTGAGCGGCTGTCAGTGCAGTTACAGGCGCCTCTCACTATATACTGAGCGGCTGTCAGTGCAGTTACAGGCGCCTCTCACTATATACTGAGCGGCTGTCAGTGCAGTTACAGGCGCCTCTCACTATATACTGAGCGGCTGTCAGTGCAGTTACAGGCGCCTCTCACTATATACTGAGCGGCTGTCAGTGCAGTTACAGGCGCCTCTCACTATATACTGAGCGGCTGGCAGTGCAGTTACAGGCGCCTCTCACTATACACTGAGCGGCTGTCAGTGCAGTTACAGGCGCCTCTCACTATATACTGAGCGGCTGTCAGTGCAGTTACAGGCACCTCTCACTATACACTGAGCGGCTGTCAGTGCAGTTACAGGCGCCTCTCACTATATACTGAGTGGCTGTCAGTGCAGTTACAGGCGCCTCTCACTATACACTGAGTGGCTGTCAGTGCGGTTACAGGCGCCTCTCACTATATACTGAGCGGCGAGTTTGGGGGGCGGCTACAAGTGCCTCTCACTATCCACAGGATAGTGCAGGATAAACGCATATGAAAATACGCATAAACACAATAAAAAAGCGCATTTTTTCTGCTGTATTTTTTTTTGACAAAACATGCTTTTTTTGTGTGCAGAAAAGAAGCACATAAAAAAGCAACTTGGACACGTAGCCTTCTTTTCCTTTCAGTAAGGCAGCCGGACTGCATTGTAGCGCTGTTTACCTGCACACTGGCCCTATATTTGCAGGTTAATAGCGGCATCCCATCTGACAGGTTCCCTTTAAAAGTAAAATGGAAAATGTAATTTGTGCTGGGATTGGTTTATTCCTGTAGTGTTTATACATGTTCTCAAATGAATGGTTGTACTAGTACATATTCATCAAGAAGGCCCATAAGCTTCTCAGTGTGTGACCATATGAGGTGACCGTGTTCTTCTGACACACCATCTTGGCCGACTTCTCCACATAAGCCCTGGGGACATCGATGCCAGCTGATTAGATGACAGGAGTACCTGCACCATTGAAGCTACTCGCTTCTTCTGATCTTTTCCATCATTTTTCCTTTTCAGGAGTCATAGCATTTGTAGATGTTTGGTCGTCCAACCAAACTGAAAATTACTCCAAAATGTTCTCACAGCAACTTCTTAACCTCAGGGCAAAGGTAAGGTGCTGATTTTTCTTTCTCTTTTAACCCCTGGCTTGCCATGGCAGTTGGCGAGTCCATGACAGTGTATATGTGTGTGTGTGAGATCACAGCAAGAGCTATATACAGTTAGGTCCAGAAATATTTGGACAGTGACACAAGTTTTGTTATTTTAGCTGTTTACAAAAACATGTTCAGAAATACAATTATATATATAATATGGGCTGAAAGTGCACACTCCCAGCTGCAATATGAGAGTTTTCACATCCAAATCGGAGAAAGGGTTTAGGAATCATAGCTCTGGAATGCATAGCCTCCTCTTTTTCAAGGGACCAAAAGTAATTGGACAAGGGACTCTAAGGGCTGCAATTAACTCTGAAGGCGTCTCCCTCGTTAACCTGTAATCAATGAAAGATACATATATTCCAACAGTGTATTTCATCCACAATGCATGAGTCCCTCAATTGGGACGCCGCATTGTGGAACTGAGCTACTCAGATATGAATCAAAAACAGGAGGAGATGAGTAAAGATGCTTCAAACAATATGTATTTTTCATGCGTATTTATTAATAAATTTCCTATATCAAAAACATGATGAAAAAATACATATGCAATTATATACCAAATGTAGACAAGATAAGGCTAAGAGGAGAGATCTTAAAAAGGTACATGCATAACCTGCAAGAACTCATGCAGAGAGTCCTAAAAATCCAAATATCATATCACACAGTTCCAAATATGCACAAAAATATGCACCATGTGTCAACTGTTGACGTGGATGCCCAGCAGTTGCACAATGAATGGTTATACTCAAGATCTACTTATGCCTGCTATATGGAGCCACAAGGCTTGTCTTAATCCAGAGAGCCAAAATTTATTTGATTAATGTAGGAATATCAGACAGCCACAATTGTGTACAAATACCCCAAAATTCACACAACAAATGACTATGCCCGGGGTCTGCTTGATCGTGCCAGTATAAGGAAAAGACCGTATATTAAATGACTATCAATTTATGTATCGATTAACCTCAGCAGGATCTCAGATACCAGGGCACAATGACTTGTCTAGTCAATCTCAGGCCAACCACAATTGTATGCATCTAAACAAATTCATGACCACAAAGCTTACATGAATCATTATGCATCACATAGCAGGCACATTAAGTATCCTAGAGTAGTTATAAAGGGGCCCTGTCCCTGCACAGCCAAATACTGCCAAGCATTATAATTTGTACTCAAAAAATTCACTTCGTAAGAGGAATAAAATCAAGGCAATCAAGGCATATGCACAGCTGGAGCCCCGTGCACATTATATTCAACAAGAGAGTCACGCTAATAGATAAAAGGCGCATAAAGAGGAACTATATGAATCCCAATAATAATGATGGCTGCAAGGGGGTCCTGTCCCCACACTGCACAATACCGCTGAAAGCCTCTGTATTGCACTTTAAATCATTTATATGAAAGCTAAATCACAGCAGTAACGGCAAATGCGCACAGGAACCCCGTACATACCATCCTCAGCAAAAAAGATACTGGCAGGTTAGTCAGATGAGAAGGGGTTAATCCCCAAGAAAACCTCCAACGTACGTTTCACAAAACCACTTGTGTATTGTTGCTTCGTCAGGGAGTGACTGATCATAAGAACCGGCATGTTTAAATAGCCGCCCGTCCCGTGGAATCAGCTGTATCCTGTCAGGGCATTCAAGCGGCGCATGCGCGCATGGCGCCACCGAGATCCGGAAACCCCACCAGGCCGTCACGGCATCAGCGCGTGCGCGGGAGCGGAGACGCGTCTCCATGGCACCCGCGCACGCGCACACGCCACCCAAGACGGCCGGAGGGAGGCGGACCCGAGGCACAATGCGCACACGCGCACATCCGTGACAGGGAGCGTCACATGTATCAGATCTGGACATACTGCATTTGCATGTAATGTAAGTGCAAACCCTCAATACATCTTAAGAACCCATTGTCCCGATGTTTATAACAAAATGGATAAACATTATTACACACACAGCACAATATGCATTGTACATCGATAGTAAATTACATAAGAAACACATAACATATGTCAGACGTAAAGATGCTGTGACCATATATGATCCAAATGTGATGTATAATACATATGAGGATATTGCCAGAACACTACAGCAGAAGAGTTGAATATGATTTCATTCCAACATGACAAATTTGCAGTCCGATGTCCATGTCGTTCTTTAATAGAGGATAAACCTCAAAATCTCATATGTCGCATTTCCACTCGAAAAAATTTTTTTTTAAAAACGATACAGGATCAAGAGCTGTTATTTTCCAGGGGACATATAAAGAGAAAAGGGAGAAAAATAAATAACTCACATAAATTTAAAAAATACATAAAAACACACCCCCGACTCCCATGGATCAGAAAGGGGAACAAACCCACAAAGGTGGGGCGATGTCACAAAAAGGAAGCAAAACTTAAAGCCTCGTTGAGACCCGACGGGGCGACTGTGCCCAATGTCACCATCCATCTTGTCTCACGTTGGGCTAACCTTCTCTTGATATTGCCACCTCTAATACCACCATGGACTACTTCAATCCCACGTATAAGTAGGGATTTCGGATCACATCCATGGTGGGCCTTAAAATGGCGTGGAATAGTTTTTAAGGAGGCAATATCAATCACGGTCTTAGCCGCAACAATGTCTCGTACATGTTCTCGGACGCGAACACGCAGTTCGCGTGACGTTAGGCCGACATAAATCAATGGACACCCACAAACCGCGTAATAAATAACGTTTGAGGTGCCGCATGAAATATAATCCCTAATGTGATATTCACGCGTCCCATCGGCTGATGAAAATACCGAACTGCGCAAGACATTGTTGCAGGACAGGCAATGGCCACAAGGAAAGCAACCAACCCGAGGATTCGTAAGACCTAAAAAACTCGAAGCTGGCGGAACATAATGGCTTCTAACCAATACATCACGTAGATTGGCCGATCTCCTAGCCGTCATTAACTCAACGAGGCTTTAAGTTTTGCTTCCTTTTTGTGACATCGCCCCACCTTTGTGGGTTTGTTCCCCTTTCTGATCCATGGGAGTCGGGGGTGTGTTTTTATGTATTTTTTAAATTTATGTGAGTTATTTATTTTTCTCCCTTTTCTCTTTATATGTCCCCTGGAAAATAACAGCTCTTGATCCTGTATCGTTTTTAAAAAAAAATTTTTTCGAGTGGAAATGCGACATATGAGATTTTGAGGTTTATCCTCTATTAAAGAACGACATGGACATCGGACTGCAAATTTGTCATGTTGGAATGAAATCATATTCAACTCTTCTGCTGTAGTGTTCTGGCAATATCCTCATATGTATTATACATCACATTTGGATCATATATGGTCACAGCATCTTTACGTCTGACATATGTTATGTGTTTCTTATGTAATTTACTATCGATGTACAATGCATATTGTGCTGTGTGTGTAATAATGTTTATCCATTTTTTCTTTGTCGCTCCATTGGGAGACCCAGACAATTGGGTGTATAGCTATTGCCTCTGGAGGCCACACAAAGTATTACACTTAAAAGTGTAAGGCCCCTCCCCTTCTGGCTATACACCCCCAGTGGGATCACTGGCTCACCAGTTTTGTGCTTTGTGCGAAGGAGGCAACACATCCACGCATAGCTCCACTTTTTAGTCAGCAGCAGCTGCTGACTATGTCGGATGGAAGAAAAGAGGACACATATAGTGTCCCCAGCATGCTCCCTTCTCACCCCACTGTATGTCGGAGGTGTTTGTAAGGTTGAGGTACCCATTGCGGGTACGGCGGCAGGAGCCCACATGCTGATTCCTTCCCCATCCCTTTTTACAGGGCTCTGGGTGAAGTGGGATTTACCGGTCTCCAGGCACTGAGACCGTGCTCCATCTACAGCCCCTGGAGAAGATGCTGGATGGAGCGGAGTACATCAGGGACATGGCCCTGCTTCCTCAAGGTACTCTGTGTCCCCGTGAATTTGGCGCTCACACCGCAGCATGCTGGGTGTTGTAGTGCGCCGGGGGACATCAGCGCTGCGGCGCCTGTGCCATGGCCTCATTCAGCTTTGCTGAAGCAGGCTCACTTATGGGAATTGGTCGCGCCGGCCGCTGGGACTGCGGCGCGGCTGGCACTTGTAGTGCGCCGGGGACTTCAGCGCGGCCTGCGCTTTTACGGCGGCCGCGCTGATAACTAGAGTCCCCGGCTTTTGCGGCCTGCTTCCGTTCGTTCCCGCCCCCAGACCTGCCAGTCAGGAGAGGGGCGGGACGCTGGCCACTTCCAGGAATCGCTCGCGCCGGCCGCTGGCAGCGGCGCGGCTGGCACTTGTGGTGCGCCGGGGACTTCAGCGCGGCCCGCGCTTTTACGGCGGCCGCGCTGATAACTAGAGTCCCCGGCTTTTGCGGCCTGCTTCCGTTCGTTCCCGCCCCCAGACCTGCCAGTCAGGAGAGGGGCGGGACGCTGGCCACTTCTATGAATCGGTCGCGCCGGCCGCTGGAACTGCGGCGCGGCTGGCACTTGTGGTGCGCCGGGGACTTCAGCGCGGCCTGCGCTTTTACGGCGGCCGCGCTGTTAACTCGAGTCCCCGGCTTCTGGGCCTAGTCTCCCTTCGTTACCGCCCACAGCCCTGACAGTCAGGGTAGGGGCGTGACGCTGCATAGAGCAGAGCTGAGAGCTGGAGTATGTTTTGCATACTCCACCCCTCTCACTGTGTGCACTGTGAATCCGGATTCCCGCACTTTCTCAGGCACGCCCACGGCTTCCTTCTCTACAAGGACACCGGCAGCCATTAGTGTCAGTTTCTGTACGATACAGAGACAAGTGTGGAAGACCCTGGCATTCTGATAGTCACACAATCGCTGTGACAGGCGTTAAGCAGCACCTGTGGTGCTAACCCCACTAGTGCAGAAGTGCACTTATAGATATGCTTGTACTATATACATTGCACTGTTTGGTCGCACGTTGTATATACCCTCCTGGATTATGCGGAGGAGTTATCAGCATATTCTCTGTGTAAAACAAAGGTGCAGAACCACATGTTTTTCTATACAGCTGGTACAGCATGTACGGCTATACGGCCGGCAGGTACATAGACTCCCATTGTATGCACTAATGGCCAGGGGATGAGGACGGTGTCTGCAGTATTTACTGACAGTTTTTCTGAGACTATGGCTATGATACTAGAAGCCTAGCAGTCCGGACATGTCTCTCACAATATGGGCACTGTTGAATCATTGATCCATGGCCCCCCTCAGTGTGAATAACTAACAGCTCCGGGAATGTCACACGCATCCCAGAGTCACGGCTCTGCACGGACGTCAGTCCCAGACAGCCTAAGTGGGCTCGCTATGAGCGGCCTCGGTTTCATCAGGGTCCTAACAGAAGGACTCGCTGTGTAATGAGGCGGAAGTAGCGGCTCAGGATTCTGATCCTGAGACCGCTCTCAATCTGGATACACCTGATTGTGACGCCATAGTAAATAATCTTATAGCGTCCATCTATAGAATGTGGGTTATTTCTCACAGCTCCTCCAGTGGAGGAGTCAGCTTCACGTATTTTTCTGGACCACTCTGCCTTCAGAGAGGCAGTCCAGGAACACCACGCTTATCCAGATATGCGCTTCTCCAAACGGCTTAGGATACACGTTATCCCTGTCCCCTGACTTGGTCAAGGACTGGACCCAATGTCCCGAGCGGCATCCTCCAATCTCCAGGCTTGTAGCTAGATCCATAGTTGCAGTGGGAGATGGAACTGCAAACTCAAAGATGCCACTGACAGACAGATGGATCTCTGGTCGAAAGCCATCTATGAGGCTGTCGGCGCACCGTTGGCTCCGGCATTCTCTCCCTTGGGGCACTCCAAGCTATTTCAGCTTGTCTTACACAGATTGACACGGTTACACGTACATCTGTGCCGCAGGTGGCATCCTTAACCTCTCAAATGTCTGCATTTGTTTCTTACGCGATTCAGGTTGTCCTGGACTCTGCGAACCGTGCGGCGGTAGCCTCCGCTACTCCGTGTTTTTAAGCAGAGCCTGGTCTGATCGTTAAGTGAATGGAAGGCAGATTCTGCTTCCAAAAAAGGTTGCCTAACCAGTTGCCTTTTTCTGCTGACCGACTGTTTGGTGAGCGTTGGATGTAACCATCAAACAGTCCAGGGGTGAGGATTCATCCTTTCCTCAGCCCGGACACAACAAACCCCAACAGAGCAAGAGGCAGTCGGGGTTTTCGGCCTTTTCGAGGCTCGGGCAGGTCCCATTTTTCCTCGTCCAATGTGGACTCAAAAGGATCAGAGGAGCTAAGATTCTTAGCGGGCTCAGTCTCGCCCAAAAAAGCGACAGTCTGAAAACCCGCTTCCAAGGCGGCTTCCTCATGACTTGCGGCCTCGGTCGGTAGCAGGCTCTCCCGCCTTGGCGATATTTAGCTGCCATAGGTCAATGACCATTGAGTGTGAGACATTCTGTCTCACGGGTACAGGATAGAGCTCACTTCTCGTCCTCCAACTCGATTCTTCAGAATTTCTCCACCTCCCGGCCGGGCCGCTGCTCTTCTGCAAACAGGGTGCACTCTATAGGCAGAAAGAGTGATGACCCCCGTTCCTCTTCAGGAACAAGGTCACGGTTTTTACCCCAAATTCTTTGCGGTACCTATAACAACGGGCCGTTCCGTCCCGTTCTGGATCTAAAAATGCTCAGCAAGCTCGTGGACACCAGGCGGTTCCGGATGGAATCCCTCCGCCATGTCATCGCCTCAAGGTCCCAAGGATATTTCCTAGCATCATTAGGCATCAAGGATGCTTATCCACACGTGCCGATTGATCCAGAGCACTAGCGTTTCTACGCTTCGTTATAGGAGACGAACACCCTCTGTTCGTAGCTCTACCTTCCGGCTAGCGACAGTCCAACTGGTCTTCGCCAAGGTCAGGGCAGCAGTAGTCACAGTCCTGCACTCTCAGGGTCACTCTGTGGTCCCGTATTTAGACGATCTACTTGTCAAGGCACTCTCTTAGGAAACATGCCAACACTGCCCGAACGTTGCGCTGGAGACTCTCTAGAGTTTTGGGTGGATCATCAACTTTTTAAAGTCAGATCCGACCCCGACCCTATCGATAACATATCTAGGCATAGAGTTTCTTACTCTCTCAGCGATAGTGAAGCTGCCGCTAGACAAACAGCATTCACTACGGGCTGCAAGCTCTTCTTTAAGAACCAGTCGCACACATTGAGACGCCTCATGCACTTCCTACGTAAGATGGTAGCAATGGAGGCAGTTCCTTTCGCGCAGTTTTACTGCGTCCACTACAATGGGACATTCTCTGCCAATGGGACGAGGAGTCGACGTCCCTCAACAGAGTCGTCGTTCTTTCTCAGGCGGCCAAGGAATCTCTACGGTGGTGGCTTCTTCTCACCTCTTGGTCAAAAAGAAGGTCCTTCCTATCCCCGTCCTGGGCGATAGTTACGACAGACGCGAGTCTATCAGGGTGGGGAGCAGTTTTTCTCCACTACAGCGCTCAGGGTACGTGGACTCAGCAAGAGTCCACTCTTCAGATCAATGTTCTTGAACACAGAGCAGTGTATCTTGCCCTACAATCCTTCCAACAGCGGCTGGAAAGCAAGCATATCCGACTTCAGTCGGACAGCTCCACAGCGGTGGCATACATCAACCACCAAGGTAGAACGCGCAACCGGCAAGCCTTCCAGGAAGTCCGGCAGGTTCTGATGTGGGTGGAAGACACGGCATCCACCATATCCACAATTCACATCCCAAGTGTGGAAACTAGGAAGCTGACTTCCTAAGTCGCTGAGGTGTGGCCGAAAGAGTATGGTCTCCTCACCCGGACGGGTTTCAGGAGATCTGGCGCCGCTGACAGAGGCCGGACGTCGATCTAATGGCGTCACGGCACAACAACAATGTGCCAGCTTCATGGCACGGTTTCACAATCATCGAGCTCTGGCGGCAAACGCCTTAGTTCAGCATTGGTCGCAGTTCCAGCTACCTTAGGTGCCACCTCGGGCATTGTTGCCCAGAGTGCTGCGCTAGATCAAGACCGACTGCGGCCGCGCCATCCTCGTCGCTACAAACTGGCCGAGGATGTTGTGGTACTCGGTTCTGTGGTGCCTCACGGTAGGCTAACCGGGGGCACTACCAGACCAATCAGACTGGCTGTCTCAAGGGCCATTCTTCCATTTGAATTCTACGGCCCTCAACCGGATGGTGTGGCATTGAGTCCTGGAACCTAGTGTCGTCAGGATTACCTCAGGACGTGGTTGCCACCATGAGACAGGCTAGCATACCAACGTCCGCCAAGATTGACCACAGGACGTGGAAGATGTTCTTATCTCGGTGCTCGGCGCAGGGTGTTTCTCCCTGGCCGGTTGCATCGTCTATGTTTCCTTCCTTCCTGCAATCTAGGTAGGAAAATGGGTTGTCGCTCAGTTCCCTTTAGGGACAAGTCTCAGCGCTATCTGTATTTTTTCAGAAACGACGACTTCCTCAGGTACGCACGTTCCTACGGGGAGTTTGTCTTCTCAGCACTCCGTACAAGCGGCCGTTAGAGCCCTGAGATCTTTTCAGAAAGATTTGCATCTGTTGGTTCTGGTGAGAGCACTCAGGTTCTACTTCCCGCATGGCGCTCCTGCGCCACCCGGATGCACTCTTTGTCCTTGTCGCTGGTCGGCGTAAACAGTCGCAAGCTTCCAGATCCACCCTTGCTCGGGGGCTCGAGGAACCAATTCTTGAAACCTACAGTTCTACTGGGCTTCTGGTTCTCTCAAGGCCGAAGGCCCATTCTACCAGAGCCGTGGGTGCATCCTGGGCATTACGGCACCAGGCTACGGCTCAGCAGGTGTGTCAGGCACCCACCTGGTCGAGTCTACTTACTTTTACCAAGCATTATCAGATGCATACCTACGCTTCGGCAGACGCCAGCCTAGGTAGATAAGTCATTCAGGCGGCGGTTGGCCACCTGTAGGAGAGGGCCGTTTGACGGCCCTATCATGACGTATTCTTTTACCCACCCAGGGATTGCTTTTGGACATCCCAATTGTCTGGGTCTCCCAATGGAGCGACAAAGAAGAAGGGAATTTTGTTTACTTACCGTAAATTCCTTTTCTTCTAGCTCCAATTGGGAGACCCAGCACCCGCCCTGTTTTCTCGGGGTTTTTCTGTTTTTTCGGGTACACATGTTGTTCATGTGGTATGGTTCAGTTCTCCGATGTTTCCTCGGATTGAATTGGTCTTTAAACCAGTTATTGGCTTTCCTCCTTCTTGCTTTGGCACTAAAACTGGTGAGCCAGTGATCCCACTGGGGGTGTATAGCCAGAAGGGGAGGGGCCTTACACTTTTAAGTGTAATACTTTGTGTGGCCTCCAGAGGCAATAGCTATACACCCAATTGTCTGGGTCTCCCAATTGGAGCTAGAAGAAAAGGAATTTACGGTAAGTAAACAAAATTCCCTTCGTTATAAACATCGGGACAATGGGTTCTTAAGATGTATTGAGGGTTTGCACTTACATTACATGCAAATGCAGTATGTCCAGATCTGATACATGTGACGCTCCCTGTCACGGATGTGCGCGTGTGCGCATTGTGCCTCGGGTCCGCCTCCCTCCGGCCGTCTTGGGTGGCGTGTGCGCGTGCGCGGGTGCCATGGAGACGCGTCTCCGCTCCCGCGCACGCGCTGATGCCGTGACGGCCTGGTGGGGTTTCCGGATCTCGGTGGCGCCATGCGCGCATGCGCCGCTTGAATGCCCTGACAGGATACAGCTGATTCCACGGGACGGGCGGCTATTTAAACATGCCGGTTCTTATGATCAGTCACTCCCTGACGAAGCAACAATACACAAGTGGTTTTGTGAAACGTACGTTGGAGGTTTTCTTGGGGATTAACCCCTTCTCATCTGACTAACCTGCCAGTATCTTTTTTGCTGAGGATGGTATGTACGGGGTTCCTGTGCGCATTTGCCGTTACTGCTGTGATTTAGCTTTCATATAAATGATTTAAAGTGCAATACAGAGGCTTTCAGCGGTATTGTGCAGTGTGGGGACAGGACCCCCTTGCAGCCATCATTATTATTGGGATTCATATAGTTCCTCTTTATGCGCCTTTTATCTATTAGCGTGACTCTCTTGTTGAATATAATGTGCACGGGGCTCCAGCTGTGCATATGCCTTGATTGCCTTGATTTTATTCCTCTTACGAAGTGAATTTTTTGAGTACAAATTATAATGCTTGGCAGTATTTGGCTGTGCAGGGACAGGGCCCCTTTATAACTACTCTAGGATACTTAATGTGCCTGCTATGTGATGCATAATGATTCATGTAAGCTTTGTGGTCATGAATTTGTTTAGATGCATACAATTGTGGTTGGCCTGAGATTGACTAGACAAGTCATTGTGCCCTGGTATCTGAGATCCTGCTGAGGTTAATCGATACATAAATTGATAGTCATTTAATATACGGTCTTTTCCTTATACTGGCACGATCAAGCAGACCCCGGGCATAGTCATTTGTTGTGTGAATTTTGGGGTATTTGTACACAATTGTGGCTGTCTGATATTCCTACATTAATCAAATAAATTTTGGCTCTCTGGATTAAGACAAGCCTTGTGGCTCCATATAGCAGGCATAAGTAGATCTTGAGTATAACCATTCATTGTGCAACTGCTGGGCATCCACGTCAACAGTTGACACATGGTGCATATTTTTGTGCATATTTGGAACTGTGTGATATGATATTTGGATTTTTAGGACTCTCTGCATGAGTTCTTGCAGGTTATGCATGTACCTTTTTAAGATCTCTCCTCTTAGCCTTATCTTGTCTACATTTGGTATATAATTGCATATGTATTTTTTCATCATGTTTTTGATATAGGAAATTTATTAATAAATACGCATGAAAAATACATATTGTTTGAAGCATCTTTACTCATCTCCTCCTGTTTTTGACTGTAATCAATGAAGTAGTTAAAAGGTCTGGGGTTGATTACAGGTGTGTGGTTTTGCATTTGGAAGCTGTTGCTGTGACCAGACAACATGCGGTCTAAGGAACTCTCAATTGAGGTGAAGCAGAACATCCTGAGGCTGAAAAAAAAGAAAAAATCCATCAGAGAGATAGCAGACATGCTTGGAGTAGCAAAATCAACAGTCGGGTACATTCTGAGAAAAAAGGAATTGACTGGTGAGCTTGGGAACTCAAAAAGGCCTGGGCGTCCATGGATGACAACAGTGGTGGATGATCGCCGCATACTTTCTTTGGTGAAGAAGAACCCGTTCACAACATCAACTGAAGTCCAGAACACTCTCAGTGAAGTAGGTGTATCTGTCTCTAAGTCAACAGTAAAGAGAAGACTCCATGAAAGTAAATACAAAGGGTTCACATCTAGATGCAAACCATTCATCAATTCCAAAAATAGACAGGCCAGAGTTAAATTTGCTGAAAAACACCTCATGAAGCCAGCTCAGTTCTGGAAAAGTATTCTATGGACAGATGAGACAAAGATCAACCTGTACCAGAATGATGGGAAGAAAAAAGTTTGGAGAAGAAAGGGAACGGCACATGATCCAAGGCACACCACATCCTCTGTAAAACATGGTGGAGGCAACGTGATGGCATGGGCATGCATGGCTTTCAATGGCACTGGGTCACTTGTGTTTATTGATGACATAACAGCAGACAAGAGTAGCCGGATGAATTCTGAAGTGTACCGGGATATACTTTCAGCCCAGATTCAGCCAAATGCCGCAAAGTTGATCGGACGGCGCTTCATAGTACAGATAGACAATGACCCCAAGCATACAGCCAAAGCTACCCAGGAGTTCATGAGTGCAAAAAAGTGGAACATTCTGCAATGGCCAAGTCAATCACCAGATCTTAACCCAATTGAGCATGCATTTCACTTGCTCAAATCCAGACTTAAGACGGAAAGACCCACAAACAAGCAAGACCTGAAGGCTGCGGCTGTAAAGGCCTGGCAAAGCATTAAGGAGGAAACCCAGCGTTTGGTGATGTCCATGGGTTCCAGACTTAAGGCAGTGATTGCCTCCAAAGGATTCGCAACAAAATATTGAAAATAAAAATATTTTGTTTGGGTTTGGTTTATTTGTCCAATTACTTTTGACCTCCTAAAATGTGGAGTGTTTGTAAAGAAATGTGTACAATTCCTACAATTTCTATCAGATATTTTTGTTCAAACCTTCAAATTAAACGTTACAATCTGCACTTGAATTCTGTTGTAGAGGTTTCAGTTCAAATCCAATGAGGTGGCATGCAGAGCCCAACTCGCGAAAATTGTGTCACTGTCCAAATATTTCTGGACCTAACTGTATAATACAGTGTATAGTACAAGCAATGGAGTGATCGCAGGTTCAAGTCCTTAGGGGGACCCACAGAGAAGATATATAGGTTGAACCATACTCGCCAACCCCATCTTTTGGACAGTTAAAAATAGACATAAAAACAAAAAATATTAATAAAATAACTATATTTTGGTATTGCTTCATCTGTAAAATGAAATCCAGCAATTTTTCATCCTCATAAAAGATGTTTGTTTCTAAATATATAAAAACTAAAAAAAAACAAACAAATTGCTGCATGTGGTATGTTTTACTTTTATTTATTTTTTAATAACAAATTTCTGACTTTGTGGTGACAGGTCAGATGTTTTGATTAGTTGGTCAGCTTAGGAGGCCCAGACCTAAATGCTGAAATGACAGGGCAGACGCTCTGAGTACTCGGCCACTTTGCTCTCCTCGGAGCTGTGTATGGATTCATAGATGCTCTATAGCAGGGTCGGCGCCAGCACTCTGCAAACCCGGTCAAATGCCGGGGCCCTGAGCTGCCGGGGGGGCCCACTCGCGGTGGCAGGAGTGGCGCACCGCTACTCAGGGGGGCCCGGTGGCAGTGCTGTCACCGCCCCCTGCCGAGGATCGCGCTTTCAATTGCATCGGCATCGCAGGTGCCGATACAATTGAGAGCAATGATGAGAGAGTGAGCGGCGCGCTCTCTCTCTTATCATTCTCCCCGCTGTGACTGTCGGCGTTCTGACAGCTCTGCGGAGGACCGCGGTGACGTAATCACTGCGCACCTGCTGAGAGGTCAGAGCGAGCGACAGCAATGGACGACGCGCCGAGGAGACCGGATCAGCGGGGAAACGAGGAGAAGTGAGCCGCCCCTCTACTGACACTGGGCTCCCCTGACTCACAGGCCGGCCACTACACAGCGGCACTAGTACACATAGGGGCCCGGCAGCCGCTCTGCAGAGCCGGCTGCCGGGCCCCTATGTGTAGTGCCGCTGTGTAGTGGCCGACAATGCGACCGTCAGGGGAGCCCAGTGTCAGTAGAGGGGCCCCTGACCTGGAGAGGCCCACCAGCCGTTTCTGAGCTGCAGCAGAGCAGGAGTGCTCCTGACTTGCACAGAAGACGGAATAAGCCATCCTGCAGGACCTGCGATGATGTCACGCCCATGTGACTGTGTGGGAGGAGACACAGGATGCCGGGCAGAAAGCAAAGATACTGAATCCTGACAGATATTTGGACACATGACTGGTAATAAGAAAAGAGGGGACATGAGGGGAAAGGGGGCTGCAGGGTGAGTGGCATATGAGGGCTGCAGACTGTGACAGAAGGATGTGAAGGGGTGCAGAGTGTTTGAGAGGGGTAAGTTGGGGTACAGGCAGGGTGAGATATGTGGGCAGGGTGTGTGAGATATGGGGGTGTAGTGTGTGTGATCTGGGGGGGTGCAGGCTATGTGAGATGTGGGGGTGTAGTGTGTATGATATGGGGGTGCAG
Source organism: Anomaloglossus baeobatrachus (assembly GCF_048569485.1). NCBI lineage: Eukaryota > Metazoa > Chordata > Amphibia > Anura > Aromobatidae > Anomaloglossus > Anomaloglossus baeobatrachus. The sequence goes on along the minus strand of NC_134355.1, from coordinate 413,017,165 downwards.
GCTGTATGGGGAGCAGGGTGTGTGAGATATGGGGGCAGGGGAGTAAATACAGGGGTCGGAAGGAGGAGAGAGGTACTTGTTTTTTTATTTTGCTGGCTGCATGACACATAGAGGCCTGGGGGTGCTGGCTGCATGATACATGGAGGTCTATGGGACTACATAATAAACATGAAGGACACCTTATACATGGACTAGGGGTGCATTATACATGGAGGAGTATGGGGCTGCATAATACAAAACGAAGGACACCTTATACATGGACTAGGGGTGCATTATACATGGAGGAGTATGGGGCTGCATAATACAAAATGAAGGACACCTTATACATGGAATATAGGGGTGCATTATACATGGAGGAGTATGGGGCTGCATAATACAATATGATGATTTATGGTGCTACATTATAATACATATAGGACTATGGGGGCTACATTATAATATATGGAGGAATATGGAGGCTACCTTATACCTGGACTATGGGTGTGCGTTATAAAACTGGAGGCCTATGTGGTGCAGTATAATATATGGAGTACTATGGGGTGAATTATAATACATGGAGAACTTTGGGGAAATGCATTGTAATACATGGAGAACTATGGGGGTGCATTCTAATATATCAAGGGTTACGTGGGGGGCCATTATAGTATTTGGAGATGTATATACAAGGGGGGACAAAGATACAAGTATGGGATGGAAATGTTATGTCCTGAGGGAAAAAGGCTTTTTCCCTCAGTACCCAGCTTTCCCATGCTCTGCTGTACATCTCTCAGCACCCAGCTTTCCCATGCTCTGATATGGGAAAGCTGGGTGCTGAGGGAAAGATGTATAGCAGAGCATGGGAAAGCTGGGTGCTGAGGGAAAGATGTATAGCAGAGCATGGGGAAGCTGGGTGCTGAGGACAAGATGGATATCAGAACATGGGAAAGCAGGGTACTGATAGAGGGATTTCAGATCATGGGAAACCTGGGTGCTGAGGGTAAGAGCCAAGTGTCATTATCCTGTACCCCAAGTGTCCGTGTCATTATTCCGTACCCTAAGTGTCGGTGTACGTGGAGGGGGGCCCCGGTCCAAATTTTGCACCAGGGCCCATCAAACTCTAGTTACGCCACTGAGTATTAATCACTGTATTCTACATGAGGGTGCCTACTGCTATCTGGCTCTGCACTGTGCTGTATACAGGCTGTACTATGTTATATAGCACAGCCTGTATATAGTACAGTGTAGAGCCAGATAGCAATAGGCACCCTCATGTAGCATACAGCTTGTATATAGCCTATATACAAGCTGTATGCTACATGAGGGTGCCTATTGCTATCTGGCTCTGCACTGTGCTATATACAAGCTGTATGCTACATGAGAGTGCCTAATGCTATCTGGCGCTGCACTGTGCTGTCTGGGTCTGCACTGTACTATATAGGTCTGTGTACTACATGAGGATACCTAATACTATCTGGCTCTGCACTGTGCTATATAGGTGCTGTGTACTATATGAGGGTGCCTAATGCTATCTGGCTCTGTACTGTGGTATATAGGGGCTGTATACTACATGAGGGTGCCTAATGCTATCTGACTCTGCAATGTACTATATAGGGGCTCTGCACTACATGAGGGTGTTTAATGCTATCTGGCTCTGCACTGTGGTATATAGGGGCTATATACTACATGAGGGTGCCTAATGCTATATGACTCTGCACTGTGGTATTTAGGGGCTGTATACTACATGAGGGTGCCTAATGCTATATGTGTCTGCATTGTGCTATATGTGGGCTGTATACTACATGAAGGTGCCTAATGCTATATGTGTCTGCATTGTGCTATATGTGGGCTGTATACTACATGAGGGTGCCTATTGCTATCTGGGTCTGCATTGTGCTATAAGTGGGCTATATACTACATGAAGGTGCCTAATGCTATATGTGTCTGCATTGTGCTATATACGGGCTGTATACTACATGAAGGTGCCTAATACTATCTAGGTCTGCATTGTGCTATATGGGGGCTGCTTAATGTTATATGGGGGCTGCATAGTGCATATGGGGGCTACATAATACTATATGGAGGACAATGGGGGCTTCATAACACAATATGGGGACTGCAAACTACTATACCCCCAGAGTTGTATGTCCCCTCCACCCAGGTGCTGTATGTTCCCTCAGAGCTGTATGTCCCCCCCCCCCCCCCCCCCCAGAGCTGTATACCCCCAGAGCTGCATGTCACCCCCCACCTCACAGCTGTTTGTCCCCCCCCACCTCAGTCACTGCCCTCCTCTAGAGCTGTATGCCCCCCATTGCTGTATACCCCTTTCCTCAATAATATATATTCCCCCAGTAATGTGTTTGTCCCCATCCTCTCTTGTGATGTATATACAGCAGTGTTAGTGTGCTCTATGTGCGGCCATGTCTGTTAGACAAGCCGGGAGGTGAGTGAGGCTGTTGCCGGCTTCCCAATATTAGAAATATATATATATATATACAGGATAAATATATAAAAATAGTGTGTGTGTGTGTATGTGTATGCGTGTGCGCATGTATGATGTGTATCTATGTATGTCAGTGTATATGACTGTGTCTAGATTTATGTCTATTTATGTGTTTTTGTGAATTTCTCTTTAAATAAGTATGTGTACGTATGCCTGTATGTGTATGTATCTGTGCATGTCTATGTGTGGATGGGGCCCACTGAGACTTTCACCCAGGGCCCACAAAAACCTGGAGCCGGCCCTGCTCTATAGACAGTCTAAATGTATAATGATCTTTTCTCCGAGCATTGTCTTATGGTTTCTGTTCTGTGATTCATGCATATGTGACATGGCCTTTATGTATTCTCTTACCCACTGAAATAACTTTCATGCTTATGCAGTATACATATTGTGACATTTGTACCGATTTAATATTGGTGATTTGCATTTGTAGGTCTCAAAGACGTTCAATAAGCAAGTTACGCATGTCGTTTTTAAGGATGGAAGTCAAAGTACATGGGACAAAGCAGTGAAGACTAAAGTCAAACTGGTGTCTGTCCTTTGGGTGGAAAAGTAAGTATTAAAGGGAATCTGTCAGCAGATTTTTACTATGTAAGCGGAAGCCAGCATGCTGCAAGGGTTAACACAGAAAGTTCAGGGAAGCCTATCTTGTCACTCTGATCTTTTGTTATTTGCTATGTTTGTTGAAGCAGCAGGAACCTTATACTTACAGGACTAGAAACTCAGGTGCTCAGCACTCCAACACACACCCTGCTGTGATTGTACAGTGAGGTATCAATCTCTATTGAGAGCCTGGTTTGGGCCGGGTCACCTTCCTGGTCTCAGCTAAATGACCAAGGCCTAAGCCACACGGCGAGAAAATCAGAGCAAGTGGAATGCGATAAAACGTTGCATTCCACTCGGACCAATATTAACCTATGTGTCAGCACCCATGAGCGAATATTTTCTCAGCCCTAATTGGACTGACAAAAGAGTCGCAGCATGCAGTGGGTGCAATGCGATCCTTGTTTCTCTCGCACCCATTCAAGTCTATGGGGCGAGAGAAAAATCGCACTGCACCCGCATTACACCAGTAATTTCAGAGTATTTCAGATGGAATGTTTGGACACTGTAAAGTTCAATTCTTCCTTGGTACTCCTTTCCTAAGTGGGGCACCATGCAGAAATGGCAATTGGTAGTGTGATCGGTGCAACCACTGGGTAAGATGTGATGCACATCTACTGTAGCATATGTGTGGAGCCCAACTCTTGTCCTGATCTCCTATTCTGCAGCCAAAATACAGGTTGTATGCTTTAGGTATCATGGTAGGCAAGTTTTGCTTTTGTGACTCTAGATAGGTTTTGATACACATCTGTGTTGTCAAGGCAAGAACGAGGCATATGTGAAGAAACATATGGAAACACGTCAATATGCTAAGAAATCTTAAAACTGTATACTTTACACAGAGAGCATTAATAAAAGTAGGTGATGAACTGTAATTAGGATTATGTCATCGGAGTTTAGTGGCCATTTTTGATTGTTCACCCTAAGATGATACAATACTGAAGGCCCAATATACTAAATAGATGATGTAATAGACTAGCTAGTAATAATACAATAATGATAATGAAATAATAAATATGCAATTTTTCTATAAGCCTGCATGAAAGGTGTCCTAAGTAATTACAACCACCCCTGTATCTTGAAAACTAGAGCCAATCAGCAAATTTAAGCATCATATTCGTTTTTGGCTCTACAAAATTAGTTAGGTTTAAAGGGAACCAATCATCAGGATTTTCGTGTATAAGCTGCAGCCAGTGCAGTACTGGCACTATCAGGCACAGTGTGTACATACCATCAGGGGGCAGCTCGGGTGTTTAGGCAGTGAAATACAACTTTATAAAGTTTGAAATTTCGTGCACTTTTTGATTGACGTGTGCACCTCTGCAGATAATGTCCGGGCGGGTTATGCAGGAGTTCCCCGCCCCCCCACCAGCCTGTTCCTCCCTCTCTCCTGATGTCCGGGCGGGTTATGCACGTGTTCCCCGCCCCCCCCCGCGCCGCCTGTTCCTCCCTCCCTCTGGCTGTATGTAAATATCTAATCTTCAGAAACATGGCGCCGGAGTGGGCCTCTGCGCTTAGCGCTTATCTCCGGCGCCATGTTTCTGAAGCCCCCGCATTACACAACTTGGTGTCTGAGAGGGCGGCGCCACAGCGATGTCACACCGGCTGGTGTGTTGGCCCGGTGTCCTGGGACGGCACGATACAGGAGCAGCAGGTAATCGCGTCCTCCGATCAGCTGTTCTGCAGTCCTGTTGTGATCGCGCTCGCTCCTGTGGTCACAACGGGATCTGAAGGAGCGAGGGCGCATGCGCCGCCCTCTAACACCAAGCTGTGTGATGCGGGCTTCAGAAACATGGCGCCGGAGATGAGCGCTATGCGCAGAGGCCCACTCCGGCGCCGTGTTTCTGAAGATTAGATATTTACATACAGCCAGAGGGAGGGAGGGAGGAACAGGCGGCGCGGGGGGGGCGGGGAACACGTGCATAACCCACCCGGCCATCAGGAGAGAGGGAGGAACAGGCTGGTGGGGGGGCGGGGAACTCCTGCATAACCCGCCCGGACATTAACAGAGAGGTGCACACGTCAATCAAAAAGTGCACGAAATTTCAAACTTTATAAAGATGAATTTCACTGCCTAAACACCCGAGCTGCCGCCTGATGGTATGTACACACTGTGCATGATAGTGCCAGTACTGCACTGGCTGCAGCTTATACACGAAAATCCTGATGATTGGTTCCCTTTAACTGTTTTTGTCTGGGAACCAATTTTGTCCTAGAACAGTGTCATTAAATGCACACTAGGTTTACATGACAATTTCCTTGAAGCAGTTGTTCTCTTTATCTTCCTAGATTTAGCGTGATTAATGCCATGTGGACACTTTATTAGTACTTTTGATATCGCTGTAAAGTGGGCTTTACACACTGTGATATCGGTCCCGATATCGCTAGTGTGGGTACCCGCCCCCATCTGTTGCGCGACACGGGCAAATCGCTGCCCGTGCCGCACAACATCGCCCAGACCCGTCACACATACTTACCTGCCCGGCGACGTCGCTGTGACCGGCGAACTGCCTCCTTTCTAAGGGGGCGGTCCGTGTGGCGTCACAGCGACGTCACTGAGCAGCCGCCCAATAGCAGTGGAGGGGCGGAGCTGAGCGAGCTGAGCGGGACATAACATCCCGCCCACCTCATTCCTTTCGCATAGCGGCCGGGAGGCAGGTAAGGAGAGCTTCCTCGTTCCTGCGGTGTCACACAGAGCGATGTGTGCTGCCGCAGGAACGAGGAACAACCTCGTTACTGCTGCAGTAACGATTTTTGAGAATGGACCCCCATGTCACCGATGAGCGATTTTGCACGTTTTTGCAACAATGCAAAATCGCTCATCGGTGTCACACGCAACGGCATCGCTAATGCGGCCGGATGTGCGTCACCAATTCCGTGACCCCAACGAGTTCGCATTAGCGTGTAAAGCCCCCTTTAGTCTTTGGAGCCCAATTGTTAAAGAGTGTTTGTCAGCAGTTTTGACCCTGTAAAACTGCTGACCGTGCAAGGTAGAAGAGGCGAAATAATTTACAACTGAAACCTTACTCTTATTGTTACCCATCTGGATCCAGCATAGGCATTAGGGGGTCTGTGCTGGAAGAGGTGGATTACTTTTTGCAAAGAATCAGGAACACTTGAACCTTAGAGTGCCTTTAAATGCATATTAAAGGTAACCTGTCAGGTGCAATGTGCACCCAGAACCACGAGCAGTTCTGTGCATATTGCTATTCCCTGCCTAACCATCCCTGTATACAGTAGCATAGATAAAGGGATCTTTAGATAAAGTATTTCTACAGATCTTTAATCTTATGCTAATGAGCGCAGGGACTAGTCCCAAGGTTATATCCCCCGACCATCCGCTCTCCTAGCATGGTAGCACGCCCACAGAGGCGTACTAATATGCTATTCAATTCACGAACCTGTGTTTGCTGTGACCGCTGATCTGAATGCCCTGGCACTTGCAGTCATGCGCAGTAGACCTCTCTGAAGCCGGGACTTGTACACCCGGCTTCACACTGCGCATGTGTGAAGCCCTTCACCTGCAGCGATCACCTCCGGGACCTCAGGTACTTCTCTCCACCTCCAGGGATGCCACAGGGTCTTCACGTGCTGGAAATCTTCTGGCAACAGGTATGTCAGGTTAACTTTAATAGGAATCGTGACGCCACTCTTGGTTTTGTGATCAGTGGGTGACCGCCACTGCAGTTTAGCGAGCGTCTGGGGCTGATGGTATTCGCAGCTAGATGGTGTGGCCTCCCGAGAGTGAGGCTGGCCCCAGGGGCTCGGGTGTATGTGCGTGGAACCACAGGTCGCAGAATAACTCAAACACAGTCCATAATGTCTTTCAGTGTTTTTACTCATGTTCAGTTGTTCACCGTGAGGTAACCCAGGCGATGCTGAGATAGACTGTAGGGAGAACCAGGTATCCTTCAGGCTGAAGTAAGGGTGACTGTAAGCTCGCCTTCCTAGCACTTCTTGATTCGGATAACCCCCAACTTGAAGTATATAGGATTCAACCAGGGAAGTCGCATCTGCCTTTTCTCCCCTTTCTGGCCCGTTTGCTGGCAGCGTGGACCAAGTAAAGATGGCTTCGTGCCCTTTCTCACTTATGGGCCCCCTCGTTGCTGCTGATGCTGCGGACTCTGTATGTTTGATGTGGGACTTGTTGTCCACCCCACCGGCAGGTTTAGTAGGTAGTTAAACTTGAGCCTACTTCGGGAACCTGTTTCCCCTGCATGCCTGGTCTGCCAGGAGTCCCCGTATTCAATCACCCCGCTTCTTCATGAGGTGTCTTTCAGTCTGACTGTGTGGCAACCGAACTCCCCCGCAAACAGCCACTACACTTGCAGGGTCTGACTAGCGTGTCTGCTCTCCGCTTCAGACATGGCTTGTGAGTCCTCCTCCACTGCTTCCTCTCTGACTCACTACCACTCCTCAACTCCTTCCAGCTTCTCCATCGCACCACTAGCTGGGATGTGGAGGCCATGCCCCCTCCTGGGTCTGCCCAGGGGTCCCCTCTAAGATGTGTGTGAGCCCTGGGTAAAGTGTGCCTGTGTGTCCACACCCTATTCAGCCTTTTGGATTACCTGTTTGTACTGACCCAGCATGGGTGCAGCACTCAGTGGTGCCTGACCAGGTCAGGGGCACCACACATGACCGAAAGTGCCCAGCATTCAGACTTCAGACGTGCGGTCACAGCGAACACAGGTACGCGCATAACCGCTGGTGATGCTGAATTGATTAGCATGTTAGCACGCCCCCGTTGGCTTACTAACATGCTAAGAGGACGGACTAGTTGGGGGATATAACTCCCTTGGTCCCCGCGCTCATTGGCATAAGATAAAAGATCTTTAGAAATACTTTTTCTAAAGATCTCTTTATCTGTGTTAGTGTATACAGGGACAGTCAGGCAGGGATTAGCAATATGCACCTAGAACTGCCCATGGTTCTGCTGCATATTGCACCTGACAGGTTCACTTTAAAGGGAACCTGTCACCAGTCTTTTCCCATATAAACTGCAACCAGCACCAGTAAGCCCTTATGTACTACATTCTAGAATGCTCGGTCCGGCGCCTCCTTCATGCTTTTGTGATCACCATCCTCTTTCCCGACTCCGTGTAAATGATGATGCGTCCTACTTCATCCACACAGTGTCCTCCATTGCACTCCTACACAAGCGCATTTCTCTCTGCCTAAAGTACTATAATGTGCAGGTTCGGGGAAAGGTCAAAGACTGCCTGCGCATGCAAAATGTCAATCCTTTTCTCTGCACTCAGCAGGGCAGAGAGAAGTTGTCATGCGTAGCAGCCCGATGGAGGCCTCTGTGGATGATGTAGGACGCGTTGTCCACATGAAGGGGGGAAGCAATCACAAGCAGAGAGGAAGTTCCAGACTGAGATCAGCGACGCCCATTGGACTGGACCGCTGACTTATACTGGTGAGTATAATAAGTCTTTTTATATTATACAGATCGGCTTGGGGACATATATACAGCATTCTAGAATACTGTATATAATGGCTTACTGGTGGTGGCCGCAGTTTCTGGTGACAGTTTCCTGTTAAGGTCTCCTATCTATCGCTCTCAACAGTTATGAATAGCAAACTGCTGACGTACTCCTTAATTTGAATGTGTTGCCTAAATCTTTTACAGATGTCGGGAGACTTCAATGCATGTAGATGAATCTGTGTACCCAGCAATAAACACAAATACTGGCTTATCTCAATTTACGAAGAAGAAAGTAAGTGAAACTAGATTATAATTCAGATGTAATTCATATTTGAACTGTACAATCATCAGCACATGGAAGCATAACTTCTCAGAACTCGACCTAACTATTAGGGCATGTTTTTTTAATTATTTTTTTTTGAGGACCTGTCATTTGCCATGGAAAAGGAAAAAAAATAAAAATATAGGTACCCTCTCATTTTGTTTTAAGTATTTTATTATATCTTTTCATGGGACAACACTTTGATACAATGTAAAGTAGTCAGTGTATAGCTTGCATAAGGGTACGTGCCCACAATCGGGGTTATGTTGTGTTCTGCATTCAGTGTATTTTCACTGTGTCCGCTGCATTCTCCTGCTCAGAGGACCCAAACGTCTCTGCATGAGAAATTAACATTCTGTGGATAGAAAACCTGCGCTGCAGGTTAGTTTAAACGAAGCACAGTGGGCAATGGGATTTCTGTAGATTATCCACTGTGCTTGTAGTGCACAATGCAGCATTTCAAACAAAGCAAAAACACGCTGCATCCAAAATGCTACTAATACTGATCTTGGGCACAGGTCCTAACAGAGTATATTTGGTGTGCCCTCTAAACTCACAACCTTTTTAACGTCAAAACTGCTCGCAACAAAAGTGAGTACACCCCAAAGTGAAAATGGTGGAGCAGGTGTGTTATATTTGGTGTTGTCACTCACACTGGTCACTGGACGTTTAACATGTCAACTCATGTGAAAGAATTCTCGAAGGCTGTGAAAAAAATACAGTGCCTTGCGAAAGTATTTGGCCCCCTTGAATTTTTCAACCTTTTGCCACATTTCAGGCTTCAAACATAAAGATAAAAAATTAAAATTTTATGGTGAATAATCAACAAGTGGGACACAATTGTGAAGGTAAACGATATTTATTGCTTATTTAAAATTTTTGTAAAAAAAACCTGTAAATTAAGGCGTGCAATATTATTTGTCCCCTTTACTTTCAGTGCAGCAAACTCACTCCAGAAGTTCATTGATGATCTCTGAATGATCCAATGTTGTCCTAAATGACTGATGATGATAAATCTAATCCACCTATGTGTAATGAAGTCTCTGTATAAATGCGCCTGCTCTTTGATAGTCTCAGTTTTCTGTTTAATGCACAGATAGAATCATGAAGACCAAGGAACACAACAGGCAGGTCCGTGATACTGTTGTGGAGAAGTTTAAAGCCGGATTTGGTTGCAAAAATATTTCCAAAACTTTAAACATTCCAAGAAGCACTGTGCAAGCGATCATATTGAAATGAAAGGAGTATCATACCACTTCAAATCTACCAAGACCCAGCCGTCCATCCAAACTTTCATCTCAATCAAGGAGAAGACTGATCAGAGATGCAGCCAAGAGGCCCATGATCACTCTGGATGAACTGCAGAGATCTACAGCTGAGGTGGGAAAGTTTGTATATAGGACAACAATCTGTCGTACACTGCACAAATCTGGCCTTTATGGAAGAGTGGCAAGAAGAAAGCTATTTCTCAAAGATATCCATAAAAAGTGCTGTTTAAAGTTTGCCACAAGCAACCTGGGAGACACACCAAACGTGGAAGAAGGTGCTCTGGTCAGATGAAACCAAAATCGAACTATTTGGGCACAATGCCAAACGATATGTTTGGCGTAAAAGCAACACAGCTTATCACCCTGAACACACCATCCCCACTGTCAAACATGTTGGTGGCAGCATCATGGTTTGGGCCTGCTTTGCTTCAGCAGGGACAGGAAAGATTGTTAAAATTGATGGGAAAATGGATGGAGCCAAATACAGGACCATTCTAGAAGAAAACCTGTTGGAGTTTGCGAAAGACCTGAGACAGGGACGGAGATTTGTCTTCCAACAAGACAATGATCCAAGGCATAAAGCAAAATCTGCAATGGAATGGTTCATAAATAAACGTATCCAGGTGTTAGAATGGCCAAGTCAAAGTCCAGACCTGAATCCAATCGAGAATCTGTGGAAAGAGCTTAAAACTCCTGTTCACAAACGCTCTCCATCCAACCTCACTCAGCTCGAGCTATTTGCAAAGGAAGAATGGGCAAGAATTTCAGTCTCTCGATGTGCAAAACTGATAGACACATACCCCAAGTGACTTGCAGCTGTAATCGCAGCAAAAGGTGGTGCTACAAAGTATTAACTTAAAGGGGCCGAATAATATTGCACGCCCCAATTTTCAGTTATTTATTTTTTACAAAAATTTAAAATAAGCAATAAATATTGTTCACCTTCAAAATTTGTGTCCCACTTGTTGTTGATTCTTCACCATAAAATTTAAAATTTTTATCTTTATGTTTGAAGCCTGAAATGTGGGTAAAGGTTGAAAAATTCAATGGGGCCGAATACTTTCGCAAGGCACTGTAATTGTTCCTCTATATAAAGATGGCCTAAGACAGTGATGGTTAGCCTATGGCACGTGTGCCAGAAAGGGCACACACACCCCTCTTTGTTGGCACATGTGCTGTTGCTGCAGCCCAGAGTCGTAATGCCTCTTTGAACTGCTGGCGCGATCGTGCTAGCAGTTAAAAATTGAGTCGGAGCGGAAGAGACATTACTCATGACACTCACTCTCTTAGGCCTGTTTCACAAGTCAGTGATTCTGGTACGTATGTGCTAGTTTTTATACGTACCAGAATCATGAACATACGCAGACCCATTAAAATTAATGGGTCTGTGCACACATCAGTGATTTTTCACTGACCATGTCTCCGTGCGGCATACACACGTGTCCGTGATTGCCGCATAGAGACGTCGTTTTTTTTCTGGCATCACTGATGTCTTACGGACCACACTATGGTGTGATCCGTGAAACACGTACCAGAAAAACACAGACATTGAAAATAAAAAATAAAACATTTTAAATTCACCTTCTCCAGCGCTGCTTGTCTCCGGCCTCTGCATGCTGCTGCTTCAGAGCCGGCCAATTACTGGCATGCATATTCATGTATGCAGCCACAGCCGACCCGGAAGTAGCTTCAGCGGGGGCAGAAACACAGCAGAGCCGAAGAGTTCAGCACCACGGCCAGCAGGAGGAGGGACAGGTGAGTTTATCTCCATGTGCAGTGAAATTGCACATGAACAACTCACATGTGCCATGAATCACGGAACACAGAACACGGAGGGACATATGTGTTTTTTACACGTGAGTGAAAAACGTCTGTTTTTTTTGACTGACGTGTGAAACAGGCTTTAGGCTAGTTTCACACTTGCGTTGGACGGCTTCCGTAGCATTGCGTTGTGTTACGGATGCAACGGATGCGTTGCATATAGTGGCACAACGGATGCTACGGATCATACAAAACAACGGAAAGCTTTTTTTTTTTATTTTTTTTTTTTATATTCTTTACAGTTTTACCAGCAGCAGACTATTGTGAACGATCAGCTGATCGCTCTCAATAGCCGGCGGCCAGTGGCTCAGCTGAGCGCTGTCACTTGCCGGCAGGCGAGCGTGCCGGCGGGCGCTCATCTGAGTGCTGTCACATGCCGGCGGCCGGGCATGCCGGCGGGCGAGCGCTGTCACTTGCCGGCGGCCGGGCATGCTGGCGGGCGCTCATCTGAGCGCTGTCACTTGCCGGCGGCCGGGCATGCCGGCGGGCGCTCATCTGAGCGCTGTCACATGCCGGCGGCCGGGCATGCTGGCGGGCGGGCGCTCAGCTGAACGTTCGTCCACCGCGAGACAAAATAAAGTTTTTGATTTAAAAAAAAAAGAGCATGCGCAGTGAAATCCTGAGGATTCTGCTGCTCAAAACAACGTTACATGCTGCGTTCCTCCCGCTGGGTGGAAGCAAAGGAGCGTCGCCCCAGCAGATGCAACGCAGGTCCTTTTGGCACAATCCGTCACCCATACAAGTCTATGGGAAACAGCGGAATCCGTTAACGGATTCCGCTGTTTTCCAAAAGGGCGGATTGTAACGGAAGGAAAACAACGCAAGTGTGAAAGTACCCTTAGGCCACAGGCACTGCAATGTGCCCACCGAATAAGAATATGCATATTCGTGGTTCCCCCACATCCACAATCCCACCCACCTCTTTGCACTGAAGCTGCTACTGAGAAGTGGGTGGGTTTATGGGCGTGGGGAGCAGTGTTCTTTTTATAGCAGCAAACGTGACCGCCTAGCAGCCAGGTTCCTGATTTTTATGGTGCGGTTTGTGGCCCAAATCTCTGCAGCTATGCCCACAAGGTCAATGAGAATTCCAAAGTGCTCTGTGCATGTTGATTATTTTTTACTTGCAGATTTGGTGCAGAAAATAAACTGCAGCATGTCAGTTGTTTTTTTTGTTTTTATTTTAGCCCTCTCCACCGATCGATTTCATAAAACAGCCAACAAACCAAAAAAACGCACCAAAAGGCATGTGTTTTTTTGGTGCGTTTTTCTGCCAGAAGGTGCAGATTTCATGAAGAACATTTCTTCCCCAAATCTGCAGCATTCGTATATACCCTTAATGTCATATATATGTGTGATGGTTCTGGCCGTATTGAGTATTTGTTCCTCACAAGCTGGCAATCCGGTTGTCAGCTGGTGCTATGTGCTTGTTCTAAACAAGGACCATATCGTAAATGCTCATCTGAGTTCACTTTTTGTGTTTGAATTTGTTGCTAGAAAATAAATTCTCTTCACTTTCATCTGAGCACAATTAACATGGATTATGGATTTTTGGCATCTTTGAAAATTTTCCAAAATTATGTTTCTGCTCCCACAGAGAAAATGTATGCAGCCCAAAGATTTTGTTGAAAAAACACCAGAAAATAACAGGCGGTTTGCACGAAAATTTGACAAAATGTGTAAAGACCTTGATGTACAAAAGGCGTCTGTTGGTGAGTTGCTTCTGTCGTTGACCTGTTGGCTACTAGGCTTTGTGTTTTAACCTCTGCCATGTTGTGTTGATATGACAAATACGATTTCATGGTTAAAATGGAGTTGATTACAGGAAGGACTAAAAGACTGAGGCCATGTGGCGTATTTGGCGAGGTTTTTATTTTTTTTTATTCCTTTTTATACTTCAGTATTTGTAAACCAAAGTAAGGAGTAGGTAAAAAATTCAGAAATGGTGATGTGTTTCTATTATACGTTGATTGTCCCACCCCTGGTTTTTGCTTACATATACTGAGAGAAAACTTACTAAACCCTCAACGTGTACAAATGGCTGTTTCTTTGCATGCATGGCTTGTAGACTGAAACACATTGTAAGACATGATCGCTACGTTTGTTTTTTGACTGGGTGGCAGACAACTTGCCCTGGTGAATACACCACAAAAAAATTACCCTGTACTGTTGAAATATAAACGAACACTCCCTTTTGTTCAGATCAGTTTTGGGCAATATTACCGTGGATTTTCCAGAAAAGGTCAGTTAAATTATTTCCAGCCCCGAATTGCACATTAAGCTTATGTATTCTCAAACCAGTTTTAGAGGAATTACAACAGAGATATTAGGCACCTTAAAGATGATCAATCACTTCTAAGACACAGGGCGGATCAAAGTATTGTGCGCATGAGACGGACCTCAATGCCCTCCTGTGTGCATGACGTAGGATGCGGCATGCACCCAGGCTTCAGAAGGAGGACAAAAAAGGCAGAAAGTGGAGGCGCCACACTCTGAGAACGGAGACACCCATCTGTACCGACCGTTTAGGTAAGTATTATAAAGTCATTTTTGCACTCTACACAGTGGCCTGGGCTCTTACATACAGTATGTTAGAATGCTGTATATAAGAGCCCTGTGGTGGTGGCTGCAGCTTATAGACCCCAAATCTGGTGACACATTTCCTTTAATAAATGTAATTGGAAACTGCTTACTAATTAAAATACATGCTGGTGATGGAGCTGCACAAAAACAACAGAAAAAAAACTTTTTCTTGAAGCTTGTATTCCTTGAAAAATTTTGCGGTTAAGCTAGCAGAAATGGTACATCAAGTACACAATACCCTTAAAGAAGCACTCCCATCAAAATTTTTACTCTTAATATATTGCATGGATCATATTACAGTACTGTGTGTTTATAATTACTCATTTTGCCATTCTACCAAGTTAATTCTTCTATTTTTCATCATGTCTATGACATCACATGATTAAAAACAGGCTAGCTGAATCCTTCTACGTAGAGATGAGGGACCTGAAATTTAAAGTTTGATGTTTGTACTAAACACAGACGTTACAAAACAAAATCAGTATTGGAGTTCTGTTGCTTTATGTATGCCATCCACTTGTGCAAGAATCGCTGGGTATGCTCGATGCTCGGCTCAGTGTAAGCCTCTTGCAGTGTTTGGCTTTCACCGGGTGTAAAATTAGCGTTATCGGATGTAGTGCGCACAAACAAAAAATAAATATGAAAAAACCCTCCCTCCCCTGAAGTGCTCTGTTTATTGCTGGCTGCGTCCGAACTGCCAGTTATTGACTTCCAATGAAGTTCGGATCCAGGACAGTACCTCATATAATGTCCGGCTGAACCGTCAGAACCCGAACGTCCACAGATACACTCATCTCTACTTCTAAACTCTTTGTGGAAATAGGAAGTCTATTTTCCCTGCTTGAGTCATCACTGCAAAAGTCAATGGCAGGGGGAGGAGCGGAGCAGCTGGGTTAGAAGTTGAAGAGGGCATGACTTCTGCTTGGAAAAGTGACTTCTTGTTTCTACAAAATGCAGAGAAAAAAGAATTAACTGGGTAAAAGGGAAAAATGGGCAATTGTAAGCACACAATGCTATGTAATATGATAATTGCAATATATTAAGACGACAAAACCTTTGATGGAAGTTTTTCCAGTGCAATAAAAAAATCAACAAAATATACTAATAGTAGTTTACTTTGGCTTGCCATTTTTATTTTAGACCATAATTTTCAGTGACTGTAGGTAATGGGTAATTGGTTATGAGAATATGTTATTACCTACTAAGACTGCTAAGCATAGTTTCATTGAAAGAGTAATGGCCAATGGTTACTGCTACACAGCTCCTATTCTTTTGCATAGACACTGTGCTGCATTGACAGGCAGCTGGACTTTGAATGGCAGCAGCTCCGTTTAATATTTTTACATCCAGCTGGAGCAAACAGTTTATAGATGGGGTGATGAGTATCTGGCCTTCATCGATCCGCTATCGATGACTTATTAAGCCATCAAAACGGTGTGCTCACACAAATACTTAGCAATTGACTGGCTCTGACTCTGACCTCTACACGCAGAATTTCTGGTCCATTGTGATGGGAGGGAATAAGCTGTGACCATATTCTACAGCATAGTGATCCTGCCTGAAATGATAATGGTTCTACTCGAAAGTCCTCTGTACAGAACATGAAGTATGATTTTAGTGTTAGGCTCAGCGGTCAGTGAGAAAATTGCAAGATTTCTAATTATACATTAATGGGGTTTCCTTGCTTAAGGCCCCGTCACACTAAGCAACATCGCTAGCAACATCGCTGCTAACGAACAACTTTTGTGACGTAGCAGCGATGTTGCTAGTGATGTCGCTGTGTGTGACATCCAGCAACAACCTGGCCCCTGCTGTGAGGTCGTTGGTTGTTGCTGAATGTCCTGGGCCATTTTTTAGTTGTTGCTGTCCCGCTGTGAAGCACAGATCGCTGTATGTGACAGCGAGACAGCACAACTAAATGTGCAGGCAGCAGGAGCCGGCTTCTGCGGAGGCTGGTAACCACAGTAAACATCGGGTAACCAAGAAGCCCTGTCCTTGGTTACCCGATATTTACCTTTGTTACCAGCCTCCGCCACTCTCACTGTCAGTGCCGGCTCCTGCTCTGTGCACATGTAGCTGCAGGACACATCGGGTTAATTAACCCGATGTGTGCTGTAGCTAGGAGAGCAGGGAGCCAGCGCTAAGCGGTGTGTGCTGCTCCCTGCTCTGTGCACATTTAGCTGCAGCACACATCGGGTAATTAACCCCATGTGTGCTGTAACTAGGAGAGCAGGGAGCCAGCGCTCAGTGTGCGCTGCTCCCTGCTCTCTGCACGTGTAGCTCCGTGCGCTGGTAACCAAGGTAAATATCGGGTTGGTTACCCGATATTTACCTTAGTTACCAAGCGCAGCATCTTCCACGCGGCGCTGGGGGCTGGTCACTGGTTGCTGGTGAGCTCACCAGCAACTCGTGTAGCGACGCTCCAGCGATCCCTGCCAGGTCAGGTTGCTGGTGGGATTGCTGGAGCGTCGCAGTGTGACATCTCACCAGCAACCTCCTAGCAACTTACCAGCGATCCCTATCGTTGTTGGGATCACTGGTAAGTTGCTTAGTGTGACTGGACCTTTAGACTTATCACCTGTCTGCAGAACAGATGAAGTGTTGGGGACTCTACTATGACATCCCCAACTGATTGAGGAGGATTTTAAATGGAACTGCTTGAAACTTGTTTGGGCAATGTTCTATTGAAAGTCAAAAGGACTGACTGGTGTAAATAGGGCTATTTCCATCACCTCTATAGACATTAAATTAAACCGCTGATCTCATGCTGACACAATTATGTCTGTGCCAGTGTATGGAACAGACTCTGCAGATGAGCCTGCAACATAGTCTGGAGACGTTGGCTGTAATACACAGCCAGGATCTTCCTATTAGGCCGGGGCCACACGGGGCACTAGTGCGATGCTCGCATGACACTCGGCTCGCGCTAGCAGCACAGCAGGAGCCGAGTGTCATGCTAGAATCCCTGCAACTGAGGTCTGACTGTGTGAGCGGACCTCAGCTGCGGGGGGAGGGCCGGCACTGAGGAGGGGAGGGGGGGGGATTTCTCTCCCTCTCTCCTCCGTAGCCGGCTATTGTAATTCTCGCTCTGCACGCGTGGTACATTGGAGTACCGCGAGTGCAGTGCGTTTTTTTTTTTTTTGTTTTTTTTTCTCTCGCCCCATTCACTTGAATGGGTGTGAGAGAAAGAGTCTTGCATTACAGTGGCAGCATGCTGCGATTGTTTTCTCGGTCTGATTAGGGCTGAGAAAATAATCCCTCATGTGCGCTGACACACAGGCTAATAGTCCGAGTGGAATGCAATGTTTTATCGCACTCCACTCGCACCGATTTTCTCGCCGTGTGGCTTAGGCCTTATAGTAGAGACTGGAGCTTGCTTCTGTTGCTTCACTTTAAATATTTGACTGCTGCTGTCAATCACTGACAATCAAGCTGCTCTATCCATGGAAAAATAAGTTGCATATGTTTCAGAAAATGACAATAAAAAACATTGTGTGTGTTCACAGCTTACAGGGAATCTGCAATTTATGCTGCTAAAAACCACAGACTGCATGAATCGGACTGCACGATTCTAGACAGGTACATTCTATTCTTCTCTGAAACGCTGTAATATTTCAGAGAAGCAAACCGGTGAAGCCTCCGGCCAGCTCTTTCATGGTTAAAACAACCTTTCCCCCCCTCCCCCCACTAAAGAGGGGAAAAAAAATAATCCGAATCATAGGATATGATATGCCATTTCACCACACTCTTAGCGTTTTTCTTCTCACTTTTCCAGTACAGTGCATCTTTCAAAACCATAACCGATCTCACAACACACAAGCCCTCACATGGCTTTGTCAACTGAAGGGTTATGGCTCTGGGGAAGTGGCAGAAAAAACAAGCTCAAAAACAAAAAATTGAAACGGTCATGAAGAGGTTAAAGGAATTAGCCCCTCTTAGCATCTAAAAATGTTAGTTCTTGCTTGCTTTCTTATCCAATTTGCTCTTCCTTCAGACATCCCTATTTTGGTATTTGATGATGATGGGACTATATTGTACAGCCCAAAAGCAGTGGTTGCAGATCGCTTCAATGCCATGGAGAAAAGAATACAAGAGATGAAGGATAAAAGGGAGCAATTATCTCCTACAGGTAGGAAAATACTGTTTTTTAAAGAGTACCTGCTGACACTTTCTATTATGTAATGCCCGCTGTAAGTATTGCTGTTCTCCTGAATCTCGCAGTGTTTTATTTTCCTTTTTATTCTGAGATATGACCCGTATTTCTCTATATAAAAAACCTAGATTTTTTTTTTTCTTGCCAAGCATCAAGATGAGCAAACCTGAGGTTCGATGTTCCAGTTTGGAAACTGACTCTTCTAAGAAAACAAAGTTCGATTGCGTTACTAGTGCAAACCATTCTCGTTAGCAGCACTGTGCTTGGGAATGAGTGATCAGCCCCGTGAGAGCCGCTTGCAGTGGTTGAACGGCTCGCACTGGGGTAAAATTGTCATGATCAGATGTAGTGTGCACACACACATAAAAAATAAGTGTTCTGCTTATGGCTGGCAGCATGCAGGTTTAGGTACGACCTGCCCAACTACTGGCTTCCATTGAGGTTCGGATCAAGTCCGGGTCACAAACAAACCTTTTTTAAGGTTCGACTGTACCTGCCGAACAGTACTTCCAAAGATTCACTCATCTCTAGTCAAGAGGGTGTTGTCTTCATTGTTTCACTATAGGAGTCCTCTTGGTCCACACCCATTTGGCTAACAAGATTTAGATTTATAGTCAAAGAAAATGGCAGGTCATCTTTAAAAGATAACTTTCTTAGTTTGCCTACATCCAGAGTTAGCTTACCGTTGTAATTATAAGGCGCATATCCTTTTGTAAAGCAATGTTCTCCTTGCTGTAGGTCAAACTCTGTCCTGCGAGTGGTAGCATTTGACCTGTGAGGAAACCTATGGATAGTGCAAGGGCGATGGCTGCCAAGTCCATTCACTTGCTGTCTCAGCTCCAATCACAGTGCATTTACTTTGAGTCCTTGTTGACAGACTTTGGAGGAAGGCGCCACAGGAGACAGTAAGGCTATGTGGCACGTTGCGTAAATACATGCAGTTACGCTGCGCTTTGTGGCGCAGCGTAACTGCATGCGTCCTGCATCCCCTGCACAGTCTATGGAGATTGTGCAGGGGCCGTGCGCACGTGGCGTTTTAGAGCGCAGCGCTTCGGCTACTGCCGAAGCGCTGCGTTCTAAGAAGTGACATGTCACTTCTTCCGTGCGCTTTGCCGGCAGCTCCTGCTCTGTCTATGGCAGGAGCTGCAGGCAGAGCGCATGGAATCGGCTTTTTTTTTTCACTACGGACATTTCTGCAGCGATTTAGAGCGCACATGTGCTCTTCAGATCGCTGCAGAAATTTCTGCAGTGACTGTACGCAACGTGCGCACATAGCCTAACTTTGCTTCACAGAGCACCTAACCTGCTGTGACGCCTCCAACTATAAAGTCTGGCAATAAGGTTAAGCACTCGGATTGGAGCAGAGACCTCAAGCTAGGCTGTGTCCTCTTCAATCACAGGGCATTTACTGTCAGCACCGGCTGCCTGACTTCTGTATGGGGCACCGTGGGGAGACAGCAGGTTAGTTGCACTTGCTGTCTACGCTCCATTCATGGGACTGCTTGAGTCCCAATGTAAGCTACTTTAGTCAGAAAGAAAAAAAAGCAGGAGCAGCATCCATTTATTTTGGTTGGGAAAGTACCACTGCACTGCTGAAGCATCATGGGGTATAAGTTCACTCATCAGGTACACTGAAGATCTCAAGGGAAGAACGGGATGAATGTGAGGGGTCAAGGTAACCCTTCAAGGGTTTTTTTTTTTCGTTTTTTTTAATAAAAATAAATGTGTTATTATTACTAGTAATGGGGGGAGACAGGAACGTGGAGGGAAATAGTCACTGCATATACTTGTATGAATATGCTCTTGGAGTTGGGGGCGTTATTTTACTACAAGGGGTGTTGTGTGTTTGAATCACATTCATAAGAGTATAATCACATGCACCCATTGTTGTAACATGGCGCCTCCTTGACGTATAATCACATACACCTCTTGATAAGGTTCATCGTTATATTTCATATTTCCTTAATGGTAACCCCTTCGCACCCGTGCGATTTTCCTTTTTTCTTGTTTGTTGTTGTTTTTTTTTTTTTTTTGCTCCCCTTCTTCCAAGAGCCGTAACTTTTTTCTTTTTCTTTCAATCTTGCCATATAAGGGCTTATTTTTTGCGGGATGAGTTCTACTTTTAAAAGAAGCCAGAAGTTTTACCATAGAGTGTACTGGAAAACTGCAAAAAAAATTGCAAAAAAAAAAGTGCGATTGCATGATAGTTTTTGGGATAGCTTATTTACAGTGTTCGCTATATGCTACAACTGAGGGGTCTGTTTGATGCCTCAGATCGCTACGAGTTCATAGATACCAAACATGTATCGGTTTACTTTTATCTAAGGGGTTAAAAAAAAATCCAAAGTTTGTCCAAAAAAATGCGCACTTTTTGCTCCATTTCCATGATCCGTAGCGTTCTCATTTTTCAGGATATGGGGCTCAGTGACAGCTTATTTTTTGCATCTCGAGCTGACGTTTTTAACAGTACCATTTATGTGCAGATGCGCAGTTTTAATCACCTGTTATCACATTTTGCGCAAAATTTGCGGCAACCAAAAAAAATTTTATTTTGGCTTTTGGATTTTTTTTTGCCGTAACGCCGTTTACCAATCAGATTGATTTTATATTTTGATAGATGGGCATGTCTGAACGCGGCGATACCAAATGTGTGTATTTTGTTTTTTTTTAACCCTTTAATTTGCAATGGGGCGTGATTTGAACTTTATTCAATTATATGAAATTTATTATTTATTAAGGTTTATTTAATTCGTTAAAACTTTTTTTTTCCTTTTTTTATTTTACCAGTTTCCCTAGGGGACTATAATGATCAGCAGTCTGATCGCTCATTCTTTCTTGTAGATCAGAGCAGCTTGCTCTGATCTGCACAAAAGCAGCTCTGCTCTCACACACGGCAGTCTGTCGTCTGTAAGAGGAACTGACTCATGATAGCAACAGGAGTCCTCACATGACCCTGTGCCACCATGGCAACCATCGGATCCACGTGATCACCTCACGTGACTTCCGATGGAGCTGGGTAAGTGAATGCTTACTGTGGCCCGCTGTTACATCGTGCTGTGACATTTCACAGCGCGCTGTAAGGGGTTAACGAGTGGGTAGTGAATCCACTTGTGCCTGATAGCCGCACATGTCAGCTGTTCAAATCAGCTGACGTGCAGCGATTGCTGGCGGCAGCAGGTAGGGATTAACCTGACACGATCCATGATGTACCCAGTACGTCATGTGTCGTGAAGGTTTAATAAATATGAAGGTTGGCCCGTGACTTTGCCCAACCTTTTACTTTTGTTCATCTGTATTTGAGTTTCACATCTCTGCTACAGGTTATAAAAACATCAACTTATTTGTTTGTGGCAGTAATTTACCACCATGTTTACAGAATATAGCAAGTCAGGTTTGTTTTTTTGTTGCATAGGTGTTTGGTCTTGTTCTCATTTGTGTACAAAACGGTTTACTTTTGCTGCCACATTAGTTATTATAGTTCTACTCCTGTTTGATGCTGTTCAATGACATATAAAAAGGAAAAAAATGCATCAATGAATATATATTATGATACAGATGAACAATCTGATGGATAATTAGTTTAATCTGGCTGCTTAGTTGAAACTGTAGATGCTCTAGATTAGGGGTGGGGAACCTTTTTACTGCCGGGGGCCATTTGGAATTTTCTACCAACCTTTGGGGGCCGCACCAAATTATCAACTTGAAAACTACCCTGCTATATTTAGTCAAACAATTAACTCACCCCTACTGTGGTGGCCGGAGCGGCTTCTCTTTGGTGCGGTTGTGATGTTTGGTGATATTGATCATGTTGCTTCTCACAACTGCTTTTCCAGGTTTGTCTCGGTCTGGAGACGCTGGGGCATATACATCGCAGGAGACGCTGGGGCATATACATCGCAGGAGACGCTGGGGCATATACATCACAGGAGTCGCTGGTGCATATACATCACAGGAGACGCTGAGCAATATACATCACAGGAGACACCAGGGCATATACATCACAGGAGACACTGGGAGTACACCTCCGAGGAGAGGCTGGGGCATATACATCCCAGGAGAGGCTGGGGCATATACATCCCAGGAGAGGCTGGGGCATATACATCCCAGGAGAGGCTGGGGCATATACATCCCAGGAGAGGCTGGGGCATATACATCCCAGGAGAGGCTGGGGCATATACATCCCAGGAGAGGCTGGGGCATATACATCCCAGGAGAGGCTGGGGCATATACATCCCAGGAGAGGCTGGGGCATATACATCCCAGGAGAGGCTGGGGCATATACATCCCAGGGGAGGCTGGGGCATATACATCCCAGTGGAGGCTGGGGCATATACATCCCAGTGGAGGCTGGGGCATATACATCCCAGTGGAGGCTTTGGCATATACATCCCAGTGGAGGCTGGGGCATATACATCCCAGTGGAGGCTGGGGCATATACATCCCAGTGGAGGCTGGGGCATATACATCCCAGTGGAGGCTGGGGCATACACATCCCAGTGGAGGCTGGGGCATACACATCCCAGTGGAGGCTGGGGCATACACATCCCAGTGGAGGCTGGGGCATACACATCCCAGTGGAGGCTGGGGCATACACATCCCAGTGGAGGCTGGGGCATACACATCCCAGTGGAGGCTGGGGCATACACATCCCAGTGGAGGCTGGGGCATACACATCCCAGGAGAGGCTGGGGCATACACATCCCAGGAGAGGCTGGGGCATACACATCCCAGGAGAGGCTGGGGCATACACATCCCAGGAGAGGCTGGGGCATACACATCCCAGGAGAGGCTGGGGCATACACATCCCAGGAGAGGCTGGGGCATACACATCCCAGGAGAGGCTGGGGCATACACTTCACAGGAGGGGCGTATACATCACAGGAGATGCTGGGCACGGCCACGGACAGCACTAGGCGGCAGCACAGGTTATACAGCACTGAGGGGGTTCACAGCACTTGGGGCTACACACAGTATTAGGGGGTGCACACAGTACTAGGGGGGTACACAGCACTGGACGGGGGGGGCAGCTATGGGTTGCATACTCACAGTACTGGGGTGGGAGGAGTCACACAGCACATGTCCGAGAGGCATGTACAGCAGGGAGGCATCTGCTGCACCTCTTCTTCTGTGACAGGAGCACAGTGCGCTGCTTACCTCGCCCACAAGGTAAGCCCTGAGCACACTAGCACAGGCCAGGGTTGAGCCTAGAATGTACAAGATGCAGTCAGGTACCGAAAAGAGCCCGTACATTCTAGTATGAGCTGCAATCAGAATCTGGAAGAAGCCGGTACATTCTAGCATCTACCCAGAGTGCGTGCGCTTCCTCGCATCACGCACTGGGATTTAAAGGGCCGGTAGCTGGCAAATGTGCGAGTGCCGCTTGAGCACTGCGATACCCTGGAATGTGCCCGGGGGCTGCAGAAAGTCATTGTGGGCCGCAAACGGCTTGCGGGCCGGAGGTTCCCCACCCCTGCTCTAGATGCTCACATAGGACATAAACAAAAAAAAAATCTACAGAAAAGGTTACAGCCACACCAACTACAGGTCAGATAAAGGTGGGAGTAGCACAGGTGCAAAATACTGCTGAAACAACCTCTCAGAACCAACCATTCATAGACGAGGTGGCTGCTGGTATTATAATGCACACAGATGAATCTTGTTGCCTCCAGCCTGTATCATGGGGTCTGTTGCATTCTGCTAGTGCATTGATAACCTGAGCTGGCGTTCAAACTGCAGGTATAAACAGATGTTCATAAAAATTGGCTGGACAATAATAACACAGGTCTACAAAAAATATTTTTTGTAATCATCACAGGTGACTTAGTACTTTTCTGAATCATCTTTTTGTCCTGATTTAAAAAATGTATATCGTTTTTCTGTAGCACGCATAGTTTCCATGGAGCAGCATCATTATTATAAGGTAAGGTATAGGAAACATACGGCCGACATTAAGAAAACAGTAATCTACATATCAGAAAAAATTGCTTCACCTTACAACACAGTTTTAATTGAACCAAAATAATTTCTCATGCAAAATAGATACCAAAATATGAGCAGAAATTAAAATTGCTTGACATTAGACTGTCGTTGATACGATTTTTCAGGGTTGTCCCTAGATAATATCCAACAGTAATCTGCCATCATTGAGTCATTCCAAAAACCCTGGTAGCGGTGTTCCATTACTTTAATGTCCTGGTGAAACCACTCGCCTTGTTCATCACTTGCATCCCCAAGATTTTGAGGGAAGAAATCTAAATGTGAATCCAAAGAGTGCATTTTCTGAGACATGCGACATTCAAGACACTGGTATGCATTTAGCACTTCCTCAACACTTTCAACATATTCTGGAGATTTATTTTTTCTTAAGATGTTTTCACAGATCCACTTGAAGCTTTTCCAAGATCTCAATTCCTTATCATTGAGAGTTCCTTCAAACACAACATCTCGCACAAGCTCTCTGATCTGAGGACCAACAAATACCCGTTCCTTCAGTTTTGCTGGTGAAATGCTGGAGAATTTCTGTGAAATGTACTGGAATCCTTGTGAATTTGTCTTTGCCATGGCTTTCACAAAGTTTTTAATCTATCCCAACTTTATATGTAGTGGAGGAAGAAAGATTTTTGTTTGAGCAACTAAAGGATTATGCTGAACATTGTCTCTACCTGGAGCATAGATGTTTCTCTGTCCCCAGTCATGACAAACCTAATGCTCTCCTGTATTTCTACTGTCCCATAAACACAAGAAGCAACAATATTTTGTGAAACCTCCTTGCATTCCCATTAGCAGACCAATCACTGTCAAATCTATACAGATATTCCATTGATGATGCTTTCATTGTATAGCATCCAAAACAACTGACATATTTTCATAACTTTTCTTTAAATGACATAACTGAGCAATAGAGATTAATGGTTTCATATTTCTATTGTGAAGCAACACTGCTTTCAAACTTCTCTGGAATGAGTGAATAAACAATCTGCAACAATTTACTCTTGATTCAGTTCTTCCAAGAGGCCGTTCACGTTGTTACAGTACACTATTGGTCCATCAACTGTGAAAAATTGTGTTTAAGTGTTACTACTGTTTCGGTAATAACACACTTTGATATCATCATCAAGAAGATGCTTCTGTTTCAACCTACATGCAAGAAGTTCAGCTTTATCTTTTGACAATGAAAGGTCTCTGATGAGGTCATTTAATTCATGTTGAGTAAAGCATTGTGGCTGCTCCATCAGGTACATACTCATCTTGACTTGAGGTCTCCATATCTTCGCCAGTAACTTCAGCTCCATAGTCTTCATATTCTTCTTCATAGAGGACTGGATATTCAGAAGGAAGCTAAGAAAAGGGGGGCAACAGAGCACAAACTAAATTTTTTTTACACAAATGCACAAAGCATGGGAAACAAACAAGGAGAACTAGAGCTCTTAATACAGAAGGAAAATTATGATGTGATCGGCATCACAAAAACTTGGTGGAGTGACATGCACGACTGGAACATACAGATGGAAGGATACAACTTATTCAAAAAGAATAGAACTAACAAAAGAGGAGGTGCAGTTGCATTGTATGTTAAAAAAGAACACATCGCCACAGAAATTAAAGTGTCAGAGAATGAGACTCTATTAGAAAATATTTGGTTAGGAATTAATGGAGTAAAGAGTGGGAAGGACATCATAATAGGCGTTTATTATAGACCACTGGTCAAACAGAGGATATGAATGAGATTTTTTCATATCAAATGGCCACATTCTCAAAAAAACATGAAATAGTGATCATGGGAGATTTCAACTACCAAGGCATTCATTGGAAAACCCTCACAGGTAAGAGTAAGGGCTCCGTCCAATTTTTAGCCTCCTTTTAGACAACTTCATCTACCATCTGGTAGAAGAAAATACGAGGGGAACAGCCATCTTGGACCTAGTCCTAACAAACAACGAGGATATGGTTAAGGCTGTAAGGGTAGCAAGACACTGGGATTCAGCGATCATGCTTTCCTTGAATTTGAGGTTGCAGAAGGGGACCACATGAGAAGACACAGACTTCAAGGCTTGACTGTAGCAGAGCGGACTTCAAGTGCCTAAAGGCAAAGATTGGTAGAATTCCATGGCACCTAATTCTTAGGCACAAAACTGCACATGAAGAATGGGAAGTCTTCTGTAAGGAAATCTATAATGCACAATGGATTTCCATAATGCACAAACTAACAATACCAAACAGGATAAAAAATGGGAAAGTCCTAAAGAAACCAGGATGGATGAACAAAAAATTACATCACCTGCTTAAAAAGAAAAAGTAAACATACATCAAGTGGAAGATGGGGGTTATACCTAGGGAAGAATACATGGCAGTTTGCAAACTCTGCAAGACAATGGTCAAAGGAGCTAAGGCCGAACACGAATTGAGGCTTGCAAAAGAGGCCAAGAGTAAGGTAAAAGGATTTTGGGGGTATTTTAAAAGCAAAAGAAAAGTGAAGGAGGCCATAGGAGTCCTGCAGAATCAAAAAGGTGAAACAGTCAACAAGGTGGAACAGCAGGTGTAGCTACTAAATTTGTATTTCACATCTGTCTTCTCTTAAAAAACTAATGCAAGTATTAATAATAATCATGATAGAAGTGATGGTCAAGAGGAGTCCAAGTTGACCATAAGCAAAGAATTGATAATAGAATACTTAGAAGAGTTAAAGGAAACCAAGTCCCCATGTGCAGACGATTTACACCCTAGAGTCCTGAAAGAGATAGCTGAGGAAATAATAGTACCGCATGCAATAATCTTCAATAAGTCATTGGAAAAAGGAGAGATCCCCCCTAGATTGGAAAAGGGCAAATGTGGTTCCTATCTACAAAAAAGGGAAAAAAGAGGATGCAGGGAATTACAGGCCAGTAAGCCTGACCTCTATTGCAGGAAAAATCTTTGAGCAAATTGTCAAAGAACATTTACTTAGGTACCTGGATGGGAAGGTATTAATTAACCAAAGCCAGCATGGCTTTTTGACCAATAAATCTTGTCAGACCAACCTGATTTACTTATACAACAAAGTCACTGAATGGTTGGACCAGGTGAATGCTGTGGATATAGTATACCTTGACTTCAGTAAGGCATTCAATAAAGTATCACATGACATCCTCATTGAGAAGATGATCAAGTACGGAATCGTCAAAAAATCAGATGGATTCACAACTGGCTTAATGATTGGGCACAACGAGTAATACTAAATGGATATACATCAACCTGGAGGCAAGTCAAAAGCAGGGTGCTGCAAGGCTCTGGCCTGGGGCCAGTGCTGTTTAATATCTTTTATAAATGATCTGGATAACGGAATTACTGGGAAACTCATAAAATTCGCAGATGATACTAAGAAGAAGTAGCCAACAGTAGAGGGGAAAGAAAACGGATTCAAAAGGATCTAGACACACTCAAACAATGGGCTGAGTGTCATAGGTGATAGCACCGTGGGGAAAAGGACTTAGGTATAATAGCGGATCCCAGATTCAACATGTGTCAACAATGCGGTGCTGCAGCTAAAAAGGCCAACAAAATTCTGGGATGTATCAAAACAGGCATTGAATCTAGATCAAGAGAGGTAATAATTCCCCTATACTCTGCCCTGGTCAGACCCCACTTGGAATACTGTGTACAGTTCTGGGCGCGCCAATTCAAGAAAGACATCGATATATTGGAGCAAGTCCAGAGAAGAGCCACCAAAATGGTGGAAGGTCTGCAAACCATGTCATATGAAGAACGGCTAAAAGAACTAGGGATGTTTAGTTTGCAAAAGAGAAGGCTGAGAGGGGACTAGCAGTCTACAAATAACTGAAAGGTTGTCACAGTGCAGAGGGAACCACCCTATTTTCATTAGCACAAGGCAGGACAAGAAGCAATGGGATGAAACTTAAAGGAAGGAGATTCAGATTAGACATTAAGAAAAACTTTCTAACCGTGAGGACAATCAGAAAGTGGAACAGTCTACCATGGGAGGTGGTGAGCTCTCCATGAATGAAAATCTTCAAGCAGAAACTGGATAATCATATAGCTGGGATGATTTAGGAAAGCCTGCACTCGCAAGGGGTTGGACCCGATGGCCCTTGAGGTCCCTTCCAAGTCTACCTTTCTATTATTCATTTTCATCCCATTCAGACAATGGTGGTACAGGAACTGGCAAGGTACCATCATGCGGAACTGGCCTAATCGCAGATTTAAGCTCCGGGTAATTAATCTTATGTTTTGTTCTTTGTAGAAAAGCCCTTCAGTTTGACAAAACAAAAGTAGCAGTCGTCACTATGATTTTTGGGTTCTCTCTAATTCATGGGAACAGTAAATGGCATAGCCACTCTCCTCATTTTCAACCAGTTACGAAGACCATTTGAACAACTTGAGCATATCACATGAGGGGCCCAGCTTTTGTCTTGATCACCAAGTGGACACTTAAGTATGTTCAGGTACATCTTTTTAATATCATGAATGATTGAACGTACTTGGCCTTTCGGTGTAAAAGAACCACACACACAGTGTATCGATCATCTGAACAGATTCCACTGTCAGGGCATTTTTCTCCTTTATATCAGATCAAATAGTAGAGTAAGTTTCAGTTCAATGATGGTGACAAACTAAAAAAAAGTGTGATGAGCCGAACGACTATGTAGACAGATGCCTTCCCTTCTATCTCCCTGTGGCAGGGCTCAGATCCCTGTAGAGGCCTGTCTCCGGTCAGTCTCACATACCAGTCCTTGCTGTCATCTCATCCTTTTCTGACTGACTCAAATCTTACCATAGAACAAAGAGAGACAGGGCAGCACTCACCGATAAACTAGGACTATTTTATTTTTTAATGCTGACAATGCAGGGAGGGGAGCACGAGGACGACGGTACTGTTTCGCACCACTAGGGGTGCTTTCACGGGTCCATACAAAGTGAAACATGAGTAACATAAATTTAAGTAGAAAAAACTACTAACTCATGTTACTCATTTTTCTACTTAAATTTTTTTTTCTACTTTAAATTTATGTTACTCATGTTTCACTTTATATGGACCCGTGAAAGCACCCCTAGTGGTGCGAAACGGTACCGTCATCCTCTTGCTCCCCTCCCTGCATTCCCTCATGTCCGTCTCACCTGTCAGCATTAAAAAATAAAATAGTCCTAGTTTATCGGTGAGTGCTGCCCTGTCTCTCTTTGTTCTATGGATATATTTGTTTAAACTGGGCAATAGCACCTCGGTAATGGACTTTGTTGGATCCATCAAGATGAGAAAAAATGTTTTTCTGTGACATCTGAAAATCTAATGGATATTATCAAGGCAACTCCATACTGAACTGTGTTTGGGACAGACATACCACACTACCTCCAGTATAGGTAAGCAGAAGCAGTGCGGTGCACAATCTCTTCTTATTTTTCAAAGTGACTCAAATCTTACCGCCTCATAACAGTTTAGATCCTCTCCATAACATGTCACCTTCCGAGAAGCAGTCATTGGTTGACTGCACTGTCAATAATGCTTCCCATAAACTCACTAAACTCTTTACAGATGTTGTCCCTGTACGAAAATTCACAGTTAAGTAAGACTAGCAAAGATATGGGAATAACATAGGAAAAACCACATACATTGAAAATGCAGAAATAACATAACAAAAATGCTTCTATATCAGAAACTTTGTGATAGGGCAAAACTAAGCATATATTTGGGATCAGCACATCAAGCTCCATAAAACAGACATATTACCTTTGCTGATGATTTTTTTTGTGTTGAACAGTGTAATAGATTAATTGGACAGACAAACTCAGGGACCTCTTCATTCCTTATTCTTTCTAACATATTTTTGTTGTAAATGGATGCTTAGTCTGACCAATAAATATCAAGTTCCCAATTTCATATCATTAACTAAGTTTTTGCTTACACCATCTGAGTGCAGCCTAATGTAAGGACAGAGATCCTGTTTGCAGCAATGCATCATATGCTTGGCTGCTTGCTGCAGTTTATCTGCTGCAGATCTAGCAGTTCTCTGAATGCTGAACTTTTTAGAACACTTCCCACATCACTCATTAGCAGATTTTTGAATATGCAAAATATGCTCTGGTTGGGGCGGGGTTAGACTACCTGGTACGCCAAGTAGTCCAAGTGATACCCTCCTACTGACAAAATACTGATTTTCTAAAAACTACACACAGCAGATTAATCAGTGACACATTGCTGGAATCTTGGTCTCTGCCCCTACATTATGCTGCTCTCAGATTATGTAGCAAATATTTTGTGACAGATTCACTTTAAGAAGATAAGCAACATTTTCAAAACCTGGGGCTAAAATGTGTCTGACCACACATAGTTGGCTTTCTCAGCCTCTCCTCTTACCACTCATTCTTCTTTGCAGATGTTGGTTGTTGTTTTTAGTGCTAAAGTTGCTATATGTTTTGTGACTGTTATATAAATTAATGGGAGAATAAACATTTCTCTTTTTTTCAGCTTCTCAGATGTCACACACATTTGATACCTCACCAGTGAAACCAACACCTGGAAATAGTCCTTCCATCTTCTCAAACTCTCCACACGGTAAGTCTAAATAGTGAAATGCCTATTCAGAGGTACCCTAGAAACATTGTAGTGATCCTCTATGTAGTAAGCTGAAGCTCCTCAAGCAACCCATCGCTGCAAATAAGGTTCTTTGAGTCACTGCAAAACATTTTCTGTCCTCCTAAGGCTAGGTTCACATTTCCCTCAATTTGTATCAGTCACAATCCGCAGCTCTGGTAAACAACGGAATCCGTTTGGCGGATTCTGTTGTTTCCCATAGACTTGTATGAGCAGCGGATTGTGACTGATGCCCTTGCGTTGCACCCGCCGCCCGACTGATCAGTCGTGGAACAACTGACCGTCGGGCGGCAGGAGCACAGAATGTAACGTTTTTTGAGCAGCAGAATCTTTTTGATTTCTCTGCACATGCTCTCTCTCGGCAACCGAACGATCAGCTGATCGCCCAGCAGCCGCCTTCTGTGAGCGATAAGCTGATCACCCGGCGGCTGGCTAATGAGAGCGATCAGCTGATCACCCGGCGGCCGGCTAATGAGAGCGATCAGCTGATCGCTCTCATTAGCCGGCCGCCGGGAGATCATCTGTTCGCTCTCAAAAGCCGGCGGCCGGCTATTGTGAACGATCAGCTGATCGCTCTCATTAGCCGGCCACTGGGAGATCATCTGTTCGCTCTCAAAAGTCGGCGGCCAGCTAATGAGAGCGATCAGCTGATCGTTCTCTCTGTCTCTTGTTTTATAATGGAATCCGCTTTCTCTTCCAATACTTGTCATCCGTTGTACAACGCATAAGTCACAAGCGTTAAGCAATGCATGTGACTGATGCAAAACAACGGAAATGTGAACCTAGCCTAAGGGTATGTGCGCACGTTGCTTTTTACCTGCTTTTCTTTTTTGCTCTATTGGGAGACCCAGACAATTGGGTGTATAGGCTATGCCTCCGGAGGCCGCACAAAGTACTACACTTAAAAGTGTTAGGCCCCTCCCCTTCTGCCAATACACCCCCCGTGCTCCCACGGGCTGCTCAGTTTTTTGCTTTGTGCGAAGGAGGTCAGACACGCACAGCACAGCTCCACAGATTAGTCAGCAGCAGCTGCTGACTAGGTCGGATGGAAGAAAAGTGGGCCCATATAGGGCCCCCAGCATGCTCCCTTCTCACCCCACTTTTGTCGGCGGTGTTGTTAAGGTTGAGGTATCCATTGCGGGTACGGCGGCTGGAGCCCACATGCTGTTTTTCCTTCCCCATCCCCCTTAGGGCTCTGGGTGAAGTGAGATCTTATCGGTCTCCAGGCACTGAGACCGGGCTTCATCCACAACTCCTGTGGAGCCTGATGGATAGGAGCCGATACCGTTCAGGGACATGGCCCTGCATCTTAAAGGTACTCTGTATCCCTATGGGGACCGCGCACGGCATCACCTCAGCTTTGCTGGGTGTGCTAGTGCACCGGGGACCGCGGCGCTGACCGGGTCTATATGTGCCATTACACACTCAGCGTCGCTGAGTGTGTTTATATGTAAGGGCTACCGCACTGACCGCCGTTGCCACGGGACACTGCGGCGCGGCTGGGACTTGTAGTTCGCCGGGGACTTTCACGCGACCGCGCTTTTACGGCGGCCGCGTTTATTACTACAGTCCCCGGCTTCATTGCGGCCTAGTTTCCCTTTTTCTTCAGCGCTCTATTGGGAGACCCAGACGATTGGGTGTATAGCACTGCCTCCGGAGGCCACACAAAGCAATTACACTAAAAAGTGTAAGGCCCCTCCCCTTCTGGCTATACACCCCCAGTGGGATCACTGGCTCACCAGTTTTCTGCTTTGTGCGAAGGAGGTCAGACATCCACGCATAGCTCCACTGTTTGTAGTCAGCAGTAGCTGCTGGCTATATCGGATGGAAGAAAAGAGGGCCCATATGGGGCCCCCAGCATGCTCCCTTCTCACCCGCGGTGGTGCTTGTAAGGTTGAGGTACCTATTGCTGGTACAGAGGCTGGAGCCCACATGCTGTTTTCCTTCCACATCCCCTTAGGGCTCTGTGGAAGTGGGATCTTACCGGCCTCCAAGCCCTGAGGCCGGGCTCCATCCACAGACCCAGAGAACCTGCTGGATTTGGAGCGGGAGTGCCGTTCAGGGACAAGGCCCTGCAACTTTCAGGTACTCTGTGTCCCCGGCAGGCACGGACACTCTCAAGGCTTGCTGAGCGTTATAGTGCGCCGGGGACAGTAGCGCTGTGCGCTGGGGTTAGGTCACTGCAGCTTTGCTGAGTGACGTTACATGTTGGGAACTACTGCGCCGACCGCTACTGGAGCGGCGGCGCAGCTGCGACTTGTGGTGCGCCGGGGACTTTGCGCCGACCGCGCTTTTACGGCGGCGGCGCTTCTAACTTTAGCCCCCGGCTTCTGCGGCCTAGCGCCGCTTCGTTCCCGCCCCCACCCTGTCAATCAGGGTAGGGGAGAGACGCTGCTCAATTGGCAGCGCCGAGGGCTGGAGCTTTATTTACATGCTCCAGCCCTCTCACTAGGCACAGTGGGAAGCAGGCTTCCCGCTCTTCGTCTGTATACGCCCAGGGCCCGCCCCCCCTCTCCACAAGGACGCCGGCAGCCATTACACATGCGGTCTGGCTGGGGAAAGGCAGCAGGCTCTGGGAGACCCAGACTAAAGGGATTTCGGCGACCACACACCCGCTCCTAAGCGGGCGGTAAGCTGCACTTTAGTGCTGGCCCCACTTGTGCCTCAGTGTTATATTAGTGTACTTTTTTCTTAGTACCATATATATATATATAGTTGCACTGTAAGGTCGCTTCTTGGCTGGACACCCTGTACTGCTCTGAGGAGGCAGCAACATGTCATCCGCAAAACGCAAGGGTGCCAAGGCACAGGCTGTGTACACTGTTTGTACTGCATGTGGGGCTGATCTACCGGCAGGCTCCAAAGACTCACATTGTGTGCAATGTTCAGTCCCAGTGGCACTTCGTCAGCCAGAGCCTAATGTGGTGGTAGCCCAGGCAGAGACGCCTGTGAACCCTGCCCCGGTGACGGGGACAGACTTTGCAGTTTTTGCTGATAAAATGTCTGTGACTATGTCAAAAATCCTGGAGACCTTGCAGTCCAGGCCAGTTACTCAGACCATGGACACTGCTGTGTCTATGCTCTCCGGTCCCCCTCAGTTGGAACTAATCCGTACTTCAAGGGGGTCTCAAGCATCACAGGCTGAAGTCTCTGACTCAGATGACAGTCCCAGGCAGCCTAAGCAAGCTCGCTGGGAAAGACCCTCCACGTCCTCACACTGCTCAGGGTCTCAGCGAGAAGAGTCTCTCTGTGATGAGACTGAGGACGGTGATCAGGATTCTAATCCTGAGGCTCCTTTCAATCTGGATGCCCCTGATGGTGACGCCATGGTTAATGACCTTATATCGGCAATTAATAGACTGTTGGATATTTCTCCCCCAGCCCCTTCTGCAGAGGAGGCAGCGGCACAGCAGGAGAAGTTCCATTTCCTGTATCCCAAGCGTAAATTAAGTGCTTTTTTGGACCACTCTGACTTCAGAGAATCGATCCAGAAACACGACGCTCATCCAGACAAGCGTTTCTCTAAACGTTCTAAGGATACCCGTTACCCTTTTCCTGCTGAGGTGACCAAACGCTGGACCCAGTGTCCAAAGGTGGATCCCCCAATTTCCAAGCTTGCGGCTAGATCCATAGTCGCAGTAGAGGATGGCGCTTCACTTAAAGATGCCAACGACAGACAGATGGACCTTTGGTTGAAATCTGTCTATGAAGCTATCGGCGCGTCGTTTGCTCCAGCATTCGCGGCCGTGTGGGCACTCCAAGCTATTTCAGCTGGTTTAGCACAGGTGGATGCTATCATACATCCAGCAGTGCCGCAGGTGGCGTCCCTAACTTCGCAAATGTCTGCGTTTGCGACCTATGCTATCAATGCTGTCCTAGAATCTACGAGCCGTACCGCTATGGCGTCCGCCAATTCTGTGGTTTTGCGCAGAGCCTTGTGGTTAAAGGACTGGAAAGCAGATGCTGGTTCCAAAAAATGCTTAACCAGCTTGCCCTTATCCAGAGACAGACTGTTTGGTGAGCCATTGGCTGAAATCATAAAACAGTCCAAGGGTAAGGACTCTTCCTTACCACAGCCCAGAGCAAGTAAACCTCAACAGAAAAAGTGGCAGTCGAGGTTTCGGTCCTTTCGAGGCTCGGGCAAGGCCCAATTCTCCTCGTCCAAAAGGACTCAGAAAGAGCAAGGGAGCTCAGATTCCTGGCGGGCTCACTCACGCCCCAGGAAAGCAAATGGAGGAACCGCTTCCAAAGCGGCTACCTCATGACTTTCGGCCTCCTCCCTCCGCATCCTCGGTCGGTGGCAGGCTCTCCCGCTTTTGCGACATTTGGCTGTCACAGGTCAAGGACCGGTGGGTAACAGACATTTTGTCTCGCGGGTACAGAATCGAGTTCAGTTCTCGACCTCCACTTCGGTTCTTCAGAACCTCCCCACACCCCAACCGAGCAGATGCCCTGCTACAGGCGGTGGACTCTCTAAGAGCAGAAGGAGTCGTGATCCCTGTCCCCCCTCAGGAACGGGGGCGAGGATTTTACTCCAATCTCTTTGTGGTTCCAAAAAAGGACGGCTCCTTCCGTCCTGTTCTGGACTTAAAACTGCTCAACAAGCATGTGAACGCCAGGCGGTTCCGGATGGAATCCCTCCGCTCAGTCATTGCCTCAATGTCTCAAGGAGATTTCATAGCATCAATAGACATCAAAGATGCTTATCTCCACGTGCCGATTGCTACAGAGCACCAACGCTTCCTACGCTTCGTGATAGGAGACGACCATCTTCAGTTCGTAGCTCTGCCATTTGGTCTGGCGACAGCCCCTCGGGTGTTCACCAAGATCATGGCGGCAGTGGTAGCAGTCTTGCACTCTCACGGACACTCTGTGATCCCTTACTTGGACGATCTACTGGTCAAGGCACCCTCTCAAGAGGCATGCCAACTCAGCCTGAATGTTGCACTGGAGACTCTCCAGGCGTTCGGGTGGATCATCAACTTCCCAAAGTCAAATCTGTCACCGACCCAATCACTAACGTATCTTGGCATGGAGTTTCATACTCTCTCAGCGATAGTGAAGCTTCCGCTGGACAAGCAGCGGTCTCTACAGACTGGGGTGCAGGCTCTCCTTCAAAGTCAGTCGCACTCCTTAAGACGCCTCATGCACTTCCTCGGGAAGATGGTGGCGGCAATAGAGGCGGTTCCGTATGCGCAGTTTCATCTGCGTCCACTTCAATGGGACATTCTCCGCCAATGGGACGGGAAGTCAACATCCCTGGACAGGAAAGTCTCCCTTTCCCAGACGGCCAAGAACTCTCTGCAGTGGTGGCTTCTTCCCACCTCATTATCACAGGGAAGATCCTTCCTACCACCGTCTTGGGCGGTGGTCACGACAGACGCGAGTCTGTCAGGGTGGGGAGCAGTTTTTCTCCACCACAGGGCTCAGGGTACGTGGACTCGGCAGGAGTCCACCCTTCAGATCAATGTTCTGGAAATCAGAGCAGTGTATCTTGCCCTACTAGCCTTCCAGCAGTGGCTGGAGAGAAAGCAGATCCGAATTCAGTCGGACAACTCCACAGCGGTGGCATACATCAACCACCAAGGGGGGACACGCAGTCGGCAAGCCTTCCAGGAAGTCCGGCGGATTCTGATGTGGGTGGAAGCCACAGCCTCCACCATATCCGCAGTTCACATCCCCGGCGTAGAAAACTGGGAAGCAGACTTCCTCAGTCGCCAGGGCATGGACGCAGGGGAATGGTCCCTTCACCCAGACGTGTTTCAGGAAATCTGTCGCCGCTGGGGGGTGCCGGACGTCGACCTAATGGCATCACGGCACAACAACAAGGTCCCAACCTTCATGGCACGGTCTCGCGATCAAAGAGCGCTGGCGGCAGACGCCCTAGTGCAAGATTGGTCGCAGTTCCGGCTCCCTTATGTGTTTCCACCTCTGGCACTCTTGCCCAGAGTGCTACGCAAGATCAGATCCGATTGCAGCCGCGTCATACTTGTCGCCCCAGACTGGCCGAGGAGGGCGTGGTATCCGGATCTGTGGCAGCTCACGGTCGGCCAACCGTGGGCACTGCCAGACCGACCAGACTTACTGTCCCAAGGGCCGTTTTTCCATCGGAATTCTGCGGCCCTGAACCTGACTGTGTGGCCATTGAGTCCTGGATCCTAGCGTCTTCAGGATTGTCCCAAGGGGTCGTTGCCACCATGAGACAGGCTAGGAAGCCCACGTCCGCTAAGATCTACCACAGAACGTGGAGGATATTCTTATCCTGGTCCTCTGCTCAGGGAGTGTCTCCCTGGCCATTTGCATTGCCTACCTTTCTTTCTTTCCTGCAATCTGGGTTAGAAAAAGGTTTGTCGCTCAGCTCCCTTAAAGGTCAGGTCTCGGCGCTATCCGTCTTTTTTCAGAGGCGTTTGGCACGCCTTCCTAAGGTGCGCACGTTCCTGCAGGGGGTTTGTCATATTGTACCCCCGTACAAGCGGCCGTTAGATCCATGGGATCTGAACAGGGTACTAGTTGCCCTCCAGAAGCCGCCCTTCGAGCCTCTGAGGGAGGTTTCACTTTCTAGACTATCACAGAAAGTGGCTTTTCTGGTAGCGATCACATCTCTTCGGAGAGTGTCTGAGCTGGCAGCACTATCATCCAAGGCTCCCTTCCTGGTCTTCCACCAGGACAAGGTTGTGCTGCGCCCCATTCAGGAGTTTCTCCCGAAGGTGGTATCCTCTTTTCATCTTAATCAGGATATCTCTTTGCCTTCGTTTTGTCCTCATGCAGTTCATCGGTATGAGAAAGATTTACATTTGTTAGATCTGGTGAGAGCACTCAGAATCTACATTTCCCGCACGGCGCCCTTGCGCCGTTCGGATGCACTCTTTGTCCTTGTCGCTGGTCAGCGCAAAGGGTCGCAGGCTTCTAAGGCCACCCTGGCTCGATGGATCAAAGAACCAATTCTTGAAGCCTACCGTTCTGCTGGGCTTCCGGTTCCATCAGGGCTGAAGGCCCATTCTACCAGAGCCGTGGGTGCATCCTGGGCATTACGACACCAGGCTACGGCTCAACAGGTGTGCCAGGCAGCTACCTGGTCGAGTCTGCACACTTTCACCAAACATTATCAGGTGCATACCTATGCTTCGGCGGACGCCAGCCTAGGTAGAAGAGTCCTGCAGGCGGCAGTTGCCTCCCCGTAGGGGAGGGCTGTCTTGCAGCTCTAACATGAGGTATTTCTTTACCCACCCAGGGACAGCTTTTGGACGTCCCAATCGTCTGGGTCTCCCAATAGAGCGCTGAAGAAGAAGGGAATTTTGTTACTTACTGTAAATTCCTTTTCTTCTAGCTCTTATTGGGAGACCCAGCACCCGCCCTGTTGTCCTTCGGGATTTTTGGTTTGTTTGCGGGTACACATGTTGTTCATGTTGAACGGTTTTCAGTTCTCCGATGTTACTCGGAGAGAATTTGTTTAAACCAGTTATTGGCTTTCCTCCTTCTTGCTTTTGCACTAAAACTGGTGAGCCAGTGATCCCACTGGGGGTGTATAGCCAGAAGGGGAGGGGCCTTACACTTTTTAGTGTAATTGCTTTGTGTGGCCTCCGGAGGCAGTGCTATACACCCAATCGTCTGGGTCTCCCAATAAGAGCTAGAAGAAAAGGAATTTATGGTAAGTAACAAAATTCCCTTCTTTTCTCCCGCCCTCAGCCCTGACAGGCAGGGGAAGGGCGGGACGCTGCACGGAGCGAGCAGCAATGAGGGCTGGAGTATGATTTACATGCTCCACTCCCCTCACTGTACACAGTATGAGCGCCCGTTTCGCGCTCTTTCTAGGCCACGCCCACAGCTTCCTCAGCTCGTCAGGACGCCGCAGCCATTCCTGTCAGCTCCACCGACGCTGCAGAGAGGGACATATTCATGGGAGACCCAGACACGGTCTCTGGTGGCCTCACAACCGCTTAGGCGGCTGGTAAACAGCACATGTGGTGCTAGCCCCATGGTGCTGTATTGTATGGGTACATTATTTGTGTACTGTATATAATTTACACTGTATGAGCACAGTTCTTTCTGGCTATATACCCTATTGTGTTACTCAGGGAAAACTATAGCATGGCGCCCATAAAAGGCAGGGGTGCCAAAACACAGGCTTATTATGTTGCCTGCGCCGCATGTAAGACCCAGCTACAGGCAGGTTCCACTGACCCTCATTGTGTACAGTGTTCGACCCCTGTGACACTTCCTCAGCCGGATCCTCTGCTAAGAGGGGCCCAGGGGGAGCCACCTGTTGACACTGTCCAGGTGACGGGGACTGAGTTTGCAGCCTTTAAGGATCAACTCTCTGAGACTATGGCTAAGATACTAGAAGCCTTGCAGTCCAGACCGGTATCTCAGCAAAGGGACTCTGTTGAATCATTGTTCCCTGACCCCCCTCAGTTGGACCAACAATGTCCTCACGGGGTATCTCATACATCCCAGACGGAGGGTTCGGACTTAGAACCTAGCCCCAGATCGTCTAACCGAGCCCGCTTAGAATTTCCCTCGACATCATATTGTTTAGGGTCTCAGCGGGGGGATTCTCTGGTTGATGATGCGGAAACAGCTGATCAGGATTCTGATCCTGGGAGCGCTCTCAATCTTAATTCTCCAGACGGGGACGCCATAGTGAATGATCTTATTGCATCCATTCATCAGTTGCTGGATATTCTTCCCTCAGCCCCTCCGGTGGAGGAGTCTGATTCTCAGCAGGAGAAATTTCGCTTCAGGTTCCCCAAGCGTACACAGAGTATGTTTCTAGACCACTCTGATTTCAGAGAGGCAATCCAGAATCACCATGCTTGTCCGGATAAGCGTTTCTCTAAGCGCCTTAAGGATACACGTTATCCTTTTCCCCCGGAAGTGGTTAAAGGTTGGATTCAATGTCCCAAAGTGGATCCTCCAATCTCCAGACTGGCGGCTAGATCCATACTTGCAGTGGAAGATGGGGCCTCGCTTAAAGATGCCACTGACAGGCAGATGGAGCTCTGGATGAAATCCATCTATGAAGCTATCGGAGCTTCTTTTGCCCCAGCATTCGCAGCCGTATGGGCGCTACAAGCTATATCAGCAGGTCAAGCGAAAATTGAAGCGGCCGCGCCACAAGTAACTTCCATTACCTCCCAGACCTCGGCAATTGCGTCTTACGCTATGAATGCTGTCCTGGACTCTGTGAGCCATACGGCAGTTGCGACCGCCAATTCGGTAGTAGTCCGCAGGGCCTTGTGGCTACGGGAGTGGAAGGCAGATTCCGCTTCCAAAAAAGCGTTTAACCGGTTTGCCAATTTCTGGCGACAGGCTCTTTGGCGAGCGCCTGGATGAAATCATCAAACAATCCAAGGGAAAGGATACATCCTTACCCCAGCCCAAGCAGAACCTCTCCCAACAGAGGAGAGGGCAGTCGAGGTTTCGGTCCTTTCGGGGCGCGGGCAGGTCCCAATTCTCCTCGTCCAAAAGGTCTCAGAAAGAACAAAGGAACTCTGATGCATGGCGGTCTAAGTCACGTCCTAAAAAGGCCATTGGGAGCACCGCTAACAAAGCGGCTGCCTCATGACTTCTACCTCCTCTAGTAGCATCCTCGGTCGGTGGCAGGCTCTCCCGCTTTTGCGACACCTGGCTGCCACAAATAAAAGACCGCTGGGTGAGAGACATTCTGTCTCACGGTTACAAGATAGAGTTCATCTCTCGTCCCCCGACTCGATTCTTCAGGTCTTCTCCGCCTCCCGAGAGAGCCGAGGCTCTTCTGCAGGCGCTGGGCACTCTGAAGGCAGAAGGAGTGGTGGTCCCTGTTCCTCTTCATCAACAGGGCCTCGGTTTTTACTCCAACTTGTTTGTGGTCCCAAAGAAGGACGGGTCTTTCCGTCCTGTCCTAGACCTGAAACTTCTCAACAAACACGTAAAGACCAGGCGGTTCCGGATGGAATCCCTTCGCTCCGTCATCGCCTCAATGTCCCAAGGAGATTTCCTTGCATCGATCGATATGAAAGATGCTTATCTCCACGTTCCGATTGCCCCAGAGCACCAGCGCTTCTTGCGCTTCGCCATAGGAAACGAACACCTGCAGTTCGTGGCACTGCCATTCGGCCTGGCAACAGCCCCACGGGTTTTCACCAAGGTTATGGCTACTGTAGTAGCGGTCCTCCATTCTCAGGGTCACTCGGTGATCCCGTACTTGGACGATCTGTTGATCAAGGCACCCTCTCTAGAGGCATGCCAACACAGCCTCGACGCTACCCTGGAGACTCTCCAGAGTTTCGGGTGGATCATCAATTTTCCAAAGTCAAATCTGACACCGGCCCAATCGCTCACATACCTTGGCATGGAGTTTCATACCCTCTCAGCGATAGTGAAGCTTCCGCTGATCAAGCAGCGGTCACTACAGACAGGGGTACAATCTCTCCTTCAAGGCCAGTCACACCCCTTGAGGCGCCTCATGCACTTCCTGGGGAAGATGGTGGCAGCAATGGAAGCAGTCCCTTTCGCGCAGTTTCACCTGCGTCCTCTTCAATGGGACATCCTACGCAAATGGGACAGGAAGCCGACGTCCCTCGACAGGACCGTCTCCCTCTCTCAGGCGACCAAAGCTTCCCTTCGGTGGTGGCTTCTTCCCACTTCATTGTCGAAGGGGAAATCCTTCCTACCCCCATCCTGGGAAGTAGTCACGACGGACGCAAGTCTGTCAGGGTGGGGAGCGGTTTTTTCTCCACCACAGGACTCAGGGTACGTGGACCCGGCAAGAGTCCTCGCTTCAGATCAATGTTCTGGAAATTCGGGCAGTGTATCTTGCCCTGAAAGCGTTCCAGCAGTGG
This sequence comes from Anomaloglossus baeobatrachus, assembly GCF_048569485.1. NCBI lineage: Eukaryota > Metazoa > Chordata > Amphibia > Anura > Aromobatidae > Anomaloglossus > Anomaloglossus baeobatrachus. The sequence goes on along the minus strand of NC_134355.1, from coordinate 412,975,108 downwards.
CTGGAAGGCAAGCAGATCCGAATTCAGTCGGACAAATCTACAGCGGTGGCATACATCAACCACCAAGGCGGCACACGCAGTCGACAAGCCTTCCAGGAAGTCCGGCGGATTTTGATGTGGGTGGAAGCCACGGCCTCCACCATATCCGCAGTTCACATCCCAGGCGTGGAAAACTGGGAAGCAGATTATCTCAGTCGCCAGGGCATGGACGCAGGGGAATGGTCCCTTCACCCGGACGTGTTTCAGGAGATCTGTTGCCGCTGGGGGGTGCCGGACGTCGACCTCATGGCGTCTCGGCACAACAACAAGGTACCAACGTTCATGGCCCGGTCTCAAGATCCCAGAGCTCTGGCGGCAGACGCCTTAGTTCAGGATCGGTCGCAGTTTCAGCTCCCTTATGTGTTTCCTCCGCTGGCACTGTTGCCCAGAGTGTTACGCAAGATCAGGGCCGACTGCCGCCGCGCCATCCTCGTCGCTCCAGACTGGCCGAGGAGGTCGTGGTACCCGGATCTGTGGCATCTCACGGTCGGCCAACCGTGGGCACTACCAGACCGACCAGACTTGCTGTCTCAAGGGCCGTTTTTCCATCTGAATTCTGCGGCCCTCAACCTGACTGTGTGGCCATTGAGTCCTGGATCCTAGCGTCTTCAGGGTTATCTCAAGAAGTCATTGCCACTATGAGACAGGCTAGGAAACCAACGTCCGCCAAGATTTATCACAGGACGTGGAAAATTTTCCTGTCGTGGTGCTCTGCTCAGGGTTTTTCTCCCTGGCCATTTGCATTACCTACTTTTCTGTCCTTCCTTCAATCTGGACGGGAAAAGGGTTTGTCGCTCGGTTCCCTTAAGGGACAAGTTTCAGCGCTCTCTGTGTTTTTCCAGAAGCGCCTAGCTAGACTTCCACAGGTACGCACGTTCCTGCAGGGAGTTTGTCACATCGTTCCACCTTACAAGCGGCCGTTAGAACCCTGGGATCTAAACAGGGTGCTGATGGTTCTTCAGAAACCACCATTCGAGCCAATGAGAGATATTTCTCTCTCACGCCTTTCGCAGAAAGTGGTTTTTCTGGTAGCAGTCACTTCACTTCGGAGAGTGTCTGAGCTAGCAGCGTTGTCGTGCAAAGCCCCTTTTCTGGTTTTTCACCAGGACAAGGTGGTTCTACGTCCGGTTCCGGAGTTTCTCCCTAAGGTGGTATCCCCCTTTCATCTCAATCAGGATATTTCCTTACCCTCTATTTATCCTCATCCAGTTCACCAATGTGAAAAGGATTTGCACTTGTTAGATCTGGTGAGAGCACTCAGACTCTACATTTCTCGTACGGCGCCCCTGCGCCGCTCGGATGCACTCTTTGTCCTTGTCGCTGGCCAGCGTAAAGGGTCACAGGCTTCCAAATCAACCCTGGCTCGGTGGATCAAGGAGCCAATTATCGAAGCTTACCGTTCGGCTGGGCTTCCGGTTCCCTCAGGGCTGAAGGCCCATTCTACTAGAGCCGTGGGAGCGTCCTGGGCTTTGAGGCACCAGGCTGCGGCTCAACAGGTGTGTCAGGCGGCTACCTGGTCGAGCCTGCACACTTTCACGAAGCACTATCAGGTGCATACCTATGCTGCGGCGGATGCCAGCCTAGGTGGACGAGTCCTTCAGGCGGCGGTTGCCCACCTGTAGGAAAGGGCCGTTTTACGGCTCTCTTACGAGGTATTATTTTACCCACCCAGGGACTGCTTTTGGACGTCCCAATTGTCTGGGTCTCCCAATAGAGCGAAAAAGAAGAAGGGAATTTTGTTTACTTACCGTAAATTCCTTTTCTTCTAGCTCTAATTGGGAGACCCAGCACCCGCCCCTGTTTTTTTGTGTACACATGTTGTTCATGTTGAATGGTTTCAGTTCTCCGAGTTTCCTTCGGATTGAAGTTAAACCAGTTTATAATTATTTTTTCCTCCTTCTTGCTTTTGCACCAAAACTGAGCAGCCCGTGGGAGCACGGGGGGTGTATTGGCAGAAGGGGAGGGGCCTAACACTTTTAAGTGTAGTACTTTGTGCGGCCTCCGGAGGCATAGCCTATACACCCAATTGTCTGGGTCTCCCAATTAGAGCTAGAAGAAAAGGAATTTACGGTAAGTAAACAAAATTCCCTTCTTTACCTGCTTTTTTGCTGCTTTTTCTTCTGCGCTGTTTAATGCCAAAATGGATGTGTTCTTCTATTCAAGCAAAGTCTATGGGAATTTGGGTTTCTTGTTCACACTATGTTGTTCAAAATGCTGCCTTTTTGTGGCAGAACTTTGGTCAAAAACTCAGCTTTTCAAAGAAGCAACATGTCCAATTGTTTTTGCCATTTGGGTTTTGCACTGCAAAGCTGAGTTTTTGACCAAAGTTCTGCCACAAAAAGGCAGCATTTTGAACAACATAGTGTGAACAAGAAACCCAAATTCCCATAGACTTTGCTTGAATAGAAGAACACATCCATTTTGGCATTAAACAGCGCAGAAGAAAAAGCAGCAAAAAAGCAGGTAAAAAGCAACGTGCGCACATACCCTAAGACAAATGTAAAACGTTCTCTTGAGTCTCTTAGATTGTTTTTGTCAGGACTAATAAAGCCTGCACAGTTCACTCATGAACCATACTTTTTTCACTTAATTAGATATAATGCCTCCTTTTTTTAGTTCCCCACCACCACCATCCACGCAGATGTAGGGCTTTTTCCGTTTAAAAAAAAAAAGTTTTGAATGACTCCATTCATTTTACCATCCAATGTACTGCAAAACAGGGAAAAGAATTCCAAGTGTGAATTTGAGAGATAAAATGCAATGAGGTTTTTTTGTTTATTTTTACGATGTGCATTCTTTAGCAAACGTTTCTCTGGCTCATGGTGCGAGTACAGGGATATCAATGTGTGTGTGATATATCTATTGATTTATATATCTATCACAAAAGTGAGTACACTCCTCATATTTTTGTAAATATTTTATTATATCTTTTCATGGGATGACTCAGACGTTATTACACATTTATACAATTTAGTCAGTATACAGCTTATAACACTGTAATTTGTTTTGCCCTCTAATGCAAGAGACAGTCGCCAGGCTATGTTCACACAGGGTGTTTCAGAGCAGGTTTTTTCTGCAGCAAAATCTCATCTTTTGCCATAAAATAACCTGCAGTTTTGCCATGATTTTTTGCTGAGGTTTTGCAAATAATTGACGTGCTTTTCTGTCAAACCCTGAGAGCAAAAACCAAAGTGGTTGACCAAAGTCAGGAACAAAAACGTGTGTGTGTGTGTGTGTGTGTTTTCTAGAATCTCATAGGCTTTGCTGGGACTGTGAAGGGAGAGCTTTATTAGCATGGATTTACATGCAACCATGCTAAAAAACAAATATCGTAGCAAAAACGCCTTATATAAATATAACCTTAAAGTCAAAACCACTGGCAACAATGTGAATACACCCCTAATTGAAAATTGCCAATTAGCCATTTTCCCTTCCGGTATCATGGGACTCATTAGTGTTACAAGGTCTCAGTTGTGAATGGGGAGTGGGTGTGTTAAATTTGGTGTGTATTGCTCACACACACTCTCATACTGGTCATTGGAAGTTCAACACCTCATGGCAAAGAATTCTCTGAGAGTCTGAACAAACGAATTGTTGCTCTACAAAAAGATGGCGTAACTTTCAGCAGTTCATACAAGATAGTGCTACCATGTAGTGGGCAGTTAGCTCATTAAATTGAATATCACTTGCAAATACTGGTTATGCCATAAAAGGCAAGCAAACAATATTTTTGCCCAAAATTTTTTTTTTATTACTGTCTAGATTAAATAAGAACATTCAAGAGTAATTTTTTTTGTTTGGAAATATAAATCTAGTGCTCATTAAGAATAGGGAGATGCACAGCATACACAATCTAACACAAAAACATGTAGCAAAAAAAGTGTAAACCTAATCACATTGAAAACTATGCCTCTGAGCTACAATATACTGCATAAGAGTAAAGTACTTTCTATATAAGGACCTCAGTAGGGTAGATCCCAATAATGTGGATCATATTAAGTTTTGCTTACCTTTTGTGGCTGTGGTCTGTATGTCCCCCCCCCCCCTCTCGTCCCAACAAAAGTTTCGCAATACTTAGTCAGATGAAGAAATTTTTCCCAGCGAGGTGGATGACGTCACCTGCATCATCCACATCGCCTGGCAAAATCTTGTGCCTACGCAAAGAACTCACTGTCTCGAGCAGGCGCACCTATGTTTACAGCTCTGCCCACAATAGGGCAGAGTGAAGTGCGCCTGCTCTAGCCAGCAATGTCTTTGGGCAGGTGCGAGAATTTGCCTGGCTACGTGGATGATGCTGGTCAGACTTGAACATTGCTGTTCCCCAGAGGAAACCATCTAACTGGAAGGAGCTGGAACAGTTTTACCTTGATGAATGGGCACAAAATCCCAGTGGCAAGATGTGGAAAGCTCATAGAGTCCTATCCAAAGTGACTTACCGCTGTAATTGCTTTGTCCTGTGGTATTGGTTGCTACCTTAGGTGCCAAATTCATGAAAATGGAGCACATGATTTGTGAACTTGGTACAATGTAAAAAAATGGGCTTTCTTCCTGTCTTCAACTGTTTTTTTTTATTTCCAGCATTTGGGGCAAAAGTTGCAAAGTTGACATAGTCCGAAATACACCAAGGGGGAACTTGAGTGAAGTTGCAAAAGTTTGTGACTCTTTAAGAAGTCACAATTGGTGAATCAGGCGAAGGGCAAGTGCAGCCAAGAGTATTTTCAATCCATGATCCGACAAAACATTGGATCACACCTGGACTAATGTTAGTCTATGGGGCCGTGGACTTGTCAAAGTTTTTCATCAGACAATATCTGTTCAAGGAAAATATCGCTGCATGTCAGTTTGATCAGATATTCAGATCTCACTCTGCCATGCAAGTCACTGAGTCCATGGGATACATTGGACTGCACTCGTATGATATTTGAGTGCAGTTCTGTTTCCATGAACTGACAGAATGGAGAATTGGAGATATTTTTTTATCTCCATTCTCTCCTCATCCAAGAGAATGGGAGCGCACTATGTTGACATTCAAACTCTGATCAGCGTTTGATCAGTGTCATTTGTATAATCTGTCCAATTCTCTCGGATGAATATAAGGCTGTATACACTTGCCGTAAAACATCTGGAATTGATAAACTTGGTCCACAAATTTGTAAAAAAAAAGAAAAAATAGACAATCCCATAAAAGACTCGACTTTAAAAAACAAAAACAAAGCCCAATTAGAATAATGATTTGGGTGCAAATAAAAAAGATAAAACTAGACAAAAGCAGATGCAAAGGCAATGATGAATACGGGTTTATAGTAATTTTACTAACTTTGGCCCAGAAACACTTGGTCATTTTGGAATTTCACGAAAGAAATGTGAGCGCTTGAAATGGATTGTATTTGATATACTAATTCTTTAGACTTGGGGAGGTTAAAACTAACTAAAGTTGCTATGCCCTACCATTTTCTGCTCCAGCATTTCCATTCCACTACTCCTCATTGGTCTGTTCTTGACAGGTTGAAGCAGTGACATGACTACATTGCACATGACCTCTGCAGATAATCACTAGGTCTTGTTCTGTCTACATACCGTAGTCTTGACCACTGAGCCTAGTGATTGCAAGCCTGTCAATTAAGACATGCAGCTTCAGAGATGAATCATTTAAAACAGTGATATAACAACCTATGTTGTTTTTAACCTCCCCAAAATAATCACAAAAATACCCTTTTATTATTCTTCATCTGCAGGTTTGAGGGACTGAAAATACTGTATTCCCGGTAACTATGATTGAGGTGGCAGACCAGATTATAATTGACATGACAAACTGTCATTTTCAGTTACTTAACTGAGAAACCTGAGAAAAGGAAGATAAAAACTCCCTTGAGATCGTGTAGCTATATAGTAGTTGGGAACAGCCAAAACATAGTTGCTCTCTGCTTTTTACGATGCTGAAAATGTGTTAGTGCCCTCCAGCAAATTGTAATTGGTCACAAAGGTAACAGTCTTTTAAAGCACCACTCGAGTTTAATTGTACCGCTGAAGTGGTACTTTAAATGTAAGTCCTCTAACCCCTCTCAATATTCACCTTCCGGCGCTTTCATCTTCTCTGCCGCTGCAGATGGTCTCCGGAGATTTATCGGCAGCTCTAGGGTTTCACGGTGTGCGCCAAAGGTCACAATTCAATACATATCTATGAGGGCCTCGTTCTGGCTCTCATAGAGATGCATTGAGAACTTGTGATGTAACTTCTGACTTTTGTAAAAGGTGAAGCTGCCGGAAGCTGAGTATATGATAGGGTGCTTAGATTTAAAGTGCCACTCCAGCGCTGAATAAACAAAATTGCCTGAGTGTTGCTTTAACCATGAGTAGGAAATAAGGTGACATTATCAAGATAATTATTTGAAATGGCAGATGATAAAAGGGGTCTCTGCTGGGCTGCAAGATGTGGCTACTAAAGGGAAACTGATGATAACCATTTTTCACTCCAAACTAATATTATCTAAGCAAAGTCATTGTAAAGGAGATTAAATGCATACATTTGTTGTAGAAAAGCGATTCACGATTTTTTTTTTCAAAATCCCTGTAACAATGTTTTTGCTAATGAGCTGCAAGTGCAGTGAGGTTGGCAGTGCATTTACAGCTGTCCTGTCTTTTGCCCTCTTTATCGACCTCTGCTGTCCTCTGGTCATTGAAGGACAGGTTACGCTTGTTTGAGGGGCCTGCCTTCCAACCTAGATCTTGCACAGGCGCTGGCATTGCCTAGGGTGGCGCATCCTTATTATCCTGATAACAATGCACCTCCCCAGGTATTGGCAGCATCAGCACAAGATCCTCTGGAAAGACACACGGATGAGAGTGACCTATCATCAACCACCAGAGGTCAGCGACAGGTGGAGAAAGGGAGAGCGGTGAGTGCAGACCCCACATTCTGCATTTGCAGCTGATAAGAATAAAAATTGTGCAATTAATTTATAGAAAAAAAAAGGGGGTAATCTCTTTTCTACAACAAAGGTATGAATTTAATCTCTGTTATGGTGACTTTGCAGGTTTTTCAACCCCAGACTAATATCCTATACATAGACATGTTCCCTTTTCAAAGATTTTTAGTAATGTTTTTTTTATATTGGTTTAGTATTACATTACAGATGTAAAATATAGAAATTGTAAGTATGTCAAGCAAAAAGATATATTCTTCAGTAATACAAAATCCAAATAGTTTGGCACAACTTTTAGATGCGTACCCTTTTTCGGTGATGTATTGACCCCAGTTATTTATAAGTAGTTGGGATTTATGACAGGTATTTTAGGTCGTTTTTCATCTATTACGTTTATCTGAGTGTGGGGAGTATTTGATATAATCTAACAACATATAAAATGTATTTTTCTTTGGAATTCTTGTTAATAAAATTTGGTTTATCTGCTTTTTAAGCACTATTAATTGGTATTGTTTTTCTGCTCTTATTTTAGAGTATGGCAGCAGCTCGCTTAACACTAGTTATGAGGAACTTTTCCAGGGTGTCGTGAAGGAAGACAGTGTTCCTAGCACTCCAATTAGTAATAAAATCCACATACCTAATGAAGACACGATCAATTCAGTAGCTTCAAAATCAGGGTTATTTACACAGCAGAAAACCGAGGAAGTTAAATCTAGTTCTGAAAGAGTGAGGAGGCGATTACAACAAACCAAGATCCGGAAATCAAATCTGTTCAAACTTGCAGAGGGTACAACCGATGGTGCAGCACGTTTTACAATGAATGATCCGCAACTGGATTTTACCGCTATAGCAAGTAACACTTGTGAAGCTACAAACGTTTCTATACAATCCTCACTGAGGGAAGAAGAGGGCTATAGAAAAGTGGAAGCCACTCATAGTGCAACTGACTGTGAGAGTGATGCATTTTCAAATACTTCTACTGAAAAGGAAAGACTCACAGGCTCGGATTATTCGTCTATGGCAAATAGACTTATTGCATTGTGTGAAGAGAAGAAACAATGCACGAAAACAAGACGTTGCACCCTGAAACCTGAAGCTCTAGTTCCCTGTGCCAAAAATAAGGCTGTAAAGGTGGAAGCAAAATTACGTTTATCATCATGCACTACAGACTCGGATGATGCTTTCTCTAATTATGAAGATTTTTTTACTTCTTTAGGTGTAAATAACCATCAAAGCAAATTGAATCGATTTTCACTGCCTATGGAATCAAGAAAGTCGCCCAGCCCCCCTCCACTTAAGTTGGGTGATAAACACGGCCACAAACGAAGGAGATCCTTGGGCACTGCCCTTCAGGAAACAAGCACAGTTAAAAAGAGGAAAACCATACGTTCAGGAACTCATTCTGACTCAAGCCCGTTAAAATATTCCAGAAAACGAGCAGCTTCAACGAAAAAAAAGTCTCCAATTAATAGACCTGAAACAAGTGTCTGTATAAAGAAATCTGATGTCACTGAAAATGGAAGTCCGATACAGATGACCACAGTATCCACTGTCACATGTATGAAAATGCAGGAAGTCCCCGGTGGCAAAGAGCTCTTGCATCTGACAGCTTGCGCAGATGAAGGAAATCCGATGAAAAGATTTCAGTCAAGTACGTGAGCTTTGTAATCTGTAGCTTAGGACTTGTTCCGAGAGCCATTTTTTTTTCATGTACATGTTTGATCAGTGTTTGTATTTGATTTTTAGACGTGGAAGACACCTATTCTAGTCTATGGCGGGATTAACCACTCCTCATTTTCTATCGATTTTTCATATCAAAAATTGCCTTTGAAACATCACTGACTGCATACATAGTCTTCTGCGTGATGTTTGTTTTTAGAACTCAAAGAGGTAGGAAACGCTTTGCAATTTATTTTTAGTAAGGAATCACTGATGGTAAAAGCTGACACGCTACTGAAAATCGCATCCAGAACACTGATGGAAATCTGAATGTTTTTTGCATACGACAAAAATCACGGTCATCTGAAAGTCCTTTTTTATAAAGTTTTTATTATTTTTTTTTTTTTTGGTCAAGTTTCAAGTTAACTTTACAAAACTTGAAAGAAGAGTTCATATATTGGGATCATTTAGTTGGTCAATTTATGTGGATAAGGAAGTAAAAAGTGAGAAACATTACACAACAGTGACAATCAATATAAAATCATGATCTTTTTAATAAGCAATTAAGTCTCGTCTGCTGCTGAACTACACCCCTCAACTCAACTGTTATTTTTTTTTTTGTTTAAAAGTGTGTATTTATAATTTAAAGTATTCTTTAAGGAATAGCTACGCACTTCCCAGTACATCTCATGACTTGTATTCTGTCCGTACAGAAGTCCAAGGAGTACAGTTTCTTCTTCTGCTGGGTGGCATGTTTGCATAAGGAGACTTATAGGCCATGCAATGCTCCTCACATACTACTGCATTTAAAAATTCTTGTCTTTTCCCCAATTATTTTTTTTTTTTTTTTCTTTTTGATGGTTGACCTGGGTTCCATAAGACTTTCAAGTCCTGTTGATTTTTGATTTTCTTGCTTTCATTTTTTCCCCCCTCCCGTTCTTTCAAGAGTCATAACGTTTGTTTTTTTTTTCCCTTTGTCGACATATTTGTATGAGGGCTTGCTTTTTGTTTTTATGTGGGACAAGTTGTAGTTTTGAGTGACACCACTCATTTCAGCTTACAATGTACTGGAAAGGGGGTGAGAAGGATTTCAATTGGGCGGGAGGAAACACTATTTCTCCACTACTATTAGGGCTTTGTATATATGCTATTTCTCATCCTTTCTTCTTCTACGCTCCCCAAAAATATATCACAGGCTGTTAAAAGGGTTGTCTGGGTTTCGATATTTGACCTACAGTGGTTACAGGAAGTATTCAGACCTTTTCATAATTTTTTCCTCATTAATGTATGCTCTGTACCAGGTCCAGAGCACTCTGGAAGAAGTATTCTTCCAGGATATCTCTGTACTTGGCCGCATTCATCTTTCCTTCAATTGCAACCGGTCATCCTGTTCCTGCAACTGAAAAGCACCCCCATAGTATGATGCTGCCACCACCATGTTTCACTGTTGGAACTGTATTGGGCAGGTGATGAGCAGTGACTGGTTTTCTCCACACATACTGCTTAGAATTATCACCAAAAAGTTCTATCTTCGTCTCATCCGACTAGAGAATCTTATTTCTCATAGTCTGGAGTCCTTCATGTGTTTTTTTGCAAACTCTATGCGGGCTTTGATATGTCTTCCACTGAGGAGAGGCTTCCGTCGGGCCGCTCTGCCATAAAAGCCCAACTGGTGGAGGGCTGCAGTGATAGTTGACTTTGTGGAACTTTCTCCCATCTCCCTACAGCATCTCTGGAGCTCAGCCACAGGGATCTTGGGGTTCTTCTTTACCTTTCTTACCAAGGCTCTTCTCCCACGATTGCTCAGTTTGGCTGGATGGCAGGTTTAGGAAGAGTTGTGGTGGTCCCAAACTTCTTCCATTTAAGGATTATGAAGGCCACTGTGCTCTTAGGAACCTTGAGTACTGTAGAAATTCTTTTGTAACCTTGGCCAGATCTGTACCTTGCCACAATTCTGTCTCTGAGCTCCTTAGGCAGTTCCTTTTGAGCTCATGATTCTCATTTGGTCTGACATGCACTGAGAGCTGTGAGGGCTTATATAGACAGGTTTCCAAATAAAGTCCTATCAGTTTAATTAAACACAGCTGGACTCGAATGAAGGAGTAGAGCCATGTCGAGGAGGATTAAGCTGCTTTCACACTACGTTTTTTTAACATGCGTCATAAACGTTTTTTTGCTGCAAAAGCGGATCCTGCTTTTACAGCAAAAAAACGCATGCAAACGCATGTATTATTTTGCAGGATCCTGTCACTTTAAGTTTATGGGCGGGCATTTGAGTCATGTGATCAGGAGTGAGGGGAACTGAACGTGAAAGACTGGGAGCCGGCTTCTGACAGCTGTGGAGTCTCGTAACCAAGGTAAACATCGGGTAACTTGCTTGGATACCCGATATTTACATTGGTTATGAGCGTCTGAAGCTGCTAGGAGCCGGTTCCCTGCACCCGTAACCAAGATAAACATCGAGTAACTAAGACCGCGGTTACCCGATGTTTACCTTGGTTACGAGCGTCCTCCGCTCTCATGCTGGGGAGAGTGGAGGGAGAGGGAGGGAGGGGGAGGGAGGGAGGTGGAGGGAGAGGGAGGGGGAGGTGGAGAGAGGGACTGATCATGCCAGGCTGGTTTCTGGGCATGCTCAGAAGAGCAAGCAGGATCCTGTCTATCAGCATGCCAGCGTTCACATGCATTTGCATGCTGTTTAGTCAGGATCCAGCAATTTGCAGTATTTGGACGCAGCTCAAAAACGCTACAAGTAGCGTTTTTGAAAAAAGTTAAAAAACTTCAAGTCGCTGAATCCTTACTATAACGCACGCAAACGCAGGTGAACGCATGTTGACGCGAGTCCATTGCAAATGCATTGAAATGAAAACGCATTTGCACTGGATCCGTTTTTGCGTTAAAAAAAACGTTCATGACGGATGTTAAAAAAAAAAATGTAGTGTGAAAGTAGCCTTACAAGGAAATGGACAGCATGTGACTTAAATATGAGTGTCTGAGCAAAGGGTCTGAATACTTACAACCATGTGATATTTCAGTTGTACGTGTTTAATAAATTTGCAAAAATTTCTACATTTGTTTTTTCTGTCAAGATGGGGTGCAGAGTGTACATTAATGAGGAAAAATTGAACTTTTTTCAATTTGCCAAATGGCTGCAATGAAAGAGTGAAAAAAAATAAAGCGATCTGAATACTTTCCGTACCCACTGTATGTTTCATAGGCCATCAGCATTATGAATGGTGGGTGTCTAACACTTGGCACCCCCACTGATCAGCCATTGACGCTAACTCTAGCTTTGGCTGCATGTAAACCTCGTATGCAGTGTAGCAACAAATCTTTGTTCAATTTAAGAACCTAGGACTAGATCTGCAGTATTGGACAGTTGCTACCTCATATCAAACAAGGTTGTAATGTTCATTTCCGTTCAATGTTAACATCCTGGTTGAGCTAATAACTGCTGAATGGAGAGGGTTCAAGGTGTTAAACCCCCACTAATCAGGCATTATTGACTTATTCTAAGAAAATGTCAATATTATGTGCCTGGACTGAGCAGACCCCTAAATTTAGGCAGTTGTAAAAAAAAACCCATAATCGTACAAATAACTTTTATATGTGGGGAGTTTTTATTTTCATTGGCAAGGGTTGGTTTGTTTGTATAAAACTTGATTTAAAAAAATAATTAAATCTTCATGTAAACTTCACATATGCAACTTAAAATGTAAGGTGTTCCTTGTATGTGCCTTCTTTAGAAATTAGTCATGGGGTAATATGATGGGCAGCAAAGTACAGTCACAGCTTAAGTTTTGAGTTTAACACAATTTTTTTACAGTACTGTTTTTAGATCTTTAGTCAGATGTTTCTATGGTTATGGAAGTACAATTTTAAAAATTTTGTTCCTTTACACCTTTTTACAAATACATTAAGTTTGTGCAAAGATCCTTATTTTCTTAGGCTTCTGCAATATGCCTTGGCATTCTGGGTATTACCTTTGGGCCAAATCCTGACTCATGGCAACCCATTCTTGCCTAATCCGTGCGTGGTGTTTTTCCACACTTATTTTTTGATTGGCCATCTATTTTTTGAGAATTCATTACATCAGTGAGATTGAAATCTGACGAGTAATCCCACCTATGAATGTTTTCAAGATACTTCACTCTTGGAATGACACAGTACTCATGGAAATGTTCAACTCTTCTTCTCCAGACAATCATTCTTCGATATCCCAAACAGTCTGAAGGGGGCATAATCAAAGAGAATGAAATTACCCATGTCCTGTGTGGTCCAATCCCTCTACTTTTTGCATAATGTCAGTCTGTCCTTGATGGTTCTCCTTGCACAAAGAAGGGATTTCTTTGCAGTTCTTCTTGACATCACGACAGCTTCCAAAAGTTTTCGCTTTAGTGTGCGTACAGATGCACTGAAGACTGCCTGTTGCCAATCCTGAGCAGTCTGTGCACTGGTGTTCAACTTATAGTTGAATCCTAATGTAAGACTACACGTTTTTTGCTGGTAGCCATGGTTAAAAAAAAAAAAGGCAATGATTTCATGCACCATTCCTTTTTTTAAAGCAATCAATCTGCTCTTGTGTCCCATCAATATGACAGCGTTATATTGGCTGTCTTGTCTTTTTTAAACCTTTTTTTTTTTATCCTGAGCTAACTAGAAGCTCACTGAAATGATGGAGGCATGCCATTTTGTTGCAAGGCTGTAAATTGTCATATTTTTTTTTTCTTGCGACTTAGTTAATTTTCTTGGCAAAAAATAACTGCAATTTTTGCAATTTTTTGCTTTTCGTTTGAAAATGGTTCCTAACAATCTAGAGTTAAGCAACTTGCTTTTTTAATTTTAATAGTAACAAATTTAGAGAAAACCAAAGCTTGTGTCAGTCTCAACTTTTTAGGCCATGACTGTAGAGTGCGCCTTCTGAAACCATGTGCCACAAGAATTTAAAATATAAAGTGTAAAACAATGTACTATAATGAACTATAATGTACTTTCTATTTTTGTTAGATTTTGCTAATCTATCATGTTTCAGCATTGACAATCACTGTTACAATCACATTTACTGTTTAGCTGCTATCATTAGTACTGTGAAATACACATGGATACCTCCCTATTGCTCCTGATTTTAATCCTATGGTTTTATGCAATAAAACACAATATATTTTCTAAAGATATTGCTTATATGTGAAATTTAGTATCTGAGTGTGGTTTTATTTATATTTTTTTTAATGTTCAGTCTTGCTGACTCAAAATAAAGTGCAGATTTTTGATATTGTCACGTTTTAGTATTTAACCCATATAGTAAATGCAGTTTTTTTTACGTTATTCCGCTACACAAAAAGTGGGGAGAAAACAGCAAACAAAATGTAATATTTTAAAGAGAAATTGTATACGGAAAAAAAGTCTTCTCATCCTGCAAAAGCTCTTTTTCTCTAGTCACCCTCCACAACAGCAACACAAAGAGGACAGGAAACACGAGGGACAGGATACACAAAGAGGTTAAATAACCCCTCCCCACCTCCCATCTCCAATGTTGTTTCTTGTCCCTACCGGGGCACGAAGCCTACCTGTGGTGCTTCGTGGCCAGTGACTGGAGTGCTACTGGAGAAAAAAAAAAAGCAGAGGAAATCCTAACCACCAGGCAGCTAAGGTCGGAGCTTGCCGCTTCCCTCCTCCTTCGCTGCTGCAGTCTCTCTGGATTCGGGACCCACTTACTCTCCTTGCGCTTCACCTGGGGTAAAGTGGAGCATGGCCGACACGCCGAGGGCCTCCCAGAGCTCCCTAGCACCGCCTCCTCGCTAGTGTCCAGGGCGGTAATGGCGCGCAGAAAGTGATGTCACCAGCGCTCATCGCTATGGCATCTCTTCCGTGTATATGCATTCCACCCTGGAATGCACGGGCCGTTTGCGGCCCCACCGCGGCACCAATGGGTTCCCCTCACTTTCGAGACCTACCCTGGACATGTGGATCATGGTGCTGCAGCCACGCACTCGCATATAACTGCCTGACCTTAAGCCATCCCTAGGTAGGAATGCAAATTGGAGGGTGATCTTCCGCACTCTGTGTCTGTAGAACCCAGTGTCATTCCCGGTCCAGTGAGTATACTGTAACGCGGAGGGTCAGGACACATGTATACTTGCATGTTTCCCTTGAGTAAAATAGTTCTCTCTTCCTTGGAGCAGATTTTTATGGGCCCTTCTCTCCCTTATTTTCATGGAGACAAGAATCATGCACCCAAAAAGGAGAAAACTTCGAGCTGGAAGTATATCATGTATACACACTAACCTCCACTGCTACTTGGTTAGCGTAGGGTTAAGCCAATAGATCATGTGCGACAAGAAGCTCCCATCATCCTATAATAAAAGATTATGCCAACTCTGCACTGATCAGGTGGTTAGAGAAGAACAACCTTCCCTTTTTGATGAAATTAAAATCTGGCGCGTCAGGAGGTTCAATCATTCATGGCTTCTTTCTCCCAATCCTTGCCATCAAACTCTGGAGTGGTGGTGCGACTTCAAAAATCAAACTTTGTGCCATCAACTTGGAAGAAGAGTATGTCTTCGGACCAGCTCTAGATGAATTACTGGAAAAGGCTACTGACAAGAAGAGATATCCAGAGCGGGAGCAGAAGAGGAAATGTTTCCATCCCCCTCAGAATCAATCCTTTGAGTACAGAGGAAAAGGGAAATCAAAACAGTGGAGCTATGCCAGAGAAGGAAAGGGCAAGAATATCTTCTATTTCCCAAAAACACCCGGAAAATCGAAGCCAGTATCAGGATAAGCAATGACACCAATAAAGTAGGAGGTTGCATATCGAGATTCTTTCTCAAATGGTTAACCGTCTAATCAAACCAGTGGGTCCTGAACACCATCAGAAATGGATTGACGATAGCGTTCACCTCCTCTCCTACACTGCCTTACTATCTCGTACCCTTCCTCTCAGGGCTGGCAGGATCCACTCAAGCCGGGCTTTCAAGAACTTCAGAGCTCTGGGGTAAAATCAGCAGTCCCAGAGGCAGAGGTCAGACAGGACCATTACTCTCGGCTGTTCCTTGTAAAGAAACTTAATGGTTCTCACAGGATCATTATAAACAGGAAACTCTTGAACAAGATTGTTACCTACAAGCGATTCAAGATGGAGTCGATCCAATCCGTAATTCCTCTAATGGTACAGGGATTCGTAATGGTAACAATCAACTTGAAGGATGCATACTACCACATCCCAATCCACCAATCTTACAGGAAGTTCTTACGGTTTGCGGTATCCCACAAACATCACATACTACATTACCAGTACAATGCACTGCCGTTCGGCATCTCTTCAGCGCGTCGGGTCTTCACCAAGCTGATGGCAGAAGTGGTTGCGTTCCTCTGACAACAAGATGTCTATATAGTGCCCTACCACGACGACTTCCTGGTTATTGCTCATTCAGCTCTGATACTCGAGTAGCTCGAGTATGTACAAATAACCCTCAAGGTCCTAGGGAGACTAGGGTAGATGGTAAATCCACAGAAAGCCGATCTCAAACCATCTACAAGGAAGCTCTTCCTCGGTATCATGCTAGATTAGAGCAGCCAGACATCCTTTCTAGCTGAGAACAAACAAACCAAAATCAAATACAGTTTCTGTTCTCCACAGCGAAAGATCAGTAACCAAAAGGTCAGCCATGTTCTGGCATCTATGTCTCAGTTCTGGGATCCATGACATTCTGCATTCAAGCATAACTTGGGCCCAATTCCATACAATGACCTTACAAGCATTCATCCTAGCCTCTTGGGATGGATTCTCCAGTTCTTTAAAAAGCAAGAGCTTCCTTTCTGAACCAGTAAGAGCATCTCTCTCATGATGGATGTCTCTAAGAAACCTTCAAAAAGGTGTCTTGGAATCAAAGCCTTCTGGTGACAGCCACAACACACGCCAACCAGTGGGTTTGGAGAGCCAGGGTCACTCAGGTATTCTTCCAAGCACTCTGGACACGAGACCAGCCACAGATCCTCCAATTTCAGAGAGCTGAAAATAATAGACTAAGCCCTCGGAACGGCAGCTACACTGGTCCAGGGAAGTCATGTAAAGGTGTATTTGGACAACATGACAACAATGACTCACTTTCGTCACCAGGGAAGCTCTGCATGCAAGCTTAAGAATGGTGTCCACAAAAATACTGGCCGGGGCAGAAAAACACCTACGATCCCTCTCAGCAATTCATCTAAAGGGCATTGTGAATGTCCAGGTTGACTTTTTCAGCCAAAGGGATGTTCACCCAGGTGAGAGGGCACTAAATCCATAAGTGTTCCAGAGGTAAGTGCAACGATGGGGTGATCTGGAAGTAGACCTTTTTGCGAGTCAGCAGAACGTTAAGACAGACTACTTCTTTTCACTAGATAAGAAGTAAAGCCGGGCACTCCATGATTAATGCAAAAGGTGAATTTATTTATGCAGCAAATTCAGTGAAAAGTAACAGACGTTTCGGTCCAGTATTAGACCTTCATCAGTTTCACATGCTGCTGGAAGAGAGCTGCCTGCATTCGTGGCATAGGAATTAAAGCGGTGTCCGCATCTTGCCCTCTGTAGTAATGTTCCCATCCTTATCCCCATCTTGTAGTACTGTGCCCCATCCTTGTCCCCATCATGTAGTACTGTGCCCCATCCTTGTCCCCTTCATGTAGTACTGTGCCCCATCCTTGTCCCCATCCTATAGTACTGTGTCCCATCCATATCCTCATCCTGTAGTAATGCTTCCCATCATTTGTCCCCATCCTGTAGTAATGTGCCCCATCCTTGTCACCATGCTGTAGTAATGTACCCCATCCTTGTCACCATGCTGTAGTAATGTGCCCATCCTTGTCACCATGCTGTAGTAATGTGCCCCATCTTTGTCCCCTTCTTTTAGCAATACCCATGTTGTACTAACCCATGTTGTACTAATGTCCCTTCATTATGCCACATTATGCCGTTTTCACATACACACAAAAAAAGATTCTCACCTGTGTTCCATTCCCTCGGTGTCCTCTTTCCTGCTACTTGCTGCCCGCAGGCTCCCCTGACGATTGGAGCCCAATGTCGGGGGTTGCAGCCACCTGCGCTTTACTTCAGATGATTTCTGCCGCTGCGCAGAGGAACTCTCTGGCCAGCGACTGCCATTTGTAATGCATAGCAATCAGAGGCCAGTTGGTGACGTCATACAACAGACGAGTAGGTGAATTACAGGCCCTATCAACAAGAGAGCCATACCTGAGAATTCTTGATGACAGAATTATTTTCCTTCTAGACCAGTTCTTTCTTCCGAAAGTAGTATATAAATTTTCACACATCACAAGACATCATACTACCATCCTGCCAAAACCCATCCAACGATAAAGGAGAATTCCATTCCTTGGATGTACGCAGTGCGGTTGTAAACTGCCTCCAGAGAACTGAGCTTGTACGGAAGGACCGTAACTTTTTGATCCAGATCATTGAGCGGAACAAAGGTAAAAAAAGCTGCCAAAAACACAATTAATAATTGGATTAAAAAAATCAAGAACCAAGGCCTACTTCCTCCAGAGAAATTCACAGCTCATTACACCAGATCAGTGTCCGTCTCTTGGGCCAAGAAGGTAGACACCAAAAAAAAAATACATGTGTATATATACATACGCACACATAAGTGCTTAATATACTGTACTGTCGACTTTACAAGTTTTCCTAAATACAAAGATTGGAGAGGGCTGTAATTTTTATCATAGGTACACTTAAACTCTGACAGACCAAATCCCCCCAAAAATCCAGAAAATTACATTGTATGATTTTTACATAATTTGATTTTATTATATGAAATACTTGATCACCTACCAACCAGAAAGAATTGTTGCTTTCACAGACCTGTTATTTTTTTTTCCTCAAGAAGCCCTCCTACTCTGCACTCATTATCTGTATTAATTGCACCTGAATGAACCTGTTACCTGTATAAAAGACTCCTGTCCACACAATCTCACTCCAACCTCTTCATGGCCAAGACCATAGAGCTGTTTAAGCACACTAGGGGCAAAATTGTAGACCTGCACAAGCTGGGATGAGCTACAGGACAATAGGCAAGCAGCTTGGTGAGAAGGCAACAACTGTTGGCACAATTATTAGAACATGGAAGACACCCAAGATGACTGCCAATCTTACTCGGTCTAGGGTTCCATGCAAGATCTTTTCTCGTGAGGTAAGGATGGTTCTGAAAAAGCTCAAGAATAGAGTTGAGTAAACTCATGGAAGTTTGGGTTCTGCTGGTCCAGCTGAACTTTTTTAAAGTTTGGTTTTGGACCAGGACTTGACCTGAACTTTATTTGAAGTCACTGATGAGCAGTTCAGGTCTCTGCTCACATGTAGCTAGTCAACTCTGAACCCGAACTTTGTTTTCTTGGAAAAGTCTGAGTTCGTACCCAACACCAAACTTCAGGTTCACTCCTCTCTAGTCAGGAATCAACTCAGAACTACAGTGGAGGACATGGACAATGACCTGAATAGAGCTGGGACCACAGTCTCAAAGATTACAGTTGGTACACTATGTCATCATGGATTAAAATCCTGCAGGGCATGCAAGATCACCCTGCTCATGCCAGCACATGTGTAGGCACGTTTGAAATTCTCCAATGACCATCTTGATCATCCTCAGGAGGTATATGGTTAGATGAGGCCAAAATAGAACACTTTGGTGTCAACTCCACTCGCCATGTTTGGAGGAAGAAGGAGGATGAGTTCTTAGAACGTCAAGAACATGGTCCCAACCATGAAGCATGGAGGTGGAAACATCATAATTTGAGGGGTATTTTCTGCAAAGGAAACAGGACTATTGCACCACATTGAAGGGTGGATGGATGGGGTAATATATCGCGAGATTTTTGGCAACAACCTTCTTCCCTAAGTAAAAGCATTGAAGGTAGGTCATGGCTGAGTCTTCCAGCATGACAATGACGGGAAGCGTACAGAAAAGGCAACTAAGGAGTGGCTTCGTAAGAAGCATTTCAAGGTGCTGGAGTGGCTTAGCCAGTATCCAGACCTGAACCCGATACACTGTGTGCAGAATTATTAGGCAAATGAGTATTTTGATCACATGATAATTTTTATACATGTCCTACTCCAAGCTGTATAGGCTTGAGAGCCAACTACCAATTAAGTAAATCAGGTGATGTGTATCTCTGTAATGAGGAGGGGTGTGGTGTAATGACATCACACCTTATATAAGGGGTGCATACTGATTAGGCAACTTCCTTTCATTTGGCAAAATGGGTCAAAAGAGAGATTTGACGTGCTCTGAAAAGTCCAAAATTGTGAAATGTCTTGCAGAGGGATGCAACATTCTTGAAATTGCCAAACTTTTGAAGCGTGATCACCGAACAATCAAGCGTTTCATGGCAAATAGCCAATAGGGTCGCAAGAAGCAAGTTGGTCAAAAAAGGCGCACAATAACTGCCCATGAATTGAGGAAAATCAAGCGTGAAGCTGCCAAGATGCCATTTGCCACCAATTTGGCCATATTTCAGAGCTGCAATGTTACTGGAGTATCAAATTGCACACGGTGTGCCATACTCAGAGACATGGCCACTGTAAGGAAGGCTGAAAAACGACCACCTTTGAACAAGAAACATAAGATTAAACGTCAGGCTGGGCCAAGAAATATCTTAAGAATAATTTTTCAAAGGTTTTATGGACTGATGAAATGAGAGTGACCCTTGATGTGCCAGACAGATGGGCCAGAGGCTGATCGGTAAAGGGCAGAAAGCTCCACTCAAACTCACACGCCTGCAAGGTGGAGTTGGGGTTCTGGTATGGGCTGGTATCATCAAAGATTAACTTGTGGGACCTTTTCGGGTTGAGGATGGAGTGAAGCTCGACTCCTAGACCTACTGCCAGTTTCTGGAAGACAACTTATTCAAGAGGTGGTACAGGAAGAAGTCGGTATCGTTAAAAAAATCCATCATTTTCATGCAGGACAACGCTCCATCACATGTATCCAACTACTCCACAGCGTGACTGGCCAGTAAAGGTCTAAAAGATGAAAAAATAATGGCATGGCCTCCTTGTTCACCTGATCTGAACCCCATAGAGAACCTGTGGTCCCTCATAAAATGTAAGATCTACAGGGAGGGAAAACAGTACACCTCTCGGAACAGTGTCTGGGAGACTGTGGTGGCTCCTGCACGCAATGTTGATCGTAAACAGATCAAGCAACTGACAAAATCTATGGATGGTAGGCTGTTGAGTGTCATCATAAAGAAAGGTGACTGTATAGCGGGCTTTACACGCAACGACATCGCTAACGAGATGTCGTTGGGGTCATGAAATTCATGACGCACATCCATCATCGTTAGCGATGTTGCGTGTGAAACGCTGGAACGACCGTTAACGATCAAAATTACTTATCTAATCGTTGACCAGTCGTTCCTATCCCAATTATCATTGCTGTTGCAGAACGCAGGTTGTTCGTCGTTCCTGCAGCAGCACACTGCAGGAACGAGAAACATCACCGTACCTGCGGCCGCCCGCCATGAAGAAGGAAGGAGGTGGGCGGGATGTTCGGCCCGCTCATCTCCGCCCCTCCGCTTCTATTGGGTGGCTACTTAGTGATGTCGCTGTGACACTAAATGAACCGCCCCCCTTAGAAAGGAGGCGGTTCACCCGCCACAGCGACGTCGCTAGGCAGGTAAGTATGTATGACGGGTGTTAGCTTTGTTGTGCGCTATGGGCAGAGATTTGCCCATGACGCACAACCGACGGGGGCGGGTGCTTTCACCAGCGACATCGCTAGCGATGTCGCTGTGTGTAAAGCCCGCTTATTGGTCACTAATTTTTTTGGGTTTTATTTTTGCATATCAGAAATGTTTATTTCTAAATTGTGTGCAGTTATATTGGTTTACCTTGTGAAAATAAACGAGAGATGGGAATATATTGGGTTTTTATTAAGTTGCCTATTAATTCTGAACTGTAATAGTTACCTGCACAAACAGATATCCTCCTAAGATAGCCAAATCTAAAAAAAAAAAACACTCCAACTGCCAAAAATATTAAGCTTTGATATTTGAGTCTTTTGGGTTGATTGAGAACATAGTTGTTGATCATTAATAAAAAAAAATCCGCTAAAATACAACTTTCCTAATTATTCTGCACCCAGTGAAGGAACACTTTGGAGGGAGCTGAAACTCAATGTTGCCCAGTGACTGCCCCGAAATCTGAAAGATCTGGAGAAGATCTGTATGAGGGAGTGGGACAAAATGCCTGCTGCAATGTGTGCAAATTCTGTTAAGAACTGCAGGAAACGTGTGACCTTTGTAATTGCAAACAAAGGTTTTTGTACCATATATCAAGTTCTGTTTTTCAGTTGTATCAATTACTTATTTTTTGCAAACAAATTCAAATTTAATAATTTGAAAATCATAAAATGTGATTAGTTCATAAAATAGGGTCACTTGTTGGGATCCTGCTGTTATAACACCCCAGGGGCTCTACCAATGTAACATGGCATCTGGAAACCGTTCCAGCAAAATCTACACTGTGAAATGGTGCTACTTTCCTTCTGAGCACAGCAGTTTGAGTACATATTTGTGGTTTTGTATACTTTAGGAGAAATTGAGCCTCAAATTCTCAGGATCATTTTCTCCTATTACCCAATTGTAAAAATGAAAAATTTGGTGCTAAAGCAACATTGGTGGAAAAAATAAAATCTGTGGGTTTTTACATCCCAATGTTTTAAAATCCTGTGAAGCACCTGTGGGTACAAAATACTGACTACACTTCTAGAATGACTTCCTTGAGGCATGTAGTATCCAAAATCACTTATGGTGTTCATACTTTATAATTTCAGCACCTCAGGGGCTCTGATATGACACTGCATCTGTAATTTATTCCACCCTAAATTTAACTCCAAAAGTCAAATAATCCACTTCTTCCAAACCCTGCCATGTGCCCAAATAGTAGTTTCCAACCACATATGGGACATTGACGCATGTATGAAATTGACTAACAATTTAAGCTGTGTAGTCTCTCCTGTTGCTCCTTGTGAAAACTAGAAGCAATATTTTATTGAAAAAAAATCCCTTATTTTTTATTTTTACGACCCAATGTTATTAAACTCCATAAATCGCCCTTTGTTTCAAAATGCTCAGTACACCACTAATGAATTCACTAAAGAATGTTATTCCCATAATGCTGTCACTTGTGGAGGTTTCTGCTATTTTGGCTTCTTGAGAGCTTTTTATATTGTGTCCACAATCTATTCTAGACAAAATTTATACTCCAAATGTCAGATGGCGCTGCTTTCTTTCTGCTGTGTACTTAAACAGTAGATTCCGTACACATATGGGGTATCTGCATACCCTGGGGGCGGGGCGCGATTTTTCCTGTAAGCCTTCTAAAAAAGTAAAAATCTGTGCTGAAAGTAACACTATTTAATAATTGTATGTGTTCATATTCACGACCCTTTGTTTTAAAAATCTGTGAAGTATCAGTTGGTTCAAAATGTTCACTACTCCAGCAAATGGAGGGGTTCACTTTTTCAATTGTCCCTTATGAAAATGAAAACTTTGGCACAAAAACAGAATGTTTAGGAGAGTAAAGAAAAAAAAAGTAATTTTTACTGACATGTTTTCTTAATTCCTGTGGAGCAACGAAAAAGTTAATTTTTTTGAATGAGGTTTTGAATACTTTATGGGATGCAGTTATTAAAAAAATTGGAGTTTTCTGACAAATAGTCCCCTCAAACTCACACAAAAAGTGAAGTAGTCCCTAAAATAACAGGCTTTGTACATTTTTTTTTCCTTCAACTTCTCTAATAAGTTTTTTCATAACAATACCGTGTAGACTCTCAATACAATAAAACTTAACTTAGAGTTATAACACTAAATTACAGGTATTAAATCCCTAGACTCCCACCCCTCCTCTGCCTGTGCTCTCTGAGACCTTTCATAGGTCGTGCATATCACCTATGGTCGTCCAAAATATCATCCACAATATACTCATGTGCTAAGTGCGGGCTGACAAGAGCTAAGTTATATCATCAGTTTTGGGAATGTACACAAATTTATGACCTATGGAAATTAGTACATTTGGGTTTACAGAACACTTATACGATCATGTTCCCGTTAACTTCTAAATGGGCTATTTTTAATATCCTAGATGAGGCCCAACAGAGTATCCCCAGAGGAACAAAGGCGGCACTTTATCTGGGCAGCGGCCACTAGAAAAAGCATGCTGCATCAATGGATAAGCCTGAACCCCCCCAACTCTAGCTTTGGTCAATACAAAAATTAAGTTCTTGTTTAAAATGGAGAGATTAGAAACGTTGACAAACAAGGAAAAATTGACTAAAACATTTTTCGAAATATGGAGCCCCTACATAAAAACGCTTCTTACAGACCCTAAAAACAGTCTTCCATCTCAATTTGAGAATACCTCATGGCATCTACTGGAGGTTATCGGAGGACACAACCCAATACCGTAAAGATTCGTAATGCCATGTCCGTGTAGCTGGCATATGGCACTGTCTTTACTAGGGTTATGGTAGCTCTCAACAGGTCTGCTATCTCAAAATTCCGGAAACTCCGTTTTCCATTTTGCCGGTCCCACCACTTCCCCCTCCCAATTCCAGTGAGGATTGGTTTGTAAATTTTATTGGAAAAAAAATGGAACATTGTTGCTAAACTTTTAAACCTTCTAAGGCTATGTGCGCACTTACCGGATTTTGCCGCGGATTTTCCGCGGATTTGCTGCATGTTTCGCTGCAGAAAATGTTCAGAACATCTCTGCAGTGAATCACCAGCAAATCCTATGGAGAAAAAAAATCCTGTGCGCACTGGGCGGAATTTGACAGCTGCATGTTTTGCTGCGGGAATCCCGCAGCAAAAACAAGTGCATGTCAATTCTTTTCCGCACGTCGCTGCGGGATTTCACTCCATTGACTCCAATGTTAATCATGAAATCCCGCAGGGAATAACGCAGGCAGCAAATTCTGTGCGGTTCACTGCGTTTTGCTGCGTTATTCCCTGCGGTATTTCGCGGTTTACCTCCGGTAATGTACATCGCCTGTCTGCGGTTTGCAGGGAAGTGATGTCATTACAGGAAGAGGAAGCCGTGCAGAGAGTAAACACAAACACAGATCACAGACACACACAGACATCACAGACACATAGAACACAGACACAGACACAGAACACACATAGAAAGAAAACGGAAATATAGAAAACAAAGAACGTGGGCTCCGCTGCATATTTACCTTCCAGCCGAGGTAAGCACACAGCGGCGGCCTGGTATTCTCAGGCTGGGGAGGGAGAGGGGCAGGGATAATGTCCCCTGCCTCACTCCCCCTCCCGCAGCCGAGAATATCAGCCGCAGCTGCCCCGGCACTGTCGCATGCATTATGCGGCAGCACCGGCGTGTCCTCGGCTCTTCTTGCCGCCGTGTAGCAGTGGCAGCAAGGTAATACAAGGGGTTAATGATGGTGGGGGACCACCGCCATTAACACCAGGCTTGATCATGGCAGCGTCTATGTGACAGCTGACATGATCAACCCATAAGTAAAGTGAATAAAACACAGACACCGAAAAATCCTTTATTTTAAATAAAACAAACAAGCCTCGTTCACCATTTTATTAACCCCTCCCACACCAAAGCTCCGGCGTAATCCACCGCTCCGGCGTAATCCACAGGTCCTGCGCTGCTTCCATCCAGCCGCGACTGTCACAGACACAGCGCTGAATGAAAGCAGCAGACAGCAGAGGTAATTACCGGTCATTTCCCACGGCCGGTAATGTGAACTCACTGCCGACCGTGGGAAATGCAGCGATCTGTCCTCTATCTATCCCTCTATCTGTCTGTCTATCTATCTATCCCTCTATCTATTCTTCTGTCTATCTACTATCTCAGAATTAAATGACTTTTTTTTTTTTTTTCTTCAATGTGCTTTATTGCATTGAATGCAATAAAGCACATCCCAACCCGCACGTGGCAAAAACGCGGCAATACCGCGAACAATACTGCGGTAAAACCATGCGGTTTTCGGGTGCGGTTTCCCGCAGTTTTTTACCGCGGGTGCGGTAATCTTTGAGAGCATGCGGAATTTTCTCAAGAAAATTCCATTTCCCAGTGCGCACATAGCCTAACACTTACCAAAAAAGTCATTTAAAAAATAATGTATTGTAAAGCAGACGTGGTAAATGTTGTTTTCTATTTTTGTGGGGTATGAGGAAATGCTTTAAGGGCATACAAATGATAAATTTGAAAATTTTAGTAAACACATTTTATCAACTTAAATTTACCACTAACATAAAGTACAATATGTCACCTAAAAAGGCCATAACCCAAATCACTTGGATATGTGGAAGCTTTGCAGACTTATTACCCCCGATAAAGTAACATGTCAGATTTGAAAAATTTGTCCTGGGTTGTTTTTTTTTTCTCCTATGATCACTCACTGACACCATGTGTCATTGCACCATTGCGACGAGACATGTGGCGCATGGAGCAGCACAGCCACTCACCTAAAATGCAGCTGTTGCTGCTGATAACCTCTTAAATGCCAATCGGAGCACTCCATTTCTGGTACACGTAGATGCCATCTGTACAAGGTCGTGTTCACACGAAGCGGAAATGTTGCATTTTATTCTGCTGCTTTTAACTGCATGTTCTCTGTATTTGTCTGCAACAAAATCCGCATAACTATCTTCTTTGATAAAGCGTTTTTGCTGCATTTTTTTCTTATATATTTGATGTAATCTCGGCGCAAATTTGAAGCTGTTTTATTTATTTATTTATTTTAACCTTTTTTTTTTTTTTTTTGTTAATAATCTTTGTTCGACCCTCCATACTGGTTTCATTGCTTAGATGCTTTAACTTTCTTATAAAAAAAAAATAAAAGTGTGTTTGGGGCACCACAAGGGCTTGTTATTGTTTACTGAGCTGAACTATTTAGAGGAACCAGTGATGTTTTCACCACTTTTTATTGTAATTTTTTTTATCCTCTCCCTCCCACTCCCACCCCCCAAGCCTCTCCTTCATACATTCCCTCAAGCAGTCTAAACCTGTGATCGTCTAATTTCTTGTTCTGTGTATTCCAATTCCACTGTATGGCTAAAATGACCACTCTTCTTCACAGGAGTACCAACATGGCAGTCATAGGGGCTTTTAGAAGCTTGGCTTAAAGGGTTATTCCAATCTCCAAGATCCTATCCCAGTAGGCGTAGTAATAATAATTGTAATATTAACAAATACCTCCAATTAGAAATGTAGTATACTGTAGGTCTCCTGATATAGCCATGTCTCTTACTTCATGTGTAGGGCTTTGTCATCCATGGTTACTAACACGAGCAACTAACTGTTACTATATGAGTGGACGTATTATGGATACCCAAGCTGCAATGCCTTGCACATGAAGTAAGAGATATGGCTATATCAGGAAAACTATACTATATTTCTAATTTGAGGTATTTGCAACTAGTTGTTGTTATTATTATTGTTATTATTATTTATTAATATTACACCTACTACATATTGGGATAGGATCTTGGAAATGAGGATACCCCTTTAAGTGATGCTGTAGGTGATTGACAATGACGTTTAAGAGATTATAAGTAGCAATCGGCTCACGCCTGAATGATAATGGGGTGTAAAGGAGTTATAGCTCCATTCTGATGTCCTCAGGTATCTGTCCTAGCTGTTTTTTGTTGGCTTTTTTTTTACCCACTATAGTCTGTAGTGGCTATTTCATGGCTGAGGTTTTGTTTTGTTGTTTTTTTTGAAAAAAAAAAAATGTGATGGATCAAATCGCCCATACAAGTCTATTGGTCCATTCAGATCCATAGATGCCATCGATGTGCAGTCACATGCTGTCCTTTTTTTTATTCCGTTTTATTTTTCACAAAGGTAAACTGTTGAAACACTGATAATAAAAACTGACAAACTGTACATGTGAGTCAAAACACATCGAGTGCGGAATAAATACTGTTTATTGAAGCTATAGTAAGTGCAGTACGTAGCTCTATGTTAGTGTCTACTTCATGCTTCTCTCAGATGGGGCAGCAGAAACCTGGCGGCGGATTGTTTTTTATCAAACCCTTTTTATGTATTTTACGTCACTTTTTGTAGTTCATAGCGCTGCACTCAGCCACAAAGCAAATGACACTTTTAGCACAGGAAAGTAAAGGGCAAACAAAGGCTGTATTGATTCATGTTAAAAGCCAAAGTAGAGAAATGGTATCTTGAATGCAGGCATGCAGAGACGAACTGCGCAGCAGGAGAGACATGTAATGGGCTCTGAATCCCAACACTCGGATGCATCTTATCTGTTCCTAGTTTTAATCTGAATCAATACATCTTCTTTTCCTCCATTTTATTTTGTTGTCCTAAAATATCTTTTATGTTGTGGAGAGCAGAAGGTCAGGAAAATTCAAGCCTTTTTTTCAGTTTCTGGCTTTTCAACTACCTTCTATAGTATACATGTTGGGATATGAGTCAGTATATGTGCGCAGGGTGGCTTAAAGGTTTGACAGGGTAATCTGATGTGTTCATCGTCCGTCTGGGTGTTTTCATTTCTTACGGTAGATTGATTTTTAACAGCTATGTAGCACTTATACATGATCAGCCTTTTTTTTTTTTTTTTACGTGATTTGTACATGGCCTTATGCATAAAATGTGTCTTTTTATAGAGGAGTCTTTCATGTTCTCTAGACGTCTGTCGTAGATGGGAATGAAAATAGATATAATGGTGTTACATGTGCAGTTCAATGTCCTTCGCATGAGCGATTGGGGCGATTATAGCATTTTCTCTCGAGTTCATTTTGTCAATACTGTTCAGTACGGTGAACTGTTCAAGGTTTATATTTTTGAGCCCTAATTAGATGTTTCATTTAATTGATTTTTTTAGGTGTGGGAAGTAAAACTTCAGCTTCTGATGCAATAGGCGGTCTGTCTGGAATGTTTAATGAACAAAGAAATAAATGCACAGAGGACTCGAGGAAAACCGAGAAAAGCAGAAAGGTCAGTTGAACTGTAAATTACTTTGATTGGTCCTTTTTTAGTGTTTTGCTCAGCAGTGGATTTTTGAATGTGTAGCACAAATCTGTATTGATTGGGTAAAGTACTGAAGCCGTTGAATATGCCGCTAATGCCGACAGCTTATTGACTCGTCTCTTCGGACCAGCAATGACAAAGCTGTGAGAATTATTTGTACATTGTATGCAATGAGAATGGAGGTGAAAAGCATAAAAAGAAATACATAAACCAATTATTACATTGCACAATAAGCAGAGAAACATCTGCTATATCATAGTCATCACCTTAACTACTTAAATGACCTACCAAGTCTGAAGGCAGAGAATGTTAGGCATGTGTAAAGCAGGCAAGAATTGCCGCAGCATCTGGAAGAATTAAGAAATATTGCCTATAAAAGTGAGGTAACATTGTATACTGTCAATGTAAACCTGAGGATGCAAATGAAGTCTTAAAGCGAAGGTGTAAAATTACATTGTGTGATCATGGTCTATGTTTTTAAACCACACGCATGTGATTTCCAAAGGTGTTTGTAGCTGTAGGTATTTCTAACATGATAGCAAATAGTAGAATACATACAGTAACTGCATAGTAAATGCAGACACTCCCAGAATCCACCCAGTTTGGCCAAACAACAATAATACTGGTGGCTGTTGCCGCAACTTCCTTTCCATGTATATATCTATCAACGAAAGTAGCATTCTTAGTTATGTTTTTTTCTTGTAGGTAGATTTGTTTTAAAAAAGGGGGGAAAAAAAAATCAAAACTACAAAACCTTATACACATATTCACTCTTTGCTTACTAGTTTTAACCCCATCACAGCATTTAACGTAGCTGTATGTCATGATCAAGGCGATGTTCCTGCAAAATGACATACCTTTTACGTCATGGCGATCATGTGGTCACATAAACTGTGCTTGCATGATTGCTGCCGAAGCTTTGCTTAAGTAATAGCTGAGCTCTGGCTATCACAGACGGCGCCTGAACTGTTCCTTGCTGTTTAACTTTCTAAAAGCTGCGATTAGAGTTGATCGGGTCCGCCAAAATCCGGGACCGGCGGATCCCTGTCGGATTTAAAATAAAATCCGGATTCCGGTGCCCATATAAGTCTATGGGGACCAGAATCCGGAGATTAAAAACGTTTGTGGCGGGGATAGGGGGGAAAGAGCGTGCGCAGTGTACTCACCCGAGGCTGTCATGGCGGCACACTCCTGCCGGCTCATGCTATTCCCTTCCGGAGCCGACAATTCAATATTCATTGTTTTGCCCGCCCACCGGCGCATGTAATTGGTTGCAGCTAGACGCGCCCCCACCCTGAGTGCCAGGGTGTCAGCTGACTGCAAGTAATCACAGGCGGCAGGACGGCCGGTGGGCGAGAAAAGCAGTGCAAGTGTCTGCGGGTCAGTATGGTGAACGTGCATGTTTTTCAGAAACACATGCACGTTCCTTTCAGAAGTGTGCGCTGTGCCAGTTATGTGCTCTCAGATTCGTACAAGTCTGACATGACATCAGGCGGCACAGCCTGCCGCTCTCTGAGCATGAGCGTTCATGTACACAGAAACACAAAGAACACTCCTGTCAGAAGTGTGCGCGGCTGTATCGGTTATGCGGCTTTTTTTTTTTTATTAGTATTATTTAAATAAATAATTTAAAAAATGACCGACGTGCGGTCCCCCCTAATTTTCATCCCTGGCCATGATAATGCCGGCTGCGGGCTGGTATTCCAAAAATCAGACTAGAAAGTAATTAAAAAACGTTCTGTGCATGAAAGTAGAACAAATAAAAACATCAACTCATTTGGCAAAAACAAAGCCCTTATATGTCTCTGTAGGCGGAAATATAGAAAAATTCTAACTCAAAATATGATGAAAAAAATAAAAGGATTTTTTTCATGTTATAGTAACTAAACCTATAAAAACAACTATATAAATCTCACAACGCTATAATCGTAGTGACCCAAAGAATAAAGCCGTCTGATCACTGATACCGCATAGTGAATAACATAAATTAATAAAAGCAGTTATTGACCTGCTGATGTTTTGTTAATTTTTCCTCCCAAAGATCACAGCAAGGCTCAGCTCATATTTATCCTGCACTCTATGCTGAGCTCTCACATCGGAGTTTACGTGTGAATCACTAAAATTTGTGATTCAGACAATGCTCCTGACGGAAGATTCCCTATAATGTGGGAATCATTTTGGACTCACTCTAACATATGAATCAGTGGTGTACGTCTTTTTAAGTGTGCAAAAGATTGTGAGTGGTTGACCACCGTTTTACGCATGTCTGAAAAGACAGACACCGCTCAACAGAGGCCAGACGGAGTCCAGAGTATCTCTGCTGTGTCTTTAGAGTGAATGGATCCCTCGGGGTTTCATCTGAATCCTGTCATTCAGAGATTTAGATGGAAACCCTGATGTAAGTGCTCAGTGCGAAGTGCACGTGATCCAAAATTATAGTGAAATGCTCTCAATAAAAACTTTCAACTCAATTCACAAAAAGGTCCCTACTCTGGTTCGTAATCTATCAATAGAAATATAGTGGGTTTTCATGATACTGGTAGCACAAAGGCTGTGGAAAAGCAATTTGGCTCCCACCCATAAAGAAATCCAGCAAAATCTGCAATCCTAAATCCAAATTTCCCCTCCCTCTTCTGAGCCCAACAGTGCGTAAACCACATTTGTTGTCTGCATGTTTGGAATTTCTTTAGCGATGAGAACCTTCTTAATTTACTTAGTGCGAGTCTCCGAGAAGCACATGCTGAACACTATGTATGGGCGCTGCAATTACAGATTTACAATTTTCACTCTGCAACGTTCATATCTGTTTGTTTCCGGAAAACAAACATGAAATTAAAATTGTCACTACACCTGTAGATAAAATCCAAGAGTGGTGTAAATTCCAAAATGGTGGCGCATGTTGGGATTCTACTCTTCTGGCACTTAGGGGCTCTGTATATGGAGTCAATGAAAATCTGTGCACCAAGTGTCAAATAGCATTACTTCCCTCCGGAGTCCTAGATAAATTCCTTGATAAGTATAGTTTCCAAAATGGGGCTTCTTATTCTTCTTAATTGCTTATGCACATCAAGGACTCTCCAAATGCAACATGGCATCTGCCATCTATTCCAGACAATTTTGCGTTTGAAAAGTCAATTGGTGCTTCTTGCCCCACCGAGCCTTGCCAGGCCCCCAAACAGTAGTTTTCCACCACTCATGGTGTATCGGTTCACTCATGAGAAATTGCACAACAATTTGTATGGTCCATTATCCCATGTTACCTTTGTGAAAATAGAAATATTTCGGGCTAAAGCAACAGTTTTGTGGGAAAAAAATTTAATTTTAAATTTTTCCATACGCATTGCGTTAGCTGAAGTACCGAAAGCATTAATAAACGTCTTAAATGTGGTTTTGAGTACTTTGAGGGGTAAATGTTAGTTATAACAAAATAATAAATATCTTGTGGAGGGCTCACTCACATTTGGGTATAACACAGATGAGTGCTATCTGATCTTTCATCAGCTAGCACTCGCTCCAATGTTATACTATGGTTCAGTGCCGATCAGCGATTTTTTTTTTTTTTTTTTTTTTTTTTATGATGCCGATTTTAGCATGATTAAAATAAATTGCTACATGCAATCATTCGCAGTGTATCTTGGATCACCACACCCGTACAAGTCTACTGGTACATGTGAAACATCGGACTGCACTTGGATGTCATACAAGTGCAGTATGATGTACATAAACAGGCAATGGAAAAAATGGAGAGATTACTCTCTCCATCTTTTCCGCACTTGTGACCTGATTTTCACATGCAAGAGAATCTGATCACATTGAATGACACTTGGTTCACGCTCGGAGCAAAGTTTGATCCAAGTGTTATTAGCATATTGCATCCGATGCTGTATGCTAGTGTGACCCCGGCCTTAGGGGCATAAAATGTAAAGTTTAAAAATTGCAAATTTTCTTTATTTTTTTTTAAAAAAAATCATATTTGTAATTTCATAAATAAACACATCATATTGAGCTACATTTATCACACAAAAACAGTCTCCGAATCATTGGTATTTGTTAAAGCAATTCAGAATTTCTACATAAAGTGACCTTGGTCAGAACTGCAAAATTTGGCCTAGTTAGGAAGGTGGAAACAAGCTTGGGGGTGAATAAGTTAATTTTCCAAATTAGCAACTATACTGTACACCACACAACTGTAATGTGGGATATTGCTGCCTTGTGATGCAGTGTTCCTACATTTGTTGTTACTTGTCCTTTTTTTCATAGAGGGAGTTAATCTGCTTTAATCAAAATTTGAAAAGAAATCAATACACTAAATCGAGACCTTTAACTGTGCAGTTCTGTTTTTGCACATTTTCAAACTGGAGGCAAATGCACATCACAGCACTCTTATGCAGGATTTTATTGAATTTAGCTCTTTAACTTGTCACATGTACCCTGCTTAGAATTTCTGGTTGATTACACACTTATCCAAGCCTGGAAAAATCTGAAAACATTTTTTGTAAGGGACGTAAACTTTATACAAGGGGCTGCTGATAAGTCTTTGACTTTGTGATCTTTTTTTGTTTCCATGGTAACAAATGTTACATCACATGAAGGCCATATGTGTCTAATATATGTTTTCAAAATTTTGTGCTTGTTGCTTATGGCAACAGTGGTTTACGCACGCGGGAAAACAAAATGGCAGAGTCTAACGCGATATTCACAGCAACTGAGAGAAGAGGAGTGATAAAATTCTTGTTTCTGCAAGGAAAGTCCGTGAAGGATATTCATGGTGATATGATGCAGAGATTGGGGGATCAATGCCCTTCGTATTCCACAGTTAAGAACTGGGTTTCCAAATTTAAAATGGGCCACTTCAGCACCAATGATGAACGTCCTGGACGACCGAGAGTATTTGTTGTTCCAGAGATCGTTGATGCTGTGCACAACCTCATACTGGAGAATCAACGAATTTCACCTAAAGCAATAGCAGACATCATGGGGATTTCCCGTGAACGTGTTTGTGTTATTATCCATGAATATTTGGACATGAGGTAGCTATCTGCAAAGGGGGTCCCCAAATGTTTGACAACAGATCAGAGAAGCATGCGAGTGAAAACTTTCTGATCCATTTGTCAGCTTTTCTGAACTGGTAAGAACTTTCTGGATTGACTGGTCACTATGGATGAGACCTGGATTTATTTGTATGACCCTGAAAACAAGGAGCAGTCAAGAGTGGCGGCACAGTGCTTCTCCCCTTCCAAAGAAGTTCAGGGTGCAAAAATCAGCCACTTAGGTGATGGCGTCTGTGTTCTGGATAAAGACGGCGTGCAGCTAGTGGACGAACTTCAAAAGGATTCCACCATCAATGCACGGTATTACATTGAACGTTTGGAGCAAGTGAAGGCAGCACTGAAGGCCAAAAGGTGCAGCAAGCTGTCCAAAGGAATCTTGTTCCTGCAAGACAACACCTCCGCTCACACTGCACAAGTGACCACGGCAATACTGGCAGAGCTGGGCCACAAGCTGGCTGACCACCCACCTTATTCACCGGATCTAATGCCCTCCGACTATCATCAGTTTCCAAACCTGAAGAAACACCTCAAAGGGTACCAAATTTCACACCATTTCTGATGCCATGGCTGCTACAGATGCCTGGTTTGAGGCACAACTGAAATCCTTCTTTTTGCTAGGCTTACAGAACTTCAAATACTGATGTAAGAGGTGTGTTGATATCAGTGGAGAGTATGTCGAATAAATGTAAAGTTTCATCATCTTATCTCGTGTCTTTCTGGGTAAAGCCGAAGACTTATCAACAGCCCTTCATATTTGTGTCCAAAATGTTTGTTTATTGAAAGAGTGGCAATGGCAACACATGTAATAGCATTAGAGAGGAAAAAAAACATACCAAAGCAAAAAATATTGGATCCCCTATCATCAGTATCGCCTTCCAGAAATTGAGCAAGGCTCAAGTTGTCTTTTTCCCTCGTATTTTCCTCCTTTTATTTCGGTCAGCCATGACATATTGCTATCAAGTATTATCTGATCTCTGTTATCACAGTTTTCTTCATACACTACTGTTTGCTCTACTTGGAAAATTCTTCCTTCTCTCTCCTACTGGCTGATATCTTTTCCTGATCCTGTTTGTCAAGGAATCAGGCTTATGCTCCCTGTAATTAACTTCCGTGCCAACAAATCTCTGAACTTGTCCAGTTACTGGTAGTTCAGTCACCACTGTACCACCTTATGGAGTCGACAGCTTTTTGAGAAATGAGGGTGTGCCCTTAGCCTTACTGAAAGATACCAAGCCACCATTATTTCTTGCAGAAACTCTGCTCTGTGCTCTCATGTACAGAAGAACTTGGACCGCTCTTTCAACTTGTATTTGAGCTTCAAAGTACCTTGCATCAAAGTCACCTGGAACAGCAACTATGGGAATGGAGAATATATATGAGTTTCTTGACCCACCAGGAGGGTGTTTTGAGCGGCAGCAATACATCACCGCAACCAGGACAGGTGGTTAAAATTCTGGCAGGGGAAACACGTAGCTTCCAGTTGCAGGTGTCTGTTAACTACCTCCTCCAGATCCTAACCAACTCACATGGCCTCATTCTCAACAGCCACAAAGCACAGTATTGATTACACCACTGCCGTTTTTTATTTTCCTTCATTCAAGCTAAAAGCACTGCTAAATAGTTTTACAGTTTAAAAACTGTTGGTCAAATGCCATAAAGTGGACAGGTTGCTGTCGTACGTCAAGTGCCAAATATGCTGGCTGGCTCCATGTCAACTACAGCTGGTTGTTGTCGTAAACGGGACAGTGGGACATTCTAGCTGCTTTGAGGTTAGGCAAAGTAACTTCCGCTCTCTACTTGGCACATGTCTTGAATTTAATTGTGCAATATTTATTTCAGGAATATACCCCTGCAGAAAGGTGATGGCTATGGCCAGAAATTGTCTGCTCGTTTCAACTGTTCTTATACGGCGAAGCATGCACTCCTGGTTTTGTAAAAATGGAACACTCTACCAAAGTGCTGCCTGATTAGTGACATTGCAAACTGATGGAATTTGATACTGCATTTGTTGAAGCATTTGTATGAGCAGGTGACTGGCTAGATCATGCAGGAGCCGAACTGGAGCATGGTTTACTTCGAGATTTGCTATTGGCAGCTGATAAGTGAAGTGTGTAGATTACTGAGGAGCTTCAAAGAAATGACAACATTTATCAGTGGGGACAATTATGGAATCAAGGTGGTCAACCCCCTCATATTTATGGTGGAAAAAATATCAGAGTTCAAGACAGAATCAAGGAACAAAAGCAACTTGCACATGCTAATTGCTGCCCTGCTTAAGGATTTTCAAGTTTCATGTTTTCAGGCTGCATAATTTGGAGGAGGATGTGGTAGTGGGGGGGGGGGGGGCATTGAGTTTGAACATTCAGGTGGACAGAACTTACTGATTGAAAATGAAGATGTTGCTGGCTGGATGTTGATGGCTATGACCGTCACAGGAGGGTGATGTAAGTGAACCATTGGGGCTCCAGGACAGGCTGGTAAGCATGGCAAACTGTATGCTAGAATGCTTGCGGGATGGCAGGCATATTGATACCATAAAACAAAGAGATTACTATTGGATATTTATGCTTTTATGCAGTTATCCTGAGCCGATCCCATAGACTTATTGTTCTGCTGATTTGATATGGGCGTATTGTCATGACCAGCATCCAATCAAAAAGATTCATTGCACTCTCAAGGAATATGATGCAAAAGAAAATATTTATTTATCATACAAGTGAGTAGAACACTGTGAGCAACACGTCTTGCACAACCTCCAAACTGGGACAGTTCTTCCCATGGTTCACTGTACTGTCAGAGGGTATTCATTCCTTCCGATGGCTTTGTGAAACACAAGAGGACCAGGTTATCCTTCTAAAGCATAGAAAACCTTACATTTGTCAAAATGAGTCGGGCATGGATCCATGGCAACTTTCATTCACTTTTGGCTTATACCAATTATTAGATCAGTTGATCTATTTGCTTGCCAGTTATGTCTTCTACATAGTTCTGCTTCTACCTGTGCCATAGTCTATTCTCAGCCGGACATCTCACTGTCCATACTGTCATCTATACTGTAGTACTGTTGTTGTTGCTGACCTCACACTGCCAGACATCTCCTTGCTTTCCCTATCTCATTATCTACGGTGAAGATGTACATCCAGACAGAGCCACTGAAAGTAGTAGCAAATACTAAGTGAATCTAGCCGTATAAATGTATTTACCTTATATTTGCAATGAATTTATTTCCTGTAACTCAATTTTCTGTTAATTCTGTGAAGCTGGCAAATTGGAATTTCAAAAGATCTCCTCATATTTAGTCTGTGCTTTTTTTACACTTTTCTCTGTAATTTCTATTAATCTTTCAGCCTAGTTTTTTAAATCCTTCTTTTCATGAATGATGATTTATGTGTATGTAACGTCTTGTGTTTCAACGTGTTAAGTAAGCATCAATAAAGTGTGTCTAAAAGAATCTGGTAATGGTGTTCAACACAACTAAAGCCTTTGATAACAATGACATTTTTCACTTTCTACACATTTATTAGGCATTTTTGTTTTCATTTGCATTCATTCTCTTTATATATTTATAGTTCACAAAATCCTTGTTCTTGCCCATGTAAAAATAATAGGTGCTACAAATGGTTGCAAGCTAATTTTTAATCATTGTACTATTATAAAATAATGCTTCATAAACTTGGTCCAAGGAAAATTCCTTGAAGGAAACCTGTCAGCTGCCCTAGCGCCCCCCTCCCCTCACCTTCTCCTGCTAAGCTGCCAACATTCTGTATTAAACTCCTGTCTTGCATTGTGACAAGTCATTTTTGCTGATAAGTATACATATAAAATTAACAAAATTAACTTTATACCAGGCTCATGCTATGCAAATCAGTGGTAAAACAAGGAAGCCGCGGAGACACCATCACATGTTTCTCAACGCTGGCAGGTAACTAGCCAGGTCTTTAACCGGGAAGGAACAACCACGGGAAGGGCAATCTCCAGTCAAGGGAACCACCCATGCCAAAACATGGTATCCATCCACAGACAGCTGTTTCGTGGTATTTGCTCCTCATCAGTGTGGAGTAGGAAACTGGCTAGTGGGAGCAATGCCTAGTAGAAGACTACATAGGTAAGGATGGTTGACCTTAAGGAGATTAACATCCAGCACCGCGGACCACCATCACGTGTTTCTCAGCGCAGTGATTCTAGAGCTGTTCCTTCCCGTTGAAAGACCTGGCTAGTTACCTGCCAGCGTTGAGAAACATGTGATGGTGTCTCCGCGGCTTCCTTGTTTTGCATATTTCCCAGGGGACATTGCTCTAGAATGACTGTGTTGAGAAACATGTGATGGTGCTCCGCGGTGCTGGATGTTGAGCTCCTTAAGGTCAACCATCCTTACCTATGCAAATCAGTGGCGACTAGTCGGGAACGTTGATTTTACCTAACGTTTCCTCCCTCTCATCATATAAGCATGCCCCTGTGGACAGGAGTGACATGATTTGTAAGGGTGAAGTCACTACCATTGAAGTCAGTGTGAAGATGTTATTTACCCTCTCACTGTATATGCTGTGATACTATGTCATGATATGTATATTTCCCTGTCATTTATTTTGTATAATATGTCATGTAACTTTTCCCTGGTTGTATTAGTTGTAATTCATGTATTTCCTTGGGGGAGCTACTGGTCTCAATGTGTCTCTCTCATACAATTGCAGTCTTGGCATCTAATGTGATTATGTAAATAGCCTGTCTTCTTCTATCCAGAGTTGTGTATCTAGTCTGTAATTGCATTGGCCAGTGAAGGAATAGTCATTGTTCTGCACAGCAGGGGATCCCTTCATCTACTGTGGCTGGCAGACATATGGGAGTCCTGTGATGGACCAAACCATTGATGATAGGATGTGTGACCCCTACCCCCTGAACATGGTGGGCTGGTCAAGGAGCACAGACAATGCATTTCCCTTTTTGTAACTTCAGAGTGAGCTGAAACTTGAAAGAAGAAGGAGCTCCCAGCCTGGGTGGCTGTGGACACGGACGGAGCTAGGCCTGTGTGGCGGCCCGTGGGATTGTGTGGAACTCTTTGGACTACTGTAAGGACGATTGCTTTGTTATCCGGTCCGAGGATTGTCTGGAAGGGCCCCCGAATCTGTTTTACGTGGACTTATCGTGTGCTGTTCCTGTATTACTGTTAATAAACCTGTTGGATCGTCCCTCGGCCTCGTCCATCCTTTGCTCTGTTGTACACCCCCGTCACAAACTGGTTGGCAGCGCTGGCATCAGAGCAGAAGGAATGGAGGACAATGGCTCAACATCAGGAACCAGCACTGCAGAGTACAAGACCTGGACTTTGGGGAGCCTGCAATCAAAGGCCCGTGAAGTAGGAGTTTGTTTCAAAGGACTCTCCAAGGAGCAGCTGATTGAGGCGCTAGAAGGAGTCTGCTCGCAAAATGATGTGGAGGAAGGATCCTCACAGCAAACGGAAGAAAGACGGCAGCCAGAGGTAAATACCCAAAAAAGTCAGTGGGTTGTGTGGTACGAGGAGGAGATGGCCTTGCTGGGAGAGGAGACCACCATAGAATATAAGATGGAGGTCATGCGTGGAGCTAAAGAGAAGGAGCGCAGGATGGAGGAGATGGCACTGCTGGATAAGCAGCTCGCTGTGGAAGCCGCGAGAGGTTCCAGACAGACTGTAACCCCAGCACCCATCATGAGGGAACTTCCCAGGGTGTCCCGCAAAGACTTTAAGCCATTTAATGAGGCTGCAGGCGACATTGAGGACTTCTTCCAGGACTTTGAGCATCAGTGTCGATTAATGGAAGTCCCGGACAGGGAGCGTGTCCGGCATCTGGTTGGGCTCCTAGAGGGGGGAGCTGCCGAAGGCTATAGAGCTATGGACCCTCGGAGGAACTGTGAGTATGCGGATATTAAACAGACTATTCTAGAACATTATGCTGTGACCCCAGACACTTACAGGACTCAGTTCCGTGCTTTAGCCTGTGATGGGGAAGTGTCTTTTAAGATATATGCTCATAGACTCAAACAAATATGTAATCGCTGGCTGGAGGCAGAGGAGGCCTTATCTTGGGAGACCTTCCTGCAGGTCATCCTAAAAGAACAATTCTTTGCCCAGTGCCCCGCTGAGATCCGGGAATAAGTGCGTGAGAGGAAACCAGCGACAGTGGAGGAAGCTGCTGCTCTAGCTGATGAGGTGCTCCCTATCAAGCCTCAGTGGAGGGTTCTGTTGGAGGATGGAGAGACGCCTAACAGCTCCACAACACCGGATGCCCCCAGTTATTCTGTCCCCATTGTTCCCCGTTCCTCTAAGCCACCACATTTTGATACCCGTGTTAATGTGCCTCCAGTTGCTTCTACTGCACTTTCTGGAATACACCGGGGAGAGGAAGTAACAGAGCGCAGGTGTTATGTTTGTAGGCATCCCGGGCATTTGCAGGCCTCATGCCCAGCCAGCCCATGGAGGAATCCTCCTCAAACCCCTACAGCACCTTCAGGTGGGAGCGGGCCTCCAAGTTCCCCTACCCCTTACCCAAGAGGACGCCTTGGATGGAGGGAGACCCAGCTCAGATGCTATCAATGTGGACAGCCAGGGCATCGGCAAGTCTCCTGCCCAGCTGTTCAAATGAGGACTGATCCTGCACCCAATCGGATTGTTAATTATTTACAGCCCAGTGCCATGGAGGAAGATGTGGCACCGCTATGTGAGGACTGGCCTAGTGACTCAGCCCCCCATGTTGCACCACCAGGAGTTTACGGGGTGCGACCCGCAGTTATGACTACTTCTGCTCATCAAGGTAAGCACTTGCAGGAGGTTGTGCTGGATGGACAGAGACTTGTTGGATTTTGTGACTCGGGTGCTTTCCTCACACTGGCTGATCCCCGAGTGGTTCGGCCTGAGGCAATCCATAGAGGACCTGGGATTGTCATTGAACTGGCTGGTGGACAATGGAAGACTATTCCCACAGCCACTGTAGATCTGAACTTTGGTTTTGGGGTCAGGCGATGTGTGGTTGGGGTGATGGGTGGTCTGCCTGCAGCTGTTCTCCTGGGCAATGATGTGGGAGAGCTACGATGCCAATTCGTGGCTGCATGAATCCACATGTAAGTAACGCTCTGCCTGTGTGTACTTAACCAGTGACCTGTAGAGGTCCCTAGTACGTACACAAGTTGGGAGGGGGAGGGATTGTGAAGATGTAATTTACCCTCTCACTGTATATGCTGTGATACTATGTCATGATATGTATATTTCCCTGTCATTTATTTTGTATAATATGTCATGTAACTTTTCCCTGGTTGTATTAGTTGTAATTCATGTATTTCCTTGGGGGAGCTACTGGTCTCAATGTGTCTCTCTCATACAATTGCAGTCTTGGCATCTAATGTGATTATGTAAATAGCCTGTCATCTTCTATCCAGAGTTGTGTATCTAGTCTGTAATTGCATTGGCCAGTGAAGGAATAGTCATTGTTCTGCACAGCAGGGGATCCCTTCATCTACTGTGGCTGGCAGACATATCAGAGCCCTGTGATGGACCAAACCATTGATGATAGGATGTGTGACCCCTACCCCCTGAACATGGTGGGCTGGTCAAGGAGCACAGACAATGCATTTCCCTTTTTGTAACTTCAGAGTGAGCTGAAACTTGAAAGAAGAAGGAGCTCCCAGCCTGGGTGGCTGTGGACACGGACGGAGCTATGCCTGTGTGGCGGCCCGTGGGATTGTGTTGAACTCTCTGGACTACTGTAAGGACGATTGCTTTGTTATCCGGTCCGAGGATTGTCGGGAAGGGCCCCCGAATCTGTTTTACATGGACTTATCGTGTGCTGTTCCTATATTCCTGTTAATAAACCTGTTGGATCGTCCCTCGGCCTCGTCCATCCTTTGCTCTGTTGTACGCCCCCGTCACAGTCAGATATACGCTCCCCAGCTTCATTTGCATGCTGTGTATGAACAGCATGGCAGTAGTGACACAGATCTGCAAAGATCTAATAATGACCTTACTCTTACAGATTGTCACTTAATTCTACATGGGTGTGATTATTTCATGAGACTTAGCATTCGTCCTGGGCATCCAACCGTACTCCCACCCCACTCCCCAACTAGTTCATTTAAAGTCAATTGTATATTTATTCAGCAGCTGCTAAACAGCTTGCTAGAATGCAGGAAAAAAGGAGAAATACAGACATGATGGCTGTTATAAAAGGGAACCTGTCAGCTGCTCTATCCCAGCTAGTATGAGCAGGTTTCAGGTAAATCTTAACATTACGCTGTCCTGTGTTTGTGTACATCCATGTGGGCTCTCTTGAAATGTAATTTCTTTTTGAGCTGCTGGGTGGAGACTCTCAGTTATGTCTCCCATGCATAGTACAATGCATAAAGCATAATCAGTAGCATCGAGGACATTATTCAGCTTCAGCTTGTAATCACCTTGAAAAATGTACCGTATTTTTCGCTTTATAAGACGCACCTGATTATAAGACGCACCCCCAAATTTGGTGAAGGAAAAGAGAATTTTTTTTTTAATGTTAAATGGGGTCCATCTTATAATGCCAGTGTCCATCTAACAAATCATATAGGGTATATGTCCCTCATAGCCCCCATTCTAAAATTAGCCCCCTTAATCTGGATATGGCCCCCATATATTGAATATAGCCCCCTTGTGATGGCACACGTTCCCCTGTGCTGCCTATGGCCCCCTATGGATTGCATACATTCCCCTGTGCTGCCTATGGTCCCCTATGGATTGCACACGTTCCCCTGTGCTGCTTATGGCCCCCTATGGATTTCATACATTCCCCTGTGCTGCCTATGGTCCCCTATAGATTGCACACGTTCCCCTGTGTTAGATAGCGCCCCCATGCTGCTGCCCATGGCCCCTATAGATCGCACAAGTCCCCCTGTGTTAGATATCGCCCCCAAGGTGCTGCCCATGGCCCCTATATAGATCGCACAAGTCCCCCTGTGTTAGATATCGCCCCCATAGTGCTGCCCATGGCCCCTATATAGATCGCACAAGTCCCCCTGTGTTAGATATCGCCCCCATAGTGCTGCCCATGGCCACCATATAGATCGCACAAGTCCCCCTGTGTTAGATATCGCCCCCATAGTGCTGCCCATGGCCCCTATATAGATCGTACAAGTCCCCCTGTGTTAGATATCGCCCCCATAGTGCTGCCCATGGCCCCTATAGATCGCACAAGTCCCCCTGTGTTAGATATCGCCCCCATGGTGCTGCCCATGGCCCCTATAGATCGCACAAGTCCCCCTGTGTTAGATATCGCCCCCAGGCTGCTGCCCATAGTAAAATAAAACACTTTCCTTACCTCCTCCAGCGCTGAGCTCCCTCCTGTCTCCCTCCGTGCTTCTCTTCCTCCACTTCCTGGTTCTCGGTGCGGTCATGTGATCGGCACAGCAGACTGAGATCTCTGCGTGCCTGATCACAGTGGAAGCAGGAGACCGGGGAGAAACGCTGAAGGGGGTAAGTAAAGCTTTTTTATTTTAGAATGAGCAGCAGCACGGGGGCCATATCTAACATAGGGGGGGGGGCATGTGCCATCACAGGGGGGCACAGGGACATATAATATGCACCGCTCCCCCAGCCCCTCACTGCGGTGCGATTTCAGCACCACCGGAGATGGACAGCAGCTGTGCATATTTTATAAGCGGGAGCAGGAGATCAAAGGCTGCAGCCCGCAGCGTTCACCTGCCCCCCGCACAGCGCTCCCACCTCCCCTGGACCCTGCAGTGTACATATATATACCCCCCCGTATATTCGGCTTATAAGACGCACCCCCTACTTTCCCCCAAAATTTGGGGGAACAAAAGTGCGCCTTATAAAGCGAAAAATACGGTATGTTCCTGTCCCTCTCCCGAAGTCGTCTTGGAGATAAGTTATTTGTTTGCTTTCTCTTGTTTGTTTCCCCTATGTGTCCTTTAGAACTTAGTGGGGTTGACTAGTGTTCATCCCTCCCATTCATTACCTAGGGCCCAGTTCAGGGTCAGCCAGGGCCAGGTATTTTGCTCAGCACATACGGTAGGTGTGGAACTTATCTAGGGACCTCAGGGGAGCCAGGGGCCAGCTAAAGGTTTTATCAGGGGTCACCAT
Source organism: Anomaloglossus baeobatrachus (assembly GCF_048569485.1). Lineage (NCBI taxonomy): Eukaryota > Metazoa > Chordata > Amphibia > Anura > Aromobatidae > Anomaloglossus > Anomaloglossus baeobatrachus. The sequence continues at coordinate 412,931,317 of NC_134355.1, read as the reverse complement.
CTTCCCCTCTCCTAGACACAGGGTTTCCCCCTTCCCTCCCCTCCCTTTTTGCCATTCGCTCGGTATTCCCCCATAACTAGCGTAACAATATCCTGATCCTTTTCCTAACCTGAGTCCCCCCAAAAATTCCATTACGCTCCTTTGTCGGGCCACTGCCTTATTTATCATTCACATGTTAATTGATTTCCTGTTGATTTTATTTTATAAAATTCATTCATATTGCAAAATTCTGTTTTGATGGTTTTTCCCCAATTATAATAGGATTTCAATGGGCAGAACAGGAAATTTTATTGGATAGGAAAAGGTTAATGGTAGTCAGTGCTTTGTTACTATCATTGTTATGTAGGTGATTTGGAGCTCTGTATCAGAAAAGCAGATAACCTGTTTGCGCCTTGAAGTCTACACCAGGGTAAATGTATTAATTTATTCAGTATTGTGTTATTGACCTCAGTTAATAATGGTATGTAGTAGAAAGAAAGGTACTGATTGGGACTACACTATTCCATACCATGGTAGCCAGTAAAATAATGTATAATAACGTCAGATTAACGTCAAAGGGGAAACCTTAGTGATCTAACCGTTCTTATTTAGCAAGTATTCATCTTCGGACAGTTACATCACTGGAGCTTTCCCCGGCCAGCAGTAGCAGAGGACATTTGTCCTTAGGGAAGCCTAGTGCTATTCTTTAGTGGTCAGAATCCACCACTCCTGTGCTTGCCACTTCTGAATACCTGAGATTTGGCCACCTAATAAGTAGTGACAGGTTCAATACTCTCTCTACCATCATCGAGATAAAGGCTAAGTTCACGTATCCAGTAATCATCCCTTGAAATGGACCCAGCAGCAATCCGTTGATAAAGTTTTGCAGGCACAACTTTTTTTTTTTTTTTGTCTGACAAAATAAGATTTCAACTGGGTCCATTTTTATTAAAGTGAACCTGTCAGGTGCAATATGCACCCAGAACCAAGAGCAGTTTTGTGTGCATATTTCTAATTCCTGCCTAACAGTCCCAGCATCTAGTAGCATAAAAAAAGATATGTTTAGAAAAAGTATTTCTAAAGATCGTACATGATATGTTAATAAGGCCAGGGACTAGTCGCAAGGGCGTTGGTTCCCTTGGTTAGTTGGCCCCCTTAGTACGTCCGCGGGGGTGTGCTGACACGCTAACATGCTAATGAATGCGCAGCAATGCCACTCAAATCTCACTCTTGATGGCAGCCAGAGGCAGATAGATGAGCACTGGACATAATCCGGAGTCCCCAGGACTTCTGATCATGCGCGCTAAACTGATGGGTGTAAGCTTCCCAGCTTCAGTGCGATATAGTGCGCATTATACAAGAATAAGGCTGCACATCAAACATAGATAATGGTATAATGCCTCAAGCATATGGAAAAATATTGGAATATACAATGAAAAATGCTACTTGCTAATTTGAACATGTGAATAATGAATTGCATACCTGCCATGAATATTAGGAAAAAGGAGATATTTAGCAATTGCATTGATCAATGTAACTGAGCCCCAAAACCTCGTCAAGGTACATCTCTATATTGGGGTCCCTAGCTCTGTGACCCTAACTGTGTGTCATCTCATTGCAATTAAAAACTGCTGTGGGTGGAGAGGGGTAACTAAGGACTTTCTTATATAGGAGATGGAAAAAACATGGCCGAAAGGGGCGGAGCTGTGTTCACATTCAGAATTGTATAGTATGTATTTTTTGGCTTGCACTCATGATATATATATATTAGTGCTCACTTCAGTTATCCTATTCAGTTATATGTAGTTTTTTTTCTGAATGTGAACACAGCTCCGCCCCTTTCGGCCATGTTTTTTCCATCTCCTATATAAGAAAGTCCTTAGTTACCCCTCTCCACCCACAGCAGTTTTTAATTGCAATGAGATGACACACAGTTAGGGTCACAGAGCTAGGGACCCCAATATAGAGATGTACCTTGACGAGGTTTTGGGGCTCAGTTACATTGATCAATGCAATTGCTAAATATCTCCTTTTTCCTAATATTCATGGCAGGTATGCAATTCATTATTCACATGTTCAAATTAGCAAGTAGCATTTTTCATTGTATATTCCAATATTTTTCCATATGCTTGAGGCATTATACCATTATCTATGTTTGATGTGCAGCCTTATTCTTGTATAGTATGTATTTTTTGGCTTGCACTCATGATATATATATATTAGTGCTCACTTCAGTTATCCTATTCAGTTATATGTAGTTTTTTTTCTGAATGTGAACACAGCTCCGCCCCTTTCGGCCATGTTTTTTCCATCTCCTATATAAGAAAGTCCTTAGTTACCCCTCTCCACCCACAGCAGTTTTTAATTGCAATGAGATGACACACAGTTAGGGTCACAGAGCTAGGGACCCCAATATAGAGATGTACCTTGACGAGGTTTTGGGGCTCAGTTACATTGATCAATGCAATTGCTAAATATCTCCTTTTTCCTAATATTCATGGCAGGTATGCAATTCATTATTCACATGTTCAAATTAGCAAGTAGCATTTTTCATTGTATATTCCAATATTTTTCCATATGCTTGAGGCATTATACCATTATCTATGTTTGATGTGCAGCCTTATTCTTGTATAGTATGTATTTTTTGGCTTGCACTCATGATATATATATATTAGTGCTCACTTCAGTTATCCTATTCAGTTATATGTAGTTTTTTTTCTGAATGTGAACACAGCTCCGCCCCTTTCGGCCATGTTTTTTCCATCTCCTATATAAGAAAGTCCTTAGTTACCCCTCTCCACCCACAGCAGTTTTTAATTGCAATGAGATGACACACAGTTAGGGTCACAGAGCTAGGGACCCCAATATAGAGATGTACCTTGACGAGGTTTTGGGGCTCAGTTACATTGATCAATGCAATTGCTAAATATCTCCTTTTTCCTAATATTCATGGCAGGTATGCAATTCATTATTCACATGTTCAAATTAGCAAGTAGCATTTTTTATTGTATATTCCAATATTTTTCCATATGCTTGAGGCATTATACCATTATCTATGTTTGATGTGCAGCCTTATTCTTGTATAGTATGTATTTTTTGGCTTGCACTCATGATATATATATATTAGTGCTCACTTCAGTTATCCTATTCAGTTATATGTAGTTTTTTTTCTGAATGTGAACACAGCTCCGCCCCTTTCGGCCATGTTTTTTCCATCTCCTATATAAGAAAGTCCTTAGTTACCCCTCTCCACCCACAGCAGTTTTTAATTGCAATGAGATGACACACAGTTAGGGTCACAGAGCTAGGGACCCCAATATAGAGATGTACCTTGACGAGGTTTTGGGGCTCAGTTACATTGATCAATGCAATTGCTAAATATCTCCTTTTTCCTAATATTCATGGCAGGTATGCAATTCATTATTCACATGTTCAAATTAGCAAGTAGCATTTTTCATTGTATATTCCAATATTTTTCCATATGCTTGAGGCATTATACCATTATCTATGTTTGATGTGCAGCCTTATTCTTGTATAGTATGTATTTTTTGGCTTGCACTCATGATATATATATATTAGTGCTCACTTCAGTTATCCTATTCAGTTATATGTAGTTTTTTTTCTGAATGTGAACACAGCTCCGCCCCTTTCGGCCATGTTTTTTCCATCTCCTATATAAGAAAGTCCTTAGTTACCCCTCTCCACCCACAGCAGTTTTTAATTGCAATGAGATGACACACAGTTAGGGTCACAGAGCTAGGGACCCCAATATAGAGATGTACCTTGACGAGGTTTTGGGGCTCAGTTACATTGATCAATGCAATTGCTAAATATCTCCTTTTTCCTAATATTCATGGCAGGTATGCAATTCATTATTCACATGTTCAAATTAGCAAGTAGCATTTTTCATTGTATATTCCAATATTTTTCCATATGCTTGAGGCATTATACCATTATCTATGTTTGATGTGCAGCCTTATTCTTGTATAGTATGTATTTTTTGGCTTGCACTCATGATATATATATATTAGTGCTCACTTCAGTTATCCTATTCAGTTATATGTAGTTTTTTTTCTGAATGTGAACACAGCTCCGCCCCTTTCGGCCATGTTTTTTCCATCTCCTATATAAGAAAGTCCTTAGTTACCCCTCTCCACCCACAGCAGTTTTTAATTGCAATGAGATGACACACAGTTAGGGTCACAGAGCTAGGGACCCCAATATAGAGATGTACCTTGACGAGGTTTTGGGGCTCAGTTACATTGATCAATGCAATTGCTAAATATCTCCTTTTTCCTAATATTCATGGCAGGTATGCAATTCATTATTCACATGTTCAAATTAGCAAGTAGCATTTTTCATTGTATATTCCAATATTTTTCCATATGCTTGAGGCATTATACCATTATCTATGTTTGATGTGCAGCCTTATTCTTGTATAGTATGTATTTTTTGGCTTGCACTCATGATATATATATATTAGTGCTCACTTCAGTTATCCTATTCAGTTATATGTAGTTTTTTTTCTGAATGTGAACACAGCTCCGCCCCTTTCGGCCATGTTTTTTCCATCTCCTATATAAGAAAGTCCTTAGTTACCCCTCTCCACCCACAGCAGTTTTTAATTGCAATGAGATGACACACAGTTAGGGTCACAGAGCTAGGGACCCCAATATAGAGATGTACCTTGACGAGGTTTTGGGGCTCAGTTACATTGATCAATGCAATTGCTAAATATCTCCTTTTTCCTAATATTCATGGCAGGTATGCAATTCATTATTCACATGTTCAAATTAGCAAGTAGCATTTTTCATTGTATATTCCAATATTTTTCCATATGCTTGAGGCATTATACCATTATCTATGTTTGATGTGCAGCCTTATTCTTGTATAGTATGTATTTTTTGGCTTGCACTCATGATATATATATATTAGTGCTCACTTCAGTTATCCTATTCCGATATAGTGCGCATGACTGGAAGTGCTGGGGACTCCGGCTCATGCGCAGTGCGCATGTGCTCTGCCGGCCACCATTAAGAGTGAGGTATGTTCGGCGTCGTTGCACATTCATTAGCATGTTAGTATGCCCACATGGTCGTGCTAACATGCTATGTGGGCCAACTAGCTAAGGGAAGTAATGCCCTTGCAACTAGTTGCTGGCCTCATTAGAATATAATATACGATTTTTAGAATTGCTTAATTCTAAAGATCTGTTTACTTATGCTAGTGTATACAGGGACAGTTAGGCAGGGATTACTAATATGTAGAGATGAGCGAACCGGCCGTGGTTTGGCTCGAGTTCGGTTCGCCGAACGAAGGTCTCGTTCGAGTTCGGTTCGGTGAACCACTCGAACCGCATAGGACACAATGGGAGGCAATCACAAACACATAAAAAACGCCTAGAAAACACCCTCAAAGGTGTCCAAAAGGTGACAAACAACTCACAACACAAACACATGGGAAAGTGACAAGAACAAATTCTCATGCGAAAACGAAACAGCTTGACGAGGAAAAAAAGAGGACGAGACACAGATATAGGCATGGCATGCCCTTCTAAAATCATGTAAAACACCGCAAGGTTACTTCAAGCGGAGTCTCCCTTTTTTCCAAAAATTGGGCCACACACACACCCACCCCTTCAGTGGCAGCACTTGTGCCCCAGTTGTACACTTCACAGCTAGATTTCCATCAAGCACATTCAAAAATACGCCATACTTAACCTTCCCCAGGATGACACTGGGGTAGGTAGCTAAGTCTTTGCTGAACCATGACTTGTTCATCTTGGCTCCTTTTAAAAAACACAGCAAGCAAGGGTTACTCTAAGCGGAGTCTCCGTTTTTTCCAAAAATTGGGCCACACACACACACACCCCTTCAGTGGCAGCACTTTGTCCCAGTTGTACACTTCACAGGTAGATTTGCATCAAGCACATTCCAAATCCACAAGCATTTACTCTCCCCAGGATGACACAGGGGTAGTAAATTCCTTGTGGATCCATGACTTGTTCATTTTGATGAACGTTAATCTGTCCACATTGTCACTGGACAGACGCGTGCGCTTATCTGTCAGCACACACCCAGCAGCACTGAAGACACGTTAAGAGACAACGCTGGCAGCTGAACACGACAAAATCCCCAAGGAGTAAGTGGAAAGCTGGCCATTTTTCAAGATTTGAAGCCCAAAATGAGCAAGGCTCCATTTGCAAAGTCATGGCATCGATGTTCATTTGGAGATACTCCTGTATCATCCTCTCCAGCCGTTGACTATGTGTCAGACTTGTTGTCTCTGGTGGCCTTGCAAAGGAGGGTCTAAAAAAATTATGAAAAGATTCAATAAAATTGCTGTTACCAGCACCAGATACGGTGCTGCTGGTACGGGTAGACTGTTGAAGATGACGAGACCATCCCATGATTGTCAAGTTATAACTGGGAGATTCACTCTCTGCACCACGGTTGTTTGGTGGAAAAGCTGAGCTAAGATCGAGTAACAGCTTTTGCTCATACTCCTGCATACGTGCGTCCCTTTCTATGGAAGGAATTATGTCACAAAATTTTGACTTGTACCGGGGATCTAATAGTGTGGCAAGCCAGTAGTCATCATCACTTCTAATTTTCACAATACGAGGGTCATGTTGGAGGTAGTGCAGCAAGAAGGCGCTCATGTGTCTTGCGCAGCCATGCGGACCAAGTCCACGCTGTGTTTGTGGCATAGAGGTGCTAACCGTTCTTTCTTCCTCTGACATCTCCCCCCAACCTCTTTCAACTGAAATTTGACCAAGGTCTCCCTCATCCGCTGAGTCTTCCATGTCCATGGACAGTTCGTCCTCCATTTCTTCATATTCTCCTGCACCTTCCTCAACATTTCGCCTGCTATCATGCGCCCTTGTTGATCCCTGTCCCTCATGGTCCCATGCCTGCCGCCTTGGTGATGATGAACGTCTGGACCTTGGTGATGTTGTTGTCTCTTGCACATATGAATCCTCCTGTAGTTCCTCCCCTTCCTGTTGTCCCACCCCCTGACTCCGAATAGTGTTAAGCGTGTGCTCCAGCATGTAAATGACTGGAATTGTCATGCTGATAATGGCATTGTCAGCGCTAAACATATTCGTCGCCATGTTGAAACTGTGCAGAAGGGGGCATAGGTCCTTGATCTTAGACCACTCCATCAGGGTGATCTGCCCCACCTCTGCATCTCGTTGGCCCAGGCTATACGTCATGACGTATTGCACCAGGGCTCGACGGTGCTGCCAGAGTCGCTGTAACATGCGGAGAGTCGAATTCCAGCGTGTCGGCAGATCGTATTTCAGGCGATGAACCGGCAGGCCGAAAGACTTCTGGAGCGATGCAAGTCACTCAGCAGCGGTGGTTGAACGGCGGAAGTGAGCAGACAGTTTTTGTGCCCTGTTCAGCAGGCCATGTAGGCCAGGATAGTGTGTCAAAAATTGCTGGACAACAAGGTTCAACACGTGAGCCATACAAGGCACGTGTGTCACCTTGCCCAGGCGAAAGGCTGCACCCAGGTTTGCAACATTTTCGCACACGGCCTTACCAGGCTGCAGGTTGAGTGGAGACAACCATTTACCAAACTCGGTCTCCAGAGCTGCCCACAACTCAGCCGCTGTGTGACTCCTATTTCCAAGACATTTCAAGCTAAAGACCACCTGATGCCGTTGCGCTCTGCTGCCAGCATAGTAATGAGGGGTGCGTGATTCCTTCTGCGCAATGAGAACGCTGGTGGCCTGACCAGGCAGGCTTGGGGCGGAGGTGGAGGACCCAGACGAGGTGGAGGAGGCAGAAGCAGTGGCGGAACTTGGACAGACAGAGGATTGACACACAAGTCGTGGGGATGGCAAGACTTGTGCAGCAGACCCTTCACCATCTATCACCATAGTTACCCAGTGCCCAGTCAGCGACATGTAACATCCCTGTCCATGCTTATTGGTCCAAGTATCGGTGGTGAAATGCACCCGTTGACACACAGAGTTTCTCAAGGAAGCGGTGATGTTGTGTGCGACATGCTGGTGTAGCGCAGGCACACCTTTCTTAGAGAAGTAGTGGCAACTGGGCATCTGGTACTGGGGCACAGCGACAGACATAAGGTCTCTAAAATCCTGTGTGTCCACCAGGCGGAAAGGCAGCATTTCGGTAGCCAAGAGCTTACAGAGGGATAAAGTCAACCTCTTAGCTTTGTCATGGGTCGCAGGAAATGGCCTTTTATTTGTCCACATCTGAGGGACAGAGATCTGGCTGCTGTGTGTAGACAGTGTTGAGTAGGGTGTCCCTGGAAAAATGCAGGTTTGTGAGGAAAGTGCAGGCGTAGACATGATGTTGCCTTCATCCAACGTTGGTGCTATCGATGTCTGAGAGAGCTGTACACACGCACTTGTTTCACCTTCCAAACCAACTGACGACCTACCAAGCAAACTGCCTGTTGCAGTTATAGTGGTGGAAGTTGTGCGTGGAAAACCAGGTGTGACAGCTGTTCCCACAGTCCTAGAAGATGAAGAGCGCGCGGTTGCACTGGAATGGGCAGACGGTGGATGGTTCGCTCCGCTAGGCCGCATTGCAGCACGGTGAGCTTCCCACTGGGACATATGATATTTATTCATGTGACGATTCATGGAAGAAGTTGTCAAACTGCTGAGGTTTTGCCCTCTACTAACAGAATCACGACAAATTTGACAGATCACATGATTTGGGCGATCTTTTGCTATGTCAAAAAAAGGACCAGGCTAGGCAAGGCTTAGAGGGCATGCGACCTGCTGATCCAGCCCGACTAGTGCTCAGAGGCAGAGTGGTGGCTGAGGATGCAGTTGTAGACGTGTTACCAGTACTCCGACTCTGTCCAGGAAGGCGAAAGGTAACTTCGTCGTCAGTAGCATTCTCCTCCACCGCCTCATTGACTTCCTCGAGTGCCTGACTGTGGGTTGACAGTAGGTGAGATCTAGAACTTCCTCATCAAGCGTTGTGTTTGCACTCCCCTCACCCTCAGACCGAGCCTCTTCCTGACGTGAACCAATATTTAAGTTGTTATCCCAATCTGGTATCTGCGTCTCATCGTCATCAGTATGTTCCTCATTGTCTATAACAACAGGTGTTACAGTTTGTGAATAAGGGTCAACATTATGCTCAGAAACTTGGTTCTCACGGCCTGAATCAGAGTCACAAAGGTTCTGGGCATCACTGCAGACCATTTCCTGGTCTATACTCACTGTAGCTTGGGAGCAGACCTCTGATTCCCAGGCTATAGTGTGACTGAACAGCTCTGCAGACTCAGCCATCTCAGTTCCACGATACTGTGCAGGGCGGATGGAGACTTCAGAGCTGGGAGAAAGCAAGTGTGATTGGGATGACAACTCAGAGGACTTGTGTTTTTTGGTTGCGGTAGTTGAGGTGGCTGAGAGGGCACTTGTTGGACCACTTGAGATCCATTCAAGCATTTTCCTTTTTTGGCCATCATCTACCTTTGTTCCAGTTGTTCGTGTCCGTAAAAAAGGGAGCACATCGGATTGTCCACGGTAAGTAGTAGACATCTTACTTTTGCTGGAAGATGGTCTATCTTCAGCAGATGTTAATGGAGCTTTGCCACCTTCCCCACGGACAAACCCTTTTTTTCCTTTTCCAACACGCCTCTTCCCCTTTCCACCAGCATCTGTCATTTTGCCACTCGTTTTGATTGCGACAAGATTGTGCACTTAAAATGTGGTAGTAAAAATTGAGAGGTGGTGTAGATTGCAGCGGTGGTCTATCTTTATTAACAGCAGAATAAACAACAACTATCCCTGACAATGCAACTACGGCCCTTAAACTGGCAGCATAGTTTGCTATTAGAATGGCTTAGTAACAATGAGTTTCAGTGTGCAATGCAGAGGTGCTGCAAATAGATTTGCACTAGTGGGACACTAATGGAAGTCCAACAGCCACTTTTAGGATGCCACTAAGTTTCCTCAGTGTTTGCTAGTATAATGGCTTAGTAACAATGAGCTTGAGTGTGCAATGCAGAAGTGCTGCAAATAGATTTGCACTAGTGGGACACTAATGGAAGTCCAACAGCCACTTTTAGGATGCCACTAAGTTTCCTCAGTGTTTGCTAGTATAATGGCTTAGTAACAATGAGCTTGAGTGTGCAATGCAGAGGTGCTGCAAATAGATTTGCACTAGTGGGACACTAATGGAAGTCCAACAGCCACTTTTAGGATGCCACTAAGTTTCCTCAGTGTTTGCTAGTATAATGGCTTAGTAAAAATGAGCTTGAGTGTGCAAAGGGCTGGAGGGTATAGTGGCAGGGTTGTGGGTCTGTGTAGAGGAAAGGAAGCCTCACTTTAAATCCCTCCTAATGGTGAAATGCAGCGAGGAAGTCCCTGACCTTAGCTACACAGATGCTCTTATCTGTAGCTGTTAAAATCTGTTTCCACGGACCTGACTGTCACCTATGGCTCTGAACCTGCTGTTATTAGCCCTTACAAGGGCTAAAAGAAACTTCTATCCCTATTCTGTATAGCGCTGTGTGTAGAGCGTACACAGCAGTATCGGAGACAGGAGCTAGGCCAGCGGTGACTGACACCCAGACGCCGAAGGCAGATAATGGCGTCCTGACAGGCAGATACCCGTTTTTGTAATGCAGGGACATGTGACATGGACATCCTATCACACATGCCATTGCTTCTCTGGCTAAAAGTCCACTTAGTTGTGTGTGTGTCTGGCATTGGCTGACATGCTGGCCCGCCCCACTACACGTGCGTGCTTAGGGAAGGAAGACAAGGAAAAAAAAAAAAAAACAGCAGTGATCTGAATGCGCTGTTCCCGCACACTATACGCTGAAATTTCATAATAGTGTGAGTTACAGAGTGACTCACACTATTACAGCGGAAAGCCAGCTAGTAATTAGCTTGGCTTTTTGCTGCTAGAACCGTTCTCGAACGTATCTAGAACTTATCGAGCTTTAGCAAAAAGTTCGAGTTCTAGTTCGATCTAGAACAGCCCCCAAAATCACTTGAACCGCGAACTGAAGAACCACGAACCGCGAACCGCACTCAACTCTACTATTATACACCCAGAACTGCTGGTTGTGGTTCTGGGTGCATATTGCACCTGACAGATTCACGTTAACATTGAAGCCTATGGAAACCAGACCCGTTAAATAGCCATATATTTTCCTTTCATTTGAAAATGATCGTTTTTTGCTTACTGGGTCAGTTTTAATTGATAGAAAATGGATTACCATACTATTTAACAGATCTGCTTTAACCCCTTCAGCCCCCAGGCACTTTCCGTTTTTGCGTTTTTATTTTTTGCTCCTTTTCTTCCGAGAGCCGTAACTTTTTTATTATTCCGTCAATCTTGCCATATGAGGGCTTGTTTTTTGCGGGACAAGTTGTACTTTTAAATGAAACCATAGGTTTTACCATATAGTGTACTGGAAAACAGCAAAAAAATTCCAAGTGTGGAAAAACTGCAAAGAAAGTGTGATTGCACAATAGTTTTTGGGATGTTTTATTCACCGTGTTCACTTTATGGTAAAACTGATGTATCTATGTGATGCCTCAGGTCGGTGCAAGTTTGTAGACACCAAACATGTTTAGGTTTACTTGTCTCTAAGGGGTTAAAAAAAATTCACAAGTTTGTCCAATAAAAGTGGCGTACGTTTTGCGCCATTTTCCGAAACACGTAGCGTTCTTATTTTTCGGGATCTATGGCTCAGTAACGGCTTATTTTTTGCATCACGAGCTAACATTTTTAATTGTACCATTTTTGCGCAGATGCTACGTTTTGATCGCCTGTTATTGCATTTTGCGTAAAACATGCAGCGACCAAAAAACGTAATTTTGGTGTTTGGAATTTTTTTGCCACTACGCCGTTTACCAATCAGATTAATTGATTTTATATTTTGATAGATCGGGCATTTCTGAACGCGGCGATACCAAATATGTGTATATTTATTTATTTTTTAACCCTGTAATTTTCAATGGGGTGATTTGAACTTTTAGGTTTTTTTTATTTTTTTTATTTTTTAAAACTTTTTTTTTTTTACTTTTTTTTTTTAATTTTTCTAGTCCCCCTAGGGGGCTATAGCGATCAGCAATCCGATCGCTGATCGCTATCTGCTGATCACAGCTATACAGCTGTAAACAGCAGAAATAGTCACTTTCTTTTTCCCTCTGCTCCCGGCTGTGGAAAAACGAAAGTGAAACTTCGTAGCTGCAGACGTCATCACATGACCCTGTGCTTCAATGGCAACCACCGATAGTCACGTGATCACGCACATGACTTCTGGTGGGGGCGGCGGTAAGTAAAAAAACATGGCCGCGCGCATTTAGATCTTGCTGCCAGACTTTGACAGCAAGATTTAAGGGGTTAATGGCCGCGTTGAAAACAGCTGATATGTGTGCCGAACGCCGCCGCCTGCCCGCGGCAGGGGGCGGGGCTTAACGGGACACGATCCATGACGGATAGATCTGTCCAAGGTCGGGAAGGGGTTAATGTTTGAAAAAAAGAAAAGAGATCCAGTTAAAATCAGTTAATGTTTTTTTTTTTTTTTAGCTGGTCAAAAAAAGTTGTGTTTTGCGCAACTTTTTTTGTCAACAAATTGCTGCTGAATCCATTCAAATGGATGATTACTGGACATGTGAACATGGACTAAGGCGACAGGAGCTGTGGAGGTGCATGGATAATGACTTGTGATGATAGAACTGGAGCATCTTTGTTACATTGATATATCAGCTTCACATAGGGTTATATGAGCACAGGCAGCGTGTTCCCTCATCATCCAAGGTAAAAGGGATGCTGACAGACAAAATGGGCTGACTTGCTCCAACATTAAAAGATATTGCTGTCTGATGTCAAATTAAACCTGCCAACTGAGCGCCACTGCAAGGGAGAAATGGAATAAATCTGACAAACCAGTAAGCAATGTATCGGATATTAATTGTAAAGGAAGCTGGCTGTATGGCAACCTCTATGGTGGGATGTGTTGCAGCCTGTTTTCTGAGGACTCCTGACTTGTACTTACAGCAGATCAATCATCTAGGGCAGTACCCGGGTTTAAATAGTTCTGTTTCATTAGTACAGCTAGAGATTGTTACTGTTCTATCCTATTACTCTGTCCTTGGCTATTTGCAGTTGGCTGAAAACTTTTATATATTGTTTTAGTTGGAATATTGTGGCAAGTGTCCCGTCGGCTGTTGGCAAACATTGTTATTTCTCTTGACACAAAAATGGATTCTTAATATCAAGTGTACACAGGAGGAAGAAAGGCAAGGACACAAAACTTTTGCCCTGCCATACTGTGTCTCAGCATTGTGCCACAGCTTCTTGATCCTGCTGCTTCTTTCATGTCCTATGTTTTACTTCCATCCTGCTGTTTTTATTTTGTAGGCTGCTGTGCTCAGTATCGATATACTTTTGTCTCTTGTTATGCCTGGTACTCCCTCATACATCCATGCACGCATAGATGTCTTCCAATGTGTTGGCGGTTTCTAGATTTCTTTGAAGTCCTCCTTATTGTTCTGCTAGTAATTTGGGTTCAGATTTTCTAAGAAAAACATGATCTTGTTACAAATCATCCAACAATTCTCAGCACAGTACCTTGATTGATATTCACAGCTTGATATTAATATTTTGGCCCACAAGCGCTGATACATTTAATTAGTAAAATGTTTTGGACAATGAGATATAGCTAAAACTTATCACATGCTGTTCAGTATCTATTTCCCCAAACCACAATATGGCTAGAGGCAAGTATTCGATCCAACAGCGGCCTGATTCATAAGATTAACTTCTATATCCTATGTTTACTATGAAAATCTGTAGTTTACTTTGATATAACCATATATAACAGAGATATAATATCTCACGTCTTAAACCCATGGTAGGATGGTACAAACGCACATACTGTATACAGGGGTATGTTCAGTGCATGTACTATATAATTATTAATATTATTATTTATTATCATAGCGCCATTTATTCCATGGTTCTTTACAAGTGAGAGTATACGTACAACAATCATTAACAATACAAAACAGACTGGTTTAGCAGGAGAGAGGACCCTGCCCGCGAGGGCTCATAGTCTACAGGGAATGGGTGATGGTACAATAGGTGAGGACAGAGCTGGTTGCACAGTGGTTTACTGGACTAAGGGTTATTGTAGGTTGTAGGCTTGTTGGAAGAAATGGGTCTTCAGGTTCCTCTTGAAGCTTTTCCATGGTAGGGGAGAGTCTGATATGCTGAGGTCAAGCGTTCCAGAGTATGTGTGAGGCACGGAAGAAATCTTGTACGTGATTGTGGGAAGAGGAGATAAGAGAGGAGTAAACAAAGAGATCTTGTGAGGATCTGAGGTTGCGTGCAGGTAGGTACCGGGAGACTAGGTCACAGATGTAAGGAGGAGACAAATTGTGGATGACTTTGTATGTCATGGTTATTTGTTTTGAACTGGAGTCTTTGGGCGATGGGAAGCCAGTGAAGGGATTGGCAGAGTGGCAATACTGGGGAATAGTGAGGGGAGAGGTGGATTAAGCAGGCCGCAGAGTTTAGGATAGATTTTTGCTGATTCTTGGTTAAGGAAAGCACAAATCTGGGAGATATTTTTGAGTTGTAGTCTGCATGAGGGGAAGAGGTCTTGGATGTGTGGCTTGAAGGATAGAGCAGAGTCGAGGGTTACTCCAAGGCAACGTGTGAGACTGGGGAGAGTGAGCAACCATCGAGTTTCATGGAAAGGCTTGTTGGAGGAGTTGAGTGAGGAGGAGGAAAGACAATGAATTCTGTTTTGTTCATGTTAAGCTTTAGGAATCGTGCAGAGAAGGATGAAATAGCAGACAGACATTGTGGAATTTTGGTTAGTAGAGAAGTAATATCAGGTCCAGAGATGTAGATCTGTGTGTCATCGGCATAGAGATGATACTGAAAGCCGTTGGACTCCATGAGCTGTCCAAAGGCTGAAGGTGTAGATGGAGAACAGCAGGGGTCCAAGAACTGAACATGGGGTTACACCGACAGATATGGGGCGAGATGGGGAAGTGGTGTGAGAATGGGAGACACTGAAAGTTTGGTCGGTTAGTTTTCAGGAGATCTAAGATAGATCCAAGTCTGTGATGCCCAGAGATGAGAGAATCTATAGTAGAGGGGGGTGGCTACTGTGTCGACGGCAGAGGACAGGTCTAGGAGGAGGAGGACAGAGTAGTCGCTTAGCTTTGGCGGTTAGTAGGTCATTGGTGACTTTGGTTAGGGCAGTTTCAGTAGAGTGATGCAGTCGGAAGCCAGATTGTAGCTGGTGAAAGAGGGAGCAGGAGGGGAGGTATGAGGACAATTCAAGATGGACATGCTGTTCCAGTAGTTCTGAGGCATAGGGGAGAAGGGATATGGGGCGATAGTTTGACACAGAGGAAGAGTCAAGGGAGGGCTTTTTGAGGATGGGTGTAATGGAGGCATGTTTAACACTAGAACTACTGAGGTAGTCATTTTGACTACTTTGCACCATGTATTTCTATATAGGTGTCACAAGTCCAGTAGTTCTAGTGTTAAAGCATGAAGGGAATACACCACTTGTTAGTGATAGGTTGAAGAGATGGGTTAGGGCTGGGATGAAGACTGCGGTCATGTTGGGGATGAGTTGCGATGGGAGCGGGTCCAGTGCACAGGTGGTTAGATGTGATCTTGAGAGTAGAGTGAAAAGATTGTTTTCTGTCATGGTGGAGAAGCTGGATTTGGAGGAAGAGTGCGGAGTAGCTATGATGAGGGGCTGTGGTGATTGTGAGCCAAAGCTTGCTCTGATGGTGTCAATCTTCTGCTTGAAGAAAGAGGCAAAGTCTTCAGCTGAGATGAGAGGAGAGGGAGGTGGTGGTGGAGGACGGAGGAGAGAATTGAAAGTGTTGAATAGCTGTTTAGGGTTGTGAGAGAGAGAGGATATGAGGGATGAGAAGTAGGTTTGTTTTGCAGCAGTGAGTATGGACTTGAAGGTGGTGAGGGACTCATTATATATTATGAAGTGCTCAGTGGAATGAGACCTCTTCCATCTGCGCTCAGCAATTCTGGATGCCCGTCTCAGTTCTTTAGTCTGACTCATGTGCCAGGGTTGCCTGTTGATTGTGCGGGTTTTTGTGTGTGTGACGGGGGCAGCTGATTCAAGAGCTGCAGAGATTGTAGTGTTGTATAAAGTTGCAGCAGCATCTTCATCGTGTAAAAAAGCAATGTCTGTGAGAGGGAGAAGGGACTGAGAAAATGCGTGTAAATCAAGGTGTTTGATATTTCTGCGAGGGTGTGAAAGTTTGTGGAGGGGGGGCTGCATGCTTGGAGATGAGGGAAGAGAATGTGAGTAGGTTGTGGTCAGACAGGGGGAGAGGTAAGTTAGAGAGGTTAGATAGGGAACAGAGGCGAGTGAAGATGAGGTCCAGCGTGTAGCCATTTTTGTGAGTAGCAGCAGAAGTCCATTGGGTGAGGCCGAAGGAGGAAGTGAGTGTTAGAAATTTGGAGACAGATGAGTGGAAAGTGTCAATGGGGATGTTGAAGTCACCCATGATGATGGTGGGAAGGTCGGTGGAAAGGAAGTGTAGTAGCCAGGTGGTGAAATGATCAAAGAAGGCAGTGGCTGGCCCTGGAGGGTGGTAAATGACAGCCAGTTGAAGGTTGGAGGGGGAGTAGATGCGGACAGAGTGCACCTCAAATGAGGGGAGAGTAACAGAGGGTGGTTGTGGAATTGGTGTAAAGCAGCATTGGTCGGACAGGAGGAAACCAACTCCTCCACCATGCTTGTTACTGGGGCGAGTGTGTGAGAGAGTTGGAGACCGCCATAAGAAAGTGCAGCAGGAGAGGCTGTGTCAGAGGGAGTGAGCCAGGTTTCTGTGATGGCGAGGAAGGAAAGTTTATTAGTGATGAAAAGATCATGAATGTAGGAAAGTTTGTTGCAGGCAGAGCGAGCGTGCCATAAAGCACCTGTTAGTGGGACTGGGGGAGCCGTGGCCGGGTAGATGGGTATGAGGTTAGAGAGGTTGCGAAAATTTGATAGGTTGCGGATGAGGGTTTGAAGTGACAATAGAGATGTGGTGAGGAGGACCAGGATTAGGAGAGAGCTCTCCAGCAGTGACGAGAAGCAGTGAGAGTGTTAGTAGGTGGGAGCAGGAGAGGCCATGAGATGGTCGTGTGTGTCTGGAGACACTGGGTGAAATGTAAAGGAAAATATCTGAGGTTCTGAGGTGAAGGTGAGATGGATGGGGAAGATGGAGGGAGAGATTAAAAGTTCATTACTGGGTTTAGGGATCAGAGGGGGCAGTAGAAAGTGAAGTATTATAGGGGTGAAAGTGAAGATAAACTTAAACGTTGTTTACACAGTCTATGTATCCAGTTACCTTCCGGTCAATTCCGGCCCAAATCTGTCCTAATTCAATGCATCATACTTATATCGTACATACTTATCTTGGTGCAGACGAAAAGTCTTTAGTTGCCCTAATATTTATATATACAAGTGCAATCAGCTGTGAAGGGGTGGGGTGCAGCAAGAAACTCATGATCACTTCAACAAAGAAACCAGATGCAGCATCAAATAGACAGAGAAAACAAAGGTCATAAAAAGAAGGTGAGGAACAGGGGTGAGAGGTCACAGTGAGATGCTGGAGCATGCCAGGGAGATATTGAAGCAAAGAGAGAACAGGTCAGATATAATGGGAAAGTAGGGTGGATGATTTAAGATACCTGTGGCAAGATAGACATGACGATTACTATATGGTGTGTGTGTGTGTGTGTGTGTGTGTATATGTATATGACACGCCCGCACTGGGGCCTGGGGTGACTCGTGACCAGGCCGCCGTTCTGCTCCTGGGACGCCGCGGTGGCGAGGCCCGGCTCCGTGACCCCGGCGGTGTCATTTAGCAAACAGGAAGGGGATGATGACCGTTTATTCATGACGCCACCTGTAGTATGCGGCAAGTTAGGTGCTACCGCTGCGGGATGGGGGCCTCTGGGGCAGATGGTGATACAGCTTGGTTAGTGTAGCTCTCCACAGGTAGAGCTGAGCCCCAAGGCGGATGGGGGTAGTAGTAGCAGACGATGGTGGGGGTTGCAGGGCGGTTGGCGCAGGTGAATCACTGAGTGACACAGGGATGCAGTCTCAAGGTTTTTACTCACTGTAGTAGGTTGCCAGGTAATATGACATGTCAGTGACCGCCTTTGGAATGCTTGGGTTTCACTGTAATGGGCTCCAGCCGATCCCTGGTAGTTTGGTGGTCGAGTCCGGTTCACCTTTCTTATGTGGACCTTTCCTGGTCGTCTTCCTGCGCTTGCTTCTCCCTCCCGGTTTGCACCCTCACACACTGAGCTCTGAACCGTTGCCCACGGACCCTTTTGGGTGGCGTGAAGCTCTATCCCTTGGTCCCTTGGGGTCACCTTCCAGCGAACTCATATACAGTTGTGGCCTCGGTGCTTACAGTCACCTCAACCTCTGGTTTTACTAGCGGAGTACGTAGGTTCTCCTCTTTGTGGCCAAGTCCTTCTACCCGAAGTTTGTATGTGGAACAAGGCCACAGGAGGATGTTGCAGCCCCCGTGATCTCTAAGACCCCATTCAGTCTTGTGCCTTGGTAGAGCGGCACCAGCTCTAGACCACAGGTCTTTCCTCCTCCACTGCTCCTCCCAACTCCCTTCTCTCACTCCACAGTCCACTGCTATGTGTACTCACTCCTAAGACTCCAACCCCCCGGCCTGGCTTCGGGTTTAACATGCCCTTGCCATGTCTGATGAGGTTTTGCGGAGTGAGAGTGTTGTGTTTTTTGTGTGAACTAGTGGATGACCTCCTGCATACCCAGGATGAAATACCACACCTCTGGATAAGGTGCAGTACCTCTGTGGTGACTGAAGCCTCAGGGGCGCCACATATACAAGGCCTCCTTCACACATCCATGTACATAAAAAATGATGCCAGTAGTTTAGATCAGTGTCATTTGTATGTCCCCTTTTACCATCTGTGTGTCAAGAATTACAGAGCTTCTCCTATACTTTGCTACGTTAAACACTACAGCACACAGATGCTATCCGTGTGCTGCACATGTTTTCCATGGACCTATAGACTTGTTTTGGTCTTTGTCATCCATGCTGCCAGTAAAAAATGAGAATGTCTTTGTGTGGCTGCACGGACATACGGTTTGTGTAAAAACACTCGCATATCAATTACCCCATAGGTTATAATGGGTACGTCTGTTAAAAAAGCGAATACAGCACGTACTGGAAACAGACTGTGAAGGATGCCTTTATATCCAGTAGCATGCAAAAGTTTGGGCACCCCTGGTCAAAATTACTGTTATTGTGAACAGTTAAGCAATTGATGAAATGATCTCTAAAAGGCATAAACACATTTTCTTTGTATTTTAGGCAAAAAAAAGTTTTTATTTTCATCTTATACATTTAAAAATTAACAAAAAGGAATATGGGCCGATACAAAAGTTTGAGCACTCTGCATGGTTAGTACCGTATTTTTCAGATTATAAGACGCACTTTTCATCACAAAAATTTGGGAGGAAAATGAGGGCTTAGAATTCGAATGTAGCTTACCGGGTGGTGAAGAATGGTGACAGGTAGCAGGGGCGATGCTGCGGTACTTTGAGGCAAAGAAAACATCCAGGAATGTAGCTTTCCGGGGGATAAGAATGGTGGAGAATGATGACAGGAGGCAGGAGCGATGCTGGTCTGTGCTGCGGGCTGTGCCCTGCTGTGTGCTGCTGTAGGCTGAGTGCTGCGGGCAGTGAGGCAGGGGGCATCCTGTGAAGACGTCAGCGATGCGGTCTTCAAATAATGGCGCCAGGAGTCGGTGCGTGCGCAGATAGAGCTCTGGTCTCAAGATCTCATCTGCGCACGCACCACCTCCGGCCCATTGATGTCCCAGGTCTGGACTTAAGGAAAATGGCACCTGGAGGTGGTGTGTGTGCAGATGAGATGTTGGCTTGTCAGAGAGCCAATAATTCAGTCTGCGCACACGCCAACTCCGGGCGTCATTTCTTTGAAGCCCTCACCGCCGCCGTCTTCAGGATGTCCCTGCCTCACCGCCCTCATCACAGAGCAGTGCACAGACCACTGTGCCCGCAGCATCACTCCTGCCTCCTGTCACCATTCTCCACCATTCTTACCCCTGGTAAATTACCTTCCTGGATGTTTTCTCTGCCTCACAGCGCTGCTGAGCATGGGACACCCACCGAACCACCCCTGCCTCCTGTGACCTCCACTCCACCACCGCTGCCACTCCCCGGTATGACACCACTGAATACGGACCCCCCCCTTTTTTTTTCCTCTAAATTTGAGGTGCGTCTTATAATCCGTTTGCGTATAAAACGAAAAATATGGTACTTAGTAGCACCCCCTTTGAGAAATATCACCGCTCCTAAATGCTTTTTGAAGCGAGCCAAGAGCCTTTCAATTCTTGTTTGAAGCATATTTATCCATTGTTTCTGGAAAAGTCTTTCTGTTCTGTGAGATTTATGGGTCGTCTTGCATGCACTGGTATTTTGAGGTCTAGCCACAGATTTTCAATGATGATAAGATCGGTGGACTGTGAAGTCCATTGTGAAACCTTAAGCTTGCGCCTTTTGAGGTAGTCTGTTGTGAATTTTGATGGGTGTTTAGAATCATTTTCCATATGTAGAAGCCATCCTCTTTTTAACTTCAGATTTTTTTATAGATTGTGTTATTTTTGCATCAAGAATTTATTGAAATTTCATTGGACCCATTCTTCCCTCTACACGTGAAATGTTCCCAGTGCCATTGGCTGCATCACAACCCCAAAGCATCATTGATCCACCTCCATACTCAATGGTTGGCGAGATGTTCTTTTCCTGAAATTCTCTTTCTTTATTTTTCCCCAGAAAATACCTTTCTTTGTTCATTGTTCTTCTATTTTAACCTCATCAGTTCACAGGACTTGTTTCCAAAATAGATGTAGAAAAGAAGCGTATGGGACTCAGCACCAATGCGGTAATAATAAAACTTCGAACTTGATTCGGAATTTTTTAAAAGAAAAGTACACAGGTCATCCAAAAAATCGCCATGCGATTTGCAAAGCGGCTTTACGCGTTTCGGACAAACAAGGGGAAATTAAAACCAGTCCTTAGTCATAAGCTTATTACAGGCTGTATTTGTGAAGGTGTCTCTGAACAGTAGATTAATGTACCACAACTCCAGTGTGCTGAATCTTCCTGAAGACCTTTTGCAGTCAAGTGGGGATTCTGATTTGCCCCTCTAGTAATCCTACAAGCAGCTTTCACAAATATTTTGGTTGGTCTTCCAGACCTCTTAACCTTCACTGTTCCTATTAACTGCCATTTCTTAATTACCTTTCAAACTGAGGAGATGGCAACTTGAAAACGCTTTGCTATTTTCTTATAGCCTTTTCCTGCTTTGCGGGCTTCCATCATTTTCATAGTGCTAAGCAGCTGCTTAGAAGAACCCATAGCTGGTGTGTTTTGGCACAGGATTAGAGGAGGCTAACTTTTTATAAAGCTGTCAAATTTGCATCACCTGGCCTTTACTACCAATGATGGTGAAAAAGCCATAGGCTAAATAAGGTCTGAAACGTTGATCAAAATTATCTGGGCACACAAATCTTCAAGGGTGTCCAAACATCAGCCCATTTTCCTTTATTTTGTTAATTTTAAAATATAAAAGATTTAGCTTTTTTTTTTTTCCCCCCAAGCACCCATGACAGCACCACGAGAGAGGGGATCCACCCTTCAAGTACAGGAAACCTAAAGGATAAAAAGGGTGGTACCTTTCCTTGAACCAGGATCCTCTAGATGAAGAACTGCAATTCGAGATTGGAGCTTACCCCTGCACTGGTCAGTCGGGACAGGCAGTGACATGAGCCCTGCTGCAGCCGGAGCAGGTGTTCTGGAAGTGCCACAAGTGGCCCATAGGGGCTTTTCCTGTGTCCTGCTGCATGCGGCGGCGCCATCTTATGTGTAGCTGTCGAGCACCCCTGCATATATAAAAATGGCGGGGAGACCGCTGAATTTGCGGTATGCTTCAGTTTGACCCCCTCCAGCAGGATGGATCAGAAGCAGCATCCTATGGCTGAGCTACAGACAATCCCTCAGTATAGACAGCAGAATAACTGGGGGGAAACGCTCCAGGAGGAGTGACACCAGAAAGCCATAATTCCAGCAGACTCTACAGCAGAGAAGCCTCCAGGGGAGAATTGTCTTGTCACATTGTTCCTCCTCCTGATCCGATACTCTCTCTTTACATCTGAGCGTTAAGTGCAAGTTAACTTGGTAAATTTTGTCAATTCTGCTTTTTTGCAGCATTTCTCACCCACCAAAAGCAATAAGTTAAAAAAAACTTTTTCTTTTGTGATTAAAACTAACTTTCTTAAACATGTACTGTTGACAGATCAGATCTGTAATCGTCAATGACGCAGAAGAAAAGCTCTGCATGTGAGCATAACCTGAGGTCTATATAAAGTTGCCAGTCTCTCCTACATACATATTTAGAAGCTACCGGAAACACAATGTATTGCTATAAGCCACAGTATGTGTCAGTATATAAAATATTCACTGCAATGGCTAATAAAGCCTCATTTTCTGTCTCCACAACTCCTTTGAAAGTGCAGTACCTGAGAGCGATGCACTGTAAAGTCTGTACCAGCCTAACACCAGTGAAACATTAATAAGTATATTTGAACATTCCGTTTGAGGTTCCAGCTATCAGCAAATGATTCATCTGGAGCTTCTGAGAAAGGAATTGAAATCAAATTGTTGATTCTCAAGTGTTTTAATGGCCTAGTTTCTGAGTCTTCTTAAATGTTCAATTAAGGCTGATGCATGTTTTTATTTCAGCAGCGAACAATAACTTTCTACTGACATAAAGAGATGTCACCACTAGGTTGTGCTGTTGTATTGGTAATATAGCATTCATTTCTTGTAGCGGTCAAAGCATTCATGTCTTGTATTTCTAATGCAGGATTTAGGTTTTGTATTGGGAGGGCCGTTTTTTTGACAAAGTGGGGCCCACATTGGAGTCACAATGGAGATTGCATTTACATGCTGAATTCAGACCGTTAAATGAGCACAATGGACAGTATTGAAGTCATTTGATTGTTTCTTGACCTCTTTACACAGGTGATGAAGAATGATGTGCATAGAACGATAGCTACTGTAGTAGATCAAAGTGTCTCCATACAGTAATCATGTTATCAGCAGCAGATCTGCAGGTTTCAATGTCCGATCTGCTGCTGTAATTTTTTTTTTGTTCCACCATAAACAGTCAAATTGCCCAATAAATGAGAAGCAGTTTGCTCTTTCATTGAGCAATTGCAGTCTTGTTTACTCCTGTGAACTCTTGTTTCTGCAGCTGGGATTTAAAAAAAATAAAATAAAAATGGATACTACATACAGTATACACAGTATGTGGCACAAATCCTGCATGTTATACATGCACGTATACACAAAGCGCATAAAGACACAAATGTATATTCAGAGCACATACATAGACAAATATGTGTACACAGAGCACATACATACAGACACATGTATAAACAGAGCACATACATACATGTACACATGGGTATACTGAGTGCAAACATACAGGCACATACAGTGCCTTACGAAAATATTCGGCTCCCCTTGAATTTTTCAACCCTTTCCCACATTTTCAGGCTTCAAACATAAAGATAAACATTTTAATGTTATGGTGAAGAATCAACAACAAGTGGGACACAATTGTGAAGTTTAACGAAATTTATTGCTAAGTTTAAACTTTTTTAAAAAATAAATAACTGAAAAGTGGGGCGTGCAATATTATTCATCCCCTTTACGTTAATACTTTGTAGTGCCACATTTTGCTGCGATTACAGCTGCATGTCACTTGGGGTATGTCTCTATCACTTTTGCACATTGAGAGACTGAAATTCTTGCCCATTCTTCCTTTGCAAACAGCTCGAGCTGAGTGTGGTTGGATGGAGAGCGTTTGTGAACAGCAGTTTTCAGCTCTATCCATAGATTCTCGATTGAATTCAGGTCTGTACTTTGACTTGGCCATTCTAACACCTGGATACGTTTATTTGTGAACCATTCCATTGTATATTTTGCTTTATGTTTGGGATCATTGTCTTGTTGGAAGACAAATCTCCATCCCAGTCTCAGGTCTTTTGCAGACTGCAACAGGTTTTCTTCAAGAATTGTCCTATATTTGGCTCCATCTATCTTCCCATCAATTATAACCATCTTCCCTGTCCCTGCTGAAGAAAAGCAGGCCCAAACCATGATGCTGCCACCACCATGTTTGACAGTGGGGATGGTGTGTTCAGAGTGATGAGCGCTGTTGCTTTTACGCCAAACATATAATTTGTCATTGTGCCCAAATAGTTCGATTTTGGTTTCATCTGACCACAGCACCTTCTTCCACATGTTTGATGTGTCTCCCAGGTGGCTTGTGGCAAACTTTAAACAACACTTTTTATGGATATCTTTGAGAAATGCTTTCTACTTGCCACTCATCCATAAAGGCCAGATTTCTGCAGTGTACGACTGATTGTTGTCCTATGGACACACTCTCCCACCTCAGCTGAAATTTTGTAAAACTTTTTGTAACCAAATCCAGCTTTAAACTTCTCCACAACTGTATCAAGGACCTGCCTGTTGTGTTCCTTGGTCTTCATCTGCGCGTTAAAGAGAACACTGAGACTATTGTAGAGCAGGTGCATTTATGCGAAGACTTGATTACACACAAATGTCTTATATTTATCATCATCAGTCATTTAGGACAACATTGGATCATTCAGAGATCCTCAATGAACTTCTGGAGTGAGTTTGCTGCACCGAAAGTAAAGGGGACGAATAATATTGCACGTCCCACTTTTGAGTTATTTTTTAAAAAAGATTAAAATAAGCAATAAATTTCGTTCAACTTCACTGTGATGGGGTATGTGACAGAGCAGTAATGGACACCAGACCTATGAACAATCCAACAAGATTTAATGAGGCAGGGAACATAAAACATCCAATATCCAAATGGTTCTTTAGAGTCCACACAAAGGAAACAGATCCAGGGCAATCCGATGCCAAGGAAAATGCAACAACAGTCCTTAGATGTGTTCCTTAAATCCGATAGCATGGCTGAGACAACACAATCCCACGTAGCAGCTGATCTTCAATGTCCCATAGTCCATACACAGGCTCTAGGATTCAGCCTCAGCTATATATCCTAATCCTTCTCCAGCAGAGATACAATTAATTGAACTAACATGGGTCTCATTGTTCTTCTCTCCTGGGATCAGCCCCTAAGGTGGGCACACCTCCCCCTGGATATTTGATACATGAATGGACTTTGAACGTCCTGGCTCTGTTCTGTTTACCAAGTTGTGGTTGGAGAAGTCCCATGCTGAGAAGAACAAACAATCCCCCACCAGTAGTACATACAGGACAGTCAAGGAGAGACAGACTATTACACCATGAGCACAGGCGGGGGAGGGACACGCTGTTACATTCACAATTTTGTCCCACTTGTTATTGATTCTTCACCATAACATTAAAATTTTTATCTTTGTTTGAAGCCTGAAATGTGAGAAAAGGTTGCTAAATTCAAGGGGGCCGAATACTTTCGCAAGACACTATATATATTGACCAAGAGCCCATACAGTCTATTGTCCTCATTGATTTATACCACCAGGAGTCCATACATTCTGATCTCTTCACTAATATATACTGTACTTACCAGGAGCCCATACATGCTGATTACTGATCTATACCACCACCCTTGAATGGATGGGCCCCTTGTAGGTATATAATAGTGAAGACATTATTATGTTTGGTAGGTGCTAAAGGGGTTGTCCGGAGAAGATAAATTGGTGTAGTTTTTGAAACATGCTGTTCAATAATAACTTTATGCATAGTTGTGTGCCAAGTAGCATGCTTATTGTTTTTAACTCCTTTACCACCCGATGGGTTTCCCTTTTTTTCTTCCAAGAACTATACTTTTTTTCTTTTTTTTCCCCTCAATATAGACCTATGAGGGCTTGTTTTTTTGTGCGGGACAAGTTGTCATCAAAGGTCCTGAAGCAGTCTCCATATCGGAAGCTACAATGCAGGTCCTGCTGTACTGTTTTAACATTTATTTTCATGCTGCCATTTTTATTTGGTGGTGTGTAAGTGTTTGAGCACAACAGTTCAACACTGCAAATACGGCAGCCCCAAGCCACAGGAATCTGTGTTCAGTGTCCAACCGCATCGTGTATAATAAGGCTGCCTTATCTGTAAACTAGCCATAGCTGTGGGGGAAGCCAGACGCCATTTTATTGTAGTTTTTTGCTGTGCTCACATTTCCAATGTTCCCCTGCCACCACTCATGTAGTGTTTAGCGGTAATAGGAGGCTTCGGCAGTAATTGTGAATACAGTTTGGATAGTCTGATATTCTACTACTAATACCAGACTACCGTGTTGGATTCACCACTGCAAGAATTCACTGTCACATCACTACTCTAAATGGGATGGGCAGGACTTCTTCCAGCTCTGTAGTCTAGCAAATGTCAGGCTGCCCTACATGTTCTCATTGCTGCAATGTTCATAGCACAGTTTAGTCATCATGCTATGCATACTTTGCTCTGACCACTAAATAAATTCTCTTATGTCAGTATAGAGCCTCATTCAGGTGTCTGTGATGCAGGGACATCTGAATGAGGCTTTACTGCCACATTGGCTAAGTGCATCAGAGGAGATAAATGTCACAATACTGATACACTTTGCAGGCGCAGGAGGAAGGCACAGACGCTGGGCTTCGCGTTCCTTATGCAGATATGAATTCGAGGAGGGGTGCGACACTTACTGCTTTCTTCAGGCCAGTGTCCATTACTCTGCTGCCGGTTTATGTTGTAGACGAAGTAGTAAAACATGCGACACCAGAGTTCATTGGCAAACCAAACTTGTACAGTGTATTCCTCACACCGCTATGACACACTGTCTCACTTTCACTGTTCTGCTGTTTCTCTTATTGTGGGGTACTCTCTGACTACCTACCTCCTCTATCTTGGATTTCGTCCTCAAGCTGCCCAGCCTTTATCTCCGTTGCCCCTCTTCTTTTCGCTGTTGTCCACAAGTTTAAAGTTTACCACAAGCCACCTGGGAGACACACCAAACATGTGGAGGAAGGTGTTCTAGTCAGATGAAACCAAAATCAAACTATTTGGGCACAATACCAAACGATATGTTTGGCGTAAAAGCAACACAGCTCATCACTCTGAACACACCATCCCCGCTGTCAAACATGGTGGTTGCATCATCATGGTTTGGGCCTGCTTTTCTTCAGCAGGGACAGGGAAGATGGTTAAAATTGATGGAAAGATGGATGGAGCCAAATACAGGACCATTCTTGAAGAAAACGTGTTGGAGTCTGCAAAAAATCTGAGACTGGGAAGGAGATTTGTCTTCCAACAAGACAATGATCCCAAACATAAAGCAAAATCTACAATGGAATGGTTCACAAAAAAACGTATCCAGGTTTTAGAATGGAAAAGTCAAAGTCCAGACCTGAATCCAATCGAGAATCTGTGGAAAGAGCTGAAAACTGCTGTTCACAAACGCTCTCCATCCAACCTCACTCAGCTCGAGCTATCTGCAAAGGAAGAATGGGCAAAAATTTCAGTCTCTCGATGTGCAAAACTGATAGAGACATATCCCAAGCGACTTGAAGCTGTAATCGCAGCAAAATGTGGCGCTACAAAGTATTAACTTAAAAGGGCTGAATAATATTGCACACCCCACTTTTCAGTTATTTTTTTTTTACAAAAGTTTAAAATAAGCAATAAATTTCATTCAACTTCACAATTGTGTCCCACTTGTTGTTGATTCTTCACCATAACATTAAAATTTTTATCTTTATGTTTGAAGCCTGAAATGTGGGAAAAGGTTGAAAAATTCAAGGGGAGCCGAATACTTTCGCAAGGCAACTGTAGTTATGTTGTACTTAATTATTCTGCCTATCTATTCCTTTTTTACATTTGTACCATTAGGATACTTAGCTAGTCATTCTTACCTTGCATCAGTATAATTGAAGCAGGAGTTCATGATCTTCTAGTGGTCTGCTCTTCACTAAATGGGTGGAAGCCAAGAATCTCTAAGCCAAAAACAATTTTTTGTGAATAACAACATCAGTTACAAGATAAAGAGTTTTTTCAAGGTCCTCTCAATGGCTCACATGTAATTTTGCAATCCCTTCTGTCAAAAGTCACACACTACAGTGCAAGATCATGCTTTTGTGAGAACAGATCTCTAAATTGATGATGGATTGACTCTGGCTCTGTTTTACATCTTATGTTTCTGCCAAGCATTCGTCTTACCAGAAGAGCGTAAAATTTCTATTTGCCATCATTTCTCTGTAGTCAGCGAAATTACCACTTATGTATAGTGTTGAGCTTGTGGCTTGGCTCATTTTATTTCTGTAATTGGGTCCTACTGCCCCATAAGATTAAACATTTTTCCTCCAATATTTTTTCTTATTTACCATCTTTTGAAACTTTGTAATGCAGTGATGTACTGTAAAATATTTATAACGTTTTGTGAATGAAGGCAATTCTATGCACTATTCACTATGTGCAGAATTATTAGACAAGTATTTTTTATTATTATTGATCAACAACTATGTTCTCAATCAACCCAAAAGACTCATAAATATCAAAGCTTAATATTTTTGGAAGTTGGAGTGGTTTTTTTTAGATGTGGCTATCTTAGGAGGATATCTGTTTGTGCAAGTAACTATCACTGTGCAGAATTATTAGGCAACTTAATAAAAACTAAATTTTCCCATCACACTTGTTTATTTTCACCAGGTAAACCAATATAACTGCACAAAATTTAGAAATAAACATTTCTGACATGCAAAAACAAAGCCCCCAAAAATTTGTGACCCATATAGCCACCTTTCTTTATTATGTCACTCAACAGCCTACCATCCATAGATTCTTCAGTTGCTTGATCTGTTTACGATTAACATTGTGTGCAGCAGCCACCACAGCCTCCCAGACACTGTTCTGAGAGGTGTACTGTTTTCCCTCGATGTAGATCTTACATTTTATGGGGGAACACAGGTTCTCTATGGGGTTCAGATCAGGTAAACAAGGGGGCCATGTCATTATTTGCTCATCTTTTAGACCTTTACTGGCCAGCCACGCTGTGGAGTAGTTGGATGCATGTGATGGAGCATTGTCCTGCATGAAAATCATGTTTTTCTTGAATGATACCGACTTCTTCCTGTACCACTGCTTGAAAAAGTTGTCTTTCAGAAACTGGCAGTAGATCTGGGAGCTGAGCTTCACTCCATCCTCAACCCGAAAAGGTCCCACAAGTTCATCTTTGATGATACCAGCCCATACCAGTACCCCACATTCACCTTGCTGGCATCTGAGTCGGAGTGGAGCTCTTTGCCTTTTACTCATGCAGCCTCTGGCCCATCCATCTGGCCCATCCATCTGGCCAATCAGGAGTCACTCTCATTTTATCAGTCCATAAAACCTTTGGAAAATCAGTCTTAAGATATTTTTTGGCCCAGTCTTGACATTTTATCTTATGTATAATCTTTCTTTATTAAGAAAAAAAACATAATACAGAAAATAAGAAGAAAAAGAGTTAGATCTTACAGACCAATTTTACAATAACAGTCTTATTCCGAAAGAATTTAACTATTCAATTCAGTTATGAATACAAATTTCTCCAAGAAGAGAACAAAATAGTAATACGGTAAACCTGTAAGGCCCTGCTTTATGTAATTTTAACTTTGCTGCTCTCTTCGTCCCCCCCCTCATCCATTAATCTATCCACATTAACCCTCTCTCTCCGTGAGAGGCAAGATTTTGAACCAATGAGGAAAAGAGAAGGAGTCTGCGACATCAGTCTGGCATGTAGATCCCGTATATTGAGCAAAGGAGTGACCCTCTAACCATAATGCAAGGCATCTTAGAGCATAAATAGTAGATAGCCAAGAGAAGAAAGGAGATGAGTAGCGAAAAGCAGCGAAAGTGGGTGAGGGAAGGAAAGGGAACGGAAGGTCTGAGGGAGAGGAAGTTCGTGGTGCTCCCAGGTGTGGCGGGTTAAGTTAATAACTGTGAGTGGGATCGCTAACAGCTCAAGGGCCAAACAGTTCTCGAAACGCTTCAGTATCTTTGAAAAGGATCCAGGGCTGCCAAATTTTTAAGAATCTCTCACTGTCCCCTGTTGCCTCTGCGGACAAGTCCTCCATATAAAATATGGAGGCCAATTCCTGTTGCCACTCTTGTAATTATGGAAGGATTGTCGTCCGCCAGTGCCTAGGGATCACCGAGCGAGCTGCTGTTAGACAAAATCTAAGCAGATCTCCCTTTTGTGTTTTAATAGAGCCAGGCAACATGGACAGCAACGAGATCTGTGGTGATGGTGTTACCGATTCTCCCGTAATTTTGGTGTATGTCTGAAACACCTCCAACCAGAAGGGTTTGATCAGTGGACACTCCCACCAAATATGTAGCATCGTCCCGGGGGCCCCCCCACATCGCCAACACAACTCTGACACAGAGGGAAAGATCTTATGTAGCTTCACTGGATATTGGTACCATCTGGATAGAATTTTGTAGTTCTTTTCTTTTGCATAGCCAGCTGTGGACATCTTATGGGTAAACAGGTAAGCTTTCTGCTTCTCCTCCTCAGTAAAAGGAGTGCCCAGTTCTGTCTCCCAGTTAGATATGAAATTTGGGTCTGTGTGAAATTTGGGTCTGTGTCTGTATCCGGGGCCGCTTGACTCAGTAATTTGTATATGACTGAGATTAAATGAGATGGTGGGGATTTTTGCAAAATCAAACCCTCAAACGGGGTCAGAGAAATGTCAGGTACGTGTTTCCAATTTCTCAGTCTATTACATACAAAGGAGTATAATTGTCTATACTCAATCCATGACAGCGAGCGCGGGGGGTCCAGGCCCTGCATGTCTCCGAAAGACATAATATCATTCTCTTTCAAAGCATGATATACCCGAAGATCATCTTCCACCTTCCAGCGCAGAAAGGAGGAACGTGTGAATCCCGGGGAAAATTCTGGGTTGGAGAAAATCGTGATGAGCAGAAGCGGAGGCCCAGTCAAAGAGCCCCTCTGCCTCACCTGATCCCACACTTTAAGCGTGGCCTTGATTAGAAAGTCAGCTGCAGGTAACTTCACCCCCTCGCGTGATTTCAGCCATGGCAGATACCTCGTGGGCATCGGCGCTCCCCCCTGTTCCAACACGACCCATTTTTTATGTGTAGCCGAAAAGTGCCAGTCGAACATACGCGGTAAAGATTTTTATATATGTATATACATATATGAGAAATATTGCCCTGATGCGTTGGCAATCGGAGTTTATAAGGAGTTAATGGCAGCAGCCTATAGCTGCCACTAAGTCCTAGATTAATCATTGCAGGCGTCTATGAGACATCCCCAATGATTAACCTGTAATTTAAAGTTAATAAACACACACAGTGAAAAAATCCTTTATTTGCAATAATAAACAGTAACAAATACCGTCGTTCACCACTTTATTAAGCCCCAAAAACCCATCCATGTCCGGCGTAATCCACGGAGGTCCCGCGTCGCTTCCAGCTCTGCTACATGAAGGTGACAGGAGCTGCAGAAGAACACCGCCGCTCCTGTCAGCTCCACACAACAACTGAGGTGAGTAGTGCGATCAGCGATGATGTCACTCAGGTAACTCGCGGCCACCGCTGGATCCTCCAACTGTGACAGCAAGTCACCCGAGTGACAGCGATGAAGTCACAGGTGAGTTGCGGTCTCGGGTGGAGGATCCAGCTAGCCGCGGGTAGCCTGAGTGACGGCAGCGCTAATCGCGCTGCTCACTTCAGTCACTCAGGGCATTAGCGGTCACCGGTGAGTCCTTCACGGGTGACCGCTAATCAGGACGCGACACACAGACAGAGCCGCAGGATGACAATGAAGTCGGGTGAAGTTCATCGACTTCATTCTGATCATGCGGCTCTGATCATGCGGCTCTATGTATGTCTGCTGTCAGCGACTATTCAGCTCTGCTGAATGGCAGATGACATAGTAAAATGGGATCCCATACGCATCAAACACGCATTGCACACGCTCTGCTAGTCATTAAATAATTTAAAAAAAGCATTGCACTTGCATTGCACACTGACCTAACGTGAACTAAAATCGGCCGAGTTTTTTTCAGGCAAGTCGGACCGATTTTACATGCATAAATGTGTTTCCAGCCAAATGGCTACATTTTGGAAATTACACCCCTCAGGGCAGTATAGGACTGGCTACCGGAGAAATCGCCAGTAATACCAGGCATGGCTGCAGTTACCTGCATTGAACTCTGGAGCTCTCACCTGAGGTCCGGAGTGCAGCTTGGACTGAACTCGGGGTTTGCAGGACTGAACCGTGAGCACCAACTGATTCCCTGGTAATTGCTGTTCAGTTCATGTCAGCTGCGGACAGGCTGGGCTGAACTCCAAAGCTCTCACGTGAGCTCTGGAGTTCAGCCTGGCCTGTCCACAGCTGTGACACATGAATTGAACCGCAATCGGTGGGGAATCAGTCGGCGCTCGCAGTTCAGTCCTGCAAACCTATTTTTTAACTTTTTTTACCGTTGCATGGACACTTCATTATTGAACCATGACTAGGTCTTATTTTCGGGGATGTCTTATATTTAAGCCTCCCAGAAAACTCCTGCTAGGTCTTATTTTCGGGGGAAGTCTTATTTTCCGGGAAACACGGTACTATTAAAGAATAAACACAGCTCTTTCAGCTTGCAAGGTAAATACTCCAAACAGGATCACTTAATACAGTAGATACAGAAATTGGTGCATATTAAAACATAACCTTTAAGTAATCTAATTACTACAATAAAATACTAACCTGTGTATCACACACAGATTATTCCAATAAAAAAGGTGCATCCCGTCTAACAACCAATGAGAGTACATGATAGGTCATGAAGGGGTTAGTATTAATATATTAAGTATAATTATCATTTTATATTAATATTAATTGTATCACTTACTATTGAGCAGAATGAAATATACTGACATCCCCTTATATGCAGTATGAGCCCACACACAGCCCCTCTTATAGACAGCTTGAGGCCTTACATAGCTCCCTACATACAGGATGAGCCCTCACACAGTCCCCTCTATACCATATGAGTGCTCACACAGCCCCCCTATAAAGAGAATGAACCCCCCACACAGCCCCCACACAACCCTTATATACCAGATGAACCCCCACATAGCCTCTCTATATACAGTATTACCCTAACATAGCCCCTCTATATACATTGTTATCCCCCACATAGCCCCCTATATACAGCATGAGTCCCAACATAGCCGCCTAAGTACAGTATGAGCCCCACATAGCCTCCTATATACAGCATGAACCCCCACATATCCTCATAAATACAGTATGAGTTCTTACATAGCTTCCTAAGTACAACATGAGCTTCATATGGCATATATACAGTATGAGCCCTCACAGCTTCCTAAATACATTGAAGACCACATAGCCTCCTGCTGTATATACAGTGAGAGTCCCTGCATAGCCTCCTATATAGATTGAGCTCTAAATAGCCTCTTATATACAGTATTAGCCACAACAGTCTCCTAAATACAGCATGAGCTCCAACATAGGCATCTAAATATAACATGAGCCCTCCCATAGCTTCCTAAATACATTATGAGCCCCACATAGCCTCCAATATACATTAAGCACTACTTAGCCTCCAATATACAGTATAAAAGCTCACATATCTTCCTATATACAGTATGAGCCCCCACATAGTCTCCAATATACATAGCCTCCTAAATACAGTATAGTATGAACCCCGACAGTCTCTATATACAGTATGAACCCAATAAACCAGTGGCAAAATGCACTGCCTATCCTCTCCAAAACACCATACCAACAGTGAAGTTTGGAGGTGGGAACATCCTGGTGTGGGGCTGTTTTTTCAGCATACAACACTGGCAAACTTCATGTAATAGAACAAATGATGAATCGACAAATCTACGGAGACATTCCTAATATAAATCTGCCATCTACTAGGATGATAAATATGAAATGACAGTAAACATTTAGCAAGACAATGATCCCAAACACACAGCCAAGGAAACTGTCAGTTGGTTTGAGGGAAAGAAAATAAAGCTGCTAGAATGACCCTGCCGATCACCTGACCTGAATCTAATAGAAAATGTATGGGAGGACCTAAAGCTCACAGTTCATAGAGGGAGTCCCACAGAACATTCATGATTTGACGAGTGTGTGGGGAAAAACGGGCCAAATTCAAACCTAAGCAATGCATGCGACTAGTTTCTCCATTTAGTAAGTGTCTTGAAGCTATCAGCCCGAAGAAATTCTTTTGCACAAAATATTAAATAAATTTCAGTAAGCGTGTTTAGTACGTATTTCCTGTCATTTCTTATTAATACATATCACTGAATTTATGAACATCTTTAATTTGATTTCTTTGCTTGTGTTGGTTGGATGGGTTGTTACTGACATCTGATGAGAAATTCATGTCAATAGCTCCTTTAGAAATATATTTACCATACTTAAAAAATTGGTGACGTGTTCAATACTCATTTCAACCCCCTGTACATGGCCACATACATAATTTGTGTATTTGTCTGACACGCCTATTTGTTTCTTGGTGAACATAGGTGGCTCTCTAATGACAGTCTTTTACCTCCACGGAATGCTATGGCACCATAAGAAAGACTTACCATATCTGTTTTGTAGCCACCAGAAAATTGAATCTTGATCGCCATTCACATTCCAACTATATACATCTGCTATGCTTTACCCTTATTAATTGAATATTGCGCTGACTGACTAAAATTGTTTAACAGATAAATGTATCTGATACTTGAGGACAAATCACTATATTATGTGTATGGCTAGCCTATGAAGATGGAGACCGAGACAATCATTTAGAAGAGGTATTCTAAAGTTTAGAAGTTATCCCCAATACATTGCATAAGGAACAACTTTCCGATCACTGGGGGTCTGACAGCCGTGGCCCCAGCAATTCTTAAGAATCGGGGCTGTGAAGATCATGCCTAGCGCTTTTAGGGTGTGCTCACACTAGTGTAAAGCATACGATGTGAGAGAATTGGATGCGATATTTTAAATACCCCTGGCTCACACGGGCAGCAGAGTTTGCGCAAAGTGTCATCTACTGCTCTGCAATTCTCTTGCATGTGAGAATCGAAGCACAAGTGAGGAGAAGGAGAAATTAATCTTTCCATCTTCCCCATTGTCTGTCTGTGTATATTGGACTGCGCTCGGATGTCATCCAGAGGATTAGGTGTAACTTTTATATTTGAAAATACCCTCTTAAAGGCTAATTATCCTCTTTTTAGCTAGATGCATGTTAAATTATTTATCCTCTATTCCTGTTTATTTCTTTTGTATTTGTTTTATAGGTCACAAGAACACTGGTTATGACAAGCATGTCCGCTGAGTAAGTCTCTCCATTCTTGCTCTGTATCTTTTGCATGATGTACAGCAATGGTTTCTCCTAATAGAAGCACTATTACTGAATTGTCTGTATAATCTGTTGGAAGCCTAAGATAACGATTGCCATACAAGAATTGCTGTACAATTCCAACTTGCCAGGTTTAGTATATTTACAGATATTTTATTGTAAATTACGGTACATCAAAAGGAACAAGTCGGTGGCTGCACTTACACTTTACCTCCATTATTAGAGGAGTAGTTCTGTCTTGCTAAATTACTACCTATTCATTGAATTCTCAAAAACTAGTAGATTGGTATGGGTGTCACCGCTGGGATCCAACTGATCACTTAGTATCCTTGAAATGACAAAAAAAAGCTGAGAACTCCAATGAATTCAGTAAGTTTCGTCAGTGCATAGACTTTATATGGAAAATGCTCTTCAAGTTCTCTATATCACAGCCTGGTGGTTAGAGGAAGATTAGTGGGGGTCTCCGTGGCGGGACGAACACTGGTAGAACAGAGTTTACCGGTTCTTTGGATATGGGATAATTTATGTGGACTGGAGCACCATTTGAATATATGAGAATTCTTTACAGCAAAATTTAAGTGTAGGAATGATAGAATGTAAAATAAGCCCTCTTAATCTGAACCAATATAGAGCAGGATATCGTTACATTTAGTGTGTGATTTAGTGACAGGTTAAATGAGATTTCTTAAAATGAAATCATTATTTTCTTTAATTTTAATCTATTTGATTAAACTTGCAAAGTTCAAATGGAGTCGCCTAAGGGCTGCTAACCCTGAGCGTAAGGCCGATAAGCAAGATCTGTTCTTAGGAATGTACTTCACTAATGATTCGGGATTTCAACTCTTGTTATTGGGAGTTATTAGATTGAGGATGTACCGTCTATAAAATGTAATTGATCATGCATAAAGAACTGAATTTTCTCGAACCTTATTAGTGGAACTCTTAAAAAAGTGACACATGATATGGATACATTGTCATATAAATATTTTATTACTGTATTTAGAATATTGATTGCTCAACATTTGCATTCCGTAATGAATGGTCTTATTTTTAGTTTCTTTTAAATTTATATAGATAATAAACATGTCTTAAAATATTGTGTAAGAAAATCCTCAAGTTTTAGGCATAATAAGTTCTGTGAAGTTCTGATTTAGAGTCATCATACAGTGAGGCTGATTTTACCAATGTTACTTTTTAGACTAAAGAAATTCACCCGGGAAAACTGTTAGGCTTATATACTATAGTAATGTAAAGGGTTATTGCCCTATCCATAGACCTCACGGATCTCCAGCAATTCGTTGATTTAAAACCCTGAGCACAGGTCTTTTTGGCCTCATTTTAATGGAGCGGAAGGACATGTTTGACTTTGACTCATTAATGGAACTGTCAGAAATGGTGTACAGTGCTCCGCATTCCCATAGAGATATTAAGGGAATCTGTCACCAGGTTTTTGCCACATAATCTGAGAGCAGCATAACGTAGGGGAAGAGATCCTGATTCCAGTGATGTCACTTTCTGGGTTGCTTTGTGTAGTTTTGATAAAATCACTGATTAATCAGCAGTAGATTATCATTAGAGGACTACTTGGCGTGCTGTCAGGTAGTCCAGCATATTAATGACCTCTGTATAACTGCTGGATCGGCAGCTGAGAAAACATTGATTTTATCAACATGACTGCAAACAACTCAGTAAGTGACACATCGCATCGCTGCAATCTGAGTCTCTGTCTCTACATTATGTTGCTCTTAGGTGAGGTAGCAAAAACTTGGTGACAGATTCCCTCTAAGGGTATGTGCCCACGATCAGTACTCTGTGCGTTCAGAATGCAGCAAGTGCTGAATGGGGGGGGGCACGCAGCTGTCAGTACCCACGATCAGGGTTCCGTGCGCTGCGGTTTCCTGCTTGTGTTCTCCCTACGGAGGACACAAGCAAATCCGCAGCAAACAATTGACATGCTGCGGTCGGGAAAGCCGCTCCGCAGGTCAGTGTTTGCTGCAGGAAAAACAAGCACAGAGGGCATGGGATTTCTAGGAATCCCGTCCACTATGCTTGTACTGTAAACTGCAGCGGTTTGGATGCAGCTGACGTATGCTGCGTCCAAACCGCTGCAAATACTGATCGTAGGCAAGCACCCTTAGGGAGTAAAGGCCAAGCGTGTATATTTCTGCTTCATTCAGAGCTGCAGAGTCCTATTCTTGGGGCTCCAGGGCTCCGATTTCAAAATCTTTGCTGGTCCAATCAGTCGACACCCAGAGATCACTAGGTTATTGACTATGCCAGTGATGGCGAACCTATGGCACGCGTGCCACCAGCGGCACGCTGAGCCCATTCTGGTGGCACGTGTGCTGTCGCCCGATGCTGCAGGTTTGATCTGCTAGTGCAGTCGCGCCGGCAGATCAAACCTGTGTTGGAGCGGAGGAGACATTTCTCCTCCGCTCTGACACTCCTCCTCTCCCAGGCTGCAGTGGGTTGCCTAGGAGACGGAGGAGTGTCAGCGAGCGGCGCCGGCTGCTGGCCGCGTGGGATCTGAGGACCCAGCAGCGCGCAGCGGGGAAGCGTGTGCAGGTAAGTTGTGTGTGTTTTTTTTTTTTTTTTATATAACTCCTGTGCGGCAGCGGGGGGGTGGGAGAGAGGGGAACGCACATGGCAGCGGGGGGGTGGGAGAGAGGGGAACGCACATGGCAGCGGGGGGGTGGGAGAGAGGGGAACGCACATGGCAGCTGGGGGGGTGGGAGAGAGGGGAACGCACATGGCAGCGGGGGGGGTGGGAGAGAGGGGAACGCACATGGCAGCGGGGGGGTGGGAGAGAGGGGAACGCACATGGCAGCGGGGGGGGTGGGAGAGAGGGGAACGCACATGGTAGCGTGGGGTGGGAGAGGGGGAACGCACATGGCAGCGTGGGGTGGGAGAGGGGGAACGCACATGGCAGCGGGGGGGTGGGAGAGAGGGGAACGCACATGGCAGCGGGGGGGTGGGAGAGAGGGGAACGCACATGGCAGCTGGGGGGTGGGAGAGAGGGGAACGCACATGGCAGCTGGGGGGTGGGAGAGAGGGGAACGCACATGGCAGCTGGGGGGTGGGAGAGAGGGGAACGCACATGGCAGCGGGGGGGTGGGAGAGAGGGGAACGCACATGGCAGCGGGGGGGTGGGAGAGAGGGGAACGCACATGGCAGCGGGGGGGTGGGAGAGAGGGGAACGCACATGGCAGCTGGGGGGTGGGAGAGAGGGGAACGCACATGGCAGCTGGGGGGTGGGAGAGAGGGGAACGCACATGGCAGCGGGGGGGTGGGAGAGAGGGGAACGCACATGGCAGCGGGGGGGTGGGAGAGAGGGGAACGCACATGGCAGCGGGGGGGTGGGAGAGAGGGGAACGCACATGGCAGCGGGGGGGGTGGGAGAGAGGGGAACGCACATGGTAGCGTGGGGTGGGAGAGAGGGGAACGCACATGGCAGCGGGGGGGTGGGAGAGAGGGGAACGCACATGGCAGCGGGGGGGGTGGGAGAGAGGGGAACGCACATGGTAGCGTGGGGTGGGAGAGGGGGAACGCACATGGCAGCGTGGGGTGGGAGAGGGGGAACGCACATGGCAGCGTGGGGGGGGGGGGAACATGCATGCCAGGATGGAGGAAACATACATGCCAGGATGGAGGAAACATGCATGCCAGGATGGAGGAAACATGCATGCCAGGATGGAGGAAACATGCATGCCAGGATGGAGGAAACATGCATGCCAGGATGGAGGAAACATGCATGCCAGGATGGAGGAAACATGCATGCCAGGATGGAGGAAACATGCATGCCAGG
Organism: Anomaloglossus baeobatrachus; assembly: GCF_048569485.1. NCBI lineage: Eukaryota > Metazoa > Chordata > Amphibia > Anura > Aromobatidae > Anomaloglossus > Anomaloglossus baeobatrachus. The sequence continues at coordinate 412,892,068 of NC_134355.1, read as the reverse complement.
ATGGAGGAAACATGCATGCCAGGATGGAGGAAACATGCATGCCAGGATGGAGGAAACATGCATGCCAGGATGGGGGAAACATGCATGCCAGGATGGAGGAAACATGCATGCCAGGATGGAGGAAACATGCATGCCAGGATGGAGGAAACATGCATGTCAGGATGGAGGAAACATACATGCCAGGATGGAGAAAACATACATGCCAGGATGGAGAAAACATACATGCCAGGATGGAGGAAACATGCATGTCAGGATGGAGGAAACATACATGCCAGGATGGGGGAAACATGCATGTCAGGATGGAGGAAACATGCATGCCAGGATGGAGGAAACATGCATGCCAGGATGGAGGAAACATGCATGCCAGGATGGAGGAAACATGCATGCCAGGATGGAGGAAACATGCATGCCAGGATGGAGGAAACATGCATGCCAGGATGGAGGAAACATGCATGCCAGGATGGGGGAAACATGCATGTCAGGATGGAGGAAACATACATGCCAGGATGGAGGAAACATGCATGTCAGGATGGAGGAAACATGCATGTCAGGATGGAGGAAACATACATGCCAGGATGGGGGAAACATGCATGTCAGGATGGGGGAAACATACATGCCAGGATGGAGGAAACATGCATGCCAGGATGGAGGAAACATGCATGCCAGGATGGAGGAAACATGCATGCCAGGATGGAGGAAACATGCATGTCAGGATGGAGGAAACATGCATGTCAGGATGGAGGAAACATGCATGCCAGGATGGAGGAAACATGCATGCCAGGATGGAGGAAACATGCATGCCAGGATGGAGGAAACATGCATGCCAGGATGGAGGAAACATGCATGCCAGGATGGAGGAAACATGCATGCCAGGATGGGGGAAACATGCATGCCAGGATGGAGGAAACATGCATGTCAGGACGGAGGAAACATGCATGCCAGGACGGGGGAAACATGCATGCCAGGATGGAGGAAACATACATGCCAGGATGGAGGAAACATGCATGCCAGGATGGAGGAAACATGCATGCCAGGATGGAGGAAACATGCATGGCAGGATGGGGGAAACATGCCACGATAGGGTACATTTACCAGGAAGGGGTACATTTACCTGGATGGGGTAAATTAGCCAGGATTGGGAACATTTACCAGGAATGGGGGAACATGCAAGAATGGGTAACATTTACCAGGATGGGGTACATTTACCAGGATGGGGCCATGATGGGGACAAATATACCAGAATGTAGGAAATATATATCAGGATGGGGGACATGTTTACCAGGAAGTGGCCAGGAAGGGGGACAGAACTAGACAATGAAGGGGAGGGGAGCAACTCGTACATCTTTATGGGATTTCAAGATGTTCAGACTTTGAAATGTAGATGTGGATTACAGGTGACATCTGATTGCATTCCAGGCTAAAATCTCTGTCTAATATGCTGCAATTTTTTTCCAGGAAGATCAATCCAACTGCTGTGTCTGGAAAGGGCTCAGCTTCAATGTGTGGTAAGCATGCACGAGCGTGATGCCCCCTGCTGAGGAGAATACGGCAAAGGTAAGGTTATAATCAATTCTTTATATAATAGGATTGGTTGGCACTTCAGAAAAAAAATTGGGTTTAGGGCTACAGTTTGGGCACTCGGCCTGTAAAAGGTTCGCCATGACTGGACTATGCTCTGGGTTGGAGATAACTTACTTTGAGAATCCTTTCGATTGCGATTGCATTTAAAGTTCTTGTCCTCTACTTGGACATTCCCTTCTCATTCCCTATGTTCGCCCCCATAAAATAAAGAAGCCTATACTCTCTTCTGCTGTCAGCTTGGTTACAGCTATGTAGGAGGTTGCATTCCCGTTGCCCACGTGACATTATGACATGCGAGCCTTGTGACAAATCGGCGTCGGCTTCCTCATTCCCATGTTTGGACGCAGGAGCAATTTTCAGAAAGTGAGTGTCAGGCAACTGCGCTCAATGCCTGTTAATTACTTAACCATCCGAAGGCGGGGAGGAGAAAGCCAGGGCTTATTGGTCATGGAGCTTGCATGTCATAATGTCACGTGGGCCATGGAAAAGAGAGTTCCCACATTGCTGAAACCGAACAAGCACCAGAGGGGAACCTAGGCTGCTTTATTTTTATGGGGGCGCACATGGAGAATGAAAAGGGAATCTCCAAGTAATGGACAACTCCTTTGAGAACTTGTATTGTATTGCCGATGCAAGGCTCTGTGTAGCACAAGAAATCAGATGATCACTGCTTCAAGTTCCCTAAGGGGACTAGTAAATACAATAAACATTAGGCAAAAAAAAAGGTTTAACCCCTTCCCCCTCACAACTTCAAAAGAGAATTACATTTTTTTATTTATTTTATATTTATTGTTTACAAATGTCTGCGGGTTTTTTTCACCACTAAAATGAAAAAAAAAATTATACATGAATGGTATCTACTAACTCGTACTGATCTGCAGAATCTTATTACCAGGGGAGTTATACCATATAATGAACATGGTATATAAAAAACAATTGTGGAATTGCACTTTGTTTGCAATTTCACTGCACTTGGAACTTTTTTCTGCTTTCCAGTATGCTATAGTGTGTCTACCCGTATCCTGTCCTCTGCCATTTAGTTGAGAACGGCGGCAGCTATAGGTATTGAAGTAATGTCTAGGTATAGTAAAATAGCCATGCGCTACGCAATGAAACCACCTATAGCGCCACCTGGTGGAAAACAACGGAGTTAACATTTTTAGAGAGAAAAAAAATGAATTAAAAAATTGTAGGGCATCATCAATTCAATACGAATCGACACCTTGTATACAGAAATGCTATGATATGAAACCCATGACTCCCCCCAAAACATTGAATGCTGGTCATGCATATGGCGCTCATTTAACTTTGATGCTCAAAGTGGCCACCGTCAGCTGCAATGCACATCTGGACTCTGGACAGCATACTGTATCTTGCTGCATGTTGTGCAATATGGTAGGGGACACATTTGCACAAGCATCTGTAATACGTCGTCGTAGGTCCTGCAGTGTTGGTGGAGGGGTCGCATACATCTGTTTAATGTGATCTCACAGAAAGAAGTCCAATGGGGTCAGGTCAGGTGAGCGTGGAGGCCACTCCACATAGCCACCATACACAATGACTTGTAGGAAAGTCTCCATGAGGTATCGCTTCACGTAGTCAGCCTTGTAACTTTTAAACGTTCTAATCATAGCATTTCTGTATGCAAGGTGTCGATTTGTATTGAATTGATGATGCCCTACAACTTTGTAATTCAATTTTTTTCTCTATCTCGTTCCATTTTCGAGATAAAAATGCTAACTCCGTTGTTTTCTACCAGGTGGCACTATAGGTGGTTTCATTGCGTAGGGCATGGCTACTTTACTATACCTAGACACTACTTCTATGCCTATAGCTACAGCCGTTCTCAAGTTAATGGCGATGGACAGGATATGGGTGGACACACTGTATAGTAAAATTAATGGTTTCATTTGAAAGAACAACTTGTCCTGCAAAAATAAATGGCTCCTGGAAGAAGGGGAGAAAAGAAATGAAAATGGAATAAAAAACAAAAACAGAAAATTGCAAG